>NC_089499.1:44474776-45924776 GCF_036850765.1 Saccopteryx bilineata | reverse complement strand
TGCTATCACACAAGTTACCAGTGTGGGCAACTGAAGTTTAATTCCATTGGGAGCCAGCATACATACAATGATATCCTGATATCTCTGGTGATTTCCTACCCAAGGGAAGTAGTGGTTGAGGGCTGTTATTGGGGTTAAGGCATTTATACTCTAGTACTTCTAGACTGCCATGCTTGTGCGGGCTCCATCAGCTGGAGAAAGCTCTTGGGTAAAAAATGCAGGTGCTGGCAGATCGAAATCAGGGCAGCTTGCACTAAAATGATAAGACCTAGGGGGGTATGGGAGGCCCACTGATACCCTATATTAAACCCTCTCCCTCTGGATACTGAGTCTTCTAGGTGACTGCCAGTTACATTTTTTACAAAGAAGACAAGCAAAGTATTTGTGGGACAAGCTACAGGTCCCTCTTCTGCAAGTGGTTCCAATATCATAATTCATGTTCATCATCTCCTTGTATCACTAGTCATTCCAGAAAGATCTTAATCATGACCAACACTCCTGCATACTTATGTTGCTAGTCTGGTGGGATTACTGGACCTTCATCCCTGGGAGGTCTGAGCCCCTGCTCTCTGTGTACTGGTCAAACAATAATTGCTGCTGTCACTTAAGGCAAGGAATAATAGTTGGTGCAACTATAGGAAAAATCAGAAAGGGAGAAAAGTTGAGAAGGAAGATTGGAGATTGAAATGCTTTGTGTAATAAGGTTTTTAAAAAGCTCCCACAGATTGCTGGGAATGTCAGTTGAAGACCACCTGCATGTGGCCTGGGTGTATGCTCAGGAAAGACCTGAGAAGGACCTAAGCTCACATCTCCACCTGACTGGAGGTTCTCCACAAACAGGAAGTGAAGACTAAGGCATTGTTGTGAAATGCCAGGCTGAGAACTGAAGACATGGCCCAATACACACATAGAGTTCATCTGCAAACATTGAGAGATTTTGTTGTTGTTCTAGGGAAAGAATACAAATCTGTATTCTGTATTATATATAGTCACTGAAATCTCTGTCAAATCACTAGCTGAGCCCTAGGCTAATAGAACAGAGACTTCAGTGGCTGTACACAACAAATATATATTTTACAAAATTAATTCAGAAGAGAGAACCAAGCACATAAACACCTACAATAAGCAGCAACTATATATCCTAAAAAAGGAGGAAATATGATTTCCAGAGTTGTCCTATTATACTCAAAATGTCCAGTTTTCACATGAACATGACCAGGCAGTGTTGCCATGGATAGAGCATTGAACTGGGATGCAGAGGACCCAGGTTCAAAACCCCAAGGTCGCAGGTGTGAGTGTGGGCTCACTGGATTGAGCATGGGCTCACTGGCTTGACAACGGGCTCACTGGCTTCACAATGGGCTCACTGGCTTGAGCACAAAGTTGCTGGCATGAGTGTGGGATTGTAGACATGACCCCATGGTCACTGGCTTGAGCCCAAAGTCACTAGCTTGAAGCATAAGGTCACTGGCTTGAGCCCAAGGTTGCTGGTTTGAGCAGGGGGTCACTTGCTCTGCTGTAGTTCTGGGTAAAAGGCACATATGAGAAAGCAATCACTGAACAACTAAGGTGCCAAAACAAAGAATTGATGCTTCTCATCTCTTTCCCTTCCTGCCAGTCTGTTCTTATCTGCCCCTCTCTCTGTCTCTCTCTCTGTTTCTCTCTCTGTCTCTGTCACAATAAAAAGTCCAGTTTTCAACAACAAAAAAAAATGTGTTGTGCAAAGAAGTAAGAAAATATGGCCCGCCTGACCTGTGGTGGCGCAGTGGATGGAGCGTCGACTTGGAAATGCTGAGGTTGCCGGTTCGAAACCCTGGGCTTGCCTGGTCAGGGCACATATGGGAGTTGATGCTTCCTGCTCCTTCTCTCTCCTCTCTATCCCTCTCTGTCTCTGTCTCTCCTCTCTAAAAATGAATAAATAAAAAAATAATTTTAAAAAAAAAAAAAAAAAAAAAAAGAAAATATGGCCCATACAAAGGGAAAAAATAATAAATATATCCTGAGGAAACCAAGACATTAGATTTACTAAAAAAATAAATAAATAAAAACACACACACTATAAAGAAACTATTTAAAATGTGCTTAAAGAGCTAAACCAGTTAACCATGAGAATATGTCAACTTATAGAGAATATATACATAGAAATTATAAAAAGAAGAAAGAAAATTTTTGAAGTTGAAAAGTACAATAAAATAAAAAATTCATTAGAGTAAATAAACAGCTTATTTGAGCAGGCAGAAGAAAACATTAGCAAACTTGAAGATAGGTCAATTGAGGTTCCCAGCCTGAAGAGCAGAAAAACACAATGATTTTTTAAAAATGAACAGAGCCTAACACAGGTGTGGCACAGCATCAAGCACACTAACATCTACAAAATGGGAGTCCCAGAAACAGAGCAGAAAAGGGAACAAAAAGAATATTTAAAATAATAATGGCCAGCCTGACTGGTGGTGGTACAGTAGATACAGCATCAATCTGGGATGCTGAAGTCCCAAGTTTGAAATCTCAAGGCCTCCAGCTTGAACATGGGCTCACCAGCTTGAGCATGAGGTCACTGTCTTCAGCATGGGCTTATCAAAATGATCCCATGATCACTGGCTTGAACCCAAATGTCACTGGCTTGAAGCCCAAGGTCATTGACTTGAGCCTAAGGTCACTGGCTTGAGCAAGGAGTCACTAGCTTGCCTTGAGCAGCCTTCACCCCAGCCTGGTCAAGCCAAGTATGAGAAGCAATCAATGAACAACTAAGAGTGCTGCAACTATAAGCTGATGCTTCTCATCTTTCTCCCCTCCTCTCTCTTAAAAAAATAATGGACAAAAATTTTGTAAATTTGATAAAATGCATAAATATATACATCCAAGACCCTCAATGAATCTTAAGATCCTCAGTGAAACACACTAAATCAAACTATTAAAAGCTAAAGGCAGAATCCTCAAAGCAGCAAGAGAGAGATGACTTATCACATAACAAGGAAGCCTCAATAAGATCAACAGCTAATTTCTTTACAGAAATCATGAAGGCCAGAAGGTAGTGGAATGACATATTCCAAGTACTAAAAGAATAAAACAGTTAACCAAGAATTCTATATCCAGGAAAACTATCCTTCAAAATTGAAAAAGAAAATAAATCTTTCTCAGATAAACAAAAAGAGAGTTTATTGCTAGTAGACCAACCCTATAAGAAATGCTAAAGAAGCTACTTCAGGCTGAAATGAAAGAACACTAAATAGCAACTTGAATCCACATGAAGAAATAAAGGTAATTACAAAGGTAAATATTGATATAAAAGTCAGTACTGCCTGACCTGTGGTGGCGCAGTGGATAAAGCGTCGACCTGGAAATGCTGAGGTCACCGGTTTGAAACCCTGGGCTTGCCTGGTCAAGGCACATATGGGAGTTGATGCTTCCAGCTCCTCCCCCCTTCTCTCTCTCTGTCTCTCCTCTCTCTCTGGCTGTCTCTCCCTCTCCTCTCTTAAAAAAAAAAAAAAAAGTCAGTACTAAGGCATTTGTGATTGGCAACTCCTCTTTTTTTCCTATATATTTTAAATGATAACTACATAAAACAATGTTTACATGCATATTGATAGGTACAAAATGTATAAAAATATAATTTGTGACAATAGCAATATAAGTTATTATGGAGGGCAGAGCTATATAGGAGCAATGTTTAGTATAATATTGAAATTAGTTGGCATTAACTTGAACTAGATTGTTTTAAAATAGTGTGTTAATGTAATTCCCAGGCAATCACTAAGCCAATATAAAACCTATAGTTAAATAAAAAAAGGGAATCAAAATGATACACTAAAAAATATTTAACACAAAAGAAGGTAGTAATGTACAAAAGAAGGGAAATTGAGGAATATAAATGATGTAAGACATATATTAAAAAAAATAGCAAAATGGCAGAAGTAAACCCCTCCTCATCAGTTATTACGTTAAATATAAATGGTCTAAACTCCACAATTAACAGACAGACATAGGCAGAATGGGTTTTCTTAAATGATCAAACTATATGCTGTCTACAAGAGACCCATTTTAGATCCAAAGATACAGATAGGTCGAAAGTAAAAGAATGGAAAAAATGTTCCACATAAACAGTAACCAAAAGAGAGTTGGAGTAACTATACTAATTTCAGACAAAATAGACTTTCAGATATAAATTGTAGTAAAAGACAAATAAGGATATTATATAATGATAAAAGAGTCAATCTGTCAAGAAGATATAACAATTATAAATACATAAGCACCTAAGAACAGAACACCAAAATATATGAAGCAGAAACTGACAAAGGGAGTAATAATTCTTGGAGATTTCAACACTTCACTTTCAATAATGAATAGAACAACTAGAGAAAACATAAATAACATCCTCCTAGAAAGACCATATGTTAGGTCAGTGATTTTCATCCTTTTAACACTTGGGACCAGTGAAAATAGAATTATTTCAGGGATTGCTAAGGCAGAAATCACCCTGAGTATAAGCAAATTCATCTAATTCATCTAAGATCATTGGGTCTATAATTTTCATACAATATCAGGGTAGTTAACTATTTTGCTGACCAGCACAAACTTTCTGGGGAACACTCCATGGACCAGAGGTTAAAAAACACTGGGTTAGGCCACAAAACAAGTCTCAATAATTTTTTTAATTTAAATTACCATTGACATTCAATACCAATAAATTTTAAGAGATTGAGATCATACAACGTATATTCTTTTACCACAATTGAATAAAGTTAGAAATTAATAACAGAAAAAAAAACTGAAAAATTCACAAATATCTGGAGGTTAAACAACATGCTCTTAAACAACCAATGGCTTAAGAACCAAAACTTACGAGATGCAGTGAAAACAATGCTCAGAGAGAAATTTATAACTGTAAGTGCTACATTAAAGAACAAAAAAGATCTCAAATATAGCTTTTTACCTTAAGGAAACATAAGAAGAATAGAAACCAAAACAAGCAAATGAAGAAAATAATAATTAAGAACAAAAGCAGAGATAAATAAAATAAAGATAACAAACAATAGAGATAATAAAATCAAAAGTTGGTTCTTTGAAGAAATAAAAAATTACCAACAAACCTTTAGTTAGACTAAGAAAAGAGAGAGAAGATCCTGGCCAATTGGCTCAGTGGTAGAGAATCAGTCTGGTGTGAGGAAGTCCCAGGTTTAATTCATGGTCAGGGCACACAGGAGAAGCGTCCACCTGCTTCTACAAACCTCCCCCCGCCCCCTCCTCTCTTCTCCTCCCACAGCCATGGCTCAAATGGTTTGAGCAAAATTGGCCCCAGGTGCTGAGGATGGCTCCATGGCCTTGACTTTAGTGCTAAAAATAGCTTGGTTGCCAAGCAACAGAGCAGTGGCCCAGATGGGCAGAGCATCATCTGGTAGGGGACTTTCCAGGTGGATCCCGGTTGGGGCGCATGCGGGAGTCTGTCTCTGCCTCCCAGCCTCTCACTTAATAAAAAAAGAGAGAGAGGAGAAAACCCAAATTACCAAAAGCAGAAATGATAGACAACATAGCAAGGTGGTTCAAAGTCTGGATTGTGGAGCCAGACTGCCGAAAGCAGGAATGAAAGTGGGGACATTACTAAAGAGCTTACAGAAATTAAAAATATTATAAAAGAATACTATGAATGCCAACAAATCAGATAACCTAATGAACACATTCCTAGAAACTATCAAAATTGATTCTAGAAGAAGGAGAAACTTTTAGCAGATCTATAATAAATAAAGAGATTAAATCAGTAACCAAAGTTCCAAAGAAAAGTACAGGTCCAGATGGCTTCATTGATGAATTCTACCAAGCATTTAAAAAAGAATTAAAATCAATCCTTTTCAACTCTTCCAAAGACTATGAGACTCACAACATCTAAGAAAACTAAAGACCAGATGCAAAAAAAACTCTCAACAAAATGCTAGCAAATAGATTCTAGCAGCATAGTAAGCAGATTATGCACTGAAACCAAGTTGAATGCATCCCAAAAAAGCAAGGGTGGTACAACATATAAAAATTAATTAATGCAATACACCATATTAATAGAGCAAACCAAAATAAAAAAACAACAAAAATAAAAACAAAGACCTTGTTATCATCTCAACTCATTCAGAAAAAAGATTTGACAAAATTCAACACCCTTTCCTGATTTTAAAAAAAGTGCTTAACAATGTAGAAATAGAAGGAATTTTTCTCGATAGAATAAAGGGCATCTGAAAAACCCATAGTTAACATCATACTTAATGTGAAAGACCAAATGCTTTCTTTCTAAGATTCTGAACAACACAAAAATGTCTGTTCTCATCACTTCTATTCAACATTGTGTTAAAAGTTCTATTCAGGGCAATTAGTCAAGAAAACAAAAAAGAAAAAAAAATCATCCAAAATAGCAATAATCCCCAAATTGATCAACAGACTCAGTGCACTCTCTATTAAAATGGCAACTGCTTATTTTGCAAAAATAATTGAGCTGATCCCAAAATTCATATGTAATTACAAAGGGAACTGAATAGCCAAACAATCTTGAAAAAAAGTACAAAGTTGGCAGACTAACACTACAAAAGTTACTACAGTGCCACAGTAATCAAAATAGTAGGCTATTGGCATAAGAATAGATCTAAAGAACAATGGAGGTCTGACCAGGCGGTGGTGCAGTGGATAGAGCGTTGGACTGGGACTTAGAGGACCCAGGTTCAAAACCCCGAGGTCGCTGGCTTCAGCGCTGGCTCATCTGGTTTGAGCACAGCTCATCAGCTTGAGCCCAAGGTCGCTGGCTTGAGCAAGGGGTCACTCAGTCTGCTTTAGCCCCCAGGTCAAGGCACATATGAAAAAGCAATCAATGAGAAACTAGAGTACTACAACGAAGAATTGATGCTTCTCATCTCCCTCCCTGTCTGTTTGTCCCTGTCTGTCCCTCTCACTGACTCTCTCTGTTTCTGTCACACATACACAAAAAAAGAACAATGGAATAGAATTTAGAGTCTAGAAATAAATTCATACATCAATGGTCAACTATCCTTTTTTATTATTAATTTTAATTTATTGTGTTTACACGAATTCAAGTGTCCCACTCCATATAACACCCTCACCTCCCAACCATGTACCCCCATGACACCCTCTTTGTTTCCCTCCCATTAACTCCCTCCCCCACCTTCCCTCTGGGATCTGCTATCCTGTTATCTGTATCTGTGTATTATGTATATATAATTTTACTAATCCTTTCACCTTTTCTGATCCTGTCCCCTCATCCCCCTTCCCTCTGACAGTTGTCCCTCTGCTCCCTGTGACCCACCTCTGCCTCTATTCTGTTCCTCAGTTCATCTTGTTCATTAGATTCCACATATTAGTGAGATCATATGATACTTTTTTTCTCTGTCTAGCTTATTTTACTTAGCATAATAATCTCTAAGTCCATCCATGCCATCGCAAAAGGTAAGGTTTCCTTCTTTTTCACAGCTGCATAGTATTTTATTGGGTTTATGTACTACAGCTTATCTATTCACTTGTCCGCTAACGAACACTTGGTCTGTTTCCAGATCTTGGCTATTGTAAACAAGACTGCAATAAACATGGGAGTGCATTTCTTCTTTTGAATCAGTGTTTTGGGATTCTTGGTATATATTCCTAAAAGTGATAGCTGGGTCAAAAGCAGTTTTATTTTTAATTTTTTGAGGAATCTCCATATTGTTTTTTATAGTGGCTGCACAAGTCTGCATTCCCATCAGCAGTGCAGGAGAGTTCCCTTTTCTCCTCACTCTCCCCAGCACTTTTGTGTTGATTTGTTAATAAGCGCCATTCTGACAGATGTAAGGTAATATCTCATTGTGTTTTAATTTGCATTTCTCTGATGATTAGTGACATTTAACATTTTTTCATCTGCCTATTGGCCTTCTGTATTTCCTTTCTGGAGAAGTTTCTATTCCAGTTTTTGGGGGGGGGTTGCCCATATTTTAATTGGGTTGTTTACCTTTCTGGTGTTGAGTTTTAGAAGTTCTTTATACATTTTGGTTATTAACCCATTATCAGACATATTGGCAAATATGTTCTCCCATTGTGTGGGTTGTCTTTTTATTTTGTTAATGATGTCTTTTGCTGTGCAAAAGCTTTTTAGTTTGATATAGTCCCATTTGTTTCTTTTGTCCTTTATTTTATTTGCCTGTGAAGATATATTGGCAAAAATATTGCTATGAGAGATATTAGAGAGTTTACTGCCTATGTTTTCTTCTAAGATGTTTATGGTTTTATGACTTACCTTTAAGTCTTTTATCCATTTTGAGTTTATTTTTGTGAATGGTATAAGTTGGTGATCTAGTTTCATTTTTTTGCATGTACCTATCCAGTTTTCCCAAAACCATTTATTAAAGAGACTGTCTTTACTCCATTGTACACTCTTTTCTCCTTTGTCAAATATCAATTGACAATAAAAGCGTGGGTTTATTTCTGGGTTCTCTGTTCTGTTCCATTGATCTGTATGCCTGTTCTTATGCCAGTACCAAGCTGTTTTGATTACAATGGCCTTGTAATATAATTTGATTTCAGGAAGTGTGACACCAATTACTTTATTCTTCATTTTCAAAATGCTGAGGCTATTTGGGTTCTTTTTTTGGTTCCAGATAAATTTTTGAAATATTTGTTCTATATCTTTGAAGTATGCCATTGGTATTTTAATAGGAATTGCATTGAATCTATAGATTGCTTTGGGTAGTATAGACATTTCAATGATGTTTATTCTTTCTATCCATGAACATGGTATGTGTTTCCACTTGTTTATATATTTCTTGATTTCTTTTTTCAATATCTTATAATTTTCCAAGTACAAGTCTTTTACTTCCTTGGTTAAATTTATTCTTAGGTACTTTATTATTTTATTGTTGTTGTTGTTGCTATAGTAAAGCAGATTGTTTCCTTAATTTCTTTTTCTGACAGTTTATTGTTGGTGTATAAAAATGCCACTAATTTCTGAATATTAATTTTATATCCTGTCACCTTGCTCAATTCATTAATCAGGTCTAATAGTTTTTTGAATGAGACTTTAGGGTTCTCTATGTACAGTATCATGTCATCATAATGATAGTTTTACTTCTTTTCCAATTTGGATGCCTTTTATTTCTTTTTCTTGTCTGACTGGTGTGGCTAGGACTTCCAGAACTATGTTGAATAAAAATGGTGAAAGGGGGCACCCCTGTCTTGTTCCTGATCTTAGGGGGATTGTTTTTAATTTTTGCCCATTGGGTATGATGTTGGCTGTGGGTTTTTGATACATAGCCTTTATTATGTTGAGGTATGTTCCCTATATTCCCACTTTGCTGAGAGTTTTGATCATAAATGGGTGCTGGATTTTATCAAATGCTTTTTCTGCATCTATTGATATGATCATGTGGGTTTTATTTTTCATTTTGTTTAGGTGATGAATCACATTGATTGATTTTCAACTATTGTACCAGTCTTGCCTCCCAGGAAAAAATCCCACTTGATCATGATATATGATCTTTTTGATGTATTGCTAGATCCGGTTTGCTAATTTTTGTTGAGAATTTTAGCATCTATGGTCATCGGGGATATTGGCCTACAGTTTTCTCTCTTTGTACTGTCTTTACCTGGTTTTGGAATAAGGATAATTTGCCTCATAAAATGAACTTGAAAGTCTTCCTCCTTCTTGAATTTTTTGAAATAGTATGAGAAGGATAGGTGTTAGTTCTTCTTTGAATGTTTGGTAAAATTCGCCTGTGAAGCCATCCAGTCCAGGACATTTGTTTGCTGTGAGGTGTTTTTTTTTTAATATTACAAAGCAAATATTTTTTTATTGATTTTTAGAGGGGGGGGAGAGAGAGAGAGAGAGAAAGAAAGGGGAGGAGCAGGAAGTATCAACTCCCATATGTGCCTTGACCAGGCAAGCCCAAGGTTTCGAACCAGCAACCTCAGTGTTCCAGGTTGACACTTTATCCCACTGCGCCACCACAGGTCAGGCTGCTGTGAGTTTTTTGATAACTGTTGCAATTTCATTTGTTGTAATCAGTCTATTTAGGATTTCTGATTCTTCCAGATTGGGTTTTGAAAGATTATATGTTTCTAGGAATTTATCTATTTCGTCTAGGTTGTCCAATATTTTGGCATATAGATTCTCATCATATTTTCTTACAATCCTTTGTATTTCCGTGGTTTTAGTTGTTACTTCTCTACTTTCATTTCTAATTTTACTTATTTGGGTCCACTCTCTTTTTTTCTTGAGAAGTCTGGTTAAAGTTCATTAATCTTGTTTACCTGTTCAAAGAACTAGCTCTTGGTTTCATTGATCCTTTGTTTTTGTTTTAGCCTCTATGCCATTTATTTCTGCTCTGATCTTTATTATTTCATTCCTTCTACTTCCTCTGGGCTTTATTTGTTGTTCTTTCTCTAGTTCTTTTAGGTGCAAAGTTAGGTTGTTTATTTGAGCTTTTTCTTGCTTCTTAAGGAATGCCAGTAATGTTATTAACTTCTCTCTCAGGACTGCTTTTGCTGTGTCCCATAGATTTGGGGTTATTGTATGTTCATTTTCATTTGTTTCAAAGACATTTTTTATTTCTTCCTTGATCTCAATGTTAACCCATTCGTTATTTAATAACATGCTATTTAGCCTCCAAGTGTTGGAATATTTTCAGTTTTTCTATTGTAGTTGATTTCTAGTTTCATGCCATTGTGATCAGAGAAGGTGCTTGATATTATTTAAATCTTCTTAAATTATTGAGACTTGTTTTGTGTCCTAACATGTGGTCTATCCTAGAGAATGCACCATGAGCACTTGAAAAGAATGTATATTCTGCCTCTTTGGGGTGACAGATTCTAAAGATATCAATTAAATCCAGTTGATCTAGTGTGTCTTTTAAGGCTGCTGTTTCTTTGTTAATTTTCTGCCTGGAGGATCTATCCATAGATGTTAGTGGGGTATTAAAATCCCCTACTACTATAGTATTGCTGTCAATCTCACCCTTTATGTCCATCAAAGTCTGCTTTATATATTTAGGTGCTCCTACACTGGGTGCATAAATATTTACAATGGTAATATCCTCCTTTTGGATTGCTCCCTTTATTATTATATAGTGACCTTCTTTATGTCTTACTATAGCTTTTGTTTTAAAGGCTATTTTGTCAGATATGAGTATTGCTACTCCAGCTATTTTTTCATTCCCATTTGCATGAAATACTTTTTTTCATCCCTTTATTTTCAGTTTATGTGTATGTTTTGTTCTGAGGTGGGTCTCTTACAGAAATCATATGTATGAGTCCTGTTTTCTTATCCAGCAGCTAACCTATGTCTTTTTATTGAAGCATTTAATCCATTTACATTTAAGGTTATTACTGATATGTACTTATTGCCATTTTATTCTTTAAATCTACCATCCTCTTTCTCTCAATTTCCTTTTTCCTTTGCTCTTTTTATAGCATGCCCCTTAACATTTCTTGCAATACTTGTTTGGTTGTAATGAATTCCTTTAGTCTTTTTTTGTCTGGGAAGCTTTTTATTTCTTCTTCAATTTTTAATGATAGCCTCACTGGATAAAGTAGTCTTAGTTGTAGGTTCTTGTTTTGCATCACTTTGGATATTTCTTGCCAGTCCCTTCTGGCCTCAAATGTTTCTGTTGAGAAGTCAGATGTCAGCCTTATGGGGGCTCCTCTGTAGGTAATTAACTGCTTTTCTCTTGCAGCTTTTAGTATTCTTTCTTAGTCTTTTAACTTTGGCATTTTAATTATGATGTGTCTAGGTGTGGGCCTCCATGGATTCCTCTTTAATGGAACTCTCTGTGCTTCTTGAACTAGTGTAATTTTTTCCTTCATCAATTTAGGGAAATTTTCAACCAAGATGTCTTCAAACAGGTTCTCTATACCTTGTTCATTCTCTTCTCCTTCAGGAACCCCTATGATATGGTGTTGTTTCTCTTCATGTTGTTACAAAGGTCTCTTAGAGTTCCCTCAGTCTTTTTGAGCCTCCTTTCTTTTTGCTGCTCTACTTCTATATTTTGTTTATCTTGTCCTCTAAATTGCTGATTTGATTCTCTGCTTCATCTAGCCTGGTGTTGACTCCTTCTAGTGCAGTCTTCATTTCTGATATTGTATTTGTCATTTCTGACTGGTCTTTTTTTATTATTTCAATGTCCTTTTTGATGCTTGCAATCTCTTTAAGTTCACATTGTAACCATCCATTGTTGCTCTAAGATCTTTGAGAATTCTAAAAATCATTATTTTAAACTCTGCCTCTGGTAGTTTGGTAACTTCCATTTGATTTAGTTCTTTTCCTGGGGATTTCTCTTGTTGATTGGGTCATATTTCTTTGTCTGCCCATTTTGTCTGTGTATTAGGTAGCGCTGTCTGATTTTGAAATTTGTTGTGGTATCTTTATGAGGAAGATGGGCTAGGTGGTACTGACTCCAGGCCTCCATTTCCTTGCTCTAGGAATGCTTGAGGGTAGTATTTTCCCTCCTGTTGTATGTGAGTATTGTATGCAGTTGGTCCTTAGGTGGGTGCAGTTATCCCTTTAGGCTGGCTGGCTCTAAAAGTCAACTTTGATCATGTGTATTATTACACACTGTGCAATGTCTGTCCTGTTGGGTGTATTTATTCTCCACACTGTCTGGTGCCTGCTGGACTCTTTCTTTGTGCATGCTGCTTGTGTAGTTAACTGAGCCTAGGGTTGGTGTTGTCTTCCACCCACTACTGGTTGTGTTGGTTCTAGGTCTTCATGGGTTGGCGTCACCCATTGTTTGTAACCTGCCGTGGGCTACCAGTCTAGAGCTATTGCTCTATTCACTATTTGTGTCTGCATTTCCTATACTTGCATAGTGTGGGAGGAGCCAACCTGTGTATAAGGATCAGCTTCCTCCTGCTTATAGATGACAGCAGCTCTGTAAAAGCCTCAAGCTCCGTAAGATTTGCCTCCACTTTTCAGGTGCTCCACCTCCTCTTGCAGCTTCCTGGTCTTCCTACAGAGTTCTCTGTAGAAAGACTATAATGTGATCTCAGACTGGCCTCACCCAACCAACCCCTCTATAAGTTCCAAGGTTGGTGGGTTAGGGCAGCTGAGGTTGGGAATACAATGTTAGTGGGACGCCTTACTTCAGGAGTCTCTTAGTCAGGAACTCAGTACCTGGAAAGTGGCTCCTATTCCAGAGCCTAATCCCTCAGCCACTGCTAGATACTCAAATTTTATTTCTCCTCAGAAAGGTGAGCAGCAGGTTCAGATTGAGTGAGGCTGACAGTCCCTTCTGCAGAAGTTCTTCCAGCTGGTGAGACCCTGGTCTCAGGGAGGAAGACTGAGAGAGTCCTCTCCTGGGGCTGACTGTGCACTCCCAGAAAGTGGCTAAGCCACTCTACCAGATCCAACAATAGGCTTGCTGGGACCCACACTTTAAATGTCTATGCTTCAAGCCTTTCTCCCTTCCCCCTGTGGAACCTAGCCCAGCAGGGCAGAATATCCAGACCCAGGCCAGCTGACTATGAAGTTTTACTCTTTCCAATGCACATGAGCCACTGTGCCAGTGCTGATCACAGAAAGCAGAACTCGCCTCAGCTGAGCCAGGTGTGAGAAACCCTTCCTTAGGATACACCACTAGTAAGGGTCGTTAGCTCCTGAACTGATTCTCTCAGCAGCTGGCCACTGGATGTGCCAGCACTGGGTCTCCCTGGAGGGAACCCAGTGCAGACCAATGGGGGACACTACCCATGACTGGCCCTCAGCAACCTTCTTGGAGCTATAAGCAATACAGAGTTTGTAGCTCCCTCTGCTGGGCCAAGGTATACACACATAGAAATATCAAGCCACACTCCTAAGCTAGCTTTTACCTACACTGGGCCTGAGGGGAGGTCCACAAAAGGCCGAGGTTCCCTGAGACCCACCTCCTCAGCCTCTGTCTGCTGGCTGCTTATTGAGTTTGGCCACTTAAAAAAACCTCTGGAAGAGTCTAGAGCATGGGGTAATTCAGGGATTAGGAAGGGTGGTGGGTGTGGCTCTGCCCTTTGGCCCCTGGTGTCAGTCTGTCCAGACTTTTTACACAGACCTCAGTAGGGTATGGCCCAGGAGTCCAGTAGATATGGCCTCTGAGACCCAGAGATGTGGTCTGCCCACAGTCTGGACAGTTTCTACTGAGTTTCCCATAAGGCAGTAGCACCAGTCACAGTCTCAAGGGAGTGTGAGAGAAATTTCTGGCCTTAACACCAGAAAACTGAGTCACTGATTTCCTGGCTGACTTCTCAGAATGGCCAGGTCTCCATAGAGTGGAGGAGGGGAGACTCCCAAGGGTAGAGCAGTTGCTTTTCCCAAGGCTGATGCTGCTTAGAGGGACTGCTTCACTCAAGAAAGATGGCAACTTCAGTACTGGAGAATGACTCAGCACAGGGGTTCCAGTAGCCGTCCCCCACGGTGTCTATCCCTTGGCCACCAACTTCACATTCTCCTCCTGCAACTCTAGTCCTCTCAGCCCTCCTTCTGCTGGAGCCCCAGGTAAGTGGCTGTTAATGAGACTTTCTGCACTGGCACTTTAAGATGGAGCCTGCTTTTCCTAGAGCTCCCATCTCTTTCTCTCAGACAGAAACTTTAGCTTTTTTACTACCAAATGTTGTTTGGGTCCTCTTCTAGGCTCTGAGGCTCTAGGCTGGAGTGCCTGGCCTGAGGCTTAGGACTCTCCCCTCTCAGGGTGAACCTCCCCACAGTAAGAGTCCCTCCAGACCCTCTGCCCTGCTCACTCCAGGGAGCAGGGCACCCCTTTCTATGTCTCTGCCCTTCCTAACCATCTCAGTGTGGCCTCTTCTTGGTTACAGACTCCTCTTCATTTAGTCCAAAGTTGGTTTTTCAAAATAATTGTTCTTAAATTAAGTTGTAATCCAATTTGGTCCTGGGAGGTGACAGTTGGAATATCCCCCTACTCCAGTGGTTCTCAAACTTTTTGAAGTCAGGGAGCACTTAAAATCCTACAAATAATTGTAGGCATACTATATACAAATTTCTGAGAAATATGTTATCATAATTAAGTCAAATATTTAAAAATACATATATAAAGTCCAAGTGTCCTTTTATGGTAATTAAACAAAATAAATATGACAAAATTAAATTTATTCTGACATTAAAAAACATTTTTTATGTTATATTTTTGAGTTATGCTTTTTAGAATTTGTAAAAAAGGGTTAAAAAATTTTTTAGGCCCTGGCCGGTTGGCTCAGTGGTAGAGCGTCGGCCTGGCATGCGGGGGACCCGGGTTCAATTCCCGGCCAGGGCACATAGGAGAAGCACCCATTTGCTTCTCCACCCCCCCTCCTTCCTCTCTGTCTCTCTCTTCCCCTCCCGCAGCCAAGGCTCCATTGGAGCAAAGATGCCCGGGCGCTGGGGATGGCTCCTTGGCCTCTGCCCCAGGCGCTAGAGTGGCTCTGGTCGCAGCAGAGCGACGCCCCTGAGGGGCAGAGCATCACCCCCTGGTGGGCAGAGCATCGCCCCAGGTGGGCGTGCCGGGTGGATCCCGGTCGGGCGCATGCGGGAGTCTGTCTGACTGTCTCTCCCCGTTTCCAGCTTCAGAAAAATACAAAAAAAAAAAAAAAAAAAAAAACCCAAAAATTTTTTAAATGACAAAAATGTTTTTTTATATATATAGATACATTCTTAGCATTGGATTTTTGGTCCCCAACAGGCACTTGTTTCTCTGGAATACCATAGGGTGCACCTGGAAATCTTCTAGAGTGCACCAGTGCATCCTGGCACACACTTTGAGAACCACTTCCCTACTCTGTTGCCATCTTGGAATCTCCCATGATGGATATTTTGTAACCACAATAAATATCATCTTATATATCAGTGTTGACTTTCCAAGTGTTCCTTTCTTCATGGTCATACAGATTCTTTCTATAATAAAGCCAACAGACAACTGAAGAGACATAGGGCACTGTCCTGAACTAAGAAACGTCTGTCTTCATGGAGCTTGAGGCCTCTCCCTATGGCACTTGGAGGTGTTCTCTCAACTGACTTTCAACAAGGGTTCCAAGACCATTTGGAAAAAATAGACTTTTCTATAAGCAACAACAGACAGATAGATAACCACGTGCAATAGAATAAAGTTAGATCTTTAACTCATACTATATTAAAAAATTAGCTCAAAATGGATCACTGACCTAAACATAAGAGCTATAACTATAATAATAAACATAGGGGTTATTTTCAAAACTTTACATTGGTAATAAATTCTTAGATATGGTATCAAAGCACAAGCAACAAAAGAAAAATAGATAACTTTAACTTGATCAAAGTTAAAACTTTTATGTAACAAAGGATACTATCAAGAAAGTGAAAAGGCAAGCTACAGAACAGGAGAAAATATTTGCAAACCATGTATCTGATAAGGGATTGATATCTAGGATATAAAAATAATTCCTACAATTCAATAACAACATCAAAACAGCCCAATTAGCCCTGGCCTGTTGGCTCAGTAGTAGAGCGTTGGCCTGGCGTGCAGGAGTCCCGGGTTCGATTCCCAGCCAGGGCACACAGGAGAGGTGCCCATCTGCTTCTCCACCCCTCCCTCTCTCCTTCCTCTCTGTCTTTCTCTTCCCCTCCTGCAGCCAAGGCTCCATTGGAGCAAAGTTGGCCAGGGCGCTGAGGATGGCTCCATGACCTCTGCCTCAGGTGCTAGAATGGTCCTGGTTGCAACAGAGCAATGCCCCAGATGGGCAGAGCATCGCCCCCTGGTGGGCATGCTGGGTAGATCCCGGTCAGGCGCATGTGGGAGTCTGTCTGACTACCTCCCTGTTTCCAACTTCAGAAAAATACAAAAAAAAAAACAAAAACCAAAAAACAGCCCAATTAAAAAATAGGCAACGCAATGGCAAGTTGGCTCAGCGGTAGAGTGTCAGCCTGGCATGTGGAAGTCCCAAGTTCAACTCCTAGCCAGGGCACACAGGAGAAGCACCCATCTGCTCTCCACCCTTCCCCTCTCCTTTCTCTGTATCTTTCTCTTTTCCTCCCGCAGCCAAGGCTCCATTGCAGCAAAAGTTGGCCCGGGAGCTGAGGATGGCTCCATTGCCTCTGCCTCAGACACTAGAATGGCTCCAGTTGCAGAGAAGCAATGCCCTAGATGGGCAGAGCATCACCCCCTGGTGCGCATGCTGGGTGGATCTCCATCAGGCACATGTAGGAATCTGTCTCTCTGCCTTCTTGCTTCTCACTTCAGAAAAAAAAAAAGTACAAAAAAAAAGGCAAAGAATTTGATTAGGCATTTCTCCAAAAAAGATATAGAAATGGGTAATATATATGAAAAGATGTTCATCATCATTTGTTGTTAGAAAAATGTTAATCAAAACCACAATAAGCCTGACCTGTGGTGGCGCAGTGGATAAAGCGTCAACCTGGAACGCTGAGGTTGTCAGTTTGAAACCCTGGGCTTACCTGGTCAAGGCACATATGGGAGTTGATGCTTCCTGCTCCTCCCCCTTCCCTCTCTCTCTCTTTCTCTCTCTCTCCTCTCTAAAAATGAATAAATAAAAAAATCTAAAAAAAAAAAACACAATAAGATACTACTTCAACCTGACCAGGCAGTGGCACAGTGGATAGAGCACCAAACTGGGAAACAAAGGACCCAGGTTTGATTCCCTGAGGTTGCCGGATATAGCATGGGATCATAGACGTGATCCCATGGTCGCTGGCTTGAGCCCAAGGTCACTAGCTTGAGCAAGGGGTTACTTGCTCTGCTGAAGCTCCTGGTCAAGGCACATATGAAAAAGCAGTCAATAAACAACTAAGGTGCTACAACGAAGAGTTGATGCTTCTCATCTCTTTCCCTTCCTGCTAGTCTGTCCCTATCTGTCATCTGTCCTTCTCTCTGTCTGTCTCTGTCTCTCTCACTAAAAAATAAAAATTAAAAATAAAATTTTTTTTTAAAGGGTAATACTTTACACCCACCTAAATGGCTATGATTTTTTTTAAAGGTCTGATTTATTTATTTATTTATTTATTTATTTATTTATTTACAGAGATAGAGAGAGGGATAGATAGGGACAGACAGACAGGAACAGAGAGAGAGATGAAAAGCATCAATCATTAGTTTTTGTTGCAACACCTTAGTTGTTCATTGATTGCTTTCTCATATGTGCCTTGACCAGCGGGGCTACAGCAGACCGAGTAACCCCTTGCTCAAGCCAGAGATCTTGGGTCCAAGCTGGTGAGCTTTGCTCAAAGCAGATGAGCCCATGTTCAAGCTGGCGACCTCGGGGTCTCGAACCTGGGTCCTTTGCATCCCAGTCCAATGCTCTATCCACTGCACCACTGCCTAGTCAGGCAAATGGCTATGATTTTTTTTTAATGAAAAATAACAAGTGTTGATGAAGACATCAAGAAATTGGAACTCATTAGACATCACTGGTACAAATATAAAATGGTACAGCTGCTGGGAAAGATTTTAGCTGTACCTCTAAAAGTTAAACATAGAGTTATAGAGTTACCATATGATCCAACATTTCCATTCTTAGAAATATACCCAAAAGAATTGAAAACAGATGTTCAAACAAAAACTTCCACAAGAATATCATAAGAACACTATTCACAATAGCCCAAATGCTGAAACAACCCCCAATATTCATAATGGGTGAAGAGATAAAAGTGTTGTACATTCATATAATAGTATACTATTTGGCAATAAAAAGGAATAAAATATTTATTCATACTTCAGCATTGATGAACCTTGAAAACATTGTGCTAAGTGAAAGAAGCAAGGAATATCTTGTATTCCATTCATATGAAATATCCAGAATAGGTGAATCTGTGGAGACAGAAAACAAATTAGCTCTTGGGATAGTTGAGGGAGGAATAAGGATTGACTGTTGAATGGTTATAAGGTGTCTTTCTGTGGCTATGAAAATGTTCTGACATTAGATAGTAGTGATAGTCATACAATATTATCAATGTACAAAAGCCACTGAACTATAACTTTTAAAAGGCCAAAATTGATTAGTTTTATGTTATGTGACTTTTACTGTATTAAAAAGTATAGCACCCTAGAGTGATGCATGACAACACATTAAATTAAAAATAAAAATTAAAAAAATATATAGCACCCCAAACTTGCAGGATATCACCCTTATGTTGGCATCTTAATTTGCTTCTAAGAGGCCTTTCCAATATTGTAACAGGCCAATAGTAGCTTCTGAAAGATTCTCCACCAAATCTTTTAAAAGCTCTTCAAGATCAATGTCCTCACTATGCAAAGGGGGAAACTGTTGCCTAAAAGGCTAAGACACTAAACTGTGATCACAGGACTAAGAGGTGGAGGTGACCATGAACAGAGCTGTTGCACTCCACAATACATGCTATTTCTTTAATGAGGCTTAGAAAATACATGGCAGTTCTCTTGGCAAATATTATCAATCAATCGGCTTCCTATCCCTCTAGGTCTGAACTCAGCTTTACCATCCTCTGCAAGTCAGCCACTCTTAATCATAATTAGTACATAAGATGAAAACTCTTCTGCCATCCCTATCCTAGCATCACACACCACACTATCTGAACTGGCATCTCCATCTCCTGAATCTACTTTTTAACCAACATCAACAGAAAGGCCAAGTCAATCCAGAAGAAATGCCCCACTTCCCCAACCTTGACCCAGATGATGTGGCCAGAATAAGATGTGGTTGTGAAGCCTGGTAAGCAGTGGGTCAGCTGAAGGCAAAGAAAGGGTCAGGAAACAGAAAGAAACAGGCAGGAGTCAGGGTCCCAGCATCTCTTACATTTCAGGAGGAAGCAAATGACTTACACCTGGTTAACTGAAAGGGGCACATGACCTCGACCAGGCCCATCATAATGAATCCTGGGACTTCGGTTGAAATTTTGGAATGAGGCAGGATGGCTAAGCTGTAGAAGGTCTACTTTGTGCTGCTGTGGCCATCTTGCCACCATGAACGGAGCACCTGGCTGAGAACAGTGTCAACATCAACTAAAGCAGAAGCAAGGAATAGAGCAAGAGAGATTCCTGGTGATTCTCACCTGACCTCTTGGATACAGCCATATCTACAGTCAGCTCTTCCTGCTCATTTCCCTAAGCCACCTGGAATTTGGAGGGGGGCTCTTTTTAATAGAGGGGGTCAATCCAATGAAAAATTCCCAGTTGATATAATCTATTTGTCTTTCATAACTTCCCTTTGCTTCAATTATCATTAAAAATTACACTGTTGGCCCTGGTCAGGTGGCCAGTGGACAAAGTATCATCCCAGCATGCCAAAGTCGTGGATTCAATCCCTAGTCAGGGCACATACAAGAAGAACCAATGAGTTCACAACTAAATGGAACAATTAAGTGGAACAAGGAGTTGATGCTTCTCTTTCTCTCTCTCTCTCTCTCTCTCTCTCTCTCTCTGTCTCTCTCAAATCAATGGGAAAAAATTTTTTTTTAATATGCCCTTTATCTTTTGTGTGGATTGAACTCTCTTCACTTATCTTTGCCTAAATTACTAGCCCCTTCTCCACTTACTGCTGTATATGGACACATATCCCAGTTACCTCCCGGGATATCTGCTCAAACTCCCCAGAGTCTAGAAGATACTGCCAGGTGAGCCTCTGTGTCCTTTGGAAAACCTCCTTCTAGGACAAGAACTATGTGTTTGTTACCCAGTGTTCACTATGAAGAAATCATGACATGAAATCCTTTTGGAGTGCAGTGCCAGGAAAATGTAGGTGCTATTTTTATCCCTTTTCACCGTGGCAAACAGGGGCTCTGGGAGATAAAGTTTCTTGTCCAATATCAGACAATTAATCTGTGATGGTGCCAGGGGTGTGGCCCCAGGGCTCAGTGTCACCACCGAAGTATTGATATTTTATCTCCGTTCAGTCAGTGGCTATGCTCATTATTATTAACAATAATAATCAGTCACTCCAACAAAGCTGATGACATGATGGCCTTCTTACCTCTGATCACTGGTCCTTCCCCATCTTCCAACTACTCCAGATTTACTCTGTAAGAAGTCATCTACCGCTGGGTAAGAGGTAAAGTAGCCACGTTAGGATCCTATACTCCCAAATGGAGAAAAGTCACCTGGGATGGAGTCAAAGTTATCTTGTTCCATAGTTATCTTTTTCAATACAATAAGCTTTAGAATCAGCTTATTTTGTACAGTGAAACCTGGGTCAATCTACACTGGCTATCTCTGTTTCAAACATCTGCCAATCTCACCTGGGCATGGTAGCTGATAAGAACAATGAGCCTAGGAGTTAAGAAATGCGGTGGCTCCAGGCCTCGCTCTGCCATTAACTCTGCACGTCAGGTCACTTTTCCCCCTTCTCTAAATCTCAATTTTCACATCTGTAAAAATTAGTAGGTGTGGGTTGGGGTATTTGACTAGAATGATATTTCCCAAAGTGTCTTCCAGTAAGTAATTTTTCAGAAGTTAAAGTTAAAAGTATATTTACTTAAGGACGTTTTTGGAAACTTCAGTCAGCTCACTTGTGCATTGTGACTCCCAGACAGGGAGATAAAGCACACAGCAGCTTCCAAACTTATTTGACAAAGGAAACATCTCTCGCTACACTGTGTTGGGGGGAATTGCTCTGTGAAACAGAATTTGAGATAAGTTAGATTAGGGGATCTGTAGGAGCCCTTTCCTTTCAACTCCGAGAAGTTTTAATTCAATATTCATTATTTTGATTTGGAGCTCTATAAGATGCTAAACTACAGAATCATGAAAGGTAAAAACTATTATGGTCAGTAAAGATTAGATGGAGCTCAGTTGTAATTTATAAAGTTTCAGTTGCTGAAAATGAGAGTTCATGAGTGGGAATAAATGGTAATGATCTAATTCTAATTTATAGAACAGTCAATGAACTTGGACCATGCTGGACAACAGAGGGAGCTATATTATAAGCTTACCTTACTATGAGTTTTCTTTTTGGCGATTTGAGGACACACATACTACCCTTTCTGTACCACCAGAGTCTGGGTTGAATATGAAGTCAGAAATTCATGGGTTGAAGAAAGAGACTTAGAGACTCTGAGTTGTAAAATCAAAATGGCTTTGAACTTCTGGAAAGAACAAAAACAAATGCCTGTGTGTGTGTGCATATTGTCTGCTAGAAAGCAGAAAAGCAAAACAAACTAATGAGCATCTCGTTGAACCTGCCCAGGAGGAAATTCCAAGCAGCCCTCATTACTGATAATTTTTAAAATGTGCACAAAGCAATCGACATTTAGGGAAGTTTCTTTATTGTCATATTTTGTTGAGTATAAAAAGTACCCATAGACAATAACTTCATGGATTCATTCTTGACTGAAGTCCTCTAAGTCCATATTTATTCAAAATTGAATTTCCCCATCATGTGGGTTTTCAAGAGGCAGGGTGGCGTCCAACAGACATAGCATTAGAATCAGACATTTACTCAGTGAAGATGTATTGGGCCCTGGCCGGTTGGCTCAGCGGTAGAGCGTCGGCCTAGCGTGCGGAGGACCCGGGTTCGATTCCTGGCCAGGGCACACAGGAGAAGCGCCCATTTGCTTCTCCACCCCTCCGCCGCGCTTTCCTCTCTGTCTCTCTCTTCCCCTCCCGCAGCCAAGGCTCCATTGGAGCAAAAATGGCCCGGGCGCTGGGGATGGCTCTGTGGCCTCTGCCTCAGGCGCTAGAGTGGCTCTGGTCGCAACATGGCGACGCCCAGGATGGGCAGAGCATCGCCCCCTGGTGGGCAGAGCTTCGCCCCTGGTGGGCGTGCCGGGTGGATCCCGGTCGGGCGCATGCGGGAGTCTGTCTGACTGTCTCTCCCTGTTTCCAGCTTCAGAAAAATGAAAAAAAAAAAAAAAAAAGATGTATTGGGTAGCCATTGTATGTCAAGTGCTGGAAATACAGCAGTGAATGAGGAAGTCAGAAATTTCTATCATGGACAGAGCTACTGTAAAGCCAGTATCCACGGCCACTATCACAGCAGCCTGGCCCATGCAGGTTCGCATTGGATTCGGACAGTCGGTAAAGAAACAACAGAGCCAAAAACTGGTGGGCCATCATCTTTAATCCTAGCTTGCACCCAGCGGGCAGGTAAAAACACACACTGGGCTCCAAAACCCACTCATTCAGTGCTCGCAAAGATACTGACTTATCCGAGTTTCCTAAAATCAAAGGTTTCTAGCTCACCAGACTTATTCACCTCTGTTCCCCATCTCCTTCCTTCTCCCTGCACAAACTCTGCACAAACTGGCTTTTCACTCAGCACTCCACCATCTTGGCTGCTTCTCCTGGCCTCCTCCACGTGGCCTTTCTCTGCTCTCCTCTCTAATGATAATCTCAGGAACCAAGAGAGCAAGCTCTCGTTCTGCCTGCATTTTATAGTGTAGATTCATAACCTTTAATCCAATATACAAAATAGGGAAGTCTCTAATACAAAGTCACTATCTGAGGCATGATGGGATTGCACCACTCCACATCAAAAAGGGTGGGAAAGACTTAGTCCTAAAACCAAGCTCCAGCTACAACCATCTTGCCTGCCCACAGCCCGCCTCCAACACACATTAATATCACCTAGAAGATGGGCTTCCACTTGGGCAGCACCATCTTTAACAAAATGAGCATAATTTATTTTATCTGCCCAACAGCTGCCATTCTGGCTCTGTTACTTATCAGCTGCCTGAGCATGTGCAAGTCATTTAACCTCTGAGCCTTATTAGCTGCTGGTCACGGGATTGTTGGGAAAGCTAAATATCAGATTTTGCATGTAGAATATTAAGCCCAGGGACTGATGACTAAGTGGCTTCTAGAAACAGCAGGCAGGATTATGGCTCTTGCAGCCAGAGGGGGAGAAGGGAGTTCAGATAGATTCAGGGAGGCTTCACACTACAGAGCCATTAAAGTAGGTGCAGGATGAGCAGGGGCAACAGAGAACAATGGCTTACCTCCTCAGATAATCCCCATCTTTGTTCCCTGTCCCTTACCTGAGCCCCCCACCTTTCCCAGGTTTACAAGATTAGGTATCTGCTCCACTGCTGACTCCTTGACCCCAGAACTCTGCCTGCTAATCCACATTCTCACACAGGGAGCCAGCTTTCCTGTCGGAAATTCAGCTCCCACTGCTCTGGTCTTTTGGATTTCCTCCTGGGTCACAGACGTGCCTCAGGACAGGGGATCCCTGTCAGGCCCAAAGGCATCCAGGAGGTGGTCAACACAGATCTAGTCCCCCTCTGCCTACAAGCAATTTACTCAGCACATCTGGAAGCCTGGAGACAGGGGCTCTTTTCCCAACTGCCACTGTCTTGCCTCATGTCCTTGAGCTGCTCACTTCCCACCTCTGAGTCAGTCCTTTGTAGAGTGACAGGATTTGATCAGATGACCCTCTGGGAAGTCCTCCAGCGTTGTTTTGGCATTATACAAGGGACCTCTCACAGGATACCTACCTGGCCAAGATTTAGAGTCAGTCAAATCCCAGTTTGCTCCGTATTACTTCCCTTTTCTTTCTTTCTTTCTTTCTTTCTTTCTTTCTTTCTTTCTTTCTTTCTTTCTTTCTTTCTTTCTTTCTTTCTCTCTCTCTCTTTCTTTCTTTCTCTTTCTTTCTTTCTTTCTTTCTTCTTTCTTCTTCCTTCTTTCTTCCTTCCTCCGTCTCTATCTGTCTCTCTCTCTTCTCTTTCTTTTTCTTTCTCTTTCTTTCTCTCTATTTTTTTTAAGATTTTATTTATTAATTTTTATGGAGAGAGAGAGAGAAAAGGGGGAGCGAAAAGTATCAGTTCATAGTTGCTTCATTTTAGTTGTTCATTGCTTGCTTGTCCTGTGTGCGTTGACCGGCAAGCCCAGGGTTTTGAACCAGCGACCTCAGTGTTCCAGTTTGACACTCTATCCACTGCACCACCACAGGTCAGGCTACCTCCACTTTCTGAGCATAGTTTTTCTATCTGCAAAAATGGGGTTAATGATCCCTTTAAATAAGAAAATTGACACAATGGAAAGAACATGGATCTCTCATCAGACAGACTTGAGTTTGACTACTGGCTCTGCAATTTTGCAAGGAAAATCATTTAGAATATCTCTCTGGAAGTCTCCGTTTCTGCACCTGTGAAATAGGCATACAGCACCTATCTTAAAAACTGTAGCTGTAAGTGAGGCAAACCACACATCACAACTTCACATAGTAGATTATTGATAATTGGCAGCTTTTATTATTGTGGTTGTTATTTACTCTAAAATAAATGCCTGAATAAGCTGTGCTCACTTTCTCTGGGTCTTTGATGCTGGGGTTTCTCCTGCCTCTCTAATGAGGCTTCTGTAGCTGAAAGCCATACCCAGAAGGATCTCAGTAGTTGCTCCAAATTTCTCTTAAGCTTCAGAGTCCATGGTCCATGCAACTCTTCCTGTTGAAAGGTATGTACTTACATACTTATCGTGTGTCCTCTAATACAATACCCTACTTACCTTTGGAGGGGAATGAATAATACTTAGTTGAAGCCTTCTTCTGGTGCTTGAACTTTCTTTATCGCACCCTCCACTGAGGGTTCAATCAATCTATTCTTACTTCCAATGGCGGGGAACTCACTAACTACAAAGGTAAGTTATTACATCATTCATCCAGTTACCATTTAGCAGCTTGGCTCACTGGAAAAAAACATCATTTAACAGCAGCAGAAAGCTTCTCTCATGGGTAAGCCATCTGTGAATTGTTGATTGCAAAAAATAATACTATTTTCTTGTCTACCCTGCTCCCCAACTCTGAACTTTGAGCCCACAAAAAAAAAAAAGTATAGCTATGACATTTTTTCTCTAGAATAACAAAACTGTTAATGTGTCTTTCATTCACCCACCCACTAGACATTCCTGTGAGGAATCTACTTTAGATGCCCACGAGAATATATTTACAATTCTAAACATAATTATCTAGCTCCCAGAGGAGAAGCAGCATTTTATGGGCATAGATAAATCATATCCTTGGCCAAATACCCTCTTCTAATTTTCAACAGAAATCCCAGAGCAATTTCAGGACATAACTCAGGGGGTAACATTGTTTTCCTTGTGTAGCCTCAGAAACCAAGGCACAGAAAAGCCAAGGTCACCCAACAAATCAAGAGCAAAGACATGCACTAAATCCCAGGAATCTAAGACCTCCCAGCATAGAAATTGATCCTCTAAGATAAATGTTTGTCTTTCTATCCAGGGATTAACTGTGGTCCTTACAGAGAGATTCTTGAGGCTGAAAATTATAAATAGGGAAACAGGGCCTGGTAAAAAGTTGAGTGATTAATTGGCAGAGAGAGCTTTCAAGGAGGGAAAGGACCAATGAACTGAAGAAAAATTCAACATCTTTTAGGAAGTTTTTCCACTCCCTTACATTGTTTTAATTCTTCATGCTCAGTCTCTTTATTAAACATTTTTAAAGTGAGTTTTCTTTTTGTTTCTTAGTTTTTGCTTTTTCAGTTATTTTTCTGGCAAGGTTATTGATTGAATCTCCAACTTAGATTATTTCTCAGGCTGAATTGAACTTGACCTTTGCCCTATGAAACAGAACAGCCTCTTGCTTATCTGAAGTAAATGGGACCAAGAGGCCATGGAATAATCAAAACATAATCAAAAATGGCTGAAATATAGAACATTGTGTTTCTCTGCTGAGGAAAGAGGGACAGTGAGGATTAGTGTCAAGGTCACAGGACATAGGTGGTATGACAGCTCTGACGGAGCCACCTGAGGAGTGGGCCAATTCACAGCAGCTGCCTTCTGTTGAGGCAGCCAGTCAACAACAGTGGAAGAGCATGGGCCTTGGACTGGGACTGTTAGCTTCCCAGGTGTGCCATGTACTTGCTGTGCAACTTCAGCAAATTGAACAACCTTTCTGAGTCTTGGTTTTCTCAGCCAACTCTTGCTAACCTGGCAAGCTCCATGGGGGTTAGGGTTGTGTCTGTTGTGTTAACTAGTGTTTTCTTTAGTGCCTAGTAGAACGGGCACTCAGTATATATCTGCTAAATGAATAAATGAAATAATGGTACCATTACCAGTATTGCAGGATCATTGTGAAGATTAAATGAGAGATTACAAATCAAAGCCTCAGACATTTTAGATGCTCACCAAACAGTAGCTCTGACATTGCCAGACTTTTCCTGTCAGTGTCAGGGCTGGGAAGGAGTCTGGGTGTTACACTGTAGAGTCCCTTGTCCTGCAGATGAGAAAACTGAGACTCAGATACGTAGAGCTGTTTGTTTGTTCGTTCATTCATTTAACATATACACTGGAAGTACCTCCTAGAAGTTAGGTGTTGTACTAAGGGCAGAAAAAAAATAACTCTAGTTAATGAAGTTAATATATCAAGGCAAAAAAATATATATCTCTAGTTAATGAAGTTTACATTCTAGTGGGAGGAGATAGGAAAGAAATAGACAAATATATAAACAAGAATAATTTTACAAGCTAACAAAGTGCTTTGAGAGTAAGAAAGCTGGCAACTTGAGAAGAGAAGGCCGGGCAGTGGTAGTGGGGGAGATATGTTAGATGGCGTGGCCAGCTGAAGCCTCTCTGCGGAAGTGACAGGAGCAGAGTGAGTGACTGGATGGAGAGCCATATTAAACACGTTAGCAGGAAGCTCTGGAACACAGCTTCTTCCTTGATTTATTTTAGTGTTTGTTCTCATAGGTCTTTTTTTGAGGGCAGGGGCATGACTTATTTTTATATACAAACTTATAAAAAAGTTCCAAGGCCCTGGCCAGTTGGCTCAGTGGTAGAGCATCAGCCCAGCATGTGGATGTCCCGGGTTCGATTGCTGATCAGGGCACACAGGAGATGCACCCATCTGCTTCTCCACACCTCCCCCTCTCACTTCTCTCTTCTCCTCCACTCTTGCAGCCAATGCTCAATTAGAGCGAGCTGCCCCAGGCACTGAGGATAGCTCCATGGTCTCTACCTCAGGCGCTAAAAAATGGCTCAGTTTGCAACACAGCAAGGGCCCCAGATGGGCAGAGCATCGCCTCCTAGTAGGTTTGCCAGGTAAATCCCAGTCAGGGCGCATGCAGGAGGAGCCTGTCTGCCTCCCCTCCCTTCTCTAAATGTAAAAAAATTAAAAAGTTCAAAAATAGTACAAGGAACTCTTACCTTCTAGATTCATCAATTGTTTATGTCTTGCCCTACTCTCTCTCTCTCTCTCTCTATATATATATATATATGTATGTATATATATATTTGTGATATACATAAACTCTTATACCCATACTTTTCTCAGAACCATCTGAGCATATACAATGCAAACATACTGCCCCATTATGCTACGATTCCATGTGTATTTCCTAAAATAAGAACATTTTCTTATACAACCACAGTCCGTATTTAAAAAATGGCTCCAACATAGACTTTTTAAATTTTCATATATTTTTCCAGGTCCAACATCACACAGTGCATTTAGACCTCATGTCTCTTTTAGTCTCCTTTAATCTGGAACAATCGCTTAGCCGCTCTTTGTCTCTCTTGACCTTGGTATTTCTTAAGAGCACATGCCAGTTATTTCATGGAACATTCCTCTGTTTGGGTTTCCTGATGTTTCCTGAGGAGTGGATTCCAGTAATGCTGTTTTGGCAGGAATGCCACAGAAATAATGTGTCCTTCTCATGCGTCATGGCAGAAAGCACCTGCGGGATGTTAACTTTGTTGGGTGAAGGTGGTCTCTATCAGGTTTCTCCACTATAAAGTTACTACTTCCCTTCTGTAACTTAGTCCTTTGTTGGGAGGTACTTTTAAAATGTAAATATTCTGTTTATCTAACTTTCACCCATTAGTTTTAGCATCCATCGATGACTTTCTTACTCCATCTTTTCTTCTATGCTTACTAGTTTGCATTTTACTACTAGGTAGCTTTTTTCCTTCTCTTTTTTTTAATTTTTAAAATTTTTCTTAAGTGAGAAGAGGGAGGCAGAGAGATAGACTACCACATGTACGCCAACAGGATCCACCCAGAAAGCTCCCTAGGGGGCAATGCTTTGCCCATCTGGGGCCATTGCTCTGTTACTTGGCAACCAAGCTATTTTAGCACCTGAGATGAGGCTGTGGAGCCATCCTCAGAACCTAGGGGCCAACTTGCTCCAGCCAAACCATGGCTGCAGGAGGAGAAGAGAAAGATAGAGAGAAGGGAGAGGGGGAGGGGTGAAGAAGCAGATGGTCACTTTTCCTGTATGCCCTGACTAGGAATCAAACCTGAGACATCTTCACACTGGGCCAAAGCTCTACCACTGAGCCAGTTGGCCAGGGCTTTTTTCCTTCTCTTTCATTAATTTATATAATCACTTATTTCTTTATAGCACTATGAAATCATTTGTTTTTACCTTACTTACAAAGGTTATAATCCACAACTTTTAGAGCTGTTTTAGATTTGGCCAGCCTTTAAATTGGCCTTTTTTTTGACATATCCCCATCATTCTTCAGTTTTGTTTTGTTTTGTTTTTTCAGTGAGAGGAGGGGAGGCAGAGAGACAGACTCCCACATGTGCCTGGATGGAGATCTACCCAGCAAGCCCACTATAGGGCTAAGCTCTGCCCATCTGGGGCCATTGCTACATTGTAACCGGAGCCTTTTTTTTTTTTTAGCACCTGAGGTGGAGGCCATGGGCCATGGAATCATCCTCAGTGCCTGAGGCCAACTCGCTCAGGCCAATCAAGCCATAGCTGCAGGAGATGAAGAGAGAGAAGGGGAGATGCGGAGGGGTGAAGAAGCAGATGATCGCTTCTCCTGTGTGCCCTGAACGGGAATGAACAAACCAGGACATCCACACGCCAAACCGATGCTCTACCACTGAGCCAACCGGCCAGTGCCTGTTTCAGGCTTATCTTACACTTTGCCTGCTCTAGCCCTGGAATCAGCCTTTTCTCCAATGAGCCAGCTTCCTTTAGAATCCAAAGTCTAGAAGCCAGGTGGGGTCCTGCTATCAATGTATTCTTGCTTCTAGGGTCTCTTAGAGGACAGAGCTAAAAAAGCTTCTCAAATTTTAATGTGATATGAGTCACTGGGGATATTATTAAAGTGCAGATTCCGATTCAGTTGGTCAGAATTGTCTGCTGGGATGGTGTCCCAGAGCCTGCTTTTCTAACAAGTGTCTATGCTGACACTGCTGGCCCACAGGCCATACCTTGAGCACCAAGGACATAGGGTGATAGCTCTCAAACTTAGGCATGCACTGGAATCACCTGGAGGTGTGTTAAAATATATGCTCTGGAGTTTTCTTTCTTTCTTCCTTTCTTATTATTGTTGTTGTTGCTGTTGTTTTAAAGAAAGACAGGAAGGGAGAGAGAGGGAGAAGAGTGAGAAGCATAAACTCATAGTTGCTTCCCTTTAGTTGTTCATTGATTGCTTCTTGTATGTACCTTAACCAAGGGTTCAAGCAAAGCCAGTGACCTCTTACTCAAGCCAGCAACCTGGGGCTTCAAGCCTGCAACCTTTGGACTCAAGCCAGTGATGCTGGAATCATGTCAATGATCCCAAGCTCAAGCTAGCAACCTCACAGGCGAGCCTGCAGTCAAGCAGGCGACCTTAGGGATTTGAACAGACAAACTCAATATCCCAGGTCAACACTGTATCCACTGTGCCACCACAGGTCAGGCCCAGGGTTTTCTCTCAAAGTTTCTGATTCAGAAAGTGGGGACTGAGAATGTGCATTTCTAAAAGTTCCTAGGTGATGCTTTTATTGCTGATCTGGGACCACATAGGACATTGGTTCTTAAACACATTGGGATTCTCGGGGAGTTTTTCTTTTTGGTTGTTTGTTTTAAATACTGACTGATCCTTAAGGCACTAGAGATGATGATTTAATTGATTTAAAATGTGGCCTGAACATTGAGAATGTTATGAGCTCTGTAAGTGGTTCTATTGCTCAGCGCAAGTTTTTGAAAAGATTGTTTTAGGAAGCAGTAGGAATGAAATATAAAGGGCTGTAAGAGGGCATAAGCTTGACATTTTCTAGGGCCAGCAAGGAGGCAAGTGTGTCTGGGCAGAAGGAAGTGAGGTCAGAGAGGCGGGCAGGGATGGGATCAAGAGGGAACGAGATGGGTCAGGTGTGTAGAGGTTGCTCTGGTTGACGGGAAACCACTGGAGGCTTGAAGCAAGGATGACATGGCCTGAATGCCTTAACCATGATCCTCATCCAGCAGTGTCAAGGCCAGCTCTTCTCCTGCTCATCCAGGCACTTCCTACCCAAATGAGCTTGAATCGTGACAAATAAAGGATGAAATAACTTCACAACTCTAAGTGCTCCCCAGGTTTTAGGTATGGATTTTGTTTAGAAATACTTACCAAAGCTTGAAATCTGAAAAGTAAGTTTTGTCATAGTAATACAGTATTATGTCATGTGAGAAGGACTTGGTAAAAAGAGGCCTCTCTAATTATTGTTAAAGACATCCAAGAGTGCTTTAAGAACACTTAATGTATATTGCACAACAATGGGTATACTTAACACTACTAAACTGTACATTTAAAGTGGTTAAGATGGTATATTTTATGGTTTTACTACAATTTTTAAAAATATTCATCATGGCCTGACCTATGGTGGCACAGTGGATAAAGTGCTGACCTGGAATGCTGAGGTCGCCGGTTCAAAACCCTGGGCTTGTCTGGTAAAGGCACATATGGGAGTTGATGATTCCTGCTCCTTTCTCTCTCTTTTCTCTCTAAAATGAATAAATGAAAGTCTTAAAAAAGTTTAGAAAAAATATTCATCATGTATGTGAATGACAAACCTGCACAGCACAAAATTCTTTAATTTGTTAAATTTTATTTGTTCCTCAGGAATGTTACTATGGTTATTTTACTATCATATGGAAAACTATATCATACCAATAAGAATAATAAAGAATTACAAATATGTGGTGACAAAAAATAATTTGAGCCTGACCAGGCGGTGGCGCAATGGATAGAGCGTTGGACTGGGATGCAGAGGACCCAGGTTCGAGACCCCGAGGTCACCAGCTTGAGCGCGGGCTCATCTGGTTTGAGCAAAAAGCTCACCAGTTTGAACCCAAGATCGCTGGCTCCAGCAAGGGGTTACTCGGTCTGCTGAAGGCCCGCGGTCAAGGCACATATGAGAAAGCAATCAATGAACAACTAAGGTGTTGCAACGCGCAATGAAAAACTAATGATTGATGCTTCTCATCTCTCTCCATTCCTGTCTGTCTATCCCTCTCTCTGACTCACTCTCTGTCTCTGTAAAAAAAAAAAAAAAAAAAAAAAAAATTGACTTTGGGTAATGGGTATACAACATAATTAACAGTTCAAATGCTATAGAAATGTTTACCTGAAACCTATGTACTTTTATTGATCAATATCACCCTGTTAAATTTAATTTTCTAAATAAAAATTTTAAAAAATAATAAAGAATTTGTGCCAAGAAAAAAAAAAAGTATAAAACCATGAACTAGGTACAGTGGTCAGCAAACTCATTAGTCAACAGAGCCAAATATCTACAGTACAATGATTGAAATTTCTTTTGGGAGCCAAATGTTTTAAACTTAAACTATATATGTAGGTACATTGTTATTAACTTAATTAAGGTGGAGTACCCTTTGTGGAAGAGCCACACTCAAGGGGCCAGAGCCACATGTGGCTATCGAGCTGCAGTTTGCCGACCAAGAAACTAGAAAAATGAATAAAGTTGGGGACAACCACTCACTTTAACAAAAGAATAACTTATTTGAGGGATTTTTGCATCAGCTTCACCTAAGTAACAGAATCTCTCTTGGGCACTAAAAACATGATTCACTTGGCAGGTACTACTGCAGAAATATAACTAGCCTGGAGAGAGAGGCCAACTAGAGGCCTTCTGCAATGTCAATTCCAACAAAGTGATAATAACTTTGAGATTTTGCTTATCTGCTCTATCCCCTCAAGGCCATTGCACAACATGAGTGTGCTTGGATTGGACAGGATTCCTGTGACACGATCCACATTCTATTTTCATTCTGGCAGTTGGTAACCTTTCTTCTAGGAAATGGAAAAGAAAAACCTCATTAGAGATATTCTGCTGCTCTGAGCATGCGAGGGCCGCAAGGCTGCCCAGGGCAAAATGAGCAGAGGCAGGTGTGGCACCTGGGTCATTTTTAGCAACACTCCCAGGCCTGATATTTGATGGCAGCTTGCAACCATTTGTCAATCTGCCGTGAAGATGACCTTCCCTTTCTCTCCAGTTATTTGAGCCCTGGGTTTTTCCTGGGCAGAAGCTGACAGTGATGTCATCATCTTGTGATGTTGTTGAGTGACCTTGTTCACTGATCTGGTTCCACTCATTACTCTTGTACCCTAAAGTTGAACTAAGAAAAACATTGCCAAGAACCAAGGAGGGCAAGGGTTGAAGCTCTGCAAAGGGGAAACCCCTGGGGCTCCTCATCTGATTTCTAAACCCTTATCCTGACAAGCTTTTATCTGACTCAGTTCCTAGCAGTCCTCAGATCGGAAAAGTCAAAGAAAAACAGTGCAATAAGAGATCAATGAGATTATTATTTTTTTTTAAAGCTTAGTTTTATTTTATTTTATTTTTTTTTATTTTTTTTACAGAGACAGAGAGTGAGTCAGAGAGAGGGATAGACAGGGACAGACAGACAGGAACAGAGAGAGATGAGAAGCATCAATCATTAGTTTTTCATTGCGCGTTGCAACACTTTAGTTGTTCATTGATTGCTTTCACATATGTGCCCTGACCACGGGCCTTCAGCAGCCGCGCTCAAGCTGGTGAGCTCGGGGTCTCGAACCTGGGTCTTCCGCATCCCAGTCCGACGCTCTATCCACTGCGCCACCGCCTGGTCAGGCGAGATTATTATTTTTTTAACGTTGTAGTAGACTCGGCAAGGCAGAAGCTATGAACTCATATAGAACAACTTTGATCTTGTCATAAAGACAAATGAATATTTACAAGTGACCTTTCATACTATGGACCAACAACAGAGGCCGTTATGTGGAGCTGCTTGTTTAATTAAGGGAAACAAAGATAATGAGCTCCTCCTGTACAACAGGCCCTCAGCTAGATCCCTTAGGACAGGGGTCCCCAAACTTTTTACACAGGGGGCCAGTTCACTGTCCCTCAGACCGTTGGAGGGCCAGACTATAAAAAAAACTATGAAAAAATCCCTATGCACACTGCACAGATCTTATTTTAAAGTAAAAAACAAAACGGGAACAAATACAATATTTAAAATAAAGAACAAGTAAATTTAAATCAACAAACTGACCAGTATTTCAATGGGAACTATGCTCCTCTCACTGACCACCAATGAAAGAGGTGCCCCTTCTGGAAGTGTGGCGGGGGCCGGATAAATGGCCTCAGGGGGCCGCATGCGGCCTGCGGGGGCCGTAGTTTGGGGACCCCTACCTTAGGATGCCATTTAATCGTCAGCCCTTCTTCATGAGATGGGCACTGCCACTATTCTCAATTTACAGAGGAGGAAACAGGATCAGAGAGGCTCTTTAGTATTCAAAAGGTAAGCCCTGGTGCTGGGATATGAATGTGAGGCTTCTTGACTTCAAGTCTCTATTCTTTTTTTTTTTTCTTTTTCTTCTTTTTTAAAAAAAAAATTTTTTTTTTGTATTTTTCTTAAGTTGGAAACAGGGAGACAGTCAGACAGACTCCCGCATGAGCCCGACCAGGATCCACCTGGCATGCCCACCAGGGGGCGATGCTCTGCCCATCTGAGGTGTTGCTCCATTGCAACCAGAACCATTCTGGTGCCTGAGACAGAGGCCATGGAGCCATACTCAGCACCCAGGCCAACTTTGCTCCAATGGAGCCTTGGCTGCAGGAGGGGAAGAGAGAGACAGAGAGGAAGGAGAGGGGGAGGAGTGGAGAAGCAGATGGGCACCTCTCTTGTGTGTCCTGGCCGGGAATCGAACCCGGAACTCCTGCACGCCAGGCCAACACTCTACCACTGAGCCAACCAGCCAGGGCCCAAGTCTCTATTCTTTACGTAGCAAATAAAACCATTGGCTTTTACATATTATAACCATGAGTTTTTGAAAAACTCTAAATTTAGACTTTTTTCATCAGTAACAGAATGATCCCAGGCTTTTCCTCCCCAACACACTATGTTTAAGCTGAAAGGACATTGTACACTGATGTCATGAGCAAGTAAAGGGATCTGCTCAATGGGATGGTGGAATCTGGCCTCAAACCCTGAAAAAGCTCTATCCAACCACCAGTCAACTACGTGCACAGGACAGAGTGCTGACCAAAGCCATCATGTGGCCTTGTTGACAATCTCATTTTAGTTCAACAGGATATGGGCATAATTAGAAGGGCATTTTATCTTACAACTTGCTCCCTGAGGCCCAAACAAAACATTATGTTTTCTTTCTTTCTTTCCTCTTGCCAGCAATAGATATTTTGGGGTTGGAGTTTCAAACTGTTTGGATTTAAGGAAATAAATGACACAGACTTTGCTGGCCAACATTAATATGATATATACTCCTCATAAAAATTAGGGAATATTTCAAAATGAATATGAAGCGATAAAAAAAGCATTTGATTTTTTTTTTATTAAACAGAACATCAGAAAAGCAAACGACAAGTGAAAGAAAGTTGTTTGATGACGCAAATGAGATGCAAAACCAACTTTTATTTCATTGGTAAAAATGCACTATACAAAAAGCTGAAAGTATCATACTAGATCCCTGATTCCCTAATTTTTGTGAGCAGTGTACATGTCGACTACAAACCAAGAAAAGTTTAAGTAGAAAAGCAAAGAGCACAGCACCACCTGGTGGTAACTATTAGGACAAACAAGTTTAGGTACACTTTTGAAAACGGATTAGCACAAGCTCCTTAGCGGTAAAGCACAGCCCTACACTTCAAGTGAAGAATTGAGTCCTAGAAAGGGTAAGAGAGCTGAGTCTTAAGTGTTTGTTTTCCAATTCTGTGCTCTTCCCCTGAGACCCAACTGAGGGGAGGAGAATAGCCATTATTCTATGAATATGAAGTACCAGCTTGTATGTGATCCAAATAGCAGCTGGTATATACAAGGAAAACCCCTTGTCCATTAGATTCCACATATAAGTGAGATCATATGGCATTTGTCTTTCTCTGACTGGCTCATTTCACTTAACATAAGACTTTCCAGGTCCATCATGTTGTCCCAAAAGGTAAGATTAAGATTTCCTCCTTCTTCTTTTTTTTTTTTTTTGACAGGCAGAGAGAGGGACAGATAGGGACCGACAGTAAGGGAGTGAGATGAGAAGCATCAACTCTTTGCTGCATCTTAGTTGTTCATGGATTGCTTTCTCATATGTGCCTTGGGAGGGGGGCTACAGCAGAGCAAGTGACCCCTTGTTCAAGCCAGCAACCTTGGGCTTCAAGCCAGAAACCTTGGGATTTCGAACCTGGGTCCTCTGCATCCTAGTCCAATGCTCTATCCACTGCACCACCGCCTGGTCAGGCTACTCTGTGACTTCTGAACCTAGTGTTCAAGATGTGCCGTAACAGTCCAGGCACTTCCTAGGCTCCCTTACACTTGACCTTATGGCAGTAATTTGCCCAGCTGATTGATACATGGCAGAGTGAGACTTGAAGCCAGGTTATCCATCTCCACATTTCCAAAATCTAAGTCAGTTTCCAATTCAAAGGCAACTAACTCTGGGGGTCATGCCAACATCTAGAGCCCAGGGCCCCACAGCCCAGTGAGTGGGATATGTGCCAAGAAAAAACAACTTCCTCTACCAACAATTTTCATCCGTTTTCATCTCATGGCACACATTACTTACTAAATATCTGCAGCACATCAAAAAATATTTTTTGCCGATCTGACAAAAAAAAGGTATAATTTTGGTTCATTCAAACCGGAGAGCTATTATTGTGTTGGCTATTGTTATTTTTTATTTGACAACCTAAGAGAAAAGAGGTCAGTGCCCCTGACTAGTCAGGTGCTGAGTGTTTTAAAAATCCTTGCGGGGGATCCGGGTTCGATTCCCAGCCAGGGCACATAGGAGAAGTGCCCATTTGCTTCTCCACCCGCCCCTCCTTCTTCTCTGTCTCTCTCTTCCCCTCCCGCAGCCAAGGCTCCATTGGAGCAAAGATGGCCCGGGCGCTGCGGATGGCTCCTTGGCCTCTGCCCCAGGCGCTAGAGTGGCTCTGGACGCCCTGGAGGGGCAGAGCATCGCCCCCTGGTGGGCAGAGCTTCGCCCCTGGTGGGCGTGCCGAGTGGATCCCGGTCGGGCGCATGCGGGAGTCTGTCTGACTGTCTCTCCCCGTTTCCAGCTTCAGAAAAATACAAAAAAAAAAAAAAAAATTCTTGCAGAACGCCTATTGAAAAATGCTAAACTAGATGATGGGAGTCATTTCACAATATATATTAGATTACCATAATGTGTACTTTAAATATCTTACAATTTTGTCAGTTATACCTCAATAAAGCTAAGTAAAAAGTACCATTTGCCCCTTCCATCCACAGTGTTGTTGCTGATTTTCTCATGGCTTAATTATTCTGTCATTGAGCATTTACTGAGGACAAACTCTTGGCCAGGCCCCATGACAGGGGTTGTGAATACTATACCTGCTTATAAGCAACAACTTGTCTGGTAGAGTTGTTACTCACATCATTCAAGTATCCTGCCCTCTGCAGAGCTCCAAGAACCCAACACCTACTCTCAGCCTAACACCCTCCTGTGCTGCAGGTCCCCCACCTAGACTCCTACCCCTGTTCTCAAAGGACTCCAGCTACCATCAGGCAAATCTACCTCCATCCACACTGATTCCCCCTCAGGGTGCTCCAGGGCCTCTTACTAGATTAGAGCAATGACCTTAAATCAGCGTCTCCACTATGAGATGTGTTCTAAGAAACTTCTTACTAATAATCAAATACCAAAGGGATTTATTTTTCCATAAATTAGAGTACAAGTTTGCCTTACATAATAGGCACTTTGCCTCCAGCTCCCACCCTTTATCCCCTCTGCTTCCCTTTGCAGAACTACGCCTCTCCAAACTCAGACCTTAGAGCTCAATGGAAATAATTTTGCTTATTTCCAAAATGGGCATGTGGCCTAGGCCTGGCCAATCAGAGTCCTATATTACATGGCCAAGACATGAACTGGCACATGAACCAATCGAAGATAATAAGACCACGGTAGTTGGCAAGCAGGTAGTTATGAAATCTGCTACCAGGTAGGGCTTGCCCAAGATGAAACCCACACAGGTCAGCAGAGCTAAGTGGCAGAAACAACAGTTGAGCCTCATGATCCTGCCAGGACTCCTGGAATTTTCAGTTACTTTCCTGGTCCAAAACAGGTGAGTACTGCTCACAGATAAGTACTCACATAACATTCCTCCCCTTCTAACTGCAGACTGAAAGCAGTGTGGGCAGTATAAGTATTATATGTAATAAAAGGTGTGCAAAACCAGTTTCTTCTTGTGCAGAAGGGCTTCATTTGGGAAGATCTTCAAAAAAGTATTTAAAATTTGAGAAAATTGTCTTGGGATGCTCAAATTACTTGGGTTTCAATTTGGGCACATTTGATCTCAATGATCAATGTGTGACCCTGGCCATTTGGCTCAGTGATAGTCGGTCCGGCATGTGGAAATCCCAGGTTCCATTCCTGGTCAGAGCACAGAGAAGCAACCATCTGCTTCTCCATCCCCTTTCTCTCTAGTTCTCTTCCCCTTCTGCAGCCATGGCTCAAATGGTTTGAGCAAAGTTGTTCCTGGGCACTGAGGATGGCTCCATGGCCCCGTCTCAGGTGCTAAAATAGCTCAGTTGCTGAGCAACAGAACAGTGGCCCAGATGGGCAGAGCATGGCCTGATAGGAGTCTTGCTGGGTGGATCCCAGTCAGGGTGCATACAGTCTGTCTCTGCCTCCCCGTATCTCAGTTAAAAAAAAAAAAAAGATCATGTGTGGTCCTACATTTTGTCTGTCTAGCCTTCTTTGTGAGGCAATGACGATTCATAACAGTATCTTTCAGGAAACCAAGACAGAGTTCCAGGTATGGTGTTTGCTTGAGAGGAAAAGGAAAGATGGTCAGGTGGCTCCTCTTTGTATTATGTGACACCATGTTGCAGAAACCACCAGACACCAGATCCAATGACCACAGGCTGTCCTGCTAGCCAGGGCTCAGAACTGTACAGCCTCCAAGTCCAAAGCCTGGTCCCAAAGACCCTCTTAACTGCTTAACTTCTGAAGACAGGACTCCTACAGACCTGCAGAGGAATCTGTAGGAGGGTAGAAAGAAAAAGGCAGGGGAAGGAGCAGGAAGTATCAGCTCGTAGTAGTTGCTTCCCATATGTGCCTTGACCAGGCAAGCCCGGGATGTGGAGGGTTGTGGCAGGATGCTGCTTGAGCTGGCCCTGTTGTGGACTGAGTCCCAGCTCCAACCCTCCAGGCCGGTTGCCTGCGCTCCAAAAAGGCTCCCAGAAATGCACTCTGCCTCCTCTCTATCTGGTAACACATGATGGTTTTCCTGCAGTTAATCATTTATTGCCTCTCCCTGTATCTTAGGAGCAAAGAGGTAAGTGGATATTTGTTTGTTACAGTTGAGGTTTATATGCACATGAAGGCAACTGCTAAACTTTAAAATTCATGGGTTTAAGAAATATATGTGCCCGGCCTGTGCTGGCGCAGTGGATAAAGCATTGATCTGGAACGCTGAGGTTGCCAAAACCCCGGGCTTGCCTGGTCAAGGCACATATGGGAAGCAACTACTATGAGCTGATGCTTCCTGCTCCTTCCCCTGCCTTTTTCTTTCTACCCTTTCTCTAAAATCAATATATAAAATCTTAAAATAAATAAATGTGTGTAAACAACAGTCCTCACAGCCAAAAGTTCTAGTGTAATCTATCAATTCTAGGAGAAAAAGGAGACAGATGACCAAGACTGGAGAACAAGTGTCCAAGCATGGCTATCAGAAGCCACCAACAATAAATTCAATGCTGGAGAGAACAGGAGGGTGTGGCAGAGCAAGAGGGCCAGCTGACAAGTAAGGCCATGCTGCGGAGGACATCAGGAGCCACAGTACTGCCCATAGCCAGGGTCCCCACAGCACACCTGCACCACTCACGCCGATAGGAGTCTGACAGATTCACATCCCACTGCCCTGCACTAGCTGCGTGGCAGAGCTTCAGTTTCTTCCAACACTTCTGTAGTAGAGTTGCTGTAAGGATTAAATAGGCATATGTATGCAAATTGCTTTTGCCTGGTGTACTTTGTTCAACAAATGATGGTAATTATTATTGTGTATCATCATCAAGGCAAGAGTCCTACTCAGAAAGGGTGATCCAAAGGACTGGCCACTTACGATCAAGAACCTCAAGTCTCACTGTCTCAATAGTGAACAGGTTGTTCTAAACAGGTCACCTTCTGGGGCTGCTAAAGCCTAAGGAAAAAGTATGGGGATAGCAGAAGTGAAGAAGGTTCTCTCCTATCTTCTCACGTTAAATAAATACCATCAGCTCACCCATACTTGTTTTTACCTTCTCCACTAACTTGCGGAGAAGGTACAATAAGTAATGAAAATGAAACCCCTCTACACGATGTCTACGGAAAGCATCTTTCTTACACATGGCTTAAAATATTGTGCATGTTGCCTGTCCTGTGGTAGTGTAATAGAGTCAACCTAGAATGCTGAGGTCGCCGGTTCGAATCCCTGGGCTTGCCTGATCAAGGCATGTGAGGGAGTTGATGCTTCCTGCTCTTCCCCCCTTCTCTATCCTTTCTAAAATAAATAAATTTAAAAATATATATTGTGCATGTTAGTGTATTGTGCCTGATAATGCATTGACACACATTCAACATATTTACAAACTATCCACATATCAAATTCTCTATATTTCAAAATGGTACAACCTATTTAATGATGTCTGGCTCTAAGCCCCATCTGTCTTAATCGTGACACATTATAACACACATACTTACCCCTTTATGTTTCAAGCATTAAGTGCTAACTGACTAAAAATAAAAATAAAAATTGCTTTGCTTTTAGCCACTTTTTGTGCCACTGAGATAGGTTGTTTCAACCCTCTCATCATTAATGGCCTATGATCCAAAAATGGAAAAATGGTTTGAGTTATAAAATATGTGTAGCATTGGAAATATGACCAACCTGAACCACACGGGTATGTAATCACTGAAGCTTAAATCAGGCAGACAGAAGTAAAGAAATCATGCTTCAATTATATTAAAAAAAAACTCTTGCCCTGGCCGGTTGGCTCAGCGGTAGAGCGTCGGCCTAGCGTGCGGAGGACCCGGGTTCGATTCCCGGCCAGGGCACACAGGAGAAGCGCCCATTTGCTTCTCCACCCCTCCGCCGCGCTTTCCTCTCTGTCTCTCTCTTCCCCTCCCGCAGCCAAGGCTCCATTGGAGCAACGATGGCCCGGGCGCTGGGGATGGCTCTGTGGCCTCTGCCTCAGGCGCTAGAGTGGCTCTGGTCGCAACATGGCGACACCCAGGATGGGCAGAGCATCGCCCCCTGGTGGGCAGAGCGTCGCCCCTGGTGGGCGTGCCGGGTGGATCCCGGTCGGGCGCATGCGGGAGTCTGTCTGACTGTCTCTCCCTGTTTCCAGCTTCCGAAAAGTTAAAAAAAAAAAAAAAAAAAAAAAAACTCTTGCAAGTCAGTAATTAAAAGATAAGTAATCCAGCCTGACCAGGCAGTGGCGCAGTGGATAGAGTGTCGGACCCAGGTTCGAGACCCGAAGTCGCCAGCTTTAGCGCGGGCTCATCTGGTTTGAGCAAGGCTCACCTCAAGCAAGGGGTTACTTGGTCTGCTGAGGGCCCACGGTCAAGGCACATATAAGAGAGCCATCAATGAACAACTAAGGTGTCGCAATGAAAAACTGATGATTGATGCTTATCTCTCTTCATTCCTGTCTGTCTGTTCCTGTCTCTCTCTCTGTCACTGTAAAAAGATAAGTAATCCAAAAAAAAAAAAAAAAGAAATCATGCTTCATCCTTCACTGCAATGTGAATGTTTACAATGACAGCACCTCCCCCAACCCACTCACCTTCTGATTTGGGTGTACTCTCTGTGCTCCTGTGGCAGGCAGCCTAAATATACATTATTCTAACAGCACTATAATTTCACTGTCCTTTAATTATTGGTTTAAACACCTGCTTCCCCAGAAGACTTGAGGGAAAGACGCATACTGACAGTATTCAACCTAATGTACTACATATATGTGTACAGCAGATTCAGTTAATGTGAGACGTGCTTATTTTAAATTCACAAGACAGGAGACTACATTAAAAAAATCAAAAGGAAATATCAAATTTAATTTAAATTTTAAAAATCAGAAATCATATGAAAAAAAAAAAGCAAATCAACTCCTAAAAAAAGAGGGCTGCATCTTGGTGGTCATATTTATTGCAAGGATTAAAGAAAAATAAAAGTGCCGTTTGGCTTAAGAATCTGTGAGTTATGTGCAAATCAACACATTTCAGGAGTGGAAGAATCCTTAGTTATTTCGTAATATCAAAATTTATGCAGATTTCTCTGTGGAATATCTTCTACATTTAAAGACATAATCATACAAAGTCTCCAAATCTCCATACAGGATAAATTCTTGGTTTCAGCCAACTCTCAATGGAGGGGCAACTAGCACAACACCATCTCCCCGGACAAAGAGCATTGGAATATTCCTTTTTGTTGACTGGAAGAGAAAAAAAAGAACAGAACATGTTTATATAAATATGTAGCACAACGAACTAATCTATTAGCAGTTTACTTTTCCTGAATATCAGTAACTAGGGGAGACTGGAGTTATCCATCAAAATCCATTCCCTGGCACACAGCTAAACTCTATTTCTCATGCTCCCTTGCAACCACATAAAGCCATGAGCCTGAGTTTTAACCAATGGGAAGCAAACAGGGCCCTGGCCCAGTAGTTTAGTAGGTTAAAGCATCATCCTGGAGTGCTGAGATTGCCAGTTCGAAACCCTGGGCCTGCCTGGTCAAAGCACATATGGGAGCTGATGCTTCCTCCTCCTCCCCTCCCCTCCTCTCTCAAAAGAATAAATAGTCTTTAAAAAAAAAAAAAGCATCGTCTTGACATGCCTAGGTTATGGGTTTGATCCCCAGTCAGCATATACAAGAATCAATGAATGAATGCATCAATGAGTAGAACTACAAATCGATGTTCCTCTCTCTAAAAATTAATAAAAAAAATAATTTAGCAATAAAAAAAAAAGTCAACAGAAGTGACTGACTCATAAACCTCCCATGCATTTCACTCTATGGTCATACTCCCACTCCTAGAGATCCCACAGGTTGGCAGAATCCTAAGAAAGAAGAAGTCTGAGCCTCTGACTGAACATTTGGAAGAAAGCTATTATTGTGCAGACCTAAAACCCCACCCAGGACAATTATGTGGGGAGAAATAAAATTCTATTGTGCTGAGCCATTGTATGTTACTACTGCACTCATACATATAAAATGAATACCTGGGTGTTAGCCTAGGTGTCAATCCTTAGGCAGTAATGAAACAGATACAGAATGTTGGAAATCCTCTTACACCTTGACAAACACATGGTAAACTGCCTGCAATGACTTAGAAAGTAGCTCAAAGGCCTCCCAAAACTATAGGTTCTGGGGGAAGAGACTGGAAAAGTCAAATGTTGGTAGATAGTGCTGTTAACCTGATGCACTCAGCAAGGAATATGAGAGAGAGATGAATTCAGGAAAAAACTACCTGGTTTTCAAGTGAAGATTATAAGACATAGGATTCAAAGGTTTAGAAAAGCCAACTGTTTTTAGACCCCAAACTGTAAACATAAGCAGGAAAAAAAGCTTTGAGGAACAAAGCCCAGTAAATGTCTGTTACACAAACTAGACCCAAAGCAAAGATCAGATTAAGAGTACTGCCTTCCCACCACAACTCAATCTAGTAAATGGCCTCCAAGGTAGTGGAACACGAATTTGAGAGAAATAAATACAGGTGAGGAAGTAAATAAAGAAAGGTATCAACAAGCTATGTCTTGGAAAAAACACTGACTAGGGATACTGGCCACAGAATTGATTGGAAGGGCCTGACCAGGCGGTGGTGCAGTGGATAGAACGGAGGACCGAGGTTCGAGACCTCGAGGTTGCCAGCTTGAGCGTGGGTTCATCTCGTTTGAGCAAAGCTCACCAGCTTGGACCCAAGGTCGCTAGCTTGAGCAAGGGGTTACTCAGTCTGCTATAGCCCCCCAGTCAAGGCACATATGAGAAAGCAATCAATGAACAACTAAGGTGTCGCAATGAAAAACTAATGATTGATGCTTCAAATCTCTCTCCGTTCCTGTCTGTCTGTCCCTATCTATCCCTCTCTCTGTCTCTGTAAAAGAAAAAAAACTGATTGGAAGGAACCAGATCAGAAATATATGAAGTCCTATTTTTAAAAAATATTTGTTTGTTTATTTACTTAGAGAGAAGGGGAGCAAAGAGAAAAATATTGACTTGTTGTTCTACTTATTTATGCATCCATTGGTTGATGTTTATATGTGTCCTGACTGGGGAGTGAACCCACAACCTTGGCATATGGAGATGACGCTCTAACCAACTAAGCTACCTGGCCAGGGCTGAAGTCTTAACTTTTTTTTTTTTAAGATTTTATTTATTCATTTTAGAGAGAAGAGACAGAGAGAGAGAGAGAGAGAGAGAGAGAGAAGAGGGGGAGGAGCAGAAAGCATCAACTCCCATATGTGCCTTGACCAGGCAAGCCCAGGGTTTTGAACCGGCAACCTCAGCATTCCAGGTCAACACTTTACCCATTGCGCCACCACAGATCAGGCTGAAGTCTTAACTTTTAAAGAAGTTGCAGAGCCAAAGAAACCATAGCCTAGCTACAATAAAGCCTTTGACTATTTGAATCGTCCAGCAAAAGCAAGAAGTTGGCTATGAAAACTCTGCATCTCCCATTTAGGGTTGCCTGATTTAGCAAATAAAAAAACCGGTCACCTAATTAATTTGAATCCTAGATAAACAAAAAAATGTTTTAGTATTATACATGTTCAAACATTGCATGAAACATACTGGACCTAACCAAGGGATTTCTTCTACTTCTGGGACAGGGAACAGACATGCCTTCCCAGGGGATTCTCAAAGCTAAGGACCAGTAACAGCTGTATGTTCCCATTCTTTCCTTTATTGAAAGGGAGTTTTTGTGGTGGATATCCTGTCCCTGCTCTGCTTCAGTGGACGTGAGAGGGGCAATAGCAATTAATTCATCCTTTATAGCTTATAGCAATCTGTACAAGTGACATGTAATCTGAGAGAATACTGCAAATCAGTGGAGATCCCAGACTCTGAGCTGATGTCTTCCTTGCCTCTTTTAGGGTAGAGGTAAGTGTGTTCTGTGTGTGAGAAGTAAGGTTGTGCAATACCCACCCTTACTGGTCTTTATAGCAACTAGACAATCATATTCACAAAACTCAATACAGCTACACTAATACCAGTGTACACAGCTTCACAGAAGGAAAACACAGTATGCCAGCCAGGTAGCATACTCAGTGGGAGCTGTTACAATATTCCAAGGACTCTTCTCTAGCTACCTAAACGATAACTTAATTACCAGGTGGGTGCAGGAGCCACCCTGTATTAACTGCCTAAAGCTCCATATAAAAAGCAGTATCTCTTATCACAGTCCTACAAATGTAGCTTCACATTCACAAAGGAGGGACATGTGCCATTACAAGTATCACCTCACAACTCAGGGAAGCCCAAAGCTAGAGGCCAATACAAGCTCATAGAGTTCTCCTACTTCACATACAGTTTACTAACCAGGGACATACTTCCTATAAGTAGTATTTCCTAGGAAAACAGCTGACATTCCACTTTTATCAGGTTTCTAGGGTAAGAGAACTGGAAAGGTAATCCATGATCATTTTTCCATGGAAATAATTTTTTTAAATCCTTTGCTCGAGAAGACAAGATGGCAATGGAGTAGGCAGACGTACCAACTTCCACCTCCCAGAACCAAAGTGGATTACAAACTAATTTTAAGAACCATCATCTGGAAAAACCAACTTTGGACTAAACTAAGAGGACTCTTCAACCAAGGAACACTGAAGAAGCCACACTGAGACTGGTAGGAAAAGCAGAAATGCAGAGAGGGCTGCCCAGCTCCCTGGAGCAAAGGGCAGCTGGGAGAAAATTCACATGGGGGGGAAGTGAGTTTAGCGGAGAGGGGAGGGTCCTGAGCCCCAGGAACAAAGCCCCAGCCTGCAGCCCAGAGCCTAGAAGAGGCGTAGGCATAGTATTTAGCTAGAAACAAGACAGGATACTGTTTGTGAGAAAGACTCATTTCTCAGACCCAGGATTCTTCTAAAAGGGACCGTGCAGAAAACCTCTCTCACAACCACTCACCCAGGGCTCCAGGGGACAGGGAGAGAGGAGAGGACCGGAGTAGCAGGAAGAGAGTATAATCTAGGAGGCACAGGGAGAAACATTTTGAGAGACAGGCACCCTAACCCCTGGGACGAGTCACTCCCAAATCTAAAGTGAATATTTCCCCTGGAGACAGCAATACCAGCAAAGGGAAGCAGGACACCAGCCAAACAAGCTCTCCCGTGGTACTCAGAGCAGAGTCCCTTAGAAGGAGGGAGCTTTTGGGACTACAGTAGTGAGTGTTAGGGTCTGAGCTGCAGCGCCCGCACCCACACGGCTGAGGGCTCGCCGGAGGGCCGGTGGCAGCCAGATGCAGAAGCGCGGTTATGTCGGCAAGGGCGGAAGCTGGCTGGCCACAACTGAGACCCAGGTATGAGCTCAGTCTTGCCCGGCTGGGGAGGAGGGGACGTGCAAAAGTGGTCAAGCCCAGCTGCGGGCCGCCTGCAATCCAGCCTGCGGCGGAAGGGCAGGAGCCCCGGAAGGGGTGGAGACCCGGCCGTGAGCAAGGGCGCAGGAGCACAGCCTTGCCCCATCCATGGAATGGAGGCTTATGGCCTTACTTGGGAGCCAAAAGCCCAGAACAGGTGGAGTCCCACTACTGAGTGGGGACACGCAGTCCCACCTGGCCTGTGGAGCCAAGGCTTGCAGCCCTCTCACAAGCAGGCTCCTCCTGCAAGGACGGGGTGAAAGCCCAGAATCAGGCGGAGACCCGCAGCGGAGCAAAGGTGCTCACCCCTGCCCTCAGGGCCGAGCATAATGCCACCCGCGGGGGCGGGGCGAAGGCCACGGCCACCCAGGCTTGTACATCCAAGCACGTGATCACAGCCACTCCCGTGAAGGAGAGGTGGAAACCATAGCAAAAGCCCCAGTGGGCAGGCACCAGCAATGCCCGTACCCAAATGCCCTACACAGCAACAGCAGAGGGGGTGGCGAGCCTGCAGACAGACCATACCTAGGGAATACAGAGGCCACACCCAGTGGACTCCAGTGGCCAAAACCTTCTTTTACACAGACAAAATGAGAAGGCAGAGAAATGCAACACAAATGAATCAAGAGAAATCCCCAGAAAAGGACCTGAATGAGTCAGATATAACCAAATTACCAGATGCAGAGTTTAAAATAACGACTGTTAGGATGCTCAAAGATATTAGAACAACAATATATGGTCATTACAAAAACCTAAATAAAGAGATAGCAAATATAAAAAAGGACATTGAAATAATAAAAAAGAATCAGTCAGAAATGACAAATACAATATCAGAAATGAAGAACACAATGGAAGGAATTAAAAGCAGGATGGATGAAGTTGAGAATCGAATCGGCAAGTTAGAGGACAAGATAAATGAAGGCATGGAAGCAGAGCAGAAAAAAGAAAAGAGATTCAAAAAGTCTGAGGAAACTCTAAGAGAGCTCTGTGACAACATGAAGAGAAATAACATCGGCATCATAGGGGTTCCTGAAGAAGAAAAGAAAGAACAAGGGATAAAGACTTGGTTCAAACATATCATAGCTGAAAACTTCCCTCAATTAAGGCAGGAAAATGTCTCACAAGTTCAAGAAGCACAGAGAACTCCATTAAAGAGAAACCCAAAGAAATCTACACCAAGACACATCATAATTAAAATACCAAAGCTAAGTGATAAAGAAAATATTAAAAGCTACTAGAGAAAAATAGACTATCACCTACAAAGGAGCCCCCTTAAGGATGACTTCTGACTTCTCAACAGAAACACTTGAGGCTAGAAGGGAATGGCAAGGAATATTCAAAGTAATGCAGAACAAGAGCCTACAACCAAGACTACTTTATCCAGCAAGGCTATCGTTTAAAATTGAAAGAGAAATAAAAAGCTTTCCAGACAAAACAAAAACTCAAGGAATTCACTACAACCAAACCAATGCTGCAAGAAATGCTAAGAGGCCTGTTGTAAACAGATCAAAGGAGAAAAAGAATATAGGAAAAGAGAAATACAGTTTTAAAGAATAAAATGGCAATAAACAACTACGTATCAATAATTTTTTTTTGTATTTTTCTGAGGCTGGAAACGGGGAGAGACAGTCAGAGAGACTCCCGCATGCGCCCGACCGGGATCCACCCGGCACGCCCACCAGGGGCGACGCTCTGCCCACCAGGGGCCGATGCTCTGCCCCTCCGGAGCGTTGCTCTGCCACGACTAGAGCAACTCTAGCGCCAGGGGCAGAGGCCAAGGAGCCATCCCCAGCGCCCGGGCCATCCTTGCTCCAATGGAGCCCTGGCTGCGGGAGGGGAAGAGAGAGACAGAGAGGAAGGAGGGGGAGGTGGAGAAGCAAATGGGCGCTTCTCCTATGTGCCCTGGCTGGGAATCGAACCTGGGTCCCCCGCACGCCAGGCCGACGCTCTACCGCTGAGCCAACCGGCCACGGCCTATATCAATAATTTTAAATGTAAATGGATTAAATGATCCGATCAAAAGACATAGGGTAGCTGCATGAATAAGAAAACGGAACCCAGGCCGTGGCCGGTTGGCTCAGTGGTAGAGCGTCGGCCTGGCGTGCGGAAGTCCCGGGTTCGATTCCCGGCCAGGTCACACAGGAGAAGCGCCCATCTGCTTCTCCACCCCTCCCCCGCGCCCATCTGCTTCTCCACCCCTCCCCCTCTCCTTCCTCTCTGTCTCTCTCTTCCCCTCCCGCAGCCAAGGCTTCATTGGAGCAAAGATGGCCCAGGCACTGGGGATGGCTCCTTGGCCTCTGCCCCAGGCGCTAGAGTGGCTCTGATCGCAACAGAGCGACGTCCCAGAGGGGCAGAGCATCACTCCCCGGTGGGCGTGCCGGGTGGATCCTGGTCAGGGGCATGCAGGAGTCTGTCTGACTGTCTTTCCTCGTTTCCAGCTTCAGAAAAATACAAAAAAAAAAAAAAAAGAAAGAAAACAGGACCCGCCTGACTAGGTGGTGATGCAGTGGATAGAGCGTCGGACTGGGATGTGGAGGATCCAGGTTCAAGACCCTGAATTCACCAGCTTGAGTGTGGGCTCATCTGGTTTGAGCAAAAGCTCACCAGCTTGGGCCCAAAGTCGCTGGCTGGAGCAAAGGGTTACTCAGGTCTGCTGAAGGCCCGCGGTCAAGGCACATATGAGAAAGCAATCAATGAACAACTAAGGTGTCGCAACGAAAAACTGATGATTGACGCTTCTCATCTCTCTCTGTTCCTATCTGTCTGTCCCTATCTATCCCTCTCTCTGACTCTGTCTCTGTAAAAAAACAACAAATAAACAAAAACAAAAACAAAAAACAGGACCCATACATATGCTGTCTACAAGAGACACACCTTAAAACAAAAGATGAACATAGACTGAAGATAAAAGGATGGAAAAAAATATTTCACGCAAATGGAAATGAAAAAAAAGCTGGAGTAGCAATACTTATATCAGACAAAATGAACTTTACAACAAAGGTTATAATAAGAGATAAAAAATGTCACTACATAATGATAAAGGGAGCAATCCAACAGGAAGATATAACCATTATGAATCTACACACCTAATATAGGAGCACCTAAATCTATAAAGCAGACTTTGATGGACTTAAAGGGCGAGATCAACAGCAATACTATAATAGTAGGGGATTTTAATACCCCACTAACATCACTAGATAGATCCTCAAGAAAGAAAATTAACAAAGAAACAGCAGACTTAAAGGACATATTAGATCAACTTGATTTAATAGATATCTTCAGAACCTTTCACCCTAAAGCAGCAGAATATACATTCTTTTCAAGTGCTCATGGTACATTCTCTAGGATAGACAACATGTTAGGGCACAAAAGTAGTCTCAACAAATTTAAGAAGATTGAAATCATATCAAGCACTTTCTCTGATCACAATGGCACGAAACTAGAAATCAACCACAACAAAAAAACTGAAAAATACTCAAACACTTGGAAACTAAATAGCATGTTATTAAATAACGAATGGGTTAACAATGAGATCAAAGAAATAAAAAGTTCCTAGAAACGAACGATAACGAGCATACATCAACTCAAAATTTATGGGAGGCAGCAAAAGCAGTCCTGAGAGGGAAGTTCGTAGCATTACAGGCAACCTTAAGAAGCTAGAAAAAGCTCAAATAAACAACTTGACCCTGCATCTAAAAGAATTAGAAAAAGAACAGCAAGTAAAGCCCAGAGCTAGTAGAAGGAAGGAAATAATAAAGATCAGAGCAGAAATAAATGACAGAGGTTAAGGAAACAATACAGAGGATCAATGAAACCAGGAGCTGGTTCTTTGAAAAGGTAAACAAGATCAATGAACCTTTAACCAGACTCAGCAAAAAAAAAAGTGAGAGGACTCAAATAAATAAAATTAGAAACGAGAGTGGAGAAATAACAACTGACACAAGAGAAATACAAAATATTGTAAGAAAATACTATGAAAAACTGTATGCCAAAAAACTAGACAACCTAGATAAAATGGACAAATTCCTTGAAACATGTAATCTTCCAAAAATTAATCTGGAAGAATTAGAAAACCTAAACAGACCAATTACAACAAGTGAGATTGAAACAGTTATCAAAAAACTCCCAAAAAAGAAAAGTCCCAGGCCTGATGGTTTCACAAGTGAGTTCTACCAAATATTCAAAGAAGAACTAACTCCTATCATTCGCAAGCTATTTCAAAAAATTCAAGAGAAGCCTGACCAGGCGGTGGCACAGTGGATAGAGCTTCAGACTGGGATGCCGAGGACCCAGGTTCGAGGCCCCGAGGTCGCCAGCTTGAGCGTGGGCTCATCTGGCTTGAGCAAAAAGCTCACCAGCTTGGACCCAAGGTCCCTGGCTCAAGCAAGGAGTTACTCGGTCTGCTGAAGGCCGGCGGTCAAGGCACATATGAGAAAGCAATCAATGAACAACTAAGGTGTTGCAATGCGCAACGAAAAACTAATGATTTAGACATGTTTTCTTTGAATATATGTACCCTGAATTATTAATGTCATCCCATTAACATTAATTAAAATTTATTAAAAAAAACCCAAAAACTAATGATTGATGCTTCTCATCTCTCCATTCCTGTCTGTCTGTCCCTGTCTATCCCTCTCTCTGTCTCTGTAAAAAAAAAAAAATTTCAAGAGGAAGGAAGACTTCCAAGCTCCTTTTATGAGGCAAGTATAATTCTGATTCCAAAACCAGGCAAAGACAACACAAAGAAAGAAAATTATAGGCCAATATCCCTGATGAATTTAGATGCTAAAATCCTCAATAAAATATTAGCAAAACGGATCTAGCAATATATGATAAAAATCATACACCATGATAAAGTGGGATTTATTCTTGGGAGGCAAGGCTGGTACAATATTCACAAATCAATCAATGTGATTCATCACATAAACAAAAAAGGAAGGAGAAAAACCATATGATAATTTCAATAGATGCAGAAAAAGCATTTGATAAAATCCAGCACCCATTCATGATCAAAACTCTCAGCAAAGTGGGAATACAGGGAACATACCTCAACATGATAAAAGCCATCTATGACAAACCCACAGCCAACATCATACTCAATGGGCAAAAATTAGAAGCAATCCCCTTAAGATCAGGAACAAGGCAGGGGTGCCCCCTTTCACCACTCTTATTCAACATAGTTCTGGAAGTCCTAGCCACAGCAATCAGACAAGAAAAAGAAATAAAAGGCATCCAAATTGGAAAAGAAGAAGCAAAACTATCATTATTTGCAGATGATATGATATTGTATATAGAAAACCCTAAAGTCTCCGTCAAAAAACTACTGGAGGCCCTGGCCGGTTGGCTCAGCGGTAGAGCGTCGGCCTGGCGTGCGGGGGACCCGGGTTCCATTCCCGGCCAGGGCACATAGGGGAAGCGCCCATTTGCTTCTCCACCCCCACCCCCTCCTTCCTCTCTGTCTCTCTCTTCCCCTCCCACAGCCGAGGCTCCATTGGAGCAAGGATGGCCCGGGTGCTGGGGATGGCTCCTTGGCCTCTGCCCCAGGCGCTAGAGTGGCTCTGGTCGCGACAGAGCGACGCCCCAGAGGGGCAGAGCATCGCCCCCTGGTGGGCAGAGCATCGCCCCTGGTGGGCGTGCCGGGTGGATCCTGGTCGGGCGCATGCGGGAGTCTGTTTGACTGTCTCTCCCCATTTCCAGCTTCAGAAAAATACAAAAAAACAAAAAAACAAAAACTACTGGACCTGATAAATGAATTCAGCAAGGTGGCAGGATATAAAATTAATACTCAGAAATCAGAGGCATTTTTATACACTAACAATGAACTGTCAGAAAGAGAAATTAAGGAAGCAATCCCCTTCACCATTGCAACCAAAAAAATAAAGTACCTAGGAATAAATTTAACCAGGGAGATTAAAGACTTGTACTCGGAAAATTATAAAACATTGATAAAAGAAATCAGGGAAGATACAAACAAGTGGAAGCATATACCGTGTTCGTGGTTAGGAAGAATAAACATCATTAAAATGTCTATATTACCCAAAGCAATTTATAAATTCAATGCAATACCGATTAAAATACCAATGACTTACTTCAAAGATATAGAACACATATTCCAAATATTTGTATGGAACCAAAAGAGAACATGAATAGCCTCAGCAATCTTGAAAAGGAAGAATAAAGTGAGAGGCATCACACTTCCGGATATCAAGTTATACTACAAGGCCATTGTACTCAAAACAGCATGGTACTGGCATAAGAACAGGCATATAGATCAATGGAACAGAACTGAGAACCCAGAAATAAACCCACACTTTTACAGACAACTGATATTTGACAAAGGAGGTAAGAGCATATATTGGAGTAAAGACAGCCTCTTCAACAAATGGTGTTGGGAAAATTGGACTGCTACCTGCAAAAAAATGATACTAGACCACCAACTTACACCATTCACAAAAATAAACTCAAAATGGATAAAAGACTTAAATGTAAGCCGTAAAACCATAAGCATCTTAGAAGAAAACATAGACAGTAAGCTCTCTGACATCTCTCACAGCAATATATTTGCTGATTTATCTCCATGGGCAAGTAAAATAAGACAGGATAAACAAATGGGACTATAGCAAACTAAAAAGCTTTTGCACAGCTAAAGACAATAAGAAAAGAATAAAAAGACAAACTACACAATGGGAGAATATACAGTTTGTCCGTAAAGTCAAGGTGCACTTTTGACCAGTCACAGGAAAGCAACATAAGACGACAGAAATGTGAAATCTGCACCAAATAAAAGGAAAACCCTCCCAGTTTTAGTAGGACAGCGGTTCTCAACCTGTGGGTCGCGACCCCAGCGGGGGTCGAACGACCAAAACACAGGGGTCGCCTAAAGCCATCATCGGAAAATACATATTTATTGTACAATACATTTTTAAATAAAATATGTATTTCTGATGGTGGCTTTAGGTGACCCCTGTGTTTTGGTCGTTCGACCCCCGCCGGGGTCACGACCCACAGGTTAAGGAACCACTGCTGTAGGATGATGTGGCAGCATGTACACATGCACAGATGATGACGTAACACTGTGTATACAGCGGAGCAGCCCACGGCCATGCTAGGCGAGATGTGGACGGTAGAGAGGAAAGTTCAGTGTGTTCTGTGGCTTGCTAAATTCAAATCTGTGACCAAAGTGCAACGTGAATATCGGCGCTTTTATAACAAAGCACCCCCACATAGGAATAACATTACTCGGTGGGATAAGCAGTTGAAGGAAACCCGCAGTTTGGTGGAGAAACCCCGTTATGGCAGGCCATCAGTCAGTGACAAGTCTGTAGAGGCTACGGGATAGCTACCTAAGGAGCCCTAAAAAATCTGTTCGTGAGCCCACATTGAGCTGCACTGAATAGGTATGAAACTGGGAGAGTTTTCCTTTTATTTTGTGCAGATTTCACATTTCTATTGTCTTTTGTTGCTTTCCTGTGACTGGTCAAAAGTGCACCATGACTTTACAGACACACTGTATTTGACAATACGTCTGATAAGGGGTTAATAACCAAAATTTATAAAGAACTTGTAAAACTCAATACCAGGAAGACAAACAATCCAATCAAAAATGGGCAAAAGAAATGAATAGACACATCTCCAAAGAGGACATACAGATGGCCAATAAGCATATGAAAAAATGCTCAACATCACTAACCATTAGAGAAATGCAAATTAAAACTGCAATGAGGTATCACCTCACACTAGTCAGAATGGTGCTCATCAACAAAACAACACAGAATTAAGTGCTGGCGAGAATGTGGAGAAAAGGGAACCCTCCTGAACTGCTGGTGGGAATGCAGACTGGTGCAGCCACTGTGGAAAAACAGTACAGAGATTCCTCAAAAAATCAAAAATCGAACTGCCTTTTGACCCAGGTATACCACTTTTAGGAATATACCCCAAGAACACCATAGCACTGTTTGAGAAGAAGAAACGCACCCCCATGTTTATGGTAGCATTGTTCACAATAGCGAAGATCTAGAAACAGCCCAAGTGTCCGTCAGTGGATGAGTGGATTAAAAAGCTTTGGTATGGCCTGACCTGTGGTGGTGCAGTGGATAAAGTGTCGACCTGGAAATGCTGAGGTCGCCGGTTCGAAACCCTGGGCTTGCCTGGTCAAGGCACATATGGGAGTTGATGCTTCCAGCTCCTCCCCCCTTCTCTCTCTCTCTCTGTCTCTCCCTCCTCTCTGTCTCTCTCTCTCTCCCTCTCTCTCTCCTCTCTAAAAATGAATAAATAAAAAAAATAAAAAAATAAAAAGCTTTGGTACATATATACTATGGAATACTACTCAGCCATAAGAAATGATGACATCGGATCATTTACAACAACATGGATGGACCCTGATAACATTATACTAAGTGAAATTTGTAAATCAGAAAAAAACTAAGAACTATATGATTTCATACATAGGTAGGACATAAAAATGAGACTCAGAGACATGGACAAGATTGCGGAGGTTAAGGGGTGGGGGGGAGGAGAGGGAGGGGGTTGGGGGAGGGGAGGGGCACAAAGAAAACCTGTTAGAAGGTGACAGAAGACAACTGGACTTTGGGTTATGGGAATGCAGCATAATCAAATGTCAAAATAACCTAGAGATGTTTTCTCTGAACATATGTACCCTGATTTATCAATGTCACCACATTAAAATTAATTAAAAAATAATCCTTTTCTCACAGCTATACAGAGATATTTGGTTGTCAGAGAGGCAGACTATATCAGATATTGCTAGCTGTTGGGTATACAATTAAAGTATATTTCCCAGGCTCCCTTGCAGTTGGGTATGATCATATCACTGAATTTTAGCCTAAAGAATATGAGAAGATACACGTGATACTTCAAGACCTGGTTCATAAAACCACCCATGAACACGCCTCCATTTCTTTTTGCTACCAGCAGCTGTGAATGATGATAAAGACTTAGGGGATAGCAGAGCTACAATAAAGACTTAGGGGATGGTAGAGTTACAAGATGGAAGGAGTCCAGTTCCTAAACAACTATGTGGGGCAAACTTGCCTAAAACAAACTTCAGAGGAATGGATACATGGAACAAACTGACAGCTGTCAGAGGACAGGGGGTTGGGGGGCTGGATGAAAAGTGAAGGGATTGGCAAGAAAACATGTAACACATACACAGAAAACAGTGTGGTGATAGACTGGGGGGGGGGGGGGGGGTTGGAAGTGGCCAAAGGAGGGGAAAATGGAGATGAAAGGAGACTTTGCTTGGGGCGATAGATACATGATGTAGTATGCAATGTTTGGTTGAGTTGTACACCTGAAGTATTTTGTAAACCAATGTCACCCCAATAAGTTCAATAAAACACGGCACTAGTAACTTCCAAAAAAATTAAAAACCAAACAAATTGCACTTGTGCTAAAGCTATTACTTGGTGTAGGAGTGGGGTGGGGTGGGTATTTGTTACCAGTCTATCCAGCATGTCCATAAGGGTAAACTTTCAACCACCCTAGTGTGAGTTACTCCACCTCCCCATGAACTATCTGCTTTTATCACCCATCCAGGAGTCTAGGCTATAAACAAGTAGTTCTTGAAATAAAAAGGAGTTCAGGGTACAAACTAATATTTTCTAGATAAGAAAAGAATTATATTAAAATCAGTTATCAGAAAGATGTAGTGCATTTTGTAGTAATAGTGATAAATTTCACCAAGAATTTTACATACATATATATATATATACATACATGTTTACATGAGTGGACTTTAGCTCTAGTCACAGACTGAATCAATTAGTTTCAAATAGAAAAGATTGGCCATGGCCAGCTGGCTTAGTGGATAAAGCATCGGCCTGGCGTATGGAAGTCCTGGATTCGATTACTGGAGAGGGCACACAGGAGAAGTGACTATTTGCTTCTCTCCCACTCCCTCTCCCCCTTCTCTCCCTCCCCCCTTCTCTACCTCTTCCCCTCTACAGGCAGTTGCTGGTTTGAGCATCTTCCCTGGGCACCACCAATAGCTGGGTTGGTCAGGATAGCTGGGCTGGTTAAGCGTTAGCCACAGGCACTTTTAAATTGTGTGAATCTATTATCTATGCAAAAAGTTAAACTGAAATAGAAGCAACTTTAAAGTGGGTAAGAAACAAAATACAATATGTGTTAAGTATTAGAGATATATGTTTACAATACGGGATTACAAAGAGAAGATTTACTTCTGAATGGGAAAGTTTGTAAAGGGAGAATTATTTCCATATGAGGGAGTTGGTCTAGAGTTGCTCTGTCCAACACGAAATTTGGACAGGTGGCTAAATTAAAATGAAATATCCAGTTTCTTAGTCATGCCAGTACATATTTCAAGTGCTAAATAAATAGCCACATATGGCTTGTGGCTACTACACTGAACACTGGAGATTTAGAACATTTTCAGTGTTGTACAGTCCTACTGGACAATGCTTGTCTACAGAAAGCTCTAAAAGAAATATCTGATGCTGCCTAGATGGCCTACAGGTAAAGGTCTGTAAGGTGAGGGAGGGTGCTTGTAAGCAGAGGGAGCAAGATCATTCAGTTCCAAAAGGGCAACATCTCCAGGAAAAACTAGTGAGTCAAAACATGAGTGGTTGGCGGAAGACAAGATGGCGCTGGAGTAGGTGGATGTACCAACATCCACCTCCCAGAACCAAAGTGGATTACAAACTAATTTTAAGAACTATCATCTGGAAAAACCAACTTTGGACTAAACTAAGAGGACTCTTCAACCAAGAAACACTGAAGAAGCCACACTGAGACTGGTTCTCTTTACCAAGCCACAGTCACAGAGCTCCAGGGAAAAGCAACCTGGTCTCATCTCTCCAGGCAGAGGAGAACATAGGCTCCATATCCACACATGCTGCAGATGGCTTTTCCAGTCTACCTGAATCATTACCAGCTAGAAGCAGCGGTCATTGGGACTTGGACGTGAGCTGCAAAGTATAGAATTGTGACAATTCCAGTGCCATGTGGACTTTTCCTAGATGTGGACTTTTCCTGGACTCCTGCTCCTTGTGACAGCTCCTAACAGACTGAACTGTGGTTGGGTTGCATTTTTCAGGGATTTGGCATGGTGTTGGGGCCAACTTGGACTTAGTGAACATGTTAAGGACACTACTCTTTTATGGACTTTTGCTGTATTGGCCAAGAGTTTGTTTAAAGGTTTTAATCACTGTAAAAAAAAAATAGAAGACTGGATAAAGATGTGGCACATATACACCATGGTATACTATTCAGCCATAAGAAATGATGACATCGGATCACTTACAACAAAATGGTAGGATCTTGATAACATTATATGGAGTGAAATAAGTAAATCAGAAAAAAACAAGAACTGCAGGATTCCATACATTGGTGGGACATAAAAACGAGACTAAGAGACATGGACAAGAGTGTGGTGGTTAGGGGGGCGGCGGGAGGGAAGGAGGGAGAGGGGGAGAGGGTGGGGGAGGGGTACAAAGAAAACTAGATAGAAGGTGACGGAGGACAATCTGACTTTGGGTGATGGGTATGCAACATAATTGAATGACAAGATAACCTGGACATGTTTTCTTTGAATATATGTACCCTGATTTGATGCCACCCCATTAAAATAAAGATTTATTTATTAAAAACAAAACAAAACATGAGGGGTTTGGTGAAAGGTGGTAAATGTGATGCCTGGTTGAAAAGTATGATGGGCCAAGTAACTCTTGAGCAGTTTACAGACAGACACACTAATTATAGAGAGCTGAAAGTCAAAAGATAAGACTGACTACTATCAACCTTCCCATTAACAAGTCGGTACTCAAGTTAATTATTCAGAAGTCATTAAGTTATGGAAAAACACCTACATGGTCTGTGAGTTTCTCTGTTTTGGTAATGTTGATATTCATTAGTGAGTTCAACAGAGGAAAGAGAGAAACATAAAATGGGTCAAACTGAGGAACCATTTAGTCTGATTTCCTGTCTTGGAGAGAAATACTGAAAGTAGTTGTTCTCCATGATGTTGAATGGAACTGACTATAGGTATTCCCCATAATATCACCATCTTTTCTAACTATCTAGTTAATACACACTTGCACACTACAAGAAACTATCACATTTACATTTAAAATCTTACAAAGATTTTTTTAAGAGAATTATTAGTTATATTCCTTTCTTCAATTATAATATTGCCTTTTATATATTTTTTTTAGTTTTTTTTTTTTTTGTATTTTTCTGAAGTTGGAAACAGGGAGGGAGGCAGTCAGATAGACTCCCGCATGCGCCCGACTGGGATCCACCCGGCACACCCACCAGGGGATGATGCTCTGCCCATCTGGGGTGTCGCTCTGCCGCAATCAGAGCCACTCTAGCGCCTGAGGCAGAGGCCATAGAGCCATCCTCAGCGCCCGGGCAAACCCCGCTCCAATGGATCCCCAGCTGCGGAAGGGGAAGAGAGAGACAGAGAAGAAGGAGAGGGGTAGGGGTGGAGAAGTAGATGAGCGCCTTTCCTGTGTGCCCTGGCCGGGAATTGAACCGGGGACTTCCACACGCCGGGCCGACGCTCCACCACTGAGCCAACCGGCCAGGGCCTTTTTCTTTTTAGTTTTAATGGAGTGACATTGATAAATCAGGGTACACATGTTCAGAGAAAACATCTCCAGATTATTTTGACATTTGATTATGTTGCATACCCCTCACTCAAAGTCAAATTGTCTTCTATTACCTTCTATCTGGTTTTCTTTGTGCCCCTCCCCTTCCCCCACCCCCTCCCTCTTCTTCACTCCCCCACCCCCGTAACCATCATACTCTTGTCCATGTCTCTGAGTCTTGTTTTTATGTCCCATCTATGTATGGAATCATATAGTTCTTAGTTTTTTCTGATTTACTTCTTTCACTCAGTATAATGTTATCAAAGTCCATCCATGTTATTATAAATGATCTGATGTCATCATTTCTATGGCTGAGTAGTATTCCATAGTATATATATACCAAAGCTTTTTAATCCACTCGTCCACTGATGGACACTTGGGCTGCTTCCAGATCTTCGCTATTGTGAACAATGCTGCCATAAACATGGGGGGAGCATTTCTCCTTTTCAAACCGTGCTATGGTGTTCTTGGGGTATATTCCTAAAAGTGGGATAGCTAGATTGAAAGGCAGGTCGATAAAATCCTACAAAGATTGTTTATACAAGAAAATAGACCTTTTATATGGAAAATGACATGATACTACACTGTCTAGAGAAGAATTTACTTCTTTATAGTTGGAATGAGAAAGTATTTCAGTCATCTAAAGATTTCATTTTTAATATTTTACCTAATAATAAAAATGAAGTGGGGAGGGGGAAAGGAGTAAAGAGGGACAAATATAAGGTGACACAAAATGATTTGACTTTGGGTGATGGGTATACAACACAATCAACAGTTCAAATGCCACTGAAATGTTTACCTGAAATCCATGTGCTCTTATTGATTAATGTCACCCATTAAATTTAATTTCTAAATAAAATAGTATTTTATCTAATAAATTATAGCAATGTAAAAAAAAATTTAAGTAAACTTTGCTTCCTTTCTGCAGCTGCAGCTCTGGGAGCAGGAGAGACCATGTGTACTAGCAGTATGCACAGCTGAACGGCCCCTGCTGCAGCAGCCAGCCCTCAAAGGCAGCAGTCATGAATCTTCAGAGGTCAGTGACTGCTCTGAGAATGCTACAGACACTACAACCAGAGATCTGCACATGTGCACTAACACACACCTTCAAACAGTTTCAGGAAGAACCCCACTACAAGCTGATTAGAATAGGGATAAGCGAGGTAGAGCTCACTGTCAGCTCAGTACAAATCTGGAGTGAGCAGCACGAATCCCCTCTCTATAAGAATAGACAACGCAGTTGAGGATTAATTTCTCTCACAAGCAGAATTCAAGAGAAGAGCGTGAAAACATTTATGAAAAGTCTATTTCCATGGTGAAATGTTTAGGTTAATGTTACATGAAAAAAGCAGGGTATAAAACTGTATATTCTATATTTCATCACATTTAAGATATTATTTGTAAACATCAGTTCAACTAAAAAAGAAAACATGCTTCTAAACTATGACACAATTCCAGTGAACAAAAATGAACATGGCAGCATTTTCCAAGGTAAGCAGCTCCCACGGTTGCCCCCTGATGTTTCACAGTTGCCCCCTCGTGAAATCCCTTCCCTCTGAGTGAGGGTGAAACTTGTGCCTTGCTTCTAACTAATTGAATACTGCAAAGGCTATCAGATGTCACTATCATGATAGATAGTAACTTCCGTTTTACTAGCCAACTCTCTTGCTGGGTTCAATAAAGCAAGCTGCCAGGTGATAGAGGACCATATGACAAAGAACTGAGGCTCTTTGTCCAACCACCTTCATGGAACTGAATCCTGCCAACAACCATAAAAGGGAGCTTAGAAGCAGATCCTCCCAAGTTGAGACTTCAAATGAGACCCCAACCTTCGGGCAGCTTGTGAGAGACCCTGCAGCAGAGGACCTAGTTAAGCTGTGCCTGGACACCTGACCCACAGAAACTGTAAGCTAATGAATGATTATGTGTGCTTTTTTGTTTTGCTTTTTTTTATTTTTTATTTTTTGTATTTTTCTGAAGTTGGAAATGGGGAGGCAGTCAGACAGACTCCCGCCATACAACCGACCAGGATCCACCCAGCATGCCCACCAGGAGGTGATGCTCTGCCCATCTGGGGTGTCGCTCTATTGCAATCAGAGCCATTCTAGTGCCTGAGGCAGAGGCCACAGAGCCATCCTCAGCGCCCAGGCCAACTCTGCTCCAATGGAGCCTTGGCTGCGGGAGGGGAAGAGAGAGACAGAGAGGAAGGAGAGGAGGAGAGGTGGAGAAGCAGATGGGCGCTTTTCCTGTGTGCCCTGGCCAGGAACCGAACCCAGGACTCCTGCACGCCAGGCTGACGCTCTACCACTGAGCCAACAGGCCAGGGCTATGTGTGCTTTTAAGACAATAAACTTGAGGTAATTTGTTACATAGCAACACATATTAAGGCAAAAAGTACTAAAGTTATATAAATTTGGAAAATACTATACACTGTCATAGAGACAGCAATGCATATTAGCTTTAACCCAGGCCTATTTCACTGGGTTGTTAGAATATGACATATATAAAATGGATAACACAGTACCTGACACACAGCAGGCATTCATCAAAGGTTAGTTCTCCATCTTCTCCCACCAAGTTCACATTATGAAAGAACACTTTCTCATATCTAGTGAATATTCTTTAAAGCCCAGAGTGACAAGAACCAAGCATGGCCTACCAGATCCTAGAGATTTACGTGATAATCTCTGTGTTCAGTCTATCCACATTAGCTCAGCTAGTGCTGGGCTATCCAGAAGAACTTAGTGCTATCCTACCAACTTCAAGATTTCACTGTCCACCAATTCCTTCACCAATTTCTCTGAGTTCCAGGCCCTTACAGGCTTTGAAAGCCATTTAGGCCCAGGTTTGAAGTCCCTACCACAGTTTTTCCTAGCTGAACTTGGTTTCCTCAGCTAGAAAATGGGAGTACCACTGACCTCAGTGTTACTGGGAGACTAAATGTGATGAAACACACAAGGCTTTGGCACACAGCAGTTATTCAAGACATACTCATTTCCTTTCCCCACCACCCTCTATTCTCCTCCTAAAAAAGTAAATGTTTTCCCTCTACCTTAATTTCTTTTTTGTTCTGTTACAAAGTATTCCCTCAAAATTCAATTTGTGCATGTGTTTTCCCCTAACATTTAGCACAGAACTCAGAACTAGAGATTTTTACATATGATTGGAATCAAAGAACTCATTGTCAATCCTCTCAATTTTCAGTTGAGGAAGCAGATTCAAGAGAGGCTAACAGACTTACTGTTACAAACCATAATGCTGTCAAATCTTGGCAAAAAGCCATACTAACACCCTCAAATAAAATTAATACAAAGGCAAAATGTTAACAGCCTAATAAAACTGGTTAGCAAGTTATATACCAGAAATTGAAACTGAATTAAAATGAATTCTTAGAATGTTGTAATTCTTTTCATCTATTCATGCTATTTCTACTTCCCAGTTAATTTTAAAACAATATAGTATGCACCTTGCCTCTCTAACAAGACTACACTTCATTAGCTCTACTCCTTCCCCTATTCCATACTCCTCAAACAACCTGACCATATATGATACTTATCGCCTATAGATAGATAACAAGGCACTATGAGGAACAGAATAAATGTCCTCTTTTCTGCTGTCAAGTAGTTCACAAGATGAAAAGAAACATACAAATGAAAAAGTGAGTATGATCAGTTCAAAGTGCCAAGTGTTAGATCCATCCAAATGAAGAAATGATCCAAGGAGGTAAAAAGGTCAAAATGGTCAGAGAAAAGGTCACAGAAGAGGTAGAGATGAGCTGGTTCTTGAAACAGGCTTTATTACGAAAGAGACAAGACATTCCAGTCACGTAAAACATTCTGGGAAAAGACAGAAGCAGAACTATAGAGGGCATACTCTGAAGTCAGTGAGAAGACCAACTTGGCTAGAGTCATCAGAATGGAGACTGCAGAATTAACCACCACATTATCAAGAGTCTTAACCTAGCTTGTACTTGTGCTTTGCTCTCTAGGCTATAGAAAGCCTTTAAAGTCTCTAAGCATGACTATGACAAATGAAAGCCATGTTCGAAGACAATTACTGGCAGTCAGTCATGCAGGGCTGGAACGGAGATGGATGTGAAGAAAAGTGCCTGAGCTAGGGTTATAGCAATGACAAAGCAATATGAGGAAAGAATCAACTGAATTAATTACTGATCAGTGGGAGTGAAAGGGAAATTCTGAGATTTATAATCTAAATCAGCAATTTTCAATCTTTTCATGTCATGGCACGCATAAATTAAACTCTGTGGCACAGGGTGCCCAAGTCCTTCTGATCGAGGCCTCCCAAAAAATAAATAAATAAATAATAAACTCTGTGGCACACCAAAAAATATATTTTTTGCCAATCTGACAAAAAAATAAAAAAGGTATAATTTTGATTCATTCACAACAGATGGCTATTGTGTTGGTTGTTATCATTTTTTTATTTGACAATCTAAGGGAAAAAAGGTCAGTGTCCCTGACTAAACAGTCAGGCATTGCATGCTCTAAAAATTCTTGCAGCATACTGGTTGAAAATTGCTGGTCTAAGTGAGAAAATCATAAACAGAAATAGGGAATTTCTGAAAGTGAAGGAAACCAAGAGATTAGTTTTAGATGTACTAGGTTTGAGATACCATTCAAAGTGAAAAATTTTGCAATAAAAATGTTGGAAATGAGAGTGAAGCTCAGAAAAGAAACGAAACTGAAGACAGATTTATCCATAATCATGGCCACCTATCACAACATGCCACCAACTTTCTATGCACCAAATTCAGTACATTCTATTACAAGCACAGGTATTGGCATTTACATATGAGGTCTCTGAGGCTTAGAAAGTTTCTATAATTTGCCCAGGGTCACATAACTCATTACTAGTAGCCAGGATTACCACCCAGATCTATTAAGAGCCCAAACTTTTATGCTGTACTGATCACTGGAATAGACTCACAGCTTATAACAATAATTACTAAATAACATCTCTGAGGGGGAAAAAAATACAGATAAAAAAATAAATAAAGCCCATGTTCAGAGAGAAAAAGAAAATTATCAAATGAGTCAGGAGTGCTTGAAGAGAGGATGAAGCCATAAAGTAGAACTACAAAAACAGCAAAGCCTAACATTTAAACACTGACTACGTACCTGTTGCTAAACTGAAGGCTCTTCAAGTAATCTCTCAGTGAATCCTCAATAAATGTATTAAGTGGGTCCTATTACCATCCCCACTTTAATTTTGGATATTTTTCTTTCTTTCCCTTTTTAAAGACTTTTATTTATTCATTTATTCATTTTAGAGGAGAGAAAGAGAGAAAAGAAGAAGCAGCAGGAGGGGAAGGAGGAGGAGGAGGAGGAGAAGGAGGAGGAGGAGGAGGAGGAGGAGGAGGAGAAGGAGAAGGAGGAGAAGGAGGAGGGGGGGGGAAAGGGGGGAGGAGCAGGAAGCATCAACTCCCATATGTATCTTGACCAGGCAAGCCCAGGGTTTTGAACCGGTGACCTCAGCATTCTAGGTCAACGCTCTATCTACTGCACCACCACAGGTCAGGCCTACCACCCCCACCTTTACAGACAAGGAAACAGACAGGTAGGTATTTTGGTACAACTATAAAGCTGTAAGCAAAGGAGTCAAGATTTGAACCCAGGTTTAAACCACTATGCTCTGAGAGGGCCAGAGATTGGCTTCCCAATACTTAAAAGATTTAACAACAAATGAGACTTTCCTTTTTAAATTTGAAGAATGAAATGTGTCAACATTTAGAAGATGTGTGTAACTCAGTGAACTAAAATTTTCCAAATAGCCTGACCTGTGGTGGCGCAGTGGATAAAGCGTCGACCTAGAAATGCTGAGGTCGCCGGTTCGAAACCCTGGGCTTGCCTGGTCAAGGCACATATGGGAGTTGATGCTTCCAGCTCCTCCCCCCTTTCTCTCTATCTGTCTCTCCTCTCTCCTCTCTCTCTCTCTCTCTCCCTCTCCTCTCTAAAAAAAAAAAAACAACAACAAAAATCAATAAATAAAATATTTAAAAAATTTAAAAAAAAAAATTTTTTTCCAAATAACCAGGTGCTTGATGTTATAAAATCATGCATATGTAAAAGATCCATTCCAAGTGCAAGGTAGACCAATGAATTTGCATTAACAAGAGAATGAAAAGCTCATTGACAGGGTTTCAGATTCTACACTGCAATCAATCTTTAAAAAAACACCACTCTTTTTTTTTGTGACAGAGACAGATAAGAGACAGAGAGAGGGACAGATAGGGACAGAGAGACAGGAACGGAGAGAGATAAGAAGCATCAATTCTTTGTTGTAGCACCTTAGTTGTTCATTGATTGCTTTCTCATATGTGCCTTGACTGGGGGGCTACAGCAGACCAAGTAACCCCTTACTCAAGCCAGCGACCTTGGGTTCAAGCTGGTGAGCTTTGCTCAAACCAGATGAGCCCACGCTCAAGCTGGCGACCTCGGGGTTTCGAACCTGGGTCCTCCACATCCCAGTCCGACGCTCTATCCACTGCGCCACCACCTGATCAGGCAAAACCATCACTCTTGAGTTTGGCTGTAGCATCAAAGGTGAGTAAGTAGAGTATCCAAAAAATATATACACCCCTTTTCCAACTATCTATCTGTGTGAGGTCAGATTTTTTCAATTATAACATTTTACAACACATTAAATGAAGGAAAAAAAAGATGTGATAAGCTAGATGTCATTAATTCAGCCACACAATAGAGGTAAAAAAAATGTGACACAAAGACATTTGTCACTAAACATTTTGTTTTAGAAAATAGTTTTTGTTCATAAAAATGTTAGTTATAATTCATTATTTTTAATGAGTTAAATAAATTTTTTAATTTCTCCATTTTATTTTATTAATTTATTTATTCATTTTAGAGAGGAGAGGGAGAGAGAGAGAGAGAGAGAGAGGAGAGAGAGAGAGGAGAGAGAGAGAGAGAGAAGGGGGGAGGAACTGGAAGCATCAACTCCCACATGTGCCTTGACCAGGCAAGCCCAGGGTTTCGAACTGGCGACCTCAGCATTTCCAGGTCGACGCTTTATTCACTGCGCCACCACAGGTCAGGCCCTAATTTCTCCATTTTAGTTTCTATTAAGTATTGACAGATCAAATCCACATTAAACAAAGAACATTACCCAGTATTACTGTTATATCATCATACATAGGTATCTTACACTGTCATAGCTCATTGAATCCTGGTAACTATATGAGGGAAGTGGTAGTATTCCTACTGACCAATGAGGAAATTAAGTCTGCAAAGTCCATTCACTTGCCCAATATACCCCAGGTAGGATGTGGCCAAGCCAGTACTGGAAACCAGGTATGTCTGACCCCAAAGACTTTGCTTTTAATTGTTATAACACTCTACTGAGTCCTTGAGTAGATGTCAAAACATAACAGGCTTTCCGCCTGACCAGGCGGTGGCGCAGTGGATAGAGCATCGGACTGGGATGCGGAGGATCCAGGTTCAAGACCCCGAGACCCCCCAGTTAGAGTGCGGACTCATCCGGTTTGAGCAAAGCTCACCAGCTTGGACCCAAGGTTGCTGGCTCGAGCAAGGGGTTACTCGGTCTGCTGAAGGCCCATAGTCAAGGCACATATGAGAAAGCAATCAATGAACAACTAAGGTGTCGCAACGAAAAACTAATGATTGATGCTTCTCATCTCTCTCCGTTCCTGTCTGTCCCTCTCTCTGATTCTTTCTGTCTCTGTAAAAAAATAAATAAATAAATAACAGGCTTTCCATAAATATGTTTTAAGCTGTTGGATATTAAGAACAATTGGCATTTTAAATCAATGAATAGAATTGTATGACTTACTTTATATATTTCTTCATATGTTTCTTCATCAATTTCTATAGTAGTCACAGTTTCTTCCACATCTCCCAATATCATATTTAAGTGTTGATCATAAGCCTGAAGTGGGAGGGTAAGGGACCAAGAAATTCAATAAGTTAAGAAACAATTAACAGGGCTTATATGCAAATTGCTCAAATACAATTAACACACAATACTTATACTGGCAGTCCCTGAGTTATAGGTTCTGTAGGTTTGTTCTTAAGTTCAATTTGTACGCAATTTGAAACAGGTACATTTACCTATTAAATGCAACTTAGACAAATGTTTGTCTTAATATAGTATTTATTATTACCTTTATGTACATATAAATACCTAAACATTTTCAAACCTACAGAACCTATCTCATTCATAACTGCCTGTACCAAAAACTATTATATACAAATAAAAAATAACCTTCCTGTGTAAATACACCATTTTTTTGAACATCATTTCCAACAATAACTGAGATGACCTGATAAAAATACAGATCTGTTTAAATGGCCAAAAATGAATTTACTCAAAATAACTGCAATTATTTTAAAGTGTTCACCCTACTTATTATTTAAGGCACTTACATCAATTATAATAATAAATAATGAATCATGAAAAATTGCAAATCCATCACTTTTCAGTAGACTTTCTTCAATTCCATCTATAACAGTGTGACAAGAAAGATACAGTAAAGAAAAAAATTTCTTTGTTTAATTGCTAAGATGATGGCATTACTGTCTTCTAAAGATACAAGACACTATCATTCAATCCTCCCTGTCCTAAACACCATAAGGTAATGTAATAAAGCAACACCCTGCACATTTATAACCTAGCAAGAACTATGTTTGGCACCCATGGGCTCAATCAATAAATACTGAATCTCAGATATTCGGAGATGTCCTCAATCCAAGCTCCAAACTTCATGCATTCTACTAAAAGGTGAACCTCCAGGGGCCTTATTCAGAACCCACTTAAGCTTACTTTTAACAAAGTGTTAAATGACTTACCAGCTCACATCAAAATAAAAGTAGCCAATCAGCCACATGGGGAACTGGCAAGGCACAGCACATTAACAAGAGCAAAAATCTATAGATTAGAGTCAGAAAACAAACAAAAGGATGGGGGCCGTTCAGTGCAGTCAATCGAATCTATCAATATATAGGGAACTGAAGAAACTTCCAAGAGTTAGGGCATATGTCTGTCCCAGGGTTTCTCTCCATGTGCCACCGCCTGTCCACATGATTAAGCTCAATTCTGTTTTCTTGGCAAAGTTACCACTATTCCTCACTTCTTGGGGTTTCTCTTCTCTTAAGGCTCGCTATATATTAAGACCACAATCTCCCTAGGTCCCTACCGCCTTTCCAAGAATATCAGATTCTTTACCTTTAGGTATTATGAAATGTTAAAGGGTGTTCTTTAAGAAAAAGAAAAAGAGGGAAGACATGCTGCTCGCACCATGTCAAAGAAAAAAGGACTGAGCACAGAAGAGAACCTGCATAATGAAAAAGTTTTTTGAGATGAAAGATGTATAAATATTTCAATTAAGACACAGAGAAGATTGCTCCCAAAGAGAAAGAAATTACTGCTGCATCAGTAAAAATCCTTTAAAGCTTAGTTGATGATGGAATGGTTGACTGTGAGAGGACTGGAACATCTAATTATTAGGCTTTTCCAAGTAAAGCTCTTCATGCAAGGAAACATAAGCTGGAGGTTCTGGAGTTTCAGTTATCTGAGGGATACCAAAAGCAAGCAAACCTGCAGAAAAGCATCAAGAAAGCTAAATTTGGCTGACATAAAACAGAAGAGCAATGCGGAGCTGATGCTTCCTGCTCCATCCCTCTTCTTTCGCTTGCTCTTCTCTAAAATTGAAAAAAAAAGATTTGGCCTGATCTGCTCTTCCCCCGCCTTCTCTCTTTCTCTCTCTGTCCCCTCTCTCTAAAATGAATTTTAAAAAAGAAAAGGAAGATCAAACCAGGCTAGCAAAAGAGCTTTCTTCACTTTGAGACTAAATGGAAGTCAAAGGCCGAAGTAGAAAAATACAACGAATGTGATGCCAAGCATATAAAGTAGCCAAAGAAGCTGCTAACAGACGAACTGATAACATATATGCAATAAAATCTTGGGCCAAAAAAAAATTTGGGTTCAACGAAAATAAAATCGATAAAAATTTTGGAATTCCAGAAGACACTGACTACATAGACTAAAGTGCTTGATACTGGTCAAGGATCTGTGTGCCTGTGAATATGTAAATATTTTATATTATCCAACCAAACGTACAGAATTGTCATTTACTTGCAATTGTGATGATCATTTCATTAATATAAAATAAAGTATAAGGTATAAAAAATTTGTTTTTAAAAGATAAATATCAACAATGAAATGGCAATAAATACATATCTATCAACAAATGAATCTAAAAAACTGAAACAAAGAAGCAGAACAGAAACAGACTCATAGATACAGAGAATATTTCCGTAGTTGCCAGATAGGAGTGGGGGTTGGGGGATGGATGAACAAGGTAAGGGAATCAAGAAGTACAAATTGGTAGTTACAGAATAGTCATGGGGATGTAAAGGATAACATGAGGAATACAGTCAATAATATTCTAATAACTATTTTTGGTGCCAGTTGGTTACTAGATTTATCAGGATGACCACTTAGTAAGTTATATAATGTCTAATACTTGGGGTGTAATAAGTTAATATTAACATAACATTAACTTATTAATATCAGTTTATAATATTAGTATGACAACTGTAATTGAAAATTTTTTAAAAAGTTCCATCTAGTCATAAAAACTATTTAGATTATAAAGGATTTAGAGTGTGATGGTTACGGGGAGGGGCACAAAGAAAACCAGATAGAAGGTGACAGAAGACAATTTGACTTTGGGTGAGGGGTATGCAACATAATCAAATGTCAAAATAATCTGGAGATGTTTTCTCTGAACATATGTACCCTGATTTATCAATGTCATCCCATTAAAACTAATTTAAAAAATGTTAAAACAGCCCTGGCCGGTTGGCTCAGCGGTAGAGCGTCGGCCTAGTGTGCGGAGGACCCGGGTTCGATTCCCGGCCAGGGCACACAGGAGAAGCGCCCATTTGCTTCTCCACCCCTCCGCCGCGCTTTCCTCTCTGTCTCTCTTCCCCTCCCGCAGCCAAGGCTCCATTGGAGCAAAGATGGCCCGGGCGCTGAGGATGGCTCTGTGGCCTCTGCCCCAGGTGCTAGAGTGGCTCTGGTCGCAACATGGCGACGCCCAGGATGGGCAGAGCATCGCCCCCTGGTGGGCAGAGCGTCGCCCCTGGTGGGCGTGCCGGGTGGATCCCGGTGGGGTGCATGCAGGAGTCTGTCTGACTGTCTCTCCCTGTTTCCAGCTTCAGAAAAATGAAAAAAAAAAAAAAAATGTTAAAACACTAAAAAAATAAAAAATAAAGAATTTATATGCACTCTGATCAATGATTTTCAAGAAAGATTAAGCAAAATAGGTGCTCAAAAATATTTATAACAAGATCTCATTTATTTTTTTAGAAATGGTTTATATAGTATAAATATATGCATATGGACATATATATAAATATATACAGGTAAATACACAAAAAAAATCTGAAAGACTCTAGACCAAATTTTTAACAGTGATTACCAATAGAAGAAATGAAATTTCACCTTTTACTCTATGTATTTCTGTGCTGTTTAATTTTTTTCACAAGAAAATGAAAATTCATGTATATGTCAATAATTTAAAGAACTTTTAAGAATGGAGAAATGTTATTTGCAAATAAGCAGAAGGTAAAATGAATGAAATGAAACAATCATTTCTGTTAAGAGAAAAAAGTTACTAATATGAATAAAATACAATTATATTTGACTTTTAGAAAAATGAGTGACCTTCTACCTCGTTCTCCCCTACATTCAAAATGCTCTTCCACAGTGGACAGTTTTTACATTTCAAGGGGGTGACAATAGGGAGGAATGACAAGGAAATCATCTGATTTCAAGGTAATTTCATAAATTTACTTACATGTAATCTACCTCGAAGCTCTCTGTCATTTCTCATTTTCACATAAATTCGCTCATCCAGGCTGAGCCTGATAAGATCCAAGGGCTCTTCTACGGTGTTGGTAGTTTGTTGCTGATGAAAGAAACAAGCTTAGTAATATAGTTACTAAAGAGAATGTAGGCCCTGGCCGGTTGGCTCAGTGGTAGAGCATCGGCCTGGCGTGCAGAAGTCCCGGGTTCGATTCTGGCCAGGGCACACAGGAGAAGCGCCCATCTGCTTCTCCATCCCTCCCCCTCTCCTTCCTCTCTGTCTCTCTTCCCCTCCTGCAGCCGAGGCTCCATTAGAGCAAAGATGGCCTGGGTGCTGGGGATGGCTCCTAGGCCTCTGCCCCAGGTGCTAGAGTGGCTCTGGTCGCAGCAGAGCGACGCCCCGGAGGGGCACAGCAACGCCCCCTGGTGGGCGTGCCGGGTGGATCCCGGTTGGGTGCATGCGAGAGTCTGTCTGACTGTCTCTCCCCGTTTCCAGCTTCAGAAAAATACAAAAAAAAAAAAAAAAAAAGAGAGAGAGAGAGAATGTAGTGCTCAAATCAATACTTGCTGTGTAACTGTGGGCAAATAACACAACTCCTCTTTATCTTAGTCTCATAATTTGTAATATGTGGATTAGAATAGTATCTACCTAATACTGTTGCTGTGAGACTTAAATGACATATATGAAGGCTTAGAACAGTACCTAGCATAAAGTGCTATACAAATGAAAGCTGAAACACACATACACAGGAAGGAGTTATACAGCAACATAATCATTACTGTACTTTGTTCTCTCAAAATCCAAACTGCCTGACCCAATGTCAGGATATAAGCAGTCACTTTCAGGAATGTTAGCTTTACTTCAAATATCATTTAGTAATTTGAGAAACATTCACTTAATGACTACTACACACTAGTCAGAATGCTAAGTAGAGGTGAGTTTTTATGGAAGACTGTTCAGTACAGGGCAGGCTAACTTTAGGGTGCCACATGGCCAATAAAAAAAAACATTTAGCAGGCAGTATAGAATACTGACTGATAGCACTAGCTCCAGTGTAAAGCAGTGTGAGTTCAACTCCACTCTGACACAGATGAAAAATTATGCTGTCTCAGTTTGTCTATAAAATGAGGAAGCCACAATTTCCCTTCATGATTCTTATAAGGATTAAATTAGCTACTCTTTAAATAGTATCCGGCAAACAGAAAGTATTTATAAATGGTTGTCACTGTTTCTATTGAAGAACCATTGGAAACACATCTCAGGGAGAGATCAGAGCCCGCATGACTTGGGGTCATCCATGTGTAAGGGATGGATGATGCCAGTAGAGTTGATCAAATTATTCAAGGAGAGCTTTTTCAGTGAGTACACAAGACTAGTAACGGGGAGAAAAAAATTCTGAGCTCAACTGGTCCCCATCCCTAGTTCAATGGGTATTTTTAAGGACCAACTAACCAAGTAGATTACAATGATACAGATGTCAGTCCTTGCCATCAAAAAGCTCATTCTAGTCAAGAGAGGCATGTAAATAATTACAACACCCACATGACAGAGGCCTACTGCTCCTTTAGTCTCAGGATGGAATGCCCACTGTCTACCCTTTTCATCCCATAGCTTTAAATATTTCCCTTTCAAAGAGGTCTCCCTGATTATCCAATCCATTCACTCAATAAATGCGTTTTCCAGCAATGTTCTAAACCCAGAGGACAGAGCAGTAAATAAAACTCCTGCTCTTAGAAAATTCACATGGGGTAGGGGCAGGAGATAAGACATTAATCAAAGCTTGTACTTTAACATAAACAAATAACATGCTATGAAGTAAAAAATAGACTGGAGAGAATACTATTTTATGTAGGAGGCCAAAAAAATCCTCTTCGATGAGGTGAGATTTCAGTTAGAAGCTGTGGCCTGACCCAAGTATACCCGAAGCATACTTGGGAAAGAAGGGAAGAGTAGGCGAGAAAGCCTATAGGACTATCAGTTCTACTGTTCACCAGTTCCTTGCTTGCTGCCTTCATACCACATCACAGTTCCTATATAGCGAAAACATTTGTTTACTTTTTAATTTTCCCATTGAGGGAGACAAAGAGAGGGGGAGGGAAAGACAGAAAGAAACGTCAACTCCTTGTTTCACTTAGTTGTCCCATTTAGTTGTGTACGTATTGACTGCTTCTGGTACGTGTCCCGACACGGGGTAGAACCCAGGGCCTCTGGCCCACCGGGTGGGCGCTTTATCCACGGAGCCACCCGACTGGGGCATATTTGTTTACTTTGTATCTGTCGTCCTCCACAGTACAAGCTCCAAGTAGGACCAGGATTATCTATGTCAATGCCGTGTCCCTGGTGCTTAGCACGGTGTCTAACCATACAAATCTGATGTTAAGTATTTGTTAAATGAGTAATAATTGTTGCGCTCAGTAATGATAAACTGCTTCACATTATTACCACGCTAACAGAATTTAAACAGCTCCGTGAACCAGGTAAGAATAATTACTCCCACTCTTTGGATAAAGATGAGACTCCGAGGAAGGAAATGACCAGCGGCCGGCTTAACTAGTTTTCCGGCGGACTTCTAACAAGAAAAGACTTCAGGGCCCGAGGCAAACATTCCAGGCCGTGAGGACCCGGAAAAATGGCGGCATGATAGGCTACCTTCCTATGAGTTTGGAGAAAGCAGCCCTGGTACGAAAAGCCCAACAGGGCCAGGGCTGGGCGGAGGAAAGCCGCTCTGGAGCCAGCTCCTCAGAAGGCACTTACCTGGTCCACGTCGTCCGCCATCTTTCAAACTCTGCGCCCTTTCCCGCCTCTCGCGATATCACTCCAGCCTGTCCGGGCTCCGGAACCGTAAGGACGCAATGCCCCGGAAGTAAAAGAGATCTGTTTTGCCCATTATTGCCTCCTGCAGTTTGCATTGGTTATTTTGGGGCGGAGGTTCCTCTTACAGCGTGGGCTTGGTCTAGACGGAGCAGGGGCGTGGTTATGCCTCCTCCCGCCTTGGAGAGCAGCACCAGTTTGTGCAGCCTCCCTCGGGTAGGTGCGTCACTCGCGAAGCGAGCGGTTCTTGCCCGGGCAAGATGGCTCGGAAGCGGGCGGCCGGCAGAAACCCGCGGGGACGCGAACCACGCAGCCAGAAGGCCAAGGGCGAGAGCACGGCCCGGAGTGCGAAGGAGGCAGGTGAGAACGAGGCCAAGCCGGGCTAGGGAAAGATGCTAAAGGAGATACAGAAGCAGGACCAGGTGCGGGATGTGGGGCCGGCCTTCTGAAGGTGGGAGTGGAGGCTGCTCCGCGCCCATCTTCGCTGAGGAGACAACGTTGCCGAAGGTGGGCAGTTGTGCGTCTGCCCCGTTCTCTCTGACGTCGCTTTGCCTTTGTCGTCACTTGAGAAGTGTTGCACCCTGAGTGGTTCCCCTGAATCTTAACCACGAGCTCCCCTGCGTAGCCGCTTTCTTGCTTGGTGTTGCCCACGGGATCAAACCCAACCTCCTGGTAGATGTTAAGAGCTAAATAGGAGTAAGGCATTACAGCTATTTTGTGTCCGCAGACGACGGTGGACCAAGACATAGAGTGCTGTAGCGTGCTAACTCCCAAAATAATATCAGCCAAATTTTACCCCAGAGTTCCAAATTTGGATCCAGTCTAAATTCACCTGGATGTCAGAGAGGCTTCTTATGGTGTCATGTGCAAAGCAAAACTCTTGGTTTTCCCCTTTCAATTTGTCTCTTCCCCACTTTTTCCCATCGCAGAAAATGATCCCTTCACCCACTAGTTAAAACAAACACCTCCTTTTTCTTTTTTTTTCTTCTTTTTTTTGGTATTTTTCTGAAGTTGGAAACGGGGAGGCAGTCAGACGGACTCCCGCATGCGCTGACCGGGATCCACCCGCATGCCCACCAGGGGGCGATGCTCTGCCCATCTGGGGCGTAGCTCTGTCGCAACCAGAGCCATTCTAGCGCCTGAGGCAGAGGCCATGGAACCATCCTCAGTGCCCGGGCCAACTTTGCTCCAATGGAGCCTTGGCTGCGGGAGGGGACGAGAGAGACAGAGAGGAAGGAGAGAGGGAGGGGTGGAGAAGCAGATGGGTGCTTCTCCTTTGTGCCCTGGCCGGGAATCGAACCCGGGACTCCTGCACGCCAGGCCAATGCTCTACCACTGAGCCAACTGGCCAGGGCTACCTCCTTTTTCTTAAATGCAAACATTCAATCTGTCAGCAAGTCTTGTCAGTTCAACCTCAGAACTATATCTCAAATTTCTCCATTTCCATTTATTTACATGGCCACAGACCCTGCTCAAGCCATCACTTTTCATTTGAACAACTGCAGTTTCCCCTTTACTGGTCTCCCTACTTCCTTTCCTCCTCCTGAAATAGTTCAACCAGCAGCCTAAGTGATCTTTAAAAAAATCACATCACACTCGCCTGACCTGTGGTGGCGCAGTGGATCAAGCATCGACCTGGAATGCTGAGGTCGCTGGTTCAAAACCCTGGGCTTGCCTGGTCAAGGCACATATGGGAGTTGATGTTTCCTGTTCCTCCCTCCCTTCTCTTTCTCTGTCTCTCTTCTCTAAAATGAATAAATAAAAATAATTTTTAAAAAAAAATCACATCACACCATGCTCCTCTTTCAAATTCTCTGTGGCTTCCCATAGCTCTTAGCATAAAATCTAAATTCTGCATTATGGCCTACAAGATCCTATGTGATTTGGCAGTTGCTGTCTCTCCTGTTGTCTTCAACAGAACATTGTTTTCTTTGCCAGATATATACTGACCTTTCTGTTTCAAACATACCATGTTATTTTTCATTTTGAACCTTTGTCTTGGATATTTCTCCTGCTTGTAATGTTCATCCATGGTTTTTGCCATGGCTGATTCTTCTATTCCTTCAGGTCTCAACTCAAACACCTCCTGAGTGCGCTAAAGCAGCCTTCACTAGTTATTCCCTATCATGGAGGCCCTCACAATCTCTGTCACAATCTGTAATAATCTTGTTAGTTTATATGCTTCTTTTTTTTTTTTTATATGCTTCTTTCTTGATTGCACATCTTACTAGAATTTAAGTTTCATGAAAGCATCTTGTTTTGTTTTTGTTTTTGTTTTTTTGTGTGGCAGAGACAGAGAGAATCAGAGAGAGAGACAGATAGGGACAGACAGACAGGAAGGGAGAGAGATGAGAAACATCAATTCTTCTTCATTGTGGTTCCTTAGTTGTTCATTGGTTGATTTCTCATATGTGCCTTGACCCGGGGGCTACAGCAGACCGAGTGACCCCTTGCTGGAGCCAGCGACCTTGGGTTCAAGCTGGTGAGCCTTGCTCAAAGCAGATGAGCCTGCGCTCAAGTTGGCCACCTTGGGTTCTCGAACCTGGGTCCTCTGGGTCCCAGTCTGACTCTCTAGCCACTACACCACTGCCTGGTCAGGCGAAAGCATCTTGTTTTTTGCTGTATCCTCTCTTGTCTCCTCCACATATACCAAGTGCTCAATTATATATCTTTATATATATAATTATATATATATCATACATATACACACACACACACACGTATATTTCTTTTTTTCTTTAGTGAGAAAGAGAAAGGGACAGACAGACAGAAAGGGAGAGAGATGAGAAACATCAATTCTTTGTTGTAGCACCTTAGTTGTTCATTGATTGCTTTCTCATATTTACTTTAACCAGTGGGCTCCAGCTGAGCCAAAAACCCCTTGATCAAGCCATTGACCTTTGGACTCAAGCTGGTGATCCACACTCAAGCCAGCGACCTCAGGGTTTTGAACCTGGGTCCTCAGCATCCCAGGCCAATGCTCTATCCTCTGTGCCACAGCCTGGTCAGGCCAATAAAATATTTTTAATAATTGCAAAATGCATGCTGTAGAGCAGCGATTTTCATCTAGTGTGCTGCAAGAATTTTTAAAACATGTAATACCTGGCTGTTTAGTCAGGGGCACTGAACTCTTCCCTTAGATCAGTGGTCAGCAAACTCATTAGTCAACAGAGCCAAATAGCAACAGTACAACGATTGAAACTTCTTTTGAGAGCCAAATTTTTTAAACTTAAACTATATAGGTAGGTACATTCCTTATTGAGGTAACACCCACACGTGATATTTAGTAGAAGAGCCACACTCAAGGGCCCAAAGAACCGCATGTGGCTTGCAAGCCACAGTTTGCTGGCCAGGGCCTTAGATTGTCAAAAAAAAAAAAAAAAAATGACAACAGCCAAACAATAGCCATCCAGTGTGAATGAGTCAAAATTATGTATACGGCCTGACCAGGCGGTGGCGCAGTGGATAGAGCATTGGCCTGGGATGCCGAAGACCCAGGTTCGAGACCCCAAGCTCACCAGCTTGAGCATGGGCTCATCTGGTTTGAGCTAAAGCTCACCAGCTTGGACCCAAGGTCGCTGGATCCAGCAAGGGGTTACTCGGTCTGCTGAGGGCCCGCATTCAAGGCACATATGAGAGGGCAATCAATGAACAACTGGGGTGTCGCAATGCGCAATGAAAAACTGATGATTGATGCTTCTCATCTCTCTGTTCCTGTCTGTCTGTCCCTCTCTCTGACTCTCTGTCTCTGTAAAAAGAAAAAAAAAACCACACAAAAAAATTATGTATACTTATTTTTTGTGTGTCAGATTGGTAAAAAATATTTTTTTTGATGTGCCACAGAATTTTAGCAATTGGTTTATGTATGCCATAAGATGAAAAGGGTTGAAAATCACTGCTGTGGAGGGATTCCTGAAATAACTGGGTAATAGGTTAGACTGGGTAACCAGCAGAAGCTCCTTTGACACTGGATTCAACACTTTTCTGATTCTGTATGAAGTTCTTCATCTACTAGGAAATAGTCAAATGCTAACAATTCTAAACTTAAAAGGTGATTTACTTCACACTTAATACTATGAGTTTCATTTAATTCATTTACTCATTTAAGTAATATTTGATTATTTTCTAAGTACCAATTGTGTGGTATACAAGAACTAGGTGACAAGGAAGATTGAGATTTCTTGGAGGAGCTGACAGTATAGTAGTGTTGACATTTACAAAATATGTCCAAAACAGCCTAACCAGGCGGTGGCACAGTGGATAGAGTGTCAGACTGGGATGCAGAGGACCCAAGTTTGAGACCCCAAGGTTACCAGCTTGAGCGCGGGCTCATCTGGTTTGAGCAAAGCTCACCAGCTTGGACCCAAGGTCGTTGGCTCAAACAAGGGGTTACTCGGTCTGCTGTAGCCCCAAGGTCAAGGCACATATGAGAAAGCAATCAATGAACAAATAAGGTGTTGCAGTGAAAAACTAATGATTGATGCTTCTCATCTCTCTTTGTTCCTGTCAGTTTGTCCCTATCTATCCCTCTCTCTGACTCTCTCTCTGTCTCTGTAAAAAAAAATATATATATATATATATATATATATATATCTCCAAAACAGAGTACAGTATCATTGCAGAAAGTACAGGGCTTTGTGGTTTCTGACAGAATAGTCAAGATTGTCTGAAGATGCTGGAAAATGTTCTCTGAAGGAGTTGTTTGATATGTAACTTTAAAAATGGGTAATAGCCTGACCTGTGGTGGTGCAGTGGATAAAGCGTCAACCTGGAAACGCTGAGGTTGCCAGTTTAAAACCCTGGGCTTGCCCAGTCAAGGCACATATGGGAGTTGATGCTTCCTGCACCTCCACACTTCTCTCTCTCTCTCTCTCCCCCCTCTCTATAATGAATAAATAAAATCTTTCAAAATGGGTAATATTTGCCTAACCTGTGGTGGCGCAGTGGATCAAGCATCAACATGGAACACTGAGGTCGCTGGTTGAAAACCCTGGGCTTGCCCCGTCAGGGCACATATGGGAGTTGATGCTTCCTGTTCCTCCCCCTTCTCTATCTCTCTCTCAGGGCACATATGGGAGTTGATGCCTTCTGCTCCTACCCCCTTCTCTCTCTCTCTTTCTCTAAAATGAATAAATAAATTAAATTTTTAAAATGGGTAATATTTCAGCAAGAGACTGTGAAAAGGTGTTGGTATTCTAATCAGAGAGAATGGATTCTGAATATGTGGCAATTCAACAAATTAAAAGTTTTAATCTGCCCTGGCCGGTTGGTTCAGTGGATAGAGCGTCAGCCCGGCATATGTATGATATACCCCAGGTTCAGTTCCTGGTCAGGGCACACAAGAGAGATGACTATCTGCTTCTCTTCCCCTCCCTCTCCCCCTCTCTTCCCCTCTTTTCCCCTCTCTTCCCCTCTCTTATCTTCCTCTCCCGCAGCCAGTGGCTTGATTGGTCCAAGAATCGCCCCAGCATTGAGGATGGCTCGATTGGTCCGTCAGCCTCAGGCACTAGAAATAGCTGATGCACTCAAGATGGCTTGGTTGATTGGAGTATGTCAGGTGGATCTCAGTCGGAGCGCATGCAGGAGTCTGTCTCACTATCTCCCCTCCTCTCACTTAAAAAAAGGAAAAAGGGGCCCTGGCCGGTTGGCTCAGCGGTAGAGTGTCGGCCTGGCGTGCAGGGGACCCGGGTTTGATTCCCGGCCAGGGCACATAGGAGAAGCGCCCATTTGCTTCTCCACCCCCCCTCCTTCCTCTCTGTCTCTCTCTTCCCCTCCTGCAGCCAAGGCTCCATTGGAGCAAAGATGGCCCGGGCGCTGGGGATGGCTCCTTGGCCTTTGCCCCAGGTGCTAGAGTGGCTCTGGTCGCGGCAGAGCGACGCCCCAGAGGGGCAGAGCATCACCCCCTGGTGGGCAGAGCGTCGCCCCTGGTGGGCATGCCGGGTGGATCCCGGTCTGGCGCATGCGGGAGTCTGTCTGACTGTCTCTCCCCGTTTCCAGCTTCAGAAAAATACAAAAAAAAAAAAAAAAAGGAAAAAGGAAAAAAAAATTAATCTGATGGAGTTGCCACCTGCTTGGGTAGCATTTCCTTCCAGCTAAACACTACCTGGGTACCAGCCTGGTATAGCTCCAACACTTAGTCACTGTATGCACTTGGGTAAGTTACTTTGGACAAATAATTTAGCCTTTCTGAACCTGGTCTTTGAAATGTAATATTACCTTTGCAGGGTGTTTGTTATTTTTTTTTTTTGAGGTGACATATAAGGTTCCCGGCATGCTCCATGTTAGGTAGTCAGTTGGGCTACCTCATATCAATTTAGTCTGAATGTGAATAAGGGTGCACCCATGCTTAACTCAAACTCTGCTAGCAGGGGAGCTAGCAATAAGTTCCCAAAACAGCTTTCAGGATCCCAAGAGCTAGAGTCTTTCCTGTAGTTGGAGGAGGAACAATTGTGGTTTGGATTGCAGGTGACACTAATTTGGTGAATGTTTTTAACAGCGCAGTGGTGTAGGGTTTTTTGTTTTTGTTTTAAAGCAAGATAGAGAGACAGGAAGGGAGAGAGATGAGACTCATCAACTTATAGTTGTAGCACTTTAGTTGTTCATTAATTGCTTCTCATACATGCCTTGATGAGGGTGGAGGGTTCCAGCCAAGCCAGTGACTCCTTGCTCAAGCTGGGACCTCAGAGTTTCAAGCCTGGGAGCTCAGCATCTCAGGTCAATGCTCTGTCCACTGCTCCACCACTGGTCAGGCACAATAGTGTAGGTTTTAACAGTACCTCAGGGCATGCAATGAAATTATAGTAATAAACAAAACAAGCAAGGTTCTTGCTCTTAATTCGTATGATCTTTAGGGAGGGATAGGTAGACAGACAATAAAAAGTTAAAAATAAATTCATATGGTGATAAGAGCTATGAAGAAAGTAAAGCAGGTTACTCTCATAAAACTGACGTGAGTCTAGGGAAGAAGCAGCTAAGTCAGAATCAATGGTCAGGGAAGGCCTCTGAGGGTGTGATATTTTGAGCCAGTTACTGAATGTCATGAAGGAGCCACTCATAGGAAGTTCTGGGGGAAAAGAGATCCAGGCAGAGGGAGCATTTAAAGACTTTAGGAGGGAATGAGCTTGCCAATTGGCTGGAACAGTGAGTGCCAGGGTGAGTGGCAGGAATTGAGGTGAGAGAAGTGAGCACAACCCTTAGTTTGGAGACCAAGCTAAGGAGTTTGTATTTTATTCGAAGTGCTATGAGATGCCACTGGAAGGTTTAAGCAGGTGTTACTAAATCTCAATAGATGGTCAAGCACAAACCGCAGAGGTAATTCCTGCCCTGTTGAAATAACCACATTGAACTCAAGGAGGTTGATTATCCATATGATTGCCCTAGATCATGGAGAGTCCTGTAAATAGCCTGTAGACTCCCCCCCAAAAAAAAAAAAACTGCAAAGAAAAAAATCTATGTTTATTCCAGGCAGAAATAACCACCACTAGATAATGGTAGATTTCCTTCTAGTCTGTGTTGTTTTTTATAGTAGAAGCCAACTATAAAAACAACTTTGGGTGCTTAACATTTTATCTTAGATTATTTTGCTTTGTCTTAAAAGATGACTAATTATATTAGGTTGTATGACTGTAATGGAATTAATGATTAGTTCATGGTTGGACATTTGGATTTTTCATTTATTAATTTTGTAGAGGGAGGGGAACATCAATTTGTTCCACGTACTATATTTATGTATTCATTGGTCGCTTCCTGTATGTGACCTGACCAGCTATTGAGGCCACAGCCTTTGCATATTGGGACAACACTAACCAACTGAGCTTTCCAGCCAGGATCCGCTTTAACTCTTCTACCTAGCTCTTCAAAGCCCAAAAATAAACAGCTGTGCCTTTTAACCAACCAAATAAGTCTGGTGAGAAAGAAATGGTGCCTCTGAAGTATCCTTCCACCTGCATTTTTAGATCAGCAAAAGTGAAGTCTTTTGCTCCTTTGCTTATTAATAGAGGGCTAAAGACCATTGTGAGATACAGAAGTCCAGTTTTAAGGGCACTCTAGTCAAAGTGTCAAGTCATAAACCTTTAATCAACTTCTGGACTTGGAATAAGAAATCTTTCTAGATTCTAAATAACTAATTTTGAAATATTTTATGTTTCCATTTAAACCATGGGAATGCATAAATTACTTCTATAAAACATTTAAAACAGTGGTAGTCAACCTGATCCCTACCGCCCACTAGTGGGCATTCTAGCTTTCATGGTGGGCGATAGCGGAGCAACCAAATTATAAATAAAAAGAGATTTAACTATAATAAGTTGTTCTATAAAGATTTATTCTGCCAAACTTAGCGAAAATCTGACATAAAGTACTTGGTAAGTAATTATTATTATGTGCTTTAACTTGCTGTAACTCTGCTTTATAAATTTTATAAAGTAAAGTTACTTCCCTACTTTATAAATCACCATTACTGGGAACTAGTGGGTGGTTAGAAAATTTTACTACTAACAGATACAAAAGTGGGTGGTAGGTATAAAAAGGTTGACTACCCTTGATTTAATTTTTTTGTGTGTGTGTATTTTTTTGTATTTTTCTGAAGTTGGAAACGGGGAGGCAGTCAGACAGACTCCCGCATGGCCCAACCAGGATCCACCCGGCATGCCTACCGGGGGCAATGCTCTGCCCATCTGGGGCGTTGCTCTGTTGCAACCAGAGCCATTCTAGTGCCTGAGGCAGAGGCCATAGAGCCATCCTCAGCACCCGGTCCAACTTTGCTCCAGTGGAGCCTTGGCTGCAGGAAGGGAAGAGAGAGACAGAGAGGTAGGAGAGGGGGAGGGGTGGAGAAGCAGATGGGTGCTTCTCCTGTGTGCCCTGGCCAGGAATCGAACCCAGGACTCCTGCAGGCCAGACCGATGCTCTACCACTGAGCCAACCGTCTAGGGCGACTACCCCTGATTTAAAAGAAACAAAACTGAATCAGAGACTTTATCTAGTATTAAAATAAATGCCCCTATAATGTGAAATTTATTAAAATTACATTATGAGTTTATTTAGATTATAGAGGAAAGTCTTTTTCCCATGCAAAAGTATATTCTTGGGGGAAAATAAATACCCCAAGAGAGTCGGCAGGACAAACCATAACTGAGAGGAATAAATTTATTTGCTAGTTTAGGTCAGTGGTTCTCAAAGTGTGCACCAGATCGTACTGGTGCGCCTTAGAAGATTTCCAGATGCGCCCTATGGAATTCCAGAGAAATATGTGCCTGTTGGGAACCAAAAGACCAACAGGATTTTTGGAGTTTAGATTTTTGGGAACAGAGGCGTGGGGAATTGGCTGTAAACTGACAGTCTGCCCAACCCCCTGCCCACATCACTTGCCTGATTAGGTTGCAAAAGGCTGTTAAAAACTGTGGTGCTGGATTGTTTACACTACCCCCCATGTTCCCCAGAAAGACTGGAGGCAATTTCTTCTATCCTTTGTTTGGTGTAAAGTTAAGGTGATATGTATGGTGGGGGTTTTGGATTGATGATTAAACATAAGGAATTGTCTCTTGAAGCCTTTTGCATTTCTATAAAAGAAGAATATGTGGCAATATCTAAAAAAGCTTTGAACATTTTACTACAATTTTCAACATCCTATTTATGTGAATTAGGATTTTCTACCCTCAACACCATTAAGAGTAAAAAGAGAGGAATTCTTCAATGTATTGACGAGGAAATGAGAATTTGCCTTTCAAATATATGCCCAAACATTGAAGAAATCGCTAGGACACATCAGGCTCATGTTTCTCATAAACACAAGAATGAAAAAACTTAACACATTGCGCCAACACACACACACACACACACACACACACACATATATAAAGATAACATTTTTGTTGTTTTTTTATTTTTTTTATTTTTTTTTTTGTATTTTTCTGAAGCTGGAAATGGGGAGAGACAGTCAGACAGACTCCCGCATGCGCCCGACCGGGATCCACCCGGCACGCCCACCAGGGGCCGATGCTCTGCCCCTCCAGGGCGTCGCTCTGCTGCGACCAGAGCCACTCTAGCACCTGGGGCAGAGGCCAAGGAGCCATCCCCAGCGCCCGGGCCATCTTTGCTCCAATGGAGCCTTGGCTGCGGGAGGGGAAGAGAGAGACAGAGAGGAAGGCGGGGGGGGGGGGGGGGGGGGGGGCGTGGAGAAGCAAATGGGCACTTCTCCTATGTGCCCTGGCCGGGAATCGAACCCGGGTCGCCCGCACACCAGGCCGACGCTCTACCGCTGAGCCAACCGGCCAGGGCTGTTTTTTTATTTTTTAACCCCTTTTACAAATTCTAAAAAGCATAACAAAAAATATAACATAAAAATGTTTTTCAGTGTCAGAATAAATTTAATTTTGTCATATTTATTTCATTTAATTACCATAAAAGCATGCTTGTACTTTATATTTTTTTCTTTAATATTTGACTTAATTATTATAACATATTTCTCAGAAATTTGTATATAGTGCGCCTAGAATTATTTGTAGGATTTTAAATGCACCCCAACTTCAAAAAGTTTGAAAACCACTAGTTTAGGTCACTATTGCAGCTCCTTTGGAACCTGAATACTGGCTAGAGTGTTTTTGTTTTCCAAAATTAATTGAAGCATGCAAAGACAAAGAAAATGGTTTATTTCAGAATCAAGATTATTTTCATGAATAGATTTGCAAAATAGATAAAATTCTCTTCTGCCAAGTTATTTATAAATTTACTCATTAAAAATTAACATGTTTACGATTTATTTTTGTCTTACCTCTTTGTGAAAATAAATCTGCATTGACCTACAAAAAAAATTAACATGTTAATATATTTGTTAATAGACAGGCCATAGTTTCAGATGCCATAATTTATTTAAAACAAACAACTTGTGCAGTTTTTATACTTTAATAAAAATTAATTTAAGAAAGTACAGATAATTACTACTATCTTTTAAAACCTTAAGCTTGCTGAGATGGATGGTATACTAAGTGCCATTTGGGTTAGATTGGAAAAGTTTCATAAAATGTGTTTTGAGCAGTGTTTGATTTTTAAAGATGGCAGAAATACAAATTAGTGGAAATAAGATTCTGGTAAAACTCAGTTGTGTTTATGAACTCAAAATATTTCACTTAATAGGAGTGGATTAACCCTAAAATAGTCTTGGCAAATAGTAAATAAGCAAGGGGTTAATCAATGGATTGATGTGTTTTTCTTGCTGGATATTATCAGAAATTTAAGAATTGGAAGTTAGATTTTGTTTTCAGTCATATGATGGCCTCTCTGTAGTCATAGGAGAAATATTAATAGAATAAAATGCCTATGAAAAAAGATAGTTTATTTGCTTGACCAGGCGGAGGCGCAATGGATACAATGTCAGACTGGGACACGGAGGACCCAGGTTCAAGACCCCGATGTTGCTAGCTTGAGCACGGGCTCATCTGGTTTGAGCAAAAAGCTCACCAGCTTGGACCCAAGGTCGCTGGCTTGAGCAAGGGGTTACTCCAGGGGTCCCCAAACTACGGCCCGCGGGCCACATGCGGCCCCCTGAGGCCATTTATCCAGCCCCCGCTGCACTTCTGGAAGGGCACCTCTTTCATTGGTGGTCAGTGAGAGGAGCATAGTTTCCACTGAAATATTGGTCAGTTTGTTGATATAAATTTACTTGTTCTTTATTTTAAATATTGTATTTGTTCCCATTTTGTTTTTTTACTTTAAAATAAGATATGTGCAGTGTGCATAGGAATTTGTTCATAGTTTTTTTTATAGTCCGGCCCTCCAACGGTCTGAGGGACAGCGAACTGGCCCCCTGTGTAAAAAGTTTGGGGACCCCTGGGTTACTCAGTCTTCTGTAGTACATACAAGTCTGCTGTCAAGGCACATATGAGAAGGCAGTCATTGAGCAACTAAATGCCGCAATGAAAAAAAATTTTTTGATGCTTCTCATCTCTCTCCCTTCCTGTCTGTCTATCCCTATCTGTCCCTCTCTCTGACTCTCTATAAAATTAAGAAGAAGAAAAAAAGATGGTTTTTACTGTGAGCACAAAATACAGACTGGACTGAAGGTGAGAGTGAGAAGAGGCGGAAAGCTAATTGTTGACCAAACATAGCATGCAGAGCTGGTGATGGAGAAGTGGTTTGGAGGGAGGTTTCAGAAGAGGAATTTTCATGATCTGTCTTTCCTATTGTTCCTTACCTGTTCCATGTGGTCATCTAGATGACTTTGAAGATGAGAAGCCCCCAAAGAAGAGTCTGCTCTCAAAAGACTCACAAGGACAGAGGAAGAGGGGCAGCAATGATCCTGTAGGACAAGCAGATGGTCCTGCAAAAAAGAAAGTGGCTAAGGTGACTGTTAAATCTAAGAACCTCAAGGTTATCAAGGATGAAGCCTTCATTGATGGGGAAGATTTCAGGTAAGAGGTCTTAATTGTTTCTATCAAGGAAGTGTGAGTAAATAAACCTGCTTTTTTGCTTGTCACTAGGATCCATGGAAAAGATTGGATCTTTAAACTCTTCTAGATAGAGCTCAGACTACTAGTAAGAGCTAGAAAGAATCTTAGCATTATATACTTTACTTCCCAAACTTTTCATATAAGGACAGTGACAGCTTACAGAAAATGATTTTTTTTATTTTTTATTTTTTGCATTTTTCTGAAGTTGGAAACGGGGAGGCAGTCAGACAGACTCCCGCATACCCCGGACCGGGATCCACCCGGCACGCCTGTACCAGGGGGCGATGCTCTGCCCATCCGGGGCATTGCTCTGCCGCAATCAGAGCCATTCTAGCGCCTGAGGCAGAGGCCACAGAGCCATCCTCAGCGCCCGGGCAAACTTTTACTCCAATGGAGCCTTGGCTGCGGGAGGGGAAGAGAGAGACAGAGAGGAAGGAGAGGGGGAGGGGTGGAGAAGCAGATGGGCACTTCTCCTGTGTGCCCTGGCCAGGAATCAAACCCGGGACTCCTGCACACCAGGCTGATGCTCTGCCACTGAGCTAACCAGCCAGGGCCAGAAAATGATTTATTCATGCTACACAACTATATAGTGAAAAAAAAAACAGTATGAGACCTAGGTCTTTTGACTCCTGGTTCTGTATTCTTTCTACTACACAAAGGTATTACATGTAGGGGGTGGAGAACACTAAATACAATATATAGATGACATATTATACAATTGTACACCCGAAACCTATAAATTTATTAACTGATATCACTCCAATAAGTTCAATAAAATATAACCCCACAAAAAATTTAAAAATGGAAGATATTACATATAAAAAATACTCACCTGCCATCCTTGTTTTTCTCCTACTACTCTCCTCAAGCACACTCTGCTCCTGCCCAGCTGGACTTCTCGTCCTTCACTCGACATATCCTCATACTTTGCAACCTCTGAGTTATGCTCATAGTCTCCTTCCACGTGAAATGCTTTCTTCCACCTTGAAGATGCAGATCAGAAGTCATTTGCAGACTTAAGATACCTTCAATTTAGGATGGGTTTCTTGGGAAGTAACCCATCATAAGTCAAGGAAGATCTGCATTACACAATAGCAGACATTTAGTCTTGAGCTGATATGTAGTTAGCTACTTTGTAGTTATCTACTTAACTAGCCAGGTGTCAAGGTTTATATTGTTATTTATGACATAACTATATAGTCACATTCCCACTTATCTTGAGTTTAGACTTTATCTTCAGTCTCCATGTCTTATTTCCTAAGAGAGGAAAGAGTAGAGGGAACCGCCTTCTTTAAATTTTTTACAGAAAGAGAGTCAGATAGGGACAGACAGACAGAAGGGAGAGAAATGAGAAGTATCAGTTCTTCGTTGTGGCATCTTAGTTGCTCACTGATTGCTTTCTCATATGTGCCTTAATGAGGTGGGGGGGTGCTATAGCAGTGCGAGTGACCCCTTGCTCAAGGCAGCAACCTTTAACTCAAGCTAGTGACCATGGGGTCACGTCTATGATCCCACACTCAAGCCAACAACTCCGTGCTCAAGTTGGTGAGCCCATGCTCAAGCCAGATGAGCCCGCACTTAAGCTGGCAACCTCCGGGTTTCGAACCTGGGTCCTCCGCGTCCCAGTCTGATGCTCTACCTCTGCGCCACCGTCCGGTCAGATGGGAAACCTTCTGAGGGGACCCATAGTAGGATTAGCAAGTGCAAATTTCCTTCTCTTTCTGGTGTCCAATCGTGTATATACACAGATGTCACAGCTTTTACGTCTGGAACTCACATTATTATTGTGGTTCCTTCTAGCTTTTTCTGTCCCATTTCCAGACATAGCTATATTTTCCTTCACATAGCTCTAGGCTATAGGTTTATAGTGTTTGTTCTGTTTTGACGGCACATCTGGTATTACACTGATGATCACAGCACTTCTCAATGAGAACTTGAGACTTATGCTGATGGAGGAAATGAGGCTCACAGCTCACAAACAATCATTAAGTAATTGCAACAGAATTTCAGTAAATAGAAAAGAGTCCTTAAAATTCCACTTAGTTTAAATGAAGAACTAGGATGTTTGCATCTTCTGTGTTCCTTCCATTGGTCTTTACACAGGGACTTTACGAAGGCCTGCAAGAAGGCACACCATCCAAAGAGAGAGGCTGCCATGGACAAAGACAGCCATGAAGGAGACGATGAAGAGGAAAGTGAAGATGATTGGGAAGAGGTAGAAGGTAAAGCATCTTTCTTTGTTTTTAGAACTGTCTGATCTTATTTTTTCTGTTTGATTGTTTGAAGTCATGTCACTGATTGTAGTCCTGTTGTCTTCTTTTGAAACTAATAAGACCAAAGATAAGGTTGCAGTAGGGACTTGCTTTTGATATAAGGAAAAATTCAACACCAGGTTAGTAGAGCAGATTGTATATTCTCTTCCTTTGCTGGTTGTCATGGTTGTCAGTGGAATAGAGAGGCAATATCACTCCAGAAAGAGCAGAGGCTTTACGAGATACTTAGAGCATCAGCCCAGCATGTGGAAGTCCCAGGTTCAATTCCCAGTCAGGGCACACAGGAGAAGCAACCATCTTCTTCTCCACTCCTCCTTCTCTCTCTCTTACTCTTCCCCTTCCACAGTCAAGGCTTGATTGGTTAAAGCAAGTTGGCCGCTGGCGCTGAAGATTAGCTCTGTGGCCTTGCCTAAGGCACTAAAATAACTTGATTGCAGAGCAACAGAGCAGTGGCCCCAGATAGGCAGAGCATTACCCAGTAGGGGGCTTGCTGGGTGGATCCCAGTCGGAGTGCATGCAGGAGTCTGTCTCTGCCTCCCCACCTCTCACTTAATATGAATGAATGAGTGAAGGAATGATAAACAAATAGACAGACCTGGGATTAGAGCCTAGTTTTGCCACTTATATAGCTGCGTGAGCAAGTAACTCCTGCTATCTAAGCCAGTTTTTTGTTTGTTTGTTTCATTTTTAACATTCAGTAAACACTGAATGCTTACCATAAGGAATGCACAGTCTAGGCTCTGGGATTGTCGGGGGGTGTAGGTGTGTCACCAAAATAATGGGCCTCTTGCATCATACTTAGAATCAGTAGCAGCTAATGTTATCATCTCTGAACCTGCTGCTTAGCATGACTTTTTCCCAGCTGTCTATTTTGAGTGTGTTCAAACCTACAAGAAAATGAGAATGTAGTACATATATTCTTCATCTAGATTCACTAACTTTAACATTTACCATATTAAATGTATCTTTCAGTAAATATGCATTGTGGAAACATTTAAAAGTAAGTCACAGACTTTCTGACACTTCTAAATATTGCACCATGCATTTCCTACATTATAAAATACCATTATTACGCCTAAGAAAATGAACAGTAAATTCCTAATTATTATAAAAATATTTTTGTAGTTGTTTTTTGTTCTAGGCCAGGAGCTATTCAGTGTGTAAACCTTGTATTGGTTGGCTCTTTAGTCTTATTCTAGAATAGTACCCCCCAACCACCATTTTTTTGTTCTGTTTTGTTTTGTTTTTAGCACTGGTCTCTTGTTTTATACAGTGTCTCAGGTTCTGGTTCTGTCTGACATCTCATGGGGGTGTTACACTTGTTTCAGTATTCCATGTGTTTCTTATAAATTGTAAATTAAATCCAAAGATTTGATTGAATTTAGGTTAAACTTTTTTTTTTTTTTTTTTGCAAGACTACTTCATAGGTGATGTTTTTTACTTGTTATCACATCCATTAAGAGACACCTAATGTCAGGTTGTCTTACTGGTGATGCTAAGTTTGATCATGTAAGGTGGTACTGCCCAGTTGTGTCAATGTACAGGTATATTCTCCCTTTGTAATTAACTGTCTCTGGAGCAGCACTCTGATTCTGGGTGAATATCTTGTCCCCTAATAATTTTTTACCTAATGGTTTTTAGCATGCATAGTGATCTTGACTGGATCAAAAATTGTTATACTAAGGATAGCAAAATGGTAATAATCTGATTCTTTTATTTTATATACATTTATTAGCTGAGTAATCTGCAAAGGAATTGTATTTATTTAGCAAGTATCTAATCTTACCTCCCTTTCATGAATTATATTTAGTCATTTAATCTGAGTATCACTGTGGATTTAGAAATATTTTTAGAAATTACATAATTACCAGTTATCATTATACTTTTTGAGCTTAATATTGTCCCATAGCCTGACCTGTGGTGGCGCAGTGGATAAAGCATCGACCTGGAAATGCTGAGGTCGCCGGTTCGAAACCCTGGGCTTGCCTGGTCAAGGCACATATGGGAGTTGATGCTTCCAGCTCCTTCCCCCTTCTCTCTGTCTCTCTCTCCTCTCTCTCTCTCCTCTTTAAAATGAATAAAAAAAAAATATTGTCCCATATTTGACTAGTAGAAGCCCCTTTAACCTAGTTACCCTACCATGTCTTTTTGACATTGTCTCATTAGTTCTTGAGAACATTTATGTTTTCTGGCACAAGGTGTTTTGGCCTCACTTGATACTTTCCTCACTTCTGACCTGAAATCAACCCTTTTTTTCCAAGAAGCCCTAGTTCATTTTAGTGGGAAATGGTTTATAGAAACCAAAATTTTGGCATTAGGTGTGTTTATTGTTAAACGGGCATTATTGCATCTAGGCCCAAAGCTTTCTAAAAAGAACCCTTTGCTAATTAAGTTCACAGATACAGTTCAACAAATTCAGTTTATTTCATGGCCTGACCTGTGGTGGCGCATCGACCATAAAAGCAAATTGTGCTTATGTACTAAGCACAATTAGTGCTTAAGTACTAAGTGTTTTGTACTAATAAAAGATAGAAATTGGGCCCTGTCCGATTGGCTCAGCAGTAGAGCGTTGGCCCGGCGTGTGGAAGTCCCGGGTTCAGTTCCCAGCCAGGGCACACAGGAGATGCACCCATCTGCTTCTCCACCCCTCCCCCTCTCCTTTCTCTCTCTCTCTCTCTCTCTCTCTCTCTCTCTCTCTCTTCCCCTCCAACAGCCAGGGCTCCATTGGAGCAAAGTTGGCCTGGACGTTGAGGATGGCTCCATGGCCTCCGCCTTAGGCACTAGAACGGCTCTAGTTGCAGCAGAGCAACACCCCAGAGGGGCCAAGCATTGCCCCCTGGCATGCCAGGTGAATCCTGGTTGGGTGCTTGTGAGAGTCTCTCTGCCTCCCCCTCTCTTTCTCACTTAGGAAAAATACAAAAAAAAGATAGAAATTGTTCTATTTGGCTTTAAAAAAAATAAGTACTAAAACACAAACAAGCATCAGCTTCTTAGCTTTTTTTTTTTTTTTTTTTTTTTTTTTTTTTTTTTTTTTTTTACAGAGACAAAGAGAGTCAGAGAGAAGGATAGATAGGGACAGACAGACAGGAACGGAGAGATGAGAAGCATCAATCATTAGTTTTTCTTTGCGACACCTTAGTTGTTCATTGACTGCTTTCTCATATGTGCCTTGACCATGGGGCTACAGCAGACTGAGTTACCCCTTGCTCAAGCTAGTGACCTTGAGTCCAAGCTGGTGAGCTTTTACTCAAACCAGATGAGCTCGTGCTCGAGCTGGTGACCTCGGGGTCTCCAACCTGGGTCCTCTGCATCCCAGTCCAATGCTCTATCCACTGCCTTACCGCCTGGTCAGGCAAGCATCAGCTTCTTAATAGCATAGCACTTTGTGTAATTCAACTCAATATTGTTATACCTTAATTTCCTCTTCTATTACCAGGACTACTTCTCTGGGGTTTTGTGTGAGTTAAAGGAGACAAATAAATGTAAAATCACACAGTGCCTAGCTTTTTTTTTTTTTTTTTTTTTTTTTGGTATTCAAAGTATGGAAGGAGTAGCTGTCTCTGTGAGTTATCCACCTTGTATTCGTTCCTCTCTTCCTCCTTCCCACCAGAACCTCGAATGTGCATTAGCTATTATTGTGGGTTTTTTGGGGTTTTGGGGTGTTTTTTTTTGTTTTTTTGGTATTTTTCCGAAGCTGGAAACAGGGAGAGACAGACAGACTCCCGCATGCGCCCAACCGGGATCCACCCGGCTCGCCCACCAGGGGCAACGCTCTGCCCACCAGGGGGCGATGCTCTGCCCCTCCGGGGCATCGCTCTGCCAAGACCAGAGCCACTCTAGCGCCTGGGGCAGAGGCCAAGGAGCCATCCCAGCGCCCGGGCCATCTCTGCTCCAATGGAGCCTCAGCTGCGGGAGGGGAAGAGAGAGAGAGAGAGGAAGGAGAGGGGGAGGGGTGGAGAAGCAAATGGGCGCTTCTCCTATGTGCCCTGGCTGGGAATCAAACCCGGGTCCCCTGCACGCCAGACCGACACTCTACCGCTGAGCCAACCGGCCAGGGCCCAATAGTTATTATTGTAATTATTATTTTTGATTTTTAAAAATTACTGTTGATAGAGCTTAGTGAGCCTGTGCCAGGCAATGTGGAAGAAAACGCAGCCTTCTTTCGATCTGTTCTGCCTATGAAACCGGTGGAGATAGAGATTGAAACCCCGGAGCAGGTGAAAGCGAGAGAAAGAAGGTAAGATTAGACAGACACTTGCTTCTAGGTCCCTGTCACATGTCTTTGGAACAGCTGCTACTTAATGAAAACTTTTGAGAACCAAATTGAAGGCCAGGGCTGAGTATCAAAGCAGTCAGTAGCCTTGGGTGAGAAAACCCTGGATTTGCCTTTAGGACTTGAGTGAGAAAACCTTCATGTCCTGCCTGAGGCAAGAGATGTGGGGAGAAAATTCATGTATTGAACAACTTCTGTGTGCCAAGGTAGTCCATCATCTTACTTAATCTTTAGAATAGTATGTGAATGAGGAGATGTTAAATATAATTTCAGGAGCCACTCAGCCAGTCAATAAATAAGCCAAGATCTAAATCCCTGTCAGGCTAACTTGGCAAGTCATGCTTTTCCACACATCACTCTGCAGGACTTGAAGCAGTGCCCCGCTGTGGTAGGGAGCCCCCACTTCGTCCCAATATCCCCAGTACCTCTGTAGCTTCTGGCTTGGGAATATGGAGCACAGCACCTGGTCGTTTATTGAGTAATAATAAACTTGACTGTGATGGACACATTATTAGCCATGCAGAAGAAAGATCATAAAAGTAATTCAAGAAGCATCAAGTTTTCTTAAAGATGCACAGGACACAGACATGAAAGAGATTTCACACCAGAACAGTGTTACACAAATGAAAATGCATTAACTGAACATAAAAGAAGTGTTTGCTAAGAAGGGAATTGGTACTTGGAAGGTCAGGCAGTCAGAGAAGACTTCCTGGATGAGGTGAGCTTTGACTCATGTTCCTGAGGTATAATTTGGTGCAGGTTGAGAGGAGGGTAGTCTGGGTAGAGAATGTCCTGAGCTAAGATTTGTAGGTGAGAAGGAGCAGAAAAGTATGCAAAAAGTAGGGAGCATCTAAAAACTTTACTTGTGTAGCACAACCTTGTGCAGGAAAACAAGGAGATCAATTCACATGCCATTTCAAGTAAAAGGAATTGACTGGGGGAATGGAGCCAGGTTTCAGTTTCCCAGGTCATTTTTTAATTTTTCAATATGCATTGCAGTGAAAAAATACAAATGGAGTTTGAGATAAATCTTCGGAGGCTGATGAAGCGTTTCAGTAAAGAAGTTCAGGAGGACACACACAAGGTAAGAGCAGGGAATGAAGGGAAAGGACAGCAGTCTTCTTCACTGAGGCGCGTGCTATGGCGGAAAGAATTAAGGTTCTCAGTCAATGAAACCTAGGTCTTATTTCTGGCTCTCCTGCTCACTTCGTGACCTTGGCAAGTCTCTTATTCTCTCTAAAGCTTAGTTTCCTCGTTTTTGAAAGGGAAGTTAATAATAGTGTCTTCCTCAGAGGGTGGTTGTGAGGATTAAGCAAATATCTATCACATGTAAAGGACATAGCACAATGCCTGGCATGGAGCAGCTGCTAAAGAACAGACGCTCCATTCCTCTTTCAACTATTCAGTAACATTAACTCTGACCTCAGCTAAAGTTGCTGGCTTTTTACTTCAGCTGATAGTTATTGAAAGCATATTATGTACCTAGCAAGGTTCTTGGCATTGTGGGAAGAGAGACTTTAATAAAGTTTATTTCCTACCAATAAGGGGTTACTGATCTCACAAATGGAACAAGAAAGACCTCAAAACAGAGAAACTCAAGACTTAAAGAAAGGAAGAGATCAGGGTAGGTTTGAGTAGCTGAGGAAGGCTTTATTTAGGAGGAAGAACTGGACTTGGGTTTGGAAGAAAGGACAGCATGTTGAGATGGAGAAGACAGAGTCTGGGAATGTTGCTCTGGCTGAATTACAGAAAGGGTGGTGAGACAACTGAATTGCCTGCATCTTGGGGGATGTGTGTGTTGGAGACAAGATGAAAGTGAAGGAAGGAGGATTTTGATTTTTTCTCTGATCGGCAGCAGAGAGCCAGAGAAGGTATGATGGGATGGATGGAAGAGACACTCTGCAGCAGCCACAGAAATCTAGAAGTGAAATGTGTACGTAGCAAAGACAGGAGGAGATGAGACAAGAACTGGAGTGATGCCCACTTTAGCAGCCTTGAGGTGTAAATGAGATAGCTCTGTTTCTTCTACTTCTTGGTGTTGGAGATGAAAGGAAGAGACCAAGATTGTAAGCTTAAGTGAGGGGAGAAAGGCAGTGTTGTTGATTAAAATAGGGAGGCAGTAAGTGGGAAGGAAGGAAGGAAGGCAAGCTAATTTTGAAGTGAAACCAATGCAAAGCTGTGTGAGAGAGAAGGGGAAGACAATCACATGATCATTTCAATAGGTTAAGGAAGGGTAGGGTTGGAGGTCAGATGTGTAACAGATATGGGGTCTGACACTGAGTAGTTTGGGTTCAAGAACTCAGGTTAGTGCAGAAAGCCATGCAGTAGCCCCATGCTGTCTCCCAGCTTTGAGAGTTACTAGCCTGTGCGCAGTCTTGCTATTCTTTCTCCCCACTCACTGTTCCTCTTGCCCCTCCTGAGTAGCGTTTCCCAGACATTGTAGCATTTCTTTTCTCTTCTCTTCTCTTTTCTTTTCTTTTCTTTCTTTCTTTCTTTCTTTTTTTTTTTTTTAAGATTTTGTTCATTTTAGATGAGGGGGAAAGAAAAGAGGGAGAAGCAAGAAGCATCAACTCCCATATGTGCCTTGACCAGGCAAGCCCAGGGTTTTGAACCAGTGACCTCAGTGTTCCAGGTCAACACTTTACTGCACCAACACAGGTCAGGTTCATTGTAGTATTTCATCCATAGTTCCTTCAGTATATATCTCCAAAAGACAAGGTCTCTTAGAAGAAAAGTTTGTATTTTGACACTTTGAGATTACAGATTGTTTGAGGGAATGAGTAGATAGATAGAAGAGGGCGTAAGCCTGGCCAGGCGGTGGCTCAGTAGATAGAGCGTCAGATTGAGACGCAGGGGATCCAGATTCAAAACCCTGAGATTGCCAGCTTGAGCACGGGATCACCAGCTTGAATGAGGTGTTGCTGGCTTGAGCATGGGATCATAGACATGACCCCATGGTTGCTGGCTTGAGCAAGGGATCACTCACTCTGCTATAGCGACTCCCCCCCCCCCCCCAGGCACACAGGAGAAAGCAATCACAGAACAGCTAAGGAGCTGCAACGAAGTATTGATGTTTCTCATCTCTCTCCCTTCCTGTCTGTCTGTCCCTCTCTCTGACTCTCTGTCTCTCAAAAAAAAGAAGAAGAATAGGGGGTGAAAGACAAAATCTTGGGAAATGGCTAATGTTAGTATTTTTATTTTTTTGTGTGTAGAAATGGCAACAAATATTTCCTGCCCACAGAATGTCTTTTGATTTGGCAGCAAAAATCCCTTTAGGTTTCAGCCTTCCTTCCATGTCTTTCTTTTTCCCTTTCTTCCCAGGTTCACCTTCTATGCCTGCTAGCAAATGGTTTCTATCGAAATAGCATCTGCAACCAGCCCGATCTGCTTGCTATTAGCCTCTCCATCATCCCAACTCACTTTACCAAAGTGCCTCCTCAAGACATCGATACGTACTACCTGTCAAACCTGGTGAAATGGTATGGCCCTGTAGCTGGTGGCCTGTGCTTCACAGCCTTAGTGAAGGATTTGTGTATCTCTCAGAGATTGGGTACAGGTCGCTTCCACAGATATCCCTTAAAGTGATCTTTATGCCAGGCAGTGGGCATGGCATTGAAGATAGGGAAATGTTAGGTGTGATCTCTGTCCTGGAAGCGCTCCCAGGTTGGTCGGGGTGACATATCTAATTACCCGGAGTAATTAGAATAGGGTGACCATTGCTCTGGAGGAAGTGTTCTGGGGACTGCAGACACAGAGAGCACTTACCTCAGCCCAGGAGCCTGGGGAGGCTCTTGAGGGAGGTAAAGTCTGAATCTATAGTGTTGAGCAGGAATTGGCCACACAGAATGGGAAGAGTAGAACAAAGGTAGGTGAGGCTCACATTCCCTTCCTAGACTCCCCTCTGATTTTCTTGGCTGTGAGGAACAGAGTTCCTCTTTGCCCTGACCTCTCACGCAAGGGAATGCCTGGCTTCTCTCTAGGTTCATCAGAACATTTACAGTTAACTCTGACCTCTCCATCAGTGAGCGAGACAGCCTGCGGACTACATTGGAAAGGAGATTTGCTATTTACTCTGCACGAGATGATGAAGAATTGGTCCACGTGAGTGATTCTTTCTGGCAGCTCTATTATAGCTGTTAGCAAATGATGGTGGCAGTCATGTGTCAGATATTATTCCAGGTGTTTTACATGTATTTCCTTAGTCCTCAAAATAAAAAATAGTCACCTGACCAGTGGTGACACAGTGGACCAAGCATCGACCTGGGACGCTAATGTCGCTGGTTCGAAACCCTGAGGTCAGCAGCTTGAGCCCAAAGGTTGCTGTCTTGAAGCCCAAGGTCGCTGGCTTGAACCCAAGGTCACTGGCTTGGCTTGAGCCTTCTGGTTCAAGGACTTAAGAGAAGCAATCAATGAACAACTTAAGTGATGTAACTACGAGTTGATGATTCTCACCGCCCTCCCCCTTGCTCACTCTCACTAAAGAAATAAAATAAAATTTAAAAATAGTAATTGAAGCTAAAAGAGGCTAAGTTCCTTTCTTAGGGTCATTCAGTTGGCAGGCATTGGAATCATGGGTGGGACCACTGTGTGAGTTGAAGACCTGCATCTTCTTTCTTTTACTTGGTATCCTGGTATGTTAAAGGACTGAATTTTTGGCTAGCTGCTTTGACCAAAATCATTTTAACTAACTATTCAGAAAATGTATTTAGAAGTTCCAAGAAAATGTTATTTCACATTGGCTGCTGAAATCCTTGAGAAAGTGTTTTCATACCTTCCAGTTTGGGTGATGGCATCAACAGGCAGCCATGCAGTGAGGAGAGTTGTATCTACCAGAAGGAGGCCTGGTGTAGACAGGCTTTATCAAACGCTGAAAATACCCTTAGGTAAGGCTCTGTCTGAATAAAACAAAGATAAAGAGATACATAGTTTTATCCCCAGAAGATTCCTATGAATACATACACCTGTGCCTGAGTCTCAGATTCCCTGTTTTGTTTTGGGAAAGAGGCCAGACTTTTTATATCTTTAGAAGCTAAATGACTGATGTCTTTACCTCTTCTAAGATAACCTGACATGGCCAGTAATTATAATGTAGTACCACCATCCAGAAGAAAACATTAATATTTGGATTGTCATCCCATACTTTGTTCCTGTGTTTTGTGTACATATATCTTTTTTGTTGTTTGTTTTGTGTACATATATCTTTTTTTTGTTGTTGAGGCTTTTTTTTAACTCCGAGGAGGGGAGGCAGAGACAGACTCCCACATGCACCCCAACTGGGATCCACCTGGCAAGCCCGCTAGGGGGTGATGCTCTGCCCATCTGGAGTGTTGTTCTGTTACTCAGCAACCAAGCTCTTCTTAGCACATGAGGCAGAGGCCACGTAGCCATCCTCAGTGTCCGGGGCCAACTGGCTGCAATCGAACCATGGCTACAAGAGGGTAAGAGATAGACACAGAGAGAAAGAAGCGAAAAGTGGAGGGGTAGAGAAGCAAATGGGCGATTCTGTGTGCCCTGACTGGGAATCAAACCTGGGACTTCCACGTGCCAGGCTAATGCCACTGAGCCAGCTGGCCAGGGCCTTGTTGAGTTTTTTAAAGCAAAAAAGATATAGTTTATTTTATTACATTTTATTTTAAATGTTTATTTATACTGATTTTAGAGAGAGAGGAAGGGAAAGAGGAAGAGAGACAGGAACATCAATCTGTTCCTGTATGTGTCGTGACAGAATTGAACTGGCAACCTCTGCACTTTTGGACACTGCTCTAGCCAACCGAGCTATCCAACCAGGGCAAAAATATATAGTTTGGGGTTTTTTTAAATGAACAATTCAGTTGCTCTTTAATGCATTTAGAGTTTTGTGAAATAATCACCTCTATTTCTAAGACATTTTTGCTATCCCAAAAGGAAATCCTATACCTATAAAACAATTACTCCGTATTCTATTTCCTCCCATCCCCTCATGTACCTGGCAACCATCATTTTGCATTCTGTCTAATGATTTACATATTCTGGATATTTTACGTAAAAAAAAAAAATCATACAACGTGATGTTTTTTGTGTCTGGTTTCTTTAACTTAAGCATGTTTTCAAGGTTCATCTATGTTCGGAGATTGTATCAGTACTTTATTCTTTTATATGGCTGAATAACATTCTTATGTGGAAAGACCACATTTTGTTATTCATTCATTAGTTGATGGGCATTTCAGTTGTTTCCACCTTTTGGCTATTGTAAAGAGTACTGTTATATACATATGCACATATATTTATTTGAGTAGTTGTTTTTAGTTCTTTTGGGTATATACCTAGGAGTAGAGTTGCTGGATCATGTGGTGATAGGATGTTAAACTTTTTGAGGAATTGCCAAATATTTTCATTAGGAGCTGCACCATTTTACATCCTACCAGCAATGTCCAAGGTTCCAGCTTCTCCAAATCCTCACCAATAATTATTTTCTGGTTTTTTAAGTCATCCTAATCCGTATGAAGTAGTATCTCATTGGGTTCTGACTTTCATTTCTCTGACAACTAATGATGGTTAGCATATTTTCATGTGTGTATTGGCCACTTGTATATCTTCTTTGGAGAAATATCCAAGTCTTTTACCTATATTTTAATTGAGTTCTTTGTCTTTTTGTTTTTGAATTATAAGAGTTTTTTCTATATTTTGGGTACTAAACACCAGTCAGGAACAGGCTTTGCAAATATTTTCTCCCATTCTATAGGTTGCCTTTTCACTTTCTTAATAAAGTCCTTTGATGTAGAAAAGTTTTAATTTCGACAAAGTCTAATTTTTCTATTTTTTTCGTTCTTTTTCCTTTTGGTGTCATATCTAAAACTCCATTGCCAAATCCAAAGTCATAAAGATTCCCTCCGCCTGACCAGGTGGTGGCGTAGTGAATAGAGCGTCAGACTGGGATGTGGAAGGACCCAGGTTCAAGACCCCGAGGTTGCCAGCTTGAGCGCGGGCTCATCTGGCTTGAGCCAAAAAAAGCTCACCAGCTTGGACCCAAGGTCACTGGCTCGAGCAAGGGGTTACTCGGTCTGCTGAAGGCCCACGGTCAAGGCACATATGAGAAAGCAATCAATGAACAACTAAGGAGTCCTAACGAAAAAGTGATGATTGATGCTTCTCATCTCTCTCCATTCCTGTCTGTCCCTATCTATCCCTCTCTCTGACTCTCTCTCTGTTCCTGTAAAAATAAATAAATAAATAAAAATTAAGATTCCCTCCTATATCCTAAGAATTTTACAGTTTTAACTCTTACATTTAGATCTTTCATTCATTTTAGGTTAATGTTTGTCAGTTATGTGAGATATATGTTCAACTTTATTCTTTTTGCATGTGAGTATTCAGTTGTCCCAGTACAATTTGTTGAAGGACTGTTCTTTCAACTTTTGTTGTATTATTTTCACTACTAGTTGAAGAGACAAGTTTTTCAATGGAAATTGAATAGTCTTGGCACCCTTGTCAGAAATCTGTTGACACCTGACCTGTGGTAACGCAGTGGATGGAGCATTGACATGGAATGCTGAGGTTGCCTATTCGAAACCCCAGGCTTGCCCAGTCAAGGCACATACAGGAAGCAACTACTACAAGTTGATGCTTCCTGCTCCTCTCCCTCTTTCTCTCTATTTCTTCTCTCTAAATAAATAAAATATATAGCTATTAAAAATAATCCACTGGCTGCCTGATGTATGTTGGCACAGTGGATAGAGCATTGACCTAGAATGCTGAGGTCACTGGTTCAAAACTTTGGTCTTGCCCTGTCTCCCATCCAAGTACTAACCAGGCCCAACCCTGCTTAGCTTACGAGATCAGACGAGATCGGGCGCGTTCAGGGTGGTATGGCCGTAGACAAGTCTTGCCCTGTCAAAGCACATACGGGAAGCAACTACCAGTTGATGCTTCCCATTCCTCCCCGCCCTGCCCCTTTCTCTCTTTCTCCCTCTCTCCTCTCTTTAAAACGAATAAATAACATTTTTTTCTAAAATATCCATTGGCCATAGATGTATGGTTTAACTTCTGGCCTATCAATTTTATTTTATTGGTCTACATGTCTATCCTAATGCCAGTATCACACAGTTTTGATTACTATAGCTTTGTTGTGAGTTCTGAAATCAGGAACTGTGAGTGAAGCTTTGTTGTTTCTTTACAGTATAATTTTGACTATTCGGGGCGCCTTGCAATTTCACATGAATTTTTTTTTAATTTTTTTAAATTATTTATTTATTTATTCATTTTAGAGAGGAGAGGGAAAGACAGAGAGGAGAGACAGAGAGAGAGAAGGTGGGGAGGAGCTGGAAGCATCAACTCCCATATGTGCCTTAACCAGGCAAGCCCAGGGTTTCGAACCGGCGACCTCAGCATTTCCAGGTCAAAGCCCCATCCACTGTGCCACCACAGGTCAGGCCTCACATGAATTTGATGATCTGCTTTTTCATTTCTATAAAAAAGACCATTGAAATTTTGATAGGGTTCAATGTGTAGATTGATTTGGGTAGCATGTCCACAAAGACAGTCCATTAACATAGATATCTTTCCTTTTGTTTATGTTTCTAATTTCTTCAAGCTATATTTTGTGCAGTTTGCCCCCCCCCTCAAAGTTAGAAGCAGGGAGGCAGTCAGACTCCCACATGCGCCCAACCAGGATCCACCTGGCATGCCCACCAGGGGGCAATGCTCTGCCCATCTGGGGCATTGCTCTGTTGTGGCCAGAGCCACTCTAGTGTCTGAGGTGGAGGCCATGGAGTCATCCTCAGCACCTGGGCCAACTTTGCTCCAATGGAGCCTTGGCTGCGGGAGGGGAAGAGAGAGAGAGAGAGAGGAAGGAGAGGGGGAGGGGTGGAGAAGCAGATGGGCGCTTCTCCTGTGAGCCCTGACCAGGAATCAAACCTAAGACTTATTTCCACACACCAGGCTGACGCTCTACCACTGAGCCAACTGGCCAGGGCCAGGTTTTTTTTTAATATATGTATTTTTAAATTACTTTATTGATTTTTAGAGAGAAAGAGAAACATCAGTTTGTTGTCTCCACTTACTTGTGCATTCATTGATTGATTCTTGTATGTGCCCTGATCACGGATCAAACCTGCAACCTTGGCATATCAGGACAATGTTCTAAACTGAGCTGCCTGGCCAGGCTATTTTGTAGTTTTCAGTGTACATGTCTATCACCTCCTTGGTTAAATTTTTCCTAGGTTTTTATTGTTTGTATTGAGAGAGAGAGAGACAGAGATAGTGAGAAGGACAGATAGGAACAAACAGTAGGGAGAGATGAGAAGCATCATTTCTTTGTTGTGGCATCTTAGTTGTTCATTGATTACTTTTTCATGTGTGCCTTGACCAAGGGGCTCCAGCCGAGCCAGTGACCTTTTGTTCAAGCCAGTGACCCTGTGGTCATATCTGTGATTCCACCCTGAAGCCAGTGAGTGACCTTGGGGTTTCAAACCTCAGTCTTCTGTGTCCCAGGCGGACACTCTTATCTACTGCACCACTGCCTGGTCAGGCTTCCTGGGTAATTTTTTATGATATTATAAATGGTATTGTTGTCTCAATTTCCTTTTTAGAGTGTCATTGCCGGTGAATAGGAATGCAGCTGATTTTTTTCTGTTGATCTTTTTTTTTTTTCTTTTTTTTTCTTTAAGCTAGGGAGAAAGATGAGAAGCATCAGCTCGTCATTGCAGCACTTCAGTTGTTCATTGTTTGCTTCTCATACATGCCTTGACAGGAGTGGTGGGGTTCCAGCCAGCTAGTGACCTCTTGCTGAAGCAAGTGACCTTTGGGCTGAAGCCAGCAATCCCACACTCAAAGCTAGATGAGCCTGTGCTCAAGCCAGCGAGCCCGAGGTTTTGAACCTGGTTCCTCTGCATCCCAGATCAATGTTCTATCCACTGTGCCACCACTGGTCAGGTTTTTGTGTTGATCTTTTACCCTAAAACTTGCTCAATTCATGTATTAGCTACAGTAGCTTCCTTGTGCATTTTTTGAGATTTTCTATGTGTAAGGTCTTGCCATCTATAAATAGAGAATTTTACTTCTTTTCCGGCTTGGATGCCTTTTGTTTCTTTTCCTTGCCCAATTGCTGTGGTTACAACTTCCAGTACAATTCCGAATAGCATTAGTAAAAGCAAGCATCCTTGTCTTATTCTCAGTCTTGGGGGTAGGGAAGGCTTTCAGTCAGTCACCACTGAATATCTTGCTATCTGTGGGTTTTTATAAATTTTCTTTATCATGTTGAAATTTCTTTCTAGTTCTAGGTTTCTGGGTATTATTATCATGCAAGTGTGTTGGATGCGATCAGATGCTTTTTCTGTGTCAGTTGAATTGTTTGTATGGTTTTTCTTTCTTTATTAATATAATGCATTATATTAATTGATTTTCTTATTATGAAAAACCTTTGCATTCCTGAGAATAAATCCCACTTGGTTATGGTGTATAATTTTTAATGTGCTGTTAGATTTGGTTTGCTAGTATTTTGTTGAGGACTTCAGCATCTATATTCATAAGGGATGTTGGTCTGTAGTTTTCTTGTGTTATCAGTCTGGCTTCCATATCAGGGTAATGTAGGCCTCCTAGAATGAGTTAGGAAGTTTTTGCTCTTCTATTTTTTAGAGGTTTGAGACGGCTTGTTGTTAATTCTTCTTTAAATATTTGGTACAATTCACCTGGTCCTAGACATTTTTTGTGAGGAGGTTTTTGATTTCTGTTTCAATTTTTTGCTAAATGTTTATTCAGATTTTCTGTTTTCTTCTTGAGTCAGTTTTGACAATTTCTATATTTTTAGGATTTGTCTTTTTCATCTGGTTATTTAATTTTTAGTATAGGAATCATATGGCTTTATAATTTAATTTTTTTTCCTTGGCAACAGTCATTGACATACTTACTACTTGTCAAAGGTGATGACCTGTATGTTTGCATAGTACTGGATTCCTGGCAGAGTACCTTCACATACATGATCTTATTTATGATCCTGTGAGGAAGGTGAGGTAGGGATTATTATATATGAAGAAATCTGGTTTAGAGAAGTCACTCAGCTAGCTGAATACTTCAGTAAATACTCAGTTAAATACTAGGTGGGTACTCAGTTATCTAGATTTTTACAGTGGTGCTCCTATGCCATGCTGTACCATAAGAAACTAAGAAATTAGTATTGGTACAATAATAAATATACCAATGAATGAATGATGCTGTCAACTAAACTGTGAGATATTATTTGGATTTTCAAGGTTTTCCACTAATGCCCTTTTTCTGTTCCAGGATCCAACCTAAGATACTGTGTTGCATTTAGTTGTCATGTCTCCTTAGTCCAGTGATTCTCAACCTTTCTAATGCCGTGACCCCGCAATTACAGTTCCTCATGTTGCGGTGACCCCAAACCAAAAAATAATTTTGGTGGCTACTTCATAACTGTAATTTTGCTATAGTTATGATTCGGAATGTAAATACCTGATATGCATTATGTATTCTCATTGCTACAAATCAAACATAATTTAAACATAGTGATTAATCACAAAAACAATATTTAATTATATATTGAAAAATATTTATTACTAATGGACCTCCTTACCTAGTGTATTGGGGCTACCATTCCGTAAATAGTTGCTTAACTAATGGATCTGTTTTTTTCCAGATTAGTGGCAAGTTTTCTATATAGAACAGTGTGAACTACGTCATAGGATACACTGCAGTTTCTGCACAGCATGGTATCTTTCAGGGCTCTTTCACACTATAAAGCAGCGGTTTCTGCGGTGGAATCCACATTTCATTTACTTCAATGGGAGACCCGTGGATTCCGCAGACGAGAGATCCTCTGTACGGCAGAAATGCAGTTCCGACACATTTCTTCCTCTCCTATTCAAGTCAATGGGAGACTGCAGCAGATTCCGCTCAAATATAGAGCATGTTGCTTAGTTTCTTCCACGCTAGAACTTTTCCTAGAGCAGAAAAATTCCAAAGGTGGAATCCGCCACCCCCAATAGACTTCTGTAGGAGGCAGATCTTTTACACTGCAGAATCCGCACAGCAGATTCCTCAGTGTGAGGCCTCTTTCAGTCTATTGGGGGTGGCGGTTACACATTACACAGTACACAAAGCAGCTTACACTTACACAAAGCACCATACATTTACACAGTATGAACTATACCGGTCTTATACTATAAGAGACCACTATAAGATGTAGTTCACACTGTTCCCCAATGTATAATTATCTCCCATATCTCCCACTATCTTCCCATATTCTGAATGAGGAAACTGCTGAAATCAGCGGTTTCCGGCATTGAATCCGCCTCCTATTGATTTTATTGGGAGTGCGGCAGATTTTGTGGAAGAGAGCTCCGGAGAATCTCAGGTTACCACACAATCCGCCGCAGCCTCCTTTTGATTTCAGTACACCAGCATGCTGTCTCGCAGGCTCTATGCCTCCTAGGTTTCTGTCCTCCGGCGCTTGCTGCACCCGCCCACTGACGACGTCAGCAAGCGCCGGACACACATAATGCGCTGCTATGGACTGTGGAGGGTCCCCCCCCCCTTCACCCGCCCCTTAGGCCCCGGACGGATGATGCAATCACTTCTGCGCATGACCGCAGGCATTCAGTTTGGAACGCACGTCCATAAGGGGCGTGCGTTCAAGCTGAATAGCGCTGCTGCAGACGGTAGCGCGGCTTCTCAGCGGCTAAAGCCATCGGAAATATGTATTTTCCGATGTGTTTTGGTCATTTGACCCCCACTAGGGTCACGACCCACAGGTTGAGAACCGCTGCCTTAGTCTCTTCCAATCTGTCACAGTTTCTCAGACTTCCCTTGTCTTTTATTACTTTTAGTAGTACCTCTTGGGAGTGTTGTAGTATGTCCCTCAATTTGGGTTTCTGTGATATTTCTTCCTTTTTTAACTCCAGAAGAAACAAGGGAGAATTAACTTTATTTTTCAACATAATGTGGCTTTTCACAGAAAACCTGACTTTCTAAGTGGGATATTTTACAGTAAGTCATGAGAAACATTGGGACCAAGATCTGTGTAGGAAGATCCTGCTCAGATGCTTTATCACTGGTGCTGTTTTGAAGGTTAATTCCCTGGAGGAGGCTCCCATCCTTACAAGTTAACAGAATGTTTAGAACTGCAGCCAGTTGAAAGTTTCATTGTGCCTGACCAGGTAGTGACGCAGTAAACAGTATCAACCTGGGACACTGAGGACCCAGGTTCGAAACCCCAAGGTCAACAGTTTGAGCATGAGCTCATCTGGCTTGAGCCTGGGTTTGCCGGCTTGAACGTGGGATTATAGACATGACCCCATGGTAGCTGGCTTGAGCAAGAGGTCACTGGCTCAGGTGGAGCCCCACCCCAGTCAAGACACATATGAGAAAGCAATCAATGAACAACTAAGGTGCCACAACTACGAGTCGATACTTCTCATCTCTCTCCCTTCCTGTCTGTCACTCCTTTCTTTCTCTGTCTCTCTCTTTCACAAAAGGGAGGGAGGGAAGGAAGGAAAGTTTCATTGTAAAGAAAGTGGAGTACAGGGAATAATAGACTTTGGTTATCTGATGATAATGGTGTTTTCTGTATTTTTTTTCTCAAAGTGATATTTTGTTATTTTAATCACAAACGTAACCTGTGTTGAGTACAGAAAAATAAGCTGAAAAAAGCCCCACATGTAAACAGCCATAACCAGTATATCTGTTCTTTTCCAAATATACATTCATATTTATAATTTTTTCTTAAAAAAATGAATATGACACATTTAGAAATAAACTTCTCTTTTTTTTAATATGTAGTAAGGTGAACATTTTCCTATTTTTCTACAAAGATCTCTGCTGCATCTTTTTTTTTCCCCCATTGATTTGAGGGGGGAAGGAAGGGGGTCACAGGGCAAAAGAGAGAGAGAGAGAAGCAACAATTTATTGTTTCACTTACTTGTTTCATTTAGTTGTTCACTCATTAATTGTTTCTCATACTTGCCCTGACCGGGATTTTAACCCATGACCTCTGGCATGCCGGATCAACGCTTTATTCAGTGACCCACCTGGCCCGGGTCACTGCTGCATATTTTTTAATTGTGTCAGGGGTTCCAGATTCCTATTGTTAGACAGTTGGGTTGTTTCTAATTTTTCTCTGTTCTAAACAAGCACCACAACAACATTTAATTAATTAAGTCCTTAAGTCTTTTCTTTTCTGAGGATAAATGTTACCTTTTTCATTATAGATATTTTTACTGATTCTCCGGGCCCTGCATCTCTCAACCCGACTGGTCTTGTCTCTACAGCCAATTCCTCTGAAGTTAGCAGCAGCCAAGGTGAGGTTCTTGGGGCTTTCAGAGAAAAGGGCAATTGGTCAGGGAGAAGTGAAAGATTATGAAACTTAAGAAACTGGTCATTAGACTATTTTTAAGGGGTGATATTCATGGAGCATGGGTTCCCTTAAGCCTGCCTTACACATAACCCTGTGTTGGCAAGATTGGATACACGAGTGGGTTATCTACAACGTGATCTTTGAATGTGCAAAAGGGCCTATGAGAGATCTTGGCTCCTCAGTGCTTTAGTTTCTGTAAAACAGTAGATGGGCCCTGGCCGGTTGGCTCAGTGGTAGAGTGTCGGCCTGGTGTGCAGTTGTCCCGGGTTCGATTCCAGGCCAGGGCACACAGGAGAAGCGCCCATCTGCTTCTCCACCCCTCCCCCTCTCCTTCCTCTCTGTCTCTCTCTTCCCCTCCCACAGCCAAGGCTCCATTGGAGCAGAGTTGGCCCGGGAGCTAAGGATGGCCCCATGGCCTTTGCCTCAGGCACTAGAATGGCTCTGGTCGCAACAGAGCAACGCCCCAGATGGGCAGAGCATCGCCCCCTGGTGGGCATCCTGGTGGGGCGCATGTGGAAGTCTGTCTGACTGCCTCCCCATTTCCAACTTCAGAAAAAAAAATACAAAAAAAACAACAGTAGAGTGGTAGCTGTTTTCCTCATCAGCAATGTGAAGTGATGATGGGTGAAGGGCTCTCGGTTCTGCAGTCATCTAAGAAGGAGGCTGAAGGATGTATTCACGAGGATATTGACATTATCTGAAACTTGATGGTCCAGAAATTTTAACAATTTCTATATTCTTAATACTATAACTTTAGTAAGTCCACCAGTATTTGTTTACAAAGTGCATTATGTGCAAGGTGGGTATTATCATTGCTGAGGAAACCAAGGCTTAGAGATTATGCAATTTACCTAACTCACATAACATGGGAAACTATTTTGTCTAGGTTTGTCTGTGCTCTCTCTACATCCTGTGCACTTTCCCTCTGCCAAACTTCAGAGTAAAGAGAATTATATTGTGACCTTATCTAAGGTGCTATAGATTTTAGCATATATTTTTCTACAACCCAAAAGAGTAGGTAGCTAATTGCTCACTGTCTGAGCTGGGGACATCTTCTGTATGATAGTCTCTGGCCAATGACTTAGCCCTGTTAGATTACAGGATCTCTATCCTATCATTAGAGAAAAAGAAAAAACAAAATTTCTGTTCTGTTTAAGGGAAAGAAGCCTAAAGAGAGATCCACAGAGGGTCCTGGAGGCTCCTCAGAAACTCCCAGCCAAGTTTCAGAAAAGCAAACCAAACCAAAGGCCAACAGAGGAACCAGAAAAGAGGGCACCTCTTCTAAGGGCACTAGGAGTCCAAGTGCCAAAGGGAAAAGGAGCAAGGCAGCTGCCTTCAGGAAGAAGTGGAAAGAGCCCTCCAGTGGAGAAGAAGAGAGTGAGGTGGAAGAGCAGGAGGGGGAAACCCAGAAACATGTACGTGGCCGGGAGCGACGGGTGACCTCCAGAGTGTCTTATAAAGAGGATAGTGGGAGCGCCAAGGACAGCAGTGGCTCTGACTTTGAGCTCTCCAGTGGGGAAGCCCATCATCCATCTGATGAGGATTCGGAGCCTGGCCCTTCAAGGCAGAGGAAGACCCTAGCCCCTCAGAGGACAAAAGCAGCGTCCAAAAGTGACTCCAGGACCCAACATGGAAGCCATCCTAAACATCCTGGCTTTCCAGCAGCATCCACAAGCTCTTCTAGCAGTAAGAGTAAGAAAGGCAAGAAGATGTCCAGTGATGGTGAGGGGCCAGAAAGAAGGAAAGCAGCTGGTACAGACCAGTGGCTAGAGGTGTTCTGTGAGAGGGAGGAAAAGTGGGTGTGTGTGGACTGCGTGCATGGTGTGGTGGACCAGGCTATGACATGTTGCATATATGCCACCAAGCCCATGACCTACATTGTGGGCATTGACAATCATGGCTGGGTCCGGGATGTCACCCAGAGGTATGACCCAGCCTGGATGACAGCCACCCGCAAGTGCCGAATTGATGCCAAATGGTGGGCTGAAACCTTGAGACCCTACCAGAGCCCATTTGTGGATAGGGAAAAGAAAGAAGACTTGGAGGTAAGACCTTAGCTGCATGGGCTCCAAGACTTAGTCAAGTTCTTAAAACTATTCTCATATTTGCGTACTTGATGTATGTCCAGCCCTGTGTTGGGTATTTTTAGTATTTATCTCTTTATCTATAATACTATAAAGCTGGGATTATTATTTCTCTAATTTTATCAATTAAGAATGTAGGGTCCAAGAGATTAAGTGACTTGGAATTTAATCCCTGGTCTGTCTAGCTCTGAAGGCTGTATACTTTTAGCTATTGCCCAGTTATAAATTTGGAGCTTTACAATAATTTATGGAAGTCATACTGAGTAAAATCTCATTAATGATTTTCGCCCCCCCTCTTTCTGATTGTACACACACAAACATACATAACCAACCATCCACTCATCTGGAAAGGAAGGGACTCAGGATGAGGACTACCTACCTACAGTCTGCTGAGAAGGCATAAGGCATACTGGGAAGCTGACTTTGAAACTAAAACAACATAGCGTGTCACTTGGTTTTAGGAGGAGGGCCTGAGCTGTTTGTGCATAGCAGTTGTGTTGGGCGGAGCTCTGCATTTGCACCCAGGAACCAGATTTGCCAAAGAATTATTTCCAGTTCACCAGGATGGGTGAAGCACAGGTTTATATATAGCATTCTCTGTAAAAGTGCAGTTTATCCTGCATTGAGAGTTTCCTTTGAGGGTATTCCTGGTTCATTTTACTGAAAAATGGCAGAGTAAATGGGACTTGTGCAGATGGTATTGTGACTAACCTAACTAAAGTCTTTGTATTGGCAGCTAACCACATGGAGAGTCTATCCCACTTCTGGCTATACCACATTGCCAGTCCTTACTAACATAGTGGGAGTTTTTCAAGAGCTTCTAAGAGACAGCTTAGGATGTGAATTACAGCAGTGGACTTGTCCATGGTAAAATCAGATTTCTTAAAGACATGCTAAGGGAACATACATTAATTATAGTGGACTGAGCCTGACCAGGCAGTGGTGCAGTGGATAGAGTGTTGCCCTGGGACACAGAGGACCCAGGTTCAAAACCCCAAAGTCGCTGGCTTGAGTGCAGGGTTGCTGGCTTGAAGCCCAAGGTCACTGGCTCAGCTGCAGCCCCCTGGTCAAGGCCCACTTGAGAAAGCAATCAATGAAACAGTTAAGATGCCACAACAAAAAATTGAGGCTTCTCATCTCTCTCCCTTCCTGTCTGTCTGCCTCTGACTGTCCCTCTCTCTAAAAAAAAAAAAAAATTGGCCCTGGCCGGTTGGCTCAGCGGTAGAGCGTCGGCCTAGCGTGCGGAGGACCCGGGTTCGATTCCCGGCCAGGGCACACAGGAGAAGCGCCCATTTGCTTCTCCACCCCTCCGCCGTGCTTTCCTCTCTGTCTCTCTCTTCCCCTCCCGCAGCCAAGGCTCCACTGGAGCAGAGATGGCCCGGGCGCTGGGCATGGCTCTGTGGCCTCTGCCTCAGGCGCTAGAGTGGCTCTGGTCGCAATATGGCGACGCCCAGGATGGGCAGAGCATCGCCCCCTGGGGGGCAGAGCACCGCCCCTGGTGGGCGTGCCGGGTGGATCCCGGTCGGGCGCATGCGGGAGTCTGTCTGACTGTCTCTCCCTGTTTCCAGCTTCAGAAAAATGAAAAAAAAATAAAATAAAATAAAATAAAATAAAAAAAAAAAATTATAGTGGAATGAGAAAAGTCATAAGGTATGAACAGCTCCTTTTGGTTTCCTGAAGAGCAGTCAAGGAAACTCACATTGCAGAATAGTGATGTCCCTTTGAGATAAGACCTCTTTCCTGAAGAAAACTGCTTTCTTCCTTGAAGCTCCTTAAAAGAGTGGACATTCATCTGCTAGGGCTGGCTAAGGAATAGGTTAGATGACTGCAGTGTTGCCACAAGCCACAGAATTACTTGATTTTTCACAGCTTTTGATTTATCTGAAATCTACTTAACACCAAAGCTATAAAGACAATGTTACTGTCATGGGTGCTCCTGAAACCTCTGCTCCACAGTGTTATCAGATCAAGTTAATCTGAGGATTACCCACCTCAAACCCCACTTCTAAACCACATGCTCAACATTGTTTCTCTGGCCTTTGCAGTTTCAGGCAAAGCACCTGGACCAGCCTTTGCCCACTGTCATTGGCACATATAAGAACCATCCTCTGTATGCCCTGAAGAGGCATCTCCTGAAATATGAGGCCATCTATCCTGAGACAGCTGCGATCATTGGGTACTGTCGTGGAGAAGCTGTCTACTCCAGGTATAGGAGGCGGCCTGGGGCCTGGTGAGCTTCCTGATGGCCATGCGATTATCACCCTTCTTCTAGGGCAAGGGACTGGTGATGTCATTCATCTCATTTGTCCAATGGGATGTGCTTTACAGTGTTTGTGTGTAGTATTGTGGGGGGGATATGTAGAAAAGATTAAAGCTTGGAAAATAAAATAGCAAGGACTGAATGATAAGTGGGGGAGGGAAGTTAAAGGGGAAAAATGTAAAGTAGGACAAGTAATGTTAATATAGAGCCATATAAACACACTTTCCAAATATAATTTTTTAATTTTTTTAATTTTTTTTTGTATTTTTCTGAAGTGAGAAGCAAGGGGGCAGACAGGCAGACTCCCACATGCCTCCGACCAGGATCCACCCGGCATGCTCATTAGGAGGCAATTGGAGCAATTGTAGTGCCTGAGGCGGAGGCTCTGTAGCCATCCTCAGCACCCAAGCCAACTTTGCTCCAATGGAGCTTTGGCTGCAGGAGGGGAAGAGAGAGAGAGAGAAGGGAGAGGAAGAAAGGTGGAGAAGCAGATGGGCGCTTCTCATATGTGCCCTGGCCAGTAATTGAACCTGGGACTTCCACACACCAGGCCAGTGCTCTACCGCTGAGCCAACCGGCCAGGGCTTAAAAACATTTTTTTTTTTTTGAAGAGCCTGACCTGTGATAGTACAGTGGATAAAGCCTTGACCTGGTACGCTGAGGTCACCAGTTCAAAACCCAGGCCTTGCCTGGTCAAGGCACATGGGAATTGATGCTTTCTGCTCTCCCCCCCCCTTCTCTCTAAAATGAATTAATAAAATCTTTAAAAAAGAAAAAAAGAAGCAGTATGGCAATATCTTAAATAAAAGTTGTTTTTTTTTAAAGGATTTGTTAATAAAAATTAAAGTGGATGTTTTAATGTATACAGAGCTTCTGTTTGGGAAGATAAAAAGTTCTGGAAATGGATTGTGGTGATACATTGAAATACAAGATCAAAAAATAGAATTTGTTGCCAAGAAATGGGTAGAGCCCTGGCTGATTGGCTCAGTGGTAGAGCATCGGCCCAGCGTGTGGAAGTCCTGGGTTCAATTCCCATTCAGAGCACACAGGAGAAGTGCCCATCTGCTTCTCCACCCTTCCCTCTTCTCTCTCTCTTTCTCTCTCTCTCCCTTTCCCTCTTTCCCCCTCTCTCCCTCTGCCCCCCTCTCTTCCTCTCTTCCTCCCTGCCCCTCCTACAGCCATAGCTCAAATGGTTTGAGCTAAGTTGGCCCCTGGTACTGAGGATGGCTCCATGGCCTCACCTCAGGCGCTAAAATAGCTCAGTTACCAAGCAACAGAGCAATAGACTAGACTGGCAGAGCATCCTGTAGGAAGGGTCCATGTTGGAGCTTCCTGGTTTATGTCAGGAAGTGTCATGCCTGGTCGGGTGCCTCACCTACCCACATTCTTAGCTTCTAGAGCCCACACCGCCTTGGTAGAGAAGGTGGCACAGGCTTCCTCAAGTGGTTGGGAAACAAAGTCTGGTGGGAAGAGTTTCAGTATGGCTCACAGGGATCATGTCAGTCATAGAAAGCATTAGAAGTGAACATTGCTTTTTAATGTAGAATATACATAACGAAATTTATTATTTAATGATTTTTAAGTATACAGTTGAGTATCATTAAGTACATTGACATTGTTGAGCTACTATCAACCCCTATCATCTCCAGAACTTTTTCATCTTCCCCAACTGAAACTCTGTCTGTTAAACACTGATTCTCCAAAACCCCCTCCTCATCCCTGGGCAAACACCATCTACTTCATGTGAATTTGACTCTCATAGAGACCTCATCTAAGTGGACTCATACAGTATTTGTCCTTTTGTGATTGGCATCCATGGATGGGCACTTGTACTGCTTTTCCTTTTGGCTGTTGTGAATAATGTGGCCATGAACATGGGAGTATAAATCTCTTTGGACCCTGCTTCCAGTTCTTGGGGGTATATGCCCCAGAAGTGGAACTTCTGGATCACATGGTAATTCGACATTGAACTTTTTGTAGAGCTGATGTACTACTGTCGACAGCAGCCGCACCATTTTACCTTTCTACAAGCAGAGCACAAGGGTTTTGATTTCTCTACATTCTTAACCAACACTTGTTCTCGGCTTTTCTGATAATAGCCATCCTAATTGGTGTGAAGTGATTAGCAGTTGAGATTTACTCTAAGAAGTGTGTACCCACTTCTCTGCTGCTTTCTTTGAGGATCGCCAGTCCTACCTGAAGGCCATGGCCATGACATAATGCTCTTGGGCAATCAAATGTGCAGTCTTCAGTGGGAGTGTGGCCGGAGCTCTCAGCTGTCGGGGGCTGTGGACAGAGAAGTACTGCTCCAGCACCTAGGAAGAGTCTGGGCCTTCCAGCAACCGTGTGAGGCAGAAAGGAGAGAGCGCATTATCCCTGATTGTAGAGGAGGGCTCTGCGGCTTAGGAAGGAAAGGTGACTTGTACATGGTCACTGCACTAGGAGGTGGCACAGAGGCGGGTTCCCTCATGGCCACTGTACTGCACTGGACACCAACCTCAGACTGGCAGGTAGGTGAAGAGCCCAACTTCTGTACTAGAAGGAAATTTAGTGTCCATGCTCAGTGGAGCCCTGCCCTCTGGATAGAGTTTAGGGCTACAAACTAACAAAAAGGTGGGCATGCCCTGTTACAGAAGGCTCAGCGAGGAAAGCAGTTGAAACTTGCTGGAAAGTAGAATTGTAGGGCTGGAGTATAGCTCTTAGCTCTAGAAGGAGAGTGACACCAGGAGATTTCTCCCCATAATCACAGGCTGCCAGGAATTATTTGACCATTCCGTGTGCATGAGTCTTAATTTCATGGTAATTTACTAACGTAATTATTATTTCCATGTGGTCTTCTTTTGGGTTCGCCACCCCTTCTCTCGATATTCTGCCCTCACCCCATGGTATTTAGCAGCAGACCACACCCCGGCGGGCACTTGCTTGGTAGTGAAGAAATGTGCCTGCACTGCTGTGACTTCTTCCTTTCCCCCAATGGCAGCAAAGGGGCTCACTGTGGGAGGAGAGGTGAGCATATGGCATGGAGCCTAAGACAGACACAATAACTCCATTTAGGTTAGGGTTTGGAAGTGACTCAAACAGCCACAAAGACAGGAAGCCCAAGTTCCGCAGGAGCAGAGCCTGCTCCAAGGCATGAGGCAGAGCCTGAGAAGAGTATCATGGCTGCATTCTCCCTTCTGGGAGGTCATATGAGCACCTGGGTCCTCAGGGTTCTGCTCCATTCTGTGTTCCATCTGGCAGGGTGTGAACTGAATTTGTCCTTTGTCTCCCTCTGTTGGTTTCGGTAGAGATTGCGTGCATGTCCTGCACTCCAAGGACACGTGGCTGAAACAAGGAAGAGTGGTGAGGCTTGGCGAAGTGCCTTACAAGGTAACCTGAGCTGGGCATGCCCTGAGGGCAGTGGGGTGGCTCAGGACCGAGGACGGAAGAGTGGGCCACTAAGGGATGCTGAATATATGTCCAGGATAGGAACCCAGGTTTGACTTTTCTGGCTTGAGAAGGATTAGAGGAGAAAAGCATTTAAATGATGTCTAACTTTTGGAAATGGTAAGAGATGGCTCCTCCAGAGCATGTAAGAAATCTAATAAAATTTTTAAAAAGATCTCAGACTCTTGATGTGTGCTCAAAGGCTGTGTAGATCAGAACTGTGTTACAGAGTTGTTTGAACAGGGCAACATTCACCAATCCTCAGTGTCCTTCCACTGGGTGACTTACCACGCATTTTGCATGTATACATTCTCTACTGAGTCTCAGCAGGTGTAGGAGTTAGCATTATGGTTCCCATTTTATGTATGAGAAAATGGGAGCTCAGAAAGAAGAAATTACTTGTCCAAGGCCTTACAGCTTGGAAAATGGCAGCACCCAAGACAGCAATCCCAGGCCCTGCCTCTACCCCAATGTTAATTACCTCCCACTGTGCTGCCACAAGAAATATGAATTCAGCACCATACCACAAAGGCTTGTCACAGGACACATGGCCCTGTTCAACTAGGGCCCTGGTCAGCAAACTGCGGCTCGCGCGCCACTTGTGGCTCTTTGACCCCTTGAGTGTGGCTCTTCCACAAAATACCACGTGTGGGCACTACCTCGATAAGGAATGTACCTACCTATATAGTTTAAGTTTAAAAAATTTGGCTCTCAAAAGAAATTTCAATCGTTGTACTGTTGATATTTGGCTCTGTTGACTAATGAGTTTGCCAACCACTGCACTAGGGGAAGACAGTGGCTGATCACAGAGACACATTTGCTCTTCTTTGTCAGATCCCAAAAGGAGCCCTTTGGGACTCTGTGAGGTTAACTGGGGAATTAGGGCGGGGAGTGGAGAGGCCTCAGTTTGGTGGGAAGGGGCTTCAGGCATTGGGAGCAGGTCACTGCCAAACACAGGCTTGAATGCTTATGCTGCCTACTTGGACCTGGAGGACCTCTGGGTTCCCCACAGACCCTCACCTTTCTTTTCTATGCTCCTTCTCAAATAACCAGTCTCTTCATTCTGGAATGGTACTATCTGATTGAAATGCAAGGTGAGCACAGATTTAAATTATTTAGTAGCCACATTAAAAACTTAAAATGCCTGACCAGGCGGTGGCGCAGTGGGATGTGGAAGACCCAGGTTTGAGACCCCGAGGTCGCTAGCTTGAACGCGGGCTCATCTGGTTTGAGCAAAAGCTCACCAGCTTGAACCCAAGGTCGCTGGCTCAAGCAAGAGGTTACTCGGTCTGCTGAAGGCCCGCAGTCAAGGCACTTATGAGAAAGCAATCAATGAACAACTAAAGTGTCGCAATGAAAAACTGATGATTGATGCTTCTCATCTCTCTCCGTTCCTGTCTGTCTGTCCCTATCTATCCCTCTCTCTGACTCTCTCTCTTTCTCTCTAAAAAAACAAACAAAATTAATTTTTTTTTTTTTTTTACAGAGACAGAGAGAAAGGGATAGATAGGGACATATAGACAGGAACGGAGAGAGATGAGAAGCATCAATCAGCCTGACCAGGCGGCGACGCAGTGGGTAAAGTGTCGAACTGGAATGCGGAAGACCCAGGTTCAAGACCCTGAGGTCGCTAGCTTGAGCGCGGGCTCATCTGGTTTGAGCAAAAGCTCACCAGCTTGAGCCCAAGGTTGCTGGCTCAAGCAAGGGGTTACTCGGTCTGCTGAAGACCGGCGGTCAAGGCACATATGAGAAAGCAATCAATGAACAACTAAGGTGTTGCAACGCGCAACGAAAAACTAATGATTGATGCTTCTCATCTCTCCGTTCCTGTCTGTCTGTCCCTGTCTATCCCTCTCTTTAACTCTCTCTCTCTGTCAAAAAAAAAAAAAAGCATCAATCATTAGTTTTTCATTGCGACACCTTAGATGTTCATTGATTGCGCTCTTGACTATGGGGCTACAGCAGACCGAGTAACCCCTTGCTCGAGCCTGCAACCTTGGGTCCAAGCTGGTGAGCTTTGCTCAAACCAGATGAGCCTGTGCTCAAGCTGGCGACCTCGAGGTCTTGAACCTGGGTCCTCCGCATCCCAGTCTGACACTCTACCCACTGAGCCACTGCCTGGTCAGGCGAAACAGGTAGAATTTTAACATACTTAAATTTTTTCTTTTTAATTAAGTGAGAGCAGGGGAGGCAGAGAGACAGACTTCCATATGCGCCCTGACCAGGATCCACCCAGCATGCCTCCAGTGGGACAATGCTCTGCCCATCGAGAGCATTGCTCTGTTGCTAGGCAACTGAACTATTTTTAGCACCTGAGGCAGAGCTCATAGAGCCATCCTCAGCAGCTAGGCAGGTGTGCTTGAACCAAGAACCAATCAAGCCATGGCTGCGGGAGAGAGAGAGGAGAGGGAGAGAGAGGGGCGGAAGAGCAGATGGTTGCTTCTTCTGTGTGCCCTGACCGACCGAGAATCAAACCTGGGACATCTACACGCCAGGCCGATGCTCTACCACTGAGCCAACTGGCCAGGGCCTTAAATACTTTCAAATGTATTTGAAATACTGTCATTTCAGTATGTAATATTTTGGAATGTTAATGAGATATTTTACTTTTTTTGTTTTCTTATTAAGGCTTCAAAATCCAGTATTTTACTTCCAATATGTCTCAGCTTCAACTAGGCATTTTTCAGATGTCTGGTGGCTATCATATTAGCACAGCTCTAGCATTATCTCAAATCTCAGATCCACCTACTATTCCAGTTCCAACTTCTGCTTTATCTTGTTTGAATCACAGTCACCTTTACGCTTCAGTTCATTTTCAGTACCACTATCACAGGGGTCTTTCTGAAATACAGAGTCACATGTGACACCTCCTGGGTAGCCCACCTTCTCCCCACCTAGAGTTCTGCGTCTTTCATATGGCACACAACCTGTGGTACTCTGGTGCCCGTGTCCTCTCCGGCCACATTTCCTCCTACGTGCCAGGTGGCTTCCACAGTCTCCAGATACTCGTGGTCCCATTCTCTCCAGCCCTTTTCACTTGACCAATCCCTTTTTTGTCCTTTCAGACTTAGCAGAAATGGGGTCCATTCTGAACAGCCTGTCTTAACATCTCCCTCAGGGATGGGCAAGGGATCCTGCCTCTGGGCTCCATTCCACCCTGTACTCTTCACAGTGAATTGTAGTCTTCTCCCCACAGGATCCTGTGCTGCTTAAGAACAAGGACTGCTCCTTCCCTGCCCCTAATGACTGGTGTCATGGTGTGGTCTGTAACAGATGCTCATTGCATCTCAATAGCACTGATGAATGGCTTCCTCAGAAAGGGACTGTTGGCCCTGGCCGGTTGACTCAGTGGGAGAGTGTCGGCCCGGCATGTGGATGTCCCAGGTTCGATTCCCAGTCAGGGCACACAGGATAAGTGACCGTTTACTTCTCCACCCCTCCCCCCTCCCTCTCCCTCTCTTCTACTCCCACAGTCATGGCTCTATTGGTTCAAGCATATCAGCCCTGGACACCGAGGATGGCTCCATGGAGCTTCTACCTCAGGTGCTAAAACAGTAGCTCAGTTGCGAGTATGACCCAGATGGGCAGGGCATCGGCCCCAGATGGGGATTGCTGGGTGGATCTCTGTCGGGGTGCGTGCAAGGAGCCTGTCTACCCTCCTCTTGCTTGGAAAAGAAGGGGTAAAAAAGAAAGGGACTGTCTCCACAGGGTGACAGGTGGTGTGTCCAGAGACCATGGCAGAAACAACCACTAGAATAGCAATCAGCAGTCTATAGCTCACAGATCACATCCAGCCTGGGTCCTGTTTTGGTGGAGCCATTACTCTCAGGATGGCTTTTATGTTTTTTTTATCAATTGTAAAAAGACAGGAATAAAGACTATGCAACAGAAGCCGTATATGAACAGAAAAGGTTTGCCAACCCCTGCCCTAGAGGTGAGCCAGGCCCAGGAGCCAATCCTTAGCTCACTCCTTACAGAAGTTACACAACCTTTCCTTCTGGTCAGGTCTCCACTCCTTTCACCCTTTCACTTTCCAGTGAAAATTTTGGTGTTGGCCACTAGACATCTGTAGGGGAGCGTGCTTGTCATTCCAAACTGCCAGTGCCTACCAGGGTACATGGCACCGTTAGTTTTCTGGGGCTAAATCCTAGCTCAGTCACTTACCCGGCCATGGGATCTTAAGTGACATCATTTCTGAGTTCCAATTTCCCTGTCAGTGATGAAAGTATAGGACAAAATATAGTAATCCCCCCTTATCGGTGGCTTTGCTTTCTGCTGTTTCAGTTACCCATGATCAATTGCAGTCTGAAAATAGTAAATATTGATACATATAGGACATTGAGAACAGTGCCTAGACAGTGAGCACTCTAAGATGTTAGCTGGTGGTACTAGCGGTAATAGTACTGGGTAATAGCACACCCATCTCAGGTTTGTTTGTTGTTTGTTTTGTAACAGGTGCAAAGCCCTGAGCACAGTGCCTACTATACAGTAAGCACTGAGGAAGTGGTAGCCTTTGTTGTAAACTGGCTGTTCCCTCTGGTGTAGATGGTGAAAGGCTATTCCAACCGGATCCGGAGAGCCCGCCTTGCTGAACCCCAGCTGCAGGACCAAAATGACCTGGGCCTATTTGGCAAGTGGCAGACAGAGGAGTACCAGCCACCTGTAGCTGTGGACGGCAAGGTAAGGGCAGCACTCAGTGGGGTCAGGACCAGGCCGCTTCATTCTGCACCTGGTCAGACTTGGCATGCCACCCTCTGCAGGTCCCCCGGAATGAATTTGGGAACGTGTACCTCTTCTTGCCCAGCATGATGCCTGTAGGCTGTGTCCAGCTGAATCTGCCCAACCTGCACCGCGTGGCTCGTAAGCTGGGCATCGACTGTGTCCAGGCCATCACCGGCTTCGATTTCCATAAAGGCTACTCCCATCCAGTGTACGTCAGGGGCCTTCCATGGATGCTGGAAGGAGGGGTGGGAGGTCCCAGTGAAGGGGGTGGGAAATTAATATGGGGTTTGTGGGGGTTGAAGCCCAGCAGCTCTTATTTTCCAAGTTTAACTGAATTTATAAAATTAGCCTTAACCCTTTATATTTTACTTTTCCACTTGGACACTTTTACTCTGGCTTCTATCCAGAGGCAGTGAAACCAGCATCCTAATAATGTTAGATTAAAACACTGTTTTCTGGGGTTGGTCACAGGTGACCTAGTGGGATCAGCATCCTTCCTGGTTGGTGACCTCTGTCCTGTATGCAGTGGGGGCTCTCATCCCAGCTCTTAGGCTGGGCCTGGGGAAGAAGCAGTGTCAGAGTCCACAGGCTTTTCTTCTGCACGAGTGGTGTCTGTTAGCAGCTTTGACCAGAATTGCAGACCAGCTGATCCAGGAGATCCCTCAGTGCTTAGCAGTGGCCTGCTGTCCTTCCCAACGGGAGGAGAGGCCAGAGTAGCAATCAGGCTCAAGGAAGACCACCCATGTTGCATCCCACAGAACTGATGGGTACATAGTCTGCGAGGAATACAAAGACGTGCTTCTGGCCGCCTGGGAAAATGAGCAGGCACTTATTGAAAAGAAGGAGCAGGAGGTGAGCAGCCTGCCCCGGGCTGGCCTGGGTGGGGCTTGAGGTGGGAGGCAGAGTGGCAGGGGAAGCAAGCACACAGGGCAGGCAGGTGCCCTAAGGAAATACACATGTAATGTTCACAGTTACCATCCTGTTATTTTTCCTGAAAAGCGCAGTACTTAACATTTTATGGCTACCTGTTTCATTTTTGCTGCAGAAAAGAGAGAAGCGGGCTCTAGGGAACTGGAAGCTGCTGGTTAAAGGGCTGCTCATCAGGGAGAGGCTGAAGCGTCGCTATGGGACCAAGGTCAGTATGGGTCCTTTGTAAAGAAGACAGCCTGCGAAGTGCTGAGAACTCACTGGCCCACATTCTGCTCAGACATGAAATCATAGATTGGTCAGTTTTATGTTATGAGTGCCACAGATATGTGTCTCCCAGACCCTGTGTCCTCACCTAGATGGGGAAGGTGTCCCTGGAGTCAGCCTCAGCTGCCTCTTCTGGCCTGGCCTTGCCCCATCATCCCCTTTTCTGCTCCTGTCTGCCCAAGTGATAGGTGCCTGCTCTAATGCTAAACCCATACAGGAAAAGACATGGTCTTATCTGTGTTTGACCCACCACTCTTAGCTCTGTGGGCTCCCAGTGCCTGCAGTCATCCCTCAGGCCAAGAATACCCTCACTGCACCTGCCACTTGGCAGGCCAGCCTATGGATACAGGTAGGAATTTGACATGCAGGCCCCAGAGACAGCGAAAACATGCTCTGGGAGCAGCTGTGACCATGCCTCTCCAACCCCATATGCAGCCTGTTTGCCTTTAAAAAATATTCTTGTCATGCTCCTCCCTTAAATCCCTTCAGTGACCCCTTCATCTGGCTTCGTGTCTGACCAGTTCCTTCCCACCACTGTGCTTTCGCCCCCTGCACCTAGTGCCCTGCCCCAGCCGGCCCAGGCTTGGGGCATGCCTCCTCAGAGCACAGGGCACTTCTGTTCAGAGATAAAGTAATCCATGCAAAGCACTGGTCACAGTGATCTCATAGATTTGATTTTCTACTCCTTGAGAGTAGTTTTCTGCCTACACACCTTGGCATTCTCTTAGTTTGTAACTTACCAGTACAGTGTACTTGCTTGGATGGGTCCCTAGTCTGAGAAAGACACAGGAAGATGGGCCTTACTTTTCCCTGGGCTTCACGCAGTGCCCTTGTCCTCCCAGAGCCTCCCAGCTCCAGGCAGGCTGTTGAGAGCTTTACTGCCTTGAGATGGTGCTTCCCCATATCTAGCTGGTCACTGACGTGTGGCCTGTGTTTCCCCTCCACTGTCCCCACCTCTCCAGAGTGAGGTAGTAGCTCCCCTCGCAGCAGGAGGTGGACTCTCTTCTGATGAAGAGGAAGGAACCAGCTCTCAAGCAGAAGCGGCCAGGATCCTTGCTGCTTCCTGGCCTCAAAACCGAGAGGCTGAAGAAAAGCAGAAGCCGAAGGGCCCTAAGAAAACCAGGAGAGAGAAGGCGGCGGCTTCCCACCTGTTCCCATTTGAGAGGCTGTGATGTGAGTGGCCACTTCATGATAGGCTCTGCCCTGAGGGCCTGTACCTGCTTGCTGCAGGGTAGCCCAGGCCCTGAGGTGGTGCCCTGAGAAGGCATACAACCAGCATTTGTTGCAGACAAGGAGCCAGGGGACAGAGGGTCAGATTGAGGTGGTGGTGCTGCAGGTCTGATCTGGCCCTCGTCGTTGTCAGTCACTCAGCATAGGGCCTTCAGAGCTCTTTGCTCCCACACCCTATGCCTTGAGCCACAGAACACTTCCCTGGAGACCCTCGTGCACCTAGACCTGGGTCTTCCCATCTTTGGAAGCATGAGCCAAATTTTTTTTTTATAGAAACCACTGGGAAGTTTTCAGATGATGATGTATTAGGAATACACCAGTCCTTTCTTCGTCTGGCAGACACTTGTTTTCGCCTCTCTTATGGACTTCGGGCCTGCTTGCAGGCCCCGTATTTCCCCTCCATCGGGTTTACTAATACTGTCAGCTGCTTCTTTCTAGTGTGGGGAGTACAGGTCATCTCAGATCATGGTATTGTTGGGATCTACTTTGCAAAGTTACATTTCATCATGGCAGAAGACTAGAATAAAGGGCCAAAATCAGGAAGAACAAAAAGGGAAAACACGAACTCAGAATTAAAGAAATATTAGTAAAAGTAGATCAGTGTTAAATTTGAATGTATTCATTATAGGATAAATTTTATAAAGTTCTTTGCACTGTAGATATTCAAGAGAAATTACATAACATTTTGAGAAAAAAATAAAGCATTTATTTAAAAAGACTCAGCTCTGCATTTTCTTGAAGATTTTATAATGACAGATTTGTGCACATAGAGACTAAAGATAAGATTTTGTTTTCATGTAGGCTCGGAATTTACTACACATGTGGAATTGTTTTTTCTCTTTAAGTTTTAATCAAGGAGATATATTTTTTAAAGATTTTATTTATTGCCTGACCTGTGGTGACAACAGTGGATAAAGCGTCAACCTGGAGTGCTGAGTGCTGACGTCTTTGGTTCGAAACTCCGAGCTTGCCCAGTCAAACATATGCGAGAAGCAACTATGAGTTGATGCTTCCTGCTTCTCTGCCCCCCTTTTTCTCTCTCCTCTCTCTAAAAATCAATTTTAAAAGATTTTTATTGATTTTAGAGAAAACAGGGAGGAAAAGTGGGAAGCATCAGCTCATAAGTATATACAGTAGTTGCTTCTCATATGTTCCTTGACCCATGTAAGGCCCAGTGGCCGTGGTCTTGGCCAAGCAGGTTCCCATTGGATTCAGGCAGTCAGTAAAGGAACATTGGAGCTGGAGGATGGTGAGCCATTCTGTTTATCAGTCCTGCAACAGCGGACAAGCAAGCAGGCAGGCAAAACCGCTTCCTTGTCTCAGGACTGCCTAGCAAAACAGACTGGGGGAAAAAAACTCCGTCTGCAAACTATAGCAAAAATGGCCCCTCCCAATGGTGGCAGGCAATCCGCAACCTAGTCTGCGGCCCTGAGGGCAAGCACCTTACATAGATTATACACACATGGTGCTGCCCCGTGCTCATGCACCAATCAGGCAAAGTACAAGCGAGCACGCCTAACATACTTGTTTGCCCAACATTCCACCCCTTTAGGGTTGCTTACTTCACAGTCTACACGACAGGTATCTTCCGCAATGGTCCTTGTGCAAGGAGTGAGGTACATTACATAAACAGACTACAGCAACAGCACAAGTTAGACAATAATTACAAAGGTGCCCTTCATAATGTCTCCCTGAGCACTCTGCCCAAGGCACTAACTGGAGGCCCATCTAGTCCCTTAACCCATGGTAGGGGGGAGGGTCTGAATAGTCCTTGGCTGTGTCCATGGAAACCATAATGTGTCCTTGCTGTGTCTCCGCAACTGGATGAGAGCAGCTTCCCCGTGCAGAAGCGCCTCCACCGGAATTGCCTCCCCCCCTCATCGGGGTCTCATACTGTCCAAAAGCGGCATGTCCACCCAACAAGAGAGTGAGTGCCCCCCCTCTGGTTGCAGTCCAAGAATCCATTTCACTGCACAGTGATGAGCCCATGATAGACAACCCAACTGTGCAAATCACCAAGGTAAAGGTTCATTTACAGGAGGCCCTGGCGGGTTGGCTCAGCGGTAGAGCGTCGGCCTGGCGTGCGGGGGACCCGGGTTCGATTCCCGGCCAGGGCACATAGAGGAAGCGCCCATTTGCTTCTCCACCCCCCCCTCTTTCATCTCTGTCTCTCTTCCCCTCCCGCAGCCAAGGCTCCATTGGAGCAAAGATGGCCCGGGCGCTGGGGATGGCTCCTTGGCCTCTGCCCCAGGCGCCAGAGTGGCTCTGGTCGCGGCAGAGCGCTGCCCCGGAGGGGCAGAGCATCGCCCCCTGGTGGGCAGAGCGTCACCCCTGGTGGGCGTGCCGGGTGGATCCCAGTCGGGCGCATGCAGGAGTCTGACTGTCTTCGTTTCTAGCTTCAGAAAAATACAAAAAAAAAAAAAAAAAAAAAAAAAAAAGGTTCATTACAGGAGACTAGGCATTCAGCTCTATTAACGGACCTCAGTGCCTTGCCATAGCGCTCTGTTGCCACAAGCCCCATCCAAACCCCTCAGCACGCTTACAGGGCCTGGCGGGGCCAAATACATTCAAGGCCTGTGCCCCCTTGATAGTTTTCTTATCTGTTGCTGAAAAAAAAAAAACACCTAATGCCAACAACTGCTGCACATTAGAAAGTGACCAATGGGCCCTGGCCGGTTGGCTCAGTGGTAGAGCGTCGGCCTGGCGGGCGGGAGTCCCGGGTTCGACTTCCGGCCAGGGCACACAGGAGAAGTGCCCACCTGCTTCTCCACCCCTCCCCCTCTCCTTCCTCTCTGACTCTTTCCCTCCTGCAGCCAAGGCTCCATTGGAGCAAAGTTGGCCCCGGGCACTGGGGATGGCTCTATGGCCTCTGCCTCAGGTGCTAGAATGACTCTGGTTGCAGCAGAGCAACGCCCCAGATGGGCAGAGCATCGCCCTCTGGTGGGCATGCCGGGTGGATCCCGGTCAGGCGCATGTGGGAGTCTGACTGCCTCCCCATTTCCAGCTTCAGAAAAATACATTAAAAAAAAAAAAGAAAGTGACCAGTGGGTTGTCAATTTCACATGGGGCTTCAGGCCTTGCTGCCCATACCTGTTAGGCAATCTCAGCCATCTCCCTATTCAGACAGGAACAATGGGTCGTGGGGAGGATTCTCCTCTCCCACAGCTGTCTCCAAGTAACCTTGTGCTGCCTGTGCACCAACAACTTTACTGGTAGCTGCCGGGGCCTTTTGTCTCGGCAGCTGGAACCTCTGTTCTGATTTAAGCTGCTGCCAAAGCTCCAAAAGAACTTTATTAGACTTGCCATCCAGTTTCTCCCTATCTGCCCCAACCTCAATCGAATCTACCCACATCTGTGTTCAGGTAGCCTTTACAGCACAACCTGGTCCCTACCACCCACTAGTGGGCATTCCAGCTTTCATGGTGGGCGATAGTGGAGCAACCAAAGTATAAATAAAAAGATAGATTTAACTATAGTAAGTTGTTTTATAAAGATTTATTCTGCCAAACAGCGAAAATCTGACATAAGGTACTTGGTAAGTAGTTATTATTATATGCTTTAACTTGCTGTAACTCTGCTTTATAAATTTTATAAAGTAAAGTTACTTCCCTACTTTATAAATCACCATTACTGTGGAACCGGTGGGCGGTTAGAAAATTTTACTACTAACAGTGATACAAAAGTGGGCGGTAGGTATAAAAAGGTTGACAACCCGATTTACAGGCTTGTTTCTCTTGTTAGTTGGGGGGGGGGGGGCAACACAGGCAGCAGCCCACACAGCCTTACAATCCCATGCTGGCCCCAGATCCCCCAAACCTGCTACTGTTGTAAAGTACCTGTACCTCAATTCCATGGGTTTACGTAGAGACACCAAGTCTAGATGAATTTTGAAGGGTTTTATTAAAGGAGATTTATTTAATATCCTGGCTGCATTGACTAACACAGGGCATTGCAGACCCAAATCGTGCACGCCAAATACATCTCAGAGGCTGGTTATATACCCTTGATCACATACAGAGTGGGAGGAGCATGACATCATGGTACAAGCTTATAACATTTGTTTAGGGAATCCATAGAAACGTTAAAACTTTCAAGGTAACACGAAGATATTAACAAATCTTTCAGTGTCTATCTCCCCTCCTTTGCCTAGAGGTATGTTATTCTCAGGATTCCAGGAATGAAGAAAGAACCAAAATCAATGTAGGGTGGTATGTAAATTCTGTCTCTTATTGTAAAAGAAAAGAAGTTCCTTAGATGACCTTTACTCTATAGTTAAAACTAAATGACCCATTGTCCTTGCAAGCCAGAAACTTGTACATTCTCCCTCCCCTCCCCAAAGTAAGGACGGGACCAGAAAGCATGACCTTTCCTCCTAAAATATCAATATTAATTTTGCAGCTTTTTGGTACTTTACTACACTACCATCTGTGTAACTGCATTGATGAGTGCCCACATAGGGGCTCAAAATAGCCACTAGTGACCCCAAAAGGGCTGATGGGGCATTGCAGAAAATAAGATCCCTCATCCCTGCCACAAACACTTCCTCATCTGGCTCACAGGATCTTGGGTTGAAAGCAGCATTCTTCATACCTAGTTCCCAAAGGACCTTTACTAGGTTACTATAGCATTGCCACCGACTCACTGCTCCTGGCAAGTTTCCAGCATTCTGCTAGACTGTATGACTGGCAGCCATCACCCATTCTAATAGGGTATGGTTTCCTGGGTTGCCGTGGCAGTTCTGAAGATGCTACCCTAAGAAGGAGTGTGTGGTAGTGGCGGCCACTTTCTCCTTTTCTGTTCTGAGGAGCATGATGTCATTCACCCCTGTTTCCCTCAACCACAGCAACCAGGCTGCCAGGGGCTCAGTGGGTTTCTGCCTGGGTGTAGGGATGGACAACAGAGCACTCTACTACCTGTGGAGGGGGCTGTGGCTGCCCCTGAGGGATTCTTGGCTGCTGAGTTTTTACCTTCTGAGCAACCACTGGCCAGGCTCTGAGTGTGCGGACGGCAGCTTCAGCCTGAGCCTTCTCCGAAGAGTCGGAAATGTCTGCTCTGTTGGCTCAGAGCCACTCTGCTGGCATGAATGCTCCTTCTTCAGTGACCATTTCGGCTCCAGTGGCTGCCAGCTCTCAGCCTGAAGCTGAGACTCAAGCTCTTGAACCCACAGTTGTTTCTCCAACAGCTGTTGCTGCCAACATTCAGCTTCTAGGGCAAATTGCAACTTGCAAACCTGTAATTCTCCAGAGACCATTCCAGTTCCAGGTGCTGTTGGTGCTCAGCCTGCATCTCACACAGCAGCTCTCAAACCCAGTCAGCCTCCTTCTCCAGCACTTGCTCCAGGTCAAGCCTTCACTGGTTCTTGGCCTGTAGCCTGACCTGTTCTTAGACCTGCAGATCTTTCTCCAGTGATCGTTTCAGCTCATGCCATTGCTGCTGCTCAGTGTGCTCATCCTGGAGCTCTCAACCTTGGGCAGCCTCTCACACAGAGCTCTTACTTTCCTCTTGCAGTGCTGTAAAAAACACCCGGCCCATGACCCCTGAAAGGACAGCCAGGGGGAACCATACACTGGAGAGCAACAACCACTTCTCTTCCTCACCCTTTCCAGGGTGTTGGCAGCTCCATACCAATCTAATTTGAACCCTGCTCGCTGCACCAGATGTGAGGCCGGGTGCCATGGCCATGCAAATTCCCATTGGATTTGAGCAGACAGTAAAGGAACTGTGGAGCTGGAGGATGGTGAGCTATTCTGTTTATTCAAGCCTTGCAATGGCAGACATGAAAGCAAGCAGGGAAAACGGCTTCCCTCTTTCTCTCAAGACTGCCTAGCAAATCAGATGGGGGGGAGCTTTCTCCGGCAAACAATAGCAAAATGGCCCCTCCCAATGGCAGCAGGCAATCTGCAATCTACAATCTGCTGCCCTGAGGGCAAGCACCTGCAGCCTTACATAGACTATACACACATGGTGCTGCCCCATGCTCAAGCACCAATCAGGCAAAGTACAAGTGAGTAAGCCTAATGCACTTTTTGCCCAACAACCTGGCAAGCCTGGGGTTTCGAACTCACCACCTCAGCATTCCAGGTCGATGCTTTATCTACTTCACCACCACAGGTCAGTGGAGATATATAATTTTTGAAAGGAGCCATTAGAAATTCAAATCAGTACCTGACCAGGCGGTGGTGCGGTGGATAGAGCATTGGACTGGGACGTGGAGGGCCCAGGTTTGAAACCCCAAGGTCACTGGCTTGAGCACAGGCTCATCTGGTTTGAGGAAGGCTCACCAGCTTGAGCCCAAGATCGCTGGCTTGAGCAAGGAGTCGCTCATTCTGCTGTAGCCCCCCAGTCAAGGCACATATGAGAAAGCAATCAATGAACAACGGAGGTGTCGCAATGAAGAATTGATGCTTCTCATCTCTCTCCCTTCCTCTCTGTCCCTATTTGTTCCTCTGTCTCTGTCTCTGTCTCTGTCACACACACACACACACACACAAAATTTGAATCAGCTTTATCCAAGGGAAACAAAACATTTGAGGTGTGACTCATACAGAAAAGCCTGGGTGGAAGGCTCTGTTGAAAAACAAACTGGGGTTGCCATGGAAACTGCAGAGCCTCACACTTCCTGCACCAGAGCCCTTTCTCTCCCATATGTAAGTAACTTGTTTTCTGGGAATTCAATCGAGCATCACCCTGTCTCTGCAGAAATAACATGTTTTTCAGGCAGGTGTCAGCTCCTAAGAGGTATTTTGTGTGTGTGTGTGTGTGTGTTTATTCATTTTAGAAAGGAGAGAAAGAGGGAGAGAGAGGAGAGAGAGAGAGAGAAGGGGGGAGGAGCAGGAAGCATCAACTCCCATATGTGCCTTGACCAGGCAAGCCCAGGGTTTCGAACTGGCGACCTCAGCATTTCCAGGTCGACGCTTTATCCACTGCGCCACCACAGGTCAGGCTCCTAAGAGGTATTATGGAAGTCAAATAAAATCTTGGTTTTGAGAAATATAAGAATAGGTTTTGTAAAGTTAATCATTCACTGGCTTCAAATCTTTTTTTTTCTTCTTTTTTTTTCAGAGAGAGAAAGGGATAGACAGGGACAGACAGGAACAGAGAGAGATGAGAAGCATCAATCATTAGTTTTTCATTGCGCATTGCAACACCTTAGTTGTTCATTGATTGCTTTCTCATATGTGCCTTGACCATGGGCCTTCAGCAGACCAAGTAACCCCCTTGCTGGAGCCAGCGACCTTGGGTTCAAGTGGTGAGCTTTTTGCTCAAACCAGATGAGTTCGCGCTCAATCTGGCGACCTCGGGGTCTCGAACCTGGGTCCTCTTCATCCCAGTCCAATGCTCTATCCACTGCATCACCGCCTAGTCAGGCTGGCTTCAAATCTTGTAACAAGTAAAAAGAACTATTCAAATTGCTAACTCCAGAGTGGACAATGAGCAGCAGTCCATTTCCATTTCTTCAGAACAGGAGGCAAAAAGAATGAAAAGTTAATGTGTCATCTGTGTTTGGCATTTCATGGGCTTTTTCCCAGTTAGTCCTCAAGCAAACATGGTAGAATGGCACTGTCCCCATTTTACAGATGAGGAAACTGAGGTTCAGAGAGCATTGATTTTCTCAACATCACACAGCCAATCATTGGCAGACCTGGGACTTATTCAGGTCTATGCCAACTCAAAGCCAATGGTGCCTTTTGTACTGTATTAGACTGGCTCCATCTGTCGTCTTTCTTCTGGCACATTCTAAAGATGGGTGGAATGTGAGTCATTCACTTTAAGTCTGTCCAAAACAAAGTAGCCTTTGCTATTTAAGCCTTCTAAGTGCTAGAAATATTGTGTTGCCCTTTTTAAAAAAATTAAACTCTGTAGTAACCACTAACAACTTAGAATTGAGTCTTAAATTCATATGGTTTTTACAAATTTTATGGCTGAATTCTTTAAGATAGGCATTTCAGAAAGAATACAATAAAAACAAGAGGGATAATGGCAAGGTCCTATAAAAGATATTTAAATTTTTATTTTGACTTTCTATCAAAAATACAAAGATAGTACAAATTTCATGGTGATTTTTCAAAGTTGTCAAATATTTAACATTTTGCTCTTAACACGAAATTGACAGTAATTTAAAATATGTACTAGGAAAAACTACACAGACCGAATCCCAAGGCTTTGGTATGTAGCTGCCATCTAGCTACACTGTATTTTCCAAAAGTATTCTTTGAGGATTTAGAGTCAAATTGCTCGTGGTGAACAGCAGTGAATACTATTTCAGTCTTTAAACCCAGATAAATCATGTGAGGCCATGACGAATCTCCATTTGTAGCAGATACACCAGGACAATGGGAGAGATATTAGGTCACTAGTTTCAGAAGTTTTGACCCCTTACTCAGCTACCAAATACTTGCTAAAGCAACCACTCCCGACAAGGCAGAACAGTTTCCAAGTACATGTAGTGAAAAGATAAAAGATAAACAAAGAATCTTTTAGGACATCAAGGTTACAACATACTTTCTCTTTCAAAGGGTGTGGGAATAGTTGGGAAACTTAGAAAATATGTGAATTAAATATGGATAGATTTTATTTTGAAGGAGCAAAGTGGCGGGCACTTAGCAGAGAAAACAAATCACAGAAGCAGCCACTGGAGGCCCCGCTGCTGATGTCAGAAGTACTCCCGTGATAAAAGGAATGAGACCAGACAAGAGCGCCCGGATCTACGGCAGGCCTGAGGCCTCTAAATCTTGATTTTTGACTGGAAATCACTATGAAGGAGCACAGAATCAAGCTTAAAAGCTTCTCCTTTACTGACTACAAACGCAAAACTATCTTCAAGTACATTGGTAGTGCCTGATGCCAGAGGATAAAAGGAAATGCTTTACTCTGTAGAGATTCCCCAACTCCTCCCAGAGGGAAAACAAATCCTTGTGCTAACACTTGTTTCAGAAGCATCTTAAAGCTTCCAAGTGACCCAGAATACTGACAGCGGTAACTTTTAATATATTTTAACCAAGAAAGGCAGCCCCATTTAACACCTTTCTGTGCCCTGAATTAACTTCTACTGACAGGTTAAAGGCTGTCTTTTCCTGTCTGAAATGTTAATCATTCAGGTTTTCTGTTTTGCTTTTTAAATCTTATTTCAAACAACACCCTCTTACTGTAGAAGAGCATACATGAAGTGAAGCAAAGAAAATGCAGGGCCTCCGGAGAGCCTATACACTGAAAGATTCTGCCAAACCAGAGGGTGTAAAAGCCCAACAAATGTCCGAACCCCCTCATGACATCTCCAGAGGATTTTCTTTTTTTTTTTTAAAGGTATGCTTTATTTTTTTAATTATTTTTTTTAGATTTTTTTAAAATTCATTTTAGAGAGGAAGAGGAGAGAGAGAGAAGTGGGGGGAGCAGGAAGCATCAACTCCCAAATGTGCCTTGACCAGGCAAGCCTGGGGTTTCCAACCAATGACCTCAGTGTTTCAGATCAACGCTTTATCCCCTGTGCCACCAAAGGTCAGGCGGAGTTTCTCTTTTTGAAGTACCAAATCAGGTCTGTCCACAAATAGTTTATGGTGCCCCTGCTTTGCAGGGTATGGCCTTAGTCTGTTGGCAATCCAGTACTTATCAGAGACAGCTGATAAAAGTGGCCCTTTAGTATCAAGGGTGCAGCTAGTGGTTGTGGCGAAGCCCTGGCACTCAACTCCACAGAGAGGCAGTAAGGGATAAGGCAGCAGGTCTCTGAGTGTCACCTCCTTGCAATACGCAGGCATCAGCTAAATGAAGCATGTGTACCAGCCACACCCACACAGTCCCAAGAGAAGGGGGGAAACAACCAGGAGGACATTTGTCATGCTGCCAGACAGGAGCTGCCTTCTGCCCATCAAAGCTGCTCACTGGCAAAAGAGGTGGAGGAACAATAGCAGACAACACCAAACCCGACGAAGTGCACACTGCCAAGTCTGGCTCACTGAAGAGTGGAGCAGGCACAGAATCCAAACCAATGTGAACTGTGCTCTGATGTGGAGCAGGGTCAGAGGAGTGGGGGGAGGTGACCTGGATCCTGAAGCTCACACAGAGGTCGGGTGGGGGCCAGGGCCTGTTTCACTCCAGCTTTTTGGCTGACACCCGCGTCCGAGCAATAATAATGGGCACGAAGGCCAGGCAGCCAATGAAGAGGGCCCACAGGGGCCGGTAGAAGAGCCAGCCAGCAGCCACGGTCAGCAGGGTCAATGAGGTGGCCACGCAGAAGGCAAAAGCCTTCAGGCCAATGTTGACCAGGTCTCGGAAGACAGGAAACCAGTCCACTGTGGGGAAGAGAAAGGTGGTGAGACTTCCGAGGATACCATGCTCTGTGTCTCAAGTCAGCAGACGGTTCCTGTCTCTAGATGCCAAGCAAGGGGAGGAGAGGGTCAGCGGCAGAGGGCAAGTAACATCCGAGTGAGGGCTGGGCGATCCAAAAGAGGAGGAGCCCTCACTCCTGACCTGCGTGGCTGGGTCCCCTGCCTGAGCCGCCCGCTGCACACTCCAAGTGCTTCATAAACTTTATGTTGAAATCATTCTGAGGCCAATGTAAAGACACTCAACAGTAACAGTAGCACAGGACGTTTGCTATACTCACAAACTCAAAGGAGATTGGGCAGACCCTTCTGTGGGTGCCTATTTGGGCCCCTCAGCCATTCCTGGAGGTGTCTGTCCATTCATGCAGCAGGTTGTTACTAGTTATCTATGGGCTCTGTGCAGGGATTTAGGGAAGCAAATTAGCCTCAGACAGCCTCTGCCTCAAGGATCTCATAGGCAACTAACTGACCTACTATGATGAAGTCGAGAATCCACCTAAGTTGATCTGGAATTACCTGTCTTTGGCCTGTCTAGCCTCTTCAGGATGGCATCCCATGGCTGTTGTCCACTGGGAGAATCTTTACTCAGTTCCTAGGAGGCCCCAGTGGTCTGGTGTCCTGCTATGACTGCTGGACCCTGCAGGCCACCTCCTGGCTCACCTCTGGTAGTACCCCTATTTGGCCCTCATAATAAGCAGAGTTCACATTTTTAAGTATTGACCATGTGTCAGGCACGATATGCACCATCTCATCAAACCTCAGGGCCACCCCTTGGAAGGCTGGTACTATTCTTCACCTCATTTTAGCCACAAGGTCACTGAGGCCTAGGGAGTTTAATTTGCCCCAAGTACTACATCTAGAAAGCACCAAGCCAGTATTTAAACTCCAGACTGAGCCCTGAGCCATGGCTCTGAGCCTTAAAAGAACAGGGACCTTGTCTATCCTATATACTGTGTGGTCTCCAGGGCTAAGAGCAATGTCTTGCACACACCAGGCACTCAAAGTTCTTATTGAATGAGTGAATGCTTTTGTGTTGCCAGTTCCTGAATCACTGCACATGCACTTTAGAACTCCATGCTCTGAAGTCTGTTTTTGAGTCTGGAATGTTAGCATTCGAGACATGGAGAGAATCAGAGGGTCACAGGCAGACAGAGATTCAAAGGGCCCTCTAAGATAGCCTCCAACCTCCTCATCTTGACAATGGGGCAACTGAGTTTCTGAGAGGGGAAATGGCCTGTCCAGTTCACCCAATCACAAGGGCTTAATACAGAGGGAAAAGATGGAGGACTCTGTTCAAATTCAATCTCTCCTGAATGATGCCCAAGATGTGGCTGGCCTTTCTGAGCACAATTAGCTATCCAAAGAAACCTCAGAGAAGTGGCCTTCTCCTCCCTGCACCTCAGTCTTCCCATGTGTAAAATGAGGCAGGCTGCCAGCTTTTACAGTCTGGGACAGATGTAGCCAGTTCTGACAGTTCTGGGATATATGTAGCCAGACCTCTCCCCAGCTAGAATGGTAAGTGGGGGAGAGGTTCCTATTGGGGCCTAGAGAAGGTTGAGCAGAATCATCTGACTGGACAGGGACACACTGGGGTAAAGGCTGAGAGGAAGAGTCCTCTGAAGCCCCATCTTCCCGTTCCAACAGTCTAATCCAGCCCTTACTCAATCAGCCTGGCATTCAGTCCTGGGCCAGGCTGGGTCACTTGCATAACTACTGGGCTCACTGGTGCCAACCTCAGGCCATGGGAGCAGCCCAGTAAACTCTCTCATGTGCCTCAGAATTGCTGGCTATCTCAAATCTGTTTTTGGTGTGGGTAATGAAGTATAACAAATTTTTAGTGTTTCCTCTTTACCAAACATTTCATAAAACTTCAAATTTGGTGTGAGATAACTGAAGCTGAGACTGGAGGGAGGCTGGCCCAAGGGTCTAGAGATCTGACATAACAGATTTCAGTCCCAGCTCACTACAAAGGCTGGCCAGCCTCCTCTCCATGGCTATTCCATCACGGAATAAAGGGGAAAGGAATGAGCAAGTGAGGAAGCCAGTGGACAGATGGACAGAGTAGAGCTAGACCCCCCAGACCTGCGGCTGAACCAGCCTCTCAGGATCGGCATCCACTCCGCCCTCACCCCTGGAAGCATCTTGTCCCTCGTGCCTGCCTTCCTTTGCTCATCCATCCCAAAGCTATGGAGTAGGGACTCAGGGATGGACCAGACGCCCGGTCCCTGTGCCAACTTACATACCATCAGAACAGAAAAGCTGACAGATGATAGTTTGAGGAGCATGGAGGAAGCACAGGGGGCTACAGAAGGGCAAGTGAGATTCCCAACCCCATCTCTTCTCACCTACCCAGGGTATAGAGGATCCGTGTCATGAGATTGAGGCCCATAAACATGGCCATCCAGCCAGCGGCCCGCAGGCCCCATGTCTTCATGGAGTTGCTCTTTTGTTCTCTAAGAAACACCTCCTGCAGAACAAGGCGAGGGAGCAGGGTATCATCTCATGTCCGAGTGGGTCACTAGCCTACCCAGCTGGTCAGGACAGGTGGCTGAGGGGGCCATGCCAATGCAGGAAACATTGGCCATTTCTGAACCAACCACAGGAAGATAAAGGCACCAGGTCTCAGTGCCTCCCCAACCTGGCACAGCAGAGCAAAGTGTGCACACAGATCTTTGTGGAAGGTGTGGGCTCTCCTCAGATCACAGCCCACTTCTTTCAAAAGTCCTTAGCCTGTCATCTCATCTGGAATAAACTTGACCCTTCCTCATACTAAGCAGTACCTTTCTGGGGTCACTTATCAACATCCATGATGGGGACGTTTGAGTGTGCCCGCCAGCGCTACAGGAAATGCTTCATCTGTCATATCCGATTTAATCTTGGACACTGCTCATGGCGTCTGGGACGCCTCTCTCCTGGGTGTCCTCCTACTTCTCAGGTTGCTCCCTCTCAGTCTCCCGAGACATTCCTTCCCTCTTCCTGTCCTCTAAATGCCGAAATTATCTAGCTGCTCCAGTTCCCACTTGACCCACCTTTATGTCAGTGCCCCTCTCTTAGGCTGCAGCCCTAGCACCTTTCTGGGCCTCACCCCTGTGGCTCCCACTGCATATGTGACATCACCACTTCATGTCTTGGCCCATCCAACACTGACACTGGAGTTTCCACTCCAACCTGCTCCTCCTGTCATCTCCATCTCAGCAAATGGTACCACCCACCCACCTGCACAAGCCAAAACCTGGATGGATTGCTCTTCCCCTCACCGTCTCCCATCCAGGCCATCAGCAAGTCCTGTCATCACTGGGTCAACATTTCCTGAAATCTCACCGTCGTCACCTTGCTCTTCCCCCTCACCGTCTCCCATACAGGCCATCAGCAAGTCCTGTTGTCACTGGGTCAACATTTCCTGAAATCTCACCGTCATCACCCCCACAAGGACCTCTCTGCAGTAGCCTCCTCCCCACTGGCCTCCCTGCTTCTGCCACAACCACCACCTTCTCCATGCAGTAACCTGCCCAGACCCTGCCACCTGTGTTCCAGCACCACTTGCTGCCGACTGGAAACCAAGTCAAGTGTCTTTCTGCCTTGGGGCCTTTGCACATATGGTTGCCCTGATGAAAGCTCTGCTGAGAACGTGTTTGCCCACAGTCATGCCTGGACTGCTCCCATACATTCTGGCATTCTTGGCTTAAACGCCATTTCTTCAGAGAGCCAACCTTGTCATATCTATAGTAATAACAATATGAGAGCTAACATTTATTGCTTACTATTTTATCAGTCACTGTCCTAAGTGCTTTACAAGTATTATTTAATCCTCAAAATAACTTGATAAGGTAGGCACAGGCACACTAATCTCCATTTTACAGACGAGGAAACTGAGGCTCTGAGAAAATAGTAACACACCCAGGGTCTCACCCCAAACAGTTAACTAAGCTTGAAGGCAAGGATCATGTCTGTTTTGTCCCCAAGTCTCTGGTGATCAAAATAAATATGTTGAACAGAGAATCTGCACAACTAAATAAGGTAGGGATAATTACAATAATCCCTTTTTTAAATGTCCATTTTACAGAAGGGGGCAGACGGTTGAAAGGCTAACCAACAGGCTTAAGGTCCCATAGCCAGCAGAAGGCAGAGCAGGGCTAGAGCTGGGGCTGTCTCCAGTGTCCATGCTTGTCCACACTGCACTCTCCTGTCCCCAGGACTACAATCTGGACAGTCACGGCCCCGGGCTACCTCCTTGACTCAGGGTCTCCTCTCTCCACTTGACAGAGTCCCCAGACCTTCTGGAGTCCCAGGGTGATCAAGAAGCTCGTGCCCCTCTGCACTGTCAGAGTCTTCCCACTGGGGAGTTATCTAAGCCACAGCCCCACGACTCCTCTCTGGGGGCAGAGGGGGAGCTGAGACCTGGGCCTCTACCTGCAGCAGAATGGAAGCCTGGGGACAGCTGGAGCTCTGGGCCAGAGGGAAAGGCCTGAATAGGGCCTCCTATTTTAGAAACTCCCAAGGGGGCCCTAATAACTGCTGGAGGAAAGAGTGACTCATGCCCTGCCAGGCTAAGAGGTGGCAGCCACACCCTGAGGTTGGTAACTGGGCTTCTGGGCTGCAACCCAAATTCACCCTAGTCCTGGCTCGAGAAGGCTGGGCCCATGCAACACCCTGAGACTGGGGGCTCAAGTGAGGGGAATGACAGCTGAGAGCCCAAGAATAGGGTCCAAAGGGTTCCAGCTAAGCCCTGACACCTGCCCTGCCTTCACTCTTTCAAGTTCTTCTGGACGCAAAATGCAGCGATCCTGTTAAAGCAAGCACAGAATGTACCACAAGAGAGACACTGTGTTCCCCAACAATGTAAAAGCTGTACCTTGCCCTGGCCGGTTGGCTCAGCGGTAGAGCGTTGGCCTGGCGTGCAGAAGTACCAGGTTCGATTCCAGGCCAGGGCACACAGGAGAAGCACCCATCTGCTTCTCCACCCCCCACCCCCCCGCCCTCCTTCCTCTCTGTCTCTCTCTTCCCCTCCCGCAGCAGCCAAGGCTCCATTGGAGCAAAGATGGCCCGGGTGCTGGGGATGGCTCCTTGGTCTCTGCCCCAGGCGCTAGTGTGGCTCTTGTCGCGGCATAGCGACGCCCCAGAGGGGCAGAGCATCGCCCCCTGGTGGGCAGAGTGTCGCCCCTGGTGGGCGTGCCGGGTGGATCCCAGTCAGGCGCATGCAGGAGTCTGTCTGACTGTCTCTCCCCGTTTCCAGCTTCAGAAAAATACAAAAAAAAAAAAAAAGCTGTACCTTTCTGTTCAACGGAAGGATTTTCTGCCTAGAGAAGAGTGGCTAACTTTCCAGGCATGCAACTGAACACATCAGTGCATGTGTACCCCTCCTCCTCAGGATCTGAGTGAAGCGTGACCCTGCCTGCTCTTCCTTCAGATGGGAACGGGTGTGTGCCCTCACCCGGTCCTGGGACTCTGCAGCTCAAATCCCACCACTGCCCCTAATGCTCTTAAAGTAGCACTCCCTCACAAGGGGAGCTGCCCACTCAGCAGCCTTGCTTCCCCTGGCCGCTCTCTCTGGGCAGGGGCCACATGGACACCACTGATGCCTTCAACAAGGTGAACTATAACCTGCCTGGACTGCTTCCAGCACTGACCCCCTCTTTTCACTTGGCACTCAGCAGAAACGTTACTCAGAAAGGCCTTCCTTGACCGCTGTCAAAGCACATTTCCTGTTATCACGTCTGTTTATCTCAGAGCATCTGCCTCCCGTCATAACACTCAGTGGAAGTGTCCTTGTTTTACCGATGAGTATCTCTGCCCCACAAGACTGGAAGCCTGTGCAAGAGTCTGTTTTGCCCACTGTTCTATCCTTGGTGCCCAGCACAATCTGCCACATAGGGAGATGCTTACTCCCATTTCTTTTTCTTGCCCTGTTGCACTAGCTTTGACCTCTAGTAGTAGGTGCTTATAACCACTGGTGGGAAGTAGCAGGGAGAGACCTCAGTCCCTCCAACACAGAGGTGGATAGCAACAACTCACCTCTGGTGAGAAGTCCCCATGGTGCAGGAGAAGCAAAGTGTCCCCAGACTTTGTGGAATATGGCACTAGCTGGTCGCCCCGCTGCCGGGCAATGACAGTGACCTGGTCAGAGAACTCAGTGTTAGAGCTGAGGGGGTGACGAGCCTGCCCAGCCTCAGAACCCCTCTGTACTCTGGGCCTACCAGGGAAGTGAAAGAAGAAACCCAAGCCTCTCTCTCCACACATCAGCCTGGGGTACACAGCTCCCAAACTCCTGCTGAGCTGCTTCACTGAAGTGCAGGAAGGACCCTGGCCAGAAGCAGGGCTGAGCTGGGGGTGGGACTGTATGTGACAGGGTCAGGAATGTGAGATCAAGTATTTAAAGCCAAAATTGGGGGCTACTGGAGGAGGGGCTGCACATGATTAGAAGAACTCTCATTAGGCATACTTATGAGATCTCCTAAAACTACAGTTCTTAATTTTTCCATTGACTTGAGAGGGAAAGAGACAGAGAGAAGCATCAACTAGTTGTTTCACTTAGTTGTTCCATTTAGTTATATGCTCATCAACTGCCTCTTGTATGTGCCCTGACCAGGGGTCGAACCCATGGCCTTTGGTGCACCAGCTCAACACTATCTACTGTGCCACCCAGCCAGGGCCTACAATTCTTAACCTCAGGTCTACTGATATCCATGGAAGGCTTCTGGGGACACAGACCTCTGAAAGTGCCCAAAGGCATGCCTGTGTGAATACAACATGAACACAGTTCCTAGACAGAGATCAAAGCACTCACAATGCTGTCCACTGTGTCCATGCCTAGGAAGATTAGGAAGCCCTGCCTTAGTCTACCCAGGAGAAGCCACATTACCACATGAGCTGGGCCCAGGTCAGGGTCATCGCTGCTCAGCCCTGCATAGGAAAAGGAAACGCGCAGGTCTCCGACCTGGGGAGAGAGAGAAGCAGGGTGAGTGAGGCCAGGAGCAGTCAGCCTGGATCCACGGCACCGCTGAACCCTGACACTCACCCTCTTTTCCCACCTCCACAGCTTTGCCCGAATGGTTCCATCACCTAGAATGCCCCTCCCATCCAATTTCATTTGGCCAAGTGCAGCTGTGGATTCCACTAAACCGAATCAGTCTTAAGTCAGAATCTGACTGCTGCGTGTTGTTGGCAGATGGTACTCTACGGGCCCTGATCTTTGCTATCTGGACTTCCCAAGCCCCTCCATGCACCTCTGGATACTTGGGGTTTTCACTGTGGTAGAAATAATCTCCCCGGCGAATGATGTCCACGTGTGGGTCCTCCAGCTTGGACAGGCTCAGTGGCTTGAAGTTGTCAACTTTGTCAATGAGGCCTGAGAGAAACAGGTTAGAGATAATTGTGTGCAATGTGAAACACCCTGATCGGCAAAGCCCTCAGCCTGCCATCCTGACCACCGCACCCTCACACAGCCCACTGAGTAGCCCGGCCTGGCTCATCACCCTTGGAGCCTTTGAGCCCCCACCTCAGGGCATGGCCTCCGCCCAGAGTATCCTTCTCTGGCTCCAGCTCCTCCACAGGGGCTCCTCTTCCAGCCCCATCTCGGTCCCCTCTCTCTGTCCAGTCAGTGACCACAGCTCTGAATGGCCTTAGCCCCATACCCATTCCACCTTGGGTCTGGTTATCCGTGTCCCAGCCTGGCTCCCCTTCTGAGTGAAGACCACTTGAGGCCAGGGCTGGCTGGCAGCGCAGGCACTAGCCGGGCAACAGAGCCGACGGCAGATAGGCCAAGCCCCGCAGCACTGGCCTCTGCTCCCTTACCTTGGCTATTTGGGCCCTCAGTGTCTTCTCTCTCATCTTCCTAGGTCATGCTCAGGGACATTAGCCCAGATGCTATGGCCAATGTCCCTTCAAATCCTCTCTTTGAAATACCTTGGGCTGGGGGAATAAGCCACCCATTACCTGGCACAGGGCTAGATACGATATGGGGCTCAGCAATGGAGCCCTCAGGGAAAGCCTTGTCTCTGCTGCTGGCTCAAGGGCCGCTTGAGGAAGGGCTCCGGCTTTGGTCAGAATGGGCACCAGCACAGCAGCGGTGCCTGGCAGTCCTGCGCTGCAGCCACTCAGGTGTCAGAGGTACCTGCCTGGGTTGGGGGTGTTCTACACCAGTCCCCCCTCCTAAAGATCTGCTTTTCCTCTGGCCCAGCCCAAAACATGATCCTCGGAACTGTGCCAGGCGAACCCATGCCCAGGCCAGCAGGGCCCCTTTGTCCACCTAAGGTTGAGTACCCAGCTCCTGGCAGGTGGCTAATGGAAGCGCAGAGCTTCACCTGAAGGTGCCAGACTTACCTGCCGAGAGAAAAAACCTGCCAATTTGGACGAAGGGGGCTGTTGCCGTGAAGGACTCCACTGCCATCGCACTGTGGGAGAGGGAGCAGCCAGTGAAGCAGGGCCCCAGGTGGGAGCTGTCTGGTTCCTTCGGGTGCGCTCAGCAGGATCCCTCCCCAGGGGGCTCCTGCAAGTCCAGACCAGCCCAGGCACTGCCGGCATCTTGTCTTTACCAACAACTCCACCCCCTGAGTGCTCGAGTTTCCCTTCCCTGGATGGCACACTCTCACTCTGTCTCCTGTCCCCAAAGCTGCACACCCTCATGCCTGAACCCCTACCAGCCTGTCCCAACCCACTCGCAGCCATCAGATGGACCTTCCATGGACTTCACACCCTCCCTGACCCTTCTCAGCCCTGGGCAGTACCTAAGCCCACTGTGCACACTCAAGGCCCTCCCGGGCACAGCCCTCCCCGTGACTGCATGCAGCGCACACTCCAGGCACACTCTGGCATTAGGCCTACTCAACCACTGTCCCTGAGCTAAACTCCCTCTGCTAAAATCCTACCAAGGCCCAGATCAAATGCTGCTGCCTCCTGAAAGCCCTTCCTGATTGTCCTCCCACTCCCATGGCTATTAAGAAATGCTTTCCTGGTACTATACATGCAAATTCCTTCAGGAACTCTGTCCAGGCCTTATATTCATGACCTGTGTGAGGATAGCTTGTTTGGGGTCAGGGAAGTTGGGTCTCGCCTCCGTGCTCCTGGTGCCCAGCACAGGAGCTGCCCCACCCAGCATCCAGCCTCGTGCCAAGGAGGGGGTGGTTATCACAGACCAATGTCCACTGCTTTAACTAACTCATAAGGCAGAAATAACTCAATCCCATTACTCAGATGAGGAAGTTGAGGCTGGAGTCCTGCCAGTGGCAGCCACGGCTGCACTCAGGCCTTGGGGCCCAGCCCTCACCTAGGGTTTCTGTGGCCAAGCTCTCGGTCGAAGTTTCTGCTGTTGATGATTTCCGACCTCCATTCGGTGTCTGTTGTGTGAAGAAGGAACAACTCAGCAACCATGGTAGGAGAAGTCACATGTCCAAGGCCCACTGGCCCCTTGTCCTCTTATCCAAGCCCATGACCACTCCAAGGCTGAAGGGGCAGCTCCTGGAGCCTCACTAGATGGATGGGAGAGCAGTCCTCTGAGGGCCAGCACCCAGGGATCTCGACACCTAGTTCTGAGCCCTTCCCCAGAGCAGGGATGTGCCGAACATCTGCCCACAGGCCTGGGGCATGGCCCTTGAGGACACGGGGCCTATACTCACTATAGGAGTACCTCCGCTCTGTCTTCGCCTGGCCGTCCTCAGTATAATCCCTGCAGGGAAAGCACAACAGTCCCAGAGTCAGCTCCTCCCTCCTGAGGCATTCCCATCTCTAAGTATCTCCACTGGAAGCACCTCGAGGCTACCCAGTCAAACCGCCCAAATGGAGCAGCCTGTCTGCGCCAGCCCAGAGGCTGGTACTCATTCCCTGGCAGAGGGCCAGCTCCAGCCCTCAAAGGCCCTGACTAGAAAAAAGTCCTTTCTCACCTGGAGCTGAAATTGTATCCGCCTGGCTCACACCAAGAGTTGCAGCCCTGCCTTCCAGGCTCAGAGATCTGGCTGTACCTTCTGCTTCAGGTACATGAGGACAGCCCCATGGAGACCCTCTGCAACTGCCTTTCTACACGCTGAGCTGCTCTGGCTCCCCCAACCCCTCCTTACCCCTCTACTCAGTCTATACGGTTCAGGTGGGGCTGACCCCACCCCCTGCTCTAGGTGATTCCACCCTGGCCAAGAGACCTTCACCTAGGACCTCTGTTAGAACTGACAGGATGTAAGCCAGAAGATCACTTCTGTCCCCTCATAGGAAAGAAGATGGAATTAACACATAGGAAAAAATTGTGGCCTGGAACCAGTCAAGCCTTCAGCTTGGGCTTCCATGGAACTTCCCAGATAAGGGAGCTAATCAATCCCCCTTTCTTTGGGCCACTCTGCATTGGATTTCTGCCACCTCTAAACAAAAGATCACTTGCTAATAACTTCAGGATAATTTAACTTTTCTCTGATAGGAAGCTTTTTTTGTGTGAGTGACAGAGACAGAGAGAGAGACACAGACACGGACAGGAAGGGAGAGAGATGAGAAGCATTGATTCTTAGTTGCGGCTCCTTAGTTGTTCATTGATTACTTTCTCATATGTGCCTTGGGGGGGGGGCAGAGCAGAGTGAGTGACCACTGGCTCAAGCCAGAGACCTTGGGCTTCAATCCAGCAACCTTTGGGCTCAAGCCAGTGACCATGGGGTCATGTCTGTGATCCCACGCTCAAGCCAACAACCCCAGGCTCAAGCTGGTAAGCCCGCACTCAAGCTGGTGAGCCCACACTCAAGCCAGCAACCTCAGGGTTTTGAACCTGAATCCTCCATGTCCCAATCCAACGTTCTATCCACTGCACCACCATCTGGTCAGGCTAGGAAGCTTTTATACTTAAAATTTCAGAGGTGTCAAAGTGAAATGCATCTGCATTTTATCCTAACATCTGACCTCCTCTATCCTCAGCTGATTTTTTTTAATATATTTTTTTAATGTTTAATTATTGATTTTAGTAACAGACAAATGAAGAGGGAGGGAGGGAGGGAGAGAGAGAGAGAGAAAGAGAGCACGCGCACGCACGAGTGACAGGAACATGGATCTGTTCCTCTATGTGCCCTGACCAGGGATCAAACCGGCAACCTCTGCATTTCAGGACAATGCTATAGCCAAATGAGCTATCTGGCCAGGGCCCCCAGCTGGTTTTCATTCTCCGTTACCTCACCTGGACTCCTCGGTTTCTACCCACTGGTACATCTCCACATGCCGCCGCAGTTTCACAGCTGGAAGGTGAACCCCATAGTTTGGATCAGACAAGAGCTTCAAAAAGAATCAAACAAACCAAAAATAAATAAATGAAGGACAAGACTCACACCAGCCCAGAATGCTGGGCTCAAGGGAAGCTGGGCTAAAAAAGAAATAGGTATAGAGGACAGGAAGGATGGAGAACTCCACGGCTGCTTTATGTGGGACAATAATAAAGTGAAGCTGCCTGTCCCAAGTTCTAAACACCCAATGTCTGCGACATGTGCCTCACAGTGCAGGCTCAGGCTGCAGGCCCAATGACATGGTGCCAACACCGCCATATTTGGCATTCAAACAGGAAAGGCCCAATAACCAGAGTACCTTTGCAGGCTCACAGTAGACACACATGCTGATGATAATCATTAAAGCACCTACCTATAAAGCTCCCTCCATCTGCTAAGTACCATGCCAGGACTTTACTTAATCCCGTCAAGTCTTCAAAACTGACCCCCCAATTTGTTACATTCTCATTTTACAGATGAAAATGTTGAGACTTAGGAGTGATAATGTCCACACAGCTGCTGAGTGGTAATCACACCCAGGTGTCTCTACCTCCTAACTCCATGCTTTCAAAATTCTCAAACAATGTCAAGTGAAGACCTCCAGCAGGTCAGTGACCATAGCCAAACTTACCTTGGATGTCCGCAGGGCCCCAATGATGTGCACCAGTCTCCCCTCGTTCTCCGGAGCCACACTGTGGATACTGTCAGGGGTCACCACAAGTGAGAGCCCTTCAGCCAGGGAGGATGCCGTCTTCAACGCACGGCCCTGAGAGCAAAGAAAGGGGAGTAAGGATTTCAACTCAGGGGTAGCCTGATACAGCGTCTCAGGGCAGATGGGCCTTAGAGAGCATTGAGACTGATCTTCCCATTGTACAGTTGGAAAACTGAGTTCTAGCTAGTGGCAAAGTTGGGATTAGAACCAGGATTCCTGCTTTCCCAGGCAGACCTCTTCCCCATATTGGAGGTTGCTGGTGTTTTGTCTGCCCTGTACCCCTCCCTCCATTTCCTTCGGCTTTCTCCTCCCCTCCCCTATTCTCAGTCCATGTGATTTACTTTGGCCAATCTGTACTTTGGTCTAAATCATGTGACCCAGGCCTAGCCAATTAGAACATGTGTTCACTGGCCACAGGGACTGGTTCAGAGGACTGAACCCAGGCCAGGACCCAGACATCTCCCTGCAACTGCTGCTAAATTCATTTAGAAGTAGATGGTTCTTTTGTTCTCTGGGGTTGCTAAGGTGATGGGATGTGACCCTAGCATTCCTTTGCCACCACAAAGGAAGAGCCTGCCAAAGAAAAATTCACAACAGAGAAACACAGTCAGGAGATGGAGAACTGGAGATTCCCAGTGAACCAGCATGAATCTGGATCCAACCATGCTTGAAACTGATGCTACCACCAGGACTTCAGGAGTGTTAATGTATCCACTCCCTTCCCGCTTACTTTGGATGGTGGGGGGCGGGTGTCACAACAGAAAGAATTCTGATTAATGCAGCATCCCTCTCTCTCTTTTGTAAAATCTAAGCCCTTATTACTAAATCCAGCCTCTGTATTCATAGCCTTCGTTCCCTGATGCTACAAGGACCCTCACTCTGCACGGTGGGACCCTGAACATTTTACCTCATTAGTAAAAATTAAGTAGAAGGAGAGTAGGAAGGTCATGAGCCCCACAGACATCCCACCCCAGGTCTTGCTCAGCCGCTCCAGGAAGCCCGGCTCGGGATCGGTCGTAATTTTGACATGTTCTCTTCTGTTGCTCGTATTGGAATACTGAAAAAAAAAAAAGTTTTTGAAATAAATCAAATTTTACTATTTACACTTACAATCGTTTTTAATTATGCACAGTAAAAATACACAGATAATAAGTGTACAGTTTGATGGGTTTTTGACAAATGCATACCCCATTTGACCAATATTCTGATCAAGATACAGCACATGTCTATCATACCCTCAAAATTTTCTTAGTGCCCCTTTCCTGCCAAGACTCCCTCTCTCGCCTGACCAGGTGGTGGCGCAGTGGATAGAGCGTCGGACTGGGATGCAGAAGGACCCAGGTTCGAGACCCCGAGGTCGCCAGCTTGAGCGCCGGCTCATCTGGCTTGAGCAAAGAGCTCACCAGCTTGGACCCAAGGTCGCTGGCTCCAGCAGGGGGTTACTCGGTCTGCTGAAGGCCCATGGTCAAGGCACATGTGAGAAAGCAATCAATGAACAACTAAGAAGTCGCAACGCGCAACGAGAAACTGATGATTGATGCTTCTCATCTCTCTCCATTCCTGTCTGTCTGTCCCTGTCTATCCCTCTCTCTGACTCACTCTCTGTCTCTGTAAAATAAATAAATAAATAAATAAATAAAACTTATTTAAAAGACTCCCTCTCTCCACCTCCTAGAGTTAGTTAACAGCTATTTGTTAGTAGAGTGGGTAGTGATAGGACACACCGAGTCCACATTCTGAACCAAAGTGCTGACAAACAGGATGATGGAGAATTCCTCTGCCCATTCCTCACTGCCCACCCTTACAACTCCTCTTGCCTGAGCATCTTCGTGAGCCTTTCTTCCTTCCCTTCAAGGCCATCATGATATTGGCTGCATAATGTATCTTGAAAACCTATGTGTCCTCAGTGACACATACCCTCCCAGTCCCAGCAACCTGGGCTCAAAAGTAGTAAGAGGTGGGAACAGAGGTCAACACATAGGCCCTGAAAATTACTTGCTGTGAAACCCTAGATAAGTTGTTTTACCTCTCTGATCCTGTTTGTTCAGTTATAAAATGGAGACATTCAACAGTCCCTGTGACAGGACAGTGCTTACACTGATTAAGAATTCTGTCCCCTCCCTGCTCCACCCTACCAGAGCTTGGCAGCTCCTCTTCTAAACACACCTCAGACTACTAGATGAATCAACAAAGGTTTGGCAATAGAAGATACCCGAATTCATCTACATTCATTGGCGAAGGTCAGATCTCAACATACCCAAGATGGTCTCTGTCCACCAGGACGGACCATCCATGCTAGACTGCGAAGATTTTTTCATGTATTAAGTACCTCCTACAGAGACAAGACGAGGACACCATGTGAACACATGGGCAGCAACAGAGTGATACAACTACAAGTCAAGGACCAAGAAGGGCTGCCAGCAGCCACCAGAAGCCAGGAGAGGAGCATGGGACATATTTTCTCTCAGGGCCTTCAGAAGGAACCAACTCTGCCAACATTTTGATCTCAGACTTCCAAACTCCAAAATGTGAGACAATAAATTTATCTTGTTTTAAGCCATCCAGGTTGTAGAACTTAATTACAGTAGCTCCAGGAAACTAATACAGATGGATGTTAAATTATGTGATTTCATGTTCTTAGAAACTTTGTTTTCTTAGATGAATGTTTCAAGAAATGGAAGGTGATATTGTTCTCTATTATAATTTACCTGGCAGTTTCACTTAGTATGTGTCTTAAATTTCTCAACTACTATAAAATTGTCATAGTGCAGCAAAAATAAAAAAAATGAAAAAAAGTACCTCCTATACACCAGGCACTGTTGAAAGTACAGTCTCCCTTAAACTTCCCAGTAACGGTTCCTCTAGAGATTAGGGCCACACAACTAGAGAGGAGGAAAGTGAATTTGCCCCCAGGTCTGACTCCAAAGCCTACTATTTCCAGTACCTTCCCACGACATAACCTGCCAAGCTAGCTCCAAGACCTGGGCAAGTGCCTTCCCCTGTTGAGGAGATTCCCCATCTTAAAATATGATGGTGGAGCCTGACCAGGTGGTGGCACAGTGGATAGAGCGTGGGACTGGGATGCAGAGGACCCGGGTTCGAGACCCTGAGGTCGCCAGCTTGAGCGCGGGCTCATCTGGTTTGAGGAAAAGCCCACCAGCTTGAACCCAAGGTCGCTGGCTCCAGCAAGGGGTTACTCGGTCTGCTGAAGGCCCGCGGTCAAGGCACGTATGAGAGAGCAATCAATGAACAACTAAGGTGTTGCAATGCGCAATGAAAAACTAATGATTGATGCTTCTCATCTCTCTCCGTTCTTGTCTGTGTGTCCCTGTCTATCCCTCTCTCTGACTCTGTAAAAATAAATAAATAAATAAAAATTAAAAAAAAAAAATATGATGGTGGAGGCCCTGGCTGGTTGGCTCAATGGTAGAGCATCAGCTGAGTGTGTGGATGTCTCGGGTTCAATTTCCAGTCAGGGCACACAGAAGAAGCGACCATCTGCTTCTCTACCCCTCCTCTTGCCTCTCTCTCTCTCTCTCCCCCTCTGCAGCCATAGTTCAATTGGAGCAAGCTGGCCCTGGGTGCTGAGGATGGCTCCATGGTCTCCATCTCAGGTGTTAAGATGAGCTCAGGTGCTAAGGAATGGAGAATCGTCCCCTCAGTGGGTTTGCTGGGTGGATCCCAGTGGTGTCTGTCTCTGCCTCCCCTCCTCTTACTGAATTTAAAAACATATTTATTGCTTGACCAGGTGGTGGCGCAGTGGATAGAGCATTGGACTGGGATGCAGAGGACCCAGGTTCAAGACCCCAAGGTCGCCAGCTTGAGTGTGGGCTCATCTGGTTTGAGCAAAGCTCACCAGCTTGGATCCAAGGTCGCTGGCTTGAGCAAGAGGTTACTCAATCTGCTGTGGCCCCACCATCAAGGCACATAAGAGAAAACAATCAATGAACAACTAAGGTGTCACAACAAAAAACTAATGATTGATGCTTCTCATCTCTCTCCGTTCCTGTCGGTCTCTATCTATCCCTCTCTCTGACTCTTTCTCTGTCTATGTAAAAAATGTGTGTGTGTGTGTGTGTGTGTGTGGTGGTGGTGGTGGTGGTGGTGGTGGTGGTGGTGGTGGTGGTACAGGGGCAGCGAGGAGTCCACCTTTGAGGATAAGCCAGTCTCCTGACTGTCCCCTCCCCGGCAGACTCTTTTGAGTCTTTTCTAGGTGCAGCATTCAAGGCTTCTAAGCCTCCATGACAACTCTAACGTGGGGCAGTGTGCTAAGGCTGTGGGTGACACAAATCCTGACCTTCAAAGGGTGTGGGAGACAGAGGGGACCTACAGACACAGAAGAGGCCTGGAAACAGGGCGTAACAGGCGAGGAGAGGGTGGGTAGAACACTCTACAAAGCACTGGGGAGAGAGGAGGAGTGTCTGAGGCTGGCAGGGCTCCCCAGCTGGCTCCAGAAGCACTTCCAGGGAGGAGGGGAGTGGTGAGTCACTAGTTTTTCCCACACACAGCACCCTGGTGCAAAGGGCCACTCAGTTTGTTGAATGAATTTTTGGGTTTGTTGGGCTGGAGTAGAAGGGTTCCTGAGAAAGGCTGGCTGCAGGGAGAAGAGGCCAGCAGCCTTTTGAAAGGAATCACCTTCAGTCAGGACATCTCTAACCGAATCCACGTTAGGAGGACGAGGGGTCCAGCAGTAGAGAGTTACAGTCATCCTAACTCCTCAGCTCCCAACCAGGCCTGCGCTGCTCTGCAGCAACATAGCCCCGATTCACATACCCCTGGGGCGGGGTGCTCACTGCCTGCCCAGACAGCCCTGTTTGTCCCTGGCTAAACAGCTCCACCTGGGCAGTAACGGCTTCCCCACCCATCCCGCGCCGACTGGCCCCCTCTCTGAGATTTCGTCCAGTTCCGCAACCCTGAGAACTCCACCGGCCTAGGGGCGGTAACTGGGAAGGAGCAGAGCCGCAGCAGGGAGGCGCGGCGCACAAGTAGATCCCAAGGTTCGGGGCAACACCCTCTCAGTCTCCCTCCCCACAAATGCGCGACCCGAGGATGAGGTGGACCAAAGAACGGTGAACAACAGGAGACTGGACAGGCTAAGAGAAATTAACAGACAGATTAGCTGCCGGAAGGCACAGACACCGCATGCAACGGGGACTAGGAGGGTGGCCACACAGATGAGGGTGAGACAAGCAAAATGGACCTAGAAGGCCCCGTGACTTGGGGAACCCTGGGTGTGGCCTGGCGGACCAGGAGACACTCACATTCGCGGACATGGTGGGACCCCGCTCGCCGCCTCGTTCCTCTCTGCTCAGGTAGGTATGGGGTTTAAGGCCAGAGTACGGAGTGCTCTGCCCAAGAGTTGCGAAAACCCGCTTGAAACCCAGAACCCGAAGGGAAGTGCTACAACGTTACCACCCCGTGGTCTCCAGTTTTTCCGCTCACGCCCTCCGCAAGGTCTTCTGGAAAACGTAGTCCGGGGGTCAGGTGTTTCTCCACGGAGTGGCAAAATGCATTGTATGTCATTGATGCGCCTGCGCATCGCAAGACTTTCTGGGAAATGTAGTTCCTACTGCCTAAAGAGTTGCCGGACGGCGCGCGACCTGCTGGGAAGCGTAGTTCCCTGTTGAAGGGTCCCGCAGCTGGGGCTGGGAAGGCGCGGAGGCAGGCGCGCGGCGGGCAGGCCTGGAGGGGGCGGGTTCGCGCGGGCCTCGAAGCCTCCCGCCCTGCCAGAGAAGAGAGGTCACGGCGTGAAGCTGTCGCTGCTGCTGCCGCTACTACTGTGAAGTCTGAGTGCTGGGCTGCAGCCATGGCCTACTGCCGGCAGGAAGGTAGGGAGGGTGAGCTGCGATGGAGACCGGCCTACGAGGGCCCGCCGGGGTCTTTGCTGCCCCCGCTGGCTCCGGCACCCAGTGAACCCGCTGCCGGTGCTGGCACCCTGAGGCGGCCCGGGGTACCCTCCTCGGGACCGTTGGAGCCGGCTAATTGGCGGGGTTGCTGATGAGAAAACCGAGACCGGCGGTTCGAAGCTGTTCCAAGGTCACGGCGAGGCTCGAACTGGGATCTCAGAGGGACCAGCTCATGGGAGTTTAGAAACTAGATCCGAGCCGGTAAGGGAAGTGCTGAGTCACGTTTCCTCTGGCTCGCAATTGGGAATTTATTGTCACTAATTATTACTATCGCTCTTACCACATACCACGTGTTACAATTTGCACGCGCCTTGTAACTGTCCTGAAAAGTTGCCACACGAGTTAGGTGGTGTGCTGGAGTGATAGAAGTACCACCCACGAGAACACTTATTGAGCCCAGCTTCATAGGCACTCTTCAAGGAGCTTTATAGGGCTTATCCTTGGCTTCGCAATGACCTTTGTTAAGTCAGGCTTTGCTAAGACCCAGAGTGACTTGGCTAAAGCCACGCAGTGGATAACTCGTGGAGCTGGGGTTTGAGCCATAGCAGTCCAGTTCCAGAACTGCACTGTCCAATCTGGTGCCCAGTGGGTTCCAGGGAGCCCTTTTCTGGGAAGACCCCACACACACACCCCCCCACACACACACAAGTTGGGTTTGGAGAGTTCAGAAGCCTCCAGGCCTCTCATTCTACAAGCTGTCAATCTTGAAAAATGAGAACTTAAAAGAAGTTGATCTTCATTCATTCATCAGATATTCATGAAGAACTTTCTCTGGCCCAGGTGATAGGGATGGTGGACACCTGAGAAACTACAAAGAGAAATTCTTTGGTGAATAATTCAGGCCCCTCAGTTTAATTCAGGGGATCTGAAGCCCAGAGAAGTTGACCTACCCAAGGTCATACATCAAGTTAGGGGAACAGCTTAATCTAAAATGCTAAACCTCTTCTTCACCCCACCTTGCTTCTAGAGCTCCTCTTTTCCTGGGTCATAAAGCCATAATACTCACTTTTATTGCTATGAGTACTATTTTTGCTTATTAATACTTAATTATGCCATAGACGAAAGTCCTCTGCCCTCATCACTTTGTTGGACAGTGGGTCTCATTTTTAATTTTCTTTTTATGAGTCTAAATTAGCATGTAATTTTGAGCCTTTGGGGTATAATGAGGCTGTGCAAATCAATAAAACCACTCCTTACCCTTGAGGTAGGAGTCACAGGTCCTCTGGGAAGTTGAGGCGGGTTCCATCTTCCACCAAATCATGGGTCCTTATCTTTTCCTGGTTCAAAGATCTCTCTCGTTCTTAGTTTAGGGATAAGAATTGAAAAACACTCAGGCCTTCCCTAGTTTATATCCACACCCACTGTCCCCTAAATCCCCAACTTTTTGTTTTTGTACCCACCAGTTTTTTTTACACTTTTCATGAAACTTAGAAAAATGATCACAGACTCCTTGCCATGTAAGGGCTTATATGATCCAAGTTCCACCTGATCTAGCTCCAGCCTGATCTCTAACCACTCTGTCACGGCTCAGAAACACTGGCCTTTTGGTTCTTTCTTTTGCATCCTTTAGCTCTTCCCATGGCTGGCTCCTCATCCTATAAGATTTAGCTCAAATGTCACCTCAGAGAGGTTTTCCCTGACCCTCGGTGTCTTGCATATCCTAAAATTTCTGAAATTACCTTGTTTATGTTTGTCATCTTATTTCCTGTCTCTCTTCCCCCACTGAGCTAAGAGAATTAGATGGGTTGCATTCCCAGGATCTAGCACACGGCCTGGTCTACAAATGGGTGCTCAAGTCTTTATCAAATAAACTGCATACATGTACAGTCTGTTCTGATTGAATCACTAGCCTGTGCAGATTTATTTACTTCAGGGGTCCACCCACCACCCAGTCTCAGGGTAAAGCTCTTAGCCTGACATTCAAGGCATTCCACAGCATGGCTCAGCCTTGCTTTCTGGCCTTCGGCTGCCCACATTCTTCTCTGCCAGCACCTCACTGTTCCTTTTCTTTAATTTTCTCCTTTTCTAATGCTGAGCCAGCCCTCTCCTGTTGTTCAGTCAACAAACATTTATTACCATTTACCGCACATATTAGTAGTGAGACAAGTGACAAAATCTGCCCTCATGGCACCGTGGACTCGTCTGGGTTGGATATGCTCAGATTCTGATGTGTACTGATCCCATGCATGTTCACATTACCCCTTCTGAGAAAAGGTGAGACCACTCATCCAATAGTTTCCTCTAAAGTGCTTAATGGTAATAACCATCCTGTCTTCCTGCCCCTCTGCTGCATGTCCTAATCCAGAGTTCAGTTTCTCCATTGACTTTTTTCTTTCTTTTTTTAGCAAGAGAGAGACAGGAAGGAAGAGAGATAAGAAGCATCAACTCATAGTTGTGGCACTTTAGTTGTTCATTGATTGTTTCTCATATGTGCCTTGACTCGAGGAGAGGGCCCCAGCTGAGCCAGTGACCCCTTGCTCAAGCCAGTGACCATAGGATCATGTCAGTGATTCCTCAGTCAAACTGGTGACCCTGTGCTCAAGCTGGTGAGCCTGCGTTCACGCCAGATAAGCCCATGCTTAAGTCGGTGACCTCAGGGTTTTGAGCCTGGGACTTCAGCATCCCAGGTTGATTCTCTGTCCACTGACTGTGCCACCACTGGTCAGGCTCTCCATTTACTTTTTCAACAAATATTGATTACTCACTATGTTCTGGGCACTCTGTTCCAGGCTCTGGGAATACTGCAATGAATGGAAGAGACAAAGCTTTGCCCTAAGGAGCTGACAGTTGGTAAATAAATATATATTATGTTAGGTGAGGAAAAGTGCTTTGGAGAAAAATAAAGTAGGATGAGGGGTATGCAGAGTGATCAGGGAAGGTGTCATCTGAGCAGGTGGTATGAAGACATCGGAGGGAGTGTGCTACTGTTGACCAGCCTATGCAAAGGCCCAGAGGGATGTGTGTGCTCAGCACATTCAAGTAAACACCAGAAGGTGCTGGATGATGGGAACAAATAGTGGAAGATGGGGTCATGTGAGGGATACAGATCTTTCCAGACATATTTGAAGCTAGGGCCAACCTGATTTGATGATAGAGGTGTGAGAGAAGACAAGAGTCAAGGATAGCTGTACAGAGAGTAAAACTATATAATTGGGGGTGTCTTGGTATCCAACTGCTCAGTCCTGTTCTTTGCCCCACTCTGAAGTCCTGCTTTCAGAGAGAACCCTGAGGCCTTGAATTCCCACCCTTACCAGGGTCCTGGGATGGGAATTGATTTACTTTTAGTTGACTTCCCCTCCAGCATTCTTCATCATCAGAGAGCACTCTTCTGTCAGCGGTTCCACTTCTAAAACGTTATTGACATCTCTAGCCTCTGATTGCCTCTTTTCTTGGCCATTTTGTCCTTGGCATTTGATGCTATCTGAGTGGGATTTCAGGGGAGAGCAGAAACTCTTTCACTTTCTTTGTTTACCATGGTAGGTAGGCTGAGGTGGTGGGGACACCTCATTCCCTGGGACCCCAAGAAGGTGCCTGATTACCCTACTAGCTGGCATTTTTAGGACTATGTCTTTCTTTCATAGTAGGGTCTGTTAGGAGTAAATAAGTATTGTCTTTGTGTTTACTTTTTTAAACATTCTAGGAAGCAAAGGCCTGGAAATACATATATTTCTTACTATAATCACAATATCACCTTTGTCCATCCAGTACAACCTTTAAGAGGGATGTCCAGGAGGTGCTTGAGAGGACTTGGTCCTATGGGAGAGACCTGGAACATTCTTGGTGGGACTGTGGTAGGCCTGTGATTCCCACACCTGGCTTACTACCTCTGAAGCCAGTGAGCAATGTAAATGATGTGCCAGAGAGCTTGATTTAACTTTTGTTGGGTGAGGGCTGGCCTCTGGGCCTCATCATTGGTCTGGACCTAGCTGAGATCTTAGTAAACAAAATTGTCAGAGCTGAGCTGAAAAATTTGCTGTCAGCTTATTCTGCGTAGCATTCAGCATTTTTGCAGGTTGCTTTCAAGTGTTCTGAAAACTGTCCATGATTACCAAGGTCATTAGGTACTTTAACGTGTCCTGGCTGCCTGGTCCAGATGCTTTCCCAGGCCATATGGGAAAAGCAGTCTTCTCTGAAACAGATGTGAGGTCTGGAGGCAGAGACCAGATCCAGGCATGGAAACTTCAGGTAAGGTAGAGGTCCAGGTGCTGTGCATGCAGAGGGTCACCTGTCATTACTGTTACCAAAGGTGAAAAGCTCCAAGGTGCCTTTTCTCTGTCCCCTCAACTGTCCTTTTTACTGGAAGTGTCACTCTTTTTTGCTGTCACCCCCATGCTTTCCCCAGGCCTCTTCCTTAAATATGGCAGCCCAAGCATAGGCCCAAAATTTTTTCTTTGGTTTTTCTTAGCATACCTGTGACTAAACTATCTTAAACATAAAGGCAGGGGTGGGGTATAAAAGAAATATGCCAGCAGCAGTCAGAGAGCCACATTTCTGCAGGCCTAGCCTCTGCTCCCACAGCTAATTCACTCCGGGCCACTGACGAAGGCCCTCTCCAAGAGCACATTTGGATGGTGCCTGGAGAAGTCTTCAGTGCCAAGCATCTCCATCCTCTTCTAGACGAGAGTCCTATCATTCCAGATCTCCTAGGTCAGCGGGGGTAGTTAGGGGTATAGAATTTATCTTTCCCTTCACCAGGTAGCTTAGAAGAAACCTCCTGTTTATGCCCTCAGCAAGCACTCATTGACTTAATTCTAAACTTCTTGGTCAAGGATTTTGGGTCAGAATTAATTGTGTGGAACAGTTATTCCTGCCCAAAGCTCCTAGGGTAGTGTTTGAGTCATGCTAAGTACTCAGTGTCAAGCTGTCATTATTACTCTTATTTTGTGTGTTGTGGGGGCTGAGCAGGTGTGTGGAAAGGATCTCTATAGTGTGGCCTATGGAGTCTCAGGGCTGGGTTCAAATTCCAAGCCTGAGTGAGCAACTCACTTCCCAGAGCCTTTGGCTCATCACGTTAAAATGGGTCTCCTGTGAAGGTCATGACAAGATGGCAGCCACTAGCTGACATGTAGGACCAGCCCCTTCAGGGACTGCCGGGGAAACTGATGACCATGCAGCACGTGTGCACTGAGAAGAACATGCTCCCCACCCACAGAGGGAGTATCATACAGATACCTGCTGTGTAGTTAGCTGATGGCCGCAGGTTTTAGGAAGGTGAGCACACGTGCCAACAGCTACAAGGTGTAGGGGAGAGAGAGTCGAGGAGGGAGTCCAGTAGGTGAGGTGCCTGCCTTGCCATTTCCAGCTAGTTGGTTTTTAGTCATTGATCTGGGCCTTGCTCGTTACGCTGTGTCAAATGAAGGTAAGAAAACTTTACAGGGTCACTGTAAGGCTAGATGAAGTGAGCTATGGAATACTTTTATCCTGTTTATTCAGTACTGATTCTCTTTTCTGTGCCTGCCATGAGTAGAACCTCCTCATATAAAATGAATTTGGCTCCCACCAGTTTGCTTTTCTGGAAGCTCAGGACCCTCTGGCAGCCAGGTACATAGGTCTGACTAAGACGTCTTTCTGGTGCTGATCTTTGGAGGGCATCAGTCCTAATCCTGCTGCTCAACCTATTATGTTCAGGTTAGATGATTGTTCTAAAAATTAATAAACAAGCTGCAGATTATCACAGCAGTTAATAACCTCAGCACTTCAGTGAAATAGCCCCTTCTCTCCCAGGCCCACTTTTTGGGAAATAGCCCCCAGGCCTCATGGACTGTGGTGAACTGCCATAGTGTCCCCCATCATCTTGATCTCTTTCTTCTCCCAACTATGATTAGGAGCCCAGCAGGCCTAGAAGAAGCCTTGACCTTCAGCACTCCCAGACTCCCTGCCTTTCAGAGGCAGGTGACTGAGGTATTTTGCCACAAGGTATCTTCTAGGACAGACTTTAGTGGCTACATCAGTTGAGTGGGCTGCATAGGTCTGCTGGCTGGCACCCACTGTGCACTTCTCACCTTGTCATAGTTCTCATTCTTTTTTTTTTTTTTAATTTATTGATTTGAGAGAGAGGATAGAGAGAGAAAGGCAAAGGGAGGACCAGGAAGCATCAACTCATAGTAGTTGCTTCTCATATATGTCTTGACCGGGCCAGCCCAGGGTTTTGAACCAGCGACCTCAGCATTCCAGGTCAATGCTTTATCCACTGCGCCACCACAGGTCAGATAGTTCTCATACTTGCTCAGACTTTTTGTATCTTGAACCTTGTGGGTAAATCCCTGGGGAGCTAGAAACAAATTATCTTTTTTTAAATTCAATTTATTTAAACAAACAACAACAAAAAAGTTCATCATTTCTTTCATTCCCTCCCCCCATCTCAGCAACCACAGATCTGTTCTCTATATCTATGAGCTTGTTTTTTTTGTTTGCGGGTTGTTTTGTTTTTGTTTGTGTTGTTTTTATTTCTTGTGACACAGACAGACAGATAGACAGGAAGGAAGAGAGATGAGAAGCATCAATCCTTCCTTGCAGCACCTTAGTTGTTCATTGATTGCTTTCTCATATGTGCCTTGACAGGGGCGGGGGGACTACAGCAAACTGAGTGACCCCTTGCTCAAGCCTGAGACCTCAGGGTTTCAAACCTGGGTCCTCCGCATTCCAGTCTATCCACTGCACCACCACCTGGTTAGGCTGAGCTTGTTTTGTTTGTTTGTTTGTTTGTTTGTTTGTTTACAGAGACAGAGTCAGAGAGAGAGATAGACAGGGACAGACAGACAGGAACAGAGAGAGATGAGAAGCATCAGTCATCAGTTTTTCATTGCGCGTTGCAACACCTTAGTTGTTCATTGATTGCTTCTTTATATGTGCCTTGACCACGGGCCTTCAGCAGACCGAGGAATCTTTTTGCTCGAGCTAGCGACCTTGGGTCCAAGCTGATGAGCTTTGCTCAAATCAGATGAACCCACGCTCAAGCTGGCGACCTCGAGGTCTCAAACCTGGGTCCTCCGCATCCCTGTCTGATGCTCTATCCAGTGCACCACCGCCTGGTCAGGCTAAGCTTGTTTTTTTTTGTAGATTCCATGTATAAGAGAGATCTTGTATTTGACTTTCTCCTTCTTATTTCACTTAGCATATTCCCTCATAGTCCATCCATGTTGTTGCAAATGGCAAGATTTTATTTTCATGGCTGAATAATATTCCATTGTAGATACACTGTAATTTCTCTATTCATCCAGCAGTAGACACTTAAGTTGTTTCTATACCTTGGCTATTGTAAACATGGGGTGCATATATTTTGGGGTTTTTTTTAAGATTTTACTTAATGATTTTTATTTTATTTATTCATTTTTAGAGAGGAGAGAGAGAGAGACAAAGAGGGAGAGAGAGGAGAGAGAGACAGAGAGAGAGAGAAGGGGGGAGGAGCTGGAAGCATCAACTCCCATATATGCCTTGACCAGGCAAGCCCAGGGTTTCGAACCGGCGACCTCAGCATTTCCAGGTCGACGCTTTATCCACTGCGCCACCACAGGTCAGGCTACTTACTGATTTTTAGAGAGATGGTGTGAGAACGAGAAGCACCAATTCATAGTTGGCACTTCAGTTGTTCATTGCGTGTTTCTTGTATGTGCCTGGACCCAGCAAGCCCAGGGCCTCGAACCCGGGACTGCAGTGTTCCAGGTCAACACTCTGTCCACTGTGCCACCACAGGCCAGGCCTTTTTTGGCTATTTTTGTTTTTCATGAATAAATTACCCATAAGTGGAATTGTTAGATGATATGGTAGTTCTATTTTAATTGTTTAAGAAACCATCATACTGTTTTCCATAGTAACCCATTTATAGTCCCACCAACAGTTTACATGACTTATTGTCATGTCTCCTTATGTTCACCAAAACTCATTAGTTCTACTTTTTTTCCCCATTGATTTAAGAGGGAGGGAGAGAAACATCAACTCGTTTCACTTAGTTCCATTTAGTTTATACACTCATTGATTGCTTCTCATATGTGCATGGACCCTCCCACCCCCCGACCAGAAGTCAAATTTGTGACCTCTGGCATGCTGGGTCAAGGCTTTATCTACTGAGCCAACTGACCCAAGTCCTCTAATCTTTTTTTTTTTTTTTTTTGTACTTTTCTGAAGTGAGAAGTGGTGAGGCAGAGAGACAGACTCACACTGCACCCAGCTGGGATCTACCCGGCATGCCCACCAGGGGACAATGCTCTTCCCATCCGTGCCGTTGCTCCCTTGCAACTGGAACTATTCCAGTGCCTGAGGCAGAGGCCATAGAGCCATCCTCAGCGCCCAGGCCAACTTTGCTCCAATGGAGCCTTGGCTGTGGGAGGGGAAGAGAGAGACAGAGAGGAAGAAGAGGGGGAGGGGTGGAGAAGCAGATGGGCGCTTCTCTTGTGTGCCCTAGCCGGGAATCAAACCCTAGACTTCCATATGCCGAGCTGACGCTCTACCACTGAGCCTAATCTTTTTTTTTTTTTTTTTTTGTATTTTTCTGAAGCTGGAAACGGGGAGAGACAGTCAGACAGACTCCCACATGCGCCCGACCGGGATCCACCTGGCACGCCCACCAGGGGCGACGCTCTGCCCACTAGGGGGCGATGCTCTGCCCATCCAGGGCGTCGCTCTGCCGCGACCAGAGCCACTCTAGCGCCTGGGGCAGAGGCCAAGGAGCCATCCCCAGCGCCCGTGCCATCTTTGCTCCAATGGAACCTTGGCTGCGGGAGGGGAAGAGAGAGACAGAGAGGAAGGAGGGGGGGAGTGGAGAAGCAAATGGGCGCTTCTCCTATGTGCCCTGGCCAGGAATCGAACCCAGGTCCCCCGCACGCCAGGCCGACACTCTACCGCTGAGCCAACCGGCCAGGGCCTGAGCCTAATCTTTTTGATAACAGCTATTCTACCAGGTGTGAAGTGATAATTCATTGTGGTTTTGATTTGCATTTCTTTGATGATTAATGATATATACAGTGTGTCCGTAAAGTCATGGTGCACTTTTGACCGGTCACAGGAAAGCAACAAAAGACGATAGAAATGTGAAATCTGCATCAAATAAAAGGAAAACCCTCCCAGTTTCTATAGGATGATGTGGCAGCATGTGCGCATGTGCAGATAGTTGATGACGTAACACCGTGTATACGGCAGAGCAGCCCACACCCATGCCAGTCGAAATGTGGACGGTAGAGGAAAGTGCAGTGTGTTCTGTGGCTCGCTAAATTCAAATCTGTGACCAAAGTGCAACGTGAATATCAGCACGTTTATAAGGAAGCGCCACCACATAGGAATAACATTACTCGGTGGGATAAGCAGTTGAAGGAAACCGGAAGTTTGGTGGAGAAACCCCATTCTGGTAGGCCATCAGTGACGAGTCTGTAGAGGCTATACGGGATAGCTACCTAAGGAGCCCTAAAAAAATCTGTGCGTGAGCCCACATCGAACTGCACTGAATAGGTATGAAACTGGGAGAGTTTTCCTTTTATTTTGTGCAGATTTCACATTTCTATTGTCTTTTGTTGCTTTCCTGTGACCAGTCAAAAGTGCACCATGACTTTACGGACACACTGTAGAGCTAATTTTTTCATATACCTGTTGGCCATCTGTGTATCTTCTTTGGGAAAATGTATAGTCAGATAACCTGCCCATTTTTTTTATCAGATTTTTTTTTGTATTTTTTGTATTTTTCTGAAGTTGGAAACAAGAAGGCAAGTCAGACTCCTGCATGCTCCCGACCGGGATCCACCCGGCATGCCCACCAGGGGGCGACGCTCTGCCCATCTAGGGCGATGCTCTATTGCAACCAGAGCCATTCTAGCCCTGAGGCAGAGGCCATGGAGCCATCCTCAGCGCCTGGGCCAACTTTGCTCCAATGGAGCCTTGGCTGCGGGAGGGGAAGAGAAAGACGAAGAGGGGGAGGGGTGGAGAAGCAGATGGGCGCTTCTCCTGTGTGCCCTGGCCGGGAATCGAACCCGGGACTCCTGCACACCAGGCTGACGCTCTACCACTGAGCCAACTGACCAGGGTTTATCAGATTTTTTAATGCTATCAAGTTGTATGAGTTTTTATTATATTTTGGATATTAGCCCCTTGTCAGATGCATGATTTGCAAATATTTTTCCAATTCCGTAGGTTGCCTTTTCATTTTGTTGATGGTTTCCTTGCTAGGTGGAAGCTTTTTAGTTTGGTGTTGTCCAACTTGTTTATTTTTTCCTTTTGTTGCCTTTGCTTTTGATGTCAGGTTAAAAATAATCTTTGCCAAGACCCATGTCAAGGAAGTTGTTGCCTGTTTTCTTTTAGAGTTTTGTAATTCCAGGTTTGATGTCTGAGTCTTTCATTCATTTTGACTTACTTTTGTGTATATTATAAAACCGTGGTCCAGCTTTATTCTTTGCATGTGGCTGTCCAGTTTCCCCAACAGCATTTTTTAAAGAGGCTGTTCTTTCCCTATTGTATATTCTTGACTCCTTTGTCGTAAGTTAATTAACCATATGTCCTTGGGTTTCTTTCTGGACTCCACTTTGTTCCACTGATTTATGTATCTGTTTTTATGCCAGTGTTATACTGTTTTAATCAATTTACTTTTGCAAAATAGTTTCAAATTGGAGGATGGTGCCTCCAGCTTTGTTCTTCTTTCTCAAGATTTCTTTGGCTATTTGGGATCTTTCATGGTTCCATGCATGTTGTTCTATTTCTGTGAAAAATGCCATTGGAATTTTGATAGGGATTGCATTGAATCTGTAGATTGCTTTGGGTAATATGGACATTTTAATAATATTCTTCTAATCTATGAGCATGGAATATCTTTAAATTTATTGGTATCTTCTATTTTTGTCATTAATGGCTTATAGTTTTCAATATACAGGTCTTGCACTTCCTTGGATAATTTATTCCTAAGTATTGTATTCTTTTTTTTCTTTCTTTCCTTTTTTTTTTTTTTTTTTTTACAGGGACAGAGAGAGAGTCAGAGAGAGGTATAGATAGGGACAGACAGACAGGAACGGAGAGAGATGAGAAGCATCAATCAGCAGATTTTCGTTGTGACACCTTAGTTGTTCATTGATTGCTTTCTCTTCAGCAGACGGAGTAACCCCTCGCTCAAGCCAGCGACCTTGGGTCCAAGCTGGTGAGCTTTGCTCAAACCAGATGAGCCCGCACTTAAGCTGGAGACCTTGGGGTCTCGAACCTGGGTCCTCTGCATCCCAGACCGACACTCTGTCCATTGTGCCACCGCCTGGTCAGGCCTTAGTATTATATTCTTTTTGAAGCTATTATAAATAGGATTGTCTTAAAATTTCTCTTTGTGATAGTTCATTATTAGGTTATAAAAACTCAACAGACTTTGTATACTGATTTTGTGTCCTGCAACTTTACTGAATTTTTAGATCTAACAGCTTTTTTTAATGGAGTGTTTAGGGTTTTCTATACATAATATGTCACCTGCAAATAGTGATGGTTCATTTTTTCTTTCCAATTTGGATGCCTTTTATTTCTTTTTGTTGCCTAATGGCTCTGGCTAGGACTTCCAATACTATGCTGAATAAAAGTGCAAGAGTAGGCATCTTCTTTTTTTTTTTAATTTAATTTATTTATTTTTTACAGAGACAGGGAGTGAGTCAGAGAGAGGGATAGACAGGGACAGACAGACAGGAATGGAGAGAGATGAGAAGCATCAATCATTAGTTTTTCATTTGCGCGTTGTGACACCTTACTTGTTCATTGATTGCTTTCTCATATGTGCCCTGACCATGGGCCTTCAGCAGACTGAGTAACCCCTTGCTGGAGCCAGCGACCTTGAGTTCAAGCTGGTGGGCTTTTGCTCAAACCAGATGAGCCCGCGCTCAAGCTGGCGACCTCGGGATCTCGAACCTGGGTCCTCTGCATCCCAATCCGACGCTCTATCCACTGCGCCACCGCCTGGTCAGACAAGAGTAGGCATCTTTTTATATTTCCTGATCTTGGGGAAGTTCTTCAGCTTTTCACCATTGAATGTGATGTTTGCTGTGGGCTTGTCAGATATAGCCTTTATTATATTGAGATATGTTCCCTCTATACCCACTTTGTTGAGAGTGTTTATCAAAATGGGTGTTCGATTTTGTCAGATACTTTTTCTGCATCAATTGAGATGATCATATGATTTTTATTCTTCAGTTTATTAATGTGGTATATCACATTGACTGATTTGCAGCTGTTGGACCATCACTTCATACCTAGAATAAGTTTCATTTGATTATGGTGTATGATCTTTTTATTATATTGATGGATTTGGTTTGCTTATATTTTGCTGAGGATTCTTATTACATCTGTGTTCATCAAAAATGATGCCTGTAGCCTGACCTGTGGTGACGCAGTGGATAAAGTGTCGACCTGGAAACACTGAGGTTGCCAGTTCGAAACCCTGGGCTTGCCTGGTCAAGGCACATATGGGAGTTGATGCTTCCTGCTCCTCCTTTCTGTCTGTCTGTCTGTCTCTAAAATGAATAAATAAAAAAAATTTTAAATGAAATAAAAAATAATGCCTGTAGCCTGGCCTGTGGTGGTGCACTGGATAAAACGTAGACTTGGAACGCTGAGGTCACCAGTTCAAAACCCTGTGCTTACCCGGTCAAGGCACATATGGGAGTTGATGCTTCCTGCTCCTCCCCTTTTTCTCTCTCTCTCTCTCTTTCTCTATTTCTCTCCTCTCTAAAATGAATAAAGTCTTTAAAAATAAATAAATAAATAAATAATGGTTAAAATGGCAAATTTTATTTTTAAAATGATGCCTGTAAGGCCCTGGCCGGTTGGCTCAGTGGTCGAGCGTCGGCCTGGCGTGCAGAAGTACAGGGTTCGATTCCCGGCCAGGGCACACAGGAGAAGCGCCCATCTGCTTCTCCACCCCTCCCCCTCTCCTTCCTCTCTGTCTCTCTCTTCCCCTTCCGCAGTCGAGGCTCCACTGGCGCAAAGATGGCCCGGGCACTGGGGATGGCTCCTCGGCCTCTGCCCCAGGCGCTGGAGTGGCTCTGGTCGCAAGAGAGCGACACCCCGGAGGGGCAGAGCATCGCCCCCTGGTGGGCAGAGCGTGCCCCTGGTGGGCGTGCCGGGTGGATCCCGGTCGGGCGCATGCGGGAGTCTGTCTGACTGTCTCTCCCTGTTTCTGGCTTAAGAATTTTTTATTATTAAAAAAAAAAAAATGATGCCTGTAATTATCTTTTCTGTGGCATCTTTGTCTGGTTTTGGTATCCGGGTAATGCTGCCTTATAAAATAAGTTTGGAAGAGTTCCTCCTCTTCAAATTGTTCTTCCTTGAATATGTGGTAGAATTTACCAGTGACGCCCTCTGGTCCTAGACTTTTGTTTTTTGGAAATTTTTTGATAATTAATTTAATTACTAATAATAGTAATCAGTTTGTTCAGATTTTCTATTTCATCATAGTAGGTTGTGTGTTTCTAGTAATTTATTCATGTCTTAGAGGTTGTCCGATTTGTTGAAGTATACTTGTTCATAATAGTCGCTAATGAGCTAGGTCAGTGGTCGACAGATTCATTAGTCAGCAGAGCCAAATGTCAGCAGTACAGTGATTGAACTTTCTTTTGAGAACCAAATTTTTTTAACTTAAACTATGTAGGTAGGTACATTCCTTATCGAGGTAGCACCTGTACATGGTATTTTGTGGAAGAGCCACACTCAAGGGGCCAAAGAGCCGCATGTGGCTCAGAGCCGCAGTCTGCCGACCAGGGAGCTAGGTGATCAAGAGGCCCCCCCTAGGTGGCAGCTGCAGAGATTGAGGTACCAGACACATGTAAAAGCTCCCCCTGGGAGATGTTGGTGCTCTGGAATACAGCAAAAGAAAATACAAACATGGTGCCCCCAGACTTCAACCCCAGAGTGTTCCATCAGAGTGTGTCAAATTATACTAGATGCGTCAGTCCAACACTGTAATATACACAGGAGATCCTCCTTCACTTTAAGTTTGGGTGTGATCAGCTGCCTCTTAACTGGACCCTGGAACAGGCCCTTTAAGAGCAGTTCCTCAGCCTGACCAGGCGGTGCCACAGTGGATAGAGCGTCAGACTGGGATGCAGAGGACGCAGGTTTCAAACTCCGAGGTTGCTGGCTTGAGCACGGGCTCACCAGCTTGAGCACGGGGTCACTGGCTTGAGTGTAGGATCATAGACATGACCCCATGGTCGCTGGCTTGAGCCCAAAGTCACTGGCTTGAGCAAGGGGTCACTCACTCTGCTGTAACTCCCCCCCAAGGCACATATGAGAAAGCAATCAATGAACAACTAAGGAGCCACAATGAAGAATTGATGCTTCTCATCTCTCTCCATTCCTGCCTTCCTGTCTGTCCCTTCATATCTATCTATCTATCTCTCTCTCTCTCAAAAAAAAAAAAAAAAAAAAAAAAAAAAGCAGTTTCTCAGATCACTGTAATCTTGTGGGTCTTGGGACACGGGTCCTGTTGGTTTTTGAAGTTAGGTGTTGGGGGGCCTCATCTCTCGTGTGTGTCTTAAAAGCCAGGATGCTCTATGTGGGGTTTCATCCCTTCGCTCCTCAAGGAGAAGCACCAGGTTTTGAGTTCTCTGTCGTTTGTAGGTCACCACGATGGGGGGATGAGGTTTATGATGAGATTGTGTCCCAGCCTCTAGGCCTCTCTACTTCTTACTTTGATGTAGTTTTCTTCTCATTTGCCCAATATGCAGTTGTCACTCAGACAACCTAGGTTTTTTTAAAAGTTATTCCATATGTACCTGTAGACACAGCGTGTCCATGGGAGAAGATGGAGTTCAGGTTTTCCTACACTATGATCTTGAACCCTCTTCTTTTTCGTTGGCTTTTTTTTTTTTTTCTGTCCCTCAAGCTCCACCCACCCATGCCCTGTTCCCAGGACAGTGAAAGCAATTTACATAGTCTGGGAAGTGGGTGTGCCCAGCAGCAGGCATTCTGAGCATCCCTGGCTTAGGAAGCCATTGTCATTCCACAAGTATTATCTGAACTCTGACTGACCAAAGATCCTTGCAAGGCTTGGGGAGGAAGGGAGATGTGACCAGTGTATGAGGTGCTCACAGGTTGATGGGAAATAACATGGACAGTCAAGCACTGTGGGAAGACTGCTTTCTCTCTCTCTCTCTTTCTTTTCTCTTTCTTTCTTTCTTTCTCTTCTCTCTCTTTTGTATTTTTATTGAGAGATAATATGCAGAAACTAAAGGGAGAATTTATTGGTTTGCAAGAAGAAAGAAGAAAGGCGACCTTGGAGACAGGTTTAGGTTAGCCTGGCATGAGCTGCCACTGCCCACTGCTCCCCTGGTGGCAAGTCTTGTGAGATCCCTTAGAGCAGGGGTCTCAAACTAATCCACGGGCTTACTTAATTTTATCCAAAATATTTTGAACTTCATGGATTAGTCTGCAGGCCGCACAAAGTTGTTCGGCGGGCCGCGAGTTTGAGACCCCTGCCTTAGAGTTTAGGAGAAAGAGAGGAACAAGGTAAACATTCCTGGAAGGGGACGAGGAGAAGGAGGAGAGGGAAGGGAAAGGCATAGGCGTATTCCCAGAACAGAGAACAAGACGGCTTCTTTCTTGATGGGAAGAAGGAAGACTTCTTGCACCGCTGGGATGATAGCAAATTTGGGAGCTAAAAGTAGTTGCATTTGGTAGGATTGGGGCATCTCATCTTTCATGTGAAGGATACATATGGTGGGATACATATGGTAGACAGGGTGTGCTATCATCCTCCTCGCCCAAGACCTTGGTGGAGTTTTCGTCCCAGCCATAAGTACTCAGTAAAAGTGGGTGCTAAACTGTGAGTTGTGCAGAGTCAGTGACTCAGACCACAGAGGACAATTTGTTGGTCACCTCACTTTGGGGTTGGGACAGTCTTCAACCTTGGTTTATTTGACTCTTTTGGGTTAGGGCTGATTCACTGCTCCTGAGTAAAGGAGCCTTCTGCTCTCCAAACTCTAGGGAAGGATCGAATCATATTTGTGACCAAAGAAGACCATGAAACTCCAAGCAATGCAGAGCTGGTGGCTGACGATCCCAATGATCCATATGAGGAGCATGGTGAGTGATGTGGGGCTGGGGGGAAAGTTCATTGTTCAAAACTGTGTTCCCTGACTTAGTGGTAGAGTGTCAGCCTGGTGTGTGGATTTACTGGGTTTGATTCCCAGTCAGGGCACATAGAAGAAGCAACCATCTGCTCCTCCACCCCTCACCCTCTCCCTCCTCTCTCTCTATCTCTCTCTTCTTCTCCTGCAGCCATGGCTCAGTTGCAGCAAGTTGACCCCAGGTGCTGAGGATGGCTCCATGGCCATGCCTCAGGCACTAAAATAGCTTAGTTAATGAGCAATGGAGCAGTGGCTCCAGACAGGCAGAGCATTGCCCCACAGGCAGCTTGCCCGGTGGATCCCAGTTAGGGCGCATGCAGTAATCTGTCTCTCTGCCTCCCCACTTCTCACTTAAGAAAAAAGAACAACTTTGTTCCCATTTTGTCCTAGCCAAGGCTGAGTTTTCAGATATGCATCTCAGCCATGGAGCATCTTTCAGGACAGTGAGTCTGTCTCCCTCAGAGGTGTAAGGGGCTGTTTGGGGGCCTTTGTTCTGATACCTTTCCTGACCATTAGGCTAGAACCTGAGTTTCCCCTCACGGAAGTCTTCTGCCTCTTTTTTTCTTAAGTTTTTGCATTGGCTTAAGCTGCTGATTGGGTTCTTCCCATGATTAAATTTTGGGGAGGTAGTCCTAGCCAGTTGACTCAGTGGTCGAGTGTTGGCCCAGCGTGTGGATGTCCTGGGTTCGATTCCTGGTCAGGGCACACAGGAGAGGTGACCATCTGCTTCTCCATCCTTCCCCCTCTCCCTTTTCTCTATCTATCTCTTCCTCTCCCACAGACAAGGCTCCACAGGAGCAAGTTGGCCCAGGCGCTGCGGATGGCACCATGGCCTTGCCTCAGGTGCTAAAATGGCTCCGGTTGCAACGGAGCAACAGCCCCTGATGGGCAGAGCATCACCCCCTGGTGGGCTTGCCTGGTAGATCCCAGTCAGGTGCATGTGGAAGTCTCTCTCTTTGCTTCCCTGCTTCTCACTTAAGAAAAATACAAAAAAAAATTTTTTTTGAGGAGATGTCAGTGGATTTTAGCCATTCCAGATAGTTGACAGGGATCCTCCTGTTTAATCAAGTTACCAGACTGAATTCTGCCATTTCTGTAGACTCTTAGCAAGCAGGCACCGAAGAGCCACACACCTTGTTCTATGAAGTAGAAAAACTCAATTGAGATAGAAGGACAGTTTTCTAGCAGCAGGATTCAACTAACCTAGTCAGCACTATTCCACACAACTCAACTAATGGTCACTTGGGCCCAGGGCATCACTCCAAAAACTTTGGACTGTGGACTCTAGGACTTACTAGGACTTAAACCAGCCTGTGTAAGGTGGCTGTGTGTGTGTGTGCAGTATTCTTAAATGGACCATATATCGTAAACAGTACCACTACATCAATCTAAAGCATTTCCTGACATCCAGGTGGTTGGAAGAGCTTGTAGGAGCCACCTGTAAAGTATGGACTCCCTGGTTGAAATTTTTCAAATGCTAACTAAAGTGTTTCTTCTTAGGTAGGACACTATTTACTACCCTTATTGCTCCTTGGGGATTAGAGGAAAGCTCACGAGGCATTATCTAGCACCCTTTCAGGAATAGTAGGGAGTGCAGACATTATACAGAGATTTCTGAGAATGACAGTACAGTTATTTGTTAATTTTTTTAACACCAAAACAGTACTTTATTTTGTAAATTTAACCCCATTATTACCCCTGTGTTATATGGTTTGTTTTTAGCTGTCAAGTGTACAAGGTGAAGAAAACATGTAGTTCGAACGGGGCTGCACCTGGAAACTAAAGTTCTTAAACTCCATGTACATGTTTAACACTGCTGGGTCCAGAGTCCATCTGTGAACCCAGGGTGGCCAGCAGCATGTTAAAGCTACACTATCTGGACAGCTTATTAATTCTGCATAAATCAGGTCAATCAAGGTGTCAACCTGTAACAGACTGTGTACTTTTAATTGAACATGGCAAAATATTCACTGTTTTGAAATTTACATCATCATTTGATGTCAAACAATGAAGCAAATCCCAACAGTATATACAAAAACAGCTTTGCATTTACAAAAGATTGTTTCCCATACTGATTAATCCAGGCAGCTAACTTATTGGTTTATGCAACTTTATTGAAGAAAAATAAATCAATTACTAGCAGAGCTATTAGTTGATCACTCATCCATTGACAACTTACATCATCTATTCAGTGCTATATTAAACAGTGTATTGGAAGATAGATGAACTAACAGCTCCAGGCCTCCTAACAATTTAAATGAAAATTACAAAAATGTTTGAGACCCTATTTTGGAATACAAAAGGTGTTTGACTTCCAATTTCCATTCTCTGTAGAACAAGAACAGGTCATTCCTTTATTGACATGCATAAAATACATCACATTTTCTGTTCTGCTGATGCTATAAATTCAATACCAATTCTCCAGCCACATCAGTTATGAGCATAAAGTATATCATGTAACCTCAGATCTCTAACAGTGGAAGGCTTAAACAGAATGGATGCTGCTAGAATAATGCTGCTTCCTTTGATGCGACAACTGAGCATCCATCTCCCTCCCCCTCAGATGATTTCTTCAGCATGTTAGAGCAGTGAGGAATGGTTTTAGTCTCATAACCAAGTTAGAGTGAAGACATTGGCCACATAATACACATGCTCCATTTTTTAAAAAATTCTGAATCTTGGGCAACTGTTCTCTTTAATCTACTTTACAGTTTCTAAAAGCAGTTATTGTCCAGAGCTGGAAGAACTTAAGTCTTCTCAGATGAGCATGTGAATGAATGGAGGGAGGTAAACAAAAAATAAAATTAAAAAAGATGAGGTCTGATAGGGGAGCAGCCGGATAAGAAAAGCAAAAAAGGAACAGTAATTTAAAGTTTATTCCAGCTATAATGCAGGTTTTTCTGACTTTAAGGTAGCATCACGTGGCATACTTCTGAGTCCATTCCTGAGATATTCTGTTGTATTTATCTGTGTCTGTTTTATAGATCCGTGCAATCTCTGGCACTAGGGGGTCATCTGGGTTTGGATCACATAGCAGTGAACAAATGGATAAAAGAACTTTAGAAATAGTTAAAGCAGGAGACCACTGTGATCTTAGAATAGTGAGACAAATGCTGCCATTACTGTTAATATTTGGATAATAAATTCTTGTTGTAAATGCAACCTTAGGTGGTTTGAAGGCGTAGTCTGTAGGAAAATGAATTGTCAAAAAGAATACACCACTTTAGCCTGACCAGGCGGTAGCACAGTGGATAGAGCGTCGGACTGGGATGCGAGGGACTCAGGTTCAAGACCCTGAGGTCGCCAGCTTGAGCGTGAGCTCATCTGGTTTGAGCAGAAGCTCACCAGCTTGGACCCAAGGTCGCTGGCTAGAGCAAGGGGTTACTCAGTCTGCTGAAGGCCCGCGGTCAGGGCACAAATGAGAAAGCAATCAATGAACAACTAAGGTGTTGCAAAGCGCAACGAAAAACTTATGATTGATGCTTCTCATCTCTCCGTTCCTGTCTGTATGTCCCTGTCTATTCCTCTCTCTGACTCTCTCTCTGTCTCTGAAATAAATAAATAAATAAATAAGAATACACCGCTTTGATATGGGCTGTCATTAGGTCCCATAATTGTGGCTTGCCAATGAAACATATCATCCCCAACTGGACCTATAGAACATTGTGCTGGAGGGTCACGGGCCAAATCACTAAGTTCCTTATTAATCCATTTCAGCACCATAGTCTTGCTTTGCATCTGGCTCCTCACTATCTCGGTGTGTGCTCAAAGGTCCGGCCAAAACTCTTGATTATCCCGGCAGCAGGGAAAAATTGTCTCTTCATCTCATGCCAGTTCTGCCAGACACAGGCGCTGAGGGGCCGGGGCCTCCCTCAAGCTGCAGTCTTGGCCTCCTCCCCGTGCAGCAGCTGGTGCCTCCCTGCCCTATGGGGCTCACGCGCACCACACAGCCACAAGATGTCTGCTCTCTACTTACTGATTTTTAGCAAGAGAGAAAGGGAGAGGGAGAGACAGGAACATTGATCTGTTCTGTATGTGCCCTGACCAGGGATTGAACCAGCAACCTCTGCACTCCTGGACAAAGCTCTAACCAACCAAACTATCCAGCCAGAGCTGACTCATAGTATTTTTTTTTATTTTTTTTTATTTTTATTTTTTTGTATTTTTCTGAAGCTGGAAATGGGGAGAGACAGTCAGACAGACTCCCGCATGCGCCGGACCGGGATCCACCCGGCACACCTACCAGGGGGCGATGCTCTGCCCACCAGGGGGCGATGCTCTGCCCCTCCAGGGCGTCGCTCTGTTGAGACCAGAGCCACTCCAGTGCCTGGGGCAGAGGCCAAGGAGCCATCCCCAGCGCCTGGGCCATCTTTGCTCCAGTGGAGCCTCGGCTGTGGGAGGGGAAGAGAGAGACAGAGAGGAAGGAGAGGGGGAGGGGTGGAGAAGCAGATGGGCGCTTCTCCTGTGTGCCCTGGCCGGGAATCGAACCCTGGACTTCTGCACGCCAGGCTGACGCTCTACCACTGAGCCAACCGGCCAAGGCCACTCATAGTATTTTTTTTTTTAAGATTTTATTTATTCATTTTAGAGAAGGGAGAGAGAGGGGGGAGGAGCAGTAAGCATCAACTCCCATATATGCCTTGACTGGGCAAGCCCAGGGTTTCGAACCAGCGACCTCAGCGTTCCAGGTCGACGCTTTATCCGCTGTGCCACCACAGGTCAGGCAGTATTTTTATAAAAATTGAATGCATTTGGTCCTGGTCAGTAGGCTCAGTTGATTAGAATGTCATCCCAAAACACCAAGGTTGCAAGTTTGATCCCTGATCAGGGCACAAAAGAAATCAACTGGTGAACACAGAACTAACTGGACCAACAAATGCTTCTCTCTCTCCTCCTCTTTCCGTTCTCCCTCTGTCTCTTGAAAATCAATCAATAAAAATAAATAAATAAAATGTCTGCCTGGAGACAGCACAGTTCCCTCCTGTTCCTGCCAGTCATTATCAGTACTCTTATTTTTTCTCCTACCTGCTTCTGTCATTTATAGCGGTGTTTTCAACTGCGAGTCTGTAAACCAGTCCACCAGAAATTTCGTGCTGGTCTGTGAAAGAGTTAATCACCCTGATGGTGTATGAAGATTAGAGACCCAGTAATCTTAATCGAATTTGCTTATGCTCAGGGTGATTTCTGCCTTAGTGGTCCCCAAAATAATTCTCCTATTTTCACCAGTCCCCAGTGTAAAAGGTTGAAAACTACTGATTTACAGTATACTGTCGGATCCCATTTGTCTTTACAACCCCTTTTTGTGAATAATTGTGTGAAGAAGCATATAAAACAGAAAACTCTGGGACCCAGGTTCTGAGCTCTCAATTGCAAAATTACTAGTTTTAAAACACACTGCATCTGGGCTTAATTTAATATACTGACTCTACAGTCCATGTGTTTTTACATCATATCCCTAAAGTGCATATTGGCTTCATAGTGTTCTCTGTAAGAAACTGCCATTCTAGCTCACCTTCCTCTGATAAATAATGAAACAAGGGCTCCTGCAGACCTAAACTATTATTGTTATTTCTTTTTTAAGAAAATTAACTTTGCCTGACCAGGCGGTGGCACAGTGGATAGAGCGTCGGACTGGGATGCAGAGGACCCGGGTTCAAGACCCCGAGGTCGCCAGCTTGAGTGCAGGCTCATCTGGTTTGAGGAAAAAGCGCACCAGCTTGAACCCAAGATCGCTGGCTCCGGCTACTCGGTCTGCTGAAGGCCCGCGGTCAAGGCACATATGAGAAAGCAATCAATGAACAACTAAGGTTTTGCAACAGGCAATGAAAAACTAATGATTTATGCTTCTCATCTCTCTCCGTTCCTGTCTGTCTGTTTCTGTCTATCCCTCTCTCTGACTCACTCTCTGTCTTAAAAAAAAGAAAGAAAGAAAGAAAATTAACTTTAACACAGTGACATTGATCAATAAGAGTACATAGGTTTCAGGTAAACATTTCCATAGCATTTGAACTGTTGATTATGTTGTGTGCCCATCACCCAAAGTCAAATCATTTTCTGTCAGCTTATAGTTGTCCCTCTTTATACTCTTCCCTCCACCTCATCCATATTCTTCCCCTACATCCCCCTTCCCCTGGTAACCACTTCACTTTTATCCATGTCCATGAGTCTCAGTTTTATATGCCGCCTACGTGTGAAATCATACAGTTCTTAGCTTTTTCTGATTAACGTATTTCACTTAGTATAACATTCTCAAGGTCCCGAGTCATAAATGTCACTATGTCATCATTTATTTTATTTTAATTTTTTTACAGAGACAAAGAGAGAGTCAGAGAGAGAGAGAGACAGGGACAGACAACAGAAACGGAGAGATGAGAAGCATCAATCATTAGTTTTTCTTCTGTGTTGCGACACCTTAGTTGTTCATTGATTGCTTTCTCATATGTGCCTTGACCGTGGGCCTTCAGCAAACCGAGTAACCCCTTGCTCAAGCCAGCGACCTTGGGTCCAAGCTGGTGAGCTTCTGCTCAAACCAGATGAGCCTACACTCAAGCTGACGATCTTGGGATCTCGAACCTGGGTCCTCCACATCCCAGTCCGACGCTCTATCCACTGCGCCATTGCCTGGTCAGGCACTATGTCATCATTTCTTATGAGTAGTATTCCATTGTGTGTGTATATATATATACACACCATATCTTCTTTATCCAATCCTCTATCAAGGTACACTTCACTTGTTTCCATGTCAATATCACTAAATAATGCTGCGATGAACATGGGGGTGCATGTGTCTTTACATACCAATGTTTTCAAGTTTTGGAGGTAGATACCCAGTAGAGGGATTGTTGGGTTATATGGTAATTCTATTCTTTTTTTTTTTTTAATTCACTGAGAGGAGGGGAGGCAGAGGCAGACTCCTGCATGTGCCCCAACCAGGATCCACCTGGCAAGCCCACTAGGGGGCGATGCTCTGCCCATCTGAGGCCATTGCTCAGCTGCTCCAACTAAGCTTTTTTTTTTTTTTTTTCTGAAGTTGGAAACGGGGAGGCAGTCAGACAGACTCCCGCATGCACCGACCAGGATCCACCCGGCATGCCCACCAGGGGGGATGCTCTACCCATCTGGGCGTCGCTCTTGAATCCAGAGCTATCCTAGCGCCTGAGGCAGAGGCCACAGAGCCATCCTCAGTGCCCGGGCCATCTTTGCTCCAATGGAGCCCCGGCTGCGGGAGGGGAAGAGAGAGACAGAGAGGAAGGAGAGGGGGAGGGTGGTTGAAGTAGATGGGCGCTTCTCCTGTGTGCCCTGGCCGGGAATCAAACCCGGGACTCCTGCACGCCAGGTCAACGCTCTACCACTGAGCCAACCGGCCAGAACCCAACTAAGCTTTTTATTTCTTAGTGTCTGAGGCAGAGGTCAAGGAACCATCCTCAGCGCCCAGGGCCAACTCACTCCAATCGAGCCATGGCTGCAGGAGAAGTATAGAGAGAGAGAAAGAGAAGGGAGAAGGGGAGGGGAGGAGAAGCAGATGGGCACATCTTCTGTGTGCCCTGACTGGGAATCGAACACAGGACATCTGTATGCCAGGCCGATGCTCTACCACTGAACCAAGTGGCCAGGGAGAGAATTCTATTCTTTTCTTTTTTTTTTCTTTTTTGTATTTTTCTGAAGCTGGAAACGGGGAGAGACAGTCAGACAGACTCCCGCATGCGCCCGACCGGGATCCACCCGGCCCGCCCACCAGGGGCGAAGCTCTGCCCACCAGGGGGCGATGCTCTGCCCCTCCGAGGCATCGCTCTGTTGCGACCAGAGCCACTCTAGCGCCTGGGGCAGAGGCCAAGGAGCCATCCCCAGCGCCCGGGCCATCTTTGCTCCAATAGAGCCTTGGCTGTGGGAGGGGAAGAGAGAGACAGAGAGGAAGGAGAGGGGGGGTGGAGAAGCAAATGGGCGCCTCTCCTATGTGCCCTGGCCGGGAATCGAACCCAGGTCCCCCGCACGCCAGGGCGACGCTCTACCGCTGAGCCAACCGGCCAGGGCCTATTCTTAATTTTTTGAGGAACCACCATACCTTCTTCAGTAATGGTTGTACTGATTTGCATGCCCACCAGCAGTGAATGAGGGTTCCTTTCTCTCCACAGCCTCTCCAACACTTGCTATTACCTGTCTTGTTGATAATAGCAATCTAACAGGTGTGAGGTGGTATCTCATTGTAGTTTTGATTTGCAATTCTCGAATAGCTAGTGAAGATGAGCATCTTTTCATGTATCTGTTGACCATTTGTATGTCCAAGAACTATTACTTTTAAATGTTAGTATTATAATCTGTTATTTCTTTGGAACCTGTTTGTGCAGGTATTAAGTTAGCAGAGTTGAGCCTCCAGGAGGCAGCATTAGTTTATGCTTCCAGCACTGAGCTGGCCTGCAAAGTTGGGAAAGGTGATGAGATACGGAGCAAAGAGCATGGGCTCTGAGAATCCTAAGGTCCCTGACTGTCATCTTTACTTGGACCCCGCTGAACCCCAGATACCTCATGTATAAACTGGGATTAGTAATACCCACTGCAGAAGGTTGCTGGTAGGGTTACATGATTTACCACGTATAGCTTAATATACGAGAACATGCACTGCAGATATCAGTAGTGCCAGTGGTTCACTGCCTGCCAGTTCCCATTGCTGTCTGCACCGCCTTTCTTACTAGTGAGAAACCACAGCAGCAGATTTGTTGATCACCAAAGCTGCTTAAGTTAGAGTTAAGAGACAGGGTTGAGCCTGACCAGGCGGTGGCACAGTGGATAGAGCATCGGACTGAGATGTGGAGGACCCAGGTTCAAGACCCCAAGGTCGCCAGCTTGAACGCGGGCTCATCTGGTTTGAGCAAAGCTCACCAGCTTGGACCCAAGGTTGCTGGCTTGTACAAGGGGTTACTCGGTCTGCTGAAGGCCCACAGTCAAGGCACATATGAGAAAGCAATCAATGAACAACTAAGGTGTCGCATTGAAAAACTAATGATTGATGCTTCTCATCTCTCTTCGTTTCTGCCTGTCTATTCCCATCTATCCCTCTCTCTGACTCTCTCTGTCTCTGTAAAAAAAAAGAGAGACAGGGTTGAGCCTAGGCCCAGGACTTTGAAAACTAACTAGCTCAGAGCACTAGACCTGGGTATTTCCCTGGAGTGATAAATCATTTATAATTTTACTGGGCACTTAAGAGTCTTTTTTTTTTTTTTAACAGGGACAGAGAGAGAGAGGGATAAATAGGGACAGACAGACAGGAACGGAGAGAGATGAGAAGCATCAATCATCAGTTTTTCATTGCAACACCTTAGTTCATTGATTGCTTTCTCATATGTGCCTTGACCGCGGGCCTTCAGCAGACCAAGTAACCCCTTGCTCAAGCCAGCGACCTTGGGTCCAAGCTAGTGAGCTTTTGCTCAAACCAGATGAGCCCGCGCTCAAGTTGGCAACCTCGGGGTCTCGAACCTGGGCCCTTCCGCATCCCAGTCCGATGCTCTGTCCACTGTGCCACCGCCTGGTCAGGCTTAAGAGTCTTTCTTAAAGAGTGCTTTCAGTCTCTGTAGTTGACTTATGTAGAAGAATTCTACATCAGTCCTATTTCCATTCATGTCTGTCACAAAGCTGAAGATGAGCTACCATCTTAAAAGCATTTTAGAAAACTGGGAAATACTATTTAGATGTGGACAAAGGTCAAAGGTAAAAAGTTTAAAATTCAAAAGTTAGGGGCATATGTAATATTGAAATGAAAACCCTACTTCCCAACACATGTACAACATGTTAGTTTGATTAATATGGTTAGTCTTCCCCTAAGTTTTTCACTTTTACAACAATGGAATCAGTCCACTCTGGTATGCCACTTACCTTTTCTTTGTAAAACATGTCTTGGACAGCTTCTTAGACAATGCAGAAGGATCAAGCTCCTCGTTTTTACCAGTCCTCACACTGTGTGACTTCTGGGAGCAGCCACAGAGCGAAGGGGGCTTAAGGAACAGGGCCCGTGGTGAGAAGCAGGGATTGGTAGGAGGAGATTAATACCCCAGCTTCCTAAAGCATTTGGGCTTTAAAAAGGTTCTCATCAACCATCCAAGTGATGGCTTCTGCTTTAGACTAAATGGATTTCAGTGTATGGTTCTTAAAGGACAGCCACAGCCCTAGGAAGTGGCTTAGAATATTGATCAGTGTTGCAGGTGGAGAAAATTGCCAATAGTAGCTTCTCTCCACCTGAGCCAGGATTACTGGATTTGCTCCAGGCATTTGAACCTGATCTAAGAGGTAGGTCCACAGGCAAGTTCCTGCCAGCCAACAGTGATTACTGTTCACCACTTAAGTGGCCTGTGAGGACTGGACTTGGTTTTACTTTTTCTGAAACCTCAGGGCGCATCTCTCACATTTTCCCTACCCATCTCCTATTCCAGGATTGATCCTGCCAAATGGAGACATTAACTGGAACTGCCCATGCCTTGGGGGAATGGCCAGTGGCCCCTGTGGGGAGCAATTCAAGTCGGCCTTTTCTTGCTTCCACTATAGCACGGAGGATGTCAAGGGATCAGACTGTGTAGACCAGTTCCGGGCAATGCAGGAATGCATGCAGAAGTACCCAGACCTCTATCCCCAAGACGATGAGGATGAGGAAGAGGAAGAGAAGAAGCCAGCAGAACGTTCAGAAGAGACAGCTCCCAATGAGGCCACCACAACCAAAGAAGAGGAGGGGTCAAGCTAATGAAGGCCATGCTGTAGCACTGGACTGGACTACGGCCTTCCACCGTAGAGTGATATGAACCTTTTGCAAAATGCCTTTTGGTCTCTCTCCAAGAAAGTGTCTTTCCCTCTATTGTTCTGTGCACTGTAATGTACAAAATAACTTATTTTGATGATCAGGGGTCTTGGCCCCTTAACATATACACTGAAAAAAAATGAGGTTTTATGTATGTGTCAGATAATTCTATCCGTGAATGTTGCTGCCGCTTCAGAATTCTCTTCTCCGATTACTCCAGATTTTGCCACCTTGAAATAATGTGCTGAATATTATCAGCAACCAAAAATCATTATCTTGGATTGTCTCTTGTGAGTGAGATGATTTATTCTGATTCATTATCTCCCTTTTAGTAGATTTTATAACCATTTGGGAAATGAAATAGAAACAACATCTTTCTTTAAAACTGCTGGAATGGGGCCATTTCTAATACAAGAGGCCAGATAATCAGATCCTTGTTTCTCAAAAACCATCATGACCTTGAGTATGTGAGGAGGTACCATGCTTTGTTTCTGATACATTTTGGTTTCCATTTTTACATTGGGCTCCAGGTTTTCTTTTTAGAAAGTGGAGCTTTGGATCCTCCTATTCACAGTCCCTTTCTAAATGAAGAAAAAGCTGTTTTCTGCTGTACTTGTTATTCCAAAAGCCCTGGTTTGGGGCCTGTGTTCACGCTGGCTCTATGTCAACCTGTTCAGGTGCAATGTTCTCAAGAGGTGGGGACCTACTTGGTACCAAAGTAACAACCAAAAAGGAAATGTGAATTTAATGGTCAATTAAAAAGAAAACATGGTTTTTTACCTGATTTTGAATGTGTCCTTTATTACTAATTAAAAATTTTTGTTGTAAGGAAATAGAAATTATGAAAAGTGCAATTGAAATTCCTCTGATCAAATTTTCTGTATTGAGTTCATATGAAACTGTTTTAGTCTGTGAGCAGATAGATGCCTTCATCAGACATTGTAATCCATGGATGGGGAGGCTTTTCTCATTTGAATAAGGAACTAAAGCCCCCTTGCAGGTTAAGTCATTTGCCCAGGGTAACTGCTAACCAGTTTTCAGGCTGTGATGCAGTAATGCTTCATTTGTCCCAGGTGTACTGGTTCTCTATTACTGTGTAAAAAATTACCTTAAGACATAGCAACGTGAAACAAACATTCTCTCCCAATTTCTGTTGGTCAGGATTCTGAGCATGGCTACCTCGGTCCTCTGGAGCAGCTGCTCATGCTGTGGTCAGGGTGTTGGCCAGGGTTACAGTCATCTCCAGGCTTGACAGGCTTTCCTCTGGTAGTTTGGGGTAGGATTCAGTTCCCTGCGGTTTGTTGAATTGAGGGCCTCAGTTCCTCCTTGGCTATTTTGATCCAAGCCCTCCCTCAGTTCCTTGGCATATTGGGCTTTTCCTTAGGTCAGCTGACAACATGGCAGGTGGCTTCCATAGTCTATTTGTTAGAAGTGAGTCACAGCCCACACTCAAGAGAGGTAACAGAGGGCATGAGAACCAGGAGGCTGCCTACCACACCAGAGCACAGTAACAGCACATTAAAGCTGGAAAGCAAAGTTAGATGTGAGAAATTGGAGTTCTGTGTTGGGGAGATAGAGAACTATGGTATCTATAGTCAGAACTTTTTTAAAAATTTGGTTAAGCCTGACCTGTGGTGGCACAGTGGATAAAGCGTCCACTTGGCAATGCTGAGGTTGCCGGTTCAAAACCCTGGGCTTGCCTAGTCAAGGCACATATGGGAGTTGATACTTCCAGCTCCTCCCCTCATCTCTCTCTGTCTCTCCCTCTCCTCTCTAAAATGAATAAATAAAAAATTAAAAAAAAAAATTTTTGGTTAAAAACCAAGAGCCAGGAGCTTCCCAAATTTGGGAGCTGTGACAACCCTGTGAAGAGCCCTTGTGACTTCTTTTAGCCTCATAAAGGGCCTTGCACATTTAACAAACATACTTCTCAGTTAAAATTTTTATCACCCCCGGCCCTAGCCGGTTGGCTCAGTGGTAGAGCGTCGGCCTGGCGTGCGGAAGTCCCGGGTTCGATTCCCGGCCAGGGGACATAGGAGAGGCGCCCATCTGCTTCTCCACCCTTCCCCCTCTCCTTCTTCTCTGTCTCTCTCTTCCTCTCCCGTAGCTGAGGCTCCATTGGCGCAAAAGATGGCCCGGGCGCTGGGGATGGCTCCATGGCCTCTGCCTCAGGCGCTAGAGTGGCTCTGGTCGCAACAGAACGACGCCCCAGATGGGCAGAGCATCGCCTCCTGGTGGGCATGCCGGGTGGATCCCAGTTGGGCACATGCGGGAGGCTGTCTGACTGCCTCCCTGTTTCCAGCTTCAGAAAAATACAAAAATTTTAAAAACTAAGAAAAAAAAAATTTTTTTTTTGATCACCCCCAGATGTTACTGATTTGGGAACATGTTATAGATCCCATTCATTCAATGCATTCAAGAAACTTAAGTTTAAGTCATAGGGACATGGAAAATGAGTCACATATGGTACCTGCCTGCATGAGGTCAGCTTTTACTAGAAAGTTGAAGGAATGGATGGGTATGGCATGGTGGCACTGGAGTCTCAAGGTAGATTTTCTTTTGGCCACGTTACTCTTACAGCAGAGACTCTCAAGCTGACTTTGCCCAAGTCCACTGGGTTGGACAAAAGATTCCATTATTCCAAAAACAACTTGGTGATGAAAAAGTGCCCACTACATAAGCAGTGGAGAGTAGGAAGAGATTATGCTTTAGAATCAGGGTTTGAATAATTCTTTTTTTACTTAAAAATATTCTTTACTTTTTAAATAACTTTTTTAAGTTGATATATAATATTATATTAGCCTCAAGTGTCTAACAGTGATTAGACTTTCTTTTTTTTTTTCATTTTTCCAAAGCTGGAAACAGGGAGGCAGTCAGACAGACTCCCACATGCGCCCGACCGGGAGCCACCTGGCATGCCCACCAGGGGGCAATGCTCTGCCCATCTGGGGCGTTGCTCTGTTGCATCCAGAGCCATTCTAGCGCCTGAGGCAGAGGCCACAGAGCCATCCTCAGCGCCCGGGCCATCTTTGCTCCAATGGAACCTGGCTGCGGGAGGGGAAGAGAGAGACAGAGAGGAAGGAGAGGGAGAGGGGTGGAGAAGCAGATGGGCGCTTCTCCTGTGTGCCCTAGCCGAAAATCGAACCCGGGACTCCTGCATGCCAGGCCGACGCTCTACCGCTGAGCCAACCGGCCAGGGCTGATTAGACATTTTTATAATTTAGAGTGATCACCCTGATAAGCCTAGTACCCCTCTGACACCACACACAGTACGATATTCTTGGCTATATTTACATGCCCATGACTCTTTATAACTGGCAATTTATACATCTTAACCCTTTCACCTTTTTTACCCAACTCCACTGTCAACCAACAAAATGCTCTCTGTAAATTTGTTTTGTTTTTTAGACTTAAGTGAATTTCACATAAGTGAAATTATATGGTACTTGTCTTTTTCTTATGTCACTTAGCATAATACCTTCTAGGTTCATCCATGTTGTCGCAAATGGCAAGATTTCATTCTTTTGATGGCTGAATAATATTCCGTTGTATACATTCACCATCTTTTATTGATTTGTGTATCAGTGGAAACTAGTCTTTTGATTGGAGCATTTAAACCATTTACATGTAAAGCAATTATTGATAGGTATGCAAGCTGGGTGCAGGGAGAGTCAGCAAATAAACCCCAATGGCTTTTGCCCACAGTTCTGTCTGGGAGAAAGCTGCTCCTCCAGTCCTCGCTCTGAAGCCAGACAATGCAGTTCCTCCCTGGATGTCTCTGCTGCTTTTCAAGCTGCTACTCCAATGTTGGAGCTCAGTGCAAGCGAGGCTGAGAGTAAATCCGTGCACTGGCCCCTTAAGGGGAACACCCGGGACTCAAGCAAGCAGCCATCCCTTTCACTTAGCCACAGTCCTGCAGGTTTTCACAGCCAGAAGTTAGGGGGATTTCTCTCCCTGTCACTGAGACCCTGGGTTGAGAAGCATCAAGTGGGACTGGGACCCCTCACTTCTGGAGGGGGGCACCACTGCAGCTGGGGTATCCCCTTCCATCCCCGTTTAACTGCCACACTGAGTGTGGGGCCTCTGCATCTCCAACCTTTTTACCAGTATCAGTGTGGCTTCAGAATATCCTTAATTATATAGGATTTCTGTTTAGCTAGTCTTCAGGCTCTTCTGCAGGGCGGGGGGTGTGTGTGTGAGTGTGTGTCTGTAATTTAGTTGTAATTTTGATACAGTACTGGGGGAGGGTGAGCACAGCATTCACCTACTCGGCCATCCTGATGAAAAGTTCTTCCTTGCAATTGGTGAAAAAGCTTACATCCTTTGTTCTTTAGCTTTATTTTGAAATTTGCTGATTACAGATCTCACTTGTTTTATTTCATATGTTTCTCTGTCACTTGCATTTTCTATAAACTGGGAGCTATGGGAAGTTTTTAAAAGTATACATGTTCAGACCCCACCCTAAAAATGTATTCGGTAGGACTGGTTTGGGTGCTGGGAATCTCTAATTTTCCTAAGATCTTAGGTGAGTCTGAGTCTGTTTGCCTCATGTTTGGGACTTGCCAATACATCTGACTCCACCAGTAACCAAAGTCAACTTCAGTCAGTCAGTAGCAGAGAGAGACAGTAATCTCCAGTGGTGGGCAGTGCAGGACGGTCACTGCAAGAAGAGATATTCGTTGTCTCCTGTAGGTTAACAGACCCACATTGGGAACTTTCTGGGAGCCCCAGTGCATGTGCCTTCTTCCTCTAACCCAGGTTAGGGAAACTTCTTAAGTGATCAGGACCTTCCCTGCCCTTGAAGGGTATGTGTCAGGACAAGCAACACTCTTCCTACTGTGGCCCCTGAGGACAAGTTTGCTGTCCACAAGGTGGATGATTGTCCCAAGAATAACAAACGGCTGACAATGCTCCTGTCTGTTCTGGGCTGCTGAGGGAGGCGGGCCTGGCACACAGGCCCAAAGCCTGTGCTCTTTCCTGTCTGCTGATATTCCCCCTCCCCCACTCCCCAGGACCAGCTGTCCCCTTAACTGCTGGGACGGTCCACTGGTAACAGCCAGTCCCTCACTGCGTGGCACACAGCAGTCAGAGTGAGCTATCATCGTCTACTCTCATCACTTCATACCCTGTTCTAAGCCCACCCATGACTTCCCATCCCATTTAAGAATTGATCCACAGCAACTCCTCACCATGGTTGACAAGGCCCACTTGAGTCTGACCCATACCTACTTCTCCTATCACATCATTTTCATTCTTCTTTTTTCAAGATTTTATTTATTCATTTAAAAAAATTTTTTTTAATTTTAATTTATTTAATTTATTCATTTTTTTTTTTTTTTTTTTTAGAGAGGAGAGGGAGAGACAGAGAGAGAGAAGGGGGGGGGAACTGGAAGCATCAACTCCCATATGTGCCTTGACCAGGCAAGCCCAGGGTTTCAAACCGGCGACCTCAGCATTTCCAAGTCGATGCTTTATCCACTGCACCACCACAGGTCAGGCTTATTCATTTTAGAGATGAGAGACAGAAATAGAGAGAAGAAGGGACGAGCAGGAAGCATTAACTCCCATAATGTGCCTTGACCGGGCAAGCCCAGGGTTTCAAACCGGCGACCTCAGCGTTCCAAGTCGACGCTTTATCGACTGTGCCACCACAGGTCAGGCCACTTTTCTCTTTCCTCCCTGGCCACACTGGTCTTTCTGCTGGACCTAAAACAGTCCAGCCCCATTCCTACCTCAGGGACTTTGCATTGGCCCTATGGTTCTCCAAGAATACTCTTCCTCTAGCTCCTCACGTGACCCATCACTCCTGTCTCCACTGAAAATTCATCTCCTCAAAGAAGCCTTCCCTGACCACCTTGTGTAACCCAGCACCCCTTCATCACTGTATCCTCTTATCCTATTTATATTATATCAATTATCATTATTTAAAATTATGTTATTGACTTGTTGGTCCCTTCCTTTCATTTGTAGATGCTCTCAGGAGAGGGGCTTCTCAGTCATCAGAATATCCCAAGCAACAAGCACAGGTGCTCAATAAACATTGTACAGGAAATCGGTAGATTGAGAGATTCATAAATGAAACAGCATTTGCTCAGTCCTGCCTACACACACACACACACACCACACACACCACACACACACGCATACCACCACCACCACCACCGCTGGTTTTAGCCTGAGTCCTGCCCCAATTTGCACAGGTGTCAATGCAGGAGCCACATAGAAACTGCACCCAAAAGTCCTTTTTGGAGGCAGAATGTCATATAGAACCAGGTACCCCACATGGAATATACTTTATGGGAACCAGGAGGTTTGGGGCCTCACATTGGATAACTGGATTTCAAGTCAAACACTGGATTTTATAGAATATTATTGGTCAGTAAGGGACCACTGAGAACAGATAGAATGAGAATAAAAACAATAGGCCCTGGCCGGTTAGCTCAGTGGTAGAGCGTCAGCCTGGCGTGCAGGAGTCCCGGGTTCGATTCCCAGCCAGGGCACACAGGAGAAGCGCCCATCTGCTTCTCCACCCCTCCCCCTCTCCTTCCTCTCTGTCTCTCTCTTCCCCTCCCGCAGCCAAGGCTCCATTGGAGCAAAGTTTGCCGGGTCGCTGAGGATGGCTCTGTGGCCTCTGCCTCAGGCGCTAGAATGGCTCTGATTGCGACAGAGCGATGGCCCCAGATGGGCAGAGCATCGCTCCCTGGTGGGCATGCCGGGTGGATCCCAGTCGGGCGCATGCGGGAGTCTGACTGCCTTCCCGTTTCCAACTTCAGAAAAATACAAAAAAAAAAAATAATAATAGGTGAGCCCTGGGGGGATGGGAGTGCTGCTGGACACCTTCCAGGGAGCAGGACTTCCTCGTCTCCCTATTCTGCTCCTGAGACCAGATGCTCCTCGGGCCACCACGGACTGCTTCTTTCATTGTCAAGAAGCGCAGTTCCTCCTAGTTTGTGTGGGTGGCCACTGGCATGACTCAGAGCAGGAGCCATCTGGTAGACGGGGTCCCGCCAAGGCCACTCTGCCTCTTCTCTTTGCTCCTGGATCCTACTCGGCTCACACAGGGCAGAGTTGTCTTTCTTTCTGCCCAAGAAGGGAGTCTAGGGGCTTGAGCAGAGGAACATCAGATTTTCCACAGCCACCTTCAGCCCTGGGATGTTCAGAGCAGCCTCTCACTTGAAATCTCACTTTCTGAGGCTCCTTGCCCTTGGCTGTTTAGTAAGGAGGTGGCTGGTGGCTAAGGAATCGCAGGCAAAATGGCTGAGGTTGTAATCGCCAGTGGTGGGCAGTGGTGGTCCCTGAAGGAAGAGGCTTTAGCTGTTGTAGCCTGTTAAATGTTTGTCCTCTCTGCAGAGTGCCTCAGCTAGCAAGCTTCTGTGGGGGTCAGCTTCTTATCATCATGCTCTGAATGCCCAATTTTGGGACTGGAGCAACCGAGGTCTTTGTCCAACTCTTCCATAGGTCAGTGTTTCTTGAGCGCTTGTCCAGGGACTGGCTTCTCTTCCTCCACCTTAACTGGGGTGGTCAAAGCGCATCCCCACCGACCCAGTAGCCACCAACCAGGCAGTATGTCTCCCAGGCCAGCACACCTGGGTTTCTCCAAACATTTGGAAGACAATATGGTAGTGACCAAGTGTAGAAGGCAAGGTGGGAGCAGTGGTAGGATTCAAATAATTCAGTTCTCTGTCCTAATGACAGTTTTAAGTATAAAAAGAAATGATATACCGAGAGGTAGTTTATTCATTTTATGCAGTTAATACTTAAATAAGAACAATAAAAGAGGTACACAAAACTAGATTATGTTATAAGAAAGAGTTTTAAAATATTAATGAAAAAATATTAAGCCCTGACCAGGCGGTGGCACAGTGGATAGAGCGTCAGACTGGGATGCGGAGAACCCAAGTTCAGGACCCCGAGGTCACCAGCTTGAGCGCAGGCTCATCTGATTTGAGCAAGGCTCACCAGCTTGGACCCAAGGTCTCTGGCTTGAGCAAGAGGTTACTCGGTCTGCTGAGGGCCCACAGTCAAGGCACTTATGAGAAAGCAACCAATGAACAACTGGGGTGTCGCAGCAAAAAGCTGATGATTGATGCTTCTCATCTCTCTCTGTTCCTGTTTGTCTGTCCCTATCTATCCCTCTTTCTCTGACTCTCTCTGTCTCTGTTAAAAAAAAAAAATTAAATAATGCTCATAATGTCTCGGAGGAATTTGAGGTATAACACAAAGCTGAAACAAATGACAACTTGTCACCCCCTGGTTGTTTGGCACTTTTTCTCTTTACGTTATATGTCTGTTTACTGAAGTAACAAACGCAAGGGAATTAAAATGTAGTATTTCATGGAAAGTATAATGAGTTTTGGGGTTTTTTTTATTATTTTTATTTATTCATTTTTTAGAGAAGAGAGAGAGTGAGAGAAGTGGGGGAGGAGCAGGAAGCATCAACTCCCATATGTGCCTTGACCAGGCAAGCCCAGGGTTTTGAACCGGCGTCCTCAGCATTCCAGGTCGATGCTTTATCCACTGCGCCACCACAGGTCAGGCGAAAAGTATAATGAGTTTTATGAAATGAATAAATGAATATTACAAGCATAGTTAGTTCTGTTAAATTTTTTTCACCTATGGATGGAATGAACATTACGGACACTTAGAATATGCTATTGTGCAAATGAATGTTAAAAAAGAGTAAGGAATGTAAATTTGTGATTTCCACATTGGGCAGCTACCCAGGTGCCCACCTTAGAGAGAACCCTGACTACAAGTGCCATTTTAACAACCAGTTTACCAAACTCAACAAAGAATTAGGTACTGGTTTGTCGAACCAGTATGAACCGGCTGAATCCCACCACTGAGTGGGAGTCACTGATGCTGGAAAGAAATCAGAATCAATCAGTCACTTGTGCTATACACTATCCTGCTAGGATGTCTCCTCTCTTATGTCTTCCCCAGGTTCTTTCTGAAGCCTCCTAATCTGCTTGGTGTCCAGGAGACAGCCTTCACCCGTCACTTCCGTGAGTCCCCTAGAGAAGGGGTGTTGGCTAAAAAGCAATTCTGTTGGGCCCAAGGCAGCAGCAGGAGACCAGTAAATCTTCTCCATTCCCAGAGAAAACAGCCTCAAAATGACTGCAGTCAGGATTTCCTGCACCTCTCCCACAACTGAGAAAAGATTTCTTTTTTTTTTTTTTTTTTAAAGACTTTTTTTTTAATTTATTCATTTTAGAGAGGAGAGAGAGAGGGAGAGAGAGAGACAGGCAGACAGAGAGAGAGAGAAGAGAAAGAGACAGGGGGGAGGAGCTGGAAGCATCAACTCCCATATGTGCCTTGACCAGGCAAGCCAGGGTTTCGAACCGGCGGCCTCAGCATTTCCAGGTCGACGCTTTATCCACTGCGCCACCACAGGTCAGGCCTACAGTGTTCTTTTTTTTTTTTTTTTAATTTTTATTTATTTATTCATTTTACAGAGGAGAGGGAGAGACAGACAGAGAGAGAGAGAGGAGAGACAGAGAGAGAGAGAAGGGGGGAGGAGCTGGAAGCATCAACTCCCATATGTGCCTTGACCAGGCAAGCAGGGTTTCGAACCGGCGACCTCAGTATTTCCAGGTCGATGCTTTATCCACTGCGCCACCACAGGTCAGGCGAGAAAAGATTTCTTATAGCCTGTCACTTCTGAGGCTTTAACAAAATGCCTTCCAAGTTTTGGGGAAAAGTAATATAAATCAGTTTCAAAACCCCTCCTACCTTGACAACTCCTCTTGGGCCTGGTTCACACTGCTTTTTTCACCCACACTGAACTCTAGTCCTGGCACTTTTATCTAGGTCAGAAAAAGACCAAATACTAACCTGACCTGGGGGATGGTGCAGTGGATCAAGTGTTGACCTGGAACACTGAGGTCACTGATTCAAAAGCCTCGGCTTGCCCAGTCAAGGCACATATGGGAAGCAACTACTATGAGTTGATGCTTTCCACTTTTCCTCTCTCTCTCTCTCAAATGAAATAATAATCATAATAAATTTAAAATTTTTTAAAAGACCAAATACTGAGGCTAAGTGACCAGGAGGTTCTGAGCCAAGTTCTGGGTACCAAGTCTAGGCTGACATCATGCAGTGTTCTGGGCGACCACGTCCTCAGCCCTGCAGTCTCAGGATCACTTCGACACTCCCCTCGGCTCTCTGTTCTCCCGGGGTTGAGCCCACTGGTTCCCTCAGTACTCAGCAGCTCCGTGTAGGATGTACCCAAGGGGCCCCATGTGCATGTCTACATGACAGCACAGTGAAGGTGACTGGGTTTGAAAGGGAGGTTCGTGAGCAGTGCTCAACAATTTTTCCTCAGACTAAAAATTTATCATTTTCCAACCAAAATGCACTTGACTTTTGCTAAAAGGCCAACCAGTAAAGTGTCTGAATGGAAATATGTTGTGTCCCAAGGGGGAACGTTACACTGATAAGGATGAGGACCTTTCTGAACACCTGCCCAAGAATGTCGTTGCTCTTGTCCTCAGTGGTGAATAGGAACACCGTGGTCTCTGAGGGGGCCCCTGGCTGCTGGTATTATGTATAGATAGCTAGGGTAGTTCTCAGGTGTGATGGACAAATCATCTCAGGATGATGTGGCAGTCAGATGAGGTTGTTTTTACACCAATGCCTCCTGTACAGATGCCCGGCTAAGGCCTACCTGCTGTGTTGCACTCCCAGGGGACAGAGGACAAGCTACAGTGAATGTATAAGATCTGGTCAATCATCTCTCTCTCAGGCAACCAGATTGGTATTGGGTAGAGAACTTGTAGGGAAGATTCTCCAGGAATACTACATTTCCATAGTTACCCTGCCATGGAAACTGTGAGGTCATTACTACCCAGTCAGTTCATATGGAATCTGTGATTTGCTCTTAAGGTTTTTTGGAGAGCAGGTTGAAGGCAGAGAGGCACCCTGCCTGTGCTCTTATACCTGTCCCTCCCTACCTTTGCCTTAGTTATGTACCTACTCCCTGTGGACTGGCATAGCCCTAGGGACCACATGAAGGTAAGAGAAACTCCATTCTGAGATTAGCGTGAAAAGCAAGATGAATTTAAGATAGCTAGGTTTAGCCTGGCCAGGTGGGGGTGCAGTGAATGGAGCATTGACCTGGGACACTAAGGATCCAGGTTCCAAACCTCGAGGTCACTTGCTTGAGTGCAGGTTCATCCAGCGTGAGCACAGGGTCACTGGCTTGAGCCCAAGGTTACTGGGTTGAGCAAGAGGTCTCTAGCTCAGCTAGAGCCCCCAAGTCAAGTCACATATGAGAAAGCAATCTAACAACTAAAGTGCCACAACAACAAGTTGGTACTTCTCATCTCTCTCCCTTACTGTCTGTCTGTCCCTGCCTGTTCCCCTCCCCCCTCTCTCTCGCTAAAAAAAATTAAAAAATAAAAGATGGCTAGGTTTATGGCATTGACCCTAATTAATTCTCCAACAATTGGAGAGGCACAGATCTGTGTGGACTGGGAAATCCAGGAAAGTGGTGGGTGTGAAGGACAAGTGAGATTTGGACCTATGAAGAGGAGAGGGAAGACATTTCAGTTGGGAAGAATAAAAGCAAAGACAAGCTCTTCTTGACCTTGTCTTGCCTCAAATGTCAATTCATAGAACCCTCACATTTTTAGAACTGAGGACTCAAAAAACAAAGAGGTTCAATGGCCTGCACAAGGTTACAACAGGTAGTGAAGAGATGTTCTTCATGTTGGGGCTCTGGATTTATAGCTGAGAGAAATGTAAGGATGAGCTCATCATAATTCAAAGTGACACTGGGAGAATTAGTGTCCTCCAAGTAAAGGTACTCCGAGGCCAAGTGAGGGTCCTGAATGGCTCACAGAGTGGGAATAATGGGCTCATTTTAATGCAAAATTGAAAACAAATTCATGACAAAATGACATAATGCAAAATGACAATCCAATCAACACACTCCTCTCCCCCTCCAAAAGGAAAATAATGACAATGCACCACCAGGGAAAGATAAGATGTGGGCACAGCAACAGCCCAGGTGAAAAGCCTGTGAAGAGGTGTTTCTTTTTTCTTTTCTTTTTTTATTATTATTTTTTTATTCATTTTTAGAGAGGAGAGAGAGAGAGACAGAGAGAGAAGGGGGGGGGAGGAGCAGGAAGCATCAACTCCCATATGTGCCTTGACCAGGCAAGCCCAGGGTTTTGAACCAGCGACCTCAGCATTTCCAGGTCGACCCTTTATCCACTGCGCCACCACAGGTCAGGCCATGAAGAGGTGTTTCTAAAAGACGATTTGGGCCTGACCAGGCGGTGGCGCAGTGGATAGAGTGTTGGACTGGGTGCAGAGGACCCAGGTTCAAGACCCCAAGGTCGCCAGCTTGAGTGCAGGCTCATCTGGTTTGAGCAAAAGCTCACCAGCTTGGACCCAAGGTCACTGGCTTGAGCAAGGGCTTACTAGGTCTGCTGAGGGCCCGCAGTCAAGGCACATATGAGAAAGCAATCAATGAACAACTAAGGTCTCGCAACGAAAAACTGATGATTGATGCTTCTCATCTATCTCCGTTCTTGTCTGTCTGTCCTTGTCTGTCCCTCTCTCTCTGTCCCTGTTTAAAAAAAAAAAAAAAAAAAAGACGATTTGGTGCTACTCAGAAGAAGAAAAAGACAACTCTGCCCTTAGCAGGCTCAGGCCCATAGAAAGAAATCATATTTGGGGTACCCTTTGATACAATGTGGCCAAGAACTTCCTAGCAATGAGAGAGAAATTTATTTCGGAGGAAGATCCCTGTTGCTGACCTTTAATAAGCAAAGATGGGACATTTGTTTGCTGGGGCGGTTGCAGAGGGGATGTGCCCAGGAGGTAGATTGCCTAGGCTACCATTTGAGAATTTGGGTAAGCCCACTTGAAACCATAGCACCTTCTTTCACTCCTAAATTGTTTGGATTAGCATGGTGCATGTCAGGACAAAACTAGGACTAACTAGAGAAGGCTAGCTTTGGGGAGTGGCAGAGGTAAAGTGTGAAGGGGAGGGCTCTGGGAGAGCTTTGTCCTGGCAGATGGGCCAGCATGAGACCCCTCGGATCCTCCAAGGCTCCGGAGAGTTTGCTTGTCTAGGAGCATCCCCCTGATCCCATAAGGGTACCGGTATCCTCTCAGGACGTGGTTGAGCCTCTGGGGAAGGTTGAATAGCATAGACAAATGATTTAGCAACTTAAAAGGGCTTAAAACTCACCTGCGGATTTCACAAAACAATTTACAAATACCTATAAGTAAATTTTCAAGTCAAACCTCAGAAGTGGGGTGGGGGTCAGGCATTTAAAAATTTTTTTGAGAGAGAGAGAGAAAAAGAGGGGGAAGAAGTGGGAAGCTCTAACTCATAGTATTTGCTTCCCATATGTGCCTTGACTGGGCAAACCCAGGGTTTTAAACCGGTGACCTCAGCATTCCAAATCAGTGCTTTATCCACTGCACCACCAAAGATCAGGTAGGCATTTGTACTTTTCTCTTTTTTTCTTTTTTTTTTAGGTGAGAGGAGGGGAGAAAGTGAGCCAGACTACCACATGTGCCCAGACTGGGATTCACCCAGCCACTCCATCTAGGGCAATGCTCGAATACCAAGCTATTTTTAGCACCTGAGGCTGACATGGTCGAGCCAAACAAGCTATCCCTGAGCCACACCTGAACCAATTGAGCCACTGGCTGCAGGAGGGGAAGAGGGTGACTAGGGGAAAAGGGAGGGGTAAGAAGCAGATAGTCACTTCTCCTGTGTGCCCTGACTGGGAATCAAACCTGTGATATCCACATGCCAGGCCAACACTCTATCCACGGAGCCACTGGCCAGGGCCACATTTGCACTTTTTTTTTTTTTTTTTTTTTTTTTATTTATTGATTTTTTTTTAATTGATTTTTAGAGAGAGGGGAGAGAGAGAAGGGGGAGGAGCAGGAAGCATCAACTCCCATATGTGCCTTGACCAGGCAAGCCCAGGGTTTCGAACCGGCAACCTCAGTGTTCCAGGTCGACGCTTTATCCCACTGCGCCACCACAGGTCAGGCACATTTGCACTTTTTAATTTAATTTAATCATTTTAGAGAGGAGAGGGAGAGACAGAGAGAAGGGGGGAGGAGCTGGAAGCATCAATTCCCATATGTGCCTTGACCAGGCAAGCCCAGGGTTTTGAACCGGCGACCTCAGCATTTCCAGCTCAACGCTTTATCCACTGCACTACCACAGGTCAGGCTACATTTGCACTTTTAACAAGCTTTTTAGGCAGTTCTAACACAGTGGTCCATGGATAGTGACCAAATTATTGTCCAAACTGAGTGGCTTTTGAGAGTCAAAATGGACAATATTCAAAACTCTGCCACGTATAGATGTGAACAAAGACTTTTTTTTTTTTTAATTTATTTTATTTTACTTATTCATTTTAGAGAGGAGAGAGAGAGGAGAGAGAGACAGGGGGGAGGAGCTGGAAGCATCAACTCCCATATGTGCCTTGACCAGGCAAGCCCAGGGTTTCAAACCGGCGACCTCAGCATTTCCAGGTTGACACTTTATCCACTGCGCCACCACAGGTCAGGCCAACAAGGACTATTGAAGGAAAACAGAAGTATACATTATTCTATGCATGAATGACATTTGACAAAAGCTAGCATCCTGTTGAAGAATACAACCCTGGGTACAGACAAACCAGATTCTGACCTACTCTCTGTGTGATTCTGAGCAAGTTCTTTTATCTCCCTAAGCCTCATTTTTTTTTTTTTTGTATTTTTCTGAAGCTGGAAATGGGGAGAGACAGTCAGACAGACTCCCGCATGCGCCTAAGCCTCATTTCTTCACATAAAAAAAAGTTTCACTGTACATTTAGTACAATATTTTCTTTTGGCAAAGGTTGTCCTGGGCCTGGGTTGCCATTTCTGTTTTCTACAACCTGATCATTTCCAGTTGCAAGTATTGTTAAGTTGTTTTGTGGAGTATATTTGATTCTCAACTATTCATTACTTCAGGCAAAGTTTATATATATAACGTCGCAGAGCCTGGAACCTAGGAGATAGTGAGAGGATGCTATATACTTATTTTGCCAGTTTGGTAAAGCACTGTAATACTCTCTCCTCTTCTGCCATCACCAAGAGATGAGGGAAAAGGCAGAGATTGGAAATGAACACCAAGCAATTCTTCTGTGTCAGTCTGTCTTTTATTCTTTTGCGTCAGTCTGTCTTTTATTATTCTGCGTCAGTCTGTCTTTTATTCTTCTGCCAGCACTTCTCAGAGTGATTTCATCAAGAGCGCACAAGCTTTCTACGGGCACTATTGGTGAAGAAAATTTGTCTGTACTGCTAGTCACAGCCCCTTTCCCTTCTCAAGAGGGCTTAAAGGATGTTTGGAGGCAGGAAATAATATCTAAATATTTACAAACTGTAAGGCCAGGGGCACCGCCATGGCCATACACATGCAGGTTCTCATTGGATTGGGCAGACAGTAAAGGAACAGATGAGCCAAAAATGGTGGGCCATTCCGTTTATTAAAGTCTCCTAACAGCGCACAAGCAAACAGGCAGAGCTACCAAGCCTCTTAGCATCCTGGACTCACAGGCTCCCACCAGCCTCAGCACTCCCCAGCCAGACATCTGGGCTGAAATCTCAGGGCTCCCAAACCTATCATCTCTCTCTCTCTCTCTCTCTCTCTCTCTCTCTCTCTCTCTCTGCATTCTCCAGCAAAACAGGCTGGGAGAAAAAAAACCTGTTCCAACAAACAATAGTAAATAATCACCCCTCCCCACAGCTGCAGGCGGCCTGCAATTTGCAATCTGCTACCCTTAGGGCAAGCACCTCAGGCTTCCATAGACTATACACACAGTGCACTGCCCCAATACTAGCAGAAAACTTTAATAAAAAAAACACCCAGCCTGACCAGGCGGTGGCGCAGTGGATAGAGCGTCAGATTGGGATGCGGAAGACCCAGGTTCGAAATCCCGAGGTCGCCAGCTTGAGCACGGGCTCATCTGGCTTGAGCAAAAAGCCCACCAGCTTGAACCCAAGGTCACTGGCAAGGGGTTACTCGGTCTGCTGAAGGCCCATGGTCAAGGCACATATGAGAAAGCAATCAATGAACAACTAAGGTCTCGCAACGAAAAATTGATGATTGATGCTTCTCATCTCTCTCTGTTCCTGTCTGTCTGTCCCTATCTATCTATCCCTCTCTCTGACTCTCAATCTCTGTCCCTGGGGAAAAAAAACAAAACACCCAACACAAACTAAAACATCAATTAAAAAAGACTTCGTCCTTGGTGTGGTAGTTTAGAATGTGAGTTTTCTTAATCCAATAGTTTAGAATGTGAGTTTGCTGGAAATCAAAACCACAATGTGGTAACACCTCAGCTCTTATAATGTTAGATACACCTGACCTGTGGTGGTGCAGTGGGTAAAGCATTGACCTGGAATGCTGATGTCGCTGGTTCAAAACCCTGGGCTTGCCTGGTCAAGGCACATATGACAAGCCATCAATGAACAACTAAAGTGAAGCAACTAGCCTGACCAGGCGGTGGCACAGTGGATAGAGCGTCGGACTGGGATGCAGAAGGACCCAGGTTCAAGACCCCGAGGTTGCCAGCTTGAGCACGGGCTCATCTGCTTTGAGCAAAAGCTCACCAGCTTGGACCCAAGGTCACTGACTCCAGCAAAGGGTTACTCGCTCTCCTGAAGGCCCACGGTCAAGGCACATATGGGAAAGCAATCAATGAACAACTAAGGTGTCACAACGCACAACAAAAAACTGATGATTGATGCTTCTCATCTCTCTCTTGTCTGTCTGTCCCTGTCTATCTCTCTCTCTGTCTCTGTAAAAAAATAATAATAGCCTGACCTGTGGTGGTGCAGTGGATGGGGTGTTGATCTGGAAACACTGAGGTCGTCGGTTCGAAACCCTGGGTTTGCCTGGTCAGGGCACATATGGGAGTTGATGCATTCTGCTCCTCCTTTCTGTCTGTCTCTCTCTCCTCTAACATGAATAAATAAAAAAATATTTAAAAATAATAATAATAATAATAAAGTGAAGCAACTATAGGTTGGTACTTCTTGCTCCACCCCCTTACTCTTTTTGTAAAATCAATAAAGGAAATAAATGTTAGATATCACCTTATACCAATTATCCGAAAGAAAAGAGAGAGAAAGAATAAGTGTTGGTGAGATGTGAAGAAAAGGGAACCTTTGTGTACTGTGGTAAAAACAGAATGGAGATTCAAAAAAAGGAAAACAGCATGGAGGTTTCTCAAAAAACTAGAACTGCCTGACCTGTGGTGGCACAGTGGATAAAGCGTCGACCTGGAAATGCTGAGGTCGCTGGTTCGAAACCCTAGCCTTGCCTGTTCAAGGCACATATGGGAGTTAAAGCTTCCAGCTCCTCCCCCCTTCTCTCTCTCTGTCTCTCCTCTCTAAAATGAATAAATAAAATTTTTAAAAAATTTTTAAAAAGGCCCTGGCCGGTTGGCTCAGTGGTAGAGAGTTGGCCTGGCATGCAGGAGTCCCAGGTTCGATTCCTGGACAGGGCACACAGGAGAAACGCCCATCTGCTTCTCCACCCCTCCCCCTCTCCTTCCTCTCTGTCTCTCTCTTCCCCTCCCGCAGCCAAGGCTCCATTGGAGCAAAGTTGGCCCAGGTGCTGAGGATGGCTCCATGACCTCTACCTCAGGCGCTAGAATGGCTCTGGTTGCAACAGAGCAACGCCCCAGATGGGCAGAGCATCGCCCCCTGGTGGGCATGCCAGGTGGCTCCTGGTCGGGCACATGCGGGATTCTGTCGGACTGCCTCCCCGTTTCCAACTTCAGAAAAATACAAAAAAAAAAAAAAAAGATATATGCACCCCCTTGTTTAATGCAGCATAATTTACATAGCTAAGATATAGAAACAACCTATCTGCCCTCAGTGGGTGAAATGGATAAAGAAAATGTGGTATATAGTCTGACCTGTGGTGGTACAGTAGATGAAGCTTTGATCTGGAATTCTGAGGTCACCCGTTCAAAACCCTGTGCCTACCTGGTCAAGGCTCATAGGGGAAGCAACTAAAGCAACTACAATGAGTTGATGCTTCCCACTTCTCCACCCTGCCTCTCAAAATCAATAAAAAAAAAATTTAATTTAAAAAAAAATGAAGCCTGACCTGTGGTGGCGCAGTGGATAAAGTGTCAACCTGGAAACGCTGAGGTCACCAGTTCAAAACCCTGGGCTTGCCTGACCAGGCGGTGGCGCAGTGGATAGAGCGTCAGACTGGGATGTGGAGGACCCAGGTTTGAGACCCCGAGGTTGCCAGTTCGAGCGCGGGCTCATCTGGCTTGAGCAAAAAAAAGCTCACCAGCTTGGACCCAAGGTCGCTGACTCGAGCAAGGGGTTATTCGGTCTGCTGAAGGCCCACGGTCAAGGCACATATGAGAAAGCAATCAATGAACAACTAAGGTGTCTCAATGCGCAACGAAAAACTAATGATTGATGCTTCTCAACTCTCTGTTCCAGTCTGTCTGTCCCTGTCTATCCCCCACTCTGACTCTCTGTCTCTGTAAAAAATAAAATAAATAAAAATAATTATTAAAAAAAAAAAAGTTGCCTGACCAGGCGGTGGCGCAGTGGATAGAGCATCGGACTGGGATGCAGAGGACCCAGGTTCAAGACCCCCGAGGTCGCCGGCTTGAGCGCGGGCTCATCTGGTTTGAGCAAAATTCCACCAGCTTGAGCCCAAGGTCGCTGGCTCCAGCAAGGGGTACTCGGTCTGCTGAAGGCCCACGGTCAAGGCACATATGAGAAAGCAATCAATGAACAACTAAGGTGTTGCAACGCACAATGAAAAACTAATAATTGATGCTTCTCATCTCTTCGTTCCTGTCTATCCCTCTCTCTGACTCACTCTCTCTGTAAAAAAAAAAAAAAAAAATGAAAAAAAAAAAAAAAAGTTAATCAAAACCCTGGGCTTGCCTGGTCAAGGCACATATGGCAGTTGATGCTTCCTGCTCCTCCCTCCCCCTTCTCTCTCTCTCTCTCTCTCTCTCTCTCTCACTCTCTCTCCTCTCTAAAAATTAATAAAAAAAATTTAAAAAAAAAGATCCCGGAAAAAAAAATGAAAAGAAGATAAAGAAAATGTATATATACACAATAGAATATTATTCAGTCATAAAAAGAAGGAAATCTTGCCATAGCAACAGAGCTGAATCTTGAGGACATTATGCTAAGTGATGTTAGTCAGACAAAGAAAGACAAATATCACATGGCATTATTTATATATGAACTCTAAAAATGAAAAACTGAAAATGAGCCTGACTGGTGGTGGCGCAGTGGATAGAATCTCGACCTAGGACTTTGAAGTCCCAGGTTCGAAACCATGAGGTCACTTGCCTGAGAGCAAGCTCACCAGCTTGAGCGCAGGATTGCCGGCTTGAGTGTGTGATCATCAACATGAACCCATGGTTGCTGGCTTGAGCCCAAAGGTCACTCCTTTGAAGCCCAACGGTCACTAGCTTGAGTCCAAGGTCACTGGCTTGAGCAAGGGGTCACTGGCTTGGTCAGAGGTGAGGAGCCACTGAGCCATTTCACCTGCAGATGTTGTAAAGTACCAAAAGGCTACAGAATTAATATTAATATTTTAGGAGGTTTGGAGAACATTTTATTAATTTGGGTTAAGGTGTGCAGAAAAATTGTGAGAATAGTTTCTGTACTATGTGATTAGCATAACCAGGATGGCTCTTGCCATTGTATTGTAAATGAAAAGGGAAGGAAAGCATAGATTCCCTGACATTCCACCACACCTGTGGGGAAAGGAGTGAATGGCTAGCCAGGTGCAGGAAGGGAAAAGCCAAAATAAACCTTTTCTTATAACTATGAGCCATTTGCGGGCATTTGTCCCCACGGAAACTACCTCTCTTATGTAAATGAATGCGGTTAATACGTCTGACTCTGGACAGAGAGATGGCGGATGAACACTAGAAAATATAGAAAGGCCTTTTAATATGTAAAGAGATATCTTTCTACCATTGTGTTGACTTGTAAATTTTGTTTTCTCCAAAATAATGTATGGTTTGCAAATTGAACATGGTCCTATCATGTTAAAGGACATATGACTATAACCAATAGCGGTAAGGGGCTCCTAATTGCAATTTTTGCTTCTGTACTTCCCACTTACAAAACTATAAAAACTAAGTAGAACAAAGGGCCGGCGCGCTCTCCGTCAGATTTCTGTCGGAGTTCCCGCCGCTTGGCCAAGCTAGACAATAAAGCTTTAATGTGTAAACGACGGACCTTGCTTCTGTCTTCCATAATTTGGGTCCCTCCGAATTTGGATTAACATTTGGTGCGTTGGCCGGGAAGGAGCCGTCGGACTGCTAAGTAGAAACAAAGTCGTGACCGTTTGGTTGACTAGCCGGGAAGGAGCCAGTGGCCAGTTTCCCCTCGGATGCGAGGTTTGGAAACTTTGGTGGGGGCACCCCGCATTTAGGGAACCCCATTTGAGTTTAGATATTCCGAGCTCGAGAGCAGTTGATGGCGCCTATTTGTTTATCTGTTTTTGCTGTTTGTCTGTTTTTTTTGCTGTTTGTCTATCTGTTTTTGTCACTGCGTTCGTCAAAATTTTTAGAGTGTAGAGAAAGGGGGTGGGCTTCAGGAGCTGCCCGTGTGTGGCGGTTTTGGGAATTCCCGTGTGTTTTCCTGGTGGACCCGTCTGTTGCCCAAGGGGCTTCCCACACCCGCTTGGTGCTTGGTTTCCTCCGCATGCGCTTGTTATGGGCCCCTCCCTGCCACGGTGCCCGGCTAGCCCCGAGGGCGCCTGCTCTCTCATCCCGCGGTTCGGCAGCCACCTCTGGCATCCCAGGGCTGGTTGTGTGGGGCGCTCCCCAGGCCGGGGTCATCGTGAGAGAAGCGCCTTTTTGTGTAGGGAAAAGGAAGTTGTGTAAACAGGCGGCAGCAGGGTTTGGCGGGTCCCGCCCCAGCGAGATTAGACAGTGTTTGGCTGGGGGGAAAAGAAGGGCCCAGTAGGCGTCCTGGGGCTTTGGGACTGGTGAAGCCTTTAATTCTAGGAAATACTGGAGAAGATCTCCTGGTTTTGGAACCAGAAAATTTGTCAGTGGCTTTGGGAGCCCTGTGTGTTTGTCGGCCGGTGCAAATCTTGAATAAAGGTGTTAGGCAGATAAAATATATCGATATTAAGCTCGCTTTGTTACAGGTGGCGCTGCCCACGTGAAGGCTGTTGCCCAGGTAATATTAATAGGTGTCTCTGTGGGCTGTGGGCAGGCAGAATTCTTGTAGCCTGGGGCTTGGTTTTGGGATTAAGCCTTCACAGCCCTTTTTGATGTGGGGTGGTACAATCCCATCATGTCTCTGATACGTGACTTTGTGTTGGAGACTTCCCTATTTTGTATATTGGATTAGAGGTTTGGATTTCTACACTATAAAATGAGGGCAGAGCGAGGCTTGCTCTCTTGGTTCCTGAAATTAACTTTAGAGGAAAGAGCAGAAAAAGGCCACGTGAAGGAGGCCGGGAGAGGCGGCCAGAATGGTGGAGTGCTGAGTGAAGGGCCGGCTTGTGCAGAGTTTATGCAAAGAGAAGGGAGAAAATGGGGAGCAGAGGTGAATAGATCTGATGAGCTGGAACCTTTAATTCTGGAAAGCTCCAATAGGTCAGTAGCTTTGTGAGCACTGAATGTGAGTGGGTTTTGAAGCCTGGTGTGTGCGCTTTTGCTTGCCCACTGTGTGCAAGCTAGGATTAAAAATAATATCATCCCTACAAATTTCTAATTTTAATTGGAATAAATATAGCGCGCTCATTTAAATTTAAATTAAATAAAATGTGAATCCTAAAATTTGCTAATTTTGGCCAAACTGCTTCAAACTTCAGGCTGCAACACTTAAAACAGGGTGAATTTACCTAGCAAAGGTGTAGATTTTCGTTAATAATATAGAAAAATAATGGCCACTGGAAATAATGTACTGGAATTTTCCAGCCTTATTGTGCACTTTAATTTGCCTGTTAATTAATATAACTAATAAGTTTAGAAATGTTACTTAAAAATGCATTTACTATGTTTTGTTAAGTTAACATAAAGACAAGTATTTCAGCCTGATCTGTGGTGGCGCAGTGGATAAAGCGTCGACCTGGAAATGGTGAGGTCGCTGGTTTGAAACCCTGGGCTTGCCTGGTCAAGGCACATATGGGAGTTGATGCTTCCTGCTCCTCTCCCCTTCTCTCTCTTCCCCTCTCTCTCCTTTCTAAAATGAATAAAATAAAATTTAAAAAGAAAAAGAAAAAAGAACAAAAAAAGACAAGTATTTCTTATAATTTTGAAATAAAAATATTATAAAATATACTCAACAAATGCTTAAAAATCTGTGTGGTGACAAGAAAGAAAAAAAGAGCCACCCTAAGCAAGGCTCTAATTCCATTGGTAAATACAGGAGAAAGGTAAAATTCTTTTAAAATCTAAACTTGCTTCAGGAATTAAGCTGTCTGACATGACTACCTCTTTCTCTTTAAAAACCGGTGGAAATTAATCTTTCATGGCACTAAGCTACTGTATCAATTTATAATACCTCTCTAATAGTATTAATACATTGAATACTTTGTTATTGTTATATGGGTTACTTAAATAAATTTGTTTTTGTATTCCTAATAGTATCTCACCGCTGCAAGCGTGCATTATGCAAGTATGTGCTAAAATTTGTTTTAATTTGTTGAATGAATGTTTTAAATGCATCAGAACAGCTTATTCTTTAAATATTTATTCTAAATGAAAGGTCTATGTAATTCTGACATTCAGGGTTTTTTTATGTTTAAGTTTATTACAATAAATCTGTTTCCTTTAGTGTAAAAAAAAACTCATTCTTAAAAAGGTGCAAATGTAAAATTTAGGAAAAAAATAACTAGAACCATGAAAAGAATGTTTACCAACAAATTTGCTAATTATTTTGAAATTGGGACTTCGTTTTATTTTGTTTTTAATAGTAATCAAAATAATGCGGTACTAGGAAATTTCTGGAAAAAGTCAGTTTTACTTTAAAATAAGAATCTGCTATATTTTATTGTTTTCAATAAAACTTCGTGTTTTGGACCTTTTAAAAACTTTCTCTTAAATACTAATATACAGGTTAATTCAGCAACTGAAAAACTCTGAAATCCTACAAAAAATGCCAAACTTCTTTTTTCTTCCTGCAAACTTCTACCTTCTTTTATTTAGTCCAGCTAATAATGCTGTTTTGTCTTTTTCCAATCAGCCTTAAGTATATGGAAAAAGTTTATATAGACAGATGGGGACCCTCAAACCCCTCAACGAGATCTTCTGAGCATGGCATTTAAGGTCTATAATGACCAAGAGAGGAACAGAAAAGGCAGACAAAGCCAAAAAGAGATCAGGTAAAATACCAGCTCTTGGCATACACTCATAAAGGCTCCAACGCCCTCGAGAGACTTCATAGGACTCCCATCAGGGCCCTGCTTCAAGAGTGGAAAAGGAAGGTCATTGAGCTAAAGCCTGCCAGGCTTCTCGACCCCCACCAGGGACATGCCTTTACTATAAAAAAAAAAGGAACACTGGAAGGTAAGCTGCTCCCTCACTCCTCCAAGGAAGGGTTCAGTCTCTTCTAGCCCTGCTCCAGCTACCTGTGACCTGACCTTGCCAGCCTACTGAGGCTTGCCACTAAAGACTAAAGGTGCCCAGGGCCATCGGCCCCATCTCACGTCGCTGTGGACAAGCCTAGGGTATTTCTTCCAAGTAGCAGGTAAACTGATCTCCTTTCTTATGGACACAAGGGCTACCTACTATGCCTTGCCTAAATATTCAGTTTTTTTTATTCATCCCTCGAAGATCTCTGTTGTGGGTGTTAATAGTCTTATTTTCTGCTGCTTTGTTTAATATTTAATGTTTCCTTTATTCCTCTTGCTTCAATGCCCCATGCCTATTTTAGGCTGGGACTTACTCCTAATTTAGACGAACTTACCTCTGCTACCCAGGATAGTGTATCCACAGGTTCTCTTCACCATGCCATAATTGCAAAGCTCCAGAGAAAGGCACCCTGGGTTCACCTCTCCAATTTAAAAAAAATGGAAGCTCCGTTTTCATGCGTGCTGCAGGTAGCTTTTCCAGTCTACCTGGGTCATTGCCAGCTGGGAGCAGCAGTCATTGGGACTTTGACGCTAACTGCAGAGTGTAGAAGTGTGACGGCAATTCCAGTGCCATGTGGACTTTTCCTGAATGTGGACTCTTCCTGGACTCCTCCTGGGACAGTTTTTGATGGACTAAACTGGGGTTGGAATGCATTTGCAAAAATTTGGAATGGTGTTGGTGCCAACTTGGACTTAATGAACACTTTAAGGACATTACTCTTTTATAAATTCTTGTTATATTAGCTTAAAAAGTTTGCTTAAAGGCTTTAATCACTGTAATGTATTAATATACTTGTTTTGGGTATCTGTTAACATTGGCTATACTAATTTTGTATTTGTTCTGTATTTTTCCAGTCTGCCTTCAAATCCAAACATGGAAATTCAAATAAATAAAAATCACAACACACAAATTTGAAATTTTAATATCTTTTGGAAACCAAAATATAAGCAGGTTTTTATTTTTATATCCAGGGGACAGGTGCTGGGCCTAACCACCCATCTCACCTGCCCAGTTAACAAAAAAAGCAATACCTGATTATTGCTTATCCCACCCTAGTCAAACGCCAGCTAGGGGCCGTCAACCTCCTGGTCTGCCGACCTACGTTTCAGCCTACCTACCAGCCTCTCCCCTTGGTAAATACCACATCTTATCTTCCCATTCAAAGGGGGAAATGAGGAGCCACTAAGCCATTTTACCTCAGATGTTGTAAAGTACCAAAAGGCTACAGAATTAATATTAATATTTTAGGAGGCTTGGAGAACATTTTATTAATTTGGGTTAAGGTGTACAGAAAAATTGTGAGAATAGTTTCTGTACTGTGTGATTAGCATAACCAGGATGGCTCTTGCCATTGTATTGTAAATGAAAAGGGAAGGAAAGCATAGATTCCCTGACATTCCACCACACCTGTGGGGAAAGGAGTGAATGGCTAGCCAGGTGCAGGAAGGGAAAAGCCAAAATAAACCTTTTCTTATAGCAATAAGCCATTTGCGGGCATTTGTCCCCACGGAAACTACCTCTCTTATGTAAATGCATGTGGTTAATACGTCTGACTCTGGACAAAGAAATGGCGAATGAACACTAGAAAATATAGAAAGGCCTTTTAATATATAAAAAAATATCTTTCTACCATTGTGTTGACTTATAAATTTTGTTTTCTCCAAAATAATGTATGATTTGCAAATTGAACATGGTCCTATCATGTTAAAGGACATATGACTATAACCAATAGCGGTAAGGGGCTCCTAATTGCAATTTTTGCTTCTGTACTTGCCACTTACAAAACTAAAAACTATAGAACAAAGGGCCGGCGCGCTCTCCGTCAAATTTCTGTCGGAGTTCCCGCCGCTTGGCCAAGCTAGACAATAAAGCTTTAATATGTAAACGACGGACCTTGCTTCTGTCTTCCATAATTCGGGTCCCTCCGAATTTGGATTAACAGAGGCCCCAGGTCAAGACACATATGAGAAGCGATCAATGAACAACTAATGTGCCACAACCACTGTTGTAAAGGACCCAATCCACAATTCCACAGGTTTTTGTAGAGACACCAAGTCCAGATGGGTTTTGAAGAGTTTTATTAAAGGAGGTAATTTATTAAATATGCCAGCTGCATATATCTTACACGGGCAGCAGTCCCAGATCGTGTGTCTGATTAATATTCTAGGGGCTGGTTATATACCCTTAATTATACATGGGCGGGGGAAGAGCCTGACACCACAGCATAAGCTTATAACCTTTGTTTTCACCTATACAGGTTTGGGAAAAGGATGAAGGGGGGGATGGGACACAATTCATTAGCAAGTTTATAACATTTGTCTATAGAATTCATAGAAAACGTTTCTACACATTAAAACTTATAAGGTAACACAATAGTAAAAATGTCATTCTACATATTAAAAGATATTCCTATATTTTCTAGTATTCACCTACCATTTTTTTGTTCAGAGATACATACATTAACTACATGCTTTCAGGAGGGGAGGGGTAGTTTTCACGGGGACAAATGCCTTTAAATGGCCCATCAATATAAGAGAAGGTTTAATTTAATCTTTTCTTTTCCTGCACCTGGCCAGCTATTCACTTGCTTCCTCACAGGTGTGGGGGAGGTCAGAGAATCCCAACTCTCTTCCCCTCTGCATTTACAATACAATGCCATCAGCCATGCTGGTTTTGATGTTAATCACACAAGCATAGAAATCACACTTACAAAAATCTTTCTGCACGCCTAGCTCAAATTAATAAAATGTTCTTTAAGCTTCCTAAAATATTAATATTAATTCTGTAACTTTTGATACCTTACAATACGAGTTGATACTTCTTTCTTTTTACAAGACAGAGAGAGTCAGAAAGAGGGATAGACAGACAGGAATGGAGAGAAGCATCAATCATCAGCTTTTCATTGCGACACCTTAAGTTGTTCATTGATTGCTTTCTCATATGTGCCTTGACGGTGGGCCTTCAGCAGACTGAGTGACCCCTTGCTTGAGCCAGCGAGCCCGTGCTCAAGCTGGCGACCTCGGGGTCTCAAACCTGGGTCCTTCCGCATCCCAGTCTGACGCTCTACCCACTGCACCACCACCTGGTCAGGCACGACTTGATGCTTCTCATCTCTCCCTTCCTGTCTCTCTCTTGCAAGGAAAAAAAATATATAGATATTTGCTTTGGTTCCCCTGGCCTCTCAAATTCTACTGTGAGCAGTACAGGTTGATGCTGTGCATACAGTGGCTCTGCAGTACAGCTGAGGAATCTCAAACTTAGGAAACCTGAATCTTTTTTAACAGATTGCAAGTAAACCTGCCCAAGGCCTGCTCCAGAGGAAATTATTTTTATTATATTGGACGGCAAACAAAACTTCCCCTCTACTCTGGAGGGAGACACTATCTCTATTTTATTTTATTTACTTATTTATTTTTTTACATTATCTCTATTTTATAACAAAGGCCTCAGTGCTTCTACTTGCAAGACAAGGAGAAATCAGATAGCCATGTAGAATTGTCTCCCAACAATAAATTAATTATCTTGATTGTGGTGATAGTTTCATTGGTATATACATATGAAAAGACTCATCAACTTTTTTACTTTAAGTAAGCTTAGTTTATTGCATGTCAATTTCACCTTGATACAATGGGAAGAAAAAGGGCTTGCTATTCAAATATGATGTTGTGACCAGTAGCCTCACTGCCATCAGAGTGCTTTTGAGGAAAGTGGAATTTCAGGCCTCTTTGCAGAGTTTCTGAGTCAGAATCTGTGTTTCATTTTATTTTTTTAGAATCTGTGTTTTAATAAGATCCCTTCAGTATTTTGTTTTTCAACATTTTGTTTTGAAATAATTTTAGACTTACAAAAAAGTTGTAAAAATACATAGCTACCTGTTGGGCAGATAAAATATATTAATGCTGCCTGACCAGGCGGTGGCGCAGTGGATAGAGCATTGGACTGGGATGAAGAGGACCCAGGTTCGAGACCCTGAGGTCGCCAGATTGAGCGTGGGCTCATCTAGTTTGAGCTAAAAGCCCACCAGCTTGAACCCAAGGTTGCTGGCTCCAGCAAGGGGTTACTCAGTCTGCTGAAGGCCCACGGTCAAGGCACATATGAAAAAGCAATCAATGAACAACTAAGGTGTTTGAACACGCAATTAAAAACTAATGATTAATGCTTCTCATCTCTCTCCGTTCCTGTCTGTCTATCCCTGTCTATCCCTCTCTCTCTCTGGGGGGAAAAAATATATATATATATTTTTTAATATATATATATATTAATGCTAACTTTGTTAAAGATGGCGCTGCCCACGTGTGAGCCCGTCTCCCAGGTGATGATATTAGTTGTCCTTATGCTTGGAATGGGCGTAATTATATTTGATAGATACGTGAATTCCAAACTGCCCTCTTGCTGTTCCGCTTATCTGTCAGACCTCACCCTTATTGGACTATCGCCCCTGAGACAAAGGAATTCCAAAAAGTTGACAACCTGCCCCAAGGAGGGGCTCCGGACATACCAGGACTTTTGGTTCAACACCCACATGCTCGAAGCCCCCCAAGGAGGAGCATTCCGGACATACCAGAACTTTTGCCTCAGTATTCCCTCAAGCTCTCCCAAACACTATATAACTCGCCCCTAGTCTGTAACCGGTGCTCTTCTCCCCCGGGAGAAGTGCCCGGCAGGGTTCCTTTCTTCCTTTCAATAAAGCCTGTTATTCTGGTCTTTCGGATTCCCATGGATTCCAACATTTGGTGCCGAAACCCGGGACAGGGTACTAACTGCCTGGACGATCCCTCTTTGCCGTTCAAACTTACAACCAGGGAAGCAATGGGCAGCGGCAGCTCGTCCTGGGCTTACTCTCTGATTCTGTTTGGATGTGTAATTGTGGGTTGATTGGCCGGCAGTCTAACCCTGTCCTGAACCCCTGCTGGACCAGAAGGTAAGGAATTTCTCCCTTCCCCTTCCCCGGTTGGCCTCTAAATTTCTCTCTAAAAACACCCCTTTCTGGTTGGGTTTTCTCTGATACGCCTCACGTTTTGAGGGGTTTGACTCAGTCTCAGTGGACTGCACGGAAGACTAGGCGCCTAGCCAAACCTCTCCACTCTCTCGGACTTCTCGTCCTCGGAACTCCCTGACAGGTGGTGACGACCTCTATCAGGAACGACTCCCCCACACGGAGATTCTCTCGTCTTGAGACAGTGACAAAAGGCGGGGACACCCTGTTGGGCAGATAAAATGTATTATGCTCACTTTGTTAAAGAGGCCGTTGCCCAGATGATATTAATGTGTGTTGAGAATCATTGTAGCCTGGGGCTTCGTTTTGGGATTAAGCCTTTCCCACCCCATTTTGATGTGGGGTGGTACAATCCAATCATGCCTCAGAGAAGTGACTTTGTATTAGAGACTTCCCTACTTTGTATATTGGATTAGAGGTTGTGAAGCTACAGTATAAAGTGGGGGCGGAACGGGAGTTTGCGCTCTTGGTTCCTGGGATGATTAGAGGAAGGAGGCCACATGGAGGAGGCCAGGAGAAGCAGCCAAGATGGTGGAGTACTGAGTGAGATGCCAGTTTGTGTAGAGTTTGTATTTGGGATAAGGAAGGAGATGGAGAACAGAGGTGAATAAGTCTGGTGAGCTAGAAACCTTTCATTCTAGGAAACTCGGATAAGTCAGTTGGCTTTGTGAGCACTGAATGTGACTGGGTTTTGGAGCCCAGTGTGTATTTTTACTTGCCCACCGGGTGCAAGCTAGAATTAAAGACTATGGCCCATCAGTTTTTGGCTCCGCTGTTTCTGTACCGACTGTCCGAATCCAATGCGAACCTGCATAGGCCAGAAGGCTGCTGTGATAGTGGCCCTGGCCATGCCTCCTGGCTTTACACGCCCCCTCTTGCTCACCTGTCTCCACTATGGGCTCTTCAGAGTCTAAGCCTTCTGACCAGACCCCTCTAGGATGTCTCATAAAAATCCTCGCCAAATTCGGTCTCTCAGACCTCAAACCAAAGAAATTAATCTTCTTCTCTAACACGGCATGGCCTCAGTACAGACTAGACAATGACTCCCATTGGCCTGAAAACAGGACATTCGATTACAATATCCTAAGAGATCTTGACAATTTCTGCCACCGGACGGGGAGGGCATCAGAAATTCCTTACGTGCAGGCTTTCTTCTCCTTTCTCTCCTGTCCTTAATTTCTGTACTTTCTGTTCTACACGCAGGCCGGTTTTGGCCGAAGAAACCTCACCTAAAACCTCGGCTCCTAATCTTTCCTTCTCCGCGGACTCTCAAACTCTCTCCTTCTCCTGCCTGACCTCTGGGGCACCCCTCTCTTGGGACCCCTCTCTACTCCCTCAGCAAATCTTTTTTGCTGGAGTCTCTTCCCTCCAGAAAGCCCTTCCCTTCACTAAATTCTGTTTTCTCATTTACCAGTCTCTCTTTCTCCTCCCCTGCTGGCCAGGGGCCTCTCCCTTCTCCACTGTGTTCTTCCTCCCCTACCCCCTCCTCAGAAGCTGTGGCTCTGGCTGCGGTGCCTGTCTCATCTCTGACCTCTCTTCCCTCCTTACAAACTGCAGTTCTGTCTGTCTCCTCTCCGACCCCTCCTCCTTCCTTACAAACTGTGACTGTGCCTCTTTCCTCCTTGCCCTCTCCTCTCTCCTCAGAGCTCTAAATCTTTTGACTCCTCTGACCACGTGGCGCCACCACCAATACTTTAACCTCCTTCTCCTCCTCCTGCAGATTCTGACTTTCCTTCATTCCATCCAGCTGCTCACACTGTCCATCCGTCTGCTTTCTCTCTTCCTCCTCTTTGCTGGCAACTCCCTGCCATCTCGAAAAACTTAAAAAACAGAATTGTATATTAAGCTATATGAGTAAGTAATCTGTCTTGTCTCATTGTTTGTCAGAAAATATTTCTAGTTAATTGAAACAAGTAAAGTGCGCTCGTTTAAATTTCTTAATTCATAACTTTTATGTGAAGTCTTTATTTAATGTGTAACTGTGTCTGTTTCTAAGGCCTTAAACCAGTAATTACCCACCCCATAAACCAGGTTTACTCATCCCCATAGAATCTCCCTGCAATACCCCCATCTTTCCTGTTCGAAAACCTTCAGGAGTTTTTCACCTCGTACAAGTCTTACACCTAGTCAATGAGGCAGTAATTCCCTTCCATCCAGTAGTCCCTAATCTCTACAAATTACTGTCACACATTCCCTCAAACACCACTCACTTCATGGTCCTAGACCTCAAGAATGCCTTCTTTACCATTCCTCTCTTACTTTCTGTTTGCTTTTACCCAGACACTAATGCAGCCCAGCAATTTACCTGGATTGTCTTACCCCAGGGGATCAGAAACAGCCCCCACCTGTTTCGGCAGGCACTAGCTCAGGATTTAGCAGCATGAATCTCAAAACTAGTACTACTCTTTTACAATATATAGATAACCTACTCCTCTGCAGCCCCTCCCTGCCTGCCTCAAGGAGACTCACCACCACCCTTCTTAACTTCCTCGCTATGAAGTGTTATCCTGTCTTCTCTGCTAAGGCTCAACTTTATTCTCAGTCCCTGGTCTATATAGGCATTACTTTAACCCTAACCACCTGAAGTCTCACCCTAGCTCAAACTTAGACCCTCCACAGTCTCCAACCACCTACCACAACAGATCAAATATTTTCTTTCCTCAGTCTAATAGGCTTCTTTAAACACTGAATTCCCAATTTTGCTCTCTTAGTCAAGCCCCTCAGTGAGATCTTCTGAGCATGGCTTTTTTTTTTTTTTTTTTAATAAATTTTTATTAATGGTAATGGGATGACATTAATAAATCAGGGAACATATATTCAAAGAAAACATGTCTAGGTTATTTTGTCATCAAATTATGTTGCAAACCCCTCGCCCAAAGTCAGATTGTCCTCCATCACCCTCTATCTAGTTCTCTGTGCCCCTCCCCCTCCCCTAACTCTCTCCCTCCCTCCCTCCCATGTCCTCCCTCCCCCCCCACCCTTGGTAACCACCACACGCTTGTCCATGTCTCTTAGTCTCATTTTTATGTTCCACCAATGTATGGAATCATGTAGTTCTTGTTTTTTTCTGATTTACTTATTTCACTCCTTATAATGTTATCAAGATCCCACCATTTTGCTGTAAATGATCTGATGTTATCATTTCTTATGGCTGAGTAGTATTCCATAGTGTATATGTGCCACATCTTCTTTATCCAGTCTTCTATTGAAGGGCTTTTGGTTGTTTCCATGTCTTGGCCACTGTGAACAGTGCTGCAATGAACATGGGGCTGCATGTGTCTTCACGTATCAATGTTTCTGAGGTTTTGGGGTATATACCCAGTAGAGGGATTGCTGGGTCATAAGGTAGTTCTATTTGCAGTTTTTTGAGGAACCACCATACTTTCCTCCATAATGGTTGTACTACTTTACAGTCCCACCAACAGTGAATGAGGGTTCCTTTTTCTCCACAGCCTCTCCAACATTTGCTATTACCCGTCTTGTTGATAATAGCTAATCTAACAGGAGTGAGGTGGTATCTCATTGTAGTTTTGATTTGCATTTCTCTAATAACTAATGAAGCTGAGCATCTTTTCATATATCTGTTGGCCATTTGTATCTCTTCCTGGGAGAAGTGTCTGTTCATGTCCTCTTCCCATTTTTTTATTGGATTGTTTGTTTGTTTGTTGTTGAGTTTTATGAGTTCTTTGTAAATTTTGGATATTAGGCCCTTATCTGAGCTGTCATTTGAAAATATCAGTTCCCATATAGTTGGCTGTCTGTTTATTTTGATATCAGTTTCTCTTGCTGAGCAAAAACTTTTAATTCTGATGTAGTCCCATTCATTTATCTTTGCCTTCACTTCTCTTGCCATTGGAGTCAAGTTCATAAAATGTTCTTTAAAACCCAGGTCCATGGTTTTAGTACCTATGTCTTCTTCTATGTACTTTATTGTTTCAGGTCTTATATTTAGGTCTTTGATCCATTTTGAATTAATTTTAGTACACGGGGACAGGCTGTAGTCGAGTTTCATTCTTTGGCATGTGGCTTTCCAGTTTTCCCAACACCATTTGTTGAAGAGGCTTTCTTTTCTCCATTGTGTGTTGTTGGCCCCTTTATCAAAGATTATTTGACCATATATATGTGGTTTTATTGCTGGGCTTTCTATTCTGTTCCATTGGTCTGAGTGTCTATTTTTTTTGCCAATACCATGCTGTTTTGATTATCGTGGCCCTATAATATAGTTTAAAGTCAGGTATTGTAATGCCCCCAGCTTCATTCTTTTTCCTTAGGATTGTTTTGGATATTCGGGGTTTTTTATAGTTCCATATAAATCTGATGATTTTTTGTTCCATTTCTTTAAAAAATCTCATAGGGATTTTGATGGGAATTGCATTAAATTTGTATATTGCTTTGGGTAATATGGCCATTTTGATTATATTTATTCTTCCTATCCAAGAATAAGGAATATTTTTCCATCTCATTGTATCTTTTTCGATTTCCCTTAACAATGCTTTGTAATTTTCATTATATAGGTCCTTTACGTTCTTTGTTATGTTTATTCCTAGGTATTTTATTTTTTTTGTTGCAATCGTGAAGGGGATTATTTTTTTGAGTTCGTTTTCTAATATTTCATTGTTGGCATATAGAAAGGCTATGGACTTCTGTATGTTAATTTTGTATCCTGCGACCTTACTGTATTGGTTTATTGTTTCTAATAATCTTTTTGTGGAGTCCTTCGGGTTTTCGATGTATAGGATCATATCATCAGCAAAAAGTGATAGCTTTACTTCTTCTTTTCCGATATGGATGCCTTTTATTTCTTTGTCTTGTCTGATTGCTCTGGCCAGAACTTCTAGCACCACGTTGAATAAGAGTGGAGAGAGTGGACAACCCTGTCTTGTTCCTGATTTAAGGTAGAAAGTCCTCAGTTTTATGCCGTTTAATAGGATGTTGGCTGATGGTTTATCATATATGGCCTTTATCATGTTGAGATATTTTCCTTCTATACCCATTTTGTTGAGAGTCTTAAACATAAAATTGTGTTGTATTTTATCAAAAGCCTTTTCTGCATCTATTGATAAGATCATGTGGTTTTTGTTCTTTGTTTTGTTGATATGGTGTATTACGTTAACCGTTTTACGTATGTTGAACCATCCTTGAGATTCTGGGATGAATCCCACTTGATCATGATGTATTATTTTTTTAATATGTTGTTGTATTCGGTTTGCCAGTATTTTGTTTAGTATTTTAGCATCTGTATTCATTAGAGATATTGGTCTGTAGTTTTCTTTCTTTGTGCCATCCTTGCCAGGTTTTGGTATGAGGGTTATGTTGGCCTCATAAAATGTGTTTGGAAGTATTGCTTCTTCTTCAATTTTTTGGAAGACTTTGAGTAGAATAGATACCAAGTCTTCTTTGAATGTTTGATAGAATTCACTAGTATAACCGTCTGGGGCCTGGACTTTTATTTTTGGGGAGATTTTTAATAGTTTTTTCTATTTCCTCCCTGCTGATTGGTCTGTTTAGGCTTTCTGCTTCTTCATGACACAGTCTAGGAAGGTTGTATTGTTCTAGGAATTTATCCATTTCTTCTAGATTGTTGTATTTGGTGGCATATAATTTTTCATAGTATTCTACAATAATTCTTTGTATTTCTATGATGTCTGTGGTGATCTCTCCTCTTTCATTTTGGATTTTATTTATTTGAGTCCTGTGTCTTTTTTCCTTAGTGAGTCTTGCCAAGGGTTTGTCAATTTTGTTGATCTTTTCAAAGAATCAGCTCCTTGTTTTATTGATTTTTTCTATAGTTTTTCTGTTCTCTATTTCATTTATTTCTGCTCTGATTTTTATTATCTCCTTTCTTCGGCTGGTTTTGGGTTGTCTTTGTTCTTCTTTTTCTAGTTCCTTAAGGTGTGAAGTTAAGTGGTTTACTTCGGCTCTCTCTTGTTTGTTCATATAGGCCTGAAGTGATATGAACTTTCCTCTTATTACTGCTTTTGCTGCATCCCAGAGATTCTGATATGTCGTATTTTCATTTTCATTTGTCTGTATATATCTTTTGATTTCTGCGCTTATATCTTCTTTGACCCATTCATTTTTTAGAAGTATGTTGTTTAGTTTCCACATTTTTGTGGGTTTTCCCCCCTCTTTTTTGCAGTTGAATTCTAGTTTCAAGGCTTTATGATCAGAAAATATGCTTGGTACAATTTCAATTTTTCTAAATTTGCTGATATTGTCTTTGTGGCCCAACATATGGTCAATTCTTGAGAATGTTCCATGTACACTAGAGAAAAATGTATACTCTGTCGCTTTGGGATGAAGTGTCCTGTAGATGTCTGTCATATCCAGGTGTTCTAGTATTTCGTTTAAGTCCACTATATCTTTATTGATTCTCTGTTTGGATGACCGATCTAGAGCCGTCAGCGGTGTATTGAGGTCTCCAAGTATGATTGTATTTTTGTTAGTTTTTGTTTTAAGGTCAATAAGTAGCTGTCTTACATATTTTGGTGCTCCTTGGTTTGGTGCATATATATTAAGGATTGTTATGTCTTCTTGATTCAACTTCCCCTTAATCATTATGAAATGACCATTTTTGTCTCTGAGTACTTTTTCTGTCTTGTAGTCAGCATTATTAGATATGAGTATTGCTACACCTGCTTTTTTTTGGGTGTTGTTTGCTTGGAGTATTGTTTTCCAGCCTTTCACTTTGAATTTGTTTTTATCCTTGTTGCTTAGATGTGTTTCTTGTAGGCAGCATATAGTTGGATTTTCTTTTTTAATCCATTCTGCTACTCTGTGTCTTTTTATTGGTAAGTTTAATCCATTTACATTTAGTGTAATTATTGACACTTGTGGGTTCCCTACTGCCATTTTATAAATTGCTTTCTGTTAGTTTTGTATCTAGTTTGATTCTTCTCTTTTGTTTTTCTATCATTTGTTTTTGTTTGTTTGTGTTCCATACTTCTTTCCTCTGTTGCTACCTTTTTTAAGTCAAGTGTTTTTGTGGTGGTTTTTTTAAGGGTGGTTACCATTAAGTAATAAAAAGGGTACCTACCATATTCATTGTAGTACCCTATCTTATAAGTATTTCTGCACTTCATCATCCTTTGCTACTGTTAATCTCCATCCTCTCCCCCCTTTTTTTCCTTTGTTGTCACAGTTTAAGTTTGGTTTTATTGTGTTCTTGGTGGAGCTGTTACTTGTGGTGTTGTTTTCTTTTGTTCTTTGAATCTGGTTGGAAAACCCCCCTTAGTATTTCCTGGAGTGGGGGCTTTCTGTTGATAAATTCTCTCATCTTTTCTGTATTTGTGAATGTTTTTATATCTCCTTCATACTTGAAGGATAGCTTTGATGGGTATAGTATTCTTGGCTGAAAGTTCCTCTCTTTCAGGGCTTTAAATATTGGGGTCCACTCTCTTCTAGCTTGTAGAGTTTCTGCTGAGAAATCTGATGATAATCTAATAGGCCTTCCTTTATATGTTGTACTCTTCTTTTCCCTGGCTGCCTTGAGAATTTTTTCTTTGTCATTGGTTTGTGTCATCTTTATTATGATGTGCCTTGGAGTGGGTTTGTTGGGGTTAAGAAAACTTGGTGTTCTGTTTGCTTCTTGAATTTGAGGCTTTAGTTCCTTCCACAGGCTTGGGAAGTTCTCGTCTATTATTTGTTTGAGTATATTCTCCATTCCATTTTCTTTCTCTTCTCCCTCTGATATACCTATTATTCTTATGTTATTCTTTCTGATGGAGTCAGACAATTCCTGTAGGGCTTTCTCATTTTTTATTATTTTTGAGTCTCTTTCTTCTTCTCTCTGTTGTGCCTCAAGTTGTTTGTCTTCTATTTCACTAATCCTATTCTCAATCTGGGCTGTTCTGTTAGCTAAGCTTGTTACCTCATTTTTCAGTTTGTGAATTGAGTTTTTCATTTCTGTTTGATTTGTTTTTATAGTTTCAATTTCCTTGGTAATATATTCTTTGTGTTCATTGAGTTGTTTTCTGATCTCCCTATATTACCTTTCTGTGTTTTCTTGTATATCTCTGAGTATTTTTAAGATTTCTATTTTAAATTCTCTGTCATTTAGCTCCAAGGCTTCCAATATGTTAAGTCTTTTCTCCATAGATTTTTCCACATCTATTTGTGTTACCTCTCTTTCTTTAGTATCCATAATATTCGATTTCCTCTTTCTTATTGGCATCTGAGGGTGGTCTTATTGATAGCACTAATTAGAATTAATAAAGAGTAAAAAGAAAAAGAAAAAAAGGGTAAAACACCCCACAAAAAAAAAACAGTAATAATTTATTATTTCCCCCTTTTTTTCTCTCTTCTCTTTCCCTCTTCTCCCCTCCTCAGGGAAATATCGTGCCTATAATGGAGGGCCTGATTTGGGGTGAAGAGTTCAAGGGGCAAAAAAAAGGGAGTAGGGACCTACTAAATGCAAAAAAAAAAAAAAAAGGAAGAAAATCTTAGACAAGCATAAGATGATTTGCTTGTAAGTGATTGTCAACTAAGAGATATAATGAGAGGGATAAGAGGGAATCAGAAAAAAGGACCAAAAAAGAATAATAAAGAAGAAAAAATAAAAATAATAAGTAAAAATCTGTTGTATTAAGTGGAGCGAAGACTAAATACAATGGAGACCTTGGGTTGGGAGGACCCAAAATGCCACAAAAATAAACAAACAAGAGAAAAAAAAAATAAAAACAAAAGCAAAAAAGAGAAATAAAGCCAAAAAAAAGCCTTGAGTCCCAAATTAACTAATTTGTTCGTCATTGAGGATTATATGGGAGGAAAGTAAAATGAGAAAAGAAAAAACGAATAGAAAGGAAAAAATAAGAAAAAGAGAAAAACGAAGGAAGAAATAAAAAAAACAAAAGAGGAGTGAGAGTTAAGTGTTTTGGAGTATAACCTTAAAGGAGGGTGAGGATGAAGAAGAAAAATAAAATGTAACACTCATGGGTAGTGTAGTTCAAGAAAGGGGAAGCATAAGATGGGCAGAGAATAGAAGGACCGAGGTGGAGGAAATAAAGGCAAAAAGATAGAAGAAACAAACAACAACAACAACAAAAAAAAATTAGTGGATCAAGTTGTAAAGTCTGTGGGTTTTTCTTGATTTTGAGAGGTTAACTTCTTCCTTTTTCTTTTCTCTCCCTCTTCCTAGTCAGTGACTCTGTACCCCAGGCTCTGCCCCTGTGTCACTCTTAGGTAGGGATTTGCAGTTGATGGGATTCTATGGCAATGTCATATAATTGGCTTTAGTCTTGCTGGAAGTAAAGGCTTGTTGGCGTTTGCAGGGTCCAACGATGAGAGAGTTTGCTTTCCTGGATTCTCTCTCCTAGTCCCCCCTTTCTGAATTAGCAGCCTGGTGATCCAGCTATAAGGCTGCAACTGCTTCTGCCTGGGGAGTAAGAGGCTCAAAGAGCTGGGAAATCCCCACTCTATCCCCACTCAGTGCAAGGCTTTGGGAAAGGCTCTGACAGTCAGGGCCTCCAATGTAATCAGGCGGGGGTGGGAGTCAATTGTTGTCAAGGTGACTGTTCAGTGCCTATCATTTAGTTGGACCTCTCAACCCAGGCTTTCCACGCTTTGTAGCCTGTTTTTGCAGGGAAGAAGAGGCACTAGTCTCTGCTTACGACTAGTGTAGTATAGACCTTATTATCTGCCAAGTCCTTCTTGTTAGCGTTTATCCCTGAATATGGAGGCTCTATCAATCAGAAGTTGCCCCCGCCCCTTTAGCGAGAGGCACTAAAAAATATCACGCCTCTTGTCTTGGATCGCTGAACTGAGAGAGATCTTATCAATTAGAACAGAGGGTGCGCAGATTTTATGGGTTAAGCTAATTTCAGTGATTGGGTCGCAGCTGTGCTTCCGAAGGTATTTTAGGCTGCCTGCACGCGCCCCTCCCCCAACGCTTGATTGTTAGCTTGAATGGCTGGGTGAGGTGCCCCGCCCACGGAGAGAATCTCCCAAGCCTCTCCCGCTCGCCCAGCCACTGGCGGCTGGACCGCACCAGGCGCAGGATAATGGAGCCCCCTGGGTGTGCGGGCCAGCAGGGCGCCCTGGGCGCGTGGAATGCCCAAGGCACGCGCGCGAATGGGGCGCTCCGGGCACCGGTGGCCGGCGACCCCCACTCGCAGTGTGCGGGCCGCTGGGAACGTCAGCGGTGCTCAACCGGACCAGACGCGTGCGGCTGCTCGAGGCTGCTCGCGGCAGCGGCTCGTGGCGGCCGCTCGCGGTGTCGGTTTGCGGTGGCTGCTAGCGGCGGCTGGCGGTGGCGGCTCGCGGCGGCCTCTCGCGGCAGCTCGCGGTTCCCAAGTATATGGGCTGACTCACCGCAGGCGCACTCCCTCGCGGCTGCGTCGCTGCGGTAGCTTCCTCCACACCCTCGTCTCTCAGATTCAAGTGATAACAGTCCTTTTGCTTTCAGTTTGTGTGGAACTCCGGAATGCTCCGAGGATAAATTTTTCTGTTTCTAGTTGATAAATTTGTTGTGATTTAGGGGAGAGCTGTCGGACGCGCTTCTCATGGCGCCATTTCCGTGACATCACTCCTCAGCATGGCTTTTAAGGTCTATAATGACCAAGGAAGTAACAGAAAAGGCAAATAAGGCCCAAAAGAAGTCAGGAAATACCAACTTTTGGCTCCAGCGCCCTAAGGGGTTTCACAGCATTCTATCAAGGCCCTGCTCCAGAGTGGAAAGAAAGGTCATTGAACTGAAGCCTGCTAGGCTTCCTGGCCCCACCGGTTGACACACCTGTGCTGTGGAAATAGGGACATGAGAAGGTAAGTTGCCCCCTTGCTCCATGGAGGGAGGGTTCAGTCTCTTCTAGCCCTGCTCCAGCTACCTGTGACCTGACCTTGCCCAGTGTGCTGGGAATTGCCACTGAAGGCCCAAGGACATCGTTCATGAGCCTAAGGTATTTCTTCCAAGTAGCAGATAAGCTGATCTCCTTTCTTGTAAACACAAGGGCCATCTACTATGCCTTGCTTGAATATTTAAGTTTTATTTATCCCTCAAAGATCTCTACTGTGGGTATTGATAGTCTGATTTTATGGCTTTATTTAATGTTTAGTATCTCCTTTGTCCCTCCTATCTCAATGCCCCATGCCTATTATAGGCTGGGACCTGCTGGTAATTCCAGCTAGAAGCAGTGGTCACTGGGACTGCAAAGTGTAGAAATGTAATATCCTTTCCCTAAGTACTTGCAGGTTTTATAGGTCACTCAGCAAATTGTTCAAAGACTGTCCAAGAGGCACTTCCAGCATTACATCACCCAAGGACTGACTTTCACATGGACAGGTCCACACACCATGATCCTGACAACTCCCACTGCTGCTAAAATAGAAAAACGGAATGCCTTACTCCAATCACAAACCTGAAGCTGGTTGGTCTACGTATGGCAAATATATGAAAAAACTAAGGACTCTTTTAGTCAGTCTTTGGGAAAAGGGAAACTAGGATAAAAAGAAAGTCAACTTGATTGTCACTAGAGGTTAAAATTTTTTAAATCAAGAGTTCTGACTAGAAAGGAATTGTATGGTTTTGATAATAGAAGGTATAAGGTATGGAAATACTTTTGAAAGGAAAAGGAAAAGCAAGTTGTTATGAAGGCCAGTTATTTCTGGATAAGAAAGTGCATGAAAGTTGAAGGTTTATGTAAGTTGTAGAAGGTTTGTGCAGGTTGTAGGAGATTTGTACCGAGAAAAAAGAATTTGTACAGTCAGAAAACTGGTTTTCAAAGAATGTTTAATCAGTCACCCTAGCTAACAATCCTCTACCCTCCCCACTTATTAGGATGACTCTTTCCTTCACCCTGACCATCTGGAGCTCAAAAACAGAGAAACAAAGCCGACCCCTTGTCCTTCTATTCTCTATTCACCTTTCAACCTACCTCACCAAATCCGGAACTTTCTACTCATGTGGGACCAACACCTATCTGTGTCTCCATACTAATTAGACAAAAATCTGTACCCTAATCTATCTCACCCTAAATATCAACCTAATCCCACCCCATGAGCCTCTTCCAGTTCCTAATACACTATCCATCAATGTAAGGACCAAACAAGCTATACAGGTAATTTCTCTTCTTATTGCTTTAAAAATATCTATAAAAGTAGATCTAGGGACAAGGGGACTAGCCACACTGCCCTGTCTTATTCCTATTTACTCTCTCTCTCTCTCTCTCTCTCTCTCTCTCTCTGAAGCCCAGCGAATTCGTAAACATGGAATCAGTGGTTTCACACAAACTGGGCGTCTTACTATTGCCTTTCATTAGTTCACTCACTACCTAACCCTACACATCAACCCTGGAACCTGCCCTCGTGAAACAGAAATATCTGAAACCCTGTATCAGCAAACCTCCTAAATTCTATCTTTCAACCCCTACAGGTCCCCTAACCCTAAAGCTCTCCTGTATCCCTGAAGAACTAGGAGAATAAATAGCAACACCTCTTAATGCTTCTCAGTCTTTTTCCCTTCACATAGTAAAAGGACAAGATCACTGGGTCTTCTTGGAGCCTACAAACGGACATGAAACATTTCTTTTAACTCAAGCTAACTACTCTCTCCAGGTCTGCCAGGAGAAAATATCTCTAACTTTACCATGGAAGAACTTTCACACACAAACCCCTATACAACCCTCCTTATCTCTGCATTGCTAATCTCCAAATACCTGCCTCTTTCTTTATTAAGTTCCTACAGGCCAGGATGAGAGAAATCTCTAGGATTACCTACAATCAAATGCTCCTACACTCCTTGTAAGGCCAAGAGCCACCATCGTGGCCATTCACATGCAGGTTCCCATTGGATTCGGGCAGACGATAAAGAAATGGCGGAGTCAGAGGATGGGGGGCCATCCTATTTATTGGTGTCTCACCAAGACAGGCAAACCACAAAAGAAGACAAGGGAAAAGCAGAAAACCAGCTCTTCCCATGAAGGGCAAGGGATCAGGGAAGCCCCTGCAATTGTGATAGCAGGAACTGTGTGTCCAAACTCCTGGTCTGTCCCACTTTATAGTGTAGAAAACCAAAATCTCTTAATCCAATATACAAATAAGGAAGTCTCTGATACAAAGTAACTTATCCAAGGCATAATTGGATTCCTCATGAAAGTGCACCACCCAGATCATACAATCAGTCAAGGGTGTGGGGAAAAGCTTAGTCCCAAAACCAAACCTTAGGCTACAATGACCTGGCCTGCTTATAGCCTATCCCCCACACCCAATATAAGTCACAAGCGAGCAAACATATATATCATGTTTACAAACTTATTTGACCAACACTCCTATTCGCCAGTACCCCAAGGAGAACTTCATGAGGGAAATATCAAATAGGTAGGGATGACAGCAGGAAGAAGCCGTCCCTCAGCCCGAGAAGTTCCCTCCTGAATGTTCTCCAAACCCTCTTCCTTTTTAACCACACATATTCAATCCTTCTAAAAAACTTACACCAACAAGTTTCCTGTCTCTTAAAATCTCCACATGTCCTCTCATTCGAGAGGAACCAGACCAGCATGTCTTGTGAAGCTCATCCAGGAGACCATGCATCACCATGTCACTCTGTCCACTCGGCACTCGCAGCAAGCAACTGACAATTATTACCCCACAAAAATTTTTTTAACTTCCTCACTCAGGTTTTCAGAGACATCACCTGGTTCAGACCTCACAGCATGGAAATTGATGACCTCCTGAACTGGATGAGGGACTTGGCTTGGCAAGATTCCCTTCTTGAGTTCTCTCCAGAAGAAGAAATAATTTTCCAATTGTTTCTCCTCTTTCTCCTCCTCACCCCTCACCATATATTATAAAATTAATAACTGCCTTTCTTTTATATGTAACCACAGAGTCAAGAAATGATAGATACGTGAATTCCAAACTGCCCTCTTGCTGTTCCGCTTATCTGTCAGACCTCACCCTTACTGGACTATCGCCCCTGAGACAAAGGAATTCCAAAAAGTTGACAACCTGCCCCAAGGAGGGGCTCCGGACATACCAGGACTTTTGGTTCAACACCCACATGCTCGAAGCCCCCCAAGGAGGAGCATTCCGGACATACCAGGACTTTTGCCTCAGTATCCCCTCAGGCTCTCCCAAACACTATATAACTCGCCCCTAGTCTGTAACCGGTGCTCTTCTCCCCCGGGAGAAGTGCCTGGCAGGGTTCCTTTCTTCCTTTCAATAAAGCCTGTTACTCTGGTCTTTCGGATTCCCATGGATTCCAACAATATTAATGTGTGTTGGGCGTGGGCTGTGGGCAGGCAGGATCCTTATAGCTTGGGGCTGGGTTTTAGGACTAAGCCTTTTCCACCCTTTTTGATGTGGGGTGGACTTTGTATCAGAGACTTCCCTATTTTGTATATTGGATTACAGATTTTGATTTTTGAACTATAAAGTGGGGCAGACAGGGAGCTTGCTCTCTTGGTTCCTGAGATTAGCATTAGAGAGCAGAGAGCAGAGTAAGGCCATGTGGAGAAGGAGAGAGGCAGCCAAAATGGTGGACTGCTGAATGAGAAGCCAGTTTTATGCAGTTTGTGCAGGGAGAAAGAAGGAGATGGGGAACAGAGGTGAATAAGTATGGTGAGCTAGAAACCTTTGATTCTAGGAAACTCAGATAAGTCAGTAGCTTTGTGAGCACTGAATGAGTAGGTTTTGGAGCCCAGTGTGTGGTTTTCTTTTTGTTTTTTTGTTTGTTTTTTGTATTTTTCTGAAGCTGGAAACGGGAAGGCAGTCAGACAGACTCCCGCATGCGCCCGACCGGGATCCACCCGGCACGCCTGAGGAGCCACTGAGCCATTTCACCCGCAGGTGTTGTAAAGTACCAAAGGCTACAGAATTAATATTAATATTTTAGGAGGCTTGAAGAACATTTTATTAATTTGGGTTAAGGTGTGCAGAGAAATTGTGAGAATAGTCTCTGTACTGTGTGATTGGCATAACCAGGATGGCTCTTGCCATTGTATTGTAAATGAAAAGGGAAGGAAAGCATAGATTCCCTGACATTCCACCACACCTTTGGGGAAAGGAGTGAATGGCTAGCCAGGTGCAGGAAGGGAAAAGCCAAAATAAACCTTTTCTTATAACTATGAGCCATTTGCGGGCATTTGTCCCCACGGAAACTACCTCTCTTATTTATTTATTTATTTATTTATTTATTTATTTATTTATTTATTTTTTACAGAGACAGAGCGAGAGTCAGAGAGGGAGAGATAGATACAGACAGGAACACAGAGAGATGAGAAGAATCAATCATCAGTTTTTCATTGTGGCACTTTAGTTGTTCATTGATTGCTTTCTCATATGTGCCTTGACCCTGGGGGGCTACAGCAGACCTTGGATCCAACCAAGCTGGTGAGCTTTGCTCAAACCAGATGAGCCCACGCTAAAGCTGGTGACCTCCGGGTCTTGTACCTGGGTCCTCCACATCCCAGTCCGACGCTCTATCCACTGCGCCACCGCCCAGTCAGGCTACCTCTCTTATTTAAATGAATGCGGTTAATACGTCTGACTCTGGACAGAGAGATGGCGGATGAACACTAGAAAATATAGAAAGGCCTTTTAATATGTAAAGAGATATCTTTCTACCATTGTGTTGACTTGTAAATTTTGTTTTCTCCAAAATAATGTATGGTTTGCAAATTGAACGTGGTCCTATCATGTTAAAAAACATATGACTATAACCAATAGCGGTAAGGGGCTCCTAATTGCAATTTTTGCTTCTGTACTTCCCACTTACAAAACTATAAAAACTAATTAGAACAAAGGGCCGGCGCGCTCTCCGTCAGATTTCTGTCGGAGTTCCCGCCGCTTGGCCAAGCTAGACAATAAAGCTTTAATGTGTAAACGACGGACCTTGCTCTTGTCTTCCATAATTCGGGTCCCTCCGAATTTGGATTAACACGCCCACCAGGGTGTGATGCTCTGCCCATCCGGGGCATTGCTCTCTTGCAACCAGAGCCATTCTGACGCCTGAGGCAGAGGCCATGGAGCCATCCCCAGCGCCCGGGCCATCTTTGCTCCAATGGAGCCTTGGCTGCGGAAGGGGAAGAGAAAGACAGAGAGGAAGGAGAGGGGGAAGGGTGGAGAAGCAGATGGACGCTTCTCCTGTATGCCCTGGCCGGGAATTGAACCCGGGACTTCCGCACACCAGGCTGATGCTCTACCACTGAGCCAAGCGGCTAGGACCCCAGTGTGTGTTTTTACTTGCCCACCGGGTGCAAGCTAGGAATAAAGATAATGGCCCGCCAGTTTGTGGCTCCATTGTTTCAATACCGTCTGTCCAAATTTAATGCAAACCTGCATAGGCCAGTCAGCTGTGATGGTGGCTGTGGCTACTAGCCCTACTGGATTTACACTAGGAAACTTGTTTAAGTCAGTCACTTTGTGAGCACTGAATAAGTGGGTTTTGGAGCCCAGTGTGTGTGGGTTTTTTTTGTTTTTGTTTATTTATTTATTTATTTATTTATTTAACAGAGACAGAGAGAGTCAGAGAGAGGAATAGACAGGGACAGACAGACAGGAATGGAGAGATGAGAAACATCAATCATTAGTTTTTTGTTGCGCGTTGCAACACCTTAGTTGTTCATTGACTGCCCTCTCATATATGCCTTGACCGCGGGCCTTCAGCAGACCGAGTAACCCCTTGCTGGAGCCAGCAATCTTGGGTCCAAACTGGTGAGCTTTTGCTCAAATCAGATGAGCCCGCGCTCAAGCTGGCGACCCCGGGGTCTCGAACCTGGGTCCTTCCACGTCCCAGTCCGACGCTCCATCCGCTGCGCCACCGCCCGGTCAGGCAGCCCAGTGTGTGTTTTTACTTGCCCACCGGGTGCAAGCTAGGATTAAAGGTAATGGCCCACTAGTTATTGGCTCTGTTATTTCATTACCATCTGTCTGAATCTAATGTGAACCTGCATGGGTCAAGCAGCTGTGATGGTGGCCCTGGCTACTGGCTTTACACTCTCTCTCTCTCCTCTCTAAAAAATGAATAAATAAATAAATAAAAATTTTAAAAAATGAGAAAGAGGCCTGACCTGAGGTGGCGCAGTGGATAAAGCGTCGACCTGGAAATGCTGAGGTCGCCGGTTCGAAACCCTGGGCTTGCCTGGTCAAGGCACATATGGGAGTTGATGCTTCTAGCTCCTCCCCCCCTTCTCTCTCTCTGTCTCTCTCTCCTCTCTCTCTCCTCTCTAAAAATTAATTTTAAAAAATGAAAGCCCTGCCTGACCAGGCGGTGGCGCAGTGGATAGAGCGTCGGACTGGGATGCGGAAGTACCCAGGTTCGAGACTCCGAGGTCGCGCGCGGGCTCATCTGGCTTGAGCAAAGAGCTCGCCAGCTTGGACCCAAGGTCGCTGGCTCCAGCAAGGGGTTACTCGGTCTGCTGAAGGCCCACGGTCAAGGCACATGTGAGAAAGCAATCAATGAACAACTAAGAAGTCGCAACGCGCAACTAGAAACTGATGATTGATGCTTCTCATCTCTCTCTGTTCCTGTCTGTCGGTCCCTGTCTATCTCTGCCTCTGTAAAAAAAAAAAAAAAAAAAAAAAAATGAAAGCCCTAGGCGGTTGGCTCAGTGGTAGAGCGTCTGCCTGGCGTACAGGAGTCCTGGGTTCGATTCCCGGCCAGGGCACACAGGAGAGGTGCCCATCTGCTTCTCCACCCCTCCCCCTCTCCTTCCTCTCTGTCTTTCTCTTCCCCTCCCACAGCCAAGGCTCCATTGGAGCAAAGTTGGCCCGTGCGCTGGGGATGGCTCCATGGCCTCTGCCTCAGGTGCTAGAGTGGCTCTGGTTGCAACAGAGCAATGCCCCAGGTGGGCAGAGCATCGCCCCCTGGTGGGCGTGCCGGGTGGATCCTGGTCGGGCGCATGCGGGAGTCTGTCTGACTGCCTTCCTGTTTCCGGCTTCAGAAAAATACAAAAAAAAAAAAAAATCTGTCAGCCAATGAAATTTCGCCACGATATATCAACCCGCCACCACCCTACCGTTGCTATAAATTATCCCCAGGCGAGGGAAGCTGCGTGACTTCCCTGGCCCCTGTCTTGCGGACCAGTGAACCTCGCCTGGGATATGCTCTAAATAAAGCTTTTCCTTGTCCACACTTGGTAGCTACGTCCTTCTTTCTTCCTTGGCGGAAAATACCTTACATTTGGTGCCGAAACCCAGGAGAAGCTTGACTCTGCAAGGGCCATTCCTCTCCCCTTCCCTTCCAAGAAAGACCAGGGACCCTCAGACCTCCCACCCACTTTGACACATGGTGCAGTAAGTGCCCTGCTTCCGGCCTTCCCTCAGTTCTTTCTGACTCAGACTCTCTATCCATAATCGCAGCTGCATCAGGGACCTCCTACCCTTTCCAAGTGTGTGTGTGCCTGTGGAGACGTCCCAAACACTCCCACTCTACCTGACTGTCCGGTGGCCAGAGATTGAGTTGCGGGATGACAATTCTCATCTCTGATCACCCCAAGACTGAGGGAGACCATGGGGGCACAGGAATCTAAACCTGGCTCAAAACACCCCTGGGGTGCCTTATCTGGAATCTCTCAAACATTGATCCCTCCCTAAAGAAGAAGAAACTGATCTTCTGCACTGTGGCTGGGCCACAGTACCCATTAGACAATCAAACCAGGTGGCCTCCTGAAGGGACTTTAGATTTTAACACTCACCAATTTACCGAACTATCGCCAGAGAACTGGGAAATGGTCGGAGATCCCTTACATTCAGGGCTTCTGGTATATGCGCTCCCGCCCTAATCTCTGTGCCACCTGCTCTATGGTGCAGGTCCTTTTAGCCAGAGAAACCTCAGCTAAACCCTCCATTCCTGATCTTTTCCTCTTCGCCAACCCCCCTGAGGAACTCTCTTCTTTTCCTTCTTTTCCTTCCCCTAGCATGGTGTCATTACTGCGTGTCCTGTCCAAATCTCTTCCTAAAACTTCTTCTGTATCCTGCCTTGGTGTCGCTACGTAAACCTGCAGAACACTACTTTACAAAATTTGGGGACTCACCCAAAATGCCGGTGTTCGTGTCACCAGGTAGAGAAACCCAAATCGGCTGGCCTCTCTGGAGGGTTGCCTGACCTCACTAGAATCTCGAGGAGAAGTGCCACCTGAGAAGTTCCAGGGCTCCCATTTTCCTGTGCGGTTCGGACAGCTCCTCAGCAGACACCGCCGGTCCCCAAATTCGACAATTCGGCAGAAATCGAGGAGTATAAATTCTGACCCCTGGAGGTAAGTGAGGCATATCTTTTGCTTTGCTGAATTCTGTTTGGGACTAGTCAATTTGGAACTATTGAGTGGGGACATTTGTTTGTGCTCTCAGGAAGAGATCTGAGTAGAGACTGAGTTAATCAGTCCTGTCTCGACTTCCAGGGACACCTTTATGTTTGTCGAGATCTCATTCTTTGCTTTTAATGTTTCTGTTGAAAACTCCTGAGTGATTGGTGTGTGAGTGAGGATCTCTGGTGCCTGAGCCTAAGTTCCAAAGGGACGTGACTGGGCGAGCACCTGAGAGGCCCCTGACGGGAAACTGCTTCCTTTGTCTGTTGAACTGTGTGTCTAAAAGTCAAGTGTAGGCCTGACCTGTGGTGGCGCAGTGGATAAAGCATCGACCTGGAAATGCTGAGGTCGCCGGTTCAAAACCCTGGGCTTGCCTGGTCAAGGCACATATGGGAGTTGATGCTTCCAGCTCCAATCCCCTTCTCTTTCTCTGTCTCTCTCTCCTCTCTCTCCCTCTCTGTCACTCTCCTCTCTAAAAATGAATAAACAATAAATAAAAAAAAGTCAAGTGTAAATGTAAAATAGTAAATTGTCTGTTTTATAAATTCTCTGTCCGGAAAATCTCTGGTGTAATCTTAATTGGAATAAGTAAAGCGTGCTCATTTATTTTATTTATTTATTTATTTTTATTTTTAATATTTTTCTGAAGTTGGAAATGGGGAGGCAGTCAGACTCCCACATGCGCCGGATCAGGATCCATGGGGCACACCCACCAGGGGGCGATGCTCTGCCCATCTGGGGTGTCACTCTGCTGCAACCAGAGCCATTCTAGCGCCTGAGGCAGAGGCCATAGAGCCATCCTCAGCACCCCGGCCAACTTTGCTCCAATGGAGCCCCGGCTGCGGGAGGGGAAGAGAGAGACAGAGAGGAAGGAGAGGGGGAGGGGTGGAGAAGCAAATAGGCGCTTCTCCTGTGTGCTCTGACCGGGAATCGAACCCAGAACTTCTGCACGCCAGGCTGACACTCTACCACTGAGCCAACCGGCCAGGGCAAAGCGTGCTCATTTAAATTTCTTGATTTATGATTTGTGTATGTGAAGTCTTTGTTAGATGTCTAACTATGTCTGATATTAAGGCCTGAATTAAGTTCTTGCATGCAAAAATTGGAAATTTCTGGCTTAAAACCAGACAGCAAAAGCCCAGGGAAGTTTTAAGGTTCTAAACCTTGAAGACTGACAGGGCCAAGGCGGGCGTTGGGTCCTCTCCCAGTTTTCCCTACCCTTCCCCAGTTCTTTCATGTGGCATGTTTGTTGTCTGACGTGGGAGGCATGTGGTTCATGGGAGAGATCCACTGCTTTAGCCATAAAGGTGGAAAATTGTAAGAGAGGGTTCTCAGGAAATTGCGGGGTTGCTGTGTCCCCAAAGAAATTGAAAACCTCATGTGGGCTAGAGTAGCCCACTGTTGGAAAGGTGAATTTTTGAAATTTGTATTTTTGAGGGGGTTGCTGCTTTTGCTGTGGGAAATGGCACTAGGCAGCTGCTCGGAGCGGGGCAGTTGGTTGCAGGTGGCGAATTGGACTGCGTTCCTGCTTGGGAGGGGACATTGTTTTGCTAATGGCTGCACAAAAAATGGTGGGGGAAAAATAAATAAAAGGGGCAGGCTCCTCTCATAGCTCCCAGCGCCTGCTCCCCCTCTGGCACCTGAAACCCCAGACACCCTGACCAAGTCCCTTATATTGACTTAATAGTGTAAAGTACTGTGGGCCAAGAAGAGGGCTAGCATCTTTTTGCCAGCTGGGTAGTTACAAAACAGTGAGTGCATTTTTACCATTCCTTATTTTTCTCAGTAAATTAGTGGTTCATTGGGGATAGTAGTTAATAATCCTCTTATTATAAATTGTACGAAAATTGTACTAATGATAAGGCATATAGAATTATATAGTTTGCCAAATCCAAAGATTTCCTTTTTGTACCAAGAATCCCTTGTTGTGTAAAAAGTATTTTCCATGTTGGAAATATAAGTTTCTAAAAAGGTAGCATCGCCTGACAAGGTGGTGGCACAGTGAATAGAACATTGGTGGACTGGGATACAGAAGGACCCAGGTTCGAGACCCTGAGGTCGCCAGCTTGAGCGTGGGCTTATCTGGCTTGAGCAGAAAGCTGACCAGCTTGGACCCAAGGTCGCTGCCTTGAGCAAGGGGTTACTTGGTCTGCTGAAGGCCTGCAGTTAAGGCACATATGAGAAAGCAATCAATGAACAACTAAGGTGTTGCAATGAAAAACTGATGATTGATGCTTCTCATCTCTCTCCATTCCTGTCTTTCTGTCCCTATCTGACCCTCTCTCTGTCCCTGTGTAAAAAAAATAAATAAAAAAATAAAATAAAAAGGTAGCATCATCAGCTGCTAAAATAAATAAATAAAACTAAGCATTTCGGAAGGGACATTGCTCCTCCCTCAATCACATAATTCTGTTTGACCCCTACGATGGCTGGTTAGTCAAAGACAGGTAAGATTCCTGAAGGTAGGAACAACCTAAGATAGGCACAGTTGAATAGGGGCCATCAAGCTTAAGAACTAACAAAGGTGAGGCTCAAACCCTCACCCCAACAATTCAGGAGTCTGCTTTTCTGAAATAGTGGCTTTCATCCACTGTCCAGGGCACCAAAACAGGGAGACTCCACCCCCGCTTCCCCACTCATCAACTGAGGGGGCACTTACCAAACCAAGATAGGCAAATCGACTTCACTCATCTGCCCCCTCACAAAAAACTCTGTTATCTCTTTACTTTTGTTAATCTTTTGTTAATACCTTTTCAGGGTGGATAGAAGCCTTTCCCACCTCTCAAGAAACAGCAGACATCATTGCTTCCATTCTCGTTAAAAACATCATCCCACGGTTTGGACTGCCAACTACCATCCAGTCAGACAATGGCCCGGCCTTCACTGCCCAAATAGTTCAGCAGGTTGCCACCTCTCTCAACGTCACCTGGACACTCCACATAGCCTATCACTCTCAATCGCTGGGTAAGGTGGAAGGGCCCATGGCATCCTGAAGGGTCAGCTAACCAAGCTTTCCACTGAGACCAAACTCTCCTGGCCAAACCTCCTCCCCCTGGCACTCACCAGAATCAGAGCAACCCCGCAAAACCCCACTGGACTCAGCCCCTTTGAGCTGGTTTATGGTAGACCATTCCTAATCAATCACAACTTACCTATTAATCCCCTTCCTCTTGCCACATACCTCCCCTTTCTGTCTTTAATCCGCCATCTTCTCAGGGAACACACGGACTGGACCCTTCCTCCCATAGGGGGTCAAGATGAAGCACTCCTAGCAGTCCCCCTCCAGCCATGACACATGGTTCTTCTGAGGGAGCTCCAGCCTCGCTCCCTACAGCCCAGGTGGACGAGACCCCATATGGTAATATTGACCACTCCTACTGCGGCCAAGCTCCTAGGGCAAACACCTTGATACCATGTCTCTCGCCTCAAGCTTGCCCCCATGCAGAACTGCTGGCAGTCAGAACCACTGGGCCCCACCTGTCTTCGGCTCACCAAAAGGTTGGGCTCTGCAGATCCTCCTGTTACTCCTGTCCCTCCCACCAGGAACCTGCCACCAGAGTGAATTAAAGCAGGGAACAATGCTGTTACTATCAATATATCAATGAGACTGGCCTGATGGAAGAAAACAATGTCTTCAACCGTCAGCAAGAAAAATTGAGCAAGAATCTCTCTTCCTACAGCCCACTTAAATCCTGGTAGAAATCACCCATTTTCACCTGAGTTGCCTCTATCCTAGGTCCTCTTCTAATTATCAGCATATTACTCATGTTTGCTCCTCTTTTTGTTAGATTCTTACAGGACCGCATCCGCAAGGTTTCTCGAGTCACAGTCAACCAAATGCTCCTACACCCATATACGCGACTCCCCTCAGAGCCACCTCCTTCCGACCTCCCTTCCCCACAATGCCCCTAACCAGCAGGATGAATAGTGGCGCCCCTATCTAACATAAAAGGTTGGAATGTGAGGTCGGTTGGCAATGTGGGAAGGTCACATGAGGAACTAGGTCTGGGGACTTTGGCTGAAACCACCCATATCCATGACCGCCAAAAGAAATGGCCCAGGAGCATTTTGAAAAAAATATGTCAGCCAATGAAATTTCACCAATGTCATATCAACCCACCACCACCTTACTGATGCTATAAATTATCCCCAGGTCAAGGGAAGCTGCGTGACTTCTCTGGCCCCTGTCTTGCGGACCAGTGAACCTCGCCTGGGATGCGCTCTAAATAAAGCTTTTGCTTTTCCACACTTGGTGGCTATGTCCTTCTTTCTTCCTTGGTGGAAAATACCTTACAGATAGAGTGTTGGACTCAGATGTGGAGAAGCAAGGTTTGAAACCCCAAGGTCACCAGGGGTTACTGGCTTGAGCATAGGATTATAGACATGACCCCATAGTCGCTGGCTTGAGTCCAAAGGTTGCTAGCTTGAAGTTCAAGGTCACTGGCTTGAGCAAAGGGTCACTCAGTCTGCTGTAGCTCCCCCCCTCACTGCATCAAGGCACATATGAGAAAGCAATCAGTGAACAACTAAGGAACTGCAATGAAGAATTGATGCTTCTCATCTCTCTCCCTTTTTGTTAGTCCCTATCTATCCCTCTCTCTGACTCTCTCTGTCTCTATAAAAAAAAAAAAAAAGAAACTATGGAACTAAAAAATGGTGAGCCTTGTGTTTATTAAAGTCTCGTAATAGCAGACAAGCAAACAAGCAGGGTTCCCAAGCCTCTCATGTTCTAGACTCACCCAGCCTCACAGGCCCCCACCAGCATGAGCAGGGCTCCGCCAAATAGGCCCAGCTAAAATCTCTGGGCTCCCAAGCCCCTCACAAAAACACTCCCTTTCTCTCTGGATTCTCCAATTAAACAGGCTGGGGGAAAAAAACCTTTCTCCAGCAAACAATAGCAACAATGGCCCCTCCCAAGCAGGAAGGCAACCAGCAATTTGCAACCTGCTGCCCTGAGCAGCCTTCCATAGACGGGCCAGGCAGCTGTGATGGTGGCCACGGCCACTGGCTTTACAGAGTACTTTATTTTTTAATTTTTTTTTTTTTTTACAGAGACAGAGTGAGAGTCAGAGAGAGAGATAGATAGGGACAGACAGATAGGAATGCAGAGAGATGAGAGGAATCAATCATCAGTTTTTTGTTGTGGCACGTTAGTTGTTCATTGATTGCTTTCTCATATGTGCCTTGACCGTGGAGCCACAGCAAACTGAGTAACCCCTTGCAACCTTGGGTCCAAGCTGGTGAGCTTTGCTCAAACCAGATGAGCCTGCACTCAAGCTGGTGACCTCGGGGTCTTGAACCTGGGTCCTCCGCATCCCAGTTTGACGCTCGATCCACTGCGCCACCACCTGGTCAGGCATGTCCATAAAAACTTTAAAATGTTCTTGGTGCTTGTAGGGCCAGTAGCCACGGCCACCATCACAGCCGCCTGGCTAGTGCAGGTTCACATTAGATTCGGACAGACGGTAATGAAACAATGGAGCCAAGAACTGGTGGGCCATCATCTTTAATCCTAGCTTGCACCTGGCTGGCAAGTAAAAACACACACTGGGCTCCAAAACCCACTCATTCAGTGCTCACAAAGCTACTGACTTATTCGAGTTTCCTAGAATCAAAAGTTTCTAGCTCACCAGCCTTATTCACCTCTGTTCCCATCTCCTTCTCCCTACACAAATTCTGCACAAACTGGCTTTTCCTTCAGGACTCCGCCATCTTGGCTGCCTCTCCTCTCCTCCACGTGGCCTTTATCTGTTCTCCTACAGCATGGGCTCCTCCTAGAACGTAATCACTCTTCTCACAGAACAACATGATCTCTCTTCCTTTTAAAACCTTTTGGTGCGAAAGTCCTCCCCAACACACATTAATACAAACACACCTATCTCAAGCAATCACCTGGGTGACGGACTTCCACTTGGGCAGCGCCATCCTTTTTTATTTTATTTTATTATTAACATCAACTCCCATATGTGCCCTGACCAGGCAAGCTCAAGGCCCCGAACTGGCAACCTCAGTATTCCAGGTAGGTGCTCCATCCCACTGTGCCACCACAGGTCAGGCTAAAAGGTTTATACTTATTTATTTTTTCCTTTTCTGTATTTTTCTGAAGCCAGAAACTGGGAGGCAGTCAGACAGACTCCCACATGCACCCGACCGGGATCCACCCGGCACACCCACCAGGGGACGATGCTCTGCCCATCCGGGGCGTTGCTCTGTTGTGACCAGAGCCACTCTAGCACCTGAGACAGAGGCCACAGAGCCATCCTCAGCGCCCGGGCAAACTTTGCTCCAATGGAGCCTAGGCTGCGGCAGGGGAAGAGAGAGACAGAGAGGAAGGAGAGGGGGAGGGGTGGAGAAGCAAATGGGTGCTTCTCCTGTGTGCCCTGGTCGGGAATCGATCCCGGGACTCCTGCATGCCAGGCCAGCGCTCTACCACTGAACCAACCGGCCAGGGCCTACTTATTTATTTATTTTTTTAAGGTTTTATTTATTCATTTTAGAGAAGGGAGGAGGAGCAGGAAGCATCAACTCTCATATGTGCCTTGACTGGGCAAGCCCAGGGTTTCGAACCAGCGACCTCAGCATTCCAGGTCGACGCTTTATCCACTGCGCCACCACGGGTTGACAGCACCATCTTTAACAAAGTAGCATAATATATTTTATCTGCCCAACGGTGCTTCTTTTCAACTAGATGAAAAGCTTCCCAGTGCAGGAGGGCCTCCACCAGACCTGGGCCCCACCTCCCATCATGGTCTCTCATACTGTCCAAAAGCAGCATGTCCATCCAACAAGGGAGCCGGTGGCCCCCTCTGGCTGTAGTTCAGGAGTCAGTCCACAATAGACAGACCAGCTGTCTGTGCAAACACCAAGGTAAAGATCCATTACAAGCAACTAGGTTCATGTTGCATCCACCAGGTACGAGAACAAATGTCGGAGACTTTCATTAGTTTGGATGTTACTTTATTGGCCAGTTTAACCTGCGCAGGGGCGAGCTCTCAAGGTGTCCAGAGACACCGTACCCACAAGGAGCTGCAAACGAGAGTCGCGCCTGGTGCTTACAGCTAGGTCCTTATATATCCTAAGTGAGCAAGCATTACACAGAAGCAGATGTGGCAATTAGCTACTCACTAGGGAGGTCGCACGCAGCATAGCAACAGGGGTCGGCATAGCAACAGGGGCCGGGTTTAGCTTAGTGGCAAATTTCAAACATAAACTTCTGATAAGGGTCTCTGACCTTCTTTGTTCTCAGCCTCACAGGGGCCCTATCAGCACTCTCTGTTCCTGCTCCTTCAATAGTTACACTCTGGCAGCCACAGTGCATCTCCCTGAATCTAACATTCCCCCATTTCTTTTGGGCATAAATCAAACCCTTGATTCTTCATCAGTGGGGAGACTGGTGTAAGGTTGGGACAGAACCATTAACTTTACTACATCTACCCTCTCCTTTACGAACGCAAGGAGCTTGTTAAGGATTATTGGTCCAAAAGTAAGAGCCAATAATAATAATAATAGGAGGGGTCCAGCAATTGCGGATATGAGGGTAGTTAACCAAGGAGAAGTCTTGAACATAGAGGCATACCAGCTAGGGCTGTCTTCTTCTAGGTTCCTATTCTTTAATCTGTTTGCAAGTATCTTGATATTCTCTCTAATTACTCCAGAGTGGTTAGCATAAAAACAACATTCTTCTCTTAAGGCAGCACACAGTCCTCCTTGCTCAAGGAGGAGGAGGTCTAGCCCTCTCCTATTCTGAAGGGCTACCTCGGCTAGGGAGTCTATTTGCTTCTCGAGGTATATTACCTGGTTTTGGAGAAGCGCAATATCTTTGGAGAATGTCTTGGATAGCTGTCTGAGGGTAAGTTCCCCTTGAATGAGGGATGCTGTCCCTACTGCTGCTGACCCTACAATTCCTATGGTAGCTATGATAGGGATAAGGAGTGGAGCTCGTTTTGCCCGCCTCGGGGGAGCAACAAGGAATTCGGGGTTTCCCCTATACAGATATACCTGTGGAATAATATAAGCACTTACACAAAGTTCAGGATGAGTGGGGACTATACACTTGAAGATACCTTGAGTGCACACAAACTATAGTCCTTCAGGTGCCTTTGTTACTTTTGGGCCCTCTAGGGTGGCAGGTAGGGTTTCTTGGTTAAGGCAATAGTCACTGTAATTGGAATTACCTAAGGTGAAATTTGCCAGGAGGTAGCAGGTTCCTTTCCCAGGTGTTATTCTGTGCTATAACTGTGCCATCTGCTGTCCTGATTAAAACCCATTCCTGCAACTCTAGTTCCTTACTGGGTAAACAATAAAAAGTCATCAGTCCTAAGTGGAGGAGAAGGTGAGCTTTAGAGGCTCTCCAGGGGTCCGCTTGACTTGCCATCTCCGAGATCCTTCGTCAGGTGGTTGGGCCGGCTTCACGTGGGAGAGGTGGATCCAGTAGGGCTTTTCAGCTACCTTAATAGCTGTGGGTGTACTCAGGATCACCTGGAACGGTCCGTTCCACCGCGGCTCAAGGTTGCCCCGTCTGTGGTTGAGAATCCACACCCACTGTCCAGGCTCCGGTGGCTCCGGTAGTCGGGAGCTGTGTTTTGCATTCGATTGGGCTGATCTCTGGAGGGCCTGCACCTCGCTTCTGATGTGCTGCAGGGCCTGCAAGGACTTGAGGAAATTATGATTAGAAATCTCTAGTTCCCCTCTGGTCAATCGAGGTACAAGGGGCACAGGTTGCCCAAATAAGATTTCATAAGGGGTCTATTTATTGAGATAGGGGGTACATCTGGTTCTAAAAAGGGCGAAAGGGAGGAGCTCAACCCAGTTTTCGCCGGTCTCCCCTCTCAGCTTAATTATAGTTTCCTTCAGAGTCCTGTTCATTCTTTCTACCTGTCCTGAACTTTGGGGCCTATAAATGCAATGCAATTTCCAATTAATACCTAACTTAGTGGCTAATTCTTGAGATATCCTGGATATGAATGCAGGTCCATTGTCTGATCCTAGGGCTAGGGGAATGCCATATCTAGGTATGATTTCCCTTAATAAGACTTTGCAGACTGTGGAAGCAGCCTCTCCTCGCGTGGGGAATGCTTCCACCTATCCTGAGAAGGTGTCTACTAATACTAATAGATACTTATAACCTGACTTCCCAGGGGTCATCTCTGTGAAATCTATTTCCTACAGTTCTCCCGGAGCTTTCCCCTGATACCTCACAAAGGGGGGTAGCTTCTTATTCTGCGCATTTACTCTGGCACAGATGCTGCACCTCGAGACAATGGAGTGGACAATATCCCTGATGTTGGGCCCTACATAATACTTCCTGATAAGTTGTTCTAGCTTGTTTTGTCCTAGATGCGTACTAGTATGAATATCTCCTACTATTTCTCTTACTATTCCCTGGGGTAAATAGAGCCGGGAGTCAGGAAGCTCTATCTATCCCTGCTGATTTTTCTTCCCTTTCAACTGCATCCCTTCCTGCTCTTCTTCTGGGGAATATCTAGGATCCGGAGGTAGCGTTGGCTTAGGCAGCAATGGCAGAAGGCTTTCTTGTGGCCCAGTGGCTGCCTCTCTTGCAGCTGAGTCTGCTAGGTTGTTACCCTTTACAATAGGAGAGTCCCCTCTCTGGTGTCCTTTGCAGTGAATGATGGCAACTTTGGTAGGTAGCCAAATGGCGTTTAGGAGGGCAAGAATTTCATTGCGATTTTTAATGTCTTTCCCCCTGCTGTCAGTAAGCCTCTTTCCTTGTATGTGGCTCCGTGGCGAATGCATATCAGCTGTCAGTGTGGATGTTGGCAACTTTTCCCTCTGCTATCTGTAAGGCTCGGGTTAGTCCTATTAGCTCTGCCCTTTGTGCAGATGTTCCTGCGGGCAGTGCTTTCTGCCACAGGACCTTATTTTCCATGGTCACTGCTGCCCCTGCATGTCGCTGTCCATCCTTAATAAAACTGCTCCCGTCAGTAAAGAGGGTCAGGTCTGCCTTCCCGTATGCTTGATCCCTTAAGTCCGGGCGGGAGCCAGTCACTGTGTCAAGGATTTGTTTGCAACTGTGGACCAAAGTGGAGTCTGGTATTGGCAACAGGGTCGCTGGGTTCAGGGCAGCAGTTTTGAGGAACTGAACAGATGGAGGGTTCAGCAGCTGAGCCTGATACTGCGTTAGCCGCGCATTAGATAGCCACCTGTCAGGAGGTGCTCGCAGCACTTGCTCTACATAGTGTTCCCTAATGACTTTGATGTCCTGCCCTAAAGTCAATTTACTAGCCTCCTTGACTAGTATGGAAGAGGCAGCAAGTGCCCTCAGACATGTTGGCCATCCCGAGGCTACAGGATCAAGTTTCTTGGACAGATAGGTGACAGGCCTCTTCCACGGCCCAAGTTCCTGGCTCAGTACCCCTAAAGCTACCCCTCCCTTTTCTGCTATAAATAGCTGAAAGGGTTTGGCCAGATCTGGCAGGGCCAAAGCTGGGGCAGTCACTAGGGCCTCTTTAAGCGCTTGGAATGCTTGCTTCTCCTTATCTGTCCATGTGAACTGCTCTTCCTTACCCCTGGTTAGTTCGTGTAGGGGTTTAGATAGTTCTGCAAAGCCCAATATCCACAGTCGGCAGTATCCTACTGCACCCAGGAATTCTCGTACCTGTCTCTTGTTAGTAGGCTCGGGGATCTGCAAGACCATCTGAATTCGCTGGCTGGACAATGTCCTTTGCCCTCCCTGTAAGTTATACCCCAAATAACTTACAGTTTTCATCACAATCTGGGCCTTCTTGGCAGAGACTCGATATCCCATTCGCCCGAGATCTTGTAGCAGGTCCGAGGTAGCTTCCTCACACTCTCCTTCGTCCTTGGCAGCTATGAGGATGTCATCCACATACTGGAGCAGTACGATCGATGGATGGGAGGAGCGGAAAGCCTGCAGATCTTTGCTGAGGGCTTCATTAAAAATGGTGGGGGAATTCTTAAACCCTTGTGGTAGTCTGGTCCAAGTGAACTGCCCCACCAGTCTATTATCTGGGTCATTCCATTCAAAGGCAAAGATCTCTTGGCTCTGAGGCACCAGGGGAATACAAAAGAAGGCATCCTTCAAATCCAGGACAGAATAATAGGTATGGGTTGGGGGCAATGAGCTCAGTAAGGTATATGGGTTGGGCACCGTGGGATGAATAGTCTCTACCTGCGCATTCACCTCCCGCAAGTCCTGGACCGGACGATAGTCTTGGCTCCCTGGTTTCTGGACGGGAAGCAGCGGGGTGTTCCAGGCTGATTGGCACCTTCGAAGGATGCCTGCCTCCAGCAGGCATTGCAAGTGCCGGGCGATTCCCTGTCTAGCTCGGGCTGGGACCGGGTACTGCCTGATCCTAACCGGTCTAGCAGTGCTAAGCAGTTGCACCAGGACAGGCGGTTGGTGAGCGGCCAAACCTGGGGGGTTGGTTTCCGCCCAAACCTCAGGTACCCGGGCACGCAGGGCGTCTGGAACCCCTTCCTCGGCCTCCTTACCTTCTAGGACGGTGGCAAGTAAGTGTTCTTCAGACAGTGGGACAGTTACTTCCATGCTGACCTCTGCCTCTTTGTTCCCCATAGGGCTTTCCTCCCGTCGGAAGGTTATGGTGGCCTGAAGTTTCTGCAATAAGTCCCTTCCAAGCAGTGGGTAAGGGCAGTCTGGAATGACTAGGAAAGAGTGGGTGATGGTGCCTCGACCTAAGTCAGTAATTCTTGCGGTGGCCCATGGGTAGGCTTCTGCTTTGCCCGTTGCCCCTATTATCTTAGTAGTTGTCTTCTGCATCTGGCCCTGTGGTTTCTTTAGGACTGAGTAGGTGGCTCCCGTGTCGACTAGGAAGTCTATTGGCTTTCCTTCGACTGTTAAGGTGACCATGGGCTCCTGGGAGCTGACAGGAATGGAGCCCTGGCCCCGTCAGTCTAAGGTTTGGAGCAAGACCTCTGGGGCTTGTTTTGGCCTCTGGCTGTCGGCCCTCAACTTTGGTCACTCTCTCTTCTAGTGTCCTTTCTCCTTGCAATAGGTGCATTGATCCTTGTCTATCTGTTGTCCTTGGCCCTTCCTCTGTCCCCCTTTTCCTTTGGGGGGAGGTTTCTGGGCAGCAATCAGAATTTTGGCAACTTCCTTCGCCCTGCCAACCTCCGGATCATCCCTATTGACATATACCTTCTGGGCTATTTCTAATAGCTTGCTTCTATTTTCTCCTTCGAATCCCTCTATCTTCTGAAGCTTTTTCCTAATATCTGAAGCGGCCTGAGTCACAAAGGCTATATTTACTAGTCTCCTGTTCTCTTCTGCCTCAGGATCTAGAGGGGTATATACTCTATAAGCCTCTATGAGTCTTTCTAGAAAGGCTGCTGGGGATTCCTCTCTTCCCTGGATGACTTCACTTACCTTGCTAAAGTTGGTTGGCTTTCTAGCTGCTGCCTTGAGCCCCCTCAACAGAGCCCAGCGATACTGGAGGAGCGCATCCCTTCCCCCAGCTGTATTAGGGTCCCAGGTAGGAGGTTGAGATGGGAGAACATCTTCTATTTCCCTTCTTCCCTCCCGAGTTTCCCTTTCTTCTCCTAATACCGCCTTAGCAGCTTCTCTCATTATTCTGTCCCTTTCTTCAGAAGTGAAGAGGGTTTGTAAAATCTGCTGACAATTGTCCCATGTGGGCTGATGGGTCCTAAGAATGGTCTCAAGGAGAGATATTAGTCCCTGAGGTTTCTCAGAAAATGGGGGATTCTGATGTTTCCAATTGTATAAATCACTAGTGGAAAAAGGCACATAGATGAGGCGAAGAGGTGCCCGTGGGCCAGCATCTGGTGCCAGCGGCACCTCCTGGAGGGGCAAAATGGCTGCGCCTCCTGGAGAAGGAGGCAAAATGGCTGCCCCTCCCGGAGGAGGAGGCAAGATGGCTGTATCTACCCACACATCCATATACAGGTATTGGTCTGGGTGGGGAGCCCTATAGACCATGGTTCTGACAGCAAACAAAGTTGGAAGGTCAAAAGTGCCCTCTGTGGGCCGTCCTAAATTAAATGTAGGCCATTCCAGCTGGCTCAAGGTCCAGAGGAAACCTGGACTTGGCTGCGGACCTCCGTACCCCTGAGCCCTCTTCTGGAAATCAGAAAAATTCTTCAACAGGCACTCGAGCGGGGATCCCGGCACAGACTCCTGTTGTCCCATCCTAGATGACTCAGGAATAATGAGAAAGGGTAGGATACAGGCAACACACACTATTAACACAAGGAACACACTTGTCTCTCTCACACTCAACTCAGTCATTCGAGGTCAGACAAAACGCAGCGCAGCGCGGCACAAAAAGGATTCCTAATGTGACCGGTCACTCCTAAAGTTAACAAATCCAAATATCCAAATTTCAGAGAGCGGCGTCTCGCTTCTGAAAGCCCTGGGTAGGTTACCGGCAGCGTCCCACCTACTACCTCAGGATTGTGTGCTCCGGAGCCCAAAAGCCAAACCAAATGAGGATCCTCAGTGAATACTTACTCAGCTCGAGCTGTCCTTCTGGTCTCCGACCCAAAACTCCGCCAAGGGAGAATCCCGGGCGAGCCCCCAAAATGTTGCATCCACCAGTTACGAGAACAAATGTTGGAGACTTTCAGGAGTTTAGGTGTTACTTTATTGGCCAGTTTAACCTGCGCAGGGGCGAGCTCTCAAGGTGTCCGGAGACACTGTACCCACAAGGAGCTGCAAACGAGAGTTGCGCCTGGTGCTTACAGCTAGGTCCTTATATATCCTAAGTGAGCAAGCATTACACAGAAGCAGATGTGGCAATTAGCTATTTGCTAGGGAGGTCGCACGCAGCATAGCAACAGGGGCCGGGTTTAGCTTAGTGGCAAATTTCAAACATAAACTTCTGATAAGTGTCTCTGACCTTCTTTGTTCTCAGGCTCACAGGGGCCCTATCAGCACTCTCTGTTCCTGCTCCTTCAATAGTTACACTCTGGAAAAAAAAAAGATGGCAGCGGAGTAGGCGGATGCACAGATGCCCAGCTTTCACCACCAAACTGGAATACAAATCAATTTAGGAAAAATCAGCATGAGAAACCAACTCTGAACTGCAAGAACGGCTCTCAAAAACCAAGGAGCAAAGAAGAAACCACAGGAGTCCTGGTAGGGAGCCCCTGAACCTCCTCTGCTTGCTGGAACGGAGGGGGGGGTGGGGCTGAGAGCCCAGAGAAGATCTCGGAGGGAGGGGAGCAGAAACTACTGCTCACAGCCACTTGCCTGGTGACCAGGGAGTGAGGTGCGTTGAAAGAACCAGCTTATCTCCCAGGTGGAGAGGACAGGGAGAGGGACAGACTGTGAGGGGCTAAGGAATGCAAGAGACGAGCTAAAAGGGCTGACTCAACCGTGCTGGAGGTGGCCATAGATGGGGGAGGGACTGAACCTTTCACAAAACAGAGCTGAAGTGCTTCCGGATCAGAGATCTCCAGACATCTCTCCAGCTCCAATCAGCGCAACAAGACACAGCTGAAAACAAGAAGTGGGGAGGAGGGGCAATAACTCAGGTCTCCATGGAGATCTGAGATACACCTCCCCCTACTGAAGCTGAGAAAACACCCTGCCCCCAGTGAGATTAGCAGGCTAAAGAGGCCTTCAGAGTCTCAGGTTACACCCATCGCATTCCTGGATACAGTTTCAAGGAAGCCCCCTGCTGAGATCAGCAAACAAGACTATCACCTGTTAAGAAAACAAACAAATCAAGACTTCAAAGCTGCCCAAATCTGAAAGTGGATTACAGATAACAGCTGATACTAACCCAAGAAGACCTAGAAATAATACAACTGAAAACTGGAGGCAGACAACACCAAGCCTAGACTCAACCAACTCTATAAATAAAACACCCAAAAAAGAGGATGAGAAGACAAAGGAGTGCAATCCAAATGAAACCACAAGAGACACCTTCGAGAGATGAACTGAGTGATATGGAAATAATCAAACTTCCAGATGCAGAGTTCAAAATAATGATTGTAAGGATGCTTAGGGATCTTAGAACAACAATGGAGGGTCAGTATGAAAACCTAAATAAAGAAATAGCAAGTATAAAAAAGAATCAGTTGGTGATGACAAATACAATATCAGAAATAAAGACCACAATGGAAGGAATTAAAAACAGGATAGATAGAGCAGAGGATCGAATCAGCGAGTTAGAGGACAACTGGAATGAAGGCATGAAAGCAGAGAAGAAAAGAGAAAAGAGACTCAAAAAAGTCATAGGAAACTCTTAGAGAGCTCTGTGACAACATGAAGAGAAATAACATCGCATCATAGGAGTTCCTGAAGAAGAAGAAAAAGAACAATGGATAGAGACTTTGTTCAATCATATCATAGCTGAAAACTTCCCTAAATTAATGCAAGAGAAACTCTCAGAAATTCAAGGAGCACAGAGGACTCCATTAAAGAGAAACCCAAAGAAACCTACACCAAGACACATCATAATTAAAATACCAAAGCTAAGCGATAAAGAGAAAATATTAAAAGCTGCAAGAGAAAAAAAAGTTATCACCTACAAAGGAGCCCCCATAAGGATGACATCTGACTTCTCAACAGAAACAGTTGAGGCCAGAAGGGAATGGCAAGAAATATTCAAAGTAATGCAGAACAAGAACATACAACCAAGACTACTTTATCCAGCAAGGCTATCGTTTAAAATCGAAGGAGAAATAAAAAGCTTCCCAGACAAAAAACAACTCAAGGAATTCATTACAACCAAACCAATGCTGCAGGAAATGTTAAGGGGCCTGTTGTAAACAGATCAAAGTGGGAAAAGAATACAGCAAAAAAAGGAATACACCTTTAAAGAAGAAAATGGCAATAAACATCTACATATCAATAACCTTAAATGTAAATGGATTAAATGATCCAATCAAAAGACATAGGGTAGCTGCGTGGATAAGAAAACAGGACCCATACATATATTGTCTACAAGAGACACACCTTAGAACAAAAGACACAAATAGATTGAAGGTAAAAGGATGGAAAAAAACGTTTCATGCAAACGGAAATGAAAAAAAAGCTGGGGTAGCAATACTTATATCAGACAAATTGGACTTTAAAACAAAGGATATAGTAAGAGATAAAGAAGGCCACTACATAATGATAAAGGGAGTAATCCAACAGGAAGATATAAATATTATAAATATCTATGCACCTAATATAGGAGCACCTAAATATATAAAGCAGACTTTGATGGATTTAAAGGGCGAGATCAACAGCAATACTATATAATAGTAGGGGATTTCAATACCCCACTAACATCACTAGATAGATCCTCAAGAAAGAAAATTAACAAAGAAACAGCAGACTTATTGGAAACACTAGATCAACTCGATTTAATAGATATCTTCAGAACCTTTCACCCTAAAGCAGCAGAATATACATTCTTTTCAAGTGCTCATGGTACATTCTCTAGGATAGACCACATGTTAGTGCACAAAAGTGCTCTCAACAAATTTAAGAAGACTGAAATCGTATCAAGCACTTTCTCCAATCACAACAGCATGAAACTAGAAATGAATCACAACAGAAAAGCTCAAAAATTCTCAAACACATGGAAACTAAATAGCAGGTTGTTAAATAATGAATGGATTAAGAATGAGATCAAAGAAGAAATGAAAAAATTCCTAGAAACGAATGACAACAAGCATACAACAACTCAAAATTTATGGGACACAGCGAAAGCAGTGCTGAGATGGAAGTTCATAGCACTACAGGCACACTTGCAGAAGCTAGAAAAAGCTCAAATAAACAACTTAACCCTGTATCTAAAAGAATTAGAAAAAGAACAGCAAGTAAAGCCCAAATGTAGTAGAAGCAAGGAAATAATAAAGATCAGAGTAGAAATAAATGACATAGAGGCTAAAGAAACAATACAGAGGATCAATGAAACTAGGAGCTGGTTCTTTGAAAAGGTAAACAAGATTTATGAACCTTTAACTAGACTCACCAAGAAAAAGAGAGAGAGGACTCAATTAAATAAAATTAAAAATGAGAAAGGAGAAATAACAACTGACACAACAGAAATACAAAATATTGTAAGAAAATACTATGAAGAACTGTATGCCAAAAAACTAGACAACCTAGATTAAATGGACAAATTCCTTGAAACATACAATCTTCCAAAAATCAATCTGGAAGAATCAGAAAACCTAAACAGACCAATTACAACAAAGGAGATCGAAACAGTTATCAAAAAACTCCCAACAAAGAAAAGTCCAGGGCCCGATGGCTTCACAACAGAATTCTACCAAATATTCAAAGAAGAACTAACTCCTATCCTTCTCAAACTATTTCAAAAAATTTAAGAGGAAGGAAGACTTCCAAGCTCCTTTTATGAGGCGAGCAAAATTCTGATTCCAAAACCAGGCAAAGACAACACAAAGAAAGAAAATTATAGGCCAATATCTCTGATAAATATAGATGCTAAAATCTTCAACAAAATATTAGCAAACCGGATCCAACAATATATGGAAAAAATCATACACCATGATCAAGTGGGATTTATTCTGGGGAGGCAAGGCTGGTACAATATTCGTAAATCAATCAATGTGATTCATCACATAAACAAAAAGAAGGAGAAAAACCATATGATAATTTCAATAGATGCAGAAAAAGCATTTGATAAAATCCAGCACCCATTCATGATCAAAACTCTCAGCAAAGTGGGAATACAGGGAACATACCTCAACATGATAAAAGCCATCTATGAGAAACCCACAGCCAACATCATACTCAATGGGCAAAAATTAAAAGAATACCCTTAAGATCAGGAACAAGGCAGGGGTGCCCCCTTTCACCACTCTTATTTAACATGGTCCTGGAAGTCCTAGCCACAGCTATCAGACAAGAAGAAGAAATAAAAGGAATTCAAGTGGGAAAAGAAGAAGTAAAACTATCATTATTTGCAGATGATATGATATTGTATAGAGAAAACCCTAAAGTCTCAGTCAAAAAGCTACTGGACCTATTAAATGAATTCAGCAAAGTGGCAAAATATAAAATAAATACTCAGAAATCAGAGACATTTTTATATGCCAACAATGAACAGCCAGAAAAAGAAATTAAGGAAACAATCCCCTTCACTATTACAACCAAAAAAATAAAGTACCTAGGAGTAAACTTAACCAAGGAGACTATAGACTTGTACTCGGAAAATTACAAAGCATTGATAAAAGAAATCAAGGAAGATACAAACAATTGGAAGCATATACCGTGCTCATGGTTAGGAAGAATAAACATCATTAAAATGTCTATATTACCCAAAGCAATCTATAAATTCAATGCAATACCAATTAAAATACCAATGACATACTTCAAAGATATAGAACACATATTCCAAAAATTTATATGGAACCAAAAGAGAACATGAATAGCCTCAGCAATCTTAAGAAAGAAGAATAAAGTGGGAGGTATCACACTTCCTGATATCAAGTTATACTACAAGGCCATTGTACTCAAAACAGCCTGGTACTGGCATAAGAACAGGCATATAGATAAATGGAACAGAACAGAGAACCCAGAAATAAACCCACAGATCTATGGACAACTGATATTTGACAAAGGAGGCAAGGAAATACAATGGAGTAAAGACAGCCTCTTTAACAAATGGTGTTGGGAAAATTGGACAGCTACCTGCCAAAAAAAATGAAAATAGATCACCAGCTTACACCATTCACAAAAATAAACTCAAAATGGATAAAAGACTTAAATGTAGGCCGTGAAACCATAAGCATCTTAGAAGAAAACATAGGCAGTAAGCTCTCCGACATCTCTCGGAGCAATATATTTGCTGATTTATCTCCACGGGGAAGTGAAATAAAAGACAGGATAAACAAATGGGACTATATCAAACTAAAAAGCTTTTGCACAGCTAAAGACAACAAGAACAGGCCTGACCTGTGGTGGCGCAGTGGATAAAGCATCAACCTGGAAATGCTGAGGTTGCCGGTTCAAAACTCTGGGCTTGCCTGGTCAAGGCACATATGGGAGTCGATGCTTCCAGCTCCTCCCCCCTTCTCTCTCTCTCTCTCTCTCTCTCTCTCTCTCTCTCTCTCTCTCCCTCTCCTCTCTAAAATGAATAAATAAATAAAAAAATTAAAAAAAAAAAGACAACAAGAACAGAATAAAAAGACAAACTACACAATGGGAGAACATATTTGACAATACGTCTGATAAGGGGTTAATAACCAAAATTTATAAAGAACTTATAAATCTCAACACCAGAAAGACAAACAATCCAATCCAAAAATAGGCAAAAGAGATGAATAGACACTTCTCCAAAGAGGACATACAGATGGCCAACAGGCATATGAAAAAATGTTCAACATCACTAATCATTAGAGAAATGCAAATTAAAACCACAATGAGATATCACCTCACACCAGTCAGAATGGCACTCATCAACAAAACAACACAGAATAAGTGCTGGTGAGGATGTGGAGGAAAGGGAACCCTCCTGCACTGCTGGTGGGAATGTAGACTGGTGCAGCCTCTGTGGAAAACAGTATGGAGATTCCTCAAAAAACTGAAAATCGAACTGCCTTTTGACCCAGCTATCCCACTTTTAGGAATATACCCCAAGGACACCATAGAACGGCTCCAAAAGGAGAAATGCACCCCCATGTTTGTGGCAGCATTGTTCACAATAGCAAAGATCTGGAAACAACCCAAGTGTCTGTCAGAGGACGAGTGGATTAAAAAGCTTTGGTACATATATACTATGGAGTACTACTCAGCCATAAGAAATGATGACATCGGATCATTTACAGTAACATGGATGGACCTTGATAACATTATACGGAGTGAAATAAGTAAATCAGAAAAAAAACTAAGAACTATATGAATCCATACATAGAAGGGACATAAAAATGAGACTCAGAGACATGAACAAGAATGTGATGGCAACAGGGGTGGGGGGTGGGGGGAGGGGGGAGGGGGTGAAGAAGGAGAGAGGGTTGGGGGAGGGGAGGGGCACAAAGAAAACCAGATAGAAGGTGACAGAAGACAATTTAACTTTGGGGGAGGGGTATACAGCACAATCAAATGTCAAAATAATCTAGAGATGTTTTCTCTCAACATATGTACCCTGATTTATCAATGTCACTGCATTAAATTTAATAAAGTAATAGTTACATTCTGGCAGCCACAGCACACCTCCTTGAATCTAACAGTTCACATAGGGCCTCAGGCCTTCCCCTTCATTCCTGTAGTCATGGCAGTCCTGAAGACGCTGCCCCAAGGAGGCGTGGGGGGCAACAGTGGCCAACCTCTCCACCTCTGTTCCAGAGAGCATGATGTCATACACCCCTATGTCCTACTATCTCAGCAAGCCTACCAGGGGCTCAGTAGGTACTCTTTGCTGCTGGGTTTTTACCTTGGGTTTGACCACTGGCCAAGCTCTGAGTGTGCAGTTGGCAGCTTCAGCCCAAGCCTCCTCATCCTCAGAAGAGGAGCTGGAAACGCCTGCTCCTGCCTGCTCAGAGCCACTCGGTCGGCACAGCTCCATCTTTGGGTCCTCTGGCTGCCAGCTCTCAACCTGAAGCTGAACCCACAGTTCTTCCAACAACTGCTGCTGCCAAAATTCAACTTCCAGCCTGACCAGGCGGTGGCGCAGTGGATATAGCGTTGGACTGGGATGCCGAGGACCCAGGTTTGAGACCCCGAGGTCGCCAGCTTGAGCACAGGCTCATCTGGTTTGAGCAAAAACTCACCAGCCTGGACCCAAGGTCGCTGGCTCGAGCAAGGGGTTACTTGGTCTGCTGTAACCCCACAGCAAGGCACATATGAGAGAGCAAGCAATGAACAATTAAGGTGTTGCAATGCGCAATGAAAAACTAATGATTGATGCTTCTCATCTCTCTGATCCTGTCTATCTGTCCATGTCTATCCCTCTCTCTGACTCTCTCTCTGTCTCTGAAAAAAAAAAAATTCAACTTTTAGGGCAAACTGCTACTTGCAAACCCTATTGATTGCTCCAGTTCCAGGTGCCTTCGGAGCTCAGCAGCTCTTGAACCTGGTTGACCTCCTTTTCCAGCGCTTGCTCCTGTTCAAGCTATTGCTGCCCCTCAGTTTGCAGCTTATTCTGGAGTTCTCAACCTTGGGTAGCCTCTCGCAGGGCTGTAAAAAACAGCCAGCCCACGGTTCCCAAAAGGACAGCCATGGGGAACCAAAACAATGACCAGTCCTCCATAGCACCCTCAAGGGTGGCTGCAGCTACATACCAAGCTGATCCAAAATCCTGATAACTATGCCAGATGTAGGGCCTGGGGCCACTGTCATGCCGTGCAGGTTCTCATTGGATTTATTTTATTTTATTTTATTTTGTATTTTTCTGAAGCTGGAAACGGGGAGAGACAGTCAGACAGACTCCCGCATGCGCCCGACCGGGATCCATCCGGCACGCCCACCAGGGGCAACACTCTGCCCACCAGGGGGTGATGCTCTGCCCATCCTGGGCATCGCTATGCTGCTACCAGAGCCACTCTAGCGCCTGAGGCAGAGGCCAAGGAGCCATCCCCAGCACCCGGGCCATCTTTGCTCCAATGGAGCCCCGGCTGCGGGAGGGGAAGAGAGAGAGAGGAAGGAGAGGGGGAGGGGTGGAGAAGCAGATGGGCGCTTCTCCTGTGTGCCCTGGCTGGGAATCGAACTCCGGACTGGACTTCTGCACGCCAGGCCGACACTCTACCACTGAGCCAATCGGCCAGGGCCTGGTTCTCATTGGATTTAAAGGAACTGTGGAGCCAGAAAATGGTGGGCCATTCCATTTATTAAAGTATTGTAACAGCATACGAGCAAACAGGCAGGGCTCCCGAGCCCCTCAGCGTTCTGGACTCACCCGGACTCACAGGCCCCCACCAGCCTCAGCAGGGCTCAGCCAAACAGGCCCAGCTGAAATCTCTGGGTTTCCAAGCTTCTCAACACTCTCTCTCTCTCTCTCTCTCTCTCTCTCTCTCTCTCTCTCTTTCACTCTGGAAAAAACCCTTCTTCAACAAACAATAGCAAACAATTGCCCCTCCCAAGCAGGAAGGCAATCTGCCTTTGCAATCTGCTGCCCTGAGGGCAAGCACCTCAGCCTTCCATAGACTATACACACATGGTGCCGTCCCAACACAAGTGAGAAAATTTAAAAAAACATTTGTTGACCCAGCACCGATATAATATTAACCAATGTCACTCCAATAAATTTAATTTAAAAAGATTAAAATTTCAAGGTGTGCAAGTAAAAATGAAAAACTGTGTCATTAAGGACCTCGTTACTCAAAGTGTGAAGCAGCACCAGCACCAGTTGGGAGCTCATTGGAAATGCAGATGCTACACCCCACCTCAGATCTACTGATTCAGAGTCTGACTTTTTTTTTCTTTTATCTTTAGGAGTCTGAATTTTATTTAATAAGATCTAGAAGTAATTGGTGCACACATTATAGTTTGAGAGGTCAAGGAGTCTTACAGCTTCACCTACAGAGAGCAGCGGTCACCACCCAGAGGGGGGCAGCACGTGGAAAATCCTCAAGTTTAACTGTAACAGATCTGCTTCTGCTTCACCCATGGCCCTCTCTTTGTTGGAGCACATATTAACAAGTAGAGACTTAGACAGAGAGACAGTCAGAGAGAGGGATAGACAGGGACAGACAGACAGGAACAGAGAGATGAGAAGCATCAGTCATTAGTTTTTCATTGCGCGTTGCAACACCTTAGTTGTTCATTGATTGCTTTCTCATATGTGCCTTGACCGCGGGACTTCAGCAGACCAAGTAACCCCTTGCTCAAGCCAGTGACCTTGGGTTCAAGCTGGTGAGCCTTGCTCAAACCAGATGAGCCCGCGCTCAAGCTGGTGACCTCGGGGTCTTGAACCTGGGTCCTCCCCATCCCAGTCCGACGCTCTATCCACTGCACCACCGCCTGGTCAGGTCAGACTTTTTTTTTTTTGTATTTTTCTGAAGTTGGAAATAGGGAGGCAGTCAGACAGACTCCTGCATGCGCCCGACCTGGATCCACCTGGCATGCCCACCAGGGGGCAATGCTCTGCCCATCCGGGGCGTCGCTCTGTTGCGATCAGAGCCATTCTAGTGCCTGAGGCAGAAGCCATGGAGCCATCCTCAGTGCCTGGGCCAACTTTGCTCCAATGGAGCCTTGGCTGTGGGAGAGGAAGGAGAGGGGGAGGTGTGGAGAAGCAGATGGGCACTTCTCCTGTGTGTTCTGGCCGGGAATAGAACCCAGGACTCCTGCATGCCAGGCTTTCCCTCTACCACTGAGCCAACCAGACAGGGCCAGTAGAGACTTTTTTACTTGTGCCTCTCTCTTCTTTCCAACTGTGCTGGGCTGCAGCACTTTCATCCATTCAATAAAAATTTACAGAACTTTTCTTAAGCACTGAGGTTAGTGAAGAGGGTGACATGGTTCAAGATCTCATGGAGCTTACAGTCTAACACAGTGGTCCCCAACCCCTGGGCCACGAACCAGTACCGGTCCGTGGGCCATTTGGTACCAGTATGCAGAGAAAGAATAAATAACTTACATTATTTCTGTTTTATTTATATTTAAGTCTGAACGATGTTTTATTTTTTAAAAAAATGACCAGATTCCCTCTGTTTATCTGTCTAAGACGCACTCTTTTTTGTTTTTTTTTGTATTTTTCTGAAGCTGGAAACGGGGAGGCAGTCAGACAGACTCCTGCATGCGCCCGACCTGGATCCACCCGGCATGCCCACCAGGGGGCAATGCTCTGCCCATCCGGGGTGTCGCTCTGTTGCGACCAGAGCCACTCTGGCGCCTGAGGCAGAGGCCATGGAGCCATCCTCAGCGCCCGGGCCATCTTTGCTCCAATGGAACCTTGGCTGCGGGAGGGGAAGAGAGAGACAGAGAGGAAGGAGAGGGGGAGGGGTGGAGAAGCAGGTGGGTGCTTCTTCTGTGTGCCCTGGCTGGGAATCGAACCCGGGACTTCCGCACGCCAGGCTGACACTCTACCACTGAGCCAACCGGCCAGAGCCTTAAGACGCACTCTTGATGCTTGTCTCAGTCACGTGATACATTTATCTGTCTCACCCTAAAGGCCGGTCCGTGAAAATATTTTCTGACATTAAGCCGGTCCATGGCCCAAAAAAGGTTGGGGACCACTGGTCTAACAAATACGGTTACCAAATGAGTAATTACAAGTTTGATGAATGTTAGAAAGATAAGCAGGAATGGGAAAAGATCTGGAGCTGGAGAGCCAGGGGAAGCTTTTCTGGAGAAAAGTATTGTTTAAGCTTATGTAAAGGCACATGTACATGAGGTGGTGGATGAACTGGAAGATTGTTCCAAGCACAAAGAACACCACCCATGAACAGAGCTCTTTGGACATTGATGTTTGTATTTCCAGTGCCTTGTACTGTTCTTGGCATACAATAAATGTTTGCTGAATCAATGTGTTCTGTCATGTTTCAAACATCTACTTTCTGGCACGGGAAATGGTGGAAGCTTTATTTTTTCTATTCAAAGGAAATAAGATCCCTTAATGGGGAAATGTGAAGGAAGAGAGAAAGCTGACTGTTGTGCAAATTGCTAAATTGGAACTGTGAATGGGAATGAAAATCTGATTTACGTGAACTATCTTCCCTGAAGCAACCTGACAATTTATTCTGTTCTGGAGAATCTTCAGTTTTTGTCTTCAAAACCAAGCTGTTTCTTATTCAAAATTTCTTGGCCTGCTATGAAACTAGCATTTAGTGTCTTTCACAGCATACTCTGATTAGGTCATGGAAATTCACAGCTAGATCACACTGGAAAACAGCTAGATCAAACATAGCTAGATCAAAATGGAAAATTTGGAACTTCCACTGCCTATTTTACTTTGCGCATAGTGTTGGAAGGTGTTATAAAACATTGACTTTTAAGTAATTTTTTCCCAAAAGAAATAGTATCAAATAATCATAATAATTGCCATCATTTACTGAACACTAACTATATGCATTACATAGGAAAAGCCTCCTGTTAACTCTACAAGAGATTAAGTTGAGTCAAATAAAAATTGTCAAATATTAGCAATTTCATATGGTTCAACTTATGTTCAGACTCTCACCTTAGAAACTTATAGAGGTCAGAGAATCCCTGATAGCTATAGCCTTACTCCAAAATATAGTATGGAATTTTCTTTATAGACAAAGAGATTCTGAGAGAATTATACCTCCTTCATAACAGCCCCCCACCCTGTATTGGCCCAGTGCTGTGCCTACTTTTATTAAAGTTGTTTACACATGGTTCTGAGATGGTTTACAATCCATCTTCCCGGCTAGATTGAGTTCCTTCAGTGTGGAGGTTTTGTCTGTCTTGCTTTTTTTTTTTTAGCAAGAGAGACAGAGAGGGACAGGCAGGCAGGAAGGGAGACAGATGAGAAGCATCAATTCTTCATTTTGGCACATTAGTTGTTCATTGATTGCTTTCTCATATGTGCCTTGAGCAGGGGTGGGGGGGTTACAGCAGAGTGAATGACCCCTTGCTCAAGGCAGCAAGCGACCTTGGGCTTCAAGTCAGCGACCTTTGGGCTCAAGCCAGCAACCATGGGGTCATGTCTATGATCTCATGCTCAAGCCAGTGACCCCACATTCAGGCTGGTGAGCCCGCAGTCAAGCTGGATGAGCCTGCTGGTGACCTCGGGATTTCGAACCTGGGTCCTCTGTGTCCCAGTCCGATGCTGTATCCACTTTGCCACTGCCTGATCAGGCTGTCTTGCTCATTTAAAAAAAATTGTCGATTTTAGAGATAGAATAAAGGAGAAATAGGTGGAGGGAGAGAGAGATATAAAGGGAGAGAAACAAGATTAGTTCTTCTTGTTTACTTATTTATGCATGCATTGGCTGATTCTTCTATGTGCCCTTACCAGAGATTGAACTCACAACCTTGGCATATCCAGTTGTTGCTCTAACCAACCAAAGTACCCGACCAGCCAGGGTTTCTTGTTCATTTTTGTATCTTTGTGTTTTTGTGTTTAGAGTATATGAAAAGTATTTGTTACCATGAAATCTTTTTTATTTTATCTTATTTTTTTAGTGTGTGTGAGAGAGAGACAGACAGACAGACAGGAAGGGAGAGAGAAGAAAAGCATCAACTAACTCATAGTTGTGGCATCTTAGTTGTTCATTGATTGCTTTCTCATAAGTGCCTTGATGTGTGTGTAGTGGGGGTGTCCAGCCAAGTCAGTGACCCCTTGCTCAAACCAGTGACTTTGGCCTCAAACCAGCAACCTTTGGGCTCAAGCCTGTGACCAAGGGGTCTTGTCCTTGATCCCACGCTCAAGCTGGAAACCCTATGCTCAAGCTGGTGAGTCCATGCTCAAGCCTGCAACCTTGGAGTTTCGAACCTGGGTTCTCAGCATCCCAGGTCAACACTCTATTTACTATGCCATTGCCTGGTCAGGCGTGACTGTGAAATCTTAACAAAATTTCTGTGAAAACTAAATTCTATTGATTTGCTACTGGGCAATGTAAGGTAATCAATCACCCATTGGGGTTTTGCTATTTAAAAAAAAAAATTATTGATTGATTGTAGAGTAAGGAGACAGAAACATCGATCTGTTTCTGTATGTGCCCTGATGGGGGATTGAACCTGGAACCTTTGCTTATTGGGACTACACTCTAATCAACTGAGCCAGACAGGCTGTCTTTCTTTTTAATTTGAATTTATTGGAATGATATTGGTTCACAAAACCATGCAGGTTTCAAGTGTACAACTCAATATAACATCTGCACACTGCACTGTGCACCCTCTGACCCAAGCAAAGTCTCTTTCTGACCCCATTCCCCTCCCCCCCACCTTTGTCCATCTTCACCTACCTAATCCCTCTTTTCCTTCTGGCTATTGCCACCTCGTTGTGTCTATGTGTTATGTATATATGAATCCCTTCACCTTCACCTTCTTTCATCCAATCCCCTCATCTTCCTCCATTCTGACAGCTGTCGTGTCTGTTCTTTGTAACCATGCCTTGGGTTTTTTTTTAATTTTTTTAAATTTTTTATTTATTTACTTTTTTTTTAGATTTTTTTATTTATTCATTTTTATTAGAGAGAGGGGGAGGGAGAGAGAGAGAGGGAGAGATAGAGAACAGGGGGAGGAGCAGGAAGCTTCAACTCCCATATGTGCCTTGACCAGGCAAGCCCAGGGTTGAACCGGCGACCTCAGCATTCCGAGTCGATGCTTTATCCACTGTGCCACCACAGGTCAGGCCGCCTTGGGGTTTTGTATTTTAGAATCCGTTCAAGTAGTATTGCATTTATCATTAATGAACTCCTAGGAATTTATCTACATACAATGATGCAGGAATTGTCTCTTTATCCCACCCCAGAGAAAGGTCCAAAGGTGCTCTCTAACCTCCCTCCCTCCTTTAGGTATTTACTTAAATGGCATCTTTTCTGCACCTTTTCTGAATATCCTATTTAACACAAGCTATCCTTCAAACATCTTCTCTGCTTTTATTTTTTCCTATAGCACGTATCAGCATGTAACATAGATTATATTTTGCTTATTTCTTTTGCATATTGTCTTTATCACTCCACTAGAATTGTAAGGTCACACATGATTTATTTTTTTAAATTTTGGGGGGGGTATTTTTCTTTTTTCTTTTATTTTTATTGATTAATTTTTTAGGGGGGAGAGAGAGAGAGAGAGAGAAAGGGGAGGAGCAGGAAGCATCAACTCCCATATGTGCCTTGACCAGGCAAGCCCAAGGTTTCGAACCGGCAACCTCAGTGTTCCAGGTTGACGCTTTATCCCACTGCGCCACCACAGGTCAGGCTCACACATGACTTTTTACAAAGGCACAGAATTAATAGACAAATGTTTTAATATTGAAGTAAAGGGACAGGTATTTGGAGTTATGTGTCTTGATTTTCTTCTCAGCTTAGGCGTGACATGGTGACTTGGCCTGTTTTGGATCTTACTTGCATATTCAAGAATCCACATCTCCAGTGGTCTCTAACCCAGTGTTTGAATAATGATAGGGTGCCCCACACGTGGGTTCACAGTTACTCATCCCCATTCCCCTGCTTGCTGCTCCCCTGGGGTCGTCCATCAAAGGCCTGGGGACCAAGATGTAACCGCCTAGTTACTCTCTAAATAGATGAGGTTTTCCTGCTAAGGGCCTAGGGCAGTTGGAAAAGTCAAGCCTAGGAGAGTGGAGGGTGCGAAGGGCTTGTTTATAAATTTTAGGTCTCAGGGCCCGAGAGGCCGCTGGGGAAACTGGTGGTGAGGTCACTGAACAATACACCTAGGAATCTGATTTCCGCAGCCGGGGGCAGGAGGAATACTGTAACCCTTCCCCTCGCGGCCCCGCCCCTTAACCTCGCGGCCCCCTCCTCTCTTTGGGAAATCTGGGGGCGGGGTTTGTTTACTCCTTGCACGCACCGCCGACCCAGCCAATACGTGGGGAGAAGCGCCCTACGTTACTCAACCCGCGGGCCAATCGGCGCTCACCGTGCTGCTCCGCCGCCAAAGCTCGCGCGGGTTAAGCGAACAGTGTCTGGGCCGGGTGCGGGCGGACGGAGCTGCCAGCGATATCTCCTGCAGCGGTTGCCAATGCCCGGCTCGCGGGGTGCACCCTGACCCCTTCTTTTTGGAGAAGCTCGACCGCGCGCGCACAGTCGGCGTCCTGGGGCCTCGAACTCCAGGGCCTTGACAGGACAGGCCGCGGATCTCTCACGCCTGCTCCGAGTGTGAGTGCGCCGGGACTGGGCCGCCTAGCACGGGTGCCCCAAGCTCGGAAAAACGGCCCTGCGTGGCCGCCTCGTCCTCTGTAGCCAAGTGGGGGTAAGTTATGGGGCAAGGGCGCAGGTCCTTGTGCCGAGGGCCTCTAGACCCAGCCGGGCGTGCTCCTGGGTAGGTTTTCCTCCCTGCGCCTCGGGGCTCTCTTGTCACTCGGAATCCATCTGTCTGTAATCACGCGTCCTTCCAGGCCTTGCCGAAGAACCCGTGTCTGGAGGAGAGCCTTCCCCCCACACTCCCCCACTGTAGATTGTGGGGAGGCAGTGTCCCTGAGTCACGCCTCGTGGCGTAGAGGAAGGGCTGCTTTCTGCTTTCTCTGGCTTTTTAGGGGAGAAGTATGGCTTGTAAGTCTCGTTTTCTGACTTTTCCTCTTCATGACCTGCACGCCTCCATCTGTCTCTACTAGGTGTTTTTCAGAGTTCTAAAGCTTTGTGCTTTTGAAAGAACCGTATATCCCCCATAAAGAGACTTTTCTCTGAAGTTGTGTATCATTTTTTGGGTCAGGCTCCGTTGATAAATTCCAGAGAACCACGGCCCCTCTCCACAAGAAATATACTGCTCACAAAAGTTAGGGGATATTTTATAGCTTTATATTCATTTTGAAGTATCCTCTAATTTTTGTGAGCAGTGTTAAAGGTTTTTGTAGGATCTCTCAGACAGTTCAGCTCAGTGGATGGGCGCTCAGCCTCTGGTACCAGCTTGTGTTGCCACCTCGCGTTGTGTGGTCTCAGTTTCTTCATGTATAAAATTTAGCAGTATCTGCCTTTGGGGGGTGTTGCAAAGAGGAAATGGACCAATTTATGGAACACATGTGGAACAAAGCTCAGAACATATTAAGTGCCATGCATGGGTTAGGCATTTTTATTATTGACTATAATGAATGCTGGTTCTGAAATGTTCCCTGGATTGTTTCTCTTTTTCTGTTGAAACAGATGTAACAGGCTCATTCATCCCTTTCCATATTCACTTCTGAAGCTCCCTTTAATTCTTTGCATACTTTTCTCTTCTTCATCCTATCTCAGAGGGCTAACTCCTTGCCCCACTTACTCTCTTTTTAGTAAGTCAGTAGCTGGTTCTCTTCTTTCCCCCTTCTCCCCCAAACCATAGTTTGTTTGTTTTCACTTCTACAGCCTAATTTTTTCTGGGCCACTTTTCTCATCCTCACTTGATAAATATGTATATTTTTTATTTGTTCATTTTAGAGAGGAGAGGGAGAGAGAGAGAGAGAGAGAGAGGAGAGACGAGAGACAGAGAGAGAGAAGGGGAGAGGAGCTGGAAGCATCAACTCCCATATGTGCCTTGACCAGGCAAGCCCAGGGTTTCGAACCGGCGACCTCAGCATTTCCAGGTCGATGCTTTATCCACTGCGCCACCACAGGTCAGGCCTCACTTGATAAATATTTATCTGTTATTCATCAGTTTTCTTTTTCTTTTTTTTTTTTTTTCATTTTTCCAAAGCTGGAAACAGGAAGGCAGACAGACTCCCGCATGCGCCCGACCGGGATCCACCCGGCATGCCCACCAGGGGGCGATGCTCTTCCCCTCTGGGGCTTCGCTCTGTTGCAATCAGAGCCATTCTAGCGCCTGAGGCAGAGGCCACAGAGCCATCCTCAGCGCCCAGGCCAACTTTGCTTCAATGGAGCCTTGGCTGCGGGAGGGGGAGAGAGAGACAGAGAGAAAGGAGAGGGGGAGGGGTGGAGAAGCAGATTGGCGCTTCTCCTGTATGCCCTGGCTGGGAATCGAACCCGGGACTCCTGCACGCCAGGCCGACACTCTACTGCTGAGCCAGCCGGCCAGGGCCCATCTGTTTTCTATATAGTGTAATTATGACCTGTTTAAAATTAAATGTAAAATAATTTAGTTGATCTAATAGTGCATGTTGCTTTTCCATTTCATTGGTTAGCCTATAATTTAGTTAAAACTTTATCACTATCCTATTACTATAATAAATCTTTAATAGAAGTGTTCATTTTCAAGTAGCACCAAGGAGAAAAATCAGATGTCTGGAGCCTGGATTCTCTCATACTGTGTACTGGCTGTCAATGGGTTATTTGTTGGAACATCTTGTGCCTGGATCTTGAGTCTAGAATCATGGCAGTCATGGTGTTGGTAGTACTGTTCTGGCAGGACAGTTGCTGTTTCAGCAATGTGGTGCTTATATTTGTTAATAAAGGCTCAAGAATTATTAACTCTTAACTTTTTAGTTCTCTTTATTTCTAGTGGTTTAAGAGAGAAAACGGATTTTTCAAGTGTTGCATACCCTTATGACCATTTTGTAATCAAGGAACTCTCCCTCCAACTCTTGTAAATGTGTGTAGCCCACTGGCACCTTCAAGTTTTTCATTTGCAGCCAAAATTCTTAACCGTCGGAGCCATGTCCTCTCAATACAGCTTGAAATTGAATGTATAGATATGTTTATCCTTAATGTAGGAAGCATTTCTGGAGCAAAATTATGCATTAAAACACACCCTAAAGTTTCTTTCTTTTTTCTTTATTGCATAATTAAAGAACAACATGTTCAAACCTTTATTAAAATAAGCTCTTCAAAAGCTTAGATAATCCACTGCAGCTCATTCCCTCAACATAGACCGGGGATCCTGCGATTCCAAATCCCATGCCGAATAATCACTCCTACCTACCTTGGTCTACCCTAAGGTTTCAAAGTTTGTTTCTTGTAATTAGGAATTGACATGTGAATATACATTTACTTTGATAGAAAGACTGACTTTATTTTCTTGATGTTGATCATTTATATTTTAGATGTAATACATGAGTTATTTATATTTACATAACATTTCACCATTTTAAAAGCCCTTTTAGATAATATGAAAGTTTTTAGAACATGATGAGGAGATGGACTAAGCCCAAATAAAAATCATGTCAAAGGTAGTGAATTAGAACCTAAGTAACCTGACTTCCAGTCCATTATTTCTTTTTTTTTATTTATTTTTATTTTTATTTTTATTTTTTTTTAAGTGATGTTGTATTCCTCCCTGGAATTTTTTTTTTAATATTTTATTTATTGATTTTTAGAAAGAAAGGAGAGAGAGAGAGAGAGAGAGAGAGAAAGGGGAGGAGCAGGAAGCATCAACTTCCATATGTGCCTTGACCAGGCAAGCCCAGGGTTTCGAACTGGCAACCTCAGTGTTCCAGGTCGACGCTTTATCCCACTGCGCCACCACAGGTCAGGCATTATTTCTTTTTTTATTTTTTATTTTTTTTGTGGCAGAGACAATCGGAGAGAGGGACAGATGGGGACAGACAGAAAGGAAGGGAGAGAGGTGAGAAACATCAATTCTTCGTTGAGGCTCCTTAGTTGTTCATTGATTGATTTCTCATATGCGCCTTGCCCGGGGGCTACAGCAGACCGAGTGACCCCTTGCTCGAGCCAGCAACCTTGTGCTCAAGCTGTTGAGCCCTGCTCAAACCAGATGAGCCTGCATTCAAGCTGGCGACCTCGGGATCTCGAATCTGGGTCTTTCTCATCTTAGTCCGATTCTCTATCCATTGTGCCACTGCCTGGTCAGGCCAGTCCATTATTTCTTGATCTGTCAGTCTTACTGTTTAACCAGGAACAAAGAATGGGAAGGGAGAAATTTTTTTTTTTTCATTTTTCCAAAGCTGGAAACGGGGAGGCAGTCAGACAGATTCCCGCATGCGCCCGACCGGGATCCACCCGGCATGCCCACCAGGGGGCGATGTTATGCCCCTTTGGGGCGTCGCTCTGTTGCATCCAGAGCCATTCTAGCACCTGAGGCAGAGGCCACAGAGCCATCCCCAGCGCCCAGGCCATCTTTGCTCCAATGGAGCCTCGGCTGCGGGAGGGGAAGAGAGAGACAGAGAGGAAGGAGGGGGGGGTGGAGAAGCAAATGGGCGCTTCTGCATATTTATTTTAAAGGTTGAATAATAAACCAATCAGTACTATCTCTTGAGTTTACTCATAGTTTATTTATTTTTTATTTTTTTAAATTTTTTATAGTTTATTATTTATTTATTTATTTATTATCAAAAAGACAGGAACAGACAGGAAGGGAGAGAGATAAGAATCATCAACTCATAGTTGCAGCACCTTAGTTGTTCACTGATTGCTTTCTCATAGGTGCCTTGACCAGGGGGCAGCAGCTGAGCCAGTGACCTTGGGCTCAAGCCAGCAACCGTGGGATCATGTCTTTGAGCCTTTGCTCAAACCGGTGACCCCATGCTCATGCTGGTGAGCCTGCACGCAAGCTGGTGACTTTGTGCCGGGGTCCAGCCCCGGGGGGAGGATCCAGAGGTCCCACAGGAGGAGACGGCATCGGCGAAATCGAGTGAGAGAGCCGAATTCTTTATTCTCTGGTTAGCATTTACTGCCAGGCATCTCTCTCAATGGCTGGTCTAACATTACTTTTTATGCACACAAACTAAGTTACAATCACATGGTATTTTGAATACATCATTGTTTTAGTTTCACTATGGTTACATATTTTTAGATAACAGTTAATTCATATCTATAAGCTACAATTCAGGTGGTAAGTTATTCAAAGTACAGTTATACAATAGTAATAATAATATTGGTACAAACTTCTAAAAGATTAGTACTAATTAATAACTCTATTTTACTCTTGTTGTGAGTCAAGGGCACAGAAAGAGATAGCAGACAAAATCATCAAGGACTAGCAGAGGACCACCGCTTGCTCAGGGAAATAGCCTTGAGTTCATGTAGTGTCCTAATTCTTTATTCACAAGACTACAAAAGGCTTGCTGTTAAGAAACTGACATAGTATAAAGAGTAATTTTTTACTTAGAGATACATAGAGTGCACCTGCAAGATAGCTAGTAGCAACATAATATCAGAAGGCATTAGTTGCTATTGCTTCTATGGATTCTTCCATATTCCTCTTTATTATCTGAATGAAAAACCTTGGGAAAGTATATAAATTTCATGAGAATGTCTCACTGAGAAAGCCCAGTAACTGCCTTTAGTCATAAAACAAGTCTCTTAACAAAACATTCTTTACTAGCCAGCTGCACTCCTATCCAAGGCCACGCAACAGGCCACTCTACTACACTTTACCTAAGATTCTAATGTCTAGTTAAACTTTATTTATTTACTATATTCATATACTAGCTAAGTTCTAACTATATTCTTTCTAACATGATTAATAAGAAGAAATTCTCCTCCAAACTTAACCCTTTATGAGGGATATCATAGCCAGCCTCTTATGTTTATGAGCCCAGTTCAAGGGGCTTACAGGCTTTTCTGTGGAACTTACACCTTCTGTCTCATTTCCAAAGAAATTACTACAAATCTACAGGGAAAGCACGGTACTATTATCCCTGTGCCACAAATAATAGCACACACCCAGAAAAGGGGGGATATAAGGCCAGATTAATTCAAAAGGTCAAAGGGGGAAGTATCGTTGTGCCTATTCTTTTTGCGGTGACATTGTCACCCCGCAGCCATTGGTCTTCTCTGCTGTGACTTTGTTAATCAGCAGTTTTTGATCTTCTTCTGCTGTGACCTTGTCAGCCAGCAGTTGTGGGTCATCTCCTGCTGTGACCTTGTCAGCCAGCAGTTGTGGGTCTTCTCCTGCTGTGACCTTGTCAGCCAGCAGTCGTTGATCGGCTCCCGACAACTTTGGGGTTTTAAATCTGGGTCTTCAGCGACCCAGGTTGGCGCTCTATCCACTGCGCCACCACTTGATCAGGCCATTGTTTGTATTGTCACTTAGCAAACTTGACTTTTTTTGACTTTGTTATATTTAAACTCTTACTGCAATATGTATCATAATGGATCTCAGCAGAAGCTAGAAAGCATAGAGTTGAGAGTTTTTTTAGATCAGAGAATTTTTAGTAATGAATTTTCAACATTATTATTTTTGCAAGTAAAAGTAAGTTTAATTTAGGTAGAGAAAAAGAGGCCAGTACTTGGGTTCCTGGAGAGAGCTTCAGTGGGTAAGCCGGGGACTGACTGCTGCTGCCCACTGCTTCCCTGGTTGCAAGTTTCACAGGGCACCTCTTTGAAAGAAGCAAAGTACACCTTCAGGTGGATGCAGGCAAACTAGTGGGTGAGTTGCTAAAGATTATTTTTTTCTTTTTTTAGCTTATTTATTTTTAGTTTTATTTTTTAAATTTTATTTATTTATTTACAGGGACAGAGAGAGAGTCAGAGAGAGGGATAGATAGGGACAGACAGGAATGGAGAGAGATGAGAAGCATCAATCATTATTTTTTCGTTGCGACACTTCAGTTCATTGATTGCTTTCTCACATGTGCCTTGACCGCGGGCCTTCAGGAGACCGAGTAACCCCTTGCTTGAGCCAGTGACCTTGGGTCCAAGCTGGTGAGCTTTTTGCTCAAGCCAGATTTACCCACACTCAAGGTGGCGATCTTGGGGTCTCGAACCTGGGTCTTCCGCATCCCAGTCTGATGCTCTATCCACTGTGCCACCTCCTGGTCAGGCTATTTTTATTTTTTTTAATGTATACATTTTAGAGAGGAGGGAGGGAGAGAGAGACAGAGACAGAGAGTTACAGAGAGAGAGAAAGGGGGGAGGAGCAGGAGTCATTAACTCCCATATGTGCCTTGACCAGACAAGTGCTGGGTTTTGAACCCGGCGACTTCAGTATTCCCAGGTTGACGCTTTATCCACTGCACCACCAGAGGTCAGACTTGCTAAAGATTATTAAGTATGTTTGCCTATTCATCCTTGACCTTTCCATTTTAATACGGAGTACATGACTCTAGAGGTAGAGTATGAGTAGATTTAAAAGTATATTTTTGAGCCCTTGGAAATTTTATGTAAAATTTTATATATTTGCTTTTTTTTTTTTTCTGGAGAGGAGATTTATACTCTAAGATAAAGATTTTTAGACACCTCTGGTTTGTTTTTTTTTTCTTATGAGAGAGACAGAGAGAGTCAGAGAGAGGGACAGATAGAGACAGGCAGACAGGAAGGGAGATAGATGAGAAACATCAATTCTTTGTTGTGGTTCCTTTGTTGTTCATTGATTGCTCATATGTGCTTTGGGGGGGGGGGGCTACAGCAGACCAAGTGACCTTGGGCTCAAGCTGGTGAGCCTTGCTCAAACCAGATGAGCTCGCGCTCAAGCTGGCGACCTCGGGGTTTAGAACCTGGGTCCTCCACATCCCAGTCCAACACTCTATCCACTGTACCACCACCTAGTAAGGCTGGACACCTCTGGATTTTATAAAATTTTTTTCTCTTACTGAATTAGAAGTTGTATTCTCACTGGTTCTAGTTCTCTTTTCTGTATGTAGGTTTTCAAATATTTGAAGATATTTACATTCCACTGATTTTTTTCTTCTCTAGACATAATCTCAGTCTTTAACTTCTAATGATTTTGTTGTTTTGATTTGAACCTCCTTACAATACTGATACTTATTTGTGGATTTTTTTTTTAAGATCATCCATATTCTTAAAAGTGTGCTTTCTAGGCCCTGGCCGGTTGGCTCAGTGGTAGAGAGTTGGCCTGGTGTGCGGAAGTCCTGGGTTCCATTCCCGGTCAGGGCACACAGGAGAAGCGCCCATCTGCTTCTCCACCCCTCCCCCTCTCCTTTCTCTCCCGCAGCCAAGGCTCCATTGAAGCAAAGTTGGCCCAGGCACTGAGGATGGCTCTATGGCCTCTGCCTCAGGTGTTAGAGTGGCTCTGGTTGCAACAGAGCGGTGCCCTGAATGGGCAGAGCATCGCCCCCTGGTGGGCGTACCGGGTGGATCCCGGTCGGGTGCATGCGGGAGTCTGTCTGACTGCCTCCCTGTTTCCAGCTTCAGAAAAATCCCCCCCCCCAAAAAAAAGTGTGCTTTCTAGGCCTGACCTGTGGTGGTGCATTGGATAAAGCGTCGACCTGGAATACTGAGGTCGCCGGTTTGAAACCTGCACTTGTCTGGTCAAGGCACATATGGGAGTTGATGCTTCCTGCTCCTCCCCCCTTTCTCTCTCTCTCTCCTCTCTAAAATGAATAATAAAAAAAAATTAAAAAAAAAATTTTAAGTGTGCTTTCTAATATTAGATATTAACCAGAAGGGAAGGCTATAAGTTATCTCTCTGATTTTAAAGCATGCAGTTTAGGATGAAGAGTCGACTTGGTACTATGAATGAAAAAAGGGGTTCTTTGGAAAGTAACCTTACTGATCTAATCATAAACTCCTAACTAAGGGCAGGTCATGGTAGGTAGTCATGCCTATAACTTTTTTTTTTAAGCAAGAGAGAGACAGGGAAAGAGATGAGAAGCATAAACTCGTAGTTGCAGCACTTTAATTGTTCATTGATTGCTTCTCATATGTGCATTGACTGGGGGACTGCTTGCTCAAGCCAGTGACCTTTGGGCTCAAACCAGCGACCCTGCACTCAAGCTAATGAGCCTGCACTCAAGCTGGATGAGCCCACGATCAAACCAATGACCTTGGAATTTTGAACCTCGGACATCAGCCCAGGTTGACCCTCTATCCACTGTGCCACCACTGGTTAGGCAATGCTTATAACTTCTTTAATGAAAGGTTTCAAGCCAGCCCTGTTCATTATTGTTGTGCATCTAGGTTAATGCACCTTTAAAATACCAGAACATTATAATATCCCTGGAAGGGGTTATTAATCCTCAAGAGAACACATAATCTTAACTACCCTGTAATCCTATCCCTCCCTGCCTTGCTTTCTCCTACCTTCATGTAATCTTCTTTACATTCCCTCCTTAATTTCTTTCTCTTTTTCTTTTTTTTAACTTTTGAGAGAGAGACAGGAAGGAAGGAAGAGATATGAGAAGCATCAACTCCTAGTTGCGGCACTTTAGTTGTTCACTGATTGCTACTCATATGTACCTTGTCCAGGGGGTTCCAGCTGAGCCAGTGACCCCTTACTCAAGCCAGCGACCATAGGATCATGTCGATGACCCTGTGCTCAAGCTGGTGAGTCTGTGCTCAAGCCAGATGAATCCCTGCTCAAGCTGGCGACCTTGGGGTTTTGAACATGGGTCCTCATTGTCCCAGGTTGACACTATTCACTGCCTCACCACTGGTCAGGCTCCCTTCTTAATTTCAAATGTATAAAAGAAGCTCCAAAACTAGTATTCTCTGGAGCATTTGAAATCTTGTTCCCTAGCATATGTTGTCAGTTTGGCTCAAATAAACTCTTCTAAAAATTCTACACAGATTTAGGTGTTCTTTTTATTTTTTATTTTTAAGCAAGAGGAGCTGGAGATAGACTCCTATGTGTGCCCCAACTGGAGTCTACCTGACAGCCCCCGTCGGGGACCGATGCTCAACTGAGCTGTCCTCAGTGCCTGAGACTGACACTCGGACCAGTCCCGCCACTGGCTTCTAGAGGGGAAGAGAGAGAGAAAAAAGAGAGGGAGGTTTGAACAGTCTTTTTTTTTAAATTTTTATTTATTTATTCATTTTAGAGGGGAGGGGGGGGAGGAGCAGGAAGCTTCAACTCCCATATGTGCCTTGACCGGGTGAACATTCTTAAATCGACACTTCTTTGGCAACCACATCACACTGTTAATTCATAATAATGTCCTGGTTAAGAGGATAAACTCTGAGACTAGCCTGCCTAGGTTTAAATCCCGGCTCTTCAGTTTATTAGCTGGGTGACCTTGAGTAAATTATATAAACATTTTGGGCCTCGGTTTTCTCATTTGTAAATTGGGGTTTATAATAGCACCTAACTCATAGGGTTGCTTATTTTGTGTGTGTGTGTGTATGTGTGTGCGTGTGTGTGTGACAGAGAGGGACAGATTGGGACAGACAGACTGAAAGGGAGAGAGATGAGAAGCATCAATTCTTCGTTGCGGCACCTTAGTTGTTCACGGATTGCTTTCTCATGTGCCTTGACAGTGGGCAAGGGGGCTATAGCAGAATGAGTGACCCCCTGCTCAAGCCAGCAACCTTGTGCTCAAGTTGGTGAACCTTACTCAAACTAAATGAACCCGTGTTCAAGCTGGCGACCTCAGGGTTTTGAACCTGGGTCTTCCGTGTCCCAGTCTGATGCTCTATCCACTGTGCCACTGCCTGATCAGGCAGGTTGCTATTATTTATAACATTATTTTTTTTTAATTTTTTTAAATTTTATTTATTTATTTTTTACAGAGACAGAGAGTAAGTCAGAGAGAGATAGACAAGGACAGACAGGAACGGAGAGAGATGAGAAGCATCAATCATTAGTTTTTCATTGCGTTGCAACACCTTAGTTGTTCATTGATTCCTTTCTCATATGTGCCTTCAGCAGACCGAGTAACCCCTTGCTGGAGCCAGCAACCTTGGGTTCAAGCTGGTGGGCTTTTTTTTTTTTTTTGCTCAAACCAGATGAGCCCGCGCTCAAGCTGGCGACCTCGGGGTCTCGAACCTGGGTCCTCTGCATCTCAGTCCGACGTTCTATCCACTGCGCCACCGCCTGGTCAGGCATAACATTTATTCTTTATAAATGAACACATACACCTAAAGCATTTAGAATGATCCCTGGCATTTAAGTGCTATATGTGTTACCTATTATTACTGATTTTGTAATCAGCTAAAATTCTGACTTGTTTTGTCCATGCTATCCAAATTTTTTTTTCTTTTTAAATTTTTCTTAAGTGAGAAGCAGGGAGGTAGAGAGACAGACTCCCGCATGTGCCCTGACCAGGATACACCTGGCAATCTTCCTGTGGGGCTGATGGTCTGCCCATCTGGGACCCTTGCTCTGTTGTTTGCAACCAAGCTATTTTAGCTCCGGAGGAGAGGCCATAGAGCCATCCTCAGCGCCTGGAGCCAGTTCACTCCAGCCAAGTCATGGCTGTGGCAGGGTAAGGGAAAGATAGAAAGGTGAGGGTTAGGGGTAGAGAAGCACATGGTTGATTCTTCTGTGTACCTCGACTGGAGTTAAATCTGGGACATCCACATGCCAGACCAATGCTTTACCACTAAGCCAACCTTTTTTCTTTTAAGTGAGGAGGGGACAGACTCCTGCATGTATCCTCACTGGGATCCACCCAGCAACCCATCTGGGGTGGATACTGGAATCAGTTGAGCTATGTTTTTTTCAATTGAGCTATTTTTAGTGGCTGAGGCCAGACCCTTGGACCAGCCAAGCCACTGGCTGTGGGTGAGGAAGAGGGAGAGAAGAGAGAGAGAGAGAGGGGAGAGAAACAGAGTCGCTTCTCCTATGTGCCCTGACTGGGATCAAACCCAGGATGTTCATACACCAGGCCAATGTTCTATCTGCTGAGCAACTGGCCAGGGCCATACTCTCCCAATTCTTAAAGTTATGCTCTCCGAGTTATTTCTTTTTTGTTTTTTGTTTTTTTTGTTTAGCATTCATGGGAGAGAAATAGACCGGAAGATAGAGAGATGAGAAGCATAACTCGTAGTTGTGGCACCTTAGTTGTTCATTGATTGCTTTCTCATGTGCTGAAGCCAGCAACCCATGCTCAAGCTGGTGAGCCCCTGCTCAAGCCAGATGAGCCCACATGCAAGCCGGCAACCTCGGGGTTTCAAAACGGTCCTCTGTGTCCCAGCTCTTTCCACTGTGCCACCGCTTGGTCAGCCTCTGTGTGTGTGTGTGTGTGTGTGTGTGTGTGTGTGTGTGTGTGTCAGAGACAGAGAAAGGGATAGACAGATAGGGACAGGCAGGAAGGAAGATGAGAAGCATCAATTTTTCATTGCAGCTCCTTAATTGTTCATTGATTGCTTTCTTATATGTGCCTTGACCAGAGGGCTACTGTGGAGCGAGTGACCCCTTGCTCAAGTCAGTGACCATGGGGTCATGTCTGTGATCCCACACTCAAGCCAATAACCCCTGTGCTCAACTTGGATGAGCTCACACTCAAGCTGCGTCCTCTACGTTCCAGTCTGACACACTATCCACTGCACCACTGCCTGATCAGGCTTAATCTCTACCATTTCACCTCGTCCCCCAAGCCTCCTCCCCTCTGGCAACCATCAGTCTGTTCTCTGTATCTATGAGTTTGTTTCTTTTATTCTTTTTATTTTAGAATTTTTATTTATTCATTTTTATAGAGAGGAGAGAGAGGGGGAAGGGGGAGGAGCAGGAAGCATCATTTCCCATATGTGCCTTGACCAGGCAAGCCCAGGGCTTTGAACCAGTGACCTCAATGTTTCAGGTTGACGCTTTATCCACTGCACCACCACAGGTCAAGGGAGTTTGTTTCTTTTTGGTTTGTTTGTTTATTTTATTGATTTTTGAGAGAGAAAGGGAGAAAGCAGGAACAAGACCAGAACGTTTGTTCCTTTAGTGCCCTGACCGGGAATCTAACCAGCAACCTCTATGCTTCAGGATGAAGCTCTAACCAGCCTTGCTATCCAGCCAGGGTGAGTTTGTTTCTTTAACTGGAAATCTTAACACAGGGTGATTGAGTGGTTGTAGTCTTTCTCTTGGGTCAGATTTCCTGTGGAGGAATGCTGTAGCCCTCTGTTTGGCCTGTGTTTTGGCAGCTGATTTGAGGAACAGCAGTGGGAGTCCACCATTCTGCATGTAAATATTTAATCTCTTTGTTATGGTATGTAGGCAACCCGTGTGTACTTGGTTTCTACATCCTGTTTTGTTTCATGTCTTTTTTTTTTTTTTTTGTATTTTTCTGAAGTGAGAAGTGGGGAGACAGAGACAGACTCCTGCATGTGTCCAAGTGGGATCCACCCGGCATGCCCATTAGGGAGTAATGCTCTGTCCATCTGGGCCATTGCTCCATTGCAACTGGAGCCATTCTAGCGCCTGAGGCGCTATCTAGCGCCATGGAGCCATCCTCAGCGCCTGGGCCAACTTTGCTCCAGTGGAGCCTTGACTGCAGAAGGGGAAGAGAGAAATAGAAAGGAGAGGGGGAAGAGTGGAGAAGCAGATGGGTGCTTCTCTTGTGTGCCCTGGCTGGGAATTGAACCTGGGACTTCCACATGCCGGGCTGATGCTCTCCCACTGAGCCAACCAGCCAGGGCTGGTTTAATGTCTTAAAGCAGCAGTTCTCAACCTGTGGGTTGCGACCCCAGCGAGGGTCGAACGACCAAAACACAGGGGTCACCTAAAGCCATCGACCCCTGTGTTTCGGTCGTTCGACCCCCCGCCAGGGTCACGACTCACAGGTTGAGAACCACTGTCTTAAAGTAAACCACTTGTCTTTTGCTGGGGTGCAGGAGAGGCAGTTTCTTTGATACATGGTTAGCCTTCTGGGTGAAGACTTTTCCTTACAAACATTCAACCAGTATTTCTATTTTCAGCCCAACCCTGACTCTTACCTTCAGATTCCCTTTTTAAAAAAATATTTTTAAGCCTTACCAGGCGGTGGCATAGTGGATAGACTGTCGGACTGGGACGCAGAGGACCCAGGTTCGAAACCCGAGACCACTGGCTTGGGCACATGGTTGCTGGCTGGAATGTGGCATCATAGACATGACCCCATGGTCACTAGTTTGAGCACAAAGGTCACTGGCTTGAAGCTCAAGGTTGCTAGCTTGAGCCCAGTGTTGCTGGCTTGAGCCAGGGTCACTCGCTCTGCTGTAGCCACCCCCTCCCCGGGTCCAGGCACATATGAGAAAGCAATCAATGAAGAAGCAATCAATGAACTACTAAGATGCTTGCAACGAAGAATTGATGCTTCTCATCTCTCTCCCTTCCTGTCTGTCCCTATCTATTCCTCTCTCTGACTCTATCTCTGTCAAAAACACAAAACAGCCTGACCTGTGGTGGTGCAGTGGATAAAGCGTCGACCTGGAAATGCTGAGGTTGCCGGTTCGAAACCCTGGGCTTGCTGATCAAGGCACATATGGGAGTTGATGCTTCCAGTTCCTCCCCACCTTCTCTCTCTGTCTCTCTGTCTCTCTCCCTTTCTCTCTCCTCTCTAAAATGAATAAATTAAAAAAAAAACACAAAACAATTTCTTAAACTTTTCCATTGATTTGAGAGCGAGGAAGAAGGTGGGTGAGAGAAAGAGAAAGAGAAGCATCAACTCATTGTTCTAGTTAGTTTCATTTAGTTGTGCATTCATTGGTTACTTCTAACATGTGCCCTGACCAGGGATCAAACCCATGACCTCAGTGTGCCTGAATGGCTGGCCCTCTAGCTACTGAGTAACCTGGCCAGGGCCTACCTTCATATTCTTAATTCTGTTGTGCTTGCCTTCTTATTGGTTTCATACCTTCACCTACCCTCATATGCATGGGATCAACTTGTTCTGTTTTATTGAGCTAACTATTCAGCAATCCTCTGTCTGGCCTTAAAAGTGTTATTTATCTCTCTTATCAGCTATTGTCTCCTCTGATGTTATATATGGTATTTTTGGGTTTTTTTTTGTGCCAGACAGAGAGTGACAGAGAGAGGGACTGATAGGGACAGACAAGAAGGGAGAGATATGACAAGCATTAGTTCTTCCTTGCGGCGCCTTAGTTGTTCATTGATAGCTTTCTCATATGTGCCTTGATGAGGAGTGGGGGGGGGGAGGGGGGGCTGTAGCACACTGAGTGACCCCTTGCTCAAGCCAGCGACCTTCGGCTCAAGCTGGCGACCTTGGGGTTTTGAACCTGAGTCCTTGGCGTCCCTGCCCCACGCTCTATCCACTGAGCCACCTCTTGGTCAGGCTTTATGTTTTTTTGGTGAGTGTATCCTTTTTTGGGGTTTTTTTTTTTTTTTTTTTTTTTTTGTTTTTTTCTGAAGCTGGAAATGGGGAGAGACAGTCAGACAGACTCCCGCATGCGCCCGTCCGGGATCCACCCGGCCCGCCCACCAGGGGCTACGCTCTGCCCACCAGGGGGCGATGCTCTGCCCCTCCGGGGCGTCGCTCTTTTGCGACCAGAGCCACTCTAGCGCCTGGGGCAGAGGCCAAGGAGCCATCCCCAGCGCCGGGCCATCTTTGCTCCAATGGAGCCTTGGCTGCAGGAGGGGAAGAGAGAGAGACAGAGAGGAAGGAGTGGGTGGGGGTGGAGAAGCAAATGGGCGCTTCTCCTATGTGCCCTGGCCGGGAATAGAACCCGGGTCCCCCGCACGCCAGGCCGACGCTCTACCGCTGAGCCAACCAGCCAGGGCCTTTTTTTTTGTTTTTTGTGTAAGATAATGAATATAAACCTGTATGTTCATATTTAACAAAGAGAGTCCTATACATTTTAAAAAATGATTTTATTTATTAATTTTTAGAGAGACCGAGAAAGGCAAGGAGGACTGGGAGGCATAATCTCATTGCGTCTGGTATGTGCCTTGACCTGGTAAGCCAAGGGTTTTGAACTGGTGGCCTCAGCATTTCAGGTCAGTGTTTTATCTACTACGCCACCACAGGTCAGGTAGAATCTTATACATTTTATTTTTATTTTTTATTTTTTTTTGTTTTGTTTGTGTTTTTTTTTTTAATTTCTTTTTATTTATTCATTTTTAGAGAGGAGAGAGAGAAGGAGAGAGAGAGGCAGAGGAGAGAGAGACAGAGAGAGAGAAGGGGGGAGGAGCTGGAAGCATCAACTCCCATATGTGCCTTGACCAGGCAAGCCCAGGGTTTCGAACCGGCGACCTCAGCATTTCCAGATCGACGCTTTATCCACTGCGCCACCACAAGTCAGGCTAGAACCTTATACATTTTAATTATGTTATATTCATTTAAAAATAGTATTGTTATAAATTCAGGATTTCTATTATCTTCCCTTTCTACTAATGTTTACTTCAGTTTTATATTGTGGCTGAAGAGTAGAAGGATAGGTAAATATAGGAGAGAATAGAGACGTGCCACAAGAGTCATGAAGAAGAGGAAGAATGGGTTCTTTACTGACATGGATGAGAGGATTAGATATTGGTATCAGTACGACTGTGGTGGAGTAATACTGCCATCTTCTGGCTTTTTAAAAACTGTATTACTATTGGCCTGACCTGTGGTGGTGCAGTAGATAAAGCCTCAACCTGGAAAGGCTGAGGTTGCCGGTTCAAAACCCTGGGCTTGCCTGGTCAAGGCACATATGGGAGTTGATGCTTCCTGCTCCTCCCCCCTTCTTTCTCTCTCTCTCTCCCCTCTCTATAATGCATAAATAAAATCTTAAAAAAAAAAAACCCAAAAACCCCTGTTACTGGGCCTGATCAGGCGGTGGCGCAGTGGATAGAGCGTCGGACTGGGATGTGGAGGACCCAGGTTCGAGACCCCAAGGTCGCCAGCTTGAGCACGGGCTCATCTGGTTTGAGCAAAAAAGTTCACCAGCTTGGACCCAAGGTCACTGGCTCGAATAAGGGGTTACTCGGTCTGCTGTAGCCCCACGGTCAAGGCACATATGAGAAAGCAATCAATGAACAACTAAGGTGTCGCAACAAAAAACTGATAATTGATGCTTCTCATCTCTTTGTTCCTGTCTGTCTGTCCCTATCTATCCCTCTCTCTGACTCTCTCTCTGTCTCTGTAAAAAAGAAATAATAATAAAATAAAATAAAAAACTGTTACTGAAATTTTATCTGGAAATATGAGTTGCAAATACTGTTTTCCCAATTTATTTTACTTATGACTTGCATAGCGTTGTTCTCTCTTTTTTTTAAATTCCTTCTTTTTTTTTTTCCAGAGACAGAGAGTCATAAAAAGGGATAGACAGGGACAGACAGACAGGAACGGAGAGATGAGAAGCATCGATCATTAGTTTTCCGTTGCGCATTCTGACACATTAGTTGTTCATTGATTGCTTTCTCATATGTGCCTTGACCGTGAACTAATCCACGAAGTTTAAAATATTTTGGATAAAATTAAGTAAGCCCATGGATTAGTCTGCGGCCCGCAGGCCGCAAGTTTGAGACCCCTGATATAAGGATTGTAATTTCTCCACTCCTCACCAACCTTTTCTGTTTTCTGGGGTTTTTTTTGTTTTGTTTCTTTTTACAGAGACAGAGAGTGAGTCAGAGAGAGGGATAGACAGGGACAGACAGACAGAAACGGAGAGAGATGAGAAGCATCAATCATTAGTTTTTCATTGCGCGTTGCAACACCTTAGTTGTTCATTGATTGCTTTCTCACATATGCCTTGACTGCGGGCCTTCAGCAGACTGCGTAACCCCTTGCTGGAGCCAGTGACCTTGGGTTCAAGCTGGTGGGATTTTGCTCAAACCAGATGAGCCCGCGCTCAAGCTGGCGACCTCGGGGTCTCGAATGTGGGTCCTTGGCATCCCAGTCCAACGCTCTATCCACTGCGCCACCGCCTGGTCAGGCTTTTGCAGTCCTTTTGTATATAGTAGTCTACTTTTGTTGTTGTGTCTAATCATTTTGTGGACAGAGTTACTAATTTGAAAGTTCTTCTATCATACACCAGGGTTCCAAAGGTTCCATCCCTGCTTAGGGCACATACAAAAATCAACCAATGAATGACTGTTTTAGTTAACTAGAGAATTATACAATAGAATAATGCCAATAATGCTGGCTTTTAAAGAATTAGAATGTAATACTTTTACTGAATCTTTGGTGAACATAATTTAATGTCTTTAGTTCAGATGGTCAGCTCTCTACTTAAAATCTGATTTTAAAAAGAGGCATGACCTGCTTGACCTGGCTTTCAACCTCATCTCTTAAAAGCCCTTCTTTTGGCCCTTTATTTTCTGGTGCATAGATCTTCCTCCAGTTCCTGGAATTTCCCATGTGCTTTTCTTCCTCCCCTGTGCTAGTTGCTCCCTCTGGCTGTGATGTAGCCTTTTCTCTTTGCCAGTCGTTTACTTTGGTGAGCTCAGCTGAAACTTTACTTCCTCTGATAAATAGCCTATAAAACCACTAGTTCCAGGCCCTCGCTGGCTAGCTCAGCGGTAGTGCATCAGCCTAGCGTGTGGAAGTCCCAGGTTTGATTCCTGGCCAGGGCACACAGGAGAAGTAAGTGCCCATCTGCTTCTCCACCCCTCCCCCTCTCCTTCCTCTCTGTCTCTCTCTTCCCCTCCTGCAGCCGAGGCTCCATTGAAGTGAAGTTGGCCCGGATGCTGAGGATGGCTCCATGGCCTCTGCCTCAGGTGCTAGAATGACTCTGGCCGCAAGAGAGCAACACCCCAGATGGGCAGAGCATCGCCCCCTGGTGGGCATGCTGGGTGGATCCCTGTCAGGCTCATAGGGGAGTCTGTCTCTGCCTCCCCACGTCTCACTTTAGAAAAATACAAAAAAAAAACAAACAAAAAACCAGCAGTCCCAGTCTATTATGTTACATGCTTCTTTTGTATCTTTTTTGTGGCTGTAGTAGCACATACATTAATTGTCTTTAAGTAGTTGATTTTGATATTTATTGTGGGTGTTTTTTGAAATTATTTATTTATTTATTAATGTTTTGAGAGAGAGAGAGAATTGACCTGTTGTTCTACTTATTTATGCATTCATTGGTTGCTTTCTTGTATATACCTTGACTGAGGATTGAACCCACAACCTTAGCATGTCAGAACAGTGCTCCAACTACTGAGCTACCAAGCCAGAGCTGAAAGTCATTTTTTTTGTTGTGATAATTCTTTATATATTTTTAAATGTTTATTTATTTTTAGAAAGAGGAAGGGAGAGAGCAGGAAAGAGAGAGGAACACCTATTCCTGTATATGCTCTGACTGGGGATCGAACCAGCAACCTCTGCACTTTGGGATGATGCTCTAACCAACTATCCAGGCAGGGCTTATAATGCTTTATTTTTAAGTAAAAGATGAATCCTGGCCAAAACAAAATGTTTTGCTATGAATATTGTAAGCTTAAGGGGAAAAATAATTAAATGAGGAACATATTTTTATTTTTTGATGGTTTTTTAAATTTTATTTATTTATTTATTTTTATAGTGACAGAGTCAGAGAGAGAGAGATAGGGACAGACAGACAGGAACGGAGAGAGATGAGAAGCATCAATCACTAGTTTTTCGTTGCGACACTATTTTTTTTCTAAAACTTTTTTTTTTTAACAGAGACAGAGCGAGGGACAGAGAGAAGGATAGATAGGGACAGACACACAGGAACAGAGAGAGACGAGCAGCATCAATCATCAGTTTTTCGTTGTGGCACCCTAGTTGCTCATTGACTGCTCTCTCACATGTGCCCTGACCTTGGGGCTACAGCAGACCGAGTAACCTCCTGCTCTAGTCAGCGACCCTGGGTCCAAGCTGGTGAGCCTTTGCTCAAACCAAATGAGCCTGCACTCAAGCTGGTGACCTCGGGGTCTCAAACCTGGGTCCTCCACATTGCAGTCCGATGCTCCATCCACTGTGCCACCACCTGGTCAGGCAAATTTTTTTTTAACTTCTTTTTGTTGTTGTTATTTATTTATTTATTTATTTATTTATTTATTTATTTATTTTTTATTCATTTTTAGAGAGGAGAGAGGGAGGGTGAGAGACAGAGAGAGAGAGAGAGAGGAGAGACAGACAGAGAGAGAGAAGGGGGAAGGAGCTGAAAGCATCAACACCCATATGTGCCTTGACCAGGCAAGCCCAGTCGTTGTGACACTTGAGTTGTTCATTGATTGCTTTCTCATATGTGCCTTGACTGTGGGCCTTTAGCAAACCAAGTAACCCCTTGCTTGAGCCAGCGACCCTGGGTCCAAGCTGGTGAGCTTTGCTCAAACCAGATGAGCCCGCGCTCAAGCTGGCAACCTCAGGGTCTCGAACCTGGGTCCTCAGCATCCCAATCCAACGCTCCATCCACTGCGCCACTGCCTGGTCAGGCTATTTTTAAATGTTTTTATTTTTTTATATAGTTTTGATTAAACTTCCCAGTCACTAAGCAGTTTTTTTTGTTTGTTTTTTTTTTACTAAGCAGTTTTTTTTTTTGTTTTTTGACAGTGACAGAGAGAGGGATAGTTAGGGACAAGCTGACGAGAAGGGAAAGAGATGAGAAGCATCAATTCTTCATTGCTGCACTTTAGTTGTTCATTGATTACTTTCTCATGTATGCCTTGACCGTGGAGCTACAGCAGACCGAGTAACCCCTTGCTCAAGCCAGCAACCTTGTGCTCAAGCTGGTAAGCCTTGTTCAAACTAGATGAGCCTGCGCTCAAGCTGGCGACCTCAGGGTCTCAAACCTGGGTCCTCCACATACCAGTCCAACGGTCTATCCACTGCGCCACCTGGTCAGGCTCCATTAAATTTTTTTTTTTTTTTAAGATTTATTCATTTTAAACAGGAGACAGAGAAAGAGAGAAGGGGGGAAGAACAGGAAGAGTCAACTCCCATATGTGCCTTGACCAGGCAAGCCCAGGGTTTTGAACCAGCAACATCAGCATTCCAGGTCGATGCTTTATCCACTGCGCCTCCACAGGTCAGGCTATTTTTTTATTTTTTACAGATACAGAGAGTGAGTCAGAGAGAGGGATAGGCAGGGACAGACAGAAACGGAGAGAGATGAGAAGCATCAATCATTAGTTTTTCATTGCGCGTTGCAACACCTTAGTTGTTCATTGATTGCTTTTTCATATGTGCCTTGAGACGTGGGCCTTCAGCAGACCGAGTAACCCCTTGCTGGAGCCAGCGACCTTGGGTTCAAGCTGGTGGGCCTTTGCTCAAGCCAGATGAGCCCGCGCTCAAGCTGGCGACCTCGGGGTCTCGAACCTGGGTCTTCTGCATCCCAGTCCGACACTCTATCCATTGCACCACTGCCTAGTCAGGCTCCATTAAATTTTTTAAATTCAAATTATGTTTTCTAAAAGAGAGGGTCTGTGCTAGTTATCTTAGAACGTTCTCATACCATTTCAGAACCACATTTGCTGGAATGAACATTTCATATGTACTTGGTGTCGTCTGGGCCTGAGATAGAGCAAGTGGTGAAGCAAACTTTAACCACTTGGTAGTTGTCCAACATCTTTTGTGTGAACTGAGTGAGTGAGTTGGCTGAGGATACAGCAGCAGCAGTTACTTTAGGAGTCTACTAAGTCAGACTGGTTAATAATTCCACTCAAATTCCAATCTGAGCAACAGATGGAGTTTGGACAGTATTCCTGACTCTAGCAGGATGCTGGCTTCCTTCTCCAGATTTAAGACCTGAAATTTGGAGGTGTCACTTGGGTTCCCATTTGTGACAAATCCTAGCAGTTGCTATACGGGCATTCCATTTGAATCAAGATAGAAAAAACGGACAGATCCTCTCATTTCCTCAGGAAATGGGTTTGTTTCTAGCATTTAAACCACAGTATGGTTGATATTTCATGATCAGGCAAGTCAAAAACAAATTTATCTTCTGCCTCTTGCTGTTCAACTCTTGGCACCTAGCAACCAAACATGGTGGTGGCAGCTTAATTCCTGCCTTTTTAGTGAAAATGTAAGCCTACCTCGTGGTTTTGAACCTGGGACCTCAGTGTCCCAGGTCATTGCTCTATCCTCTGTGCTACCACTGGTCAGGAGAGTTCTTTTATATTATTTTAATAATTATATATTTTGTTATATTTTGAAGTTATATTGATTATATCTCAAGTTAGATATATTATAATACTCTATAGTAGGTAAGAACATGTCTACTAGTTCCTGGGTTGATATTCTGATATTGCCATTGACACAGTTGGTTGACTGGGCAAATTACTTTAGCTGTAAAGCTGTTTGTTATCTGTAAAATGTGAATAGTATATTTATCTGATAGAGGTGTTCTGTGCTACGAATTATGTAAGATCATACATACATGTGGCACACTTACAAGAGTGTCTAGGTATGTGTATTTCCCAAACTTTGAAACCTGAGCATGTATTTAAAATTAATAATGTCTTCCATTTCAATAAATTGCCTTTGCTGAAATATAATTTTTGGTAGCATCATTTTCAGCAATGTTAAAAGTCTGCAAACCCTGATTCAAGAGATGTTAATTCTGTACATTTATTCATAATTATTTTTGCTTTGTTCTTCCTTGTTTTTTTTTATTAATGTTGTACTGTTTTAAGAGGCTTTGTGGCCAGAGCTGTTGAATTGTGATTGGAAAGGAAAAGGGCTTGCATTTTGAGACCATCTGTGGGAGTTATAGTGTCTGAAACTGACAAGAGATCATGGCAGATGGTGAGGTCACCAAGATTTGACTTTTTGAGGTTGACATAATGTGTTCATGAAGGTGGAAAAAGAAACCTGATTTATTTTTTAACCAACAGAAAACTTGGTGACAGGAAGAACTGTACAGTTGTTGAGTCTGGGTAAAACATAATGCATCGCTGCACATGACTGGATTATCCTTGAGAATCACCATTACTGTCAAAGATGGCAATTTCTTGAAACATTCAGTGCCATGTTTATTTACTTTCTGGACACTTGGTTTATCTCATACATTTCAAATAATTTGTAGCTTAAAGACAATATAAAAGCAAGACAAATGCTTTAAAAATACTTTTAAATATATATATATCTTTTTTTTTGTGAGGGAGACAGAGAGAAACAGAAAGGGAGAGAGATGAGAAGCATCAACTCGTATTCGCATCACTTTAGTTATTCACTGATTGGTTCCTATAAGAGCCTTGATGGGGGAGGGGGAGCTTTAGCCAACCTAGCTGCTGCTTGGGCTTCAAGCCCAGTGACCTTTGGTCTCAAGCCAGTGACCATGGAATCATGTCAGTGATCCTACACTCAAGCCAGTTACCCTGTGCTCAAGTTGGTGACCTCGTGGTTTCAAAGATTGGAATCAACATTCTATCCACTGTACCACTGGTCAAGCTGAATTGTATACTTCTAAATTAAAAGATTATAAGCTCTCATTCAAAGACAGCACGTTATACTTGGTCGGTTTTTTGTTTTTTGGGGTTTTTTTAATTTCCATTGATTTGAAAGAGAAGCATAAATTTGTTTCACTTAGTTGTTACATTTAGGTAGTTGTATACTCATTGATCGCTTCTTGTATGTCCTCTGAGGGGATCAAACCTGTGACCTCTGGTGTACCTGGTTGATGTTTTATCCACTGAACCACCTGGCCAGGGCCCATACCTCTTCATTTTTAATTGAATGAAGAAGAGTTGTCACAATCCCATTTACTTTTGTAACATTTATTTTACTATAATTTTATAGAATTTAAATTACATTTGAAGGTTTATGCTGTTTCTCTCATTTATTAGAATATCTGCTGTCTGGATTATGATGAAGTTTATTGCCTAATTTTGTTAATTTTAGAAGTTTTTCTTTTTTTTTTTTTTTTCCTTTTTTTTTTGCATTTTTCTGAAGCTGGAAACGGGGAGAGACAGTCAGACAGACTCCTGCATGTGCCTGACCGGGATCCACCTGGCACGCCCACCAGGGGCGACGCTCTGCCCACCAGGGGGCGATGCTCTGCCCATCCTGGGCTTCGCCATGTTGCGACCAGAGCCACTCTAGTGCCTGGGGCAGAGGCCACAGAGCCATCCCCAGTGCCCGGGCCATCTTTGCTCCAATGGAGCCTTGGCTGCAGGAGGGGAAGAGAGAGACAGAGAGGAAGGCGCGGCGGAGGGGTGGAGAAGCAAATGGGCGCTTCTCCTGTGTGCCCTGGCCGGGAATCGAACCCGGGTCCTCCGCACGCTAGGCCGACGCTCTACCGCTGAGCCAACCGGCCAGGGCGTAGAAGTTTTTCTTAACTACAATTAAAACCTTTTTATGTTTTAAATTGGATTTATGTTGTGGTATTTTTCATTTGCACTATGTGAATTATATAGTGTTTTAATTTGGAGGAAGTACTGTATCTTAATGATTTTTCATGCCTTGACTCATTTAATTAAGTAGATATATTATGACTGCAGATGAAGAAATTGAGGCACAGACGTTCAAGTAAATTTGCTCAAGAAACTCATGTACTTTGTCCTCTATTTCAAACTTCATTTAGGTAACATTTAGAGGTTCCAGTTTGTGCTAGCTCTAGAGAGAAGATACAAAGAGAATACTAAACAAAATTGTGTTTTATTTTGTCAAGTCCATTAATGTTGCTAAGCAGCATTTTTATTGGTAGCCTATTGATATAGTGTGCTGAAATATATAGTAACACTTTTTATTTTATTTGGGAGAATGGCACAGTGTTGTCACTCAATAACACAGTCCTTAGGAAATATTTTACAAGACTGAATATCAAATATAGTACTGGAGACAAGCAGCTCTTGGCAGTACAACCACCCTCTGACCATGAAGAAATGGGGAGAAAGGAAAAAGGACTTGCCAAATCTGGCAGCCTAGCCCAACAATGTTTGTTTACATTTAATTGTCCAGAATCACATCATATGGTCAGCCTGTTTGAGAAGAAGACTGAGAATGCAGTATTTTTAGTTGGAGTCATTGCCACCTTCAACTTCTCGTAGGGAAAAGAGGAAAATGATAATTGGGTAGGCGACAGTATCTGTCTTAGATACAGCAGGTTTCTAAAAAAAACAGGTATTTTGGATGGAAAAGACATTACTGTTTTTTGTTATAACTACATTTTAGTTGATTATGAGGTAATCTTAAAAATATTTAAGCCTGACCAGGCGGTGGCGCAGTGGATGGAGTGTCGGACTGGATGAGGAGGACCCAGGTTCAAGACTCCGAGATCACCAGCTTGGACCCAAGGTCGCTGGCTTGAGCAAGGGGTTACTCAGTCTGCTGTAGCCCCATGGTCAAGGCACATATGAGAAAGCAATCAATGAACAACTAAAGTGCCACAACAAAAAACTGATGATTGATGCTTCTCATCTCTCTCCGTTCCTGTCTGTCTGTCCCTGTCTATCCTTCTCTCTGACTCTCTCTCTCTGTCTCTGTGTAAAAACAAAACAAAAAAATTAAAATTGAAATTTTTTGTGGTTCGGTGTTTATGTGTTCAGTGTTTATGTATAAACCGGAGGGCATTTCGTACACTGACTTGGTGGATTTGATTATTTTCACTTTGATTGTATCTAATTTACTCCTAACATAATTTTTAAAAACCTCCGTATACTTTACCCATTTTTCAGTTGAGGACAATGAAGCTTAAATAGGTTAGGTCACTTGGTCAAGGTCAAAGAGCTAAGAAATTTCAGAGCTGAAACAGATCCTAAATTAAAAAAAAAAATCCATGCACTTTTCACTCTGCTAACAATATTGCTCTATTTATTAGACATGGACGGACTTCAAGCAAAACACTTAGAACCAGTTGTTATTTTGATTTTTTTTCTATTTCATTCGTTCTTGCTTTTTTTTCCTTCTTCCTTTGAGTTCCACTGATCTTCTTAACCTTTTAAAGCTTAATGATTGCTTAATGAATGAAAAGAAATATAAATTTACCTTTAAGTACTATTTCAGTGCACTTTACAAGTTTTATTTTCATTTTCGTTCACTTATAAATATTTCAAATTTCTTTCTTTAATTCATGGGTTGTTTGAGCAATAATATATTTTTATTTTTAAAATATCTGACCTTTAACTTTTTCTTAAATGGCTGATTCCTAATTTAATTGCATTGTGGCCCTGTCTGGATAACTTGATTGGTTAGCAGGGGTAGTCAACCTTTTTATACCTACCACCCACTTTTGTTTGTTTATTTATTTATTTATTTATTTATTTTTTACAGAGACAGAGAGTGAGTCAGAGAGAGGGATAGACAGGGACAGACAGACAGGAACGGAGAGAGATGAGAAGCATCAATCATTAGTTTTTCATTGCACGTTGCAACACCTCAGCTGTTCATTGATTACTTTCTCATATGTGCCCTGACCGTGGGCCTTCAGCAGACCGAGCAACCCCTTGCTTGAGCCAGCGACCCTGGGTCCAAGCTGGTGAGCTTTGCTCAAACCAGATGAGTCCACACTCAAGCTGGCGACCTCGGGGTCTCGAACCTGGGTCCTTCCGCATCCCAGTCTGGTGCTCTCTCCACTGCGCCACCTCCTGGTCAGGCTACCGCCCACTTTTGTATTTCTGTTAGTAGTAAAATCTTCTAACTGCCACCAGTTCCACAGTAATGGTGATTTATAAAGTAGGGAAGTAACGTTATTTTATAAAACTTATAAAGCAGAGTTACAGCAAGTTAATGCATATAATAATAATTACTTACCAAGTACTTTATGTTGGATTTTCGCTGTTTGGCAGAATAAATCTTTATAAAACAACTTACTATAGTTAAATCTATCTTTTTATTTATACTTTGGTTGCTCCACTACCGCCCACCATGAAAGCTGAAACGCCCACTAGTGGGCGGTAGGGACCAGGTTGACTACCACTGGGTTAGAGCATCGTCCTGATATGCAAAGGTAGCCAGTTTGATCCCTAGTCAGGGCATGTACAGAAACAGGTTGATGTTTCTATCTCTCCCTCTCCCTTCTTCTTTTTCTAAAATTACTAAATAAATTTTTAAAAATTCATTGTAGTTAAAGACCATGAACTTTATAATATTGCTTCTTTGATATTTTTTACTACATCATTCATGATTTTGTATGTGGAAAATTTTGTAAATATGGTCTTAGGTACAGAGTTCTATGTAGATCTATTATATCAAACTTGGTGAAAATTTTAAAAATGAAATATTTGTATTTTAGCCTTAAATTTCTAGTTTAATATGTTGAGTAATTTGGCAAATGGCATAACTCAGGAACTTATGTTTTATTATTTATTTAATATTTATAATACTGAAGAGGAAATAACAAAAATCATATTTCCCCATGCATAAGACATACTTTTTTCCAAAAAAATTGGTGTCTAAAAACTGAGTGCATCATATATAGTGGTTGTTGATTTTTAAACTTGTATTTCCTGCTTTTTTGTGCTTGTTTTTGCACTTGTTGAACACCGTGATTCGTCATCAGACACAGAGGAGGACAAGCTAATAATAGATGGGAGTTTTGACAGTGATGAGGAGTTGTATGAATTTTATGATTAATAAAACTTGGGTTCAATAACTTTATGTAATACATTTTGAAAAAAATTTTGGCCCCTGGCCCTGGCCGGTTGGCTCAGCGGTAGAGCTTCGGCCTGGCGTGCGGGGGACCCGGGTTCGATTCCCGGCCAGGGCACATAGGAGAAGTGCCCATTTGCTTCTCCACCCCTCCCCCTCTCCTTCCTCTCTGTCTCTCTCTTCCCCTCCCACAGCCGAGGCTCCATTGGAGCAAGGATGGCCCGGGCGCTGGGGATGGCTCCTTGGCCTCTGCCCCAGGCGCTAGAGTGGCTCTGGTCGCGGCAGAGCGACGCCCCAGAGGGGCAGAGCATTGCCCCCTGGTGGGCAGAGCTTCACCCCTGATGGGCATGCCGGGTGGATCCCAGTCAGGCGCATGCGGGAGACTGACTGTGTCTCCCCGTTTCCAGCTTCAGAGAAATACAAAAAAAAAAAAAAAATTTGGCCCCCAAATTAAGGCACATCATACATGGGAGCATCTTATACATGGGGAAATATGGTAATTGATGAATGCGAAACAGTTCCATTATAGGAACTTGATTTTTATTTTTTATTTTATTTTATTTTATTTATTTATTTATTTATTTTTACAGAGGCAGAGATAGACAGGGACAGACAGACAGGAACGGAGAGAGATGAGAAGCATCAATCATCAGTTTCTCGTTGCGCGTTGCGACTTCTTAGTTGTTCATTGATTGCCTTCTCACATGTGCCTTGACCGCGGGCCTTCAGCAGACCGAGTAACCCCCTGCTGGAGCCAGCGACCTTGGGTCCAAGCTGGTGAGCTCTTTGCTCAAGCCATATGAGCCCGCGCTCAAGCTGGCCACCTCGGGGTCTCGAACCTGGGTCCTTCCGCATCCCAGTCCGACGCTCTATCCACTGCGCCACCACCTGGTCAGGCAGGAACTTGATTTTTAAATTAGGTCATGATAGAAATTGTGAACAAATCTGCAGCTTAAGTGGAAAAGCAAACATCAACTTTATTCCTGAATGTCTTATTAAAGTTTTAATTTTGAAATAATTTTAAAGTAAGAGAAAAGTTGTAGAAATAGGGTAAAGAACTCCTGAATACCCTTTACCAAGAATCACCAATTGTTAGGCCCTGGCCGGTTGACTCAGCGGTAGAGCGTCGGCCTAGCGTGCGGAGGACCCGGGTTCGATTCCGGCCAGGGCACACAGGAGAAGCGCCCATTTGCTTCTCCACCCCTCCGCCGCGCTTCCCTCTCTGTCTCTCTCTTCCCCTTCCGCAGCCAAGGCTCCATTGGAGCAGAGATGGCCCGGGCGCTGGGGATGGCTCCTTGGCCTCTGCCCCAGGCGCTAGAGTGGCTCTGGTCGCGGCAGAGCGACCCCCCGGAGGGGCAGAGCATCGCCCCCTGGTGGGCAGAGCATCGCCCCTGGTGGGCGTGCCGGGTGGATCCCGGTCGGGCGCATGCGGGAGTCTGTCTGACTGTCTCCCTGTTTCCAGCTTCAGAAAAATGAAAAAAAAAAAGAATCACCAATTGTTAACATTTTGCCACCTATGCTTTTTTATTATCATTCCCATTTTATATATACAAATTGTATCTTTTTTTTTATCATTTGAAAGTAAGTTGCTGCTATCATACACCCTTTCACTCCTAAATATTTTGGTGTATTTTTTCTAAGGACGGGACACTCACTTAAAAACCCCCAAAATACTGTTACTGACTTTAGAGGTTTGCCATTTGGGATGTTCTGTTTAAGAATGAGATATGGTTGTCCCAAGGTTGTGTTTTCACTTGCAGCAAGAAAAGAAGACTGGGTCTAATCTGTGGTGGTACAGCGGATAAAGCAGTGACCTCGAATGCTGAGGTCACTGTTTCAAAATCCTGGGCTTGCCCAGTCAAGGCACATATAGGAGATGATGCTCTGTCCATTGCACCACCACCTGATCAGGCAAAAAATATTTTTAAAAGTTAAAAAAATAGTAACTTTTGGCTTTGGCTGGTTCACTCAGCAGTAAAGTGTTGGCTTGGTGTGTGGAAGTCCTGGGTTTGATTCTAGGTCAGGGCACACAGGAGAAGCGACCATCCACTTCTCCCCCCCACCTTATCCCCTCCTGCAGCTATGGCTCAAATGAGCAAATTGGTCCCGGGCACTGAGGATTGCTCCATGCCCTCACCTCAGGTGCCTAAAGTAGCTCAGTTGCCGAGCAATGAAGCAGCAGCCCTAGATGGGTGGAATATCAGCCCCAGGTGGAGGTTGTCAGGTGGATTCTGGTTGGGGCACATATGGGAATTTTTCTCTGCCTCCCTATCTCTCACTTGATTAAAAAAATAATAATAACAACTTTTAATAATAACTGCCTACACCTTGAGACCCTTATTTATCTAACTGTGATCAAAATTAGGAAATAAAATATAACACTAGGCAATACGGTTATATAGTCTATGGACCATATTTTGATTTCTCCAATTGCCCCAATGATGTTCTTCAAAGCAATTATTTTTTTATGGTCTAGAGTCCAGTCCAGGATCATGGGTTGAATTTAATTTTTATGTGAGTTTGGTTGTTTTTAATTTGTAATGTTTCTCAGGCTTCTTTTATCTCTAATGATACCAATATTGTAGAAGAATTCAGTTCATGATATTACAGAATGTTCCTTAATTTAAACTTATCTGATATTTCCTTATAATTAGATTCTGATTATGCACTTTGAGCAGAAAACCTTGGAAATGATATTATAAATCCATCTCAGTGCACTTGAAGAGGTGCAGATGTTAGTCTCGTTGTTGGTGGTCATTTGGTGGCTTTGATCTATCTGGCTAACATGGTGTGTGTCTGGTTTGGCTGTAAAATTTGAATTAATATGTATTTATTGGGGAGATATTTCAAAAGTATGTAAATACAATTTTTCTTACCAATTCTCATCTATTAAGTATAGTATTGTTGTATCGGAACAGCAAGATGCCACACAACACAATCAGTTAGCCAAATTAGGGAGTCTTTAATTAACCGGCTGTGTGGACCGCATGGAGACCTAAGTCGTTCAAATCAATGCAGTGGGGAACACAGTTTGGGGCTGGCTTTTAAAGGGAAAATTACATACTGACTGAGGAATGGGGAGGAGAAGAAGCATAGCAGTAAAAAAAGCAGTGAAACAAGCTTTCTTACAATGTTTATATATAGGGTTAGTTCAGGGAGAAACATTCTGAGAACACTTGCTACTTCGCAAAGCTAGTCCAAGGCCACAGTCTGGGAGACCAGCCTCAAGGCCAAGAATAGGGAATATTTTCAGAAAAAGGAAGTTCTGCTAAAAATCTTGTTTTAGAGAAGGTAAGTTTTGCCAAAAATTATTCATGTTAAGAGCCTTTCTTTTCCACACTTAAGTATTTGTTGATGATTCTTGCTTAGAAAATAACAAATGGGGGATTTTCTAACTGCATCATTCCTTTATACAGGGTGGGGCAAATGTAAGTTTACAATTGTGAGTACACAAAACATGGTTTATTCTTATATTATTATTTATTATTGTATTTTCCATATAAACAACTGTAAACCTACTTTTGCCCCACCTTGTATTGTTGGCATTGTATTATAAAGAAGAGCTTTCCCTTCTGCCTCATTATTTGTTCATATCAGTATGGACACCTGGAAAATTATTTTATTCAATGAGATTATAGTTTATTATAATCTATTACTATCAATATGTTCTTTGGTGCACATTGTTTATTGGTTGTAGACTCTTTAAGCTGGCTCCTGTATACTTTTGATAAGATTCCATCATTTTTTGAGCCCTTCCTTACTTTAGGTACACTGATTCTTACTTTAGGTACACTAAAATGTTCTAGGTTTATCTTGCACATTTTCTGCCCCAGTCCTGGAATTGGCTGTTTCTCCAAGAAGGCCTGTTGTTTCTTTCAGTGGGTTGTGTAAAGTATAATAAAGTCTTAATATTTCAAAGTCTGGTATTTATCACTTGTTAGTGGAATTAGCTGAGTCAAAATATTTAACCTCTCTAAACTCTAACCATTATCTGGAAAATGAGGATTAAAATGGTATATATGTCTTACAGTTTTGTTGTGAGGATTAATTTAAGCAATTCACTTACAAAAGAATGTATATCACATAAGATAGATATCAACATAAATGTCAGTTATTGTTATTACATTGACATTTCCTTTTTTCTTTAACAGGATGTTCTTTTTAAAGAATTATTGAAGACAAAGTTTTTTATTTTTGTTTTTTAAATGGCTTTACAGAATTTTAAATCGAATACAATTTGACATGACGGCAAAAAATGTAAGTATTTGTAAACTTTTGAATGTAACTATTTTTAAAGTGAGTTCTTTTTCCTACAGGTATTTTTTTCACCACTCAGATTAATCAAATTCAGTTTCCTGCACTAATTAAAATTGTTTTTGTTTATGCAAAGAACAAGATAGTAAACTTTAATGCTATTGAATACAGTACCTTAACAAGCACAGTAGCATTTCTATAAATTGCTGCTAAGTTACTCTTCAACAGCTGCAAAATTGCTTTCTCCTGAAAGTTTCCCACCCTTCTCCTTTGTTGGGTACTGTAATAAATTTGTTTTAGTATTGCTGGAGAGTTTCTTGCCCTTATTGTTTTATTTGGTTCAGTTTTTTGTCTTTTGGATTTACTCAGGGAAATGTATATACTCAGACATTGTTTAGAAGAAGCTTGCTATCCTCTATGACATGTTCCTGAGGTTACATTAGACCTTAAATGTTTTGAAGAAGTTATTCAATTTCTTTTTTGTTGTTGTTTGAAACTATCATTTCTGAATCTACTTTCTTTGAAGTCACTTTCTGATTGTCACCCTGTATCAATGGACTTACTTCCAGTTAGGGTGAAGGATTATGCCAGAAAGTAAATACTATAGCATACAGGGAATAACTTAAATGTAATTGCTTTCCTCTTCCTATATATTGTTATATTGGAGTCTTTGATTACAGGCTGTAGAAACCAGTGTAGACTATCTTAAACAAAAAGGAGTTTACTATAAAGATATAAGGATGTTTCAAGGAATTGAAGAGTAGGATTTTAGTGGGCCCTCAGAAAGATCTGAGTCCAGGAGCATGAACTCTACCAGGAATTGAGGCAGTATTTGGTTTCTACCTGTCATCTCTGCTTGTCTCTGTGCATCTGCTTCATTACTCTGTCTCTCTGCAAGTCATCTTCCTCAGTTCCCTAGTCAGCATCTCAGTCGACATGTTACAGAACCAGCCTGTTCGGAGAGAGATGTGAAGGGAGGGACAGAGGCAGCCTGACAGATTCTGTCTGCCTGTGTTAGCCCCAATTTCAGACTCCTTGGCTCATTGGGAAGGACTTCTGGCAGTGCTCGAGTCTGATATCTGCTAGTGCTTTGGTTAGTTGTGACCAGGAAAAGCAAGCACTATATTAAGTAAAAAAAAAAAAAGGTCTCCTCATAAGCCAGACAGATTGTTCTAAATATATACTACCATTATACATTTAATGAATAGCTTTAAAAAAATAAACCCTTGCCTGACCAGGCGGTGGCGCAATGGATGGAGCGTTGGACTGGGACACGATGGAACCAGGTTCGAAACCCCAATGGTTGCTGGCTTGAGCGCGGGCTCATCTGGTTTGAGCAAGGCTCACCAGCTTGAGCCCAAGATCTCTGGCTTGAGCAAGGGGTCACTCGGTCTGCTGTAGCCCCCCGGTCAAGGCACATATGAGAAAGCAATCAGTGAAAACTGAGGTACCTCAGTGAAGAATTGATACTTCTCATCTCCCTCCTTTCCTGTCTGTCCCTATCTGTTCTTCTCTCTGTCTCTGTCAAAAAAAAAAAACAAAAAACAAGAAAACCCCTTATTACTTATCTCTGCTTTGCTATTATTAATCTTGCTTTTAGCATGCATTAGTGGCTATAAGCAGATAATAGATTTTGCTTCATTAACATTTAGTTAATTTTGTTAGGATAAATTATCAGGAGTAGTTTGCTTTAATCTAGGACTCTTGTATATATTTGTTAAAGTGTTAATTTGGGGAAAAGCAGAAGCAAAATTTTAGTCTGTGTATTGAAAATTTTTTTACGGGGTATTACCTCGATTTTCTCTCCTTTAGTAAAAAAGGGGATGTGAAAGTTATCCTGAGCAACAAGGTGGTATATTTTGGCCTGACCGAGTGGTGGTGCAGTGGATAGAGCGCTGAACTGGGATGCGGAGGACCCAGGTTTGAGACCCCCGAGATCGCTAGTTTGAGCGCAGGTTCACCAGCTTGGACCCAAGGTCGCTGGCTTGAGCAAGGGGTTACTCGGTCTGCTGAAGGCCCACGGTCAAGGCACATATGAGAAAGCAATCAATGAACAACTAAGGTGTCGCAATGAAAAACTGATGATTGATGCTTCTTATCTCTTTTTGTTCCTGCCTGTCTGTTCCTCTCTCTGACTCTCTCTGTCTCTGTTTAAAAAAAAAAAATTAATAAAAGATGGTATATTTTGGCGTGAAATGTGCCTTGAATCAAATATAATCTTTCTAGTCATATTTACAATTTGTTATATTAAAAGTTGTTTCCTGAAAGTAACATAAAGCATTTGAACCAGTGGAAGTATACTCCCATTACTTTGTCTATATATTTGGAAGAAATCAATCAATGAGCAACACGTTTCTCTTTCTGTTATGGCACCCTGGTGGGGGGGGAGAATTGATGAGTTGACCCTTTTCTGAAACCCTGCAGTTAGGGACAGGAAGAGACTAAAGCCTCAGACTGGGCCACAGCGTGTGGGAGAGAATTGAAAAGGTGGTCTGAAAATGGCATCATGTTTACTAGCCATTCTGCAGTAGATAAGATCTTTTTGTTTGTTTGTTTTTGTTACAGAGACAGTCAGAGAGAGGGTCAGATAGGGACAAACAGGAAGGGAGAGAGATGAGAAGCGAAGCATCAGTTTTATTGTGGCAACTTAGTTGTATAATAGAAGTAAGGACTTGTTTGGTGTTTACCCAGTAGTTCAGACAACAGAGTGTGGTGATTTGGGCTGGAGTAATGATATATTGGAGGTGGGGGAAAGTGTTTGGATCTGGAATGTATTTAAAGGGACAGCCGTCAGGACTTACTAGTTAGGCAGACAGGGAATAAGTTAAAGAAGACTTGTCAGTATTGGCTTCTGTAACTCGGTAAAGAGGAACTCTTGGGTCAATGCAGGATTTTGTGGCAAACTCAAAAAATTATTTTGAATATATCGAAGTTGAGAGACCTAAAAACATCCCAGTAGAGATATTAGCTAGGCAGTGTGATAAATGACTCTGGAGCTCAGGGGAAAGCTTGGGAGTGGATATAGAAATATCGAAGTCATTTCATATGAAATTACTTTAAAGCAGAGGCTGTATGAGATTATATAGTACATTTATGTATAGAGAATTCATGAGGACCAAGCAGTCTTAAAGAATGGCCAGAAAAGGAGGCAGTGTTATCCTAAAGATCTGGGCACCCAGTGAAGAAAGTGTTCCAAGAAGGAGGGAATGATCAATTGTGTCACATGTAACTCTGATATGGAAGAGATTGCCCAGTCTTATGAACGTGTCCTTAAACATATATTCAGTTACTTACATCTTTATTTTTTGTTTCCCATTTTGTATTTCTTTTATGAGAATGGTTTTTTTGAAGAGTTACTTTTACCTTATTCGTTTCATACTTGGTCTCTTAATAGTTACAGGCAACAGAAAGCCTATTCAAAACAGCTTATTACAGAAAGTGGAATATATTGGTTCCCATAACTGAAAAGTCTGAAGTACTCTGGCTTCAAACACATCTGGATTCAGGCGATCAAATATGGTGTCAGGGCTCTGTTTCTGCTTTTCCATCTCTTGGTTCTGTATGATGACATACTGCCTACATTGGCCTTAAAATGTTTATCTCAGGAAGAGAAGGAAGTGTTCTTTTTTAGCATTTATATTTCATACTCTGTGCAGAAGTTTTGGTTGACCCTGCTTGGCCTACATGCTTAAACAAGCCAGTGAAGAGGGAAATGGGGTACCATAAATGGCCAGCTCTGGGTCAGGGTCTGCTTCTGCTGCCATGGAATGACTGAGGCTCATGGATTAACAGTCTGACTAGAACTACATGGATTGTGGGATGGATCACTTTACAAAAGGAAGCTTTACTGAGATGGCAATGTATTCATTGTTTCTGGGTTAAAATTGTTAACCAGTCTGACCTGTGGTGGCGCAGTGGATAAAACATCAACTTGGAATGTTGAAATCACTGTTTCAAAACCCTGGGCTTGCCTGGTCAAGGCACGTATGGAGGTTGATGCTTCCTGCTCCTTCCCCCTTTCTCTCTCTCTCTCTCTCTCTCTCTCTCTCTCTCTCTCTCTCTCTCTCTCTCTCTCTCACACACACACACACACACACACACACACTCCCTCCCTCCCTCTCCAAAAATGAATAAATAAAATCTAAAAAAAGAAATGTACATAAAAAATTGTTAATTGGCCCTGGCCGGTTGGCTCAGCGGTAGAGCGTCGGCCTGTCGTGCGGGGGACCCGGATTCGATTCCCGGCCAAGGCACATAGGAGAAGCGCCCATTTGCTTCTCCACCCCCGCCACCCCCTCCTTCCTCTCTGTCTCTCTCTTTCCCTCCCGCAGCCAAGGCTCCATTGGAGCAAAGATGGCCCGGGCGCTAGGGATGGCTCCTTGGCCTCTGCCCCAGGTGCTAGAGTGGCTCTGGTCGCGACAGAGCCACGCCCCGGAGGGGCAGAGCATCGCCCCCTGGTGGGCAGAGCTTCGCCCCTGGTGGGCGTGCCGGGTGGATCCCGGTCGGGCGCATGCGGGAGTCTGTCTGACTGTCTCTCCCCGTTTCCAGCTTCAGAAAAGTACAAAAAAAAAAAATTAAAAAAATAAAATTGTTAATTGGCCTGACCTGTGGTGGCGCAGTGGATAAAGCGTCGACCTGGAATGCTGAGGTTGCTGGTTCGAAACCCTGGGCTTACCCAGTCAAGGCACATATGGGAGTTGATGCTTCCTGCTCCTCCCTCCTTCTCTCCCCCTTCTCTCTCTCTCTCTCTCTCTCTCTCTCTCTGTCTCTCTCTCTTTCTCCCCCCTTCTCTAAAATGAATAAATAAAATCTTAAAAAAAAGAAAAAAAATTGTTAATTAATAGTATCTAGTATTCAGTGATTTTCTTATAGACCTAAATTGCAAGTGTGTCTAACTTAAGTTCACTCAGTATACAATAATTTGAAAGTTAATTCAAGGTGTATTTTTTGGCCTTGTCAAGAATCTTTTTTTGTTTTGCTTTTTTGTGACAGAGACAGATAAAGAGACAGAGAGAGGAACAGATGGGGACAGACAGGAAGGGAGAGAGATGAGAAGAATCGATTCTTCATTGCAGCACCTTGTTGTTGTTCATTGACTGCTTTCTCATACGTGCCTTGAGGGCGGGATGGGGGTCTACAGTGGAGTGAGTAACCCCTTGCTCAAGTCAGCCACCTTAAGCTCTAGCCATAGACCTTTGAGTTCAAGCCAGTGACCATGGGGTCATGTCTGTGATCCCAGGCTTAAGCTAACGACCCCATACTCAAGCTGGTAACCTTGGGGTTTCAAACCTGGGTCCTCTGCCTTCCAGTCTGATGCTCTATCCACTGCACCACCCGCTGGTCAGGCAGGACTCTTTTAAAAAGTATGTAAGCCATAATACTCATTACAGAAAAATTAGAAAATACAAGTAAAATAAACTAGCCTAGAAATTATGAGTAAAATTTTGCCTGGTATGTATATAATATATCATATATACAATATAAGCCAAATGTATGTGTTATATATATTTTTAGTAAAAATGAGGTCATATTGTTATGTAACCTACTGTTTAGCTTAACCTTTGTGATGAATATCTTTTCTTCTCTTGATAAGTCTACAACAGGGGTCCCCAAACTTTTTACACAGGGGGCCAGTTCACTGTCCCTCAGACCGTTGGAGGGTCGGACTATAAAAAAAACTATGAACAAATCCCTATGCACACTGCACATATCTTATTTTAAAGTAAAAAAACCAAAATGGGAACAAATACAATATTTAAAATAAAGAACAAGTAAATTTAAATCAACAAACTGACCAGTATTTCAATGGGAACAATGGGCCTGCTTTTGGCTAATGAGATGGTCAATGTGCTCCTCTCACTGACCACCAATGAAAGAGGTGCCCCTTCCGGAAGTGTGGCGGGGGCCAGATAAATGGCCTCAGGGGGCTGCATGCGGCCCGCGGGCCGTAGTTTGGGGACCCCTGATCTACAACATCCTTTTAAATGACGGTTTTGTGTTATCTATTATGTGGACATTGCAATGGTTTTCTAATATTGGCCATTAAATGATTTCTATTTTTTTCTTTAAAAAAATTTTTAAGCCCTGGCCAGTTTGCTCATTGGTAGAGCGTCGGCCTGGTGTGCAGGAGTCCCGGGTTCGATTCCTGGCCAGGGCACACAGGAGAAGCGCCCATCTGCTTCTCCACCCCTCCCCCTCTCCTTCCTCTCTGTCTCTCTTCCCCTCCCACAGCCAAGGCTCCATTGGAGCAAAGTTGGCCCAGGCACTGAGGATGGCTCTGTGGCCTCTGCCTCAGGCACTATAATGGCTCTGGTTGCAACAGAGCGATGCCCCAGATGGGCAGAGCATCGCCCCCTGGTGGGCGTGCTGGGTGGATCCCGGTCGGGTGCATGCGGGAGTCTGTCTGACTGCCTCCCCGTTTCCAACTTCAGAAAATACAAAAAAAAAATTTTTTTTTAATTTTGCTTACTTGTTGGATTATTTCTACAAGGCAGTCTTACGAAATTACTGGCTTAAAAAGTGTGTATTTTCTGGGGGTGGCTTTTGATTCATATTGCTAAATTGCTTTTTAGAAAGGTTCCACCTCCTGACCTGTGCACATACATACCTTACCAGAGTGGCACAGCGGATAAAGCGTCGACCTGGAACGCTGAGGTCGCCAGGTTGAAACCCTGGGCTTGCCTGGTCAAGGCACATATGGGGGTTGATGCTTCCTGCTCCTCCCCCTTCTCTCCCTCTCTCCCTCTCTCCCTCTCTCTCTCTATCTCTCTCTCTCTCTTTCTCTCCTTCCCCCTCTTTCTAAAATGAATAAATAAAATCTTAAAAAGAAAAGATTGCACCAATTTATAGATTCACTAGTAGTGGGTCAGTGTCATTTTCATTTACTTTCTTTGTAATCTTCGCCAATCCATCAGCAAAAAATGATATGTGATTTACAGTTCTCTGATTATATTGCTGATTAGGTTAAACTGATATTCTGTATGTTTATAGGTCATTGGCATTTGTTTCATATATTGTCTAGTTGGTATTGAAGTGTTAAAAGCCACTGCCATTTGAATAACTGATATTTGAATATTGCTTTGTGTTAACAGCATGTTTACATAATTTTAAATTTTATCTAGAAGCTCTTGAGTTTTTCATATACACACATATTATCCCCATTTTGCAGCTACTGTTCTGAGATCACCTTGCTTGTGAATGCTAGAGCTTTGAATTTTGTTTTATTTATGTTGATCTGAAATGTTAAATATTACTGAAATTATAATGCTGTTATTGGGGAATATGGTTTGATCTTTAAAAATTGGGCTTGGATTTTTTTTTAATTTTTATTTATTTATTTATTTTTTAAATTTATTCATTTTAGAGAGGAGAGGGAGTGACAGAGAGACACAGAGAGAGAGAGAGGGAGAAGAGACAGAGAGAGAGGAGAGACAGAGAGAGAAGGGGGGGAGGAGTTGGAAGCATCAACTCCCATATGTGCCTTGACCAGGCAAGCCCAGGGTTTCGAACCGGTGATCTCAGCATTTCCAGGCCGACGCTTTATCCACTGGGCCACCACAGATCAGGCAAGCTTGGATATTTTTTAGTCAGCAGACAAGTTATGAAAATTTTTTCATAAAATGAGTTCACTTTTTTTCCTTGCTCTGTGAAACATTATAGAAGGATCTTTTAAAAATAATACAGGGAAAGATGAACTAGTGCTTTTAAATGCCTTTCCTAGCAAATTTTCTACTCTCAAACTGTAAAGTGTTTATGAAAGCAGAAATTAATACATTTTTTGAAATTTTGATTAAATAAGTTTTAGTAATATTTTATAAGCTCTGAATACAACCACCTTTACTCCCTCATGAGACCAAAATTAGCAGACAATATTGATTCACAGTTGATCTCTATCTTTTTAGAATATAATTTGTTGATTATTAAGGTGCAGGTGTACAGCTGCTTTAAAAGTTTCTGAATTCGTTTGCTGCTTAAGTCTGCAGATGTTGGACATTAAGAGCAGGTGTTTAAGCATACCAGTAACTCAGTAACTGAACTCTCGACTGTAAATATGTGGTTTCAGTTGAGGTTTTTGCTGTTATCTTTATATAATAACAAAATGGTATAAACTGATGCTTTTGAAGTTATTGTAACATGTATGAAACAGTCACTGTATTAGGGATGGAATATGTTAAAGGCTGTCTTGGTCCTCTTTTTATAGAAGAGGTAGAGACATGTTAGTGATGCCACAGTAAGCTCTTGCCATTTGCAAATTGAAGACTTGGGAGCAACTCTGGAGATCCATACAGTAGTAATTTGCAAATTTTGTTGCAAAGCACTTACTTGACTTCTAAAAGAATACTTGTAAGAAGCTAGACAAGTCAATTAAGTATCTATATCATTATCTTCAGAGAATTAAAAGCTATGTTTTTTATGTCTTTGTCTCAAGTATTATAAAAATTTAACCCTTTGAGTAGTGAGTTTTTTTCATGCTCGCTAACCCCGGGAGTGAGTTTAATTTCAAAAAATGAAATTAGTTACAGTTACAGTTTTATTAACTTAAAATCATGTTTGTTTGATAACCAATTTATGGAAACAAGAAGAATATACATTTTCCTTTTTTTAATGTTGCCTTACACATTTTATAAAAAAAAATTTTATTTCATGCAATTCTCACATACCTCCCATCTGTAAATAAAGAAGTATTGTTATTAGCAGAATCTAAAATAAGTACTCGCATATGATGATATTCTTAGGACAATTTATAGGCTTACTTTTTTTCTTTTTTTTTTGGTATTTTTCTGAAGTGAGAAGCGGGGAGGCAGAGAGACAGACTCCTGCATGTACTCTACCAGGATCCACCCGGCACGTCCATTAGAGGGTGATGCTTTGCCCATCTGGGCTGTTGCTCTGTTACAACCAGAGCCATTCTAGCGCCTGAGGCTGAGGCTGTGGAGCCATCCTCAGCGCCTGGGCCAATCTTGCTCCAATGGAGCCTTGGCTGCGGGAGGGGAAGAGAGAGACAGAGAGGAATGAGAGGGGGAGGGGTGGAGAAGCAGATGGGTGCTTCTCCTGTGTGCCTTGACTGGGAATTGAACCTAGGACTTCTACACGTTGGGCCAACGTTCTGCCACCGAGCCAACTACTTACTGGCCATGGCCTGTAGGTATTTTTATTTATTCCTTTTTTTTTTTTTTTTTTTTTTTTTTTACAGAGACATAGAGTCAGGGACAGACAGACAGGAACAGAGAGAGATGAGAAGCATTAATCATCAGTTTTTCATTGCGACACCTTAGTTGTTCATTGATTGCTTTCTCTTTTTTTTTTTTAATCTTTTTTTTAAACATTTTTTAAATTTTTAAAATTTTTTTATTTTTTATTTATTCATTTTTAGAGAGAGAGACAGAGAGGGAGAGAGAAGAGAGAGAGAAGGGGGAGGAGCTGGAAGCATCAACTCCCATATGTGCCTTGACCAGGCAAGCCCAGGGTTTTGAACCGGTGACCTCAGCATTTCCAGGTCAACGCTTTATCCACTGCGCCACCACAGGTCAGGCTGCTTTCTCATATGTGCCATGACGGTGGGGCTACAGCAGACGGCAAAACCCCTTGCTTGAGCCAGCGACCTCGGGCCCAAGCTGGTGAGCCTTGCTCAAACCAGATGAGCCCGCATTCAAGCTGGCGACCTCGGGGTCTCGAACCTGGGTCCTCCGCATCCCAGTCCGACGCTATGTCCACTGTGCCACTGCCTCATCAGGCTGAAAATTTTATTTTATTTTATTTTTTTACAGAGACAGAGAGTCAGAGAGAGGGATAGACAGGGACAGACAGACAGGAACAGAGAGATGAGAAGCATCAATTATTAGTTTTTTGTTGTGCATTGCAACACTTTAATTGTTCATTGATTGCCTTCTCATACGTGCCTTGACCATGGGCCTTCAGCAGACTGAGTAACCCCTTGCTTGAGCCAGCGACCTTGGGCTTAAGCAGGTGAGCTTTTGCTCAAACCAGATGAGCCCTCACTCAAGCTGGCGACCTCGGGGTCTCGAACCTGGGTCTTCCGCATCCCAGTCCGACGCTCTATCCATTGCGCCACCGCCCGGTCAGGCTGAAAAATTTTTATCATAAGAAATAAATAAAGCCTGCCTGACCAGGCGGTGGTCAAGGCTTAAGGCCCGTGGTCAAGGCACATATGAGAAAGCAATCAATGAACAACTAAGGTGTTGCAACGCGCAATGAAAAACTAATGATTTATGCTTCTCATCTCTCTCCGTCCCTGTCTATCCCTCTCTCTGACTCACTCTCTGTCTCTGTAAAAAAAAAAAAAGAAAAAAAAAGAAACAAATAAAGCCTGACTGACGCTCTGTCCACTGCGTCACTCGCTCATCAGGCTGAAATTTTTTTTAACGTAAGAAATAAAGCCTGAATGGGCGGTTGCACAGTGGATAGAGCGTCGGACTGGGATGTGGAGGACCCAGATTCAAGACCCCGAGGTCACCAGCTTGAGCATGGGCTCATCTGGTTTGAGCAAAAATTCACCAGCTTGGACCCCAAGGTCGCTGGCTCAAGCAAGGGGTTACTCGGTCTGCTGAAGGCCCGCGGTCAAGGCACATATGAAAGAGCAATCAATGAACAACTAAGGTGTTGCGACGAAAAACTTGATGATTGATGCTTCTCTTCTCTCTCCGTTCCTGTCTGTCTGTCCCTATCTGACTCTCTCTGTCTCTGTAAAAACAAATAAAAAAATAAAGGATATTGAAGATTTTTGAGGTACCAGATTAGCATTGATGTTTCAAGATTACAAATCTACAATAACATAATATTAATAGTAGAACCACTTATTAGATGCTTGCTTTTGTCAAGTTTTCAAAAATGGAGTTTTTTTCTCTCTTGACTGTAACTGTAAAAACTGTTTAATGATACTGCCATATTCAGTTCTGGTTCCAGGAAGTCCATTGGACAGCACATTAAATGAAATAAATTATCTGAAGGTGAATTTATAAACACATTTGCTATAGGCAGTTCTTCAAGTATCATACTAATAATAAATGTTAACATGAATTGAGTACTCTGTGCTATATGTTTTACATGAATTATCTTACTCAATCTTTCTAACCACTTGCATTGGTAAGTACCGTATTTCCCCATGTATAAGATGCACCTTAATTTTGGGACCTGAAATTTTGGGGGGAAAAAGCATTACATAAAGTTACTGAATTCAAGTTTTATTCATCATAATGTTCATACAACTCCTCATCACTGTCAAAACTCCCATTTATTAGCTTGTCCTCACCTGTATCTGATGATGAATCACTGTCTTCAGCAATGAGCACAAAAACAAGCATGAAAAAGTGGAAAATGCCAAGTAAAGAAACTACAACCATTGTATAAGGCACACCCAGTTTTTAGACCCTAAATTTTTCAAAAAAGGGTGCGTCGTGTGGGGAAATACGGTACTTCTAGCACCCTCCAGGTTTTACAGACAAGGAAATGGAAGTATAGAGAACTTGTGTGACCTGACCACAGCCACAAACATAGTAGGCTTGATGAGCCAGAGTAGGAGCTTAAGCAGTGAACTTCAGCCAGTGGACCTCATTTTTTTTTTTAAGTGGGCAGAGTTATCAGTTATCCAGATAATTTATTATCCATCCAGATACCCATTTTTGTATACCTTTTCTTAAAATTATTCAGTTTGGTGGGATTGTTTTCATTTTAAAGAAATTTCTTACCTTTCATTTGCCAGCATCCAAAGATCACTTTATGGACGCATTTTTTCTACGAGCCCTACTGAGAAAGGCTTTGTATTTTCTGCTAGTCATCATTCCTGCAATTCAGGTGGCTGCTCTAGGTGGTTTCTACACATTCCTTCAGATCTCAGGACATAACCAAGTTGTTCAAGAAACTAGAATCTTATTTTTATTTTAACAGGGACAGAGAGGAGAGTCAGAGAGAGGGATAGATAGGGACAGACAGGAACGGAGAGAGATGAGAAGAACCAATCAGTTTTTTGTTGCGACACCTTAGTTGTTCATTGATTGCTTTCTCATATGTGCCTTGACCATAGGCCTTCAGCAGACGGAGTTACCTCTTGCTCGATCCAGCAACCTTGGGTCCAAGCTGGTGAGCTTTTTGCTCAAGCCAGATGAGCCTGCACTCAAGCTGACGACCTTGGGGTCTTGAACCTGGGTCCTTGGCATCCCAGTCCGACGCTCTATCCACTGTGCCACCGCCTGGTCAGGCCAAGAAACTAGAATCTTTACTTATTGTCATTGTGTTTTCTTTTTTAAGTGAAAGGAGGGGAGATAGTGAGACAGACTCCTGTATGTGCTCACACTGGGATCCACATGGCAACCCCATCTGGGGCCAATGCCTGAATCAACTGAGCTATTTTTAATGCTTGAGGTTTATGCACTCGGACCAACTGAATCACTTTCCGTGGGAGGAGAAGAGGGAGAGAAGAGGAGAGGGGGGGAGAGAAGCAAATGTTTGCTTCTCCTGTGTGCCCTGACTGGGAATTGAACCTGAGACATCCATATGCCAGGCTGACACTGTATCCACTAAGCCACCAGCCAGGGCCATGGACCTCACTTCTGAATTGTATTAATTTTCTGTAACTTCTTTTAAACTTTTTTTTTAAATTGGACAAGAGAGAGAGATACAGGAAGGGAGAGAGAGGGGGAGGAGAGAGATGAGAAGCAGCAACTCATAGTTGCTTCACTTTAGTTGGTCATTGATTGCTTTTTGTATGTGCCTTGACATGGACAGGGGACCTCAAGCCAAGCCAGTGACACCTTGTTCAAGCCAGTGACCTTGGGATCATGTTGATGATTCCATGCTCAAGCCAGCAATTTTGGGTTCCAAACCTGGGACCTCAGCATTCTGGGTTGAGGCTCTATCCACTGTACCTCCAGTGGTTAGGCTTGTAACTTTTTTAAACAGAGAAAGCAACATACTCCTTGGGGAAAGGTAAGGGATTGAGAAGACAGGCCCTGGGTAAAAATTATTATGACAGCACCTGGAGTTGCTAAGCCTGCCTAGGAGAGAAAAACAGGCACCCCCCCACATCAGCACAGGGCACAGCACAGTCTGAGCTCAGCAGGCCAGTTCACACACCACACAAAGCTGCTCTGGACCCAAGTTATAAAAATCTTCCCACTCATCATGAAACAAGTCCCACTCGTCTTCAGAGTTACATTGTGTTATTAATGGTCTTTATTTGAGCCGTTACATGTCATAATGTTGAAAAGCATTACAGGCAGTAAATCTGAGTATTAAAAATTAACAGCAGATGGCCCTGGCTGGTTGGCTCGGTGGTAGAGCGTCGGCCTGGCGTGCAGGAGTCCCGGGTTCGATTCCCAGCCACCGCACACAGGAGAGGTGCCCATCTGCTTCTCCACCCCTCCCCCTCTCCTTCCTCTCTGTCTCTCTCTCTTCCCCTCCCGCAGCCAAGGCTCCATTGGAACAAAGTTTGCCTGGGCGCTGAGGATGGCTCTGTGGCCTCTGCCTCAGGTGCTAGAATGGCTCTGGTTGCAACAGAGCAATGCCCCAGATGGGCAGAGCATCGCCCCTGGTGGGCGTTCCGGGTGGATCCCTGTCGAGCTCTTGCGGGAGTCTGTCTGACTGCCTCCCCATTTCCAACTTCAGAAAAATACAAAAAAAAAAAATTAATGGCAGAATGAAGGTGAGAAATGGTCTATCTATTGGCAACTTCATGGCTGTCACATTACTTGTTTTTAAAAAACTGTCAGTTACACCTGTAGACCTAGGTACTATTAATTAACATTAAATTAATTTTACGTTATCTGGACAACTTATATTTTCCCCACTTCAAGCACTATGGCAACATTTTCTTTTTTATACTCTTTTTTTTTACAGAGTCAGAGGAATAGACAGGGACAGACAGACAGGAATGGAGAGATGAGAAGCATAAATCATTAGTTTCTCGTTGCGCATTGCAACACCTTAGTTGTTCATTGATTGCTTTCTCATATGTGCCTTGACCGCGGGCCTTCAGCGGACCTAGTAACCCCTTGCTTGAGCCAGCAACCTTGGGCTCAAGCTGGTGAGCTTTTTGCTCAAACCAGATGAGCCCGCGCTCAAGCTGGCGACCTCGGGGTCTCAAACCTGGGTCTTCCGCATCCCAGTCCAACACTTTACCCACTGCGCCACTGCCTAGTCAGGCTCTTTTTTATACTCTTATAGTTGATACAATTCATTTTTATGTGGCTATATTATTTGATATGGACCGCTGGTGGAAGGTATAAAATAGCTTATTAAGTAATCATGTAATTTTTTAGATTTTTTTTTAACTTTTAAAACTATTTTATTCAGGTTGGTTTGAATTCCACAAATACAGAATTAAGAGGATTTATAGATCAGAATCTCAGTCCAACAAAAGGTAAGGACAGTTGAATAAAAATTTTCTACCCTGAGCTAATTTTACTGCACTTGTTTTATAAAATATAAAGGGACATGCATTACTTTATGTTTAGTAATATTTACATACTATTATTGTGTTATCATATACCAAATAACTTGTATCATATGAAAGTTAATTACTTCTGAGAGATGGAGAGAAAGTGAATTTTCTCCATCTCTTTCCTAAAATATCTGTCAGGAACATATTTGAGTAGCGATCATATTACAGTTGAAACTATTTAAGTCATTTTCTTCTTGATATTCTTGTTTGAGAATCCTTTTTAGTGGTTTAACTTGTAAGAAACCACAATAGAATGACTGAATATATAATTCCTGTGTCTAAATTGTGGCTTACTGGAGGAATACTTACATTAGAAATCTGAACCACCAGTACAGGAACCTATATACAGGATACTGGTTGATTCTTTTAATATGTATTTTTCAACAGTATCTTTTAGTGTATAGAGAGTAACATACTGAAATATTTATGGTTAAAATGATAGGATGTCTGAGAGTGGCTTCAAAATATCCACTGGGGTAAGAATTAAGTGAGCGGAATTTTAGTTAAAACAAAATTGTCCATGAGTTGATTATTTGTTTAAACTAGGTGATAGTTGTATGCGGTTTCATTATTTCTTTCTCTCTTCCTTTGTATATGTTTGAAATTTTCCATTATAAAAGGAGCAAAATGTATATACCATTGGGATACAAATAGCTATGAGAGAAAAACATCAGCTTCCTCAAAGTGTTTATGTCTAAGGTGAGCTATATACTTTGGAGAGAAGGCTAGAGAAATCTATATATCGGTATAAGAGTGTGTGGCTTAATAATAATGGTCTGTAGAATTCTTCTGAAGAGTTAAATACGTATTTTGAAACAACAAGAGAGATACTTCAAGGTTTGATGCTTCTTAGTTTTTTTTCTAAATTTTTTACTGTGGTAAAATACACTTAACAGAAAATTTACCATTTTAACTATTATTATATATATATGGTCTACCGGAAAGTTCTGTCCGTTTTTGGAATAAAACAAAATACAAATTTTTCTTACTGTCAATAAACTTTATTAAATAATATAATTGCCATTATTATTAATGATTTCTTGCCTGTGTGAGGGCAATTTGTATATCCCATTTTTGAAAAATGTTTTATCTTTTGTTGCGAAAAATTGAACCAGTGCTTGTTTGATATCTTCTTCATTTTTGAATTTTTTGCCCTTCAAAAAATTTTGTAAGGACAAAAACAAGTGACAGTCGGAAGGTGCTAAGTCCGGGGAATATGGTGGATGCGACAGACTTGCTTCTGTAGCATTTCTTCCTTGTTGAAATTTGTAAAAATTACAGTGGCGTAAATGAACTTTATCAGTAGCCATGGGTACACTATGGCTTCACACATAAGACTAACGTGAACCACCTTTGTTTTAGTTAATTTGCTACGTCAGTATGTATACATTAAGTGATAAAAATAGAGAGGCACACATGCGCCAAATAAACATGTGCTTACGTGTTGAAACTTGTTGTGATAGAAACGGACAGAACTTTCCGGTAGACCTTATATATAGTTTAGTGGTAATAAGTACATTCATTTTGTGCAACCATTAACACCATCCATCTCCATCACTCCTCATTTTGCAAAACTAAAACTCCATACCCATTAAACAGTTAGCTCCACATTCCCCTCCCCAGCCCCTGGCAGCCACCATTCTACTTTCCGTCATTATGACTTTGATTACTAGGGACCTCATATAAGTGGAATCATACAGTATTTGCTGTTTTGTGACTGGCTTATTTCTTTTAGCATAATGACCTCAAGGTTCATTCATGTTTGTAGTGTGTGTTAGAATTTCCTTTCTTTTTAGGCCTGAATAATATTTCATTTTATGTATATACAGGGATAGGCAAATGTAGGTTTATAGTTATCCCTATGGAAAATAGAGGGGGACCTCAGGTTACAACAGTCTCGACATAGTACGTTTTTAGTTTACGATGCTCACTCCCATAAAACCTTACAAAACTTGAGACATGAGTGTTTCGGCTTATGCTGTTAGCATTGTACTTACGGACTATGTGGGTGAACTAGTTTGGTTGCGTGCAGCAGAGTATGCAGTCCAGTGTACAGTACAGTATATTTATGTCTTTCTCCTTTTTCTGTGGCTTAATTGTGTTCTAGATTATGATTTTATAACTGTTAGGATAGGTAAGTGACTTAGCCTAGGGTGTGGGTTTTTGTTGTTTTTTTTCTTTTTTGTGAGAGAGACAGGGACAGATAGGGAGAGACAGACAGGAAGGGAGAGATGAGAAGCATCAATTCTCTGTTGTGGCACCTTAGTTGTCCATTGATTGCTTTCTCGTATGTGCCTTGACCGGGGGGCTACAGCAGAGCTAGCGACCCCTTGCTCAAAACAGTGACCATGAGATCATGTCTAGGATCGTGCTCTCAAGCTGGGGACCTTGTGGTTTCAAACCTGGGTCCTCCGTAGCCCAATTCGATGCTCTATCCACTGCACCACCGCCTGGTCAGGCATAGGATCTGTTTTGATTTACACCAAAATTCGGGTTACCTCACTCATAGGAATGGAACTGTATTGTAACCCCAGCACCCCCTGTAATATAATAATTAATAAATAATAATACAAGAATAAAGTCTTTCTCGTACTCATCACTGTAAACTTACTTTTGCACCACCCTGTATAGTAGTCCCCTACCTTATCCACAGTGCAGTTTCAGTTACCCACAGAGTGAAAATATTAAGTGGAAAATTCTAGATATTAACAATTCATAAGTTTTAAATTGTGTGCTGTTTTTTTTGTTTTTGTTTTTTATAGCGAAAGAGAGACAGAAAGACAGATAGGGTCAGACAGACAGGAAGGGAGAGAGATGAGAAGCATCAACTCATAGTTACGGCAACTTAGTTGTTCATTGATTGCTTTCTCATATGTGCCTTGACTGGGGGGCTCCTGCTGAGCCAGTGACCCCTTGCTCAAGCGAGTGACCCCACGTTCAAGCTGATGAGCCTGTGCTCAAGCTGGAAGCCTTGAGGTTTCAAACCTGGGTCCTCAGTGTTCAAGGATGCTCTATTCACTGCGCCACTGCCTGATCAGGCTTGTGTGCTGTTCTGAATAACATGTTGAAACTTCATGCTGTCTCACCCAGGACGTGAATCATCCCTTTGTCCAGCATATCCCCACTGTAGATAGTCTTTGTCCTTTAGTCACTTAGTAGCTTTCTTGGTTATGGCATCAAATGTCAGTAATGTAGTGCTTGTGTTCATGTAACACTTATTTTACCTAATGGTACAAAACTGCAAGCTACATAGTGATGCTGGCAATCTGGATATGCCAAAAGAAAGCCACGAGTACTTCCTTTAAGTGAAAAGGTTGTATGTATAGGAAAAAACATAGTATACATAGGGTTCAGTACTATACATGGTATTCACTGGGGTCTTGGAACATATCTTGCATAAGGAGGTACTAGTATACTGTATTTTGCTTATCTATTTATCCATGATGGACACATGGGTTGCTTATTTTATTTTATTGATTGATTTTAGAGAGACAAAAAGAGGAAGAAGTGGGGGAGAGAGAGAGAGAGAAGCATTTATTTGTTCTTAGTTGGGCACTCATTGGCCACTTCCCATATGTGCCCTGATGGGGGATTGAACCCGCAACCTTGGCATTTCAGGACATTGCTCTAACCAAGTGAGTTAACCAGCCAGGACCCACATGGGAAGCTTTTATGTTTTAGCTATTGTGAATAATGCTGTTGTGAACATGGGAGAACAACTATCTTCTCATAATAGCATAGGGAATATAGTAAATAATATTGTAATAACTATATATGCTGTCAGATAGGTACTAGACTTATCATAGGGATCACTTCATAAGTTACATAAATGTGTCTGACCTGTGGTGGTGCAGTGGATAAAGCATCAACCTGGAACGCTGTGGTTGCATTTCAAATCCCTGAGCTTGCCTGGTCAAGGCACATACAGGAAGCAACTACTATGAGTAGATGCTTCCTGCTTCTCCCCCCACTTTCTCACTCCATCTCTTTCCCTCTCCAAAAATCAGTAAATAAAATCTAAAAAAAAGGAAAAGTTATATAAATGTTTAATCACTATGTTGTATGTCTGAAACTAATATAATACTCTGTGTCAACAGTAACTGAACAATAAGAAAATATTTAAAAGAATATATATCTCCTCAAGACCTGCTTTTATTCTTTTGGGTATGTTCTTAGAAGTGGAATTGCTGGGCCTGACCTGTAGTGGTGCAGTGATTAAAGTGTTGCCTCGGAGCCTGACCAGGCGGTGGTGTAGTGGATAGAGCGTCGGACTGGGATGCAGAGGAGCCAGGTTCAAAACCCCGAGCTTGCCAGCTTGAGCGCAGGCTTAGCTGGCTTGAGTGTGGGGTCACCTGGTTTGAGCGTGGGGTCACTTGCTCTGCGGTAGCTCCCCGGTCAAGGTGCATATGAGAAAGCAATCAATGAACAGCTGAGGTGCTGCATGAAGAATTGATGCTTCTTATCTCTTCTTTCCTGTCTGTCTGTCCCTCTCTGTCTCTCTCTCTCTTTTTGGGGGGATTATTTTATTTTATTTTTTATTTTTATTTTTTACAGAGACAGCAAAAGTCAGAGAGAGGGCTAGATAGGGACAGACAGACAGGAACGGAGAGAGATGAGAAGCATCAATCATTAGTTTTTCGTTGCGACACCTTAGTTGTTCATTGATTGCTTTCTCATATGGGCCTTGACCGTGGGCCTTCAGCAGACCTAGTAACCCCTTGCTGAGCCAGCAACCTTGGGTCCAAGCTGGTGAGCCTTTTGCTCAAACCAGATGAGCCCGCGCTCAAGCTGATGACCTCGGGGTCTTGAACCTGGGTCCTCCGCATCCCAGTCCGACACACTATCCACTGCGCCACCACCTGGTCAGGCTCTCTCTCTCTTTTTTGTCACACACAAACAAGTCAACCATGAATGTATGTTAAAAATACAGTAAAGTTTAGTTATAGAGTAAAACCGTCTCAGTTTGCCCACATCTTTAAGGATGCAGATAATAAGTTGCTCACTAATATATATGAGAAGTCAGAGACTGTCCTATCATTCTATCTCTGGGACAGGTATTTCAAAGTAGCTGTCCCAAACTAGTAATTTTGCTGAAAGAATGTATGTCTTTCCTTCTGTGTATAATGAGTGTGTGAGGATTAAATGAAGCAGTGTATATAAAGTCAATAAAACACCTAGCACATAGTAAGCATTCATTAAGTGTTTATTCTTTTTCCTCTTGTTACTATTTTCACCTTCCTTTCTGGCTGTTCCTTCTCACTCTACTCTCCTAGCTCTTCCTTTGTCTTCTAAATGTTAGGGTTCCATGCAATTTTGTCTTAGATTTTCTTCTCATCTTGTACAGTCTCCCCAGCAATTTCATCTATTCACATTGCTTTAGTTATCATTGACTTTTATATATGGATGATTCTCAAATTTATACAATATTTCTGGTCCAAACTTTTTGTTTTGAGTTTTTGCATACCCATCTGCTTATTGGACAGCGTTATTTGAATAAATTATGTTCATCTCAGACTCAGTCTGACCAGAATTAAAGTAATTATTTTACCCTCTCAAAATATGCTTTCCCCTTCTCCTTGTGTTAATGAATAGTGGTGCCATCTACCCGTTGCTCAAACCAGAAACTGAGGCACCCATCATCTTTGACTCTTTTTTGTTCTTTCTGCTTTCAATCAAATCAGTTATAAGGCTTGTTTCTGCCCTGTCTTAAATCTCTCAGCCCTCCCCACCTGTTTTCTGTTTCCATTGCTACTGTCTTAGTTCAGACTACTATAAACCACTTTCTAGATCACTGATGCTGTTTTATTTACTTCCAAACTTATTTCTATTTTATTCACTGTAATATAGCCCCATACTTTTTCTCGAACACAAATATGAACAAGGCTTTTCATGTTTTTTAAAAAAAAGTTTAGTAGTTGTTTATTGCCCTCAATATAAAGTCAAAACTCCAATTTTTTTTTTTAGTTTTCTTTTTTTAAAGGATTGTCCTATTTATTTATTTATTATTATTATTATTTTTTTACAGAGACAGAGCGAGAGTCAGAGAGAGGGATAGACAGGGATGGAGAGATGAGAAGCATCAATCATTAGCTTTTCGTTGCGCATTGCAACACCTTAATTCAGGGGTCCCCAAACTTTTTACACAGGGGGACAGTTCACTGTCCCTCAGACCATTGGAGGGCCGGACTATAAAAAAAACTATGAACAAATCCCTATGCATACTGCACATATCTTATTTTAAAGTAAAAAAACAAAAACAAAAACAGGAACAAATACAATATTTAAAATAAAGAACAAGTAAATTTAAATCAATAAACTGACCAGTATTTCAATGGGAACTATGGACCTGCTTTTGGCTAATGAGATGGTCAATGTGCTCCTCTCACTGACCACCAATGAAAGAGGTGCCCCTTCCGGAAGTGCGTTGGGGGCCGGATAAATGGCCTCAGGGGGCCGCATGTGACCCGCGGGCCGTAGTTTGGGGACCCCTGACTTAATTGTTCATTGATTACCTTCTATATGTGCCTTGACCGCGGGCCTTCAGCAGACCGAGCAACCCCTTGCTTGAGCCAGTGACCTTGAGGTCTTGAACCTGGATCTTCCGCATCCCAGTCCTGACGCTCTATCCACTGCGCCACTGCCTGATCAGGCTTCTTTTTTTTTTGAACGGAGAGATGAGAAGCATCAATCATTAGTTTTTCATTGCGTGTTGTAACACCTTAGCTATTCATTGATTGCTTTCTCACATATGCTTTGACCACGGGCCTGACCGCGGGCCTTCAGCAGACTGAGTAACCCCTTGCTTGAGCCAGCGACCCTGGGCTCAAGCCAGTGAGATTTTTGCTCCAACCAGATGAGCCTGCCCTCAAGTTGGAGACCTCGGGGTCTCGAACCTGGGTCTTCTGCATCCCAGTCTGACGCTCTGTCCACTGCGCCACCGCCTGGTCAGGCCCAAACTCCAATTTAAAAGATCCTTCATAATATGGTCTGGCTTTCACTTTAGACTTATCTCAGACACCTGTGCTCCTGGCGTACTGAACTAAATCCTCTCTCTATTTTTGTCTTTCTGTATGCTCTTCTTTATGCCTGGAGTGCCATGCCTCCCTGACACTGTCCTCCATTCCTCTCCTAATGCAGATACATTTCACCTGGCTAATTTCAGTTCATTTCTTACGTCTTAATTTAGGTGTTACTTGTACCACCTATAAGCCTTTAATATCTCTACTTACTTCTATTGTAGCATTTATCACAGTGGACTTTAATTTCTGGTTTTCTTGTTTGTTCCCCCCTACTCTTAAAGTTAGAGACTTTGTCTTTTTCATCATTGTATCTCTAGGGCAGGTGTTTCACAGTGTCTGTCCTAAAATAGAAACTTTGTTAAAATAGTGTATGTCCTTCATTCTATCTATAATTATTTTGGCTAGGAGCAAGTTTTGGTTTACTCTTTAAAATCTAGCTGATCATAGGTTCCACTGTACCTCTTTGTTACTGTGCCCTCTTTGTATTAACCTTTAGAACCTGTACAAATTTTAATTATTGTCCTGATCACATTATATTGTATTTTTTTTATATAATTATCCTTTTATTTTACTAGACTATGAGCTCCTTGAAGGGAGGGCCCCTTATCCTTTTTTTTTTTTTTTTTTTTTTTTTTTTTTTGTATTTTTCTGAAGCAACAAGCAGGAAGGCAGAGAGACAGACTCCTGCATGCACCTGACTGGGATCCACCTGGCAAGCCCCATAGGGGTTGATGCTCTGCCCATCTGGGGTGTTGCTCCATTGCCACCGGAGCCATTCTAGTGCCTGAGGCGGAGCCCATAGAACCGTCCTCAGCACCAGGGCCAGCTTTGCTCCAGTGGAGCCTTGGCTGCGGGAGGAGAAGAGAGAGACAGAGAGGAGGGAGAAGGGGAGGGGTGGAGAAGCAGATGGGCGCTTCTGCTGTGTGCCCTGACTGGGAATTCAACCCGGGACATGCACTCGCCAGTCTGACACAGGGTCCTTTTTAATATATTTTTTTCTCCTCTAGTTTGATGTCTAACAGTTATATCTACCTACTCAGTAAATACTGAACTGCAAAAGCTTGTGTGGCCATAACATTCCCAGACTTCTAGTCAAAATGTTTATTCATCTAACCTTTGAGAAGTGTATAAAGAACAACTTACCTTCTACTTTTGAAACAAAATTTTAGGGTATTTAGTAAAGAAGGTTTCTGAGCTTTTTGTCTTAGGGCACTCTAAGAATTAGAAGTTTAAAAGTTTTCATTTTTATTTAATTTAATTTAATTTATTTTTTTTGTGATAGAGTGGGACAGATAGGGGCAGAGAGACAAGAAGGGAGGGAGATGAGAAGCATCAATTCTTCATTGCGGCACCTTAGTTGTTCATTGATTGCTTTCTCATATGTGCCTTGACATAGGCTGGGGGCAGTTACAGCAGACTGAGTGACCCCTTGCTCAAGCCAGTGACCTGGCTCAAGCTGGTGACCTTGCTCAAACCAATGGACCCGCGCTGAAGCTCGCGACCTCGAGGTTTGGAACCTGGGTCCTCCACGTCCTAGTCTGATGCGCCACCACCTGGTCAGGCTCTTTTTTTAATTGAAAGAAGAAAATCCTGAAAACAGTTGTTTTCAGTCATAACCAAGGGAGTAGTGGAGGATTTAAAAGCACTTGCTCGGCCCTGGCAGTTGGTTCAGTGGTAGAGTGTTGGCCCGATGTGTGGACGTTCCAGTTTCAATTCCTGGTAAGGGCACACAGGAAAAGTGACCATCTGCTTCTCCACCCCTCCCTCTCCCTCTTCTCTCCCCCCTCCTTTCTTTTTCTTCTCCTCCTGTAGCCATGGCTCAATGATTCAATGATTCGAGCATGTTGGCCCCAGGAGCTGAAGATGACTCCGAGAAGCCTCTGTCTCAGGAGCCAAAAACAGCTAGGTTGGGAGCATGGCCCCAGGTAAGCAGAGAATCGGCCTCAGATGGGGGTTGCCAGGTGGATCCTGGTCAGGGCACATGCAGGAGTCTGTCTGTCTTCCCTCCACTCACTTGGAAAAGAAGAAAAAATAAAAATAAATTTAAAAAAATAGAAGCAGTTGAATATTTGTATATCCTTGTCATAAATTATATAATTGTGCTTTATTAAGAAGAATGAAAGATAAAAATACTGTAGCTGAGGGTTTCATTATCTGTGGTGTTGAAAGTCCAGCTGGACCTTTGGTGAAGATCAGGGATTCCTCAGTTAGCTGCAAGGCACATGCCATTAGGTGGGCCCAACCTTTGGATATTTCTGATATGTGGAAAGAGGCCATACACTGGTACCTTGAGTTACAAACAGACCAACATACGAATTTTTTAAGATACGAGCTGCGACTTGGTCCATATTTTTGTTCAAGATCTGAGCGAAATTCTGAGATACGAGTCGTGATTCGGGAAGCTGTCGCTAGTTGGCGTGTTGGCGCACGGGTCCAGTATCGGCAGTTTGATATACGAGTTGACTGACTTACCATCTCAGTTACAGAACGAGTTAAATTCATATCTCAAGGTACCACTGTATTTGCCTGCAAGCTATATTCAGTCCTCTGGAAGCTGTGCCTGGTCAGGAGCTGTTGGGAGTGTTGCACTTGTGGGATGAATTGCTGGTGTCCTTGCAGGTAGATGAGGTCTGCTGCACATCTTCCACTTGTTCATTTGTATCCTCAGCCAAGCAACTCCATGTTGCCAACTCATTCATTTCTTGCACTTCATATTTATATATATATTTGTGTGTGACAGAGATAGAGAGAGGGACAGACAGGCAGAAAGGAAGAAGCATCAAGTCTCAGGTGCAGCACCTTACTTGTTTGTTGATAGCTTTCTCATATGTGCCTTGTCTGGGGGGCTGCAACAAAGCGAGTGACCCCTTGCTCAAGCCAGAGAGCATGGGGTCATGTCTATGATCTCATGCTCAAGCCAGCAACCCCATGCACAAGGTGGTGAGCCTGCAGTCAAGCCGGATGAGCATGCACTCAAGCCGGCGACCTTGGGGTTTTGAACCTGGGTCCTATGCGTCCTAGTCCAACGCTCTATCCACTGTGCCACCGCCTGATCAGGCTCTTGCACTTCATATTTAGAATATGTATATCTTATACTGTCAATTCCACATCATCCCAAAGATTGCAGTAGCCTCCGGCTATGAAAACTACAGCCTATTAAAGTGAATTCAGCAGCTCAAAAGAAGGAGTAGCTCTGAATAATCAAGCAGAGTTCTTCTCTAGAGGCAGAACTAATGGAAAAGATGAGAGAAAGCTGAGCTGGGAAGAAGAGGACAAAAACTCTCAAGAGGATACTGTTGCAACCCAGAAGAATTTGTTTTGGAACTAAAAATTATTTGGAGTTCTTAAATCTAAGAAAGATTGAAAATAGAGATTGCCTAAACCCTGCTGAATGACTCGGTTGGTTGGAGCATCATCCTGATGCACAGGGATTGCTGGTTCGATCCTTGCACAGGGCACATACAAGAGCAGATATTTCTGTCTCTCCCTCCCTTCCTATCTCTCTCAGATCAATCAGTCAGTAAAATAAAAGTGCTTAAGATGTACTGAGAGCAAAACAATATTGGTATCAAATAAAATTTATGAAAAATCTCAAGGCATTAAGGGGACAAAGAGGAATATTGTATAGTGATAAAAAGAACAAAGGATCAAGCAGATACTTAGAAGATTGGCAAAATTTAGGAATAAACAGTTCACAGAAGAAGAAATATTAATGGATCTCACACAGATGAAAAGGTACTACTCAACCTCAGTAAAAAAAACATACAATTTACTGTTTTTTACTCTGTAAGATTGGTTGGTGAGTATTAAGGAGTTTGATAAAACACTGTTGTTAAGGGTATGCTCCCTTATATTGCTGGTGGGAGCATAAATTAGAACAACCTTTATGGGAAGCAATTTCACAGTATTTATTAATTTAGCATTCACATTTCCTGTGACCTAGCAGTTTCTATTTTAGGAATTTATTCTAATGATGTGCTTGTAAATTTGTGAAATAAAGCTCAACCTTTACAGTATTGTCTGTAATAGCAAAATATTTGAAACTATAATTCCATTGATATGATCTGGTTTAAATAAATTGTGTTCAGTACATATAATGCAATACTATGCAGATGTAAAATTGGGTATGTACAAATATGGAATGATCAAAGACATTAAGTGAATAAAATAAAAGTTCAGAATGTGCTATGTGTATAATTCTTTTTAAAATTTTTATTTAGAAAATTAAATTTAATAAGGTGACATTGATCAATAAGAGTACATAGGTTTCTGATAAACATTTCTATAGCATTTGAAGTGTTATGTAATGTACCCATCACCCAAAGTCAAATCATTTTCTGTCACCATATATTTGTCCCTCTTTACTCCCCTACTCCCACCAGTAATTCTTTGTGTAAAAAGAAATGAATACAAATACCATATGATTTCACTTAAAATGTATAATTTCAAGAACAGAATAAAGAAAACAGAAACAGACTCATAGATACAGAGAGCAAACTGATGGTTGCCAAATGGGCAGTGGTTTGGGGAACTGGGTAAAAAAGGTGAAGGTATTATGAAGTACAAATTGGTAGTTTCAAAATAGTCTTGGGATGTAAAGTACAGCATAGGGAATCTAGTCAGTAATTTTGTAATAACTATGTATGGTGCCAGGTGGGTACTGGACATATTGGGGGATTACTGTATAAATTATATAAATGTCTAACCACTGTGCTGTACACTTGAAACTAATGTATAATAATATTGAATGTTAATTATAATTGAAAAAATTTTTAGCCTGACCTGTGGTGGCGCAGTGGATAAAGCATCGACCTGGAAATGCTGAGGTCGCTGATTTGAAACCCTGGGCTTGCCTGGTCAAGGCACATATGGGAGTTGATGCTTCCTGCTCCTCCCCCCTTCTCTCTCTCTGTCTCTCCTCTCTCTCTCTGTCTCTGTCTCTCCCTCTCCTTTCTAAAATGAATAAATAAAAAAAATAATGAAAAAAATTTTAAATTAAAAAAGAAATGAGGAATAATGACATATATTAACTAACAACACACAATGTTTCTTTTAAGGATACACAAAGACTATTGACATTCATTATCCGGTAGTAGAGAAACAGTATCTTTCATAGAAAAAATTTTCATTTTAATGAAGTACAGCTTATCAGTTTTTTCTTTCATAGGTCATGCTTTTGGTGTTGCATCATAAAAAGTCATTGCCAAACCCAAGACCGCTTAGAGTTTCTCCTATTTTTCTTCTAGGAGTTTTGCAATATTTAACATGTAGGTCTATGATCCATTTTGAGTTAATGATAAATGTGAGGTCTGTGTCTAGATTTATTTATTTATTTATTTATTTATTTATTTATTTATTTATTTATTTGCATGTGGATTTCTATTATGTTACAGCTTTACTTGTTGGAAAGACTCATTGAATTGCCTTTGCTCCTTCGTCAAACTTGAGTTGAATGTATTGAATATTTGCGTAGGTCTGTTCTGGGCTCTCTGTGTCATTGATCTATTTTCCTATTCTTTTGCTGATACCACACTGTAGATTTATTGTAAAGTCTTGAAGTCGGGTAGTGTAAGTTCTCCCAACTTTTCTTCAATATAGTGTTGGCTATTCTGAGTTTTTTGCCTTTTTGTAAAAATTTTAGTATCAGTTTGTTGACATCCACTGAATAATGTGTACCTCAAGTTGGGAATAACTGACATCTTTACAATATTGATTCTTTCTATCCATGAATGTGGAAATATCTCGCCATCAATTCGGAAGATTTTGTGGACAAAGAAGTAGGAACAGAAGGAATTCAGAATTCCACCAAAGGGTTGCTGGAATGACTCCCGATAGGACATGCTTTGTTATTATGTGAAAACTTGTTGAGCAAATAAGTTTGTAAAATGTGTTTTTTAGGTTTGCTCACTTATATTTTGCATTGGCTTGGGCAGCGCCCAGTGTATGTTGTCTGTGAAGGGCTGAGGTGCTTGCTCTCAGGGTGGCAGATTGCAAATTGCAGGATACCTTCCTGCTTGGGAGGAGCCATTGTATTGCTAATGTTTGCTGGGGAAGGGGTTTTTTCTCAGCCTGGGTTTTGGAAGAAGAGAAGGTGTGCAGAGGTGGAACCTGAGCTGAGGGGCCTTGGGAGCTCTGCTGAGGCTGGTGGGGGCCTTTGATTCCAGGAGGAACCGGAGAGTGCGTCAGGGCTTTGAGAGCTCTGAATGAGAGGGAAGTGGTCTTCCCTGCATGTTTGCTTGTCCACGGTACGAGACTTTAATAAACAAATGGCCCACCATTTTATGGCTCCACTGTTTCTTTACCATCTGCTTGAATCCAATGAGAACCTGCATGGCCAAGCCAGTGGCAGCCACTGGCAGGACACAATTTCACTTTCTTGATGAGAGAAAGTTTGAAAGAAGCTGAAAAGGTGAAAGGGTGGGGAGTTGGTGTTAGAGATTATTTCAGTGTTCAAAATCTTAAAAATACAGTGACTGGCATATTTTAGAGTCATATTTTTAATTAAAAAGGCTGGTAACATTTGTCCATATTTATTTTCTGGGTTTTACTTTACAAATTTAAGTACTAAAATATCTAGTAAGCCTTTGTTTTATTTTCTGTTACTTTGAATGGTAGGTATAAGTAAGGTGACCAACTTTTATACAGTGAAAAGGAGGACAAAAATAAATTGAAGAAAACAATATCGTAAATAAAAGAAACATTTTATTCATTGCAACAATAATACACTATAATGATAAATGCATAATAAAAACATTTAATTTATATTGTAATTATGCTTATATGCCTATTAATTTTTAATAATGTAAGAAAAAAGTACTCATTTAGATACAAATACATCAGTCACATTACACGCAATGGATTGACTCTGCATCGATTGAACATGGACATTTACAGATTAGTCTCCCAATATCAAAAAGGAGGACACTTCTCGAGGGAGGACACAACTTACAAAAGAAGGACTGTCCTCCCTAAAGGAGGACGATTGGTCACCTTAGTATAAGCCACATTGGGTTACTATTTCTATAAAGTCTCTTTGGCGCCCTTTTGAATCTGAGGTCATATTAGGGTGAGTTTGGCCTCTCTTACTGTGCTAGGCCTAGTAAGAGATTATATTTAAGTAAACATAGTGAATGGTTCTGGCTTTACCTTCTGAATCTGGGTTTGGTTTCAGGCTATTTAAAAATAGCTTAATGTTCTGAAAATAGACAACTATCCCATTCTACAAATAGTTTATTGACCTGTTCATTCCATGCTTGCTTTTCCTGAAGGACCAGTGCCATCTGATCCTTTTTCTCTCTTGTATTTTGCCTATGTGTATCTACAAGATGTTTTATTTAAATAATAGTGTTTAGTTAACCTTATTAAAAATTAAAAACTAGAATTAAATAAGAATTACCTTTTAGAAACAAAATTTAAGGAATTTTTGATTTAAAGTAAAAAATAAAGGAAAAAAATTAAAGTGTTTTAAAATAGGCTGTAGTTACCACATCTCCTATCTTCCTGTTAACTGTTTTCACAACATATATTGTGGTTAGGTAGAATTACATAACTTGGCTGTGTTTTGATTGCATGTTGTAGATTTCTAAATAGTTTTGACAGTGCAATGTGTTGTTATACCTGAGCCACAATGAAATGGCTTTTTCTCCCCTCGTTTCTACTTTGCATTTTTCTTCTTATTCTTGTTCATAAAAATTGCTTTGTTATAAAGAGTATGACATGATGATACTATTTTTCATAGCTCTTGAAATAACCAGTTACTGTTTCTTGAGAAAGGTTGATAAATGGAAATTCTTCTTTTTGGAGGAAAGGATATCTGTGGTCTTACTCCTGTTTTATTTCAAAATTCATTTTCAGGGAGTTAGCTTTAACTCAGTTGTCAGAGTAGAATACTTTTGAAATTATAAGGTTGTTTTTGTGATTTATTCTTACTTGCTTAGTATTTTGAAATGGAATTTATCTATTTTTATTTCCTATACCCATATGGCCCATGTCTTCTCAAGGAAAAACTTTCCACACCGTTAATTTTAGCTAGCCGTCTTGCTTATTACTTACTACTATTGGTAACAGCTGTTGGTACTGGTTAATTTCAAAGCCACAGCAGTTGGGAAGAAAATAATTTTGATCGCCAATTGAAATTTACCTCTAAAATCAATCTTTTAAATGTTATCTTTTTTGAATTTATTTATATTTGTCTTATCATGACCAACACAAAATTTGCATAAATCTAAAAGCAAAATATTCAAAAACATGCCATGTAGGAAGTTAAATCATAAATATTTATTACTTTGGAGAGATTAAATTGTTTATTCTGACATTCAATCTGGTTTCTTCTCCTCTTTTATTAAATTCATGGTAAATAAAAATGAAAATGACAGCTAAAATATTTTTTAAAAACTGTATGCCTTTTATTATTTTTTTTTAGATTTTATTTTTTCATTTTTAGAGAGAAAGGGGGGGGGAAGGAGCAGGAAGCATCAACTTCTACATGTGCCTGGACCAGGCAAGCCTGGGGTTTCAAACCCATGACCTCAGCATTCCAGGTCAATGCTTTATCCACTGTGCTTCTACAGGTCAGGCCTGTCTTTATTATTTATTTATTTTTAAGATTTTATTTATTCATTTTAGTGGAGGGAGGGAGAGAGAGAAAGAGGAAGGGAGCAGGAAGCATCAACTCCCATATGTGCCTTGAGCAGGGATGCCCAGGGCTTCAAACCAGCAACCTCAGCATTTCGGGTTGATGCTCTACCCACTGTGCTACCATAGGTCAGGCATAGGCCTGTCTTTTATTTTATTTATTATTATTATTATTATTTTGTATTTTTCTGAAGTGAGAAGCAGGGAGGCACAGAGAGACAGACTCCTGCATGTGCCCAACTGGGATCCACTAGGGGGCGATGCTCTGACCATCTGGTGCGTTGCTCCATTGCAACTGGAGCCATTCTAGTGCCTGAGGCAGAGGCTATGGAGCCATCCTTAGCACCTGGACTAACTTTGCTCCAGTGGAGCCTTGGGCTGTGGGAAGGGAAGAGAGAAATAGAAAGGAGAGAGGGAAGGCTGGAGAAGCAGATGGGCACTTCTCCTGTGTGCCCTGACTGGGAATTGAGCCCGGGCCATCTACATGCCGGGCCAATTATCTACCACTGAGCCAACCATCCAGGGCCAGCTATCTTTCATTTTAAAAAAGATTTTGCTTATTGATTTTAGAGAGAGGAGAGAGAAAAAGAGAAATGGGGAGGGGAGGAATAGGAAGCATCAACTCGTAGGTACTAGTTGCTTTTCCACCAGGCAAGCCCAGGGTTTTGAACTAGCGACCTCAGCATTCCAGGTTGAGGCTTTATGCAGTGTGCCACCACAGGTCAGGCAAGTTGTGTGTGTATTCAAAAATTACTAAATAGAAAACTATTAAAAGTTGCTAAAATTTAACTATTTCTATAGGAGTTTTTTTTTTATCCACAGTAATGAAAATCCACTGCTTTGCTTCGTGTTGTAAAGGATGTTTCATATATTTGAAAGGCATAGGTTTTGGAATCCTAGAAACACAGCTTCAAATTTAGCTTCACTATTTACTAGGTCTACAATTGGTAATAAAATTCATATTACTAAATTTCTCTCTGTCTGATTTTCACACTTGTGTTCTGAGAATAATACCTACCTCATAGGTATTACCGTATATTTCTCACTTAGCACTTACTTACAAAGTTTTATGCATAATACTTTTCATTTTGTTGACCTTAAAAAACAAAAACCACTTATTTTACCAGTAAAACAGATTTATTCAGGAATAGCAGAGGACTTGCAATTCAGGAAAAGCAAATGATGGCTAAGCATAGTCACATCCAAAGGACAGAGAAGAGGGGCTTACTTTTTGTTTTTTTTTAAGTGAGAAGAGGGGAAATAAAAAGACAGACATCCGCATACCCCCTCCCATGCCACCCCTGCCGCCCCCCTCTGCAATCCCCATCTGGGGCTGATGCTCTGGAGTAGCTTTCCTTTATAAGGGAAAAAGAGGAATTTGGGAGGGCTATATGTAAAACCTGGTGCAAACAGCACTTCATTGGCTGAATATAGCAGTTTCTCACTGGTGGGCTGTAATCAGGAGCCCAAACCTGAAGGCAAACAGCTAAAGAGATTCTGGTAATGATTGACAAAGGTGGAGGTCTTTTGATGGACAAGGAGAAATTCTTCCTTCTGGTGTGGTTTGTCCTCCTGTTTGGAGTCTCTGTGGTAGTGCATGACCCCTTCACCGCTTCCCAACTCCATTTTAAATAAAGTTTTCTTTATTTTTTTTTTATTTATTTTTTTATTTATTGTAAATTTTTTTTTTTAAATTTTTATTTTATTCATTTTAGAGAGGAGAGAGAGAGAGAGAGAGAGAGAGAGAGAGAGAGAGACAGGGGGGAGGAGCTGGAAGCATCAACTCCCATATGTGCCTTGACCAGGCAAGCCCAGGGTTTTGAACCGGCGACCTCAGCATTTCCAGGTCGACGCTCTATCCACTGCGCCACCACAGGTCAGGCCTATTTTTTTTTTTAATAATGTAGTAGGTGCATAGTAAAACAGGAATCTCCTCCTCTTTGCTTCCTTGTTTCTTTGATATCCTGAGCTTTTATTATTGTATTATTATTATTATTATTATTATTATTTTGACAGAGAGTCAGAGAGAGAGACATAGGGACAAAGGGACAGACAGGAAAGATGAGAAGCATCAATTCTTCGTTGCAACTCCTTAGTTGTTCAGTGATTGCTTTCTCATATGTGCCTTTCTCATATGTGCCTTGACTGGGGGAGGGAGGGATACAGCAGAGCAAGTGACTCCTTGCTCAAGCCAGTGACCTTGGGTTTCAAGCCAGTGACCTTGGGCTTCAAGCCAGCTATCTTTGGGCTCAAGCCAGTGACCATAGGGTCATGTCTATGATCCCACGCTCCAGCCAGCGACCTCAGAGTTCCAAACCTATATTCTCCGCATCCCAGTCTGATGCTCTATCCACTGCGCTACTACCGGTCAGGCTATCATTGTATTAAATATGTTGAAAATGTCTGTAGGTTGCTGATTAAATTACTGAAAAGACCAGCCTGAATACATTTAAGTATAAGCTTTATTTTGAAGTAAAAGGGAATTGCTACCCAGATTTACTGGTAATACAAATTACTTTTATGTCTCTGAAGTGAATTAAATCAAATGATTTGTTTGAGTCACAGAATACGCTAGGAACTCTTTCTTATTTTTTGTGTTTTTCTGAAGCGAGAAGGGGGGAGGCAGAGAGACAGACTCCCGCGTGTGCCCAACTGGAATCCACCCAGAAAGCCCACTAGGAGGTGATGCTCTGTCTCCTGCAGTTGGGGCATTACTTCTTTGTAACTGCAGCCATTCTAGCGCCTGAGGCTGAGGCCATGGAGCCATCCTTCTCTGCCCAGGCCAACTTTGCTCCATTGGAGCCTTGGCTGTAGTAGGGGAAGAGAGAGATAGAAAGGAGAGGGAGAAGGGTGGAGAAGAAGATGGGCGCTTCTCCTGTGTGCCCTGGCCGGGAATTGAACCCGGGACTCCTGCACGCCAGGCCGACACTCTACCGCTGAGCCAACTGGCCAGGGCCTACAGAGCACTTTCTAAAAGAAAAGACTAGAGAAGAAAGGAGGAAAGGCCCTTTTTGTTGCTTTTTCAAACCTTTGTCTTCATATTATAGCAATATTTTGTCTTTTACTAATTTTAATGCAAAAAAATTGGCCCCATGTAATTTTTTTTTTTTATTTATTCATTTTTTTTTTTTTTAGAGAGGAGAGGGAGAGACAGAGAGAGAGAAAGGAGAGACAAAGAGAGAAGGGGGGGGGGGAGCTGGAAGCATCAACTCCCATATGTGCCCCGACCAGGCAAACCCAGGGCCTCGAACCGGCGACCTCAGCATTTCCAGGTCGACGCTTCATCCACTGCGCCACCACAGGTCAGGCAGCCCCATGTAATTTTAAAAACTCTAGGTATCTGTCTTAAGGAACTAAGTTTTTGACATATAGTTAATGAATATGAAGACAGGTATTTACTGTAGCCTTATTTATAAACAGCTAAAAAAAGTAGCTCCAACACAGAAGTGTATAGCTGATTTTAAAGTAAATTGTAGGGCCTGACCTATTGTGGCACAGTGGATAAAGCATCAACCTGGAAGGCTAAGGTCACCAGTTCAAAACCATGGACTTGCCTGGTCAAGGCACATATGGAAGTTGATGCTTCCTGCTCCTTCTCCCCCTTCTCTTTCTTTCTCTCTCATGACTCTTCTCTCTAAAATGAATAAATAAAATCTTTAAAAAACCCAGTAAATTGTACATAAATGTGATAGCTAATTTTGTACTCAAATTTTGCTTATCAAGGTAAACATTTTAAGGATAGAAAATTCTTAATACACACTAATTATTTAGAGATGTTTTGATATACTTTAATATTTCATAGCTCAAATTTAAAGTTTTATGTGTTCTTAACTATGTGAAATTTATAGAAAAAATAGGAAGTATGTCAAATTACAGGTATCATTAGAGGATGAGATTATAATTGACTTGGTACTATAGATTCTTTTCTGTATTTTATAATGTATCTATAATGAGGTATTACTTTTATAGTGAAAATATTCATGTCACAGACATATATATGTAGATCTCAAGTTTTTTTTTTGTTTTTTTTTTTTAGAGAGGAGAGGGAGAGACAGAGAGAGGAGAGACAGAGAGAGAAGTGGGGGAGGAGCTGGAAGCATCAACTCCCATATGTGCCTTGACCAGGCAAGCCCAGGGTTTTGAACCGGTGACCTCAGCATTTCCAGGTCGACGCTTTACCCACTGCGCCACCACAGGTCAGGCCGATCTCAAGTTTTAGTTGAAGTATACAGAGAAAAGTACATATAAAAATGTTCAGCTTAGTGAAGGTTTACAAACCAGCACTCATATCTAGAAGCAAACTATTACCAGCACCCCAGAAACATGCCTTGTGCTCCCTTTCAAGAATTGCTGCTATCTTGATGTCTAACAGCAAAGATTATTTTTATGTTTTTGTTCTTTATATCTGGAATCATATAGTCATAGTTATTCTTTTATGACTAGCTTTTTTCCTCAACATTATGTTTGTGAGATTCATTGATGTTGTATATGTAGTTGTAGCTCATCCTTTCTCATTGCTATATAATTTGCCACGTGTGAATAAAGCATTATTTATTCTTATGTTATTGGGCATTTGAATAGTTCTCAGTTTGGGGTATTACAGTTTTTGATCTGTCCTTGGTAAGCACATGTATGCATTTCTGTAGTGCATGTACTGGGGACTGATTGTTTGGTTAGAGTGTAATTATGCTCTGCTTTAGTAGATACTTTCAGATTGCCTTATCCAAAGTGATGATACCAATTTACACTTCTACAAGCAGTATATGAAAATTCCCTGTTGTTCATATCCTTGTCAATATTTGGTATTTTTCATCCTTTTTCTTATACTCAGCCTGGTGAGTATGTAATGGTAATTGTGGTTTTAATTTGCATTTTATTAATGATTAGTGATGTGAGAAATCTTTTTCATGTTTTTGGTTGTAAATTATGATAAAATATTGTTTAGTGTGCAGTTTTGTATCAGATATATTTTAGCTTCAATCCAGGGATCTGAATTATAAGAAGTATTTTACTAGTGTTTTATGCACTGAATGATACTATAATTCCAACCAATATCACAGTTATAGGTCTTAAAAAATGTTGCTATCACGTCCAATAATATGACATAAAATGAGATTTGGTGTGAGTCTTTCAATGCTGTTTTTATAGTTGAATTTTATTTTCCTATTGACTTCAGTTATAAAATTGCAGATATGTTCTCATTTAAGAATCTTGCAGTAGACGGAGTTTAAATATTTTGGCAAAAACAAGGAAGTTGATAGACTATTGGTTGTTGTAATCAGAAACATTGCTAGACTCAAATGAAATAATTTTTACAAAGTACTACACAGATTTTTTTTTTTTTTTAGAGAGAGAGGCAGAGAGAGAGAGAGAGAGGAACATTGAGCTGTCCCTGTATGCCTTTTATTTATTTATTTATTTATTTTTTTTTTACAGAGGCAGAGATAGACAGGGACAGACAGGCAGGAACAGAGAGAGATGAGAAGCATCAATCATCAGTTTCTCGTTGCGCGTTGCGACTTCTTAGTTGTTCATTGATTGCTTTCTCACATGTGCCTTGACCGTGGGCCTTCAGCAGACCGAGTAACCCCTTGCTGGAGCCAGCGACCTTGGGTCCAAGCTGGCGAGCTCTTTGCTCAAGCCAGATGAGCCCGCGCGCGACCTCGGAGTCTCGAACCTGGGTCCTTCCGCATCCCAGTCCGACGCTCTATCCACTGCGCCACCGCCTGGTCAGGCTATGCCTTTTATTTTTATTTATTTATTTATTTATTTATTTATTTATTTATTTTTACAGAGACAGAGAGAGAGTCAGAGAGAGGGATAGATAGGGACAGACAGACAGGAACGGGACAGACAGACAGGAACGGAGAGAGATGAGAAGCATCAATTATCAGTCTTTCGTTGCGACACCTCAGTTCATTGATTGCTTTCTCATATGTGCCTTGACCGTGGGCCTTCAGCAGACCGAGTAACTCCTTGCTCGAGCCAGCGACCTTGAGTCCAAGCTGGTGAGCTTCCTGCTCAAGCCAGATGAGCCCACCCTCAAGCTGGCGACCTCAGAGTCTCGAACCTGGATCCTCCGCATCCCAGTCCGATGCTCTATCAACTGCGCCACCACCTGGTCAGGCTACTACACAGATTTTTGTATTACTTTTATAGTTTCAATAAGTTTAAAATGTTTTTAATATCTTGGTTTTATTTCTTTTTTATCCACTGATAACTCTTATTCCTAACTGTGCATGTGTAGTTCTCAGAATATGTGACCTTCTTCCTATTGTCTGAGTCTTTAGAACAAGGTGGAAAGCTCAGAACAATTAAAAAACTCTCCACAAAGAAACTCAATTATATATATTTATATAGATAAATTTATAATTTAATTGTATTAATCTTGTTGATATTTTAAGATTATATTGTAATGGCAGGCTATTGAAACACAGTTGGACTTGTACTGAACACAGTGCCTGACTCATGGGCACTTAATATCTATTTGTTGAGTGGATGAAACATGACAAAAATTCTGCTCTTCAGGTTTTGTTGGAGCTTCTACTTGTTGTCCCCTACCTTCCAATCAGACTTTTGTGTGTGTGTGTGACAGAGACAGAGAGAGACAGAGAGAGGAACAGGTAGGGACGGATAGACATGCAGGAAGGGAGAGAGATGATAAACATCAATTCTTCGTGTGGCACCTTAGTTGTTCATTGATTGCTTTCTCATATGTGCCTTGACGTAGGCTGGGGGCAGATACAGCAGACTGAGTGACCCCTTGCTCAAGCCAGTGACCTTGGGCTCAAGGTGGTGAGCCTTCCTCAAACCATATGAGCCCATGCTCAAGCTGGTGACCTTGGAGTTCGCACCTGGGTCCTCCACGTCCCAGTCTGATGCTCTCTCCAGTGCACCACTGCCTGGTCAGGCAGACTTTTTTTTTGTAAAAAGTATTTACTAGCCTGACCTGTGGTGGCGCAGTGGATAAAGCGTCGACCTGGAAATGCTGAGGTCGCCGGTTCGAAACCCTGGGCTTGCCCAGTCAAGGCATATATGGGAGTTGATGCTTCCTGCTCCTCTCCCCCCTCCCCCCTTCTCTAAAATGAATAAATAAAATCTTTAAAAAAAAAAAAAAGTATTTACTTACTGTAAGGTCGGTGGATAATGGAGGATGGTCACGTGGGGAACTCAGAGCCGCGAACTTTGGCTAGGACCACCTACAACCAAGTGCGCCAAAGGAGGCTTCACAGGAACCGTTTGGGAAAAAGCGACCGTCTGCCAGCCAGTGGGATTTCACCACATCATGTTAGCTCAACTTCCCTAGAGGGACCCTTTAAATATCTCCCACGCGGTTTAATCCTTGCAACTTCCCTGGCCTCTATCTTACCTCAGGGCCAGGGAACCTTGCCAGGTAGGATGCGCTGTACTCAATAAAGCCGTTTACTATTCCACACTTCGTGGCTTCGAGCCCTCTTCCTTCCTTCTCGGCGGGGAAAAATACCTTACATTTTGGTGCCGAAAATCCGGAAGGAATTGAAGTCCGCAAGGACCGCTCCTCTCCCCTTCCCCTCCGAGAAAGAACCAGGATCTCCGACCTTCCACCCACTTTGGCGCACGGTGCAGTAAGTCCCCTGCCTCTGCCTTCCTCTCAGTTCTTTCCTCCGAGACTCCCTGTCCGAAACCGTAGCTACACCAGGGAAGTCTTTTCCGTCCGTCTGAGTGTGTGTGCTTCGGAGACGTCTGGAGCACATCCACTTTACCTTTTACGTCCGTGGCCGGACCTTGAGTTTTTAGGATGCTAATACTCAAATCTGACCACTCCGAGGACTGAGGGTGGCTGTGGGGGCACAGGAATCTCCCTCCTTAAAAGAAGAAGAAATTGTTCTTCTTCTCCGCTGTGGCCAGGCCACAGAACCCACTGAATTAGCTTCCTGAAGGGACTTTCAGGGTTAACACCCTCACCAATTTAACTATCGCCAAAAAAGCTGGGAACTGATTGGAGATCTCTTACATTTACGGCTTCTGATTATTTGCGCATCCGTCTTTAATCTCTGTGTTGCCTGTTCCACCGTGCAGGTCTTTTCTGGCCAGAGAAACCTCACCTAAAACCTCCACTGCTAATCTTTCCTTCTCTGTGGACTCCCAACTCTCTCTCCCTCCTGTCTGACCCCCGGGAGCACCTCTCTCGGGACTTTTCTCTGGTCCCTCTGCGGACCTCTTTTGTGTTCGGATCTCTTCTCTCTGAGAGCCCCCTCCCCTCCCTTCTCAAAAACCTGTTTCTTATTCACCACTACCATCTCTTTCTCCTCCCCTTCTGGCCATGGGCCCCTCCCTTCTCCACTGTGCTCTTAAACCCCTCCTCCATCAGACCATTCTCAGCCTGGCATTGGCTCTTACACCAGTTTTCAGGACGTCCAACCCCAATTTTCTTGCAGGAAGTTCTGGCCCTGTCCTGCCTTTGGCTCCAGCGTTTCCTGTAGGATCTGGGTGCCGGGCTCCCCACGAGCCCCCCTCCTCTTATTCCCAATCCCCCAAACCCCTATCTGGAACCTCTGAACACGGCATTTAAAGTTTTTAATGGTCCCAACTAGTAGAAACAGGCCAAGGCTGAACGCAGGGCCCGCATGCAGCAGAAGGTATCACTCCAATCCCAGGCTTTTGTGGCAGCCCTAAGGCCGACAGAGCAACAAGGGCAAGGCACAGAGGGTGTTCTACCTAGGTCCGGGCCGCCAAGAGGATCCCCACCAGGAGCTTGCTTTAAGTGTGGCAAGGAGGGTCATTGGTCCCAGCAGTGCCCCTGCCCGAGGCCGCCCATTAAGCCCTGCCCTAAGTGCAAGCAGCTCAGTCTCTGGCGGAGTGATTGCCCCTTTGGGCAACAGGCTTTTCCTCGGTGCCTCAACGTGGAGGACAAGCCGCCCGAATGGGAAGGCCAATGCAGCCAGGTGGGTGCATCGCTTGAACTCCTAGGACATGGCCTGGACACGGAGAACCCAGGGTATGCTGCAACAAGTGGGTAAGTCCATCTCATTTCTTGTGGACACGGGGGCTGCCTTCTCTGTTTTGCCATCACTCTCTGGACCTCTAGTTCCCTCACAGGTCTTGGTTATGGGAATGGATGGGACCCCTTTTTTTCCCCTTTTACGTCACTCCTGACATGCAGTTTTGCCTCAAGCTTGCCTCCTTACAGGACCACTGGCAATCGGAACCACTGGACTCCATCCATCTCCAGTTCACCAAAAGGCTGAACCCTACAAATTCCCCTATTAAACCCCTTTTTAAAAAATCCTTACAGGAGCCTGACCTGTGGTGGCGCAGTGGATAAAGCGTCGACCTGGAAATGCTGAGGTCGCTGGTTCGAGGCCCTGGGCTTGCCCGGTCAAGGCACATATGGGAGTTGATGCTTCCAGCTCCTCCCCCCTTCTCTTTCTCTGTGTCTCTCTCCTCTCTCTCCTTCTCTCTCTCCTCTCTAAAAATGAATAAATTAAAAAAAAAATCCTTACAGGACTGCATCCACGAAGTTTCTCCAATCACAGCCACACAGATGTTCCTCCTGACACCCTTCAAAGCCACCACCTTCTGATCTCCCCCTCTCCACGACACCCCTATTCAGCAGGAAGTAGCCAGATGAATAAACGGCGCCCCTTTTTCTATTTAACACAAAAGGTCAGAATGTAAGGTTGGTGGATAATGGGGGATGGTCACGTGGGGAACTCAGAGCCGTGAACTTTGGCTAGGACCGCCCACAACCAAGCGTGCCAAAAGAGGCTTCACAGGAACCGTTTGGAAAAAAGCGACCGTCTACCAGCTAGTGGGATTTCACCACGTCATGTTAGCTCGACTTCCCTAGAGGGACCCCTTTAAATATCTCCCACGCAGTTTAATTGGTGCAACTTCCCTGGCCTCCATCTTACCTCAGGGCCAGGGAACCTTGCCGGGCGGGATGCGCTGTACTCAATAAAGCCGTTTACTATTCCACACTTTGTGGCTTTGAGCCCTCTTCCTTCCTTCTCAGCTGGGAAAAATACCTTACACTTACATTAGTAAATTATACTACCTAGAGATGTAAGCCCTTTAAGATAATGTTTTTGCTTTCATTTTTATGAAATTTGAATTGGGGATCTTGTAAAATTATTGTGACTACTATTTACAGGCCATAAGATGGAAAGTGACTTCTGATGTATCTGAATACAAACCTTAAAGAATATCAGCTTAAACACATACTAAGCTCAATTGGTATTGAACTGCCTTGGAGGAAAATATGCCATAATAGCATGAACCTTGTGTTGGTTTAGAGAGAAAACTGTTCTGTAGTCACAGCTGAGTCTGGGGGCTGTGGTCAAAGAATATATCTAGCATCTCCCTGCTGCCATATTTAGTTTAGTTATTACCTGCTCCTTTTCAACTCATTCTGTATTTTTGGAAAAGTGAAATGTCTTTCTGGGAGATTTATCTCATCATATTAGATAGTTTGAATACAGTCACTTAAACTTAATCTATTGCTGCCTGACTTGTGGTAGCTCAATGGATCAAGCATCGACCTGGAACACTGAGGTCGCTGACTCAAAACCCTGAGCTTGCCCGGCCAAGGCACATAATGGGAGTTGATCCTTCCTGCTCCCCCCTTCTCTCTCTCTCTCTCTCTCTCTCTCTCTCTCTGTTGCTCTTCTCTAAAATGAATAAATTTTAAAAAATTAATTTAAAAAATCTATTGCAATAAAATAACGATTGAATTCACAACACTCATTGCTTCACCCCAAGTACTCATAAAATTCTGGATTAGTTGATTATATACAGTTCATCGCTCTTCAGCTGCACATTATCCTTACATATTATTCAGAAATTCCTTTCTGAATGGGAACATCAAAACAACCCAGGACCAAGTTATTTTCTTGGTTGGCAGAGCAATATCAATTCTTAGCACACATGAACTCACCAACTAAGAACCACAGTTAATCCAAGATTTGGAGTTTTCTTAGCTGTGATAATTTTCTCTATTAATTTGCTTTATTTCTATTTTCAAACAGTTCTCTCTAGTGATTAAGCTGAACCCAGAAAAACATTTTTTATTTTCTTTTAAAAAGGTCTTATTTTAATTATTTTGTTTCAGAAAGGATATGTATGCTAATAAACTTTTTTTTTATCCTGTGGCAACCATGGAAATATACCATTCACATCTCCTGCTGGTGAGAGGCATAATTGACTGACAGTTGCAGCTGTGGTCCCTCTGGATCCACCATCTCATGCTTACTGAGGCCACCCACAGCAGCTATGGCTGCTGTTCAGCAACAAATTAGCATGATGGAGTAATACTGTAGCCCATTCTTATGGAATACAGAACTCCTCTAATAGGCAGAGAATTACTTCATGTATTGATGTGTTAAAAATTCTGAGAAACCTAACCACTTAAAAACAACAAACTTTTATTATCTCTGAATATCTGTGGGTCAGGAGTGACTTGGCTGTGTGATTCAGCCCCAGGGTCTCTCCACCTATTGTAATCAGGCTGTTGGCCAACAGTGTAGTCACCTGAGGGCTGGATCGTGGCTGGAAGATCAACTTCCAAGACTCAAACTCACAAAAGGGCTCTAAACAAGCCCTCAGCTCCTCACTGGCTGTCAAGAAGTTTCAGATTTAGATCCTTGCCACATGGATGTCTCCATAGGCCAGCAACGAATATTCATTTGTTGGGGACAAGTACTAATTTAGTTTTCATATTAGGTATCATTTCCTCTGTGACCCATTTCGAAACATCATTCCTAACTAAGGTTGCCAGATGTAGCAAGTAAAAATTCAAGACAATATTTGGGACATACTTATACTAAAAAAGTATTCATTGTTTATTTGAAATTTAAATTTAACTGGATGTCCTATAGTCCTGTTTTCACCCATCCTGGGTTTAGTTTGTCTTGTCTGTGCTTATATGGCACACTGTGCTACCTACCCTGTTTTTACATTACTACACTTTATTTTCAATGTCTATTTAGTTGTCAGTATTTTCCCACTAGAGCAAAACTTCTCTGTGGGTAGGAACTACATGTTTATTTTATTCACTGTTGTATCTCCAGTGCTAAGTATTGTGCTAGACCTTTATAGGTACTCAAATATTTGTGCGCTATTCAAAGAAAGAAAACACTCTCCACGGTCTTAAAATTGCATGGACTTTTTCTCTTCCATCTTTCTTCGTCATCTTCCTGATCATGATGAATGGCAGAGGAATGATAATGTTGGTAAATGACTAGGAATTCCAGGGTTCAAAAACTTGTTTTATCACTTTGTATCTAAGAGCTGGAGGTAACACCTGTTTCCTGCCTACCTTAGGTAATACCTTCTGGCTACCATGAAAGAAAAACAAAAAATTTTAAAATATTTTTTATTTATTTTGGAGAGAGAGAGAAAGGGGGAAAGAGAGACAGACAGAAACATTATCTGTTTCTGTATATGTGCCCTGACTTGGGGATCGAACCCATAACCTCTGCATATCAGGACAACGCTTTAACCAACCAAGCTGTCCAGCCAGGACAAAATAAAAAATTATTGTCTTATTTTCTAGGAGTTCTGCTGGCTTTAATGATTAGAAGCTGAGCTTTTTATATGTGGTAATAAGTATTAAGTAGCAGTAAGGACATAATGCTCTGAATTTGAATCTTAGCCTTGCCACATAATAATATTGACTGCTTACCATATTCCCCCATGCATAAGATGATTGTGTAAGGTATTTTCCACCGAGGAAGAAAGAAGGATGTAGCCACCAAGTGTGGACAAGCAAAAGCTTTATTTAGAGCGCATCCCGGGCAAGGTTTACTGGTCCGCAAGACAGGGGCCAGGGAAGTCGCACAGTTTCTCCCGCCCAGGGGGTAATTTATAGCGTTGGTAAGGTGGTGGTGGGTTGATATGACATGGTGAAATTTTATTGACTGACAGATTTTTCAAAATGCTCCTGTGCTGTTTCTTTTGGTGGTCATGGGTGTGGGCGGTTTTGGCCAAAGTCCTCATACCTGGTTCCTCGTGTGACCTTCCCCCATTGCCAACCAACCTCACAGATTGCATGTATAAGACACACCTTAATTTTGGAGCATGAAATTTGAAAAAAAAATGTATTACATAAAATTATTGAACTCAAGTTTTATTCATCATAAAATTCATACAATCACTGTCAAAACTTCCATCCACTAGGTTGTCCTCATCTGGGTCTGATGACGAATCACTGTCTTCAACAATGAGCACAAAAACAAGCGTGAAAAAGCGGGAAATGCAAGTAAAAAAAATCTACAACCACTGTATAAGACACACCCAGTTTTTAGACCCCAAAGTTTTTGGGGAGAAAAATGCATTTTATACATGGGGAAATGCAGTAGTTGTGTTCTAGAATGTCAGTTTTCTCATCTCGAGACAGGAATAATAATTTCATCTCAAAAAAGTCTACCTCATAGGGCTATAGTGAAGATGAATGATAAAACCTATGACCTTACCTAGCACAGTGTCCGTTTTTGGCACAGGGTAGATACACAGCAAATCCCCAATGAAGCTTCTTGGCCCTGGCCTATTGTTACTCCTTGAGTCATTCTGGCTTTTGCTTAATAGACATTTGTATTTCTTCCAACTGTAGATTCTCAGCCAAACATATATCAAATACCTGAACCAGTGATTTCTCTCTTACTGAGATGGATTACTATGACAACACTTGAGTAGAGTAAAGCTAACCTTTTTATATCAGTCTAGCATAGCTAATTTTTTATATATGTAGAACTTGTTAAATCCTATTCCCAATGATGGAAGGAAACTACTTTGAGGGATCAAAAATGGCTGTTTCAATGATTGGTTGTCTGCCACAAACCAGTTATCCCTGTGGTAACTTTTCTGATAATGTCCTGCTTAAAACCCAAAAGATAAATCTCCTAAGATCCCACTCAGTCTGTGTTTCTTCTGAAAAATCACGTTCAAGTGTAACTTACGGTCCTTTGCTTCTCGGGAGGTTTCTGTCCTTATTGTCCTCCCATGCAATATCCCCAGTTATGTTTTTTCCTATATTCCCCAATGTTTTTCAGTTTAATGAGTATGGAAATTGAGTCTCATATATATTAAGTGACTTAACACAGGTCATTCATGTAGGCAGCTGGGATTTGAAGCCAGATCTCCTGGCTCCATTGCATTCCAGTTGTTTCATTGAGTGAGAATTATGAGGTGTTAATTTTTTAGTATTGTGAAGTGCTATGCATAGATACACAATAACACTTTTGGCAGAGGGGTTTGTTGACCAGCACATAAGCTAAATAACAAAAGATAGTAAGTGTCAATGATTCATAAAACAAAAAATAAAGCTGCTGAAAATCAGAATTATTTCTAGTTATGTTGAATTTTTGGATATTTATCATTTGTGTCTAGATTCTTCTATTTAGGATGATGCTTTTGAGATTTAGTCATACTGTTGTATCAGTTCTTTTTTTATTACCTACTAGCATTCCATTTTATGGATGTGTACCATAATTTGTTTATCCATTCACGAGTTGATGAACATTTGTGTTGTTTCCAGATGTGGACTATTATGAATAAAGTTGCTATGAATATTCAAATACAGGCTTATGTGTTGACATAGTTTTCATTTCGCTAAGGTACCTAGGAGTAGAATTGTTGGGTCATATGGTAAGTGTATGTTGAACTTTATAAGAAATTGCCAAACACGGGTCCTGAAGTGTCTGTACTAATTTGTATTCCCATCAGCAATATATAAGAGTTCTAGTTGCCTTGTGTCTTTGTGAGCAGTTGGAATGGTTAGTCTTTTTTCATTTTAGCTATTCAAGTGGGTTTATGTGGTATCTCAGTGTGGTTTGAATTTGCATTTTCCTAATGACTAATGAAGTTCTGCATCATTTCATGTGCTTATTTGCCATTGGCATATCTTCTTTGATGAAATAATTTACATTTTTGCCCATTTTTAAAATTGGGTTGTTTGTCTTTATGGGTTATTATGTTATTTTGGATATGTAAGGCCAGTATATGTGGCCACGGCCATGCAGATGCAGGTTCTCATTGGATTTGGGCAGATGGGAAAGGAACTGTGGAGTCAGAAAATGGTGGGCCATTCCATTTATTAAAGTCTCGTAGTGGTGGACAAGCAAGCAGGCAGTGAAGACCGCTTTCCTTTTTCATTCCAGACTCACAGGCCCCCACAAGCAAAATAGCACTCTCTAGACAAACAGTCCGGGTGGAAATCTCAGGGCTCCCAAGCCCCTCAGCCCTCTCTCTCTCTCTCTCTCTCTCTCTGGTTTTCCAGCAAAACAGGATGGTGGGGGTAAAATCTCTTCTCCAGTAAACAATAGCAAACAATATCTTCTCCCAAGCAGGAAGGCAATCCACAGTTTGCAATCTGCCACCCTGAGGGCAAGCACCGCAGCCTTCCACAGACCACACACATGGCACTGCCCCTTGCCAATGCAAAATACAAGCGAACAAACCTAAACACACTTATAACAGGATATGTCTTTTATTAAATATTTTACAAATATTTTCTCCTAGCTAGTAACTTGCCTTTTATTTTTAACAGTAAATTTGGAACAGCAAATATTTTATATTTTAATGTGCAATTTATTAATTAAAAAAGAGACTTTGCATGTTTTCATGCCCTCTTTAAGAGATCTTTGCCCAAGCCAAGATTACTAAGATTTTCTTCCATATTTTTTCTCACAGTTTTATAGTTTTTGCTCTTAAATTTAAGCCTGTCTTCACTTTTTTTTAAATGTTTGAGTACAATCAGGCTTTCTTTAATTTTTTTATTTATTTTTACTTATTCATTTTTTTAGAGAGGAGAGGGAGAGACAGAGAGAGAGGAGAGACAGAGAGAGAGAAGGGGGGGAGGAACTGGAAGCATCAACTCCCATATGTGCCTTGACCAGGCAAGCCCAGGGTTTCGAACCTGTGATCTCAGCATTTCCAGGTCGACGCTTTATCCACTGCGCCACCACAGTCAGGCCTCTGTCTTCACTTTTGAGTTAACTTTTAGATATAGAGTGAGGCGAGATGTGAGGTGCATATGAAGAATTAATCATAGCAGCATCATTTATTGAAAAGATTACCCTTTCACGTAGAATTACTTTGTACCTTTGTCAAGTATCAGTTGACTATTAGTTGAGAGTCTGTTTCTAGATTCTGTTCTGAGCTAAATGTCTATGTTTATGTCAGTAACACTGTACTTAATGTAGCTCAGTAATTCTCAAGGAAGTGCAGTCATGCCCCCAGGGGACATTTAGCAGTGCCTGGAGACATGTTTGATTGTCACAACTCAGGTGGATTTACCTCTGGTACTGGTAGAGGACAGGGATGCTGCTAAACATACAACTATGCACAGGGCAGTTTCCTAGAACAAAGAAATAATGCAGTAGTGCCAGGGTGAGAAACTCTGCTATAGCTGTATATTAAGTCTTGAAATCAGGTAGTGCAAGTGTTGCAACTTTGTTCTTTTTGAAAGTTGATTTGGCTGTACTGTCTTTTGCATTTTTATATACATTTTAGAATTAAGTTTGTAAATTTCTATCAGAGTGCCATTGAGATTTTTACTGGGATTGCATTGACTCTATAGGTAAATTTGGGAAGAACTGACGTCTTAGCAATGTTGCGTCTTCCACTTTGTAAGCATGGTTTGTTGTCCTTTAGTCTTCTGTAGTTGTCAGCAAAATGTGGTTTTGATTGTGGAGATCCTTTACATATTTTGTTAAATTTATTTACAAATTTTTCATATTATTGATGTCATAATTATCTTTTATTTCAATCTCTGATTTTAATTGCTACAATATAGAAATGCAGTTATTTAGAGCGCATTGTATCTTGATCTTGTTGCCGATGAACTTGCTATAGTAAACTTACTACTAGTACATTTTTATAGGTTTCATAGGATTTTCCATACAGACCAACATTTTGTTTGTTTTACTTACTCTTTTCTTTTTTTTTTTTTCTTCTTTTTTTTTTATTTTTTTTTATTCATTTTAGACAGGAGAGGGAGAGACAGAGAGAGAGGAGAGACAGAGAGAGAGAAGGGGGGAGGAGCTGGAAGCATCAACTCCCATATGTGCCTTGACCAGGCAAGCCCAGGGTTTTGAACCGGCAACCTCAGCATTTCCAGGTCGACGCTTTACCCACTGCGCCACCACAGGTCAGGCTACTTACTCTTTTCTTATTTGTATACCTTTTCCCTTTTTTCTTGACTTGTTACATTGGCTAAGGCTCCTTTTCAATGTTGTAGTGAAAGTGAACGCCACTTCTTGTTCCTGATCTTGGTGGAAGGCATTGTTTTTTATCATTATGTATGATTTTTAGCTATAGGTTTTTTTATGAATGCTTTTTTGGCACATTGAGGAGTTTCCCATCTATTCCTTGTCTACTGAAAGTTATTTTCATAAATGGTTGTTGAATTTAGCCAAATACCTCATCTATATATATATCAAGATGAGAGTGTAGTTTTCCTTTTTTATTCTACTTATATATAGTGAATTACATCAACTGATTTTTCTTTATGGTAAACCAACATTATATTCCTGAATAAACCTCACTTAGGCATACATTATCTTTTTTATATATTCTTTGCTAAAATTTTGTTTAGGATTTTTGAGGGATATTAGCCTGTAATTTAGTTATAATGTTTTATTTGCCTTGATACATTTTTCTGAAGTATCTTTGACCTTAGCTGCCACCTTGTTTTTTGTGGGGGGTTTTTGTTGTTGTTTGAGAGAGAGAGAGAGAACCAGAAAAGGAGAGAGAGAGGGAGGAGAGAGATGGGAAGCATCAACTTATAGTTGTTTCCTTTTAGTTGTTCATTGATTGCTTCTCTTTGTTTGTTTTTATTTAGTGAGAGGAGGGGAGGCAGAGAGACAAACTCCCGCATGCGCCTGACCAAGATCCATCTGGCAAACCCACTAGGGATGATGCTCTGCACATCTGGGGTGTTGCTCTGTTGCTCAGCAGCCGAGCTCTTCTTAGTGCCTGAGGCCATGGAGCCATCCTCAGTGCTGGAGGCCAACTCACTCCAATTGAGTCATGACTGCAGGGGCGGGGGGGGGGGGGGGAGAGAGAGAGAGAAAGAGAAGGAAAAGTGAGAGGAGGAGGTGTGGAGAAGCAGATGGGCGTTTCTGTGTGCTCTGAACTGGAATCGAATCCAGGACATCCACATGCCGGGCCAACGCTCTACCACTGAGCCAACCGACCAGGGCCCATTGATTGCTTCTCATACATGCCTTGAAGGGGGGCGGGGGATGGTGGTGCTCAAGTCAAGCCATCGACCCCTTGCTTAAGCCAATGACCTTGGTATAATGTTTGTGATCCTGTGCTCAAGCTGACAAGCCTGTGCTTAAAGCGGCAACCTTGAGGTTTTGAACCAGAGACTTAAGTGTCCCAGGTCAGTGCTCTGTCCATTGCGCCACCACTGGTCAGGCAGTTGCCACCTTGTATTATCTCAGCATTATCAAGGGATTAACCTCTGAAAGAAGAGTTCTATTTACTAATATTTTTCTTTTTTAAAATTATTTTATTGATTGATTGTACAGAGAGAGGAGAGGAAAAGGGCAGGGGAGTGAGAAGTATCAACTCATAGCTGCTCCATTTTAGTTGTTCATTGATTGCTTGCCTTGACCGGGGCAAGCCCAGGGCTTCAAACTGATAACCTCAGCATTTCAGGTTGATGCTTTATTCACTGCACCACCACAGGCCAGGCCCATTTACTTATAAAAATCCTGTTGTGTTTTGAGTATTATTTGTCAGGAACTGTGCTAAGTTTGTTATGTTTCTTATTTCATATAATCTTCATAACTTCCTTGCATAAGAAGTACTCTTAATACACCAATTTTAGAAATGAGAAAACTGAGGCTCAGAGCAATTAATTTTTCCAAGTGGTAGAGATTGGAATTCAAATCATGTCTTTCATATCAGAAATTAATTTTCTAAGTAGGTTGCTCTGTGTGCATATCTTTCTTAGGAAATCTTTTATTAACATGGAACATTCTTGATAATACCAGAGGACTTTGAAGAACTATACCTCTAAATAAGAGATCATTCACCCATTATGCTAATTGCTCTTACTTTTTTTTTTTTCAAAGAGAGAGTCAGAGAGAGGGATAGGGAGAGAGATGAGAAGCATCAATCATTAGTTTTTTGTCACGACACCTTAGTTGTTCATTGATTGCTTTCTCATATGTGCCTTGACCGTGGGCCTTCAGCAGACCAAGTGACCCCTTGCTCGAGCCAGCAACCTTGGGTCCAAGCTGGTGAGCTCTGCTCAAACCAGATGAACCCACGCTCAAGCTGGCAACCTCAGGGGTCTTGAACCTGGGTCCTCCACATCCCAGTCTGACGCTATCCACTGCGCCACCGCCTGGTCAGGCTGCTAATTGATCTTAATATTGTTTGTGTGCTCACTCATTTTTACTTTATTTTGAGAGTGTCTCTGATAATTAGTGTATTAGCTCACCAGTGTGTGAGTTTTATCATGTGCACTTTATTGTGGAGAAACCTGAATATTTCTAGGTGGTGCTGCACTGCTTCGATTTCAACCTTACATCTTTTGGCAGTTTCTTCAGTTCATCCGGATTAGAGCTTCCTTGAAAGAAAATAACACTTTCTTTTTTACTATGCTTTGTTCTATATGGTCAGTAGTATCAATAAACATATTTCTGCCTGACCGGGCGGTGGCGCAGTGGATAGAGCATCAGACTGGGATGCAGAAAACCCAGGTTCGAGACCCTGAGGTCGCCAGCTTGAGCGTGGGCTCATCTGGTTTGAGCAAAAAGTTCACCAGTTCTTGAGCTTCAGCTCACTCACTGGTCTGCTGAAGGCCCGCAGTCAAGGCACGTATGAGAAAGAAATCAATCAATGAACAATTAAGATGTTGCAATGTGCAATGAAAAACTAATGATTGATGCTTCTCATCTCTCCATTCCTGTCTGTCTGTCCCTGTCTATCCCTCTCTCTGACTCTCTCTCTATTAAAAAAAAAAGGCATATTTCTGTTTATGCAGGATTGTAGTGTGGTTGAGAGTTAAGGGAGGAAAAGTAGGTCAGGAGCTGTTTCTTCCATTTATCTGTTGTGCATAGGTTGAACATGTGCCAGGTTATTGTAAGACCTTTTATTTTAGCCTCAATAATTAACTCTGGGAAGCCTGGAATTAGCTTTCAGCCAGCATGTGGGACCCTTAATCTCTTCTGTTACTCCATAGTAAAAAAGATGAAAAAATACAGAGAAGCAGAATTACAAATAGAATCAGAAACTAGAAATATAAATTAAAATATCCTATGTCTCAGGAGGATTTTCTGTGAGTAAAAGTAAAGACAGATCCTTGAGACTGAATAGTAGGGGCAGGCAGGAGAAAGGTAAGTTTTCTACCCATCTGTACTCTATCCCTACAATTTAAGGAAGCTGGGTCTTTGCCAACTAGAAACTTGGCAGCTGCCCTCTGTGGTGCTGCAGCAGCTATCTGCAGCACCCAAGACTCCTTTTCTCCCTCTCATCTCTCTTATCATTACCTCACTGCTTCCCTTGGTGACCACAGTTCTGTAAAGGCAGAGGCAGGAGTGGGCTAGTTATGGTGTCTTTTCAGATGACCAGGGAATGGTAGTAGGAAGGGGCAGAGAGAAGAAACTTAGGGGGAGTGGTATGTATTTTTTTAGGCCTTGCTTCAAATAAACACACACATGAAGTTTTTGTTTGTTTGTTTGTTGTATTTTTCCAAAGTTAGAAGTGGGGAGACAGTCAGAAAGACTCCCGCATGTGCCCAAATGGGATCCCTCTGGCATGCGTTGCTCAGTTGTGGCCGGAGCCATTCTAGTGCCTGAGGTCGAGGCCATGGAGCCATCCTCAGTGCCCGGGCCAACTGTGCTCCAATGGAATCTTGGCTGCAGGAGGGGAAGAGAGAGACAGAGAGGAAGGAGAGTGGGAAGGGTGGAGAAGCAGATAGGCGCTTCTCCTGTGTGCCCTGGCTGGGAATCGAACCTAGGACTTCCACACGCCAGGCTGATGCTCTACGCTGAGCCAACTGGCCAGGGGCTGAAGGTTTTTTTGTTTGTTTGTTTGTTTTTTGCATTTTTCCGAAGCTGGAAATGGGGAGGCAGTCAGACAGACCCCCGCATGCACCCAACCGGGATCCACCCGGCACGCCCACCAGGGGACGATACTCTGCCCATCCGGGGCGTTGCTCTGCCACAATCAGAGCCATTCTAGCGCCTGAGGCAGAGGCCACAGAGCCATCCCCAGCGCCCGGGCAAACTTTTGCTCCAATGGAGCTTTGGCTGCAGGAGGGAAAGAGAGAGACAGAGAGGAAGGAGAGGGGGAGGGGTGGAGAAGCAGATGGGCGCTTCTCTTGTGTGCCCTGTCCAGGAATCAAACCCGGGACTCCTGCATGCCAGGCCGACGCTCTGCCACTGAGCTAACCGGCCAGGGCCTGTTTGTCTTTTTTACAGAGACAGAGAGAGGGATAGACAGGGACAGACAGACAGGAACGGAGAGATGAGAAGCAACAATCATTAGTTTTTCGTTGCGCATTGCGACACCTCAGTTGTTCATTGATTGCTCTCTCATATGTGCCTTGACTGTGGGCCTTCAGCAGACTGAGTAACCCCTTGCTTGAGCCAGCGACCTTGGGTCCAAGCTGGTGAGCTTTTGCTCAAGCCAGATGAGCCCGTGTTCAAGCTGGCAACCTCGGGGTCTCGAACTTGGGTCCTCGGCATCCCAATCCGATGTTCTATCCACTGTGCCACTGCCTGGTTAGGCTGAAGTTTTTTAATTATGGAAAATTTTATATATTTATAAGAGTAAAGAGAACAGTTTAATGAATTCTTTATACCAATCACCAACTTAAACAACGCTTGGTTTGGCCCTACTTTGACTGGGGAAGACTATATCATGTTTCTAAGTGTCCAGAATTAAATAACTGAGTACATATATCATCATGTGATGAGACAGTGGGATCAGGAGAGTCTTCTCTGAGTCATAGTAAATTGGGATTCTTAAGCTCGAGTCAAGCCATGATAGACTGAACTGATTATCAGATTCTTTGCTCTGGAGAGAGAGTGTATAATTTTAATGGGATCCCAACAAGATCCTTAATCTTCAAAATAGATGAGAACCATCATATTATCTAACGGCTCAACACCAGAAATTTGATTAAGAGTTCTATGAATCTATCTTTTTTCCAACTTAAAGACTCAAAGTTGCCTCGCCAGGTGGTGGTGCAGTGGATAGAGCATTAGACTGGGATGCAGAGGACACAGATTTGAAACCCCAAGGTCACCGGCTTGAATGCAGGCTCATCTGGTTTGAACAAGGCTCACCAGCTTGAGCCCATGGTCCCTGGCTTGAGCAAGAGGTCACTTGGTCTGCTGTAGCCCCGCCCCCCTAAGGCACATATGAGAAAGCAATCAATGAACAACTAGGGTGCCGCAATGAAGAATTGATGCTTCTCATCTCTCTCTCTTCCTTTCTGTCCTTATCTATTCCTCTCTCTGACTCACTCTCTGTCTCTGTCAAAACAACAACAAAAACTCAAAAGCTAAAGTCAAATAATACCCAGGTGGACAGTAAGGGGAGAGGCCAACAAGTATTTACCCAATTTTCTCTTAGCAGATACCATACCTAAATAATTTTTTTACTCTTCAAAATGGACAGTATTTTTTTAAGCCATCATGGGTTTAGTAAGAAATTCTGAAAAACTCAAGAAGAAAATCTGGTACTTAGGACACAGAGGAAAATGATAGTTGGAAAAAATCGAGAAAGGAAAGAAGATAATATTAGATGGTATTTGCTTTCTTGGAATTATTTAATGAATCTGAAATAGTACCTAAAAGACAGCAGATTGACACAGAAGGGAACCAACTGAATATCAGCAGAGATTATAGTAATAGCTAAATGTTTATTGAGTATCAGATACTATATTAAAACCTTCATGAATTAGTTGATTAGGTCTGATTATTCCCAAGAAAGTTAAAGTAAGTAGGTTAAATCACTTCCCCCAAATTATACAACTATTAAGAGATGGGTCTCAGATTTGAATCCTAGTAGAGTGCCTATTACAGGGCTCTGAGCTTAGGGCATAGAAGGATGATTACAAAGGATCTTGAGTCAATCTTTGTACTTTCCTGTATTTTTTTTAAAAAAATTAAAGTTCTTCCAAAATGCAACAATGGAAAAGGATAAAAAAGATAAAAATTGTAGATACAGAGAATAAAGACTCAGTATGTAGATAAATAGTATTCCTGAATAAAGGAGAATAATAAATAAATAGAAGAGAAACAGTAATCAGAGGCAAAATGGAAGGGAGCATCCTAGAGGTTAAGAAAGATACAGTTACAATTTAAAGGATTTCACAGATATATGGAGAATACTAGATATATCAGGTTGAGGAATTTGAAAGTTCAAAGATATAAGCATGTAGGCAAGGGGTTAATAGGAGAGTGCTACAAAAAGCTATAAATAAAACTAATTACAGGCCTTGGTCAGTTGGCTCAATGGATAGAGCATTGGCCCAGCATGCGGAAGTCCCAGGTTCAATCTTCAGTTAGGGCACACATGGGAAGCGATCGTCTGCTTCTCTTCCCCTCCCTCTCCCACTTCTCTATCTCTTCCCCTCTAGTTGCCAGTGGCTCCACTGGTTTGAGCATCAATCCTGGGCACTGAGGCTAACTCAGCTTGTCTGAGTGTTGACCTCAGGTGCTGAGGATAGCTCGGTTGATTCAAGCATCAGCCCCAGACGGGTTGCTGGGTGGACCCTGGTTGGTGGGCATGCAGAAGTCTGTCTCATTCTCTTCCCTCATCTCACTTAAAAAAGAAAAAAAAAACTAATCACAGATTTTCTGTTTACTACTGAATAGCAATGACACTGGAACAATATTTCTAGTATTATTAGGAAAAAGAAAATGTCTAAAGTTATTAGCAAAAAACCCCCAGAAAATAAAGGAGGTAATATTAAAGAGCAGCAAGAAATATAGTGGCAGAGTATAAGCCTACCTTATCAGTAATTAGAATAAAGATGACTATGTTAACATATGAACTTAAAAGACAAGAGACTCAGGTTGGGTAGAAACCAACATCCTTGGCCCTGGCCAGTTGGCTCAGCGGTAGAGCATCGGCCTGGGGTAGAACCCCGGGAGTCCCGGGTTCGATTCCCGGCCAGGGCACACAGGAGAAGCGCCCATCTGCTTCTCCACCCCTCCCCCTCTCCTTCCTCTCTGTCTCTCTCTTTCCCTCCCGCAGCTGAGGCTCCATTGGAGCAAAGATGGCCCGGGAGCTGGGGATGGCTCTGTGGCCTCTGCCTCAGGCGCTAGAATGGCTCTGGATGCAACAGAGCGATGCCCCAGAGGGGCAGAACATCGCCCCCTGGTGGGCATGCCGGGTGGATCCCAGTCGGGCGCATGCGGGGGGAGTCTGTCTGACTGCCTCCCCGTTTCCAGCTTCAGAAAAATGGGGAAAAAAAAAAAAAAAAAAGAAACCAACATCCAAGACTCACACACTTCCTGATTTTGAAGCTACAATAAAGCAACAGCAATCAAGGCAGTATAGTACAGTAGTTGCCCTTATGTGGTTTTGCTTTCTGAGGTTTCAGTGACACATGGTCAACTGTGGTCCAAAAATATTAAATGGAAAATTTCAGAAATAAACAATTAAATTTTAAATTACATGCTTTCTAAGTTGCGTAATGAAATCTTAGGACGTGAATTATGCCTTTGTTCAGTATATCCACGCTTTGTATGCTACCCACTACTTAGTCATGTAGTAGCTGTTTGTGTTAACAGATTTACTGTTAGGGTATCACAGCGCTTGTGTTCAAGTAACCCTTATAGTAGCCTAACAGTGTGTCACAGTGCCTGTGTCATTCACCTCACTTCCTCTCATCACATAGGCAGTGTATCATCTCACATCATCATAAGAAGGGTGAGTACAGTACATTAAGCTATTTTGAGAGAGAGAAGTCATATTCACATAACTTTTACTATAGTATATTCTATTTTATTATTATCGTTAACTTCTTATTGTGCCTAATAGTATGTATAGGGTTCTGCACCATCCACTGGGGATCTTGGAATGTATCCCCCACAGATAAGGAAGGGGGCTACTATATAAGTGAAAGAATGCATATATAGTGTAGAGAAGAGAGCTCAGAAGTAGACCTACACAAATATAGGTAATTGGTCTTTGACAAAGGAAGAGTGGCAGTTGAGTGAAGAAAGGAGTCTTTTCAACAAATAAGTCTGCAAGGAACAATTAAAGTCCACATACAAAACTGGACACAGCCCTTACACTTCAAAATGTATCATAGATATAAATGTAAAAATCACAAAACTTCTAGAAGAAAAAAACGAGAAAATCTAGGTGACCTTGGCTTTGGCAGTATCTTTAGATATAACAACAAAACACACTATCTGATAAAGGATTGCGAAATTAGCCAATTGCAAAGTTAAAGAGCAGTATTCAAAAGGCTGGCCTTATGTCTGATAGCAGTTGCAAGTTCAAGGGTCTCTAAAACCACCTGTAGGTTGGACTGTAGAATTTATTGAAAGCTGTTATACTTGTTGCAGGAAAGCAACCCAGTGGAGGATTGACACTCAGATAACTATGAGGAAAAGAGAATTTATTAAAGCCAGCAGAGCACGCGGGGCCTGTGGCTCCAAAGACACGTGCTTCTGGAAATTAGATTTCTTACATCTTATATACCCTTTACAGAACACAGGTTCTCATACATGGATCTCATGATTCCTTGTCTACAGGTACATACGTCAATCACGCGATTTCAGGATGGGATGGGGCTTACATGATGTCAGAGGATAAACGTTTGTAAATCGCCTATTAGGAGAAAGAAAGGGGAGAGGAAAGGGCTACTCAAATCTCCCTTCCCCCTCCCGCATTCCTGGCTGTTTACCTTCTTCCTCACAGGTGTGGGGAAGGGAGGGGTCCGAGTCTCCTTCCTCCTTCCTTTCAAAACCTTCTAATACAAAAACCTCTCCATTTACAACATAACAGCCCTTCATGAGCAGGAATGCGATCAGCCATCTTGAGTTGGTGTAAATCACACACAAGTATAAAAATCATATTTACAAAATCTCTCTGAACACTTGGCCTAAATAATAAAATGCCTTTTAAACCTCTTAGTAAAAGGGGGTGTTTCTTATCTCGTACTCACGGTATTTATTACAGTGGAAAGATACAGATTTAAATAAATCAGTTAAGTAAAAAGGTGCATGGGGCAGAGTCCAGAAAAGTATTAAGTGTGGATCTTCCAGTTGTCCTTTTCTCATGAAGTCAGGTACAGCTTTACTTTGCCAGTATAGATGTTTGACATCATGCACACAGTATTGCCAGCCAGAGAAGCTTGCGTGAGCTTTGGTGTCCAGAGTCTTTATTGGGATTCAGTCATGTAAACCTGACTACTCGTGTGGCTGATTTAAGTCTTCGGTCCCTCTGGAGGTCGAGCTGATACTACAAGGCACAAATGCCCCCCACTTAAATCACGTTGGTGTGACTCAAAGATTCCACCCTAAATCACATTGTTACTATCTGGCTGGCCCAATGCCCTCAGTTAAAGACATTTTTATCAGACATGACACTTACAAGGTTTTTTATTTTAATTTTATTTTTTTAATTTATTAGTTTTAGAGACAGGAAGAGAGAGAGAGAAACACTGATTTGTTCTACTTATTTATGCATTCATTGGTTGATTTTTGTGTGTGCGTTGATTTTTGTGTGTGCCCTGATTGTGACATTCCAATGTTTTAAAGATTAATTTCCAGAAGCTAAGGGCAAAAGGACCTCTCTTTGGGTAAAATTAAATTAGTGCACAACCTAAATTTGTATCTAAAATATAAAAACTCAAAAAGTGGGCAAAAGACTTGAACACACACCTCATCAAAGAGTGTATACAGAAGGCAAACAAGTGTGAAAGATGAAAAGATATGAAAGATAATAAGACTATCATTTGTCATTAGGGAACTATAAATGAAAACAATAATGAAATAGCATTAACACCTGTTAGAATGGCTAAAATCTAAAAAGCTGACAGTACCCGACTGCTGACTAGTATGCAGAGCAAGAGACTTGTTAACTGTTGGTGGGAATGCAAAATGGTGCAGGCTCTTTGAAGATAGTTTGGTAATTCCTTATAAAGCTAAACATTTTGGCCCCCATTTTTCTTTATATATTTACTTATGTGATTAATCTCCCATATATAACCAATTCCCCATCTCTGCCACCCCACTAACTGAACATTCATCTCACATTACTTCAACCCCAACTTACAGAGAATGTCTCTTCTTAAACAGTCATGGAACATTTACAGAAGGTAACCATAATAGAAAACAAAAACATTTCGATATACTCTATGAAGCAGAAATTTGATAGCTCCTTGTATCTGGCCACATGTAATAAAATTTGAAATTCCAAGAAGAAAAGAAAATTAAACAAATCAAGAAAAAGAAAAAAAGCCTGACCTGTGGTGGCGCAGTGGGATAAAGCGACGACCTGGAACACTGAGGTTGCTGGTTCGAAACCTTGGGCTTGCCTGGTCAAGGCACATATGGGAGTTGATGCTTCCTGCTCCTCCCCCCTACTCTCTCTCTCTCTCTCTCTTTCTCTCTCACTCCTCTCTCTCTAAAAATCAATAAATAAAATAAAAAAAGAAAAAGAAAAAAAATTGAAATTAATTCTAGAAGTCTTCCTGTCACTTCTTTCCTCAAATAGCTGTTAAAGCAGAAGCCTAAACTACAATGACTTCAAAATAACAAGAAATTAGAATTTCATATGGGATGCAGCCAAAGCTATTTACGTGCTTTTATTAAGAAATTATTTATTGCAGCAGTGGCCGTGGGCGAGCCGACCTCAGGGTGAAGAAAGCAAGACTTAAAAAGGCCAGACCAGCCTGACCAGGTGGTGGTGCAGTGGATAGAGCGTCGGACTGGGATGCGGAAGGACCCAGGTTCGAGACTCCGCGGTCGCCAGCTTGAGCGCGGGCTCATCTGGCTTGAGCAAAGCTCACCAGCTTGGACCCAAGGTCGCTGGCTCCAGCAAGGGGTTACTCGGTCTGCTGAAGGCCCACGGTCAAGGCATATATGAGAAAGCAATCAATGAACAACTAAGAAGTCGCAACGCGCAACGAAAAACTAATGATTGATGCTTCTCATCTCTCTCTCCGTTCCTGTCTGTCTGTCCCTGTCTATCTCTGCCTCTGTTAAAAAATAAATAAATAAATAAATTTAAAAAAAAAAAAAAAAAAAAAAAAAAAAGGCCAGACCAGCTCTAAGACAACAGGAAAATGGCTACCTGGGATGAAAAGACAGTCACCCGCAAGGCCAAGGTGGCTCCCGCCGAGAGGATGAGCAAGTTCCTGAGGCACTTCACCGTTGTTGGGGACGACTACCATGCCTGGAACATCAACTACAAGAAGTGGGAGAATGAAGAGGAGGAAGGGGAGGAGGAGGAGGAGCTTTTAAAAAAAAAAATTATTTATTGATTTTAGAGAGATAGGAAGAGATATAAATATATAGAGAGAGACTTTTTTTTTTGTCCCACTTATTTTATACATTCATTGGTTGATTCAGAATGTATGTGTCCTGTCCAGGGATCACACCTGTAACCTTGGTGTATCAGGATGTAGATAGGCTAGCCAGCTGTGCTACTTGGCCAGATCCCTAGTCAGGGCATATGCAAGAATCTACCAATGAATACATGGATTAGTAGAACAACAAACTAGAGTTTCTCTCTCTCTCCCCCTTCCTCTCTAAAATCAATAAAACAAAATAAACCCAAATTGAATAAAATCAGAAGATAGAAATACAGTAAAACTGAAAAAGCTGGTAGATTGACCATAATAAACTCTAGGATGTCATTTAGCAAAATTTTAGGCCGTAGCTGGATAGCTTGGTTGGTTGGAGTGGCATTCCAAAGCACAGAGGTTGCTGGTTCGATCCCCAGTCAAGGCACATATAGGAACAGCTCAATGTTCCTGTCTCTCTCTCTTCCTATCTTACTGAAATCAATAAATTTAAAAAATTTAAGTTTTTTTTTTTTTGAACTATGAGAACCATGCCCTGGCCAGGTAGCTCATTTGGTCAGAGCATCATCTCAAAGTGCCGAGGTTGCCTGTTCGATCCCCGGTTAAGGCACATAACAGGAACAGATCAATGATGCGGTTTCTTTCTCTTTACTCAGCCCCTGCTTCGTCTTTCTCTAAAAAAAGAGTCAAAATTTATTGTAAAAAATGAAATATGAGGAATGTTAGAGTTTTTTATATAGAAATTTTAAAATGATCAGATTATCATATAGCAGTTATGTTGAATTTGAAAATACAGCTGAAAATTAGATTATGAGAAGGGAAATATTTCAAGATTGATTTTTTTTTTTTTTTTTTTTTTTTTACAGAGACAGAGTCAGAGAGGGATAGACAGGGACAGACTGACAGGAACGGAGAGATGAGAAGCATCAATCATTAGTTTTTTGTTGTGCGTTGCAACACCTTAATTGTTCATTGATTGCTTTCTCATACATGCCTTGACCGTGGGCCTTCAGCAAACTGAGTAACCCCTTGCTTGAGCCAGCAATCTTGGGCTCAAGCTGGTGAGCTTTTGCTCAAACCAGATGAGCCCTCGCTCAAGCTGGCGACCTCAGGGTCTCGAACCTGGGTCTTCTGCATCCCAGTCTGATGCTCTACCCACTGCGCCACCGCCCAGACAGGCTGATTTTTTTTTAAATAGGAAAATTTGGAAGTCTAATATGTTGGAAGAAATATCAATAGAAAATGTCTGGAAAATAACTTTAAAACAGACTACTGCTGACAGTTTTATGGGCAAGTTTTTTCCTGTTTCTATGAATAGATAAACCAGGCAATAAAACATGCAGAGTGTAAAACTAAAGGTTTATCAGTACACGAAACAAAACTGATTTAGCTATATAATAAAAATTAACAATACAGAAAGTTATAAACCAGCCATATACTATAGAAGCAAAAATTTTTTAATAAAATTAACATATTATGAGAATTATATACCTTGAACCAAGCAAAATGTATCTGAAAGTAAAGATGGTTGATTTAATATTAAGAAATTACCAACAATATGTTTATATCAGTAGATCAAAGAACTACATATATATATATTTTTTTTCTATTTTTCTGAAGCTGGAAACTGGGAGAGACAGTCAGACAGACTCCCACATGCGCCCGACCGGGATCCACCCAGCACGCCCACCAGGGGCAACGCTCTGCCCACCTGGGGGCGATGCTCTGCCCCTCTGGGGCGCCGCTCTGCTGCGACCAGAGTCACTCTAGCGCCTGGGGCAGAGGCCAAGGAGCCATCCCCAGTGCCCGGGCCATCTTTGCTCCAATGGAGCCTTGGCTGCAGGAGGGGAAGAGAGAGACAGAGAGGAAGGGGGGGGTGTGGAGAAGCAAATGGGCGCTTCTCCTATGTGCCCTGGCTGGGAATCGAACCCGGGTCCCCCGCACGCCAGGCCGACGCTCTACCGCTGAGCCAATCGGCCAGGGCCAGAACTATATTTTTGTATAGGATACTTTTCATGCTGTATTTAAAAACTTTTTGATAACCTTACAAATTAGGAATTAAAAGATACTTTTACATACATTTTTTAAAACCTATCAAGTTATTAGCATATACCTTATTTATTTACTTATTTATTTTTAGCAAATACCATATTTAATACTTTCCCATTAGAAGCAGACATTCCCAGCCTGGCTTGTGGTGGTGCAGTAGATAGGGTGGGGACCCAGAACACGGAGGTCACCTGTTCAAAACTCAAGGTCGCTGGCTTGAGACGGGTTGCTGGCTCAACTTGAGTGCAAGGTCGCCAGTCTGATCCCTGTTCAAGGTATATACGAGGAGCTATCAATGCACAACTAAGTGGATGAACGAGTTGATGCTTCTCTCTCTCCCATCCTGTCTCTTTCTCTCTCAAAAAGAGAAACAGACATTCCCATTGAAAGCAGGAACAAGATAAGGAGGTCCACTGGCACCACAATTATTTATTTAGTTTTCTGTTGTTGTTTTTTTAATGTTAGATTTATTGAGGTATAATTTACATGCAGTAAGTTTGTTTGCTCTTTTTGGCCTGGCCGAATGCTGAGCTGGTTAGAGTGTCGTCCCAGTGAGCAATGCTTGCAGGTTCCGTCTCTGTCAGGGCACAGCAGATCCATGTTTTTATTTTGCTCTCCCACTCTCCCTTCCTCTCTCTAAAATCAACAAATTAAAAAAAAATTTTTTTTAAATAAAGTTTACTCTTTTTGTTTTTATTTTAAATTGATATTTAGAGAAAGAGGAAGGGAGAGAGACAGAGCGAGCTAGAGAGAAACATCCATTTGTTGTTCCACTTATTCATTCCATAATTGGTTGATTCTTGTATGTGCCCTGACTGGGGATCAAACCCACAACTTAATGTGTCAGGACAGTGTTCCAAACAACTGAACTATCCAGCCAGGGCCTTCATAGTTGTTTTTTGTACATTGTATATTTTGGACCCTGCTGCCATGTTAAACTTACTAAAGTTAAAATATTAAAAACTAATATTTGCAAGGAGCTGATTCTTTGAAAAGATCAACAAAATTGACAAATCCTTGGCAAGACTCACTAAGGGAAAAAGAGAAAAAGACTCATATAAACAAAATCAAAAATGAAAGAGAAATCATCACAGATAGCATAGATACACAAAGAATTATTGTAGAATACTATGAAAAACTATATGCCATCAAATTTAACAATCTAGAAGAAATGGATAAATTCCTAGAACAATGCAATCTTCCTAGGTTGGGTCACAAAGAAGTAGATAGCCTGAATAGACGCATAAGCAGGGAGGAATAGAAATAGCTATCAAAAACCTCCCCCCCAAAAAAAGTCCAAGACTGGATGGTTATACTAGTGAATTCTATCAAACATTCAAAGAAGACTTGGTTCCTGTTCTACTCAAAGTCTTCCAAAAAATTGAATGAGAAGCAATACTTCCAAACACATTTTATGAGGCCAACATAACCCTCATACCAAAACCTGGCAAGGACAACACACAAAAAAGAAAACTGCAGACCAGTATCTCTAATGAATACAGATGCTAAAATTTTAAACAAAATACTAGCAAATCGAATACATTAAAAAAATAATTCATCATGATCAAGTGGGATTCATCCCGGAATCACAAGGATGGTTCAACATATGTAAAACAGTTAACGTAATACACTGTATCAACAAAACAAAGAAGAAAAACCATATGATCCTATCAATAGATGCAGAAAAGGTATTCAATAAGATATATCATTTTATGTTTAAAACACTCAACAAAATGGATATAGAAGGAAAATATCTCAACATAATAAAGGCCATTTATGACAAACCATCAGCTAACATATTAAATGGCAAAAAAAACTGAAAACTTTTCCTCTAAAATCAGGAACAATATAAGACTGCCACTCTCTCCACTCTTATTCAATGTAGTGATGGAAGTTCTAGCCAGAGCAGTCAGACAAGAGAAAGAAAGAAAAGGCATTCATTCATATTGGGAAAGAAGAAGGCAAAGATTTCACTTTTTGCAGATGATATGATCCTGTACATTGAAAACCCCAAAGACTCCACAAAAAGACTATTAGAAACAATAAACCAATACAGTAACGTCACAGGATACAAAATTAATATACAGAAAAGTCTACTGCTTTCTTATATGCCAACAATGAAACTTCAGAAAATGAACTAAAAAAAATAATCCCTTTCACGGTTGCAACAACAAAAGTAAAATACCTAGAAATAAACATAACAGAATATAAAGGACCTATATAATGAAAATTACAAAGCATTGTTAAGGGAAATTGAAAAAGATACAATGAAATGGAAAAGTATTCCTTGAATACTTTTAAGAATAAATATAGTTTAAATGACCATATTACCCAAAGCAATATACAATTTTAATACAATTCCCATCAAAATTCCAATGTCATTTTTTAAAGAAATGGAACAAAAAAAATCATCAGGTTTATATGGAACTATAAAAAAATCCGAATAGCCAAAGTAATCTATAGAGTAATATATAGAGTAAGGAAGCAAAATATTCTCCCTTATGGTATTTCAGAAAAGGTAAAATTTGAAGCTTTGGCATTTCATAGACCCACAGTGTTTCTGCAGAGGAAGGGGGAGGTGATCTGTGCCTAGTGGAGGCAGCGTTTGTTACTCAGCACTACTTAACTGAGAATGAGCTTTTAATGAGGCACATTAAAAACTAAGGCTCTGCTGGACCCGTGGTGGTGCAGTGGCTAAAGCATTGATCTGGATGGAATGCTGAAGTTGCTGGTTCAAAACCCCGGGCTTGCCTGGTTGAGGCACATATGCGAGTTGATGCTTCCTGCTCCTTCCGCCCCCCCCCCCTAAAATCAATAAAGTCTTGAAAAATATTTTAAAAAAGGAAAAAGAAAATTCTAAGAGAACAAACAAACACGAACAACAAAAAAAACTAAGGCTGTTTTTTTAATTTAGATACACGTTGGAATCACCTACGATCTTTTGAACAATATATACCTCTTCCCATCCCCACAGATTTCTGAATTGGTTTGAGATGTGACTGGGACATGTTTTAAGTTTTCCAGTTGATTCTAACATGTAGCCAAGGCTGAAGATCACTCCTCTGAAGGCTCGCAGGAGAACTGAGCCATAGTGGGTTTGGCGAGGTTTCATATACCCAAAGAGAATGTCAGGACACAATAGCTGCTTACAAGCTAAGCATCAGCCCCAGCCCAGTCAGACTGATTCCCCCCAAGAAGCACAGATAATTCAGGCCAAGAATAGAAGAAAAACAGCCCTGGTTGTCAAAAAATGAAAAAAGGAGATCGCCAAGAATCATCATCCATATGAAATTAGAAATTGTTGGCTACCTGTATTATCTGGGGGGATCAGTCTTTGTATTATTGAAACACACTGTGAAGAAATAGGAACAAGGGACTTCTCCAGATTTATAAATGACGATTTAAAAACCTTTTAAAAATTTCTATATATTATTTTTATTTATTTATTTATTTATTTTAGAAAGGGGGGAGGGAGGGAGGGAGGGAGAGAAAGAGAGAGGGAGAGAAGGGGGGAGAAGCAGGAAACATCAACTCCCATATGCGCTTTGACCAGGCAAGCCAGTTATTTCCAACTGGTGACCTCAGCATTCCAGGTCAATAGTTTATCTACTGCACCACTACAGGTCAGGCAGATTTAAAAATATTTTTATTAATCCTTCACCTTTGCCTGTTTAAAGCTGGGAATATTCAAAGGATGACCCAGTATGTTCATGACAAACATTTTGAAGTTCTGCATTCTGACTTGGAACCACAGATTAGCTCAGTCCTTCTAGACTGGGTTTTGGAAGTATGTGAAGTATACACACTTCATAGGGAAACATTTTATCTTGCACAAGACTTTTTGATAGATTTATGTTAACACAAAAGGTTATAATTAAAAATATGCTTTAGCTCATTGGAATTACCTCATTATTCATTGCTTCCAAACTTTAGAATATCTGTGCTTCTGAGTTCCAAATTTGTTATGTCACTGATGGTCCTTGCAGTGAAGAGGATATCTTAAGGATGGAACTTATATTAGAGGCTTCAGAATGGGAACTTTGTTATGTAACAGTCCTCTCCTGGCTAAATCTCTGCTCCTAAAGTTCTACCTCAGTATTCTGAAGAAAAGTTTCTTCATAGCTCAGCTTTCAGATCTGTGTATTCTAGCCATTGAGTCATTCGAGTTCCAGTAGAGAACACTAGCTTCTACCTTGTGCCATTTTCCTCTATTGAAGTCATTTAAAAAGCCTCAGTTTTGGAATTGGACAGCATTTCTGAATGTGTAGATTGAATGGTGACTTTTACTTTTGTCAGTGTAGTGAAAAGTACTAGTCCAGGAAGCTGAAGATTGTGCTTTGCCATTGATTTGAGAGAGAGAAAGAGAGAGAGAAGCATCAACTTCTTGTTTCACTTAGGTATTCCATTTAGTGGGGCACTCTCTGGTCGCTCCTCACCCACGACTCGACGTGTTAGGACCATAGTCTATCCACTGAACCACACCTGTCCAGGGCCGAAGCTGAAGATTTTAAAGATTTCTATGGAAGACAGACACAATATTCAGGTACATACAAGTTATATGGCTATGCTGGAGGAACTAAATTACATAAACACCTTCAGGAAGGGGGACAGTTGTCACAAGTATTTAATGGAAGCATTATGACACCACTAAGGAGCACTGAAAAACCACCAGGAAATACTAAAGAAGTTAATAAGCGAACAGTCATTCACGGAGTATTGAGTAGAATTTCATAAAAATTTAACTACTAAAGCTTTATAGGAAAATAGTGCTATATCTGTCCTAGCCCATTCAGTAATTTCACTGCTATTCTTTAATTTAAAAAAAAAGAAAACACTTAAAATTGGCACTAAGGAAGCTGTTTAAAGAAACAGCAGGACTTGTTTATAAAAATGAATTCATTCCCAAGGTGACTGGATAGAAGCCAGCTACAATTTACCGTATGTCCCCATGTATAAGACACCCCTTTTAAAAAAATTTGGGGTCTGAAAACTGGGTACATCTTACACAGTGGTTGTAGATGTTTTTACTTGCATTTCCTGCTTGAGAAGTTGTATGAATTTTATGATGAATAAAACTTAGTTCAATAACTTTATGTAATTATTTTTTTTCAAATTTCAGGCCCCCAAATTAAGGTGCATTTTATACATGGGAGCATCTTATACATGGGGAAATACGGTATAACATAAAAAATTTTTGACCCAGTGTTACTATGTTTATCTTGATAAATGAGGAACTTTATCAATAAGTTTTAGAGTAGATAAGTGATACTTTAAAAGGCATATTAGACTGACCAGGCGGTGGCACAATGGATAGAGCATTGGACTGGGATGTGGAGGACCCAGGTTTGAGACCCCGAGGTTGGGCTCATCGGCTTTAAGCAAAGCTCACCAGCTTGATCCTAAGTCAAGCAAGGGGTTACTTGGTCTTCTGTAGCCACCTGATCAAAGCACATATGAGAAAGCAATCAATGAACAACTAAGGAGCCCCAACGAAGAATTGATGTTTCTCATTTCTCTCCCTTCCTGTCTGTCCCTCTCTCAGACTCTGTCTCTGCCACACACAAAAATAAAAAAATAAAAGGTATATTAAATGATATAGTACTTTGAATCTATTTTTTAGATGCTCACAATTCATGTACTCTTGCAATTGATTTTTTAAAAATTTTTTATTTATTCATTTTAGAGAGGAGAGGGAGAGACAGAGAGAGGAGAGACAGAGAGAGAAGGGGGGAGGAGCTGGAAGCATCAACTCTCATATGTACCTTGACCAGGCAAGCCCAGGGTTTCCAACCGGCGACCTCAGCATTTCCAGGTCGACGCTTTATCCACTGCGCCACCACAGGTCAGGCAGTAATTGATTCTTGAAAATAAAATTTAAACCTGTTTACAAAGAAAAAGGCTCACAGAATTTCTCGCAGGCTGTTGGAGACTTTGTAAGGTTTGGAAGATCTACACTAGCAGATGGAGGAAATATTAAGTGACATTTAAATATTATCACTAAGATATACTAGAAAAAGCAATTGTTTTATTAATAAAAGACAACTCAGTAAATGAAAGTCATTTTATATTCCTGGAAGGGAAAAGTAAGTATTTTAAAATTGAAAGTTCTTTTTAAGGCCCTGGCCGGTTAGCTCAGTGGTAGAGCGTCCGCCTGGCGTGCAGAAGTCCTGGGTTCGATTCCCGGCCAGGGCACACAGGAGAAGCACCCATCTGCTTCTCCACACCTCCCCCTCTCCTTCCTCTCTGTCTCTCTCTTCCCCTCTCGCAGCTGAGGCTCCATTGGAGCAAAGATGGCCTGCGTGCTGAGGATGGCTCCTTGGCCTCTGCCTCAGGCGCTAGAGTGGCTCTGGTTGCAACAGAGGGACGCCCCGGAGGGGCAGAGCATCCCCCTGGTGGGCGTGCCGGGTGGATCCCAGTCAGGCGCATGCGGGAGTCTGTCTGACTGTCTCTCCCTGTTTCCAGCTTCAGAAAAATACAAAAAAAAAAAAAGTTTTTTTATTTTTTATTTTTTTTTATTCATTTTAGAGAAGAGAGAGAGAAGGAGAGAGAGAGGAGAGAGAGACAGGGGGAAGGAGCTGGAAGCATCAACTCCCATATGTGCCTTGACCTGGCAAGCCCAGGGTTTCGAATCGGCGACCTCAGCATTTTCAGATCGACGCTTTATCCACTGCGCCACCACAGGTCAGGCCAGAAAGTTCTTTTCAAAGCAAATAAAAATTATGTAATACCATTTCAGTCAAATCTTATTTGAATTTTTACAAACTAATAATGTCGGCCCTGGCGGGTTGGCTCATTGGTAGAGCATCAACCCAGTGTGTGTAAGTCCTGGGTTCGATTCCCAGCCAGGGCACACAGGAGAAGCGCGCATCTGCTTCTACACCCTTTCTCTCTTCTTTCTCTCTTATCTTTTCCCCTTCTACAGCCAAGGCTCCATTGAAGCAAAGTTGGTTTGGGTGCTGAGGATGGCTCTGGTTGCAACAGAGCAATGCCTTGGATGGGCAGAACATTGTCCCCTAGTGGATATGCTGGGTGGATCCTGGTCTGGCGCATGCAGGCATCTGTCTCTCTGCCTCCCCGCTTCACGTCAGAAAAATACAATAAATAGGCCCTGGCCGGTTGGCTCAGCGGTAGAGTGTCGGCCTAGCGTGCGGAGGACCTGGGTTCGATTCCCGGCCAGGGCACATAGGAGAAGCGCCCATTTGCTTCTCCACCCCTCCGCCGCGCCTTCCTCTCTGTCTCTCTCTTCCCCTCCCGCAGCCAAGGCTCCATTGGAGCAAAGATGGCCCGGGCGCTGGGGATGGCTCTGTGGCCTCTGCCCCAGGCGCTAGAGTGGCTCTGGTCGCAACATGGCGACGCCCAGGATGGGCAGAGCATCGCCCCCTGGTGGGCAGAGCGTCGCCCCCTGGTGGGTGTGCCGGGTGGATCCCGGTCGGGCGCATGCGGGAGTCTGTCTGACTGTCTCTCCCTGTTTCCAGCTTCAGAAAAATGCAAAAAAAAAAAAAAAAAAATACAATAAATAAATAAAATAAAATGAAAACTGCTAATGTCTTCTACCATCCAGACCTTGGTTTCTAATACTATTCTCTTATAAAGGGATCCAAGGCTTCTTGGAAAAATAGCTAATCTATAGGATCGTTTGGAGTATTTTTATTTTATTTTATTTATTCATTTTTTTTTTTTTTAGAGAAGAGAGAGAGGGAGAGAGAGAGACAGAGAGAGAGAAGGGGGGAGGAGCTGGAAGCATCAACTCCCATATGTGCCTTGACCAGGCAAGCCCAGGGTTTTGAACCAGCAACCTCAGCATTTCCAGGTCGACGCTTTATCCACTGCGCCACCACAGGTCAGGCCTGGAGTATTTTATAGTACCAGAAAATACAGAAATATTAAAACAAGCAAAGTGATGGAATATGTGAAAACAATGCAAGAGCCAACCTGAAAAAGCTTCCAATGGCCAAAACTGGAGCAATTTAAGCAACAAAATAAATAATGATGTTGGATTTTAACCTAAAGTATAAAATAAATGCAGATCAATACATACTTACGTAAATGATTTTTCTTTTTTTTTTTTTTTAACTAGGGAGAGAAATGAGAAGCATCAACTTATAGTTGTGGCACTTAGTTGCTCATTGATTGCCTCTCATATGTGACTTGATGGAGTGGTTCCAGCTGAGCCAGTGACCCCTGGCTCAAGCCAGCAACCTTGGGCTCCAGCCAGCGACTTGTGGGCTTAAACCAGTGAATGTGGGATAATACCAATGATTCCATGCTCAAGCCAGTGACCCCGCACTAAAGCTGGTGAGCCTGTGCTCAAGCCAGCAACCTTAAGGTTGTGAACGTGGGCCCTCAGCGTCTTAGTTCAATACTTTATCCACTGCACTACTATGGTCAGGCTTATGTAAATAATTGACTGAATAAACATGTGGGGGAAAGAGTCTCCCATATAGAATCACAAATAACACAGGAATAAAATTTTTGTTGTATCCACAAAAACACTTGTTCTTACCCTAACTCGAGTGTGCTGATCTTAAATCTGACATTAGTTTTTCTCTGTAAGCTATAGTTTTTTTGCAATTCAAGATTTTAGGTTTTCATCTTAATGTAAAATTTTCAACATTTAGTCTTAACATAATGAAGTAGAATGTCTTCTCAGGCATCATCTTTGTGAAAATATAATAATTTATATAATGCAGTAAATATACTAATACACTAAAAGATATGATTGCATCAAAATTTGTCTACAATTTCAAAATAGAACATATTAAAACACTTATTTTAATCATAAAACTCCAGCAGTAGTCTGCCATCATATTTCTGTCCCATCGCCCCATAACACTCCTCCATCGTCTTCAGATCTTGATGAAAGCGTTTTCCCTGCTCATCACTAACAGCTCCAAGATTTTCGGGAAACTTATCAAGGTGACTGTTCAGGAAGTGAATCTTAACGCTCATGTTACATCCAATGTCGCAGAAAGCCAACAGCATCCTTCGAACCAGAAGTTCATAGTTTTCTGCTTTTTAGTTGCCAAGGAAGTTCTTTGTAACTGCCACAAAAGACTGCCATGCTGCTTTCTCCTCCTTATTCATCTTCCTGGCAAATTCTTCGTCACGTATGAGGGTTCAAATTTGAGGTCCATCTAATATACTTGCTTTTATCTTCTCGAAAGACAAGGCAGGAAAAGCAGAAATATGTTGAAAGCATTCATTTTCTCTATTCATAGCCTGAACAAACTGCTTCATTAAGCCAAGTTTGATGTGAAGTGGGGGGAAAATGATCCTGTATCGATTAACTACAGGTTCATTCACAATATTTTGCATTCCTATTTCCAGAGCTTCATGTTTCGGCCACTCCTTCTGTGTCCAGTGTTTTTCCTGAGCTTGGCTGTCCCACAAACACAGAAAGCAAGGATACTTAGTGAAACCTCTCTTTTATCCTAGCAGGAAATTTACCATTTTAGGATCCACACAAATGATCCAGTTATGCTCCTCATACTTCAGAAAGTCGAGGACAGTTTTTATGTTATTATAATCTTCTCGCAGATGAATTGAATAACCAATTGGAACCGCTATATAAACATTACCGTTGTGTAGGAGAACACATTTCAGACTCCGTTTAGAGCTGTCAAGAAATAGCTGCCATTCTGTTGGACTGTAAGTGGTAACACCTAGCTGGCTAAGAAGACTACTGATATCATGACAGTAAACAAAGTGTTTGTTTTCAGAGAAAGAAGTCCACAAAAGTTTGTTCACGCTTCCTGAAATGGGATACTTTAGCTGACCGGTAAAGTACATTCTTTTCTCGAAGCCTGGAGGCTAATATCTCAGCTGCTTTCTTTGATAGGCCCAAATCTCTTACTAAGTCATTCAATTCGAGTTGACTAAACTGCTGAGGGGTTAATGTCTGCTTGGCATCAGAAAAAGACCCTTCAAATTCTACAACCATTTCCTCATGCATCTTATCAAAGTACACTTGATCACCGTGTTCACTTTCTTCATCCTTAGAAGAAATAAAACCATTGAAAACTGGAACTGGGAGTGTCTCAGAGTGTGGGATAGGTCATATTGCTGAAGGAATATTAGGATATGCAATCATGCCGTTTTTTCTTGCCAGTGTCCTTTGTATGGATCAGACAGAAATAACAGTCACTGCTGTGGGCCTTATGTTCACACCAAACCATGGAAATACCAAAAGGCATTCCTTTGCGTTTTCCTTTTGGCCAGTCACGAAGCATTTCCTCTCAATTATGACACGCAATTATGAGGAGCCCAATTCTTGTCTTGATCGCCAAGGGGAACTTGAAAATAGGCAATATATGCATGTTTCACAAATGATGAAATATTGCACCTTTGACGTTGAAGTGTGTAACAGCCACATATAGAACAGAAGGTGTAAGGACTATTCTTACATTTACGCCTACTCAAAGAAGCCATGATTCAATCTTAAAACAAGAGGGTGTTTTTATCAGATAATAATTTTTTACCTTTAAAAACAACTACAATTATGTAAAAATGGTGTTTGTAAAACATTAATTGCCTTGTGGCAATTCATGAGTCGCTACCCTTTAACTCCAATTTAAAAACCAATGCATGCCAATAACTATAACAAAAAGAAATTAAAATTGCATAAAAACTAGAGCATGCACCAAAAAACGGATTTCAGATTTGGAATGAGCAATGCAGAAATATATAGAAACAGTTCTAAAACCTCATGCAACAGAAAATGAAAAAAAAGTTGTTCCCCAGTGAGATTTATGTAGATACGCCTGGGGGGGGGGTAAAGCTTAAATCCTCTAATCCCCCCTTGAATGTGCACTGCAGTAGTGTTGTGCTTCAGTGTATGGAGATATGGGGTGGCTTTGGAGGAGTAACTTTATACAGTGGAGAAACCTAGAAAACACCATGTTGGCCAGGTGAGCCTCAAGATTAATTATATCGTAAGTCATGTTGATTGTATGTGCCCTTGATATGATGTAATGTCACCTTTCTCCCAAAAACTCATTATAATCCTAGTCTAACAATGAGAAAAAGAATGAGACAAACCCAGATTGTATAGCATTTTAGAAAATACTTGACCAGTACTCCTCAAGGTCATCAAAAAACAAGACAGATCTCCCTGGCTGGGTAGCTTAGTTAGAGCATTGTTCTTATATGCCAAGGTTGTAGGCACATATAAGAATCTACCAATGGAAAAGAAAAAAATAAAAAGAATCAACCAATAAATGCATAAATAAGTGGAACAATGATGTTTCTTTCTCCTACCTTCTCATCATATTTTTTAAAAAAATATTAAAAAAATAAGAGATCTGAGAAACTGTCACAGATCAGAGGAGGCTTCATACAGTAAACATGGTAACAAAATGTAATACAAATAAATAAATCAAATGATGGCATGCAAGAAAAAACGGCATAGCAGAATGGGAAATTCACAAAAGAAGAAATGCAAATTGATAATAAAAATTTGAATATGTTCAATTTCATCAGTAATCAAAATGCAAATTTAAATGACAAAAGCCCATGTCACATTAGCAAAGTGATTTATTTGTTGTTTATTTTTTTTGTTAATATACATTTTGGGGTAGTAGGGGAGAGTATGGAAACTCAGAATGATATAGCCTCTCTGGAGGATAATTTGTTCAGTACATATCAAAAGGCATAAAAATATATATGCTCTGACCCAGCATTTTCTCTTCTATGGATTTATCATAATTAAAGAAAGATATGTGGAAAGATATTAGCAAAGAATGTTTACCATAACCTTCTTAGTAAGTGTGAAAATTTGGAAGCAATGTGATAAATAACTACTCTATATAATAGTTATTTATTTTTTTATTAATTGATTTTAGACAGAGAGAGGAGTGGGGAGAGATGAAGAGGAGGAGCATTCATTTGCTGTTCCACTTAGTTGTGAATTCATTGGTTGCTTCCCATATGTGCTCTGACTGGGTATTGAGCCCACAACCTTGGTGTTTTGGGATGATGCTCTAACTGGCCAAGCTAACCGGCAAGGGCACTATATAGTTATTTTTAGTGTAGCTGAGTATTTTTGACATTTGAACAACAAGGGTTTGTTATGTGGACTTTTTTTTCAATAAATTATTTTTTCTTCATGATTTTCTTAACATTTCTTCTAGCTTTATTGTAAGAATACTGTATATAATAAATATAACAAACAAAATGTGTTAATTGACTGTTTATGTTATTGATAAGACTTCCCTCTGATCAACAGTAGGATAGTAGTAATTAAGTTTTTGGGGAGGCAGAAGTTATACATGAATTTTCAACTGCATGGGGCTTGGTGCCTCTCACCTCTGCATGTTCAATGGTCAAATGTACATTGTGACACTAGCATGGTGGTTGTCTATAAATACTATAAACTAATTTATTAAATTTTAAAAAGTTACTAAACCAACACATATAGTATGATCTACCTCCCTTTTTTGAGAAAGAAAAATATGTAGCATGGAAAAAGTGATATGTGTATTGATATATTAATATTCTTGTTTGAATTGTAGATAATTTTTATTTTCTTCTATATGCTTTTATATATTTTAATTTAATTTAATTTTATTTTGTGGCAGGGAGAGACAGATAGGAAGGGAGAGAGATGAGAAGCATCAGCTCTTAGTTGTGTCATTTTAGTTGTTCGTTGATTGCTTCTCATACATTCTTTTTTTTTTATTTTTTTTTATTTTTATTTTTTTTTTCTTTCTGAAGCTGGAAACAGGGAGAGACAGTCAGACAGACTCCCGCATGCACCCGACCGGGATCCACCCGGCACGCCCACCAGGGGCGACGCTCTGCCCACCAGGGGGCGATGCTCTGCCCATCCTGGGCGTCGCCATGTTGCGACCAGAGCCACTCTAGCGCCTGAGGCAGAGGCCACAGAGCCATCCCCAGGGCCCGGGCCATCTTTGCTCCAATGGAGCCTTGGCTGCGGGAGGGGAAGAGAGAGACAGAGAGGAAAGCGCAGCGGAGGGGTGGAGAAGCAAATGGGCGCTTCTCCTGTGTGCCCTGGCCGGGAATCGAACCCGGGTCCTCCGCACGGCTTCTCATACATTCTTAAGCCAAGCCAGTGACCCCTTGCTCAAGCTAGTGACCTTGGGCTTTAAGCCAGTAACCATGGGATCATTTCGATTATCCCATGCTCCAGCTAAATGAGCCTGTGCTCAAGCTGGTGACCTTGGAGGTTTGGAACCTGAGACCTCAGTATCCCAGGTTGATGCTCTATCCACTGCACCACCACTGGTCAGACTGTAAAAAGCTACTTAAAAACAACCTTTCCCTATATCAGATTAACAAAGACTTTCTTAAAATTGTGATCTGTGTTGGCAAAGGTGTGAGAACATGGTGTCTTCATTTCATCTCCACTTCTTATTCTACTTCTATTATTATCTTCTTAGCTACTTATTTTTCATATCTACTTCTAGTGTTAGTGTGAGTCAGCAGACACTCTGGGAAACAAATTGGTAATGCATACTAAACCCCTTAAGATAGTTAATATTCTTTGACCCAATAGAAACCTTTTTGGTAGGTTGTGATTAGAAAAGAGTAAGAAATTTGAGTGTAGAAATGTTTATTACATAATTATTTATAATGACAAAATATGGAGGCTGTATAAATATTCATTTTATGGAAATAAAAATATGACACATCCAGTGCAATGCATTATTATGCATTCATGATTGTGATTAGAAAATATTTATTGAGGCCTGATCATCTTTGTGTTCCATTTTAGTCTTCTGCTCAGAATGACACCTGATTGATTCTTTCCCTATGTTCTTTGCTATAGCCCCAGATAAGCAAATAAGAAGTGGGTTCCTTCTACTATTTTGTATAAATAACCAAAATTAGTTACTTTTTTCTATAAGCATTTCATTATGTGTATTTTCATTTGACTTCCTCAGTTTCAATCTGTTTGCTTTACTTTTAGTTATGGGTAATGTGAGCCTCTTCGCAGTTCTATTCTTCTGCTTGAAATTCTCTTTCCCCCACTTTATGGGGTGACACTTCCTCATCTTACAGGTTGCAGTTTAAATATCACTCCGCTCAGAGAGATCTTCCCGAACCTTATCTAAAACAGCATACATGTAATGCCTCTCTCAGCTTTCTAATGTCCACTAGATTCTTTCATGGCAATGAACACAATTGATATTTTTGTATCTGTTTACTTGTGCATAGTGTTTCCTCAGTTAGACTTGGACTCCTTGAGGCTATGGATTATATCTTTTCCTTCACCAGTGCATTTTTCGGCCCCCTTCTAATGTCTGGCACATTGTCAACAGTTACTAAATATGTATAGATTGAATAAACATACTTTAGCAGCTTTGGCAACAGCTCCTTAAGACTATCGTGTAACTTAACTAAAATATTTATAATTTAGGTTCTGGCTGGGTAGCGCTTTTGGTTAGTGTCATCCCTATACACCAACATTGCAGGTTCAATCCCCAGTCAGGGCACATAGAAGAATCAAGCAATGAATGCATAAATAAGTGGAACAACAAATCAGTGTTTTTCTTTTTTTTATTTTTTTATTTTTTATTCATTTTAGAGAGGAGAGGGAAAGACAGAGAGCGAGAGACAGACAGAGAGAGAGAAGGGGGGGAGGAGCTGGAAGCATCAACTCCCATATGTGCCTTGACCAGGCAAGCCCAGGGTTTCAAACTGGCGACCTCAGCATTTCCAGGTCGACGCTTTATCCACTGCGCCACCACAGGTCAGGCCCAGTGTTTTTCTCTGTTTCTCCCTTCCTCTCTCTCTCTAAAATCAATCAATAAATTAAAATTTTATAATTTAAACTGTACCAAGTTTTATTAACACAATTTATCTTAGCCATATTGGTCTTGATGTTTTTATATATTTTATATAGGAATTTAGAGGAAGGTGGTTAGGGTAGACATAGGCATAGATGTAAGAAAGGTTCTTATAATAGAGTTGGAACTACTCTGGGATGCTGCACAGCGGGTAGACTTTGAAAAGGTAAACGAGAGGGGGAAAGACATTTTGGACTAGATAGGCTGCTCTTGTCTAGACCAGAAATGTTTAATGGAACTCTCTGCAGTGATAGAAATGTTTTGTATCTGCAGTGTTCAGTACAGTAGCTGTTAGCCTTGAGGTTTAACATGTGTCTAGTACAATTGGGAAATTAAAATTTTAACTTATCTAACTTAATTAATTTGAATTTAAATGTCCACATGTGTCTAAGGCTACTACCATTTTGATACTGTAGCTCTAGACATTATGAGGTCATTGGAAGTTGTATTTCTTAACTCTTTTGTTTTGTTTTTAAATCAGAGAAGTGGGCCTGACCTGTGGTGGCGCAGTGGATAAAGCGTCGACCTGGAATGCTGAGGTCGCCGGTTCGAAACCCTCTGCTTGCCTGGTCAAGGCACATATGGGAGTTGATGCTTCCTGCTCCTCCCCCTGTTCTATCTCTTTCCTCTCTTTCTAATAAAAATGAATAAATAAACTCTAAAAAAGTAAATAAATAAAAAAAAAATTAAAAAATATATAAAAAATTATAATAAATCAGAGAAGTGGTGTGTATTTTAGGAAAAAAACCTGGAAACAAGATTAGACATTGTACTTGAAAATGTGAGTATGTGTAGAAAATCAGCATAGCTAATTTCCATGCCCTCATAATATGATCTGGTAGATAGTTACATTTAGCAGCAGTGGAGCAAATAAAGGCTATTATTGTGCTATTATAGTGTCATTTAGAATATAAATGTATTTGTAAAATGTAGTTAATATTTGGTTAGGTTTCCAAGAAACCTGGCCAACTCTGGTCCAAATAAATTAGCATATAAATTTAGGGGAGAGAATGCCTAACCCTCTTTGGTGTTTTCCAGATACTTAGTAGTTGTAAATAATATTTTACTTCAGTGGATTTTTCTATGTAAGGGAAATTATTTGAGAGGACTTACATAAGGTGCATTTTATTTTGCCATTGGGAAGACTCATAAATTTCCCCACACTGTGTCGTTCACTTGTGGGCAACAAGTGTAAAGGAACACAGAAGGTAGAAGTTATGCTGCCTGCTGAGAAAGGTTTGGGAGATTGAAGGGCAGTGCAAATAAAGAATTGGGACTGGAGAAAAGGCACTGCCAAGGAAGGCAGACAGGGAGAAGGAAATATAATGTAGATTAGAGATAGGCTTAAGGTCAGATCTGTGGAGTAGAGAATAGGGAGCAGGTCAGTTTGCTGTCTCATTCAGTGCCTGGTGCTAAGTATTGGTAAAGAGAGGAGTGAATGATAGCTAGGGAAAAGAAGGCTTGCTCTTGCAGAAACAGTGGAATCCCACTTTGGTGCCACTTCATTTTGTCTGTCCTTGACCTCATCCATCACATGTCTTCCTGACCTTGGGGTGCAGTTGAGTTTTTTGTTAGAACATATACTAAATGTATGGATATTTTATTTGTACTTGTTATCATTGTCCAGCTTTGGGGAATCGGGGTGGGGTGAAGTGGGATTGCTCTGCTGTTTAAAAGTATGGTGCGTTGCCTGACCTGTGGTGGCGCAGTGGATAAAGTGTCGACCTGGAAATGCTGAGGTTGCCGGTTCAAAACCCTGGGCTTGCCTGGTCAAGGCACATATGGGAGTTGATGCTTCCAGCTCCTCCCCCTTCTCTCTCTCTGTCTCTCTCTCGCCCTCTCTTTAAAAAAAAAAAAAAAGTATGGTGCGTTTACTGGGAAGATTTAATTCCTTTTTTTTTTTAAGACTGTAACAGAGTAGGTGTGATCATATCTAGCCCCTGTCCTGGCCTCGGGTAACATGGTGAGCACTATTGGCTGACCTGATGGGTAGAGGCCTGCACTCTTTTCTCTGTGTAGTTTTTGGAAGGTAATCAAGATGATTAGAAGCAGGATGGAGAGTTAAACATCTTTTTCAGTGCGGGCATGTAAATGCATGTAAACATGTAAGATTTTAATATATAAGAATGATTGGATGCTGTGAAATTTCCAAGTTTCTTTCTTTTTCTTTTTTCTTTTTTTTTTTGTATTTTTCTGAAGCTGGAAACGGGGAGAGACAGTCAGACAGACTCCCGCATGCGCCCGACCGGGATCCACCTGGCACGCCCACCAGGGGACGATGCTCTGCCCACCAGGGGCGATGCTCTGCCCCTCCGGGGTGTCGCTCTGTTGCGACCAGAGCCACTCTAGCGCCTAGGGCAGAGGCCAAGGAGCCATCCCCAGTGCCCGGGCCATCTTTGCTCCAATGGAGCCTTGGCTGCGGGAGGGGAAGAGAGAGACAGAGAGGAAGGAGAGGGGTAGGGGTGGAGAAGCAGATGGGCGCTTCTCCTGTGTGCCCTGGCCGGGAATCGAACCCGGGACTTCCGCACGCCAGGCCTACGCTCTACCACTGAGCCAACCAGCCAGGGCCTCCAAGTTTCTTTTTTAATTCAAAACTCCTCTGAAATCTGATAGTCCATAAAAACTTAGTGTATGGAATATTAACCAATTCTTTTATTCAAATATTATAGTGATTTCACATCTGATAGTGAAAACAGATTTTTAGAAGCTGAAAAGATACAAGTTCATATAGGTTGTATTTTCAGTTTTAAAAATATATTTGCAAGCCCTGGCCGGTTGGCTCAGCGGTAGAGCGTCGGCCTAGCGTGCGGAGGACCCGGGTTCGATTCCGGCCAGGGCACATAGGAGAAGCGCCCATTTGCTTCTCCACCCCTCCACCGCGCTTTCCCTCTCTGTCTCTCTCTTCCCCTCCCGCAGCCAAGGCTCCATTGGAGCAAAGAGGGCCCGGGCGCTGGGGATGGCTCTGTGGCCTCTGCCCCAGGCGCTAGAGTGGCTCTGGTCGCAACATGGCGACGCCCAGGATGGGCAGAGCATCGCCCCCTGGTGGGCAGAGCGTCGCCCCTGGTGGGCGTGCCGGGTGGATCCCGGTCGGGCGCATGCGGGAGTCTGTCTGGCTGTCTCTCCCTGTTTCCAGCTTCAGAAAAATGAAAAAAAAAAATATATATATATATATATATATATTTGCAGCCCAATTTAATTTGCACCTTTTACTGTATCGTTTTTGACATACCTCTTTAGGCATATAAGCAGTGGTGAGATTCAGCCAGTTCGCACCAGTTCAGTAGAATCGATACCTAATTTTTTGTTGAGTTTGGTGAACCTGTGGTTAAATGGCACTTGTAATCAGGGTTCTCTCTAAGGTGGGTGCATGGAAATCACAAATTTACATTCCTTACTCTTTTTTTTTTAAGAGTATTTTTTTAAACATTCTTTTTTTCTCCAAGACTTTATTTATTCATTTTAGAGAAGAGAAAGAGGAGGGGGGGGGCAGGAAGCATCAATTCCCATATGTGCCTTGACTGGGCAAGCCAGGACTTGGAACTGGTGACCTCATCGTCCCAGGTTGATGCTGTTATCCACTTTGCCACCAAAGGTCAAGTCTCCTTACTCTTTGTTTTTGGTATTTTTCTGAAGTGAGAAGCGGAGAGGTAGAGAGACAGACTTGCACATGCGCCCAACTGGGACCCACTGGCAAGCCCACCAAAGGCGATGCTCTGCCCATCTGGGGCACCACTCTGTTGTGGCCAGAGCCATTCTAGAGCCTGAGGAGGAGACCATGGAGCCATCCTCAGCACTGGGTCAACTTTGCTCCAATGGAGCCTTGGCTGCGGGAGGGGAAGAGAGAGAGAGAAAGAGGAAGGAGAGGAGGAAGGGTGGAGAGAAGCAGATGGGCGCGTCTCCTGTGTGCCCTGGCCGGGAATCGAACCTGGGACTTCCACATGCAGAGCTGAGGCTCTACACTGAGCCAACCGGCCAGGGCCAGTTTTATTGTTTTTTGTCAGGGATTATTTAATATTTTTATTAATATTTTAAAACTCTTATAATCTAGTTTTGTGTACCTCTTTTATTCTTATTTAAATATTAAATGCATGAAATAATAAACTACCTTTCAGTATATCTTTTTTATATTTAAAACAGTCATTAGAGCAGAGAATCGGTTGTTAAATTATTTGAATCCCACCACTGCATGTAAGTGTAACGTGGTACATAGTCTGCATAGATAAGTTGGACTAAGAAAAGCCTCCCTTTGATCTATTTCATTCAATATATGTTTATCTGAGTGTCTAACAAGCACTGTTTAGACACTGGGGTCTACAACAGGGAACAAAGCACAGCTCTCCTGGAGCTGTTGTTACGGCGTACTCTCAGAGGGGTAGAGCTCAGAGCAGGTGGTAACTGATCAAATGAGCAAAGGTACCTTAGTTATATATATAGGAAAGTTGTACAGGGAACTGTGATATAAACTAGTAAACTCACTGAAGACAGGGATTTTTGTTTGGCTTTCGTCTGTTGTGTTCGTTGCTCTATCTCCAGAGCCCCAAATAGTGCTTGGATTATAAATAGGCATTCAAGAAGTATATGTTGTTGATTAAAGAGTTTATTGTTTTAAATTTGTATAATCATAGATATGTACTTTAGTAAATAATGTTTACATTTAGCTAGTTGAAAATTTTATAATCTGTTACCTTATTTTTATGTTTGTTACCTCCTTTTTGTTTGTCCTTGTGCCAGATATCAGGGTGCAGGAAAACTTATTAATATAAATACTTAGTCATATGGTGGTCTAATATTGCAAAGGATAGATCTGGAAAGCTACTTAAGAAGTTATCTTTTATTTGGCTTCCTGCCTAGGAAAAACTAAGTGAAATGGTGAGGTATGTATTTTTAATTAATCATTAAAAAAACTAGGACAGCATAATTGGGTTCTCTTTTGAGAAAATGGAGAAAGGTACTTAACCCTAGATACAAAGATACTAACCTGAAAATTTTAGAACTTCTGTGTGGGAAAGTGGAAAAAAAAAAGAGAGAGAGCCAGCTAAGCTGCTCTTTGTTGATATCAGAAACGGGCCTGTCATTCATTTTGGCATTGAAGCATAGCCTCCTATCTCAGGGGGCAGGACCAGTACTTTTTTTTCCTCCCTGAAGAGGTGGACAGTTATTACAGGTTGAAACGCCCTGACCAGTTTTTCAAGAGTTTCTCCTCTTTTTTTTCTCTGAAACTCATAGTCCTTTTGCTCTGCTTTCAAGATGCAGTAAGGTCTACTGCTTTGGAGCCAGCATATTCCCTGACATGTATAATTCGGATTATGCAGGTTTCACGAGTAAGTTTAATCTTATCTTTTTAGCTAGTTAAAATTCAAATGCTTTTTGGAAAAATGGAGTTAGGCATTTTATCTTTTCACCACTTTTATTTTAGGTATATTTTAAGCAACCTTTACTTTTAAAAAAGCAAGATTTTACATTAAAAGATCCCTTTGTCTCAAAAGACCTACACTTTTAGTTTCTTCATTTGAAGTGTCTTTCCTTGCATTAGGTAGCATTCCTATATCTTCTGAAAGACAGTTAACAGTTTTCTTGAGCATCTTTTTAGTTTTCCTGAGAAGTATTTTAAATTGAGCTTTCTGAGCTCGATTGCTTATGTCTGACACAGTCTCAAGTTTCCAGTGAATGGTAACAAAGACTGTAGAGTGTTGTTGGTACTGCAGTGAGAGGCATGCTTCTTTAGACCAGGTAAGAGAGATCATTTTGTTTCTTACTCTTGGGTGAGTTTCTACAAGCGCTTATTTTATATTCTTTCAACAGCGGCAGTATTAAGTGGATAAATAGCAAGGAGCATGCTGAATTCAAGACGTCCTTGCTTGTTGCAGACAGGAAAACTACAGAGTATGGGGGTTGGGGAGGGTGGGGGGGAGGGGTAGAGTAAGCTTAGTTTATCACTTAAGTGTTACTTACACAAATCAATTAAAATGTGAAAATTATTCCGGAGCTCAGTTTTTCTTCATTCAAGAACTAAGAAAGCAGTTGAGGAAATGCATCATTTTAAAGGTACTTCATGGTTATTACTTGTGAATGCAATTCAAATGATAGTTTTTACTTTCATTTTTTCCAGTAGTTTAAAATAAGCTTTGCCCTCAACTATACATTTTTTTCCATTTATGAAAACTTTAAAGTTGTCAACAGCAAAATATGCTTCCTCAGGATCCTTAGAATAAACCTGACACTTAAAAAATATTTCAGCTTTTATAGCTGTTTTATTTTATTTTTTTCCTAGTACATTTTTCTTAAAAAGTATTTGTGCTTTGAAAATGTCAGCTGTATTCTAATGAAGCTCGGGCATTGTTTGCTCATAAAGGGGCCGGTGCATTCCACTGCTTTATGGTTTATTATGAGGCACAGTGTGAGAGTGTGGGTGGCTCCATTCGGTGTCTGCCTCTTGGGGTAGTGACTGCCATTATGTTAGTGTTGCATTGGCCAAGAAAATATAGCATGCAAGAAAGAGCCTATATGAATCTGGATACTGTGAAGAACATCTTAACCCTAAACAATACTGAGTGAGCCTGGAATGTGTGACAACTTAAATTGAGTTGATCACTTCAAAAATACTCTTGAAGTCTGTGTTTTTAGTTACAATTTCTACCAGTCTCATCTCTTGGGTTTTTGGGGTTTTTTCTTTTTTAATGTATGTAACATTTACTCATTGTTTGAACTTTAATAAGGAAGTCAATGTTTCTGAATAAACTATGACATTTTAAGTTGATACAGTAAAATGTTAAATAATACATTTACTTAAAAAAACTTTTGAGCAACTTAGTATGGGTGGGGAGGGGGAGAGAGACGGGGGGGGGGGGAGAAGAGAGAGGGGGAGAGAGAGAGAGGGGGAGAGAGAGAGAGGGGGAGAGAGAGGGAGGGAGGGAGGGAGAGGGAGAGGGAGGGAGGAGGAGATCAGGCAAGACCCTTTCTTTCAGTTAGGAAAGCCCTGGTGAAGAAAAAAAGCAACAGATGTTTCTTCTGTTACAATTGAGGCTGTTTCATTCAAAATTCACAGTAGCTGAAATGGGGAAAGGAGGTCATAAATCTGACTTAATCAGTGAATAAATAAGTCATTTAAATTTATTCTTTTATATCCAGAATTTGAGAGTCAGTATAGGGAACACAATTCTGAGTAACATACCTTTTGATATTAAAAAAATTATGTGTAATTAATGGAAATGTGAAAAAGTTAATTTTAGTGCATAAAAGTGGCCATTAAGTCATATGGAATATTAGGATGAAAACTAAGCCATTATAAAATATGTAAGAAATACTGAGGTTGCAACTTTTTGTAATTGCATAATAGGTATTAAGGCTTAAAATGAAATTGCAGTATAAAACATCATTTGCATATAGTGATAGATCATTTTCTCTTCAGTGGGCAGCAGGAGACTTATTCCAGAAGATCTTTGAATAAGAAATGTGGGAGAAATATTTTGATGTATTTGAAATACTGTGTTCCAGTTTGTTTTTAAAAAGATATAAGCTTAGATTTAGTTGTTAATGGAAAGAGGGGAAGAGGAGACTGTTTATATGCTCAAAAGAGTGGGAAGGAAGGGTTTGGAAGCGGTAGCATGCAACGAGAGCGGACAAAATTAAGAAAAAAAACTTTGAATTTGTGGAATTCATAATGAGTAAAGTAAAAACCTTTCTTTTTACTAGTAACACGAAGAGAAATTCTGTACTCTTTGAAAGTTTGTTGAATTAATGTACATTACAACTTGATGCAATTTCTTAAAAGTTAACTCTTGTGAAGCAGTATGCGGGATCTATCACATTAGGCACTAATTAAAAATCTGGCATAGCCAACACTGTAAAATTAGTAATAATATGTAATAGCCAAAAAATTAGAGATTTTTGAAGATTTTCAGATTATTGTTTTAATTAAAATGAGATTCTAAATTGATCTAGGTAGTTTTCCTTTTTAAAGGAATAGCATTATTTAGCAGTCAAGGGGTTTTCAAACGTTTTAAGATAAATAAAATAATTTACATGGAGTTTAAAATGAATTTATAAACCATAGATTTGACTAAAGTAAGAACTTTTACAATTTTGACCAAGAAAAAATATATATATAATTTTGATGAAATAGACTGCACTAAAAAACAGTTGGTGGCCCCCCATGGGACATTCGACTGTGGCAGCATTATAGAATGTAGTTATCAAAAATGTGGATCACAAAAAAAAAAAAATGTGGATCATTTATGATTATAAATGTAGGCACAAGTTAGTTAACAAGGAAAACAGCAACAGCCACAACAATGCAGAAATAATTGAGACTGTTGACCCTTCAAATTAAAAGCAATATACCTGTGGTTCTTGCCTTATGTATGAACTCTAGCACAAAACTGTGGTCTGAGCCTGACCAGGCGGTGGCGCAGTGGATAGAGCGTCGGACTGGGATGCGGAGGACCCGGGTTTGAGACCCGAGGTTGCCAACTTGAACGCAGGCTCATCTGGTTAGAGCAAAAAAAAAAACCTCACCACCTTGGACCCAAGGTCGCTGGCTCGAGCAAGGGGTTACTCAGTCTGCTGTAGCCCCACGGTCAAGGCACATATGAGAAAGCATTCAATGAACAACTAAAGTGTCGCAATGCGCAACGAAAAACTAATGATTGATGCTTCTCATCTCTCCGTTCCTGTCTGTCTGTCCCTGTCTATCCCTCTCACTGACTCTCTCTCTGTCTCTGTAAATAAATAAATAATTAAATTTATAAAAAACAACAACTGTGGTCTGAGGAATCTGAGCCTTACCTATTCAAAATACCCAGAGAGTGACCCATCTCTCTGCCTTTCATATGTATAGTATGCAATTAGAAACAGTTTCTGGAGTGGAAGTCAGAAGGAAGAAACATGTGTATATCTAGGTGAGAAGAGGGGAGATAGGCATACTCCTGCATGTGCCCCACCAGGATCCATAAGGGTGATGTTCAAGTACAGAGCTATTTTTAGTGCCTGAGGCTGATACGCTGGAACAGAGCCACACTCGAATCAATCGAACCACTGGCTGTGGGAGGGGAAGAGGGAGAGAAGGGGGAGAGGGAGGGCGAAGAAAAGCAATGGTTGCTTTTCCTGTGTGCCCTGACTGGTAATTGAACCCAAGATGTCCACATGCCAGGCTGATGCTCTATCTACTGAGCCACCAACCAGAGCCTATATATATATTTTTTTATTTTAAGAATTTTTATAAGAGTTTGAGACAAACTGTCTAAAGCAAGATCTCAAATGCTTGGCTTATGCCTATGTGTTTTGAAAAAAAACTTTTATATTATTATTTAGGAGCAGGTAAAATAGTATGCATATTGTGCTTTAAGTATATATTTGAGTATATTAACTCTATTGTGCAAATGGGTCCAGGAACCTAACATGTAATAGAATTATTTCTTTCTATCAAGTTTCAAGCAACCAATTTTCAAATGAAGCTTTTGGATCTTGACTATAAAGTTAGAGATCATCAGCAAGGGGGCTTTGTTTTTGGCATTTTGCTTGCTTGCGTTGTAAAATTTGGCAACTCTCTTGGCAATTTCTTTGACAAAAATGAAGAGACTGTTAACTGAGCACTTACTGTATGCCAAGTAGACCCAGTAGAACTTACAAAGATTTGCAAAGTCTTTTAATGGATAAAATTTTAATGAAGATTTTGTTGATACTGATATCCAACTTTAAGATTTCTTGCTCTTCACAATATGACTTAAATGTAGCTTCAGGCCCTGGCCAGTTGGCTCCATGGTAGAGCGTCAGCCCAGCATTTGGATGTCCCAGGTTCGATTCCCCGTCAGGGCACACAGGAGAAGTGCCTATCTGTTTCTCCACTCCCCCACCCCCGCCCTGTTCCCCTACTGCATCCATGGCTCAATTGGAGTGAGTTGGCCCCAGGCGCTGAGGATGGCTCCATGGCCTCTGCCTCATGCACTAAGAAGAGCTCTGTTGCTGACCAATGGAGCAATGCCCCAGATGGGCAGAGCATCGCCCCCTAGTGGGCTTGCAGGTGGATCCTGGTCAGGGTGTATGCAGGAGTCTGTCTTTCTGCCTCCACTCCTCTCACTAAAATAATAATAATAAGCCTGACCAGGTGGTGGCGCAGTGGATAGAGCGTCGGACTGGGATGCGGAAGGACCCAGGTTCGAGACCCCGAGGTGGCCAGCTTGAGCGCGGGCTCATATGGCTTGAGCAAAGAGCTCACCAGCTTGGACCCAAGGTCGCTGGCTCCAGCAGGGGGTTACTCGGTCTGCTGAAGGCCCGCGGTCAAGGCACATGTGAGAAAGCAATCAATGAACAACTAAGAAGTCGCAACGCGCAACGAGAAACTGATGATTGATGCTTCTCATCTCTCTCCGTTCCTGTCTGTCTGTCCCTGTCTATCTCTGCCTCTGTAAAATAAATAAATAAATAAATAAAGATATTGGTATTCTAAAATAATAATAATAAAAAAGTAGCTTCAGTAATAGCTGTCAAGTGGAAGACCTTGAAATAAGAATATTGATAGCATTACAATTTTGAATGAGTTATATAGTATGGAATACAGTGAGCCTCTTTTTTATTTGCTAAGGAATAGAAAGAATCTCTTTGAAACTAATGCATGGGTCTTTGGTTTTTCTGAATTTGTGTCCTAAAGCTTTAAATTTATTTTAAGAATGGAACTTTTAAATTCTAGATCTGTCTGCAGTAATTGGCATCTCTTATAAATATCAGAAAAAAATATCTCTCTTGACAGTATATTTAAAGTGATTTCTTTGTTAACACTGTCTGGGGCAGGGTACCATTTCAGCGGGACTGTGGGCTTCTTCATAAGAATGGTTTCCAATTAAGAGCTCTTGGGTATTCTGATACTCATAAATTCTGATCATTATGGTTGCACCCAGCTGTCTTGATCTACTCTAGTCATTCAGTGGCTGTTGGTACAAGATAAAATGTGCTGCTCTCTGCTCACTCTCTTTTTCTGAGCACACAGACACTGTGCCATCTGGTGCATGTACTGGCTGTGGTGATGGTGCTAAAAGTAGTGGTTGAAAATAGGTTAAACATTGAAAAGAGATTTACGAAAAAACTGAAGAAACGAGGGTCAACCTTTTCTCTTTTTGAAATGAAAATAGAGATAAGTGTAGTAGAAGGATTCTACTTATATTTTATTACTTCCTTCACTTGAACAAAGAGCAAAACTTGAATCAGTCTTTCCCAGCCTTGTCTGATCATAAGAATTATCTGAGGCATTTGTTAATAATACGCGTTCCCACCTAGTTTCAGATTCTTTAGGTGTTAAGTGAAATTCAGGAATGTGTATTTTGAGTAAGAGGGACACTACTCTCTCTCACTCCTCACACTCTTTGCATTTTATAAGCAGGCACATTTGAGAAGAATTGCTGTGAAGGATGGGAAGAACCACGTTGTTTGAGGCCATACGATAAACTTTCAATAATTAGAAGATATATTGTCCTAAAATTGGGAATTCTAATTGAGCGGGTGAAAGAGAAATGAGAAAATTAAAGAGTTAAAAGGTTTCCTTGGCCTTGGCTGGTTAGCTCAATAGATTAAGAGTGTCGTCCCAAAGCAACAAGGTTGCAGGTTTGATGCCCAGTCAGGACACACACAGAAGCAACCAATGGCTACACACTGAGTGCAACAACAGATGAATACTTCCCTTCCTCCCTCTCCCTTCTCTCTTTCTACCCTCTCTTCCATCTCCCTTCCTTCTTCTTTCCCTCTCTCTTCTCCCTTCCTCTCTTTGTCTCTCTCTAAAAAAAAAAAAAGAATCCAATCACTAGATTAAAAAAAAAAGTGCCTGACCAGGCAGTGGCACAGTGGATAGAGCATCGGACTGGGATGCAGAGGACCCAGGTTTGAAATCCCGAGGTCCTCTGCTTGAGTGCGGACTCATCTGGTTTGAGCAAAGCTCACCAGCTTGGACCCAAGGTCGCTGGCTCGAGCAAGGGGTCACTCGGTCTGCTGAAGGCCCACGGTCAAGGCACATATGAGAAAGCAATCAATGACCAACTAAGGTGTCTCAATGAAAAACTAATGATTGATGCTTCTCATCTCTCTGTTCCTGTCTGTCTGTCCCTCTCTCTGACTCTCTCGCTGTCTCTGTAAAAAATAAAAAAAATAAAAAAAAAAATAAAGTTACGCCGTGGCTGGATAGCTGGTTGGTTGGAGTGTCATCTGGAAGTACAGAGGTTGTTGGTTCGATCCTTAGTCGGGCACATATAGGAACAGTTTGATATTCCTGTCTCTGTTTCTCCCCCCCCCCTCTAATAAAACAAAACAAACAAAAAGAGGTTTCCTTGACTGAGCAAGGTAATAGAAAAAGGACAAAATTTTAACTAAATATAAAATATTATATTTTAACTAAGTATAAAGAAGCCAGTGAAAAAGCAGTAGGATCAAATTTGTAGATGAGAAATATTTTTGGATGAACATTAAAATATATAAAAAGGGAAAAGTCTGACAAAAGGAACTCTTAGTCCTGGCCGGGTGGTTCAGCAGATAAGTATCGACCCAGCATGCCAATGGTCATGTTTCGACCACCCAGTCAGGGCATGTATAAGAAGCAGTCAATGGGGCCTGACCTGTGGTGGCACAGTGGATAAAAGCATCGACCTGGAAATGCTGAGGTCGCTGGTTCGAAACCCTGGGCTTGCCTGGTCAAGGCACATATGGGAGTTGATGCTTCCAGCTCCTCCCCCCTTCTCTCTCTCTGTCTCTCTCTCCTCTCTAAAAATGAATAAAAACAACAAAAAAAAAGCAGTCAATGAGTACACAACTAAATGGAACTAAATGAAACAATGAATTGATACTTTTCTGCTTCTCTCCCTGTCTTCCTTCCTCTCTCTTTCTCTCTCAAATCAATGGAAAAAAAATTTTTTTTAAAGAAGAAACATAGAATGGATAAAATGATTTCTGAGATCTTTGGAGGTTTGATGAACTAGATAAAAACAATTATAATAGTCCAGATACCAGAGCTTGAAATATGGAGTTCATTTAAGAAATGAAGGGTACTGTTTAAATCCTGACATGTGGGAAGATGGAGAAAGAAGTTTTTTTCTCCATTCAAATTGAAGAATCCATGACATTTATGATTCTGAATACCAGATAAAGAAGGAGTTTGCTAATCGGTTTAAAAGATGTTTTCCAAGTAAAAATGTTTATCAAAGCCAAAAGAACAGATTTGATCCTCCAGGGAAGGTATGTAGGAAAGACTGACGAAAAAGATTTATTGACCCATTTAGGAGTATGCCCTTAGGGCTATACTGCTATTTCTTGTTCTATTTGAAAGATCCTTTCTTTGGTTCATGGGAAAATTCTGGTTAGGTGGTCTATTTGGGGGAAATCCTAGAAGTCCTGTGTTCTGACAGCTGCAAAAACATTCAAGCTTTTGCCTCCATGACTACGATCTGTAGGAATGTGCATTTTAGATCTTCTGTCCTTATCTGTGTACTATAGGATTCTTGATTTCTGTTTTGGAACCAAATACAGAGGAGGAGGGTTCTAGAAGTCATTTTAACCATTGTACTTTGGAGATATTATGAACTTTTTTTTTTTTGAATTTTTTAAGTGAGAGGAGGGGAGGTAGAAAGACTCCCACATGCTCCCTTACCGGATCCATCCCACAACCCCAGTCTGGGGCCAATGTTTGAATCAGCTGAGCTATCCTTAGTACCAGGGGCCAACACTCAAACTAATCAAGCCACTGGCTGCATGAGGGGATGATAGGTGAAGGGGAAGAGGGAGGTGAAGAGAAGCAGATGGTTGCTTCGCATGTGTGCTCTCACTGGGGATCAAACGTGGGACATCCACATGCTAGACTGATGCTCTATCCACTGAGCTTACCGGCCAGGGCCGGTATTATGAACTTTTATCTTCTGTTTCTCATTCTCTTATTTATAGTGATATTGTGATCACCCAAGGTAAAAGTTTAGCAATGGTGATAGCCTTCGGATTTACTCTTAGGACATTTGGTGAGTCTGATTGAAAAAAAGTGCAATAAAATACAACACAACAGGGTAATAAAAAACAGATAGGTACCGCACATTATAGCTATAGTAGTAGCTAGCTATAAATAAACTTAAAACTGTAAAATTTGAGGAAGTCAGTAACTTCAAGGTTAAATTTACTTGTAATCCTGACCTACACACTATACATGGATATGCTATTTTACTTACAGGTTTGGTATTTCCAGTTAGATTTGCTATCTTTTCATATTAATTATGAGTTATTAATATTTTAATATGTGTTTTCATTTATGAAGATAGTGCTGTTGATTTATTGGGTCTGACTTATTTTTCTTTTTTTCTTTTTTACGGTCAGAGAGAGGGATAGACAGGGACAGACAGACAAGAATGGAGAGAGATGAGAAGCATCAATCATCAAGTTTTTCATTGCAACACCTTAGTTGTTCATTGATTGCTTTCTCATATGTGCCTTCACTGTGGGCCTTCAGCAGACCAAGTAACCCCTTGCTCAAGCCAGTGACCTTAGGTCCAAGCTGGTGAGCTTTACTCAAACCAGATGAGCCCGCACTTAAATTGGCGACCTCGGGGTCTCAAACCTGGGTGTTCTGCAACCCAGTCCAATATTCTATCCACTGTGCTACCACCTGATCAGGCGGACTTATTTTTCTAAATAAAGATGATAGGTAGTCCCTGAGCCATCCATATCCTTTCTCCCTGGTCCACTGTCTTCAATGACATGTGCTTTCTAGATGGCTGACTGAAGGTTATAGAATCTTTTCTCATTGCAAAGTGAACTGGCCTATTCCAGAATCAACCTGTGACTTGATCTTATTAGTAATATATTTGAAATTAATCAGTAGTCCTTTTTAACAAGTATTAATAAGTACTTTAAAGGGTAATATGGGGAAAAATGTTTGACACTTTGTGACTGCTTATTCTCTGGTGGAAATGTTAATCACTAATGAAATAAAGCATCTTATAATGTCACATAAATAGCAAATCAGTGGAGCAAAATAGAAAGGCAGTAAATTGACCCAAATAAATAAAACGATTGAGATAGCACATCATATCAGCATGGGGAGGGGAGTAGATTATTCATTAAAAAATAGCCATCTGGGGAAAAAATCAGAACTTGCACTTCTCACATCAAATAATTTCAGATGGATCAAGGATGTAAAATTTAAAATGAAGGCAGTCAAGTATTATAAAAAAACATAGAGGACATTTTATATCATCTTAGCATATAACTAATGAAAATTAATTTCCAGGAGCATATGCAACTGGAAATACAAAACCTAGGAGATGAGTAAAAAAAGCATTGCATGTTCATTTACAATGTACACTTCAGGGTGGAGAGAAAAGATAAACTTTGTAATTACTCTGACTTCATTTATATTTATGTTTAAATATACTTACAGACCTTTTTATGTACGATGTAAAAGTCATAAAAGGAAAGAACTATAAAAATGACTGTACTTTTTTTGGTGTGTGACAGAGACAGAGAGAGGGACAGATAGGGACAACCAGACAGGAAGGGAGAGAGATGAGAAGCATCAATTCTTCGTTGCAGCACCTTAGTTGTTCATTGATTGCTTTCTCATATGTGCCTTGACCAGGGGGCTACAGCGGAGCAAGTGATCCCTTCCTCAAGCTAGTGACCTTTGACTTCAAGCCAGTGACATTGGGCTCAAGCCAGCGACCTTTGGGCTCAAGCCGGCGACCTTTGGGCTCAAGCTGGTGAGCCCACACTCAAGCCAGCGACCTCGGGGGTTTCAAACCCGGGTCCTCTGCACCCCAGTCTGACGCTTTATCCACAGGGCTACCACCTGGTCAGGCTACTTTTTTTTTGCTTTTTTTTTTTTTTAAGATTTTATTTAGTGTAGGTATAACACAGAATGTATTTATTCCTTCAATATTTAAAGAGGGGCTAACAGTAAAAAAAATCAGCAGCCAATAGGAAGAAGGGCTTAATTCCCAGGAAGGAAAATTTAAACAATGACCTTTAAACAAAACAAGTCATCCTTATTCATACTAATAGAACCAAAATAGAATTAAAATCAGATACTATTTAAAAATTTTTTTTTATTTATTTTAAGTGAAAGAGAGAAAGGGAGAGACAGAAATGAGCATTAACTTGTTCTACTTAGTTCTATTTATTTCTGCATGCATTGATTATTGACTTCTCCTATGTGCCCTGACCAGGGGTTGAACCCGAGGCTTCTGGCCTGCCAGGTTGACACTTGATCCACTGAGCTACCTATCCAGGGCTAATTAGATACTATTATTAACCTAAAAATTGACAGAAGTAAAGTTTAATAACATACTGAGCTGGTAAAGATATGTAGAAATGGACACTTTCATATATTTTGAAGGGGATTAAGTTGGTACAGTCAGTGTGTGTAAAGAGATGTATAGTCATTGCAGTATTATTTGTAATAATAAAAAATTTTACTATTACAAATGCTGGTAATACTTAGTTCATTCAATAAACTGCTATGGCCATAAAAAGAAATACTATGTAGCTAACAAAGTAAATATTGAGGCAAACTACATATACAGGTATGGAAAGCTATCTAAAATAAATACCTGTTATTAAGTGGGGGAAAAGCAAAACACAATCTGATACAGTATTCAACCATATATGTATGGAAAAAAAACATACATATATGTTTATATATTGCTCACAAAAATTAGGGGCTATTTAAAAATGAATATGAAGCTACAAAATATCCCCTAATTTTTGTGAGCAGCATATAGGCCTAGAATATTTCTGGAAGGCTTTAAATGAACTGACACCAGTAGCTGTCACTTGGGAAGGGAATGGTTACATGGTAGTTGGGTTAGAGAGAAGACGAGAAGACTTAGTTTTCACTGTATACTCGTCTCGTTAATTTATACCATAGGTTTTCATCATACATTCATTCATTCATTCATTCACTCACCCAACAAATATTTGTTGAACTCCACTCTGTCCCCTAGGTCAGGTGCTAGAGATAGTGAATGAGATAAAACCCGTATCCTTCAGCTTAACATTCTGAGAGTGGATGGACTATGGACAGGTAATAACTATATAAGCAAGTAAATATAAATATGCAGTATGTCAATAAGAGGTAAATACAGGCATACCTCATTTTATTGTGCTTTGCTTTATTGTCCTTCACAGATGTTGCATTTTTACAAATTGAAGGCAAGACCCTCCAACAGCAAAACAATTATGACTAACTTTATTCTGACCCTTGCTTTATTGCGGTGATTTGGAACTGCACCCTCAATATCTTTGAGGTATGCTTGAATTTGAGGGGGGGGGGAAATATAGTAATTTAGAAAGTGCTGACATAGGCTGGTCAGGCATCTCTGAAGCAGTGATAACTGAACAGAGACTTGAAGGAAGCTGGAGAATAAGGCACTTGTAGATATATGGGGGAGAAAGTTACAAGCAGAAGAAGCTAACATCAGAGGCCATGAGGCATAAATCTGCTTGTCATGTTTTGAGGAACAGCAAAGAAATCTCTGAGTGGAGTAGAATGAAGTAAGGGAAGATGGACAGGTAATGAGGTCAGAAATGAGTGGTACAGTTGACATAAAACTCTTTAAAGCAGCAGGAGCATTTATACTGACAGATGCAAAGCCAGCCAGAGTGGTTTGAAGATAATTGCTCCACATAGTAGTATGGCTCACTGCTGTGTGGGGGATAGAACAGTGCTCTTCACTGGTATAATGTGAGCCTTGGACATAACATAAAAATTTCTAGTGGCCATATATAAAAAGGTAAAAGGAAGCAGGTAATTTAATTTAACGATACTTTATTTAACTCAGTATATCCAAAATACTGTCATTGAATATGTAATCGATATAAACAAATTATCAATGCAATATTGTACATGTATAGGGTATTTGTCTTCAAAAGCTGATGAGTACTTTACACTTAGAGGACATCTCAGTATAGATGCTAAACTTTTTTTATTTTTATTTTTTTTATTTATTTTTTTTTTTCTGAAGCTGGAAACGGGGAGAGACAGTCAGACAGACTCCCGCATGCGCCCGACCGGGATCCACCTGGCACGCCCACCAGGGGGCGATGCTCTGCCCCTCTGGGGCGTCGCTCTGCCGCGACCAGAGCCACTCTAGCGCCTGGGGCAGAGGCCAAGGAGCCATCCCCAGCGCCCGGGCCATCTTTGCTCCAATGGAGCCTTGGCTGCGGGAGGGGAAGAGAGAGACAGAGAGGAAGGAGGGGGTGGGGGTGGATAAGCAAATGGGCGCTTCTCCTATGTGCCCTGGCCGGGAATCGAACCCGGGTCCCCCGCACACCAGGCCGACGCTTTACCGCTGAGCCAACCGGCCAGGGCCAGATGCTAAACTTTTTAACAGTTAAGGTGAAATGTAGTACTATCATAACAATAAAGCTGTATTTAATGGGGAAATATTTTATATTGCTTTAGTTTTTTAATTAAAATTCAGGTTCTCATTTATGTTAGGCACATTTCAAGTGCTTAATATCCACATGTCTAGTGAGTACTGTATTGCACAGCATGGGAATTGAATTGGGGGGTGGATACTTTAGAAGCAGGTTGATGAATCAGTAATTTAAGCAAGGAATGGTGACTTGGACCAGAGTGATACCAGTGGAGTGGGTGAAAAGTGGTTATAGTCACAATCTATTTTAAAGATAGAGCCAACAAGCCTGACCAGGAGGTGGCGCAGTGGATAGAGCGTTGGAATGGGATGCAGAAGACCCAGGTTTGAAACCCCGAGGTCGCCAGCTTGAGCACAGGCTCATCTGGTTTGAGCAAAGCTCACCAGCTTGAGCCCAAGGTCTCTGGCTGGAGCAAGGGGTTACTCGGTCTGCTGTAGCTGCCCCAGCCTACGTCAAGGTACATCTGAGAAAGCAATCAATGAACAACTAAGGTGCCGCAATGAAGAATTGATGCTTCTCTCTCCTTTCCTGTCTGTCTGTCCCTATCTGTCCCTTTCCCTGACTCTCTCTGTCTCTATCAAAAATAAATAAATGAATGAATAAAATGAATGAGTGAATAAATAAATAAATAGAAAGAGCCAGTGTCATCTATTACTGGATTGAATTTAAGGTATAAAAGGAAGGGAGGGGTCAGCAGTTATCTTTTTCTTGTTTTTTGTTGTTTTTGTCTAAACAGTTGAAGCATGGAGTTGACATTTACTGAGATGAAAAACTAGACAGGGCCCTGGCCGGTTGGCTCAGTGGTAGAGCGTCGGCCTGGCGTGCGGGGGACCCCGGTTCAATTCCTGGCCAGGGCACATAGGAGAGGCGCCCATTTGCTTCTCCACCCCCACCCCCTCCTTCCTCTCTGTCTCTCTCTTCCCCTCCCGCAGCTGAGGCTCCATTGGAGCAAAGATGGCCCGGGCACTGGGGATGGCTCCTTGGCCTCTGCCCCAGGCGCTAGAGTGGTTCTAGTCGCGGCAGAGCGACGCCCCGGAGGGGCAGAGCATCACCCCCTGGTGGGCAGAGCGTCGCCCCTGGTGGGCGTGCTGGGTGGATCTCGGTCGGGCGCATGCGGGAGTCTGTCTGACTGTCTCTCCCCGTTTCCAGCTTCAGAAAAATACAAAAAAAAAAAAAAGAAAAAAGAAAAACTAGACAGGAGAAGAGGCTTCTGGGTAGGATGGGAATCAATCAGGAGTTAGATTTGGAGTATTAAGTTTGAGATATTTATGAAACATTGAGGTAGTTATTTAAATGGAGATGTGAGAAATGACAGCTGGATATGTGAATCTGGACTTTAGGAGAGGGATTTAATCTGGAGAAATACCTGTGAGAGCCATCAATTACCTACCTAGTGAGGAGGAACTGACGGAGAAGAGTGGGGGGGCCAAACCAAGGTGCTTCTGAATGGTTTTAGAGAGAGCAGGAGGCCAGCAATCGAGATTGAGAAGAGGGAACTGGTGAGTTAGGAGTACCAGTAGAAAATGGTGGTTTGGATGCCGCGTGAAGACTGTCTCAAAGGAAGGTTGATTTTTTTTTTAAATTTTATTTTATTTTATTTTTTTGTATTTTTTCCGAAGTTGGAAACGGGGAGGCAGTCAGACAGACTCCCGCATGCGCCCGACCAGATCCACCCGGCACGCCCACCAGGGGGCAATGCTCTGCCCATCTGGGGCGTTGCTCTGTTGCAACCAGAGCCATTCTAGTGCCTGAGGCAGAGGCCACAGAGCCATCCTCAGTGCCCGGGCCAACTTTGCTCCAACGGAGCCTTGGCTGTGGGAGGGAAAGAGAGAGACAGAGAGGAAGGAGAGGGTGAGGGGTGGAGAAGCAGATGGGCACTTCTCCTGTGTGCCCTGGCTGGGAATCGAACCTGGGACTCCTGCACGCCAGGCTGACGCTCTACCACTGAGCCAACCGGCCAGGGCGATTTTTTTTTTTAATGTCAGATATGGCTGTTAGGTTAATTGAAAGCTAAGAGTTGACCACTGGATTTAACAACATGAAGATAATCATGACAGGACTTCAGGGAAGTTGTGGGGGAAAAGTGGGAGTGGGTTAAAGAAAAAAGTAGAGAAATGGAGGTGGCAAATGTTGACAAATTTTGTGAATTTTTCTGTAGAGTGCAACAGAAATGAGTTGGGAACAAGAGAGCATTGTTGTTTTTTTAATTTTTTAAAAATTGATTTTAGAGAGAAAAGAGTTGGGGGTGGAGAGATTGATTTGTTTTTCTACTTGTTTACGCATTCATTGGTTGATTCTTTTTTTTTTAAACAGAGATAGAGAGAGTCAGAGAGGGATAGATAGGGACAGACAGGAACAGAGAGAGATGAGAAGCATCAATCATCAGTTTTTTGTTGCGACACCTTAGTTGTTCATTGATTGCTTTCTCATATGTGCCTTGACTACGTGCCTTCAGCAGACTGAGTAACCCCCTTGCTCAAGCCAGTGACCTTGGGTCCAAGCTGGTGAGCTTTTTGCTCAAGTCAGATGAGTCCATGCTCAAGCTGGCGACCTCGGGGTCTTGAACCTTCCACATCCCAGTTCGACGCTCTACCCACTGCGCCACCGCCTGCTCATGCTCATTGGTTGATCCTTGTATGTACCCTACCAGGGATTGAACCTGCAACCTTGGTGTATTGGGACAATGCTTTAATCAACTTAGCTACCCATCCAGGGCCCCATTGTTTGTTTTTTAGATGGAAGAAATAACGCATGTTTAAGTGCTGATAGAATGATCTAGCAGTGAGGGAAAGATGGTGATAATTAAGGAGATTTAAAAGAGACAGTAACTGAAGGGAGGTCATTTAGATAAAAATATATGAACTACTTGTTTTAAAAAGTAAAAAATTTAAAAATAGCCCCAATTGAGGTAACAGAAGAGGAAAAGCAAAAGGGTTGTATAATCTGTAATTAACCTCTTACTAATAAATATAAAATTGCATGGACCACTTTTTTGCATTTTTTTATATTAAGGTATAATCTACATGTAGCAGAATTACATTTGACAAATACATATACCACCACAATCTAGATCATTTTGAAACTTATTTAAGGCTGTAGCTTAGTTCGTCCTGTGAAGTTGGGCCCTGTACATATGGGATATACCTTTACTGTTTTGAAATATTAGTAAAACCATAAAATTGGCATATTCTTTCCTTCATTGAGTTACTACTGATTTGTTTTCTCTAGGAAGATGTGGTATAGGCTTGGGTTAAGAAGGTTTTACCAAAAGCTAATTCAGGCAAACTTAAAAAAAAATTTTTTTTACTAGAAAGTCAGTGTTGTGAAAAAATAATTTACACTGGCATTATGGAGACAACCACAATTATTTGACTGAAGTTTTTTCATTTTAATTAGACATATTGAAGGTGATTAGCAGGAACTAGAACCCCCAAAGGAATGAGTGAAACAAAGGTTTTGGGTGTAGACAATTCTAATGGAAAACAGAAAGTTCCATTCACTGAAAAAATGGAAATAAAGAGCAAAATTTTGTGCCTGTGCCATAATTTGGCGTAAAGTTTTACCTCTTTTTCTTAACCACTTCCCTAGGTGATTGATCTTATTTAGTTGATTCAGGGAATTGCCAGAACCAAAATCCAGGTACAAATTTAATTCTTTTTGTTTTAATCCATCAAGTACCAAGAATTGGTTTCTGGGCAGTATTGAGCCTTTGTTGTCAGGAAGCAGGAATTAAGGCCAAGCACTTAGAAAAAACTGTGTGTACTTGGTCTGGTTTACTTCTCTTAACCTGACTGAAATTTTGGGAGACTGGGTATTTGTAACCTATTTAAATATGTCCTTTTGAGTAAAAAAAGAAAAAAAGGTATATTTTTGCTGCTGAACCTAGTTTACCCTATGAAAGTAAATTGTCTAAATATATACATGGCTTTTATTTCTGAATATTACAGCTATTGAAATTCTAGTGGAACCCCTTTAATTGCTTCTAAAACATTTTATTTTTATTAATTAAAAAAATGCAGATACCTTATTTATAGACCTTCATATTTCATCAGCTGTAGCTGGTTCTGTCTTTCATTCTCTCATTGTTCTTGAGAATGGCAATAGCTTTTTTTTTTTTTTTTTTTTTTTACAGAGACAGAGAGAGTCAGAGAGAGGGATAGACAGGGACAGAGACAGGAACAGAGAGATAGGAAGCATGAATCATTAGTTTTTCGTTGAGCGTTGCAACACCTTAGTTGTTCATTGATTGCTTTCTCACATATGCCTTGACTGCAGGCCTTCAGCAGACTGAGTAACCCCTTGCTGGAGCCAGGGACCTTGGGCTCAAGCTGGTGAGCTTTTGCTCAAACCAGATGAGCCCGCACTCAAGCTGGCAACCTTGGGGTCTTGAACTTGGGTCTCCTGCATCCCAGTCTGATGCTCCATCCACTGCGCCACTGCCTGGTCAGGCGAGCTTTTTAAATTCTAAAACAAGTGCATGCATGTTCATAAAATGTTATTTTCAATAATTAAAAAAGTATTAAAACAAAGTAAAACATTTCTTTACAGCATTTACCAGAGCTAACCTCTATTAAATTTGTTATCTTGCCCAACATTTTACACATTTATAAACTTATGTATGTATGTAGTGTTTTGTTTTTTAATTTTTAAATTTTATTCAGAAAACCAACTTTAACAGGGTGGCATTGATCAGTAAGAGTACATAGGTTACAGGTGAACATTTCTATAGCATTTGAATGGTTGATTATGTTGTATACCATCACCCAAAGTCAAATAACTTTCCGTCACCTTATATATTTGTCACTCTTTACACCCTTCATTGATTGAGTCTTGTATGTACCCTGACTGGGGATTGAACCCACAACCTTGATGTATGGGGAGGACACTGTAACCAACTGAGCTACTTAGCCAGGGCTAGGTCATTTTTTAAATCCATCTGTGAGCCAGTCTTTTTCAGGGCTGTGTCCTTCCTCACATGGATTTGTGGTATGTTCCTCTGCCTGGGACTGAGTTTGTGGCATGTGTCTAACAATTGCTTAGCTATTCCTCCCCTAGAATCAGAGATTATTATGCTCCAGTTTGGTGGATTCTTACACTGGTGAATAACCATAGTTAGGGAGTTTTGGTAAAAACTTTAGTCTTTAGCAACTAATATGTTATTTTAAGAAGTTAGTTGCACAGTTATACAGTAAGGAAACTTTATTTCATAATACTGATTGTTCAGTCATGTTTTAAAAACACTAAACAAAGGACCTGGTATTTAAATTTATTTCAGACATAGTGTAAATTATGATACCTGTTAAAAAGTAAGAAAAGATACAGTGTAAGCTACTTTACAGAAAGTATGGCATCCAGATTAGGAAAAAATAGCTCCAATCTATGCTAATCAGTTTTTATAGCTTTGTGTGCCAATTTTATACCAGGGACTAAACCAGGTGTTCAGATACAAAGCTAAGAGACATAGCCTACTTATAGAATAGCTACTGGTAAATGATAATAGGTTTTAAGTAAAGTCAGAAGAAGGGCATCCAGGACAGAGACCCCAGAGGCCAGGGGCAGCTTTAAGGAGGAGGCGACAATAGAGCACAGGCCAGAGAGGCAGGTGCATGGCGCTTATTAGCTAGGAGACCTCAGACAAATCATTTGACCTCTATCTCAGTTTCTTCATGTGTCAAATGAAGTCAGTAATAATGTATTTCATACTGTTGTCCTAAGCATTAATGAGATGATGTATATATGGAAGACTCTAGAGCAGAGTCTGGCACATGGTGATAACTCAGAAAATGGCATGAAATCCCATTTTGAAGTGTTGGGAGGTAGGACTTGTCCCAGCAGAGAGAGACTTCCCAACAGGGGTGGTAGAACTCGGCCTTCCTGGAACTGCAGAGTATTTCCTGATGGAAGTGTCAGGTGCTGTGGCTGGAGGACCTGTAGACGAGGCTGAGAGGGGAGGCAGGGCAGAGAGCTCCAAAGGGGAGCTTTGTGTCGTGTTGAGGAATCTGAAAGGCATTTGAAGGCCTTAAGTTTAAGCGGCGCATCCAGGACAGTTAAAAGAATGGTTTGCCATAGGTGTGTGGAGGGGCTAGGAAAGCTGTGGCTACCTGGCTAGAGCAGCAGTGCCCTGCCCTTCCCTGGGTGCACATTGGAACCATTTGGAGAACTTTTAACAGTCTGGTGCTCCAGTTGACTCCATATTAATTATATCAGCAGCCCTGGGGGTAGGATACAGGCATTGGTCTTGATTATTGCTTCCCAGATAATTTCACTGCACAGCCACGGTTGTGAACCATGGTAACTGCAGTCAAACCAACTTTGATAAAGTTCCCAATTAAAGAAGTACCTGCGACCTAAAGAAACCAGGAAAAAGAGATAACAAGTAGGATATGGGTGGTCATTTGGTTGAGGATGGGGTTGACTATTTCTGGATTGGGTCACTGGGTGGACATTGGTCAATGCTCAGTTGTATCCCAAGACTGAGAGTGTGAAAGAGAAGCAGATTTGGGTAGTAGGCTTTATTAAGTGAGCATGAGAAAGATAAAGAATGTGACTTTAAAATGTGGATATTGAGGAAAAATGATACATAACAAATGGACAGAGAGAAACTGAACGGAAGAGTCAATGGTATAGTTGAAAACTCAGGGGACAAAGTACAGTACATAATTGATGACTGAGATCCTTGAGGAGGCAGAAAGTGGATAGCAGACATGAAAAGGGTAATTTTTTTTTGGTATTTTTCTGAAGTTGGAAACAGGGAAGCAGTCAGACAGACTCCCACATGCGCCTGACTGGGATCCACCCGGCATGCCCACCAGGGGGCGATGCTCTGCCCATCTGGGGCATTGCTCTGTTGCAGCCAGAGCCATTCTGGTGCCTGAGGCAGAGGCCACAGAGCCATCCTTAGTGCCCGGGCCAACTTTGCTCCAGTGGAGCCTTGGCTGCGGGAGGGGAAGAGAGAGACAGAGAGGAAGGAGAGGGGTAGGGGTGGAGAAGCAGATGGGCGCTTCTCCTGTGTTCCCTGGCCGGGAATTGAACCCGGGACTCCTGCACGCCAGGCCGATGCTCTACCACTGAGCCAACTGGCCAGGGGAAAAGGGTAATTTATATGAGAGTTTTCACTCAGAAATAAGTAAAAATATGTGAGGATGAAGTTCACAGTTTGAGGAAGAAGTATAATTTAGCCCAAATGGTCTGATATCCTTACTGCAGGAGATCAGAGTATCTGCTGAGAATTAGGTAAGAGAAGGGGATTAAGGAGTATGGGCAAGCTTTGAGAACTAAAGAAGGGAATTCCCTGAGGAAGAAGACTCAGAAGGGAGGTGTCTTTGTTATCCTGCTCTTTTTTTTTTTTTATTTAGTGAGAGGAGGGGAGGCAGAGACAGACTCCCACATGCGCCCCATCGGCATCCACCCAGCAGGCCCACTAGGGGCGATGCTTTGCCCATTTGGGGTATTGCTCTGTTGCTCAGCAACCAAGCTCTTCTTGGTGCCTGAGGTGGAGGCCATGGAGCTATCCTCAATGCCCTGGGGCCAACTCGCTCCAATCGAGCCATGGCTGCCAAGAGGGAAGATGGGGGGAGGAATGGAGTAGAGAAGCAGATGGGCACTTCTACTGTGTGCCCTGACCAAGAATCGAACCTGGGACATCCACACACGCGGCCAACACTCTACCACTGAACCAACTGACCAGGACCGCTATCCTGCTCTTAAATCAGAGGTCTCAAACTCGCGGCCCGCCGAACAATTTTGTGCGGCCCACAGACTAATCCACGAAGTTCAAAATATTTTGGATAAAATTAAGTAAGCCTAGGGGCCTACTTGTATTTTTCATTTCTCTAGCATCCTAGCTAGATATTAGCTTAGTTAACAGCAGTTGTGATGCGAACTACAGTTTCTGGTCATTTTGTGACACTGAGTAAACTGCATGTACGATTGTGCTTGTTGTACTGATTTTTTTTTTGTTTTCAACTGCAGTGAGAAAAGTGTTGCGTAACAGTTGCCTTTTGTAGACCTAGTGCGGCCCACATGCTGAGTTGAGTTTGAGACCCCTGTCTTAAATGTTGTCCCCCCCCCCCCCCCAGTTTCAGTCTTGACTTCCTTTCACATACTTCCTGGGTGATCTCCTTTCTTATACAGGTATCAGATTACTCTGTTTAACCTTCTAAGAGAGCCCTGATAAACTGAAGTTTGCCTGGTTGACAGGGTGGTTCAGAAGATTATGGGTTGGTTTTTTTTGGGGGGAGATACTTTGATACCTTAATTTAAAATTTAAAGTGTTGCCTGACCAGGCAGTGGCTCAGTGGTTAGATGTTGGACGGGGACATGGACGACCCAGGACAAAACCCCAAGGTCACCAGCTTGAGCAAAGGGTCTCTAGGTCTGCTGTGGCCCCCTGGTCAAGGCACATATGAGAGCAATGAACAACTAAGGTGCTGCAATGAAGAGTTGATGCTTCTCATCTCTCTCCTTTCCTGTCTGTCTGTCCATCTGTCCTTCTCTCTGTCTCTGTCACACACACACACAAAAATTTAAAGTGTTGAAATCACTTGAAAACACTGTACATTGAAATCCCACAAATTTCAACATCATTCACCTAGGTAGCATCATTTATTTTCTCTGTTGTAATAAAACCTTAAACTACCAACTCAGTATTTTGAAAACGTGCTAATTTTTAGTATAAATATTTTTTATTTATACTGTAAAGAAATTCTAATAGATATTTTACTTCATGATATACATAATACTTTTTTTGTTCTGTGATGTGTAATAAAGATCTAACTGTATTTCTCAACCAGCTAATTATTCAATAGTTAATTGTCAGATTGAACTATTTGTTTTATAGATTTCCTATTCAGAACTAATTGCATTCACTACAATGAAGTAATCATTGGTATGACTTCAGTAAACCTTCTTATTCATAATTTACTTATAATTATAAATTACTTAAAACTGGGATTAGGACTATGAGGTTAGAAGGTTGCCTTGATATTACAGAACATTAACCCCATGTTTTGATATCATTTCAGGTAATATATCATTTGTTGCATTTCCAGTTTCCAGCACCAACTCACCAACAAAGATTTTACCAAAAACCCTAGAACCAATTAATGTGAATGTTGGACCCCAAATGGTAAGAAAATCATCAAATCTTAGAATTTGAAACTTTGCTTTGATAAGACTAATATAAAAGATAATTGTACTAAAGATGGTCAGATATTCCAGTTAATTTTTTGTGTTGGTCACTTCTTTAAATTTTGTTTTTATCTGAATGTAACTGAATAAGTCTTGAGAAAATGAAAGCCATTGTACTTTTTTTTTTTTTTTGTGAAGCTGGAAACGGGGAGAAACAGTCAGACAGACTCCCGCATGCGCCCGACCGGGATCCACCCGGCACGCCCACCAGGGGCGAGGCTCTGCCCACCAGGGGGCGATGCTCTGCCCCTCGCGAGTGTCGCTCTGCCACGACCAGAGCCACTCTAGCGCCTGGGGCAGAGGCCAAGGAGCCATCCCCAGCGCCCGGGCCATCTTTGCTCCAATGGAGCCTTGGCTGTGGGAGAGGAAGAGAGAGACAGAGAGGAAGGGGGGGGGGGGAGGAGGTGGAGAAGCAAATGAGCGCTTCTCCTATGTGCCCTGGCTGGGAATCGAACCCGCGTCCCCCGCACGCCAGGCCGACGCTCTACCACTGAGCCAACCGGCCAGGGCCCTTTTTTGTTTTTTAATTTTCACACATTTGAATCTGGATTTTGGCTATGTGGTAAGGTTTTTGCTCCCTATATGAAGCTTTTCTTGTTTCTAATTGTTTGGTTAAATTGATCTGAAGTCTTGTTATGTTATAGTTTCTTCCCTTTTTTCTTCTATGAAATAATCTTTACCAAAAAATAAAATAATCTTTACCACCCTAAATTATATTATCATATAAAGTGAACATGACCTATTCATTAGTCAATTATATGGAGCTACTAACTTAAATTATTTGATTAAAGGACATTTGGGAGAAAAGAACATGTTAATTCAATTTAATCTTTAACAGTAGAAATAATGGATGAACAATAGGAAATATTTAACTTTCTCTGAAAGTAGGTATTTTATTAATTATGTTAGATCTTGAAGTATAAGCCTTATTTATAAATGAAGTGAGTGCAGCTGCTTTAAAATACCTAATTTAATTGGCTTCATCCACCATTAGCAGAAAGTATGTAACATTTGAACAATAACTCCTCATTGTCAGTGTTTATGTTTTCTTATCTATAGAATAATGATAAAATTTGCCCATATAATGTATACAGTACTATGGGCTTTGTTAAACACAAAGTCATTTAGACAAAAATATCTTTATATTTTTTAATATACTTAATGGCTCCAGAAAGTCTTTAAGATTTTAAGACATTCTAGACATGACATTTTTCTGATTGCTTGAGGACTGTGAATTATCTCCAGAATCCAAGCCAAAGATCTTACACAATGTACTGTAACTATGTGAAGAATGGAATCTAGCTCCAAACCTCCTAGAGACTTAAGCTCAGATAAGTGTTCTCATTTCAAGGTAGTTCAGGGTATATTTTCAAACATTTGCTAAGCATTTGCCCTTCACCAGCCACTACAGTAAGTACAAATGAGATAAGTAAGGCACCTTACTTTAAAGTCTGTATTTTGACTGCTTCTGGGTCGGGTTTCGTATGTAGCAGAACAGCTCCCTCGCTGCAATCTACTGAAAGTCAGCCCTCTACGCAAGGGTTTGTCGTTCCTTCCTCCCTTGCCCGCAGCCCCCCCCCCCCTCTGCATGCTCCCCCCCCCCCCCCCCACCGTGGAGGAGTGGAGGCAGCTGCGTCTGTCCATGCTCGCTGCGCTCTCGGTGGTGCGTCCACGCCTTCTGCGTGGCCTGTGCGTGGCCCGGATCGTCCGAGCCAGCTCGGAAGTCGCGGGCTGTGCGGCCGCCTTCAAAGAAATAAAAATAAAATCGTATTTTGATATGGGATGATTACATAAACACCAAAATTATACAGACATACCTGAACTCTTATGAGTTTGGCCCTTACAGTACTCCTCTGTTTTAGGATACTGTCTTAAATTGATATTTTAGTGACGCTACTAAAATGTTTGGAAACATTATTGCTCTTCCCATTGTCAATTTGAACTAATGTAGTGGTTTTCAACCTTTTTACACTTGGGGACCGGTGACCTAGCTAGCCAGAAAAGGAAACATGCAACAAAGTATCATACCACATATAACAGTGCATAAACATAATCAAGCTGGTGCTTGATTTCCAAACTCCACGCGTATAATGCATTGATTACTACATGTTTGTTAGAATGCTTTTTGTCTGTTTTGCGTGACTTGTAAATGCAAAACATTGTTTATATGAGCCTACAAATTCCATAGACATCTAAGACAACTTTAGTAGTATTTTCATCAATAATTAGCAGGCTGGTAAGTGGCAATCACCCTGAGCATACATGAATTCCACTAAGATCACTGGGTCTAAAATTTTCATACAACATCAGGGTGATTAACTTTATATCGCAGACCAGCAGCTGAAAAACACTGAACTAGTGTATGTGAAAATCTTTACACACTTCAGTTCTGACAGTGATGAGTAATCAGGTATACTACTTACCCAATTACTGCAGACCTCAGAATCAGCAAGAAAAGGCCAGAAGGAAAGACCTGCCAGCCCAAAGCCTTTATTTTTATTGGTCTCCTTAATCTCAGGGGCTTTTGCATTTCTTAAGTCTTGGGTCAGAATCCTTTCTTTTTGATTTCCAGAACCTCAGTTAGAGCCATTTCTTTCTTCTCTTGCTTGCGACTTTTGAACATTGTCCCTTTGCCTTTAATTTCTCATTTATGATTTTTAAAAATATTTAGTTAGAAATTCTTGAGTAAAACCTCCCACATTTCTTCTTACAGCAAATTTAAATTTCATGTCTCTTTGGAAGCCAGATCTTAATGGTAGACAGAAATTTCAAAAGGCCCTGAGAAAAAAATTGTTTCCTGTGTTTATAGAAACTAGCAGTAACTGTTTTAGTTGGGGATAATTGCCCTTTTCTTCAAGGTATCTGCCTATGTACATAAGAAACTCTCATGATTATCTTTATTTTAATATGGTTAAAATGTCATGTTTCTTATATTAAAAACTAAAATTTTGTCAAATAATGAAATCCCTTAATATAACACTTCATAATCATACAGATTGTTTTTCCCTTCAGAATACAGATGCTCCCTTAGCTTTTCTTACTGTAGATGGCGGTAGTACATAAGCTATGTCGGCTGAGGGCAGAGGATCTCTAGAATGAGGTTCAATTGCTATATGATTTTCATTGCCCCACTGTAATCTATTGTCAAAGAACCCATGATTCCATTTAAATTAAGGTTAAGGTTATCTTTGTTTTTTGGGGGGTTGGAGGTGAAATTTAAATACTCATTTTCCTTATCAGATCAACTGAATTTTAGATGTAATTACCTTTAACTATCTCTTATTTTAATTTGGGGTTTCAAAATTAAGGTTCAGTTTTATTAAGCATGTCTGACTTATCATCACCTAAATAGTTTTTCCATATTCAGTGGTTGATCAGTCTGTTGACTTTCCTTTGGTTTTGTTTCTTAAGACTCACTGTCTGTCTTAGTTTAAGAACTCATTGCACCTGACCGGGTGGTGGCACAGTGGATAGAGCGTCGGACTGGAATGCAGAAGACCCAGATTTGAGACCCTGAGGTCGCCAGCTTGAGCGAGGGCTCATCTGGTTTGAGCAAAAGCTCACCAGCTTGAGCCCAAGGTCGCCGGCTCGAGCAAGGGCTTACTCGGTCTGCTGAAGGCCTGTGGTCAAGGCACGTATGAGAAAGCAATCAATGAACAATTAAGGTGTTGCAATGCGCAACAAAAAACTAATAATTGATGCTTCTCATCTCTCTCCGTGCCTGTCTGTCTGTCCCTGTCTATCCCTCTCTCTGACACTCTCTCTGTCTCTGTAAAAAACAACAACAAAAAAAACCCCCAAAAACATTGTATTGCACATGATCTTCTAGCTTGTCTTTCCAATTCAGGTCTATCATCTCTCCAATTTGTTCATTCAGGAAATGTTTATTAAGGACTTATATGTACCAGGCCCTTTGCTAAGAGAAGGGAACAGAGTATTGATAATTGCTCCCAGATCAGAAGAGCATGTCAGCTGACAATCTGCCCTGAGGAAGAAAAAAATAAACTAGAATGCAGCAGTTCATTTCCAGAGTCATTCTCAGTGATGATAACCATGTTTTCCTGTGTCCTGTTTTCCTTTCCTTTCATTCTTATTTTTTTCTGCAAAGTCCTTTAAATCAAGTAAGACTGAGCCTGTAGGCTACTAATAACAGAGAGAAAGAGTGCCACAGTAATAATACTGCACAAGTAACACAATCTGTTTCAAGGGTAGGTTTGAACACTTAGAATTGCTTTTTGGAGACCCCAGCTCTTGAAATAGTAGACCAGAGATTGATAAAATACTCAAACTTTCATTCTTAAACTGTCACATTCAAGGTCAGAGTGATAGAGGGCATTTGAATGTGTGCTGTAGTGATTGGTGAAAACTGTCTTTTATATTGTATTTTCATTTTTTTTTTAAGTGAGAGCCAGACAGTGACAGAGAGACAGGGAGGGAGAGAGATGAGAAGCATCAACTCATAGTTGTGGCACCTTAGTTGTTCATTGGTTGCTTTCTTATATGTGCCTTGACTGGTGGGCTCCAGTCAAGCCAGTGACCCCTTGCTTAAGCCACAACCTTGGGCTCAAGCCCGTGACCATGGGGTCATGTCTGTGATCCCACACTCAGGCTGAATGATCCCGTGCTCATGACCTCAGGGTTTCAAACCTGGGTCCACAGTGTCCCAGGTTGATGCTCTATCCACTGTGCCACCATCTGGTTAGGCTATCGTAGAGTTGTTGTTTTTTTTACTGGATTTTATGTACTCCTTTCTAGAATATCAGTGAATAAAGAAGCTACTTTTCCCCCATCATTTTAGCTGAGTCTTGTCGCCATTTTGTAAATTTTTATTGTGCCTTTCCTGTGAGCACTGTGCTAAGTCCTGCAAACACTCTCTCTGCCCTTAACACTTTGAGTAATGAGTTTTTTTCATGCTCGCTGACCTCCGGGAGTGAGGTTTTTTTGTTGTTGTTGTTTTCAAAAAATGAAATTAGTTCCAGTTCCAGTTTTATTAACTTAAAAATTATGTTTGATAACCAACTTATGAAAACAAGAAGAACATACATTGCCTTTTTTTAATGTTGCCTTACACATTTTTAAAATAAATCAATCATACTCTGGATGGTCAAGAGGCACAAGGATGTACGAATGTTCATGCTACTCAAAGGGTTAAAGATCTTGCATGGAAATGGAGGTGTGCAGGTAGGATGGCTTGCATGGAGGGGTAGGTACTCTAAACTCATTGTCTAATATTTATGTTTTTTTCACAAGTCAAGCTTCTGGGTGTCCTATTTAATAATTCTTGGCATAGTGTAGAGCAGTGATTTTCAACCTTTATTGAGCCGCAGCACATTTTTTACATTTACAAAATCCTGGGGCACACCACCTACCAAAATGACACAAAATGACACTCTTAACACAGTACATATTATACATATAGTTAATAATACAGTTTCTAAATGTATTTATATTCACTTAGTGTGAAACCTTGGCCTGTTTCGATGAACACAAAAGGGATACCTGGCAGGAATGGTAGAAAGACACACACGAAGCTCTTCCTCAACAGTTCTCAGTCTCTCTCTGTTTTTAGTTTTTTTTGTTTTGTTATTTATTTATTTATTTATTTTTTCAGAGACAGAGAGAGGGACAGACGGACAGGAACAGAGAGAGATGAGAATCATCACTCATCAGTTTTTCGTTGTGACACCTTAGTTGTTCATTGATTGCTTTCTCTTATGTGCCTTGACCATGGGCCTTCAGCAGACTGAGTAACCCCTTGCTTGAGCCAGCGACCTTGGGCTCAAGCTGGCGAGCTTTTGCTCAAACCAGATGAGCCCGTGCTCAAGCTGGCAACCTCGGGGTCTCGAACCTGGGTCTTCCGCATCCCAGTCCAATGCTCTATCCACTGCGCCACTGCCTAATCAGGCTGTTTTTAGTTTTTTGTCGCAGTCAAGCTTGAGAAGCTCAGCTCACATAGATATGTGGTTGAAAACGGGAGCAATGTCAAAATAGCTTTGTTGGCCAGAATGGGGAACTACTTGGCAACAGATAACCAAAAACTGTCTAAAGGAAGATCAGCAAACTTTAGCTTTAAACCACGATCTTGTTTCAGTTCAATGAGTTCCTCTTGCTCCTTTAAAGTCATGTCCTTTCCAGCAATGGATTCTGAGCTGTATGGGTCCCTTTTGCTCCTTTAAAGTCATGTCCTTTCCAGCAATGGATACTGAGCTGTATGGGTCCCTTTTGCTCCTTTAAAGTCATGTCCTTTCCAGCAACGGATACTGAGCTGTATGGGTCCCTAACCCAGTCAAGGAATTCTGTGAAGGCTGAAGAGAAATAAAATGACAACGTCTTCTCAAGAGTTTTCAAATGTCTGCCAATCACCTTGCACATTGCAGCAATGTTGCCATCATGCTGTTTCTCGGTGAGCAGGAACATCTCAAGGTTGCCACACGGCACATGTTGCCAGAGCTGCACCTTTAAACGAATCTGTTCATTTTATCAGTGCTTGTAAGCACTAGAAGGTGATTGGTCAGTGAGCGTTCCCTGTGCCTCCACTCTTCCTGTCGCTGATAGCTGGAGGGATTGTGAGGGGAATGTTTATGTTCGGATGGAGGCGGCTGGCTGGATAAATAGCCTCCGCAGGCCGTATCCCGCACGCAGGCCGTAGTTTGGGGACCCATGTTTAATTTCCCCACGGCACACCTGACCATGTCTCACGGCACACTGGTTGAAAAATACTGGTGTAGAGAATCAGAATTCTCCAGACATCTATCATTATTGTCTTTTGTTTTTAGTTTTAAACTACAGACTTAACTTATTAAAATTATTTCCTAGGCATTTACATTTGGTAATATTTCTCTAGCATTATGGCAAACACAAATAGGCGATAACTAGAGTTCTTAAATATTTAGTAAAGAATGAGTAAATGTTGACTAGACTTTATTAAGTCTGAACTAAACTTGCAAGGCAGATGAATTCTTCCCTTTGGTTCTTTACTAAGCAAGTTAGCAGTTAACTAAACTAAACTTAAAAATTAGACCCTGGCCTGACCATGCCATGACACAGTGGATAGAGCGTTGGACTGGGATGCAGAGGACCCAGGTTCGAAACCCTGAGGTCGCCAGCTTGAGCATGAGCTTGTTTGGTTTGACCAAGGCTCACCAGCTTGAGCCCAAGCTCGCTGGCTTGAGCAAGGGGTCACTTGGTCTGCTGTAGCCCCACCCCCTTAAAGGCAATATGAGAAAGCAATCAATGAACAACTAAGGTGCCGTAACGAAGAATTGATGTTTCTCATCTCTCTCCCTTCCTGTCTGTCTGTTCCTCTCTCTGTCTCTGTCACCAAAAAAAAAAAAAAAAAAAAAAAAAAAAAGAAAGAGAGAGAAATTAGCCTCTGGATGCAGAAACAGGTTTTATTTGATCAGGAAGACAAAAATTATTTAGCGGTTTGATCTACATAAGACAATAGAAATAGAACATTTTGTTTTAAGAGCTGTCATTGAAAAGTCACACATCCATATATACAGATATTTTTCTCTACTAACTGGAACTTAAACAAAACATTAGTATTATGAAAAAGTTTGGAACTCTCTAATAGTAGAGCCCCCGTGTATCTAGCATCTCCTTCAGTTATTTACATAGGGGACCATCTTGTTTCAGTAATTATTCAATAGAGCATGCATGCCTTTATTTTATTTTAGTATTTTTATTATAATTTTAGCACAAGAGAGAAAGAGAGAGAGAGACAGGGACAGACAGAGAGGGAGAGAGAAGAGAAGCATCAATTCTGTGCTAGCCGGTTGGCTTAGTGGTAGAGCATTGGCCTGGCATGCGAAAGTCCCGGGATCAATTTCCAGTCAGGGCACACAGGAGAGGCGACCATCTGCTTCTCCACCCCTTCCACTTTCTCTCTCTCTCTCTCTCTTCCTCTCTCCTTCTCTTCCCCTCCCGCAGCCATGGCTTGAATGGTTCAAGCAGTTTGACCCTAGGCACGCAGGATGGCTCCATAGCCTGCCTCAGGCACTAAAATAGCTCAGTTGCTGAGCAATGGAGCAGTGGGCCCTGATGGGCAGAGCATCTTTCCCCAGGAGACTTGTTGGGTGGATCCCAGTTGGGGCACATGCAGGAGTCTGTCTCTGCTTCCCTACTTCCTGCCTCTTCCTTAATAAAGAAAGAAAGAAAGAAAGAAGAAGAAGCACCAGTTCTTCCTTGCAGCACCTTAGTTGTTCATTGATTGCTTTTTCATATGTGCATTGATGGCAGTGGGGGCCTCTAGCAGAGCAGGCGACCCCTTGCTCAAGCAAGCAACCTTAGACTCAAGTCAGTGACCTTTGGGCTCAAGCCAGCGACCATGAGGTCATGTCTGATCCCACATGCAAGTCAGCGACCCCACAGTCAAGCTGGTGAACCCGCACTCAAGCAGGATGAGCTCAAACTCAAGCCATTGACTTCAGCATTTCCAACCTGAGTCCTTAGCATCCCAAGCCAGTGCTTTATCCACTTTGCCACTGCCTGTTCAAGCTATTTTATTTTTGATGAAAAAAATTTTAAAGATGTTACTAAAATACTAAATTATTTTTGTATTAATTACGAACATTTTGGGGTAAAATTAAAAAATAAAAGTTCTACTTACCAATCAAAATTATAAGACTCGGGAAGCAATTTGGTAACACATACCAAGGAATTATTTTTTTTTAACCCATATCCTTAGTTCCATTAATTTCTTTTCTGGAGTCTATCCTCAGGAAGTGTAAATTAAGGCCAAGATCATTGTGCAAAAATGTTTATTACAGCATTGTTTATAATATTGAATAATAAATATTTATATATACCTAAGAGGGAAAAATAAATTAACCTGATGGAATGTTTCACCTTTTTTTTTTGTAATAGACAGAGACAGAGAGAGGGACAAATAGGAACAGACAAGAAGGAAGAGAAATGAGAAGCATCAATTCTTTGTTGTGGCACCTTAGTTATTCATTGATTGCTTTCCCATATGTACCTTGAACGGGGGTGGGGAGGCTACAGCAGACCAAGTGACTCCTTGCTCGAGCCAGCGACCTTGGGCTCAAGCTGGTGAGCCTTGCTCAAACCAGATGAGCCCGCACTCAAGCTGGTGACCTCGCGGTTTTGAACCTGGGTCCTCTGCATTTCAGTCTGACACTCTATCCACTGCACCACCGCCTGGTCAGGCTCACTGTCTTTAATATGTTTTTGAAGAATATTTAATGACATGAGGAAATGCTCTTAAAAAAAGATAATATTGAATTTGTATAATAATCCAAATTGTATAACACTTTGCATATATTTTGAACTGTGAAGATCTGATTTACTGTACCCCTGTTCTAGTAAATCAAGTTTGACTGCAATTAGGTTCTGTAATTTCAAAAAAAGATTTTTATTTTTTCTGATTTTTAAAACATTGTCAGTTGCTAGCTTGCTCCTTCTAAATTGCTCTTCACTTACTGAAACATGCATTATGATCCCATGTCAGTATTCAGGATACTGTGTTTTGCCTGACCAGGTGGTGGCGCAGTGGATAGAGCGTCGGACTGGGATGCAGAGGACCCAGGTTTGAGACCCCGAGGTCGCCAGCTTGAGCGTGGGCTCATCTGGTTTGAGCAAAAGCCCACCAGCTTGAACCCAAGGTCGCTGGCTCCAGCAAAGGGCTACTCGGTCTGCTGAAGGCTCGCGGTCAAGGCACATATGAGAAAGCAATCAATGAACAACTAAGGTGTTGCAACGCGCAATGCAAAACTAATGATTGATGTTTCTCATCTCTCTCCATTCCTGTCTGTCTGTCCTTGTCTATCCCTCTCTCTGACTCACTCTCTGTCTCTGTAAAAAATAAAAAATAAAAAATAAATAAAATAAGTGACTAGGATACTGTGTTTTAAGAACCAGAGATGTAAATGAAACGAAGGTATCACTTGTATTTTAGATGATTAATATTAACGCTTTTTAGGCAATAAGGTTTCCTCCTTGCATGTTGTTTAGCAGTCAACATTATTTTGTGCTTTTCTTAGTAATGAAGAATATTAATTTGCTTGTCCTAACTTTACAGATTATAAGCACACCTCAGAGACTAACCAGTTCGGGAAGTGTTCTGATTGGGAGTCCATATACCCCTGCACCAGCAATGGTTACTCAGACACACATAGCAGAAACTGCTGGCTGGGTCCCAGGGTAAGAGTGCTGTTAAAAGTTACCATTTTATTTCCTCAAAATCTTGCTTTCTGTTCTTGTTTTATGTTAGTTTAGTCCTTAAAAACTAATGTACTTCCTTTACAATTACCTATTTTATTTTACTTCTTATCTTAGATATAAACCGTTTATGGAGCAACCATTTCAAAACAGAAAAACAGTATAACTTGTATATGAATCTTCTGAGTTTTTTTCAACTCTAAAAGAGAACTATGTTTTATAATTATAACATTTAGCTGCTTGGGAAAAGTTAAGATGATATTTCATACTGTTTTATTTGTTATTAATTTGTTTTATATCTTATATTATTTTAACAAACATAAGAAAAGCTGCATTAAATGTTGGCTATAAATTCTTATTTCCTTAAAAAACAGAGAAGGGCCTGACCAGGTGGTGGCGCAGTGGATAGAGCGTCGGACTGGGATGCGGAGGGCCCAGGTTCGAGACCCCGAGGTCGCCAGCTTGAGCACGGGCTCATCTGGCTTGAGCAAAAAGCTCACCAGCTTAGACCCAAGGTTGCTGGCTCGAGCAAGGGGTTACTTGGTCTGCTTAAGGCTCGCGGTCAAGGCACATATGAGAAAGCAATCAATGAACAACTAAGGTGTCGCAACAAAAAACTGATGATTGATGCTTCTTATCTCTCTCTGTTCTGTCTGTCTGTCCCTATTTATCCCTCTCTCTGACTCTCTCTCTGTCCCTGTTAAAAAAAAAAGAGAGAGAGAGAGAAAGAGAGGGAGAAGGAAAGCCTGACCAGGCAGTGGCACAGTGGATCGAGTGTCAGACTGGGATGCGGAGGACCTAGGTTCAAAACCCTGAAATCGCCAGCTTGAGTGCAGGCTCATCTGGTTTGATCAAGGCTCACCAGCTTGAGCCCAAGGTCACTCAGTCTTCTGTAGTCAGCCCCCCCCACCCCCATCAAGGCACATATGAGAAAGCAACCAATGAACAACTAAGGTGCTGCAATGAAGAATTGATGCTTCTCATCTCTCTCCCTTCCTGTCTGTCTGTCCCTATCCCTCTCTTTGTCTCTGTCACAAAAAAAACACACAAAAAGCCCAGAGAAGGAAGACTCTGGCCGGCTAGCTCAGCGGTAGAGCATTGGCCCAGCGTGTGGAAGTCCCAGGTTTGATTCCCGGCCAGGGTACACAGGAGAAGCGCCCATCTGCTTCTCCACCCCTCCCCCTCTCCTTTCTCTCTATCTCTCTTCCCCTCCCACAACCAGGGCTCCATTGGAGCACAGTTGACCCGGGTGCTGAGGATGGCTCCATGGCCTCTGCCTCAGGCACTAGAATGGTTTTGGTTGCAACAGAGGTTGCCCAGATGGGCAGAGCATTACCCCCTGGTGGGCATGCTGGGTGGATCCCAGTCAGGCACATGTGGGAGTCTGTCTCTCTGCTTCCCTGCTTCTCACTTCAGGAAAAAAAAAAACAACAACTAAAAAAACAGAAAAGGAACTAAGAAAAAAGGCCAAATATATTAAAATTTTCATTCAGTTTTTTTTATTCTTTTGATACACTGGGCAATTAAATTCATTTTTCTTCTATGTTACTTAGTTGCCACTATTTGTATCAATCCTTCACATGTTTCATCTTTGCCTGTAAAATACCCTTACCCTGCCTTTCTCCATTGCTTATCATTCTAACATCTCCTCTTGCCATGAAGACAAAGAAATAATAAAAGTAATGAATTAGAACTTCATTCTGTCACTTTAGAAGTTAAATTGTTATATAAATGTTGTGCTGGTAGTTCTATATTTGACTTAGAACTGTAAGTTCCCACCAGCAGACAAAAAAATCTTCTTGAGTGAGAATTTTCTTCCTTTAAGAATATTAAGAATCATTAGAAAGGGGGGGGGTATTAAATGAATCAATGAAATAACAATTCTGGGAAAGTGTTTTAAGCTATATACACATTCCTATACTTACACACACATATATACATTAGAGTCAGAAAAGTTTCATATGTGTTCATACTCTTCCATTATTAAATGAGATGAAATGACAGAATCACTCGTAATTCCACAACCTTTATTCAGTCCTCATGAACATCCTCATGAAGATATAAAAGTTACCTTGGATTTCTGCGCAGCCCTGAGAGAGTATAACTTGGAAGCCATGCCTAAGCTAGTAGTGCTGGTGTACTTTGGAGATGACCAGGGTTTGAGTATTTCAGCCCCAGCTGTACTTTATATTGGAGGTGGTATGATTACCAGTGTTTTTATAGTTAGTCATTCCAGAGTAGATATAACTTTTCTGTGCCCTTTTTTTTTTTTTTTTGTAAACCTACAGTGTTTTTCTTCTTAAAGATTTATTGAACTCGCCTGACCAGGTGGTTGCTCAGTGGATAGAGCATTGGACTGGGATGCAGAGGACCCAGGTTCAAAACCCCAAGGTCGCCGGCTTGAGCGAGGTTCATGTGGCTTGAGCATGGGGTCGCTTGCTTGAGCGTGGGATCATAGACATGACCACATGGTTGCTAGGTTTAGCCTAAAGGTTGCTGGCTTGAATCCTAAGGTTGCTGGCTTGAGCCCAAGGTCACTGGCTTGAGCAAGTGGTCACTTGCTCTGCCGTAGCCCTGCTGGTTAAGGCACATATGAGAAAGCAATCAATGAACAAGTAAGGTGCTGCAATGAAGACTTGATACTTCTCATCTCTCACCCTTCCTGTCTGTTTGTTTCTATCTGTGCCTCTTTCTGTCTCTGTTGCAAAAAATAAAAAAATTAAAATAAATATAAAAGATTTATTGAACTCATTTCAAATTAGATTATCCTGCCTGACCTGTGGTGGCGCACTGGATAAAGCGTCGACCTGGAAATGCTGAGGTCGCTGGTTCGAAATCCTGGGCTTGCCTGGTCAAGGCACATATGGGAGCTGATGCTTCCAGCTCCTCCCCCCTGTCTTTCTCTCCTCTCTCTTTCTCTGTCTCTCTCTCCCCCTCTCTCTCTCCTCTCTAAAATGAATAAAAAAAAACAAACAAAAAAACAAACAAATTAGGTTATCCTGTTGTGAATTCTTGGTCTCATGTTAAAATATATTATGTTGTGATGTTTTGATAAAATTTAAGTTTTTATTTCATGGACTTACCTTTTATATTTGTTAGTTTTTGTGTTTTGTTATATTTATTGTGGAATTAGACAAGTTACAATAAATTATTTATGCAATAAAGTAGTGTTTATATGTGTTCTTTTTATGTTTTTTTTTTTTTCTTTTTAGTGATAGAAAACGGGCTAGAGAATTTATAGACTCTGATTTTTCAGAAAGGTGAGTAGAAGTGTGAGTAATGTGTTTAAGAGATGCTACTGCCGGGAGAGGTTTGGTACCCAGCCTTTACTTTAAGTTAGTGAGATGTTTTTATTCATTATTTCATACCACAATGAGTATTGTACTTCACTTATCATTACATAAATTTACTATCTGTATATGATTTCAAAGGAAATTATCCTGTGAATAGATTGGCTATTGATAATGTCATTTAGCTCCCTTCCTATTTTTAGGAGATGAAGTATTGTACCAAAGTGAATAGTCCACATTACCTCAGCATGCCCAAACATTTTAAAAGCAAGTTTTATTGAACACATTTAAAGATGATAGTAAATTCTCACTTCATTCTTCAATATCCTATCAAGTATAATGTAACCTTTCCTTAGACTGATAAGACAGTGGTTTTGAATTCTCCAGTGCATCAGAATCTCCTGTGGGGGTCCGGTGGTGGCACAGTGGATAGAGTCAACCTGGGACACAGAGGTCCCATGTTCAAAACCCTGAGGTTACCGGCTTGAGTGCGGGCTCAACAGCTTGAGCCATGGGGTCGCCAGCTTAAGCGTGGGATCATAGACATGACCCCGTGGTCACTGGCATGAGTCCATGGTTGCTGGCTTGAGCAAGGGGTCACTTGCTCTGCTGTAGTGCTACCCCCCCCCCCCGTCAAGTCACATATGAGAAAGCAATCAATGAACAACTAAGATGTTGCCAACTACAAGTTGATGCATCTCATCTCTCTCCCTTCTTGTCTCTCTCTCTCGCTTAAAAAAATAAAAAAGAAAGAATCACCTATGGTCTACTGGAAAAATATAAATGCCTACCTACCAAGCGAGAAACTCCCCAGAATTAAAAACTGTCATTTTAGCCTGAGCAGGCGGTGGTGCAGGGGATAGAGTGTTGGACTGGGATGTGGAGGACCCAGGTTCAAGACCCCGAGGTCACCAGCTTGAGCGTGGGCTCATCTGGTTGGAGCAAGGCTCACCAGCTTGAGCCCACAGTCGCTGGTTTGAACAAGGGGTCACTTGGTCTGCTGTAGCCCCCCGGTCAAGACACATATGAGAATCAATGAACAACTAAGGAACCACAACAAAGAATTGATGTTTCTCATCTCTCTCCCTTCCTGTCTGTTTGTCCCTATCTATCCCTCTCTCTGACTCTCTGTCTCTGCCACAAAAAAATAAATAGGCCTGACCTGTGGTGGCGCAGTGGATAGAGCGTCAACCTGGAAATGCTGAGGTTGCTGGTTCAAAACCCTGGGCTTGCCTGGTCAAGGCACATATGGGAGTTGATGCTTCCTGCTCCTCCCCCCTTTTCTCTCTCTCTCTCTCTCTCTATTTCTCTCATTCTCTCTCCCCTCTCTATAATGAATAAATAAAAAGAAAAATCAGCCTGACCTGTGGTGGCGCAGTGGATAAAGCGTCGACCTGGAAATGCTGAGGTCGCCGGTTTGAAACCCTGGGCTTGCCTGGTCAAGGCACATATGGGAGTTGATGCTTCCAGCTCCTCCCCCCTGTCTCTCTCTCCTCTCTCTCTGTCTCTCTCTCTCTCCTCTCTAAAATGAATAAATAAAAATTAAAAAAAACAAACAAAAAGAAAAATCTTTAAAAAAATTTAAAAAATAAAAATAAAATAGAAACTATCACTTTATTTTTTAAAAAGCTATCACTTTATGATCATTATTGGACTTTAGTTTAATATTTCATGCAAATCATTATACTAGGTATGGTATTAATGTTGCACTGTAAAAATAAGATGCATAGTCTTAGGAGCATTTGAATTTTGTAAGATTGTTACTACTTTAAATAAAACCTTGCCAGTCATGCTTTTTAAATTTTATTTTTGACTCTAAAATTTTGTAATTCCTGTTTTAAATTAAAAGAATTTTTTTTAAAGAAATCTTTATTCACCTGACCGGGCGGTGGCGCAGTGGTAGAATGTCGAACTATGATGCCGAGGACTGAGGTTCGAGACCCCGAGGTCACCGGCTTGAGCACAGGCTCATCTGGTTTGAGCAAAAAAGCCCACCAGCTTGGACCCAAGGTTGCTGGCTCGAGCAAGGGGTTACTCGGTCTGCTGAAGGCCCACGGTCAAGGCACATATGAGAAAGCAGTCAATGAACAACTAAGATGTAGCGATACGTAATGAAAAACTAATGATTGATGCTTCTCATCTCTCTGTTCCTGTCTGTCTGTCCCTGTCTATCCCTCTCTCTGACTCTCTCTCTGTCTCTGTAATTAAAAAAATGATAATAAAAAAATTAATTAATTAAAGAAATCTTTATTCATTTTGAGAGAGAGAGAGGAAATGAGAGAGAAGTGGGGGAGGAACAGGAAGCATCAACCCCTATATGTGCCTTGGCCAGGCAAGCCTGGGGTTTTGAACTGGCAAACTTAGCGTTCCAGGTTGACCCTTTATTTACTGCTCCACCACAGGTCAAGCTCTAATTCCTGTTTTATTTTTCATTTTTTATTTATTTTTTTGTATTTTTCTGAAGTTGGAAACGGGGAAGCAGTCAGACTCCCGCATGTGCCCGACCAGGATCCACCCGGCATGCTCACCAGGGGGCGATGCTCTGTTGCAACCAGAGCCATTCTAGCGCCCGAGGCAGAGGCCATAGAGCCGTCCTCAGCGCCCAGGCCAACTTTGCTCCAATGGAACCTTGGCTGCGTGACGGGAAGAGAGAGACAGAGAGGAAGGAGAGGGGGAGGGGTAGAGAAGCAGATGGGCACTTCTCCTGTGTGCCCTGGCCGGGAATCGAACCTGGGACTCCTGCATGCCAGGCCGACGCTCTACCACTGAGCCAACCAGCGAGGGCTGCTCTAATTCCTGTTATAAATCTCCTTTCTCCTGTTAAATCATCTGCTCTCAATATAATAGTTTTCTGCTTTTCTGTATTCTATCTCTGACTCGCTGGGCTTTGAAAAACTAGATGGCCAGTTGTGTTAGAATTCATTCTAGCCTGACCAGGCAGTGGCGCAGTTGATAGATTATCAGACTGAGATGCAAAGGTCCCAGGTTTGAAACCCCGAGGTCACCAGCTTGAGAGAGAACTCATCTGGGTTAAGCACGGGCTTACTGGCTTGAGTGCAGGGTCACTGGCTCAGCTGGAGTCCCCTGGTCAAGGCACATAGAGAACGCAATCAGTAAACAACTAAGGTGCTGCAACGAAGTATTGATGCTTCTCATCTCTCTCCCTTCCTGTCTGTCTCTCCCTATCTGTCCCTCTCACTCTGTCTCTCTCAAAAAAAATTTTTTTTATTTTTTCAGTCTAAAATAAAGGTGAATAGGCTCTGAGTGAGGATCTTGGGGCCGTATGTTTTTATATTGACACAGCTCTGTTTTAGTTCCCTCATGGCCTTTGTTGCTTGCTTTTTGGTTTTAAACTGTTTTAGACACAACATATGTGAGGAACTGCTGTATCATATAGAAATATATGGCAATATGTTCTTTTTTCTCTAATGGAAATTCCTCTTTCCTGCTCATACTGGTCTTTGTGTTTATCTTAAGAAAGGGTAGCCGTATAACTTCTTACAATTGTTTTTAGTAACATTTAAGGCCTTAAAGTAGAGCTATTCATTATTTATGATTGGTGGCACCTGTGTACTGCAAACAGTATAAAAAATAAGGTTCTTTTTACTTTCTCCTTCATAAAATAAAGACTTCTAAAGATCACATTAAAAGTGTTACGTTAACTTTGTTGGTATAGTCACTGATTCAACTTCCCCTCTCTGCATCTGGTTCTGTGGCTTCTTTTTTTCTTTTTTGCTAGTACTATTTATTATTCTCTTTTTTTCTCTTTTTTTTTTTTTACAGAGACAGAGAGAGAGTCAGAGTGAGGGATAGACAGGGACAGACAGGAACGAGAGATGAGAAACATCAATCATTAGTTTTTCGTTGCGCATTGCGACTCCTTAGTTGTTCATTGATTGCTTTCTCATATGTGCCTTGACCGTGGGCCTTCAGCAGACCAAGTAACCCCTTGCTCGAGTCAGCGACCTTGGGTCCAAGCTGGCGAGCTTTTTGCTCAAGCCAGATGAGCCCACGCTCAAACTGGCAACCTCGGGATCTCGAACATGGGTCCTCCGCATCCCAGTCTGACGCTCTATCCACTGCGCCATCACCTGGTCACGCTCTTTTTCTTTTTTAATATAATTTTTCTGTAATGAACCCCCACCCCAGTCAAATCACAAACATTACTACATGTAGTTTTTATTGTTCTTACAAATGTTTATTTTCCTCCAAATTTATTGCGTTTTTCTTGCAAACAAGAAATATTTCTATAATGTTGGAAAACATGTTTTTCTTCTCACAAGTGTTCAGGTTGAAAAAGCCAGCTGTCAACCATAGACTAATCTTTATGTCTTCAGTGTCTCATATATTGATTTAGTATGATATGTAAATCGTTTTTTTTCTTGTGGGAGAGACAGAGTGAGAGAGAGGGACAGATAGGGACAGACAGACAGGAAGGGAGAGATATGAGAAACATCAGTTCATTGTGGTTCCTTAGTTGTTCATTGATTGATTTCTCATCTGTGCCTTGACCAGGGGGCTACAGTAGATCAAGTGACCCCTTGCTCGAGCTAGCGACCTTAGGCTCAAGCTGGTGAGCCTTGCTCAAACCAGATGAGCTCACGCTCAAGCTGGCGACCTCGGGGTCTCGAACCTGGGTCCTCCACATCCCAGTCCGACGCTCTATCCATTGCGCTCTATCCATTGCGCCACCGCCTGGTTAGGCTGATATGTAAATATTTATATTGGGTTTCTCCAGGTGTTTATACATCAATATATGTAGATATACAGTGTGTTCGTAAAGTCAGAGTGCACTTTTGACCTGTCACAGGAAAGCAACAAAAGACGATAGAAATTTGAAATTTGCACCAAATAAAAGGAAAACCCTCCCAGTTTCTGTAGGATGATGTGGCAGCATGTGCGCATGCGCAGATGGTGACATAACACCGTGTATACAGTGGAGCAGCCCACGGCCATGCCAGTCGAGATGTAGACGGTACAGAGGGAGGTTCAGTGTGTTCTGTGGTTTCCTAAATTCGAATCCGTGACCAAAGTGCAACGTGAATATCGGCACGTTTATAACGAAGCACCACCACATAGGAATAACATTACTCGGTGGGATAAGCAGTTGAAGGAAACCGGCAGTTTGGTGGAGAAACCCCGTTCTGGTAGGCCATCGGTCAGTGACGAGTCTGTAGAGGCTATACGGGATAGCTACCTAAGGAGCCCTAAAAAATCTGTGCGTGAGCCCACATCGAACTGCACTGGATAGGTATGAAACTAGGAGAGTTTTCCTTTTATTTGGTGCAGAGTTCACATTTCTGTCGTCTTTTGTTGCTTTCCTGTGACCGGTCAAAAGTGCACCATGAGTTTACGGACACACTCTATGTACTAGCTTTTTATCTTCATCTTACTACAGTACAGTATATCTTTAAGTGTGTTTTACACAGCTGTTCCTTGGTTAAGGTCATTTGCAAGAAGCAAGTAGGTTTCTGAGGAAATCTTTTTTTTTTTAATTTTTTTAATTTTTCTGAAGTTGGAAACTGGGAGGCAGTCAGACTCCGGCATGCGCCCGACCGGGATCCACCCGGCATGCCCACCAGGGGCGACGCTCTATTGCAACCAGAGCCATTCTAGCGCCTGAGGCAGAGGCCATGGAGCCATCCTCAGCTCCAGGGCCAACTTTGCTCCAGTGGAGCCCTGGCTGCGGGAGGAGAAGAGAGAGACAGAGAGGAAGGAGAGGGGGAGGGGTGGAGAAGCAGATGGGCGCTTCTCCTGTGTGCCCTGGCCGGGAATCGAACCCGGGACTCCTGCATGCCAGGCCGATGCTCTACCACTCAGCTAACCGGCCAGGGCGAGGAAATCTTTTTTGATGAGTGAAGGCTCCATTGAGATGATTCTCAGTAATTCTTTTCCCTGTGTTCTGATCCACTGGACTTCTCACAGAGATTGTGGAGGGAGCTGTGAAAACTCCCTTCCTGGCCCTGGCTGGTTGGCTCAGTGGTAGAGTGTTGGCTTGGCGTGCAGGAGTCCCGGGTTCGATTCTCGGCCAGGGCACACAGGAGAAGCGCCCATCTGCTCCTCCACCCCTCTCCCTCTCCTTCCTCTCTGTCTCTCTCTTCCCCTCCCACAGCCGAGGCTCCATTGAAGCAAAAGATGGCCCAGGCGCTGAGGATGGCTCCTTGGCCTCTGCCCCAGGCGCTAGAATGGCTCTGGTCGTGACAGAGCGACGCCCCGGATGGGCAGAGCATCGCCCCCTGGTGGGCATGCCGGGTGGATCCCGGTCGGGCGCATGCGGGAGTCTGTCTGACTGCCTTCCCATTTCCAGCTTCAGAAAAAAAAAACAAAAAAAAAAACCCAACTCCCTTCCTGATCGTGCCTGGGGTTTTGATCCTAGGAGATGTTTGTTCACTTTCTCCTTTTATTTTTGGACAGAATCAGATAATGTTCTTCTAAATGCATCTTTTCTAAATAGGTCTGCTTTTGCTTTGGGATCTCTGGGGAAAGAGAGTCCTTAATTTCTTTATTCTGTTGGAATTCAGTTAAAGTTCTGTTTATTTATAATAGAATGATAGAATTTAAACTAGAGCTAATAAAAATATCAGTACTAGCCTGACCTGTGGTTGTGCAGTGGGTAAAATGTCAACCTGGAACAGTGAGATCGCCGGTTCAAAACCCTGGGCTTGCCTGGTCAAGGCACAAACAGGAGTTAATGCTTCCTGCTCCTCCCCCTTTCTATCTCTCTTTCCTCTCTAAAATGAATAAAAAAAACTAACTAACTAACTAAATAAATAAATATATATATATATATATATGTATGGTCTACTGGAAAGTTCTGTTCGTTTCTATCACAAGTTTCGACATGTAAGCACATGTTTATTTGGTGCATGTGTGCCTCTCTATTTTTATCAGTTAATGTATACATATTGACGTAGCAAATTAACTAAAACAAAATTGATTCACATTAGTCTTATGTGTGAAACCATAGTGTACCCATGGCTACTGATAAAGTTCATTTACGCCACTGTAATTTTTACGAATTTCAACAAGGAAGAAATGCTACAGAAGCATGTCTGTCGCATCCACCATATTCCCCGGACTTAGCACCTTCCAACTATCACTTGTTTTTGTCCTTAAAAATTTTTTGAAGGGCAAAAAATTCAAAAATGAAGAAGGTATCAAACAAGCACTGGTTCAATTTTTCGCATTAAAAGATAAAACATTTTTCAAAAATGGGATATACAAATAGCCCTCACGCTGGCAAGAAATCATTAATAATAATGGCAATTATATTATTTAATAAAGTTTATTGATGGTAAGAAAAATTTGTATTTTGTTTTATTCCAAAAACGGACAGAACTTCCCGTAGACCTTATATTTGTACTGTTTCAATGATGTATATGAAGTTCATTTAACAAATATTCTGAAGATCTGTTAAGTGTTGCTGTGTTCTTGACCTTGAAGAGAATAATAAATAAGAGATAAAAGTCTCTGCTCTTAAAGACTTAATATGGGCGGATAATAAACAAATAAGATCATTTTAGACTCTGATAGGTGGTATGCAAAAGCCTCTCTAAGCAGATAACATTTGAATACAAGGAAGTCAGGCATGTGAATAGCCTGGTGATGTGGTGGAGCCAGGAGATCTCGGCAGTAGGAATGGCAAATGCAGAGCTCCTCAGTGAGGGGCCAGGTTGATGTACTTGGGGAAGCACAGTGGCTTAGAAAGAGTAAGAAAGGCTGAGTGGTATGAGGTGAGGATGGAGAGATAAGCAGGAGTCAGATCATGAAAGGCTTTGTAGGTCACAGTAGAGAATTTGGTCTTTATATTCAGGAGGGTTTTAGGAAGGGAAATGACATGATCTAATTTACACTGGCTGCTGAGGGGAAAACAGATTCTAAGGAGATAAGAGCAGGGAAATCAGAAGGCTGTTTGCAGTGGAGATGGGGGGAAAATGAATTAATTTTGGAGGTGGAACCAACAGGGTTTATGAAGAAATTGAAAGAAAGGGGGCAATAAAGAATGGCTTCTTTTATTTTCCTATGAACAGCTGGATGAACATTGATGCCATTTACATTTATTATTGTTAGGAGTAGGTTTGGGGAGGGATTGAGTTTTGTTTTAGATACATGAAGTTTAGGAATCTAAGTGATAATATCATTGTATGGAAGTAGTTCATTAGCATGTCACAGGCTGTATGACATCCCCAGGGAGGGAGGGAGTAAAAGACCATAAGGGGTAAACATTTATTTCCCATTTATAATTTATTTAAATGGGCTACATTTATTACAACTTATAACTGGGGTATACTGTTTTATAACAAATTTTAGTTTTATATTACTTTTGTTAATAAAAATAAATTATTAGGAAAATATAAAAAGATTCCAGTAAGTGCCTAGAGAGATAAATACATTTTCTTCTTTGAGGACAATTCTTTTGAGTACTTGAAATGAAATTATTAAAATGTAATATGCTTTTCAAACTATACTATATTAGTATTATTTTCTTATTTATTTTTTAATTTTTCAATTTGGTTTTATTTGGTAAAGAATGCTTTCTGCTGGTTTCTTTATTTGATTTATGGACTAATGGAGATAGTGTTTACATCCTGTGGCCAAATTTGGTGTTATTTAGAAAGAGGATCTTGGTGCTTTGGAGACCTTAGGTTCTAAGAAAGTGTGTAAACTCTATTTATTTAAGATTTAGATAGGGAGATTCCAGTTTAAGATGATAAACTGAACACCATGTTTACACCCCAACTCCTAAAATCTTGTTGTTTTCATGTGAAAAGTAATAAAAGGAAATAAATCTCTAAAAGTGCTGTAGAAAGTGGTAGAGATACAGCCTGACCAGGCAATGGCACTGAGGCTAGAGCGTCAGACTGGGACACGGAGGACCCAGGTTTGAAACCCTGAGGTTGCTGGCTTGAATGCGGGCTCTTCTGGTTTAAGCAAGGCTTACCAGCTTGAGCCCAAGGTCACTGGCCTGAGCAAGGGGTCACTGGGTCTGCTGTAGCCCCCGGCCAAGGCAATCAATGAACAACTAAGGTGCCGCAACGAAGAATTGATGCTTCTCATCTCTCTCCCTTCCTGTCTGTCTGTCCCTATCTGTCCCTCTCTCTGTCTCTGTCACCAAAAAAAGAAAAAAGAAAGTGGTAGAGATACAAAATGGACTTTACCAATAGGAAGATGAAAAGTACTGTGATTATAATGAAAGACAGTGAAAGTAGAGAAATCTACATCCTGAAATATGCATAGAAGTCAGAATTGGAGATGGAAGCCATCCTTCTCCCCTATACTTCATGGAGAGGCTCAGGCCTGTGTAGAGTCGACAAGTGTAAATAGCAAGGATGAATTGGTGGGGTAATGAAGTGAAGACCATCCAAGGAGCACCTAGGCCAAGTAAACCTTCCCAATTCTCCAAATCCCCTTGTGTCTCTCCCATCCCATTTCCATGCATAGAAATTAAACCAAAAACAGCCTGCCTGACCTGTGGTGGCGCAGTGGATAAAGTGTTGACCTAGAATGCTGAGGTCCCCAGTTCAAACCCTGGTCCTGCCTGGTCAAGGCACATATGGGAGTTGATGCTTCCTGCTCCTCCCCTCCTCTCTCTCTCTCCCTCTCTCTCTCTCTCTCTCTCTTCTCTCTAAAATGAATAAAGTCCTGGCCCTGGCCAGTTGGCTCAGTGGTAGAGCGTTGGCCTGGCGTGCAGGAGTCCCGGGTTCGATTCCCGGCCAGGGCACACAGGAGAAGCACCCATCTGCTTCTCCACCCCCCCTCCTTCCTCTCTGTCTCTCTCTTCCCCTCCCGCAGCCGAGGCTCCATTGGAGCAAAAAGATGGCCCGGGCGCTGGGGATGGCTCCTTGGCCTCTGCCCCAGGCGCTAGAGTGGCTCTGGTCGTGACAGAGCGACGCCCCGGATGGGCAGAGCATCGCCCCCTGGTGGGCATGCCAGGTGGATCCCGGTCGGGCTCATGCAGGAGTCTGTCTGACTGCCTCCCTGTTTCCAGCTTCAGAAAAAAAAAAATAATAATAATAAAATAAAATGAATAAAGTCCTAAAAAATAATTTAAAAAACCAAAAACAGCCTGACCAGATGGCGGTGCAGTGGATAGTGCGTCAACCTGGGATGCTGAGGACCCAGTTTTGAAACCCTAAGGTCATCAGCTTGAGCACAGGGTTGCCAGCATGAGCGTGGGATAATAGACATGACCCCCTCCCTGGTCTCTGGCTTGAGCCCAGAGGTCGCTGGCTTGAGCAAGGGGTTGCTGGCTCAGCTGGAGCCCCCGCCCCAAGGCACATATGAGAAAGCAATCAATGAACAACTGAGTTGATGCTTCTCATCTCTCTCCTTTCCTGTCTCTCTCCCCTTACTAAAAAAAAAAAGAAAAAAAGAAAAGGAAAGAAGTGAAACCAGAGAGTATCTCATGCTGAAACTTGGAGAATTGATCTCAAGAAAACAGGACTCCTGCCTTGGTTGAGCTTGTAACTGGCTTCTTTCATTTAGCTGAATTTCAAGATTCATCCGTGTTGTAGCATATAGTAGTAGTACAGCACTTCATTGTGTGGCTATATTACATTTTGTCTGTTTGATCATTAAGGATGGACATTTGGGTTATTTCTTCTTCTTGGCTATTGTGAATGATAGTGCTATGAAGCATTCATTTGTTGTTTTACTTAGTTGTACATTCATTGGTTGTTTCTGCATGTGTCCTGACCGGGGATCAAACCTGCAACCTTGGCATCTCGGGATGACACACCAACTGACTGGGCAAATGGCCGGGAGAAGCCTGAGCTCTTTTACATTGAGTTTGGCTTTTTAGCCATAATTGATGATGAAATGCTAAAATCACAGCATCTTATTTTACAGAGATAAACTGGCTAATGAAGCCATGAAACCATCAACATGTAAGCATAAAAGAACACAAAATGTAAATAAACTCAAACCTAAAAATACTACAGAGAAAATAAATTATTGTTCATCTCTCACCACTATCCACCTCCAGAACTTTCTGACCATCTCATACTGAAACTCTGTGTACCAATTAAGCAATAACTCCCCACTTCCTCTGGCTCTGGTAACCAAAGTTTTACTTTCTGTCTCTATGAATTTGACTATTCTAGGTACCTCATATAAGAGGAATCATATAATGTTTACCCTTTCACGCCTGGCTTATTTCAGTTATCAGGTCTTGAAGTTTCATTTGTGTTGTAGTATGTATAGGATTTCATTCTTTTTTGAGGCTGAATAATATCACATTATATGTAACTCATTTTGTTTTATCTGTTGATGTTTTGGTTTTTTTCCACCTTTTGACTATTATGAATGTTGCTGCTATGCACGTGACTATACGATTATCTTTTGGAGTCCCTGCTTTTAGTTCCTTTGGGTATATACCCAGAAGTGAAACTGCTGGATCATATGGTAATTCTATGTTTAAATTTTTGAGGAACCACTATAATAATTTTTACCCCAATTTTACATTCTCACCAGCAGTGCACAAGGGTTCCAGTTTCTCCATATCCTCACAACACTTCCTGTTTTTATTCCTAGATTTTAGTGGGTCCGAGTGGAATCTTAGTGTGGTTTTGACTTGCATTTCCCTAATGATTAGTGATGTTGAGCATCTTTTTATGTGCTTATTGATTATTTGTGTATCTTTTTTGAGAAATATCTATTCAATTCCTTGCCCATTTTTTTTAAATTTTTTTATTTATTTATTCATTTTAGAGAGGAGGGAGGGAGGGAGGGAGGGAGGGAGAGAGAGAGAGAGAGAGAGAGAGAGAGAGAGAGAGAGAGAGAGAGAAAGAAAGGGGGGAGGAGCAGGAAGTATCAACTCCCATATGTGCCTTGACCAGACAAGTGCAGGGTTTTGAACCGGCAACCTCAGTGTTCCCAGGTCGATGCTTTATCCACTGCGCCACCAGAGGTCAGGCTCCTTGCCCATTTTTAAATTGGATTGTTCTTTTGATTGTTGTTGGGTTGAATTGAGTTCTTTATATAGCCTTTTACTTTTTTGTGTGCGTGTGTGACAGACAGAGAGGGAGAGACAGAGAGGGGCAGATAGAGACAGACAGGAAGGGAGAAAGATGAGAAGCATCGATTCTTCATTGCAGCTCCTTAGTTCATTGATTGCTTTCTCATATGTGCCTTGACTAGGGGGCTACAGCAGAGCAAGTGACCCCTTGGGCTGAAGCCAGCAACCATGGGGTCATGTCTATGATCCCACATTCAAGCCAGAGACCCTGCGCTCAAGCTAGATGAGCCGCTCTCAAGCCAGCAACCTTGGGGTTTTGAACCTGGGTCCTCTGCATCCCGGTCCGACACACTGTCCTCTGTGTCATCGCTTGGTCAGGCTAGCCTTTTACTTTTTAATGTTCTTGTACTGGAGGCATTGTTCACTTAACTTTCAAAGGTTTTAATTTTTTTTTCTATTGATTTGAGGATGGGTGATGAGAGAGATAGAGAAGGATCAACTCCTTGTTTCACTTAGTTGTGTACTCATCAATTGCTTCTTGTGCAGACCCTGACCCCGGGGGTAAAACTCGCAACCTCTGGTGCTCTAGGTTAACACTTGATTCACTGAGCCACCCGGCCAGAGCTGAAGTTTTTATAGGCTGAGTTGCCAGAACCAAATCTCCTGTGTACTGCAGGTATTGGCTATTCCAACTACTATTAAATTTTGGTGTAGACATTGAGTTTTGGCACAGTGTCCTACCAACCTTCCAAAGACAAGCTTAATTTCTTAATTCAGCCAATGTCGAGTTCTGTCCTTCAGTTTTATATTGCTTATGAAAATTCTGGAGCTGGTGAAGAGGAAAATTCGTAGTGTGTACCAGTCCCTAGCAAGCACCATTCTGCTCTCTGCTTCTATGAGTTTATTTTAGGTACCTCATGTAAGTGGAATCATTTGTTATTTGTCTTTCTGAGTCTGACTTAGCATAATATCCTCCAGGTTTGTCCATGTTGTCACATATGTCAGAATGTCCTTTTTTAAAGCTAAATAATATTCCATTGTATGTATGTATATCATATTTTCTTCATTTATTCACTTATGAACTAATTTAGGTTGTTTCCATATCTTGGCTATTGTGGATAATGCTTTAATAAACATGAGGGTAAAGATATCTCTTTGAAATCCTGATTTCAGTTCTTTAGGATATACACCCAGAAGTGGGATTACTGATCATATGGGAATTCTATTTAAATTTTTTGAGGAAGCTTCATTATGTTTTCTTTTCTTTTTTTTTTTTTTTACAGAGACAGAGAGAGTCAGAGAGAGGGATAGACAGGGACAGATAGAAACAGAGATGAGAAGCATCAATCATTAGTTTTTCATTGCGCGTTGCGACACCTTAGTTGTTCATTGATTGCTTTCTCATATGTGCCTTGACCGCGGGCCTTCAGCAGACCAAGTGACCCCTTGCTCGAGCCATCGACCTTGGGTCCAAGCTGGTGAGTTTTTGCTCAAACCAGATGAGTCCGTGCTCAAGCTGGTGACCTCGGGGTCTCGAACCTGGGTCCTCCGCATCCCAGTCCGATGCGCCACCACCTGGTCAGGCATTAATAATGTTTTCTATAGCATCTGTGCTATTTTTCATTCCTGAAAACAGTGTACAGAGGTTCTCATTTTTCCACACTGTTACCAACCCTTATCTTTTTTATTTTTTATAAGAGCCATCTTATCTCATGTAAGGTAATACCTGGTTTAATTTGCATTTTCGTGATGATTACTAATGTTGAGCATCTTTTTATGTGCCCATTAGCCATTTGTAAGTTTTCTTTGGAGAAATGTCTATTCATGTCCTTTGCCTATTTAATTGAGTTATTTGGTTGTTGTTTTTCTATTGAGTTGTAGGAGTTTGGGGATATTTTGGAAATTAAGCCCTTATCGGAAAAAATAAAGGTTTTGCAAATATTTTCTCCTATTATATAGGTTGCCTTTTCATTTTGTTCATTATTTTCACTTGACTCAGTCCATCAAGTCTTCCTCCTCCAGGTAGACTAGGTGTCTCTCTCCCCAGTTTCCGCAGAACGTTGTGAATAATGCTGACTTGACACCAACCTTATTATATTGGGTTATTTATCATTATTTGCTTCTTCTCTCTCCCACCCCCCATGACTTATTGAGGGAAAGGAATTTGCCTCAATTGTCATTTTTGTACTGCCAATCACTAATATAGTTCTTGGAATATAATTAGTTGGCACTCAGATTAGTAAAACTAAGCTACTCAGGTTAGTAAGTACTAAACTGAACTCCTGAAAATTTTAATGATTATCTTATCAAAGTTTAGGCCCATGCATTCACCAGGCTTGAAATAATTGAAAATTTAGGTTCATTATTAATACCACTAACCTTTGTTTGAAAATTGAATAGATAAATGAAACTGAGAATAGTAGTACTTTTCATTTTAGGTGAAAAATAACTATAGTTTATAGAATACAAAAACATAAGTATTGACCAGTCTATAAACTACTGGGGCACAGTTTTATCTGTTCTTCTCATGAATACAATCTCAGTTTGTAGAACAGTGCCTGCTACATAGTAGTAACTGGTCAGTAAATATTTGTTGAAGAAATATATGATATGCATAAGAAAAGCACTCTAACTTCATACTTTATTAGGCATTTCAAGTAAAATTTAAGTTTTAAACATTTTTTCATCTCTAATTCAATTAAAACTTACCACTTGAAGCAAAATCAATTTACCATTTTCTGATTATTCTATAGTTTTGCAAAGGAAGTCTCTGAGTAAGTATAATGGAGTATAAATACAGTTTTCTCTCTTTTAGTAAACGAAGCAAAAAAGGAGATAAAAATGGAAAAGGCTTGAGACATTTTTCAATGAAAGTGTGTGAGAAAGTTCAACGGAAAGGTACGACGTCATATAATGAAGTAGCTGATGAGCTGGTATCAGAGTTCACCAATTCAAATAACCATTTGGCAGCTGATTCGGTAGGTGAATCATGTACTTGACATTGACTGTGTTGAGTGATACAGCAGTGTACCTCTTTGGATTGTCCGTGTCATCAATTTGAGAGCTTCAGACAAGCTAGGGAATCCCCAACTCTGCCTTTACTTCAGGGTTTCAGATTGTCTGTTGGGAATTTTTGTTGTTGATTTTTTTGTTTGTTTTGTTTAGGAAAAAATTTGTATTTGTTTCCAGATATATGTGAACAAGTATTTTTAAAATATAATTTGGGGGGTCACTGAAGGAATTTTCTTTAAACATACTTTTTATATTTAAATGACTTTAGATGCATTTCTGAAAATTTTAGTGTTTCTTCAAGTCAAGAATTTTTTTTTTAAGTGAAAGAGAAAGAGGGACAGACAGGAAAGGCGAGAGATGGGAAGCATCAACTTGTATTTGTGGCATCTTACTTGTTCATTGATTGCTTCTCATATGTGCCTTGACCAGAGGTTTGGGGGACTGATGCCTAGCCAGTGACCCCTTGCTCAAGCTGGTGAGGCCCATGCTCAAGCCGGCAACCTTGGAGTTTTAAACCTGTGTCGTCAGTGTCCCAGGTCAGCGCTCTGTCCACTGTGCCACCTTCTGGTCAGGCAGTACAACTGAAATTTTTATTAACATATTCATGTATTATTCCTCCAATTAAAAAGAAGATAGCCTGACCAGGCGTTGGCACAGTGGATAGAGCCTTGGCCTGGAAAGTGAGGACCGAAGTTCGAAATCGTGCCAGGTCATCCAGCTTGAGCATAGGCTCTCAGCTTGAGCATGGGGTTGCTGGTTTGAGTGTGGGATCATAGACATGACCCCATGGTAGCTACCTTGAACCCAAAGGTCACTGGCTTGAGTCAGGGACACTCGCTTAGCTGGAGCCCTCCGGTCAAGGCACATATGAGAAGGCAATCAATGAACAACTAAGGTACCACAAGTGTGAGTTGATGCTTCTCATCTCTCTCCCTTCCTATCTCTGTCTGTCTCTCTCTCACACACACACAAAAAAAAAGAAAGAAAAAGAAAAAAAAATCTTATTTCTACCACAGACCGCAGACCCTAATCCACAACCCCAAAGTCAATATTCTATTACCAGATTCTCAAGTATCAGTCCAGAAGTCCTTTTTTTTTTTTTTTGTATTTTTCTGAAGCTGGAAACGGGGAGGCAGGCAGACAGACTCCCACATGCACCCCATCCACCTGGCACGCCCACCAGGGGGTGATGCTCTGCCCATCTGGGGCGTTGCTCTGCTGCGACCAGAGCCACTCTAGCGCCTGAGACAAAGGCCATAGAGCCATCCCCAGCACCCGGGCCATCTTTGCTCCAGTGGAGCCTCAGCTGCGGGAGGGGAAGAGAGAGACAGAGGAAGGAGAGGGGGAGGGGTGGAGAAGCAAATGGGCGCTTCTCCTGTGTGCCCTGGCCGGGAATCGAACCCGGGACTTCCGCACGCCAGGCCGATGCTCTACCACTGAGCCAACCGGCCAGGGCCCAGAAGTCCTTTATGCATGCACACACTAAAGTGTATTTCTTTCCTATTTGAAACACAAATGTGACTGTGCTTTGCATTCTGCATTCTTAATTTTATCTTCACAATGTATCTTGGAGACTTTTTTTTTTTTTACCACATATAAATCATTCTTTTTTTTCTCCAATGGAGATAAAATTACATACAGGTAAGGAAATATACATGTTTTAAGTATTCAGTTAAACTGTTTTATTTTTTTCCTTCTATTGTAGAATAGTTTATCTACATTAAGATGTATTTATTTCAAGTTTGGACAGTTGTGTGCACCTATGGAACAACCACCATAATCAAGATAAGATTATTTTCATAATTCTCTGAAGGTTCTTCCTGCTAGCCCCAGGCAACTGCTGATATCCTCTTTATAATTATGGATCAGTTTACATTTTATTTAAATGTATTGATACTATGCGTACTCCACAACAGTATTAAGTAATAGTAACTAGTCATTTGAAGTGATTTTTTGTTTTTGTTTTGTTGGCAGTTTTTTTCATTATATTGAGTTTTTAGTGGACATAGTTGTAGTATTTTATTCTTAATTATGATGAAGTTTTTATTTTGAGATTTTTAAAAACTTGGTTTTTTAATAAAGATTTTTATTTATTGATTGATTTTACAGAGAAAGGAGTGGGGGAAGAATGAGAAGTGTGAACTCATAGTTGCTTTACTTTGGTTGTTCATTTATAGCTTGTCCTATGTGCCTTGACCAGGCAAGCCCAGGCTTTTTTTTTTTTTTTTTTTTTTTTGTATTTTTCTGAAGCTGGAAACGGGGAGAGACAGTCAGACAGACTCCCGCATGCGCCCGACCGGGATCCACCTGGCACGCCCACCAGGGGCGATGCTCTGCCCACCGGGGGGCGATGCTCTGCCCCTCCGGGGCGTCGCTCTGTTGCGACCAGAGCCACTCTAGCACCTGGGGCAGAGGCCAAGGAGCCATCCCCAGCGCCCTGGCCATCTTTGCTCCAATGGAGCCTCGCTGCGGGAGGGGAAGAGAGAGACAGAGAGGAGGAGAGGGGGAGGGGTGGAGAAGCAGATGGGTACTTCTCCTGTGTGCCCTGGCCGGGAATCGAACCCGGGACTTCTGCCTGCCAGGCCGACGCTCTACCACTGAGCGAACCGGCCAGGGCCTTTTTTTTCTTTCTTTCTTTTTTACAGAGACTGAGAGAGGGATAGACAAGGACAGACAGACAGGAACGGAGAGAAACGGGAAGCATCAATCATCAGTTTTTTGTTGCGACATCTTAGTTGTTAATTGATTGCTTTTTCACATGTGCTTTGACCGTGGGGCTTCAGCAGACCGAGTAACTCCTTGCTCAAGCCAGCGATCTTGGGTCCAAGCTGGTGAGCTTTGCTCAAACCAGATGAGCCCTCGCTTAAGCTGCGACCTCGGGATCTCAAACTTGGGTCCTTTGCATCCCAGTCTGACGCTCTATCCACTGTGCCACCGCCTGGTCAGGCTCTCTCTCTCTCATTTTGTAAATTATTGATTGATTTTAATGAGAGGCACTGGGAGAGAGAGAGGACCATTAAGCTGTTCCTGTATGTGCCCCGACCAGGGATCAAATCGGCAGCCTCTACACTTCATGGGGATGCTCTAACCAGTTGAGCTATCCAGCCAGGGCAAACCCAGGGTTTCACACCAGCAACCTCCAGCATTCCAGTTCTACACTCTACTCACTGCACCACCACAGGCTAAGCAAAAATATTTTTTTCTTTTTTTTACCATTGATGGAGAGAGGAAAGGAGAAGTGGGAGGGAGAGAGAGAGAGATAGAGAGAGAGAAGCATCAACTTGTTCCACTTAGTTGTTACATTTAATTGTGAACTCCTTGATTGCTTTTCATAGGTGCCCTGACCGCAGGGGTTGAACCCTCAACCTCATTGCACCGGGACATTTCTTTTCTATTGAGCCACCAAGCCAGGGTTGGTTCTTTTGTTTTGCTTTTTTTTTTTTTTTTTTTTGCATTTTTCTGAAGCTGGAAACAGGGAGAGACAGTCAGACAGACTCCCGCATGCGCCCGACCGGGATCCACCCGGCACGCCCACCATGGGGCTACGCTCTGCCCACCAGGGGGCGATGCTCTGCCCATCCTGGGCGTCGCCATGTTGCGACCAGAGCCACTCTAGCGCCTGAGGCAGAGGCCACAGCCATCCCCAGCGCCCGGGCCATCTTTGCTCCAATGGAGCCTTGGCTGCGGGAGGGGAAGAGAGAGACAGAGAGGAAGGCACGGTGGAGGGGTGGAGAAGCAAATGGGTGCTTCTCCTGTGTGCCCTGGCCAGGAATCGAACCTGGGTCCTCCACACGCTAGGCCGACGCTCTACCGCTCAGCCAACCGGCCAGGGCTTGTTTTGCTTTTTAATGAACATTTTCCCTCTCAATTCAAAAATAGGAAATTGTTGAATTTAATCAAATTCTAGTTAATTTCCTGAAAATTTAAGATTTTTATGCTAATAGTCATGAATGAAATTTATTTTTGTTTTGTTTTTGTCACCTTTGTAGTTTTGATGAGTAGTATTATGCTGGCTTTATAATATGAATCTATAGGCTTTTTTTTTTTTTTTTACAGGGACAGAGAGTCAGAGAGAGGGATAGACAGGGACGGACAGAAAGGAACGGAGAGAGATGAGAAGCATCAATCATCAGTTTTTCATTGCGAGACCTTAGTTGTTCATTGATTGCTTTCTCCTATGTGCCTTGACCGTGGGCCTTCAGCAGACTGAGTAACCCCTTGCTTGAGCCAGCGACCTTTCCAAGCTGGTGAGGTTTTGCTCAAACCAGATGAGCCTGCGCTCAAGCTGGCGATCTCGGGGTCTCGAACCTGGGTCCTCGGCATCCCAGTTCGACGCTCTATCCACTGCGCCACCGCCTGGTCAGGCTCTAGAGGCTTTTTTTAATCTTCCTCTTCATTCCATTATAGGTTTAATAACAGTGGATGTCTCTTTCCGGTCCCTGAAATTTTATAGAAATAACCTGTGATACCATCTAGGCCTGGTGAATTCGGTGGGGGGTTAATCTTTTTTGGGGGAAGGGGAAAGAGATAGAGTCAGAAAGAGGGACAGACAGGAAGGGAGAGAGATGAGAAACATCAATTTTTCTTTGCGACACCTTAGTTGTTCATTGATTGCTTTCTCATACATGTCTTGACCTTGGGGATACAGCAGACCAAGTAGCCCCTTCCTCAAGCCAGCGACCTTGGCCTCAAGTTGCTGAGCTGTGCTCAAACCAGATGAATCCGTGCTCAGTCTGGCGACCTTGGGGTTTCAAACCTGGGTCCTCCACGTCCCAGTCCAACACTCTATCCACTGCACCACTTGCCGGTCAAGCATGGGGGGGGTTAATCTTTAGATAGGTTTTTTCATTCCTTCTTTGGTGATGTGTCTGATTAGAATTTGTTTCCCTTAGCTAAATGTTTTATGCTTTTTAAGAAAATCCTTTATTTCATCATGTTTTCCAAATTATTTGCAGTTATTTTGCCCAAAATACCATCTCTTGGATTTGTTTGTATTTGATTTCCTGTTTTACAGTTAATTTGTTTTTATTTTTTTTTAACACTCTCATTACTGTACAGTGCAGGGTTTGAGATATACTTTATTTACTTTTATTATTTTTGTTCATCATTGAAAGTCTTTGTGGCTATGACTTCTTCTTTTCTAGATTGCTTTAGCTCTTACTGATTTTGATATAATGTTATTCCTTGGCCTAGTAATTTCATTATAAAGAGTTCTTTTTCTTTTTTAGCGAGACAGACAAGAAGGAAGAGAGATGAGAAGCATCAATTTATAGTTGCATCATTTTAGTTGTTCATTGATTGCTTTTCATATGTACGTTGATGAGGTGAGGGTTAGGGGGGCTCCAGCTGAGCCAGTGACCCCTTGCTCAAGCCAGCGATCTTTGGGCTAAAGCCAGTGAACATGGGATCATGTCAGTGATCCCACGCTCCAGCTGGCAACCCCGTGCTCAAGCCAGGGACCTTGGGGGTTTCAGGCTTGGGACAGGCTAGAATCTTACAGTTCCAATGCTAGTGCTTTTTGTTTGTTATGAATTTTTTACTTTTATTATCTATGAACCATTTATTTATTTTTATTGCTTTTGGATTTTCCTTGTGAGCCGTTATATGATGTTGTTTTTTTTTTAATGTTCTGTCTGCACTTGAAAAAAAGTATATGGCATTCTGATTCTGAGTGAAAGCCAAAGTTTTCAAAATGATCTGCAAGCAAGCCCACCGTGACTGCTCTGATCTCATCTGTGCATTCCCTCAGTTACTGCGCTTTGTGACTATGTCAGCCAGAGAGGCTCCTTTTCAGGCCACTGCACTTGTTTCCTTTGCCTGGAGCATTCTTTGCTAGGGATTTATGGGTTTATCTGCCCCCTCCATTTATTTTCACTCAGATGTCACTACACTAGGGCATTTCTTCTAACCACTTTTCAACATTTAACATGCATATTTATTAACCACTGCATCCCTACCCCCAGGTATAAGCAGGAGTTGTATTTTTTGCTGCTGTTATTTTTCTGATAATTTGGAAGGTTTATAGTCTGTAGTTCTTTCATTGGATATCTTTATAACTCTGAGTAACTTTAGTATTTTATTTCCTGATTTATCACCTGTAGATCAGTATCTTGATTATGGAGGGAAAAGGGGATTAATATTCTTAGATATACTCCTATCTCCCATCTTTCCCCTCTCCCACAGGATTCAGATTGAATATGTAAGTGGTGGTTGTTAAAAGAATATTGCAATTGTTTTTATGACTTTAAGTAAATATATTGTGCCAAAAACCTAGTTCATCTGCTTTGAATAGTTCATTTGCTTTGAATCCAATATCAAGGAGGAGAAAATAACTGACCTACTTTGTTGCTTTTTCCTGATATTTGTTTTATTACCATTTCTACAGGGTCAAGATTTCTAATACTATTTGCATTCAGTTCTATAACTTAAATCTCCCATTTATTTAAGTTTGTTTCTACCTTTAAATGGATTCAGTGTCTTCCACCATCATTCATTATTATGGTATTTGATTGATTGGATTTTGATTTTAGGAACTACCCATCCACTTTAAGATAAAGGACTTTTTCCATAGTGTGAATTAATACAATTTTCTTCATTGAAAAGTCTTGCTACCAAAATAAATTTTTTTTAAGTCACCTGAACTAAAAAGTGTGCTTTAGTGATCTATGTGATGATATTTTGGTGCAAGTTCCCTATTTTTATTGTAAGCTAGTTAACAGTTTACAGATCATAGTAGTCCATGGACCACATTTTGAGATGCACTGTTTACTTAGAGATTAAAACATGCATGCTTGACTTTTCAAATTTTAATATCCTCCCAGACAATGCAAGGCCTTAGCCACTTTAACTCCGTTACTCCTTCCTGCTGTATATACTATTGTTGTCATGTATATTAATTCATTGTATATTCTAGACTCCACAAGACATTATGTTTCATACAGAGAGTTTTAACTGAGATTTTCTTACATAGTTACCTTTTGAGTTGATCTTCATTCCTTCCTACATTTCCAACCTCTGTCTTAAATCATTATTCTTCTCCCTCAATAAGACAGTTTAATATTTTTAAAATTTAGATGTTAGTAACATAATCTTTATTTTTTAGATTGTTTTATGTTTTTGATTGTTTCAAAGTATGTTTATTTCATCTTTACTTTTGAAGGATAGTTTCACTGGGTATAGAATTCTTTCAGTACTTTGAGGATACAATAATGTTATTAAATATTTAATAGCTTGTGACTATATCTTAATCCTTAACTTTTATCCTTAATAAAAATATTTCTTAGCAGGCTTATGATCAGAAGAACATTAGGCGAAGAGTTTATGATGCTTTAAATGTGCTAATGGCAATGAACATCATTTCAAAGGAAAAAAAAGAAATCAAGTGGATTGGCCTACCAACCAATTCTGCTCAGGAATGTCAAAACCTGGAGGTAAATGAGGAGAATCTATTTATATGTAGTAGTTCACTTTATTTTATTTTATATCAGAGACATTTTAATTTTGAAATATAGTCACATAATAGTAAAATATTTCTCATTGTTTATACTATGTCTTTTTTTTTAAGAGAATTTTTATAAGTTTGTGTCAAACTGAAGACATATGTCTAGAAGCAAGGTCTTAAATGTGCCTACTCTGTCCTTTTTTTTTTTTAACTCTTTTATGTAGAGTTTTAGATCTGGAAGGAACTTTAGATGTATAGTCTTAACTCAGGGATCGGGAACCTTTTTGGCTGAGAGAGCCATGAACGCCACATATTTTAAAATGTAATTCCGTGAGAGCCATACAACAACCTGTGTACGTTACGCATTATCCAATAAAAATTTGGTGCTGTCCTGGAGGACAGCTGTGATTGGCTCCAGCCACCCACAACCATGTACATGAGCGGTAGGAAATGAATGGATTGTAATACATGAGAATGTTTTATATTTTTAACATTATTATAGTTTTATTAAAGATTTGTCTGCAAGCCAGATGCAGCCATCAAAAGAGCCACATCTGGCTTGCGAGCCATAGGTTCCCGACCCCTGATCTAACTGATGTCCTGACGAAACAAGGGAAATAGGAATTAAATGACTTGATTTTTACTGTTTCTTAGAGAAGATCTTTATTCTAATTTAATTCTGAGCACTCTAATAATAAATGTTTGGTGATTTGTGTAATAGAAATAATGTCTTATTTGTTGTAATGCTTGCTGTATGGGCCCCCCAAAATGGATTCAGCTGTCTACTTATTTTTTACATTTAAACTTTTACCTTTGATTCTAGAATCTGTGGCAACAAAATAGTATTTCATTTGTATCTTTATCAGAATGGATAGAATGTTTGGCAGTTACATGAATTTGGATATGATATGTGCAAAAACATTTTTTATTCTGTTAACTGTAATTGTTATAGAAAATGTTTCCTAAATGAACATGTGCCCTGTGACATATTGTTTCCAAATTTGACATCGTTTTACTGTCATGGCCATAAAGGGAATAAACTGAGGTTAAAGATAGCTAATGGTGATGAATATGGTTGATTTCATGTTTTTCTCATTATTTGGTATCATTATTCTTCTGGATGGAGGGAGAAAACACATTTATCAGAAATCATAGAATAATTTTATTTATGTGCTGCAGTGGGAATGTCCTTTTCTCCTTCTGATAGTGTGAATTTGAGGATCATTTAACCAGTAATATTAAGATAACAAAAGTCATTATCATCTGCTATTTGATAACCAAAGTTTGTACAAGAAAAAAAATCTTTTTTTTTTTTTTTTGTATTTTTCTGAAGCTGGAAACGGGGAGAGATAGTCAGACAGACTCCCGCATGCGCCCGACCGGGATCCACCCGGCACGCCCACTAGGGGCGATGCTCTGCCCACCAGGGGGCGATGCTCTGCCCCTCCGGGGGGTCGCTCTGCTGCGACCAGAGCCACTCTAGTGCCTGGGGCAGAGGCCAAGGAGCCATCCCCAGCGCCCGGGCCATCTTTGCTCCAGTGGAACCTTGGCTGCGGGAGGGGAAGAGAGACAGAGAGGAAGGAGGGGGTGGGGGTGGAGAAGCAAATGGGCGCTTCTCCTATGTGCCCTGGCCGGGAATCGAACCCGGGTCCCCCGCACGCCAGGCCGACGCTCTACCGCTGAGCCAACCGGCCAGGGCCGAAAAAAAAATCTTTTGACTCCAAGGAGCTTTCATTCTGATTGAGAGGAAAAATATAAAAGGAGTTACCAAAAATATGCTATGAAAGAAGTATGTACAGCTTTTCTAGAAAGGGAGATAAGGAACGGCTTTACCAAAAAATGGATGTGTATACACATATATCCCTGAGCTCAGTTACAAAGGAGGAGTAGGAGTTTGCCAAGCAGATTAGGGCAGAGAGGGCCTTCCGGGCCTGCTTGGGCAGAGGCATGCATAAGAAAGCATGTGTGGCCAGAGTGCGGGTAGGAGAAGGGGGATATGTCTCTCAGTGCTAAACGGTTGGGACCTGACCCTGTAAACTAGGGGAAACTATTGGAGATAAAGGGGAAGTCAGATAGGATGTGTTCTGAAGAATTACTCCACTAATGGGTTGAGAGTTGAACCGACAGGAAGATGAAGAGGGAAGGTAAGGCGGTAGCAGTGAGGTTGGAGAAGTGTTTTAGAGGTAGAGTCCGTAAGGCTTGGATTGTGTTTGGCGGGAGGTGGGGTCAGGGAGGAACTGCTATATCTTCAAATGTAGATGGCCATAAATTTACAGTCAATCTAAAGTAATTCAGGGTTAAAGTATGGTAATGGTTAGAGGAATGAGAGGAAGCTCCTGGTGCAGACTACAGTGGATGGGGAGCAAATAGGACATATTCTCTTAGAGTAGACAAGAAAAATGTCTTATTTGATGTCATTGACTTTTGCCCGAAGAGAGGGTGTGGAACTCACCTACAAGGAAATTCAGACTCTAACATGTTTTCCGGGTAGTTGCCAGAGTGAGGAAAATAATAGCCCTTTGAAGCTGGGAAGTTTGTCACATAAGTATGTATTTTACTACAAGTAGGAATTGTATATTGAATATGTAAGCTATCTATATTAGCAGCTGTGCTTATTTAAAGCAGTTAAAATAAATATGCCAATTTTACTTCAGTAATAAAGAAGTAAAGGAAGGAATTAGAAAGCAAGAAGAAGAGAGACATCCAGCATAATTTCTCTTATCAGGAAAGAGATATTTACATGTGTGAAACAGGAAATGATACAAGATAGGATAGGATTAAAAATTAACTTCTGTATGATCAGGGCCATATATGGAAGCTTAGAGGGTCCTGTGCCCTCTCTGGAAAGAGGGTGCTAGTCCTGGCTGGGTTGTTGGGAAGTACGCGACGAATGAAAGTGAAAACCGGTAAAACTTTTTTAGAGAGAACTTTGTCTCAGAATTCTCAAATACCATGTGTATTCGTTGACCTGGCAGTTAGCCATGTGATTTCTAACAGGGGAAAAAAGTAAGTTAAATGTTTAAATAAATAAGTAAATAAAATTTAAAGTAAAAATAAAAGTCTGTTAAACTGCGACCTTAAATGAGATCTTACCTCATTCTTGGGAGGTTGCAAAGCAGTTAATATTAGGGTCTCTGGAACCAGATGGCTTAGATTCTTGACAGGCACTAAACATTGTGCGCTTGGGCAATTATTCCTCCCTTTCCTTACATGCATAATGGTTGACAACGTACTTACCTCATACATAGTTTTGTGAAGGTGAATTATATAATGTGTGGGAAGTGCTGAGTTGAGTGCTGGCACACAGAGCAGACAGAGAAAGTGTTCCTAAGTCTTAGCTTTTACTCTGCTAGAACTTAAGTAAGAGATAGCAACAAATAGCAACAAGTACTGCATACCAAGTATCAAGCAGATGGATGTCATTACTGATAACAGTTGCCAGGATTCTGCTGTCTTGCCTGCTCACTCACTCCAACCCCTGCTCCCCAAAGAGGTGTGGTTTGTCATTATGGATGATGGTAGTTAAAATGAGTTGCATTTCCTGAAGAAAATTCTTGATATCTCAGAATTGGGACCTGAAAATGAGCAATACTTTGTACTTGAAACATGTTCATGTTGTTTTGTAATCTGTATTTTGAAGATAGAGAAGCAGAGGCGGATGGAGCGGATAAAGCAGAAGCGGGCCCAGCTGCAAGAGCTTCTCCTGCAGGTAAAGGCTGGGATGTTTTCGTTACCTTCCCTACCTGTATTCTCCTTCTCTGCTTACTTGCTTTTTAGTTGGTGTTTGCTACATTGGGTGCCTTTGAGGTGGTGGCTAGTGGGATTGCAGAAATCAGACGGCCTCCCTGCAGCCAAGCTGTGCCGCCCACATGGTCTGCCTTTAAGCTACTTCCATGTCTCACCATCATCAGGGCCCCACAGCCGCTCATCTGCCCTGTGTGTGACTGATACACACAGTTACCTTTGACGCTTCTCCTTACTGTGAACAGAAACTGTGTGTGTGTGCGTGTGTACTCTAAACAGAAACTGTTGGGGGGGTGGTGTTTAGTCCTAATTTGCAATACCAAGAAGTAAAGCTAGTTAAATTTTAGGCACAATGATTAAAATAATATAATCTACCTTTAATATTTATTATCTGTAACAGAATAATATGCAATAACTCAATAAGCTTTATAAAAATACCAAATCTTAAAATGCATTTGTTTGGTTTTTTTTTTAATTAAATTTTACAGTGAAATAAAGATCCCTATATTTATTCTTTTATGGATAATTTCCTAGAATTTGGATGATTTAAAAAAATATAATAGAGCCTTTGTATAAAATTATGTGAGGTAAAATCACAGGGTAGATGGACTATTTTTTCTAGTTTGGTAATTATAGTTGGTGTAAAAATTTACTTTGAGCCGTATGGTAGAGCTGATTTCAATCCAATCAAAAAAGAACTTTATAAAATGAGTGTGAGAATCTTAATGCCTGTGCTTTTATCAGCAACTTATCTTTATTTAAAAAACTTTCAGTCAATCATAAAATCAACTTTCATTTGAACAATTATAGGTCAATTTTGGTGTAATCCACTTATCAGAAATAAAGATAGCAAAAAGTTACCAAATATGTATTATAGCAGGTTGTTTCCTAAAATATGCTATCCTACCCTAATGGGTAGGATATGTAAAGTACTCTTAAATAATCCAGATTTTTGTTTTTCACTTTAGAGATGCTTACATTTATTTGTTTTTCTTTTAGTTTCATGTAGAAATCGGATGGCCAAAGACTCGATTTTTTAGATCTTGCAGAGACCTGTGTCCGATCTGAGCAGGGAGCTGGGCCAGGGCAGAGGAAGAACACAAATAGAGCAGAGACTTTCCAAACTTAGGGAGCCCAGAGGTGGTGTGCCGCCCTGGTTAGGCCATTTCTTTCTATCTTTCTGTCTTTCTGTTCTGAGCCTGCTTTTCACACTGAAGGAACCCTGTAGGACCTACCTGAGGAGCTGCTGCTGGGGGAGACATTTTTATGTATTTTTTATATTGGATGTCCAAATAAGATTTTGTTTAAAGATCTTGTTCTGCAGCTTTAAATAAGACCTTCAGAGCTGGCCGTTTACTCCTATTTCTACAGCTCCCCCCTGGAGAATCCTGCCTTCTTGTGGACCTGGCCTGCCAGGTCCTCATGTCTTAACTCCTACACTGTCACCTTCTCCCCCTGGCTGTCTCTCTGTTGTTCCTGTCCCTGCAGTTAAAACTGCTGCAGCCTGACCAGGTGATGGCACAGTGAACAGAGCGTTGGACTGGGATGAGGAAGGACCCAGGTCGAGACCCCGAGGTCGCCAGTTTGAGTGCAAAAAGCTCACCAGCTTGGACCCAAGATCGCTGGCTCGACCAAGGGGTCACTCGGTCTGCTGAAGGCCCACGATCAAGGCACATACGAGAAAGCAATCAATGAACAACTAAGGTGTCGCAATGGAAAACTGATGATTGAGGCTTCTCATCTCTCTTCGTTCCTGTCTGTCTGTCCCTATCTATCCCTCTCTCTCTCTGTCTCTGGAAACAAAAAAAAAAGTAAATTAAACAAGTTGTCCCTGAACACTAATAATTTGCCATGACTAAGCTAGCTTAATTTTTTTTAACACTTAATGTCACAATTCACTGACATCACATGGCACACCTAAGTTTTACTTACATGCCACTGCCTCTTTTTTCTTAATGTGGAGGAGAAATGGTGTGAGTACAGATACCTCCAGATAGTCCAGATAGCCTACTTCTATCTATGTAGTGCTCCCTTCCAGCCCTGCACCTTGTCCAGAGCTGCTAACATAGCTCACCTAAGGCTGCCCAGCCTCTCGGATACATGCTAACCAACTTGGAGAGGAACAGAAACCTGAAGGAAATCAAAGGGCAGTAAATAATGAAATCAGTCCAAAACAAACAGGAGGGGATTTCTGTTTTTACTATCGAAATAGCATTATTTAGTTTTTACTATTCTCCTTCTTCTGAAACATTCTTGATGCTCTTAAAATGAACACAAACATATAAGAACTCTGACTTATCACTGTCTATATTCCCCTCTACAGCCCTCCGTGAGACTGTGGCCACGAAGTGAGGCAGGAAGTGGGAGTATTTCCCAAGGTGCTTTTTCTACTAGGAGGGAAGAGAAGCTAGGCAGGAGAATTTAAACGTATACCATGGACCCTCATCTGTCGCGGGGTTAGGTTCCAGAACACCCCCCATAGGCGAAAATCTCAAGTAGCGACCTTATATTTATTTATTTTATTACTTATATATATTTTAAGAATTTATAAACCCTCCCACACTCTTATAAACGTTTCCCACACTGTTACTAACTTTTCCTAAACTCTTATAAACACTTCCTATGCTCTTAAACACTTTTTTTTAACACTTTTAAACCTACATAATTTTTTTTTTAATTTTTTAAAAAAATTTTATTCATTTTAGAGAGGAGAGAGAGGGGGAGAGAGAGAGAGAGAGAGAGACAGAGAGAGAGGAGAGAGAGACGAGGGAGGAGCTGGAAGCATCAACTCCCATATGTGCCTTGACCAGGCAAGCCCAGGGTTTCGAACCTGTGACCTCAGCATTTCCAGGTCGACGCTTTATCCACTGCGCCACCACAGGTCAGGCCATAATTTTAACAACATATAAAATTCTATTTGGGTACTCACCAGTAAATATATGCTATGTATTTTATTTTGATTTAATATTTTTAATGTGTTTTAATTATTCCTTATATTTTTTTTATATTTTCAATTTTTTAGGCTAGAAAATGCTTATTTTACCACAAAATTAATTAAAATAATAAATATATTAAAATACGTATATACTGCAAAATCCCATGATATAGCAAAAAATCCCAATACAAAAATTAGATATATACAGTTTAAAAATCTTTGATACAGTGAGACCACAAAAAGTGAGCTGCGCTAGGCGAGGGACGACTGTAAATCTTTTTCTGAGTTTTACGGTTTCAGCATGTTTTTCCTCAATATTAAATGGATTAAGCAATAAATACAATATAGCCAGGTTTTTGTGTTTTTTGTTTGTTTGTTTGTTTTCTAGAAAGGGGGAGAGACAGTAAGAAGCATTAACTCACAGTTGCTTTCACTTTAGTTGTGCATTGATTGCTCCTCTTACGTTGTCTTGACTGGGGCCAAACCAGTGACCTTGGCCTTTTTTTTAAGCCAGCAACCTTTGGGCTCAAGCTGGTGAGCTTTGGGGTCGTGTGGATAATTCCTCTGCTCATGCCAGTGACCCCACACTGACAACCATGTGCTCAGAACTGGCAACCTTGGGGCTTGGAACCAGAGACGCCAGCATTCTAGGTCAATGCTTTATCCACTGCACCACCACCAGTCAGGCAAAATAACCTATTCTTTAGTAGAAGATACTAGAATATGACTTAAATAATATTTGATAATGGTATTTCTAGTAATAGTTTTTTTTTTAATTGATTGATTCTAGAGAGAGAGGAAGGGGGACAAAAAGAGAGAGAAACATCGATTTGTTCCATTTATTTATGCATTCACTGCTTGATTCTTGTATGTGCTCTGACTGGGATTGCACCCACAACCCTGGTGTATTGAGTTGACACTAGAATTGACTGAGCTAACCAACCAGGGCAGTCGTAGTTTTTTGTTTCTTTGTTTTTTGTTGGGTTGGTTTTTTGTTTTGTTTTGTTTTGTTTTTGTATTTTTCTGAAGCTGGAAACGGGGAGAAATAGTCAGACAGACTCCCGCATGCACCCGACTGGGATCCACCCAGCACGCCCACCAGGGGCCACGCTCTGCCCACCAGGGGGCGATGCTCTGCCCCTCCGGGGTGTCGCTCTGCCGCGACCAGAGCCACTCTAGCGCCTGGGGCAGAGGCCAAGGAGCCATCCCCAGCGCCCGGGCCATCTTTGTTCCAATGGAGCCTTGGCTGTGGGAGGGGAAGAGAGAGACAGAGAGGAAGGAGGGGGTGGGGGTGGAGAAGCAAATGGGCGCTTCTCCTATGTGCCCTGGCCGGGAATCGAACCCTGGTCCCCCGCACGCCAGGCCGACGCTCTACCGCTGAGCCAACCGGCCAGGGCCTGTTGGGTTTTTTTATATATATATTTTTCCAAAGTTGGAAACGGAGAGGAAGGAGAGGGGGAGGGGTGGAGAAGCAGATGGGCTTCTCCTGTGTGCCCTGGCCAGGAATCGAACCCGGGACTCCCGCATTCCAGGCCGATGCTCTACCACTGAGCCAACCGGCCAGGGCTCTTTTGTTTGTTTTTGTTTTTTACAGAGACAGAGAGAGTCAGAGAAAGGGACAGATAGGGACAGACAGGCAGGAACGGAGAGAGATAAGAAGCATCAATCATCAGTTTTTTGTTGCGACACCTTAATTATTCATTGATTGCTTTCTCAGATGTGCCTTGACCGTGGGCCTTCAGCAGACCGAGTAACCCCTTGCTGGAGCCAGCGACCTTGGGTCCAAGCTGGTGAGCTTTTGCTCAAACCAGATGAGCCCGCACTCAAGTTGGTGACCTCAGGGTCTTGAACCTGGGTCCTCCGCATCCCAGTCCAACTCTCTATCCACTGCGCCCACCGCCTAGTCAGGCAGTAGTAGTTTTTTTATAGCAATCTTTTATAGCATTTTTTGGATGCACTGTTAGGGCTACAATAAGTTGATGTTCTTTTTGTTTTATGCATTTTGAAAGAAAGAAAAATGTGCACTTTCTAGGGAGACAGCATCCAGTCATTTTAAGATAATAATCATCTTAATCTTTAGTTAAGACCCAGAGCCTACAGCAGGGGTCCCCAAACTTTTTACACAGGGGGCCAGTTCACTGTCCCTCAGACCGTTGGAGGGCCGGATTATATATAAAAAAAAAACTATGAACAAATCCCTATGCACACTGCACATATCTTATTTTAAAGTAAGAAAACAAAACGGAAACAAATACAATATTTAAAATAAAGAACAAGTAAATTTAAATCAACAAACTGACCAGTATTTCAATGGAAACTATGGGCCTGCTTTTGGCTAATGAGATGGTCAATGTGCTCCTCTCACTGACCGCCAATGAAAGAGGTGCCCCTTCCGGAAGTGCAGCGGGGGCTGGATAAGTGGCCTCAGGGGGCCGCATGCGGCCCGTGGGCCATAGTTTGGGGACCCCTGGCCTACAGTAACAGTCCTAGAATAAGATTGCTAAAACAGACAGACCGGGCGGTGGCGCAGTAGATAGAGCATTGGACTGGGATGCGGAGGACCCAGATTCTAGACCCTGAGGTCGCCAGCTTGATCACAGGCTTATCTGGTTTGAACAAGGCTCACTAGCTTGAGTCCAAGGTCACTGGCTCAAGCAAGAGGTCACTCAGTCTGCTGTAGCCCCCCTACACACACACACACAGGTCAAGGCACATATGAGAAAGCAATCAATGAACAACTAAGGTGCCGCAACAAAGAATTGATGCTTCTCATCTCTGTTTCTGTCTGTTCCTCTCTCTGACTCTGTTACTAAATAAATAAATAAATAAATAAATAAATAATTTTAAAAAAGATTGCTAAAACACAGAAAATAATTTAAATTCATCAGGGCTGGGTGAGAGAAGATGGAACCAGCTGGTGAAGGGAATTGAGTGGATCTAAGTCTAGGAGGTTTTAAAACCAGTATCTGAAAATAAATATACAGTATAAGTAAAACCAATGTGTGTTTCATGAGCAAATGGAAAACTTGAACAGTGTAAGGTCTTTCTAGCTGTGGAATCCTATGATACTTTTGTCTTATTAATAAGGGGAGGGGTCACCTTCTTTGACTTTTGAGTAAGGGTTATAACTAACAGTAGCAAGCAAGATTCAGTATGAAGATTCACGCCCTGATAGATCTTACCATCACTGCCAAGCCTCTCATTTCCTCATCTGGAAGAGACCAGGTGGGGAGCAGGTTGGATCAGATTCCAACCTGAGCCCTCAGTATCCTTGGCAGTTTGGAGGAGGACCCTGAGGGGTGAATGAGGGCCAAGTGGGCAGGGCTCAGGATGCCTGGCCCCGCTCCCACCAGCAGGGCGATGCCACTGGCATTGGTCTTAGAAATGGGTGTCTTCTAAGACTTTGTTTGAAGAAAGGGTTCTGTGGCTTTATCAAGTTTGTGTATCACTGTTTTAGAGAACCCAAAAGATATATTTAACCCTAAACTCTGAAAGGAGTCTGTGTTAGGTAAATGGGAAACATGAGTTCACTTGGTGGCACTGTCACCTCAACACTGACTCCAAGAAGAGTTGCAGGTGCCACTGGGCTCTTGCCTTGTTTCCATGGATGGCAGAAACCATGGGCTCCATTATTTGCATTTGGATGAAGTTAGACACCATTAAATATATATTTTTTTCCCTCAAAATATATTTATTGGCCCTGGCCAGTTGGCTCAGCGGTAGAGTGTTGGCCCAGCATGTGGAAGTCCCAGGTTCGATTCCCAGCCAGGGCACACAGGAGAAGCGCCCATCTGCTTCTCCACCCTTCTCCTTCTCCTTTCTCTCTATCTCTCTTCCTCTCCCACAGTCAAGGCTCCATTGGAGCAAAGCTGGCCTAGGTGCTGAGGATGGCTCCATGGCCTCTGCCTCAGGCGCTAGAATGGCTCCAGTTGCAAAGGAGCAACACCCCAGATGGGCAGAGCATCGCTCCCTAGTGGGCTTACTGGATGGATCTCAGTCGGGTGCATGTGGGAGTCTGTCTCTCTGCCTCCCCACTTCTCACTTCAGAAAAATACCCCCCCCCAAATAAAAATAAATATTTATTTATTTATTGAGTTGGCTCATTCTGATCTTTTTTATTAAATGTTTCATTTACCTATAGTTAGAAGGCCTCTTTAAACTCTCTAATTTCAAACTATTTTAAATGTGTTTATCTTAAGTCATTTAATTCTAATTCACTTATCTCTGTTAAATGAGTATGTTCTTTATATCTATCATTACAGCAAATTGCTTTCAAAAACCTGGTACAGAGGAATCGGCAAAATGAACAGCAGAACCAGGGCCCTCCAGCTGTGAACTCCACCATTCAGCTGCCCTTTATAATCATCAATACAAGCAGGAGAACAGTCATAGACTGCAGCATCTCCAGTGACAAGTGAGTGCGGAACTGAGCGAGGGGAATGCCGCTGGACTTCTGTTAACATAGTCCTGTCGTTTGCAAAGTAAAGAAGGGTGTGCTTCCTTATGTGAAGCCTCCAGGGCTGCCTTCCTTGGGGCACAGGAAGTACCTTTTCAGGATTGTTGTCAGCTACTGCTGTGTGCTCCATCACTCCCCTCACATCTAGCGCCTGGCGCTGTGGTGCTTGGACTCAGACCACTTATGCATATGTATACATGCACGTGTTCTAACTGGGGTGAGTCACTGCAGTGAGGTGGCCCCTCAGTGAGGGTCCAGCACTAGGTAGGCTTGCTTATAATTCACGATCATAGTTTATTCTGAAAATAGCTTACTTCTTTATTTTGCTGTACCATAGTTGAGTGTACTTCAGTTTATTAATGGATGAGTAGACATGAAAATGCTAGCTAGATGCATTCTCTGCTTTTTAAAAAAATATTATCTTATAACTGAAAGTTAATATTTTTGACCACCTTCAACTACTTCACCTCCCTCCTTCTCTCCATGTCTGGCAACCAGCAGTCTACTTCCGCATCTGTGAGTTGGGGTTTTTTAGATTCCACATGTTAGTGAGCTCGTTCAGTGTTTGTCTTCTCTGAGTTACTGCACTTGGCATAATGCGTTCACAGTCCATCCATGTTGTCGCAAGTGGCCGAGTTTCCTTCCCTCGTGTGGCTGAGTGTGTGTCGTTGTTTGTGTATACCCTATTTTCCTGCATTCGTCCAGCAGTGGTCACTTAGGTCACTTTCAGAACCCTGGCTATTGTGAAGAATGCTGCCGTGAGCACAGGGGTGCACATATCTTTTCAAAAGAGTGATTTTGTTTCCTTTGTATCTATTCCCAGAAGTGGAATTGCTAGATCATCTGGTAATACTTTTTTAAGGTATCTCCATACTGTTTTCTCTAGTAGCTGCACCAATTTACAATCCCACCAACAGATTTTTTGCATTTTAACTAAAATTGATGGTAATATTCATTGTAATAAGTGAAAAGTAGCAGTTTTCAATACAGAATTAATATGTGATTTATTTTACCCTTCATGAAAATAGTCTTCAGGCTACATATAACCAGATGCTTGAAATAGTTAAGGGAATAGGGTGCAGAGTGAGACAGACCCAAGTGTGGATTATGGTTCCCCCATTTAACTGCTGCAAAGCTCTTTCCTGAAGAACAAATGGGGATGATGCAGGGCCTCTGCCACTTCCCAGCCGTGTGGTGCGGATTCAATGAGATAATGCCCGTTAAGGGTTGGACTCAAAGCAAGCATTTTATAAATGTTAAATGCTGTTATAAAGGGTCAGCATGTAATTTATGAACCAACTTGAGATACATTTGAAGGCAAAAGAGGGCTCAACAGTTACATAAGTATCAGAGAGGCGTGAGCAGGCCTTCCAGGGACACAGGAACTCCTGGTCTCCTTACTGCAGGGGTCCCCAAACTTTTTACACAGGGGTCCAGTTCACTGTCCCTCAGACCATTGGAGGGCTGGACTATAAAAAAACTATGACCGCCCTGGCCGGTTGGCTCAGCGGTAGAGCGTCGGCCTAGCGTGAGGAGGACCCGGGTTCGATTCCTGGCCAGGGCACACAGGAGAAGCGCCCATTTGCTTCTCCACTCCTCCGCCACACCTTCCTCTCTGTCTCTCTCTTCCCCTCCCGCAGCCAAGGCTCCATTGGAGCAAAAATGGCCCGGGCGCTGGGGACAGCTCTGTGACCTCTGCCTCAGGTGTTAGAGTGGCTCTGGTCGCAACATGGCGACGCCCAGGATGGGCAGAGCATCACCCCCTGGTGGGCAGAGCTTCGCCCCCTGGTGGGCGTGCCGGGTGGATCCTGGTCGGGCGCATGTGGGAGTCTGTCTGACTGTCTCTCCCTGTTTCCAGCTTCAGAAAAATGCAAAAGAAAATGCAAAAAAAAAAACAAAAAAAAACTATGAACAAATAAAATCCCTATGCACACTGCACATATCTTATTTTAAAGTAAAAACAAAACAGAAAAACGGGAACAAATACAATATTTAAAACAAAGAACAAGTAAATTTAAATCAACAAACTGACCACTATTTCAATGGGAACTATGCTCCTCTCACTGACCACCAATGAAAAAGGTGCCCCTTCCGGAAGTGCGGCGGGGGCCGGATAAATGGCCTCAGAGGCCACAGTTTGGGGACCCCTGCCGTATAGCTACAGCATGGCCCATGGGCTTCACTCTCCCCTGTTTTTCCCAGTCTTTTCTCTTGACAGTGTTGCTTCCTGAATCTTTATCACTTAGAGATTCTGGGTCACTTAAATGACATGTCACCAAGGAAAAAAAAGAACAGTGGGCAGGGATTTCAAAAGTAATTAAGACTGTAGACACAATTAGAAATAGTAGAGACTGTCCTGTAGGCTGGGAAGTCCGTTTGCAGTGTTTCCTGTAGCTATATAGTTTCTTAACTTCTCAGAGATCTCATTCCTTCCTCCGTTGAAATCAGAATCACAGTATTTAATTGCTGGCTCACAAAATTTATAAATATATTCATAAAGGACCAGCCCAGTGGTCAGTAAAGGGTAGATGACGTCTGTATTGTTACTCACACTCTTGTAAATTTTTTACAAAAACCTATGTCTAGAAGAATTAACATTCTTATAAAACAGAGAATTCTAGCCAGACTGGGCGGTGGCGCAGTGGATAGAGTGTCAGACTGGGATGCGGAGGACCCAGGTTCGAGACCCCAAGGTCACCAGCTTGAGCGTGGGCTCATCTGCTTTGAGCAAAGCTCACCAGCTTGGACCCAAGGTCGCTGGCTCGAGCAAGAGGTTACTTGATCTGCTGAAGCCCCACGGTCAAGGCACATATGAGAAAGCAGTCAATGAACAACTAAGAAACCGCAGTGAAGAATTAATGCTTCTCATTTCTCTCCCTTCCTGTCTGTCCTCTCTGACTCTGTCACAAAATAAATAAATAAATAAAATTAAAAAAAAAAACACCAACAGAATTCTAGAGAGTGGTTAACATATTTTCTGGAAAAAAGGCCTATTAGAATTCTAGTTATTCTCTCTAGTCAGTCTATTTTGCGGGAATTACTAGATTCTCTTCTAAGTCTAAAAGGAGTGGCGGGAAGTCTGGGAGCCATTGGCCGGAGGGCTCTGGGTCTGCTCACTGTCCAGTGCTGCTGTTGTGTCAGTGGGCGGTTACTGACTCCCGCTCTGTCCCAGCCCTCCCCTGGGGGTAGAGGGAGGGAGGCTCTTAGAAGCTTGTAGAAGCTTGTTTTTCAAGGTAGGTCCTAAAGCCTTGTCTTTCGGTTACTGTGGTGATGCAATCGTTTCCCCTTAATTCACCAGGCGGCTTTCTCACTATGAGGATTAAATGTACCGACCTGTCTGCTTCTAATGTATGTCTGAAATCATGTCTGTGGCAGGCACCCACTTCAGATTCTTTTTTTATTTTTATTCTGAAAATTTGTTAATGTGCTTTATTCAATTTTATATACTTAATTATTTAAATGCAGCATTTTGCTTTAAATTATCATTTTTTCCCTCATCTGAGATCTAGCATAAAAAGTTTTATCCTCACATGATTTTATTTATTTACTTTTTAATGTTATTGATTGGTTTTAGAGAGAGAGAGAAAGGCAGGATGGGATGGGAGAGGAATGGGAAGCATTAACTCATTGTTTCTGGTATGTGCCTTGACCCGGCAAGCCCAGGGTTTCGAACCAGTGACATCAGCATTCCAGGCTGACGCTGTATCTATTGCACCACCACAGGTCAGTCCTCATGATTTTAATAGAGGAATTTTAGCCTGATCAGGCGATGGCACAGTGGATATAGTATCAGACTGGGATGCAGAGGACCCAGGTTTGAAACCCTGAGGTTGCTGGCTTGAGCATGGGCTCACCAGCTTGAGTGTGGGGTTGCTGGCTTGAGCGTGGGATCATACACATGACCCCATGGTCACTGGCTTGAGCCTCAAGGTTGCTGGCTTGAGCAGAGGGTCACTCACTCTGCTGTAGTCTTCCTACCCCCTGTCAAGGCACATATGAGAAAGCAATCAGTGTACAACTAAGGTGCTACAACGAAGAATTGATGCTTCTCATCTCTCTCTCTTCCTGTCTGTCCCTTTCGCGCGCGCGCTCTCTCTCTCTCTCTCTTTCTCACACACACACACACACTCACACACAGAATTTTATGACACTGTAAACCCCCATTACCCCAGAACATTCACCTACACCCTGTCCCTGTATATCTGAGGGCTGTGGATGAAGGACCTCAGGGCCCAGCCTAGAACTTGGAGGGACTGTTTCTTCCTACATTCACCTCTTTATTGAAAGCTTGTTCTGGGCAGCAGGGCATCCTGCTTTGGAATTTTTCAAGAATATTTGGAGCCTGACCAGGAGGTGGCATAGTGGATAGAGCATCAGACTGGGACACAGAGGACGTAGGTTTGAAACCCCAAGGTTGACAGTTTGAGCGCAGGTTTATCTGGTTTGAGCAAAGCTCACCAGCTTTGACCCAAGGCCGCTGGCTTGAGCAAGGGGTCACTCGGTCTGCTGAAGGCCCGCGGTCAAGGCACAAATGAGAAAGCAATCAATGAACAACTAAGGTGCCACAATGAAAAACTGATGATTGATGCTTCTCATCTCTCTCCATTCCTTTCTGTCTCTATCTGTCCCTCTCTCTGACTCTCTGTAAAAATAAATAAATAAATAAATAAATAAATAAATAAATGTATGCTGTAGCTAATACTTGACTCATGAAATATGAAATAAGCATCCAAAATGTGTTCTCCTCAGTCCTAATAGGCCAACTCATAGTAGGGTTATATTAAACTGGAAGGCTTTCTTTTCTTTTTTAAAGAAAACTTTTTAGTTATTTGAGAGAGAGAGGAAAGGCTAGAAAGAGAGAGGGAAGCACTGATTTGTTGTTCCACTGACTTGTGCGCTCATTGGTTGATTCTTGTGTGTGCCCTGACCGGGGAGTGAACCTGCACCCTTGGCATATCAGGAAAATGCTCTAACCAACTGAGCTACCTGGCTGGTGTCTGGAAGTTTTACTTAATATTTTATTTTTTGTGACAAAGTTGTAGACAACTTTGAAAAGTATTGAATTTAAACCAGAATTTCTATCTTCAGTTTGCAATAGCTTAATGAGGGCTGAAGTTCATGGACTCCTTTTGTCTGTCACAGGGAAATTGTTTTAATTGGGAAAGTGGTATATTTGAGTTGTCATCTCCTAAGCAGCAGAATGGCCCTTCTTGCTGTGAATAGTGACAATTTCTAGTACTATAGCCTCATTCTTTTACGTAATATATAAAGTATAAAACTAGGCCCTGGCTGGTTGGCTCAGCAGTAGAGTGTCAGTCCGGTGTGTGAATGTCCTGGGTTTGATTTACAGTCAGGCACATAGGAGAAATGCCCATCTGCTTCTCTACCCCTCCCCCTCTCTTGAAGCCATGGTTCAATTGCAGTGAGTTGGCCCTGGGCACTGAGGGTGGCTCCATGGCCTTCAGCTCAGATGCTAAGAAGAGCTCGGTTGCTGAGCAACAGAGTAGTGCCCCAGATGGGCTTGCTGGGTGGATCCCGGTCAAGGTTCATGCGAGAGTCTGTCTCTGCCTCCCCTCCTCATCAGACCTTCCCAACACCATGGAAAACCCCATACCGACTTTGTTTTCTGATGCAGGTTTGAATATCTTTTCAATTTTGACAACACCTTTGAGATCCATGATGACATAGAAGTGCTGAAGCGGATGGGAATGTCCTTTGGCCTAGAGTCAGGCAAATGCTCTTTGGAGGACCTGAAACTCGCTAAATCGCTGGTGCCAAAGGCTTTAGAAGGTTATATCTCAGGTATGTTAACGGATGTTTTCACACGTTGTTCCTGATTAAATATGTCAAGCTCGAACATGTTCTCATAGAAAGTTAGTTTGAGTCTATTTTATGCCTGCCCTTGACCCTGAACCCTTTCCCCTTTCAATGCAGCCACTCCCTTGAATGTCTTGTGTTTTCACTTGCTTTTTCTTTAAGATACAAACACAAATGAAGTAAACTGCAAAGAACTTAGTTTTGCCTACCCCTGACCTTGATAGAGATGGAATTATAGTGATATATTTTTTGGTGATTTGATTTTTTTATTCAACATTGTATTCTTCAGATTGGCCCATATGACTTAATGTACCTATGATTCATACATTTTTACTGTTGTATAGAATTCCATTATGTGACAATATCACAATTTCTTTGTTCATTTTACTAGTAATAAACCTTTAGTTTGTTTCCAATTCCTTGATATTAAAAAACAGTGCTACTTTGAACATTCCTATAATTACGTCCTAGGGATCACGTGCAGGTTTGAGGAGTGTACCTGCAGCTCTACTGACAGTGCCAACAGTTTTAGTTTGTTTCTTGATTTAATTAAAACACCACCAAATACACCACTTTTTTTATTGATTTAAATTTATTGTGTTGACATAGGTTCAAGTGTCCCACCGAATACATCCCCCCATATACACCATTTTTAAGTGTATAATTCAGTGGGTTTTAATATATTCATTCACAGGGTTGTACAATCATCACTAATTCTAAAACATTTTTATGACCCCAAGGAGAAATGTCATACACATTAGCAATTACTCCCTGCTGTCCCCCCCTCCCTGCCCCAGTCCCCCCCCCCCACAACCACTAGTGTCCTTTCTGTCACTGCGGATTTGTCCATTCTGAGCAGTTCATATAGTCGTACACTATGTGGCCTTTGTGACTGACGTAGTGTGCATCCAAGGTACATCCGTGCTGTAGCATGAGTCAATACTTCATCCCTTTCTTTTTATTGCTATTTATAGATATACCATATTTTGCTTCTCCATTATTCGGAGGACATTTGAATTGTTTCCACTTTTTGGCTATTGTGAATGCTGCTACTATAAACATTCTTATACCGGCTTTTATGTGAGCATAATATTCATTGTTTTGGGTATGTATGGAGAAGTGGAATTGCTGGATATTATGTTCACTCTGTATTTAACATTTTGAGGAACTGCAGAACTGTTTTCCACAGCGGTTGTACCATTTTACAGTCCTACCAGCAATGTAGGGTTTCAGTTTTTCCACATCCTTCTAAACACTTGTCAACTTTTTTTATTATAGCCGTCCTAGTAGATGTGGTACTTCACTGTGCTTTTGATGTATATACATTTCCCTAGCAATTAATGATTGAGTATCTTTTCATGTGCCTCTTGGCCATTTGTCTAGCTGCCTTGGAGAATGTCTATTCAGATCCTTTGCTCATTTTTAAATTGGGTTCTTTATCTGTTTTTGTTTGTTTGTTTTTCACTAACTCAGAAATCTGTATGCTTATCTTACATTACTAAGACTGTGGTGTGCTCTGCACTTAAAATTTGGATGTATAAGCTGTGCTTCTGCTGTGGCTTTTGGCAACTTTCTTCATTTTAAGTATTACCACCTAGAATTTCACATCACTTTTGAAGGCATTTTAATGAGTTCTAAAGTATATTAAATCAAAAATATAAGCAAAGAAGTAGTTTTTATTTTTTGTTTCATGGTTTTGGCCCTTTGGTCACAACACAAATGTTTGTTGAATGAAATTTCGTTTCTGTTGGATTTAGTTCTTCAAGTGGCATCCTCCACCTCTTCCAAGTGTGACCCCATCTCCTTGCCCCTCAGCCTGTACTGTCCCCTGCTCCGATTTGCTCCGTCCTCCCTACTCTCTGCCCCAGCAGGGCCTGCGTTGTGTCAGCACCCCAGTCCTGCCGGCACTCCAGCAGGCTCTGGGGAAAGGGCTCCTCAGTAAACCACACAGCATCCTTTCAGCCTCTTCTCGTTGTGAAGGGACAGTTGAGCAGGCTCTGCTCTGTGCTCTTTACCTCCTGGTGACCTCATGTCAGCCGGGGGACAGACTCTCTGGTTAGTTCAAAAGAAGAAACTTGTGGGTGGTGCAGTGAATAGAGCATCGGACAGGGATGCAGAGGACCCAGGTTCGAAACCCCAAGGCTCGCCAGCTTGAGCCCAAGGTCACTGGCTTGAGCAAGGGGTCACTCGGTCTACTGTAGCCCCCTGGTCAAGGCACATATGAGAAAGCAGTCAATGAACAACTAAGGTACCACAACAAAGAATTGATGCTTCTCATCTTTCTCTCCTTCCTGTCTGTCTGTCCCTATCTGTCCTTCTCTGTCTCTGTCACAAAAAAAGAAAAAAAAATAGAAGAAGAAACTTGTGTGACTATAGTATGCAGAGGGACAGGGCTCTTGAGTAAAATGGTGAGAACCATTGTGTGGTTTCTGTGATAATGTGAGAGAAACAGGCTTTTCAAAGCAATTGTGAAAGGAAAATTTAATGTACTCGCAAATAAGGAAATAGCTTGCTCTGACAGGAAGTTTCCATGAATGCTATTTAATATTCAGCACAAGATTCTGGCTTTAATTTTATCGTGTACAGACTTGCTATTTAGTGTATTGAAAGTCAGCTGTGTTTCTTAGAATTGAAGTTCTTTTTCTCACAGCTGCCTTGGTTAGCCTCTGAGGAAAAAGGTTCACAAGGCCATTCTAAAATCAGATACTTAGTTTACTTGTTTCCTACACAGGATGCCTCTCAGTTGGTCAGACAGTTGCCTGGATAGCATTACCAGTCCCAACACACATAGTTTTGTATTTTTTGTACACTAATAATAAAAATTTTAATTAAATACAATAAAAGCTCGGCTCTGGCTAGGTGGCTCAGAAGATAAAGTGTCGACCCAGCACACCAATGTCGCTGGTTCAATCCCCGGACACAGCACATAGGAGAAGCAATCAGTGAGTGTACAACTAAATAAAATAACTAAGTGGAACAAGGAGTTGATGCTTCCTTCTCTCTCTCTACCCCCTCTCTTCCCCTCTCCCCTCTGTCCTTTTCCTCTGTTTCCCCTTCTCCCCCTCTCCCCTCTGTCCTTTTCCTGTTTCCCCTTCTCCCCCTCTCCCCTCTGTCCTTTTCCTGTTTCCCCTTCTCCCCCTCTCCCCTCTGTCCTTTTCCTGTTTCCCCTTCTCCCCCTCTCCCCTCTGTCCTTTTCCTCTGTTTCCCCCTCTCCCCTCTCCCCTCTGTCCTTTTCCTGTTTCCCCTTCTCCCCCTCTCCCCCTCTGTCCTTTTCCTGTTTCCCCTTCTCCCCCTCTCCCTCTGTCCTTTTCCTGTTTCCCCTTCTCCCCCTCTCCCCTCTGTCCTTTTCCTGTTTCCCCTTCTCCCCCTCTCCCCTCTGTTCTTTTCCTGTTTCCCCTTCTCCCCCTCTCCCCTCTGTCCTTTTCCTGTTTCCCCTTCTCCCCCTCTCCCCTCTGTTCTTTTCCTGTTTCCCCTTCTCCCCCTCTCCCCTCTGTCCTTTTCCTGTTTCCCCTTCTCCCCCTCTCCCCTCTGTCCTTTTCCTGTTTCCCCTTCTCCCCCTCTCCCCTCTGTCCTTTTCCTGTTTCCCCTTCTCCCCCTCTCCCTCTGTCCTTTTCCTGTTTCCCCTTCTCCCCCTCTCTCCCTCCTCCCCCCTCCTTCACCCTCTCCCTCCCCTTTCTCTCTCTTTCGCAAATCAATGGGAAAATTAAAAATATACATATATAATAAAAGCATTTTGGCAAGTTACATTTTTTGAGTGTACATTCTATCTTAAAATGTAATTTAAAGAATTTTTTTAAGGTTTTCATTTTCTAGAGGGGGGAGAGAGAGAGAGAGAGAGAGAGAGAGAGAGAGAGAGAGGGAGAGAGGGAGAGAGGGAGAGAGGGAGAAGGGGGAGGAGCAGGAAGCATCAACTCCCGATTGTGCCTCGACTGGGCAAGCTCGGAACTGGTGACCTCAGCGTTCCAGGTTGATGCTTTATCCACTGCGCCTCCATAGGTCAGACCAGAATTTCTTTTTAGGAATGTATTTCTAATATACATCACGTACTTTGTAAAATCGCTGTTGAAAGGCAATATACTCATTTATTCAGTAACATTTAGATCTTAGAGGTTTCTGTCACTGCCTTCTCTGAGCGAACCTTCTGGATAAGGAGATAAATAGTAAACAAGCAGAATCACAGCAGGAAGTGATCGGCGTTGTGCTAGGGTGGGTGTGGGTATGCTGAGAAAGTAAGATGGAAAGGACTTACCCAGAATGTTTCGTGTAGACCGAGACAGTAATGCCCGTCTCACTCTCATTAAAAGCATGACTGCTTATGACCTTTTAAAATAAGGGCTGGTTTGTGCTCATTTCGGCAGCATGTATACTAAAATTAGAATGAGACCGAGATCAGCATGGTCCCTGCGAAAGGATGGGAAAAAAGTAAGGGCTAGTTTGAGTTACAAGTAAAAGAGAAAGGAGAAAGAATAGATCTTTGGTTACTAATAGCACCGAGTTCACCAGGGGGCACTTTAAAAGCTACTGCAGTAGGGGTTTTTGGATTAGACTTCATCTTTACCCACTCAGAACTCTTAACATCAGAGTCTTGAGTCTTGCGGTGAGGACAGCAGGCATCCCAAGCAGTGCAGTGATTGTCCTCTGAGCTGCCTGCTTGAGGTCTTACTGAAGAAAGAGAAGGAGCGTCTGCACTGGTTTAATGTGAATTCCTTCTTGCTCTAGTCTGCCTTCCTGTGTGTCTTTTCCTGCTCTTATGTTTTAAAATAAATTTTTTGAGTGAGAGAGAAACAAGAAGGGAGATTGAGAAGCATCAACTGATAGTTGCTTTCACTTTAGTTGTGCATTAATTGCTTCTCGTACACGCCTTGACCAGGGCCTAGCGAGTGTGACCTTGTTCAAGCCAGAGACCCTGTGCTGACAAGCCCATGCTCAGAGCCAGCAACCTCGGAGGTTCGAACCAGGGACCGCAGCATTCCAGGTTGATGCTTTATCCACTGCAGCACCACCAGTCAGGCTAGAAAGTTTTTTTAAATAGATTTTTAGAGAGAGAGGAGGGGGTGTCAATTTTGGTCCACTTATTCACACATTCATTGGTTGACTCGCATATGTTCCTAGACTGTGGGCCAAACCCATGACCACCTGAGCTCCCAGGCCAGGGCCTCTAGCTATAATTTAAAACAGGCTTACACCCTTACTTAACAGCTTTCTTCACATTGTCACAAGAGCAGCCACAGAACTTGGAGAGCCTACACCTTCTGTTCTTGTTTCTTTCCTGTAGATATCTCCACAGGACCTTCTTGGTTAAATCAGGGACTACTTTTGAACTCCACCCAATCAGTTTCAAATTTGGACCTGACCACTGGCGCCACCTTGCCCCAGTCAAGGTATGTATTTTCTCAGGGTTAGAAAGGCCAGCCACAGAGCCCTGAGCCTTTCTGGGGAGGAGCTGGCGTGTCCCTGCCCGTGCAGACCCTGAGCAGATCTTGGCAGAGCTTGCCGGTGGCCCCTGCCTTCCCTCACTTAATTGTGTTTTACAGAACCTAAGGCATACACCGCATTAATGAGCCTGTGTGTTTTTAATTGTTTGCTAGTGTAAACCAGGGGTTATGCTTGGATGCTGAAGTGGCCTTAGCAACTGGGCAGTTCCTTGCCCCAAACAGTCACCAGTCCAGCAGTGCAGCCTCTCACTGCTCCGAGTCCCGAGGTGAGACCCCCTGCTCGTTCAACGATGAAGACGAGGAAGAAGAGGAGGAGGACTCTTCCTCCCCAGAATAAAGACAGGACAAAATCCACGCTTTCATATTTGATGCTCATGTGTGTTTTTAGTGTGAGTTCTTGTTTTTGAAATGATTGCTTCAGTCCTTGCCTTTGCTTGTGCTCTGTGTTCAGTGGGAACTAGGGAAACACTGTAAGTGAATTACACGCAGGCTGACACGTCTGAGGTGGAAGGGAACATAGTGTGAATGGACCTGAACAGCAGAGCAGTAGGTCACCTCTCGGACAAAGCGAGCTTTCTGAGGTGACAGTGGGGACAGTCCCAGGAAAGTTGGGGAGCATGAATGAAGCTCATTTATCTTCCATGAGGTGGGATATCTCTGTCCCCCGCACCCATGTAACCCTCCTTAGAAGTGCGATTGCTACGATGAACAGCCGTCGATGGTCATGTTGCTCATGTTTCTCTCCCTTACGAGGCACAACCCGGTGGGGCGAGTTGTACAGCTGGGGATGTGGACGGCAGTCCTGTGGCCTCAGGAGCACAGGTGGGAACTGCTGACTAGTTACAGATCTAGTTGAGGTGCTTTACGCATCAGCTGCCTTAGACGGCTTCTAGAAAGGAGCGAGTGCTGATTCTTAAGGACTTAAGTGACATTTAGAATCATTTATAGTAAAACTTAAATGATCATTATTAGCCAATGCATTGGTGCATAGAATTTTTTAGGGCTACTTCTGGAAGCCAAAGTAGAATAGCATTTCCACGTGCATTAAATACTTTGCCAGCACTGCCTTTTGCCAGCATTCTAAATCTGGAGTTTTACGGAGAAGAAAATTCTATCTATAGTTTTAATCAAAGCTATGCATTTCATACAGCATTTTCATTTAGAACAAAGAAAAATCCCTGTGACTGAATTGCTTGCTTACAGTTTTCTGCTGTCATTGTGATTTCACCTGGTGTGCAGTTGATGAAAAGGAACCACATGTCATTACTTTTAAAAGAAAATTCTATTTCCAGAATATGAACAGCAATGTTTTTCTGTACTTGCCACCTTTTATACGTTTTCATTAATCAAAATGACCTTATCGAGTTTACTCCTGGGGAAATTGTGTTTCAAACTAACCTGATGCAGAGTTTCACAGAAACAACCAAAAACCGGTGACCTCCCCAAATGGTTGGGTTTGCCGCATGCAGTAACTGGTGTGTTATCTCATCGCCAAAGATGCCCCTGGAGTTCTCGGGGTGTGCTCTGTTACTGCTCCTCTGAGCAGGGCCTGGAGACATCTGCCACCATGGCCAACCCCAGCTTCATTTCACTTAAGGCCTTGAAAACAAGCAAATCATGATGGAAAATTGACTCCACGTCTTTGTCTGGAATCATTTGGCTTTGTCCTTGATCATACAGCTAGCACCTGTGGACCCAGCACCAAGTCCCGCCCAGATCAGTCCTTCTCTACCCGGCGGGCTGAGAGCAGGAGCCTCGGGAGGCCTGCCCAGCTCTGGTGCTCTGCCCACAGCGCCCCACAGCGCCCGGGGGGCGGAAGGCCTGGCTGGGCTGGAGGTGAGGGCCGGAGAAACGGATATGCAAAAACATACAACTTTCAAGTTTTTTCAAGACAAAACTCATTCCGTCAGAAATAAGCCACAGAGCAGACTCAGAATGTTCGAGGGGGCGGAGAGGTAGAGGCAGTGTTTAGAGAATTCTGCCTCAGCCTCAGTCCTGGGACACATCACTCAGGCTGGGCTGATGGGAAGGGTCTGGAACTGCAGGGGCCGCAGCGGGCCCCACGGGCCCCCACGGGCTGCTGAGATGGTGACTAGAACATGGTCAGCTGCAGTCAGGGAAACCAGGCTCCCTTCCAAACTGCCCTTTAGGAGGCTGCCCCTCCTTTACTAAGCCCTACCTTTCTCCTCTGTGTGAAGCGGGCCCTGCAGGGACCTGGAGCTGGTCAAGGGCCACAGCTAGTGCTTTAGTCTTCAAAGTACTGTACTACAGAGCCAAGAGGGGAAAAAAAGTATTGTACTACAGGTCCCAAGACCTGGGCACCAACATTCAGGACAGGTACATTCATCATAGCCCTTCTTCCACCAAACAGCAGGATGCTTCCTCAAGTTCCTGGGAAACTGCTCTCTTCTCTTCCCTCCCCCTCCCCTGCCCCCTCCTCCCTCTTTCCCTCCTGCTACTGCTGCTGTAGTGCTTTAAAATAGATAAAATATGGGTTTAAAAGGAAAAGCAACCAAAGTCTGATTATTGGTGCCCCGTCACTGGCCTTTCCAGTCATAGGTGTGTGATGTTTGGCTGGAAGTGGCCCCTGTTCTCAGTGATGTTTCTGGGTAACTGCTGGGCACATCTGATAGTCACACTGTGGTCGTCAGTGCATGTCCCTGGTGGAAGAGCCTTCCTGAGCCGGAGATGCGGTTGAGGTGTTTAGAAAGATAAACTCTGTTGTTCTTTCGTATCTCCCCAAAACACATGATCTGGGTCTAAAGTTAAGCATTCAGAAATCAAAGTGAAAAAAAAGCTGGGACGTGATGACAACATCCAGGCATCTTTATAGGGCTAGCTCTTGGGGGTATGGCACACACGTGAACATCCCGTCCGGAGAGGGTGGGTCACACTGATTCGGGGGGAGTTTCAGATGCCTTTTCCCCCTAAGGATCAGTTTACTGTTGCCCTTCCAAGTATCTGATGGCATTTGCTCAGTAAATCCTTGCTCCACTAGCTCTTACGTGGTGGCACTGGTCTGCCATATTCGATCCTTTGTGGGAAGGGCAGTGTTTAAGGTGCCCAGGCACCTGCCCAGACTTCCCTTAGCCGTTCCCCACAGCGAACCTTCTCCACTGACTCTTCCTGTGGTGACAAGTGAGGAAAGCACCCTCAGGAGCGCTGGCAGAAACTGCCCTATGGCCACGGAGGACCGTGGGTGGGAGCAGGAACACGGGCCGGCGCAGGGATCCCTCACCTCCATGCCCACCGGGCCTGGGAAACAACAGATGATGACCAAATGTGTTTCCTTCCATTTGATCCTAAGTAACAGTGGGGAGAAAACTTGTGTAATTGCTGCTGTTTTAAAAGGATGGAAAAGGATAACTCTCCCTCATTAGCAAAATTTGCAGTGGTAACCATACTCTGCCATACTTGAAAAATGGAGCCAGGGTCAGTCAGACGCAAAGTAGTCCCGGCAGATGGTTAAGATGGAGCTACTGCCTGACCTGTGGTGGCGCAGTGGATAAAGCGTCGACCTGGAAATGCTGAGGTCGCCGGATCGAAACCCTGGGCTTGCCTGGTCAAGGCACATATGGGAGTTGATGCTTCCAGCTCCTCCCCCCTGTCTCTCCTCTCTCTGTCTCTCTCTCTCTCCTCTCTAAAATGAATAAGTGAAATAAAAAAAATTAAAAGAAAAAGATGGAGCTACTGCACAGAGGGGTTCGGTGGAGCCTGGCAGAAGGCAGACATGTGTAACTTGGCTTTCTGCTAAACCACGGCTCTTGGCTACTTGGGTCATGGAGCCTGCAAAGTTCTCCGAGTATGGTTGTAACTGGGGCCCCTGGGACAGTCAGATTGCAGTGTGTGGGTGTTTGCGGGGCGAGATGAGCTGTTTCTGCCAGAGCCGCATGAGCAGAGAACCTTATTTAGCTCTATCAGTGATTGACGCCAGGGCCCTGCAGATGCCTCTGCTCCCTCCCTCCGGCATGTTAGACTGCTGCCTTAGCAGTGAGTGGAGGTGCAGTCCTTCTGTAAGAATTTGAGTGCATACAGTACAGAAGATGTTCAGGTTGATTAGTGTTATGGAAAAAACCGACAGGGTAATGGGGCCGTGGGCAGAAGGCGCTGGGGCTGGGGGCGGCCAGGAAAGGGCTCCCCTGAGAAGGTGACATGGGCCTTGAGCCGCAGCTGAAAGGAAAATGTCCACACTTCTTACCACCAAACACTAGTTCGCGCCATGCACTTGCCGGCTGCACTCAGTCCGAGGCTGCACTGTTCCAGCGTTAAGCACGCAATTTGGAGTCTGTTGAAGGAAATAAACTACCTGACCAGGCCGTGGTGCAGTGGATAGAGCGTCGGACTGGGATGCAGAGGACCCAGGTTTGAAACCCTGAGGTCACCAGTTTGAGCACGAGCTCATCTGGTTTGAGCAAAAGCTCACCAGCTTGGACCCAAGGTCGCTGGCTTAAACAAGGGGTTACTCTTGAAGGCCCACGGTCAAGGCACATATGAGAAAGCAGTCAATAAACAACTAAGGTGTCACAATGAAAAACTGATGATTGATGCTTCTCATCTCTCTCCATTCCTATCTGTCCCTATCTATCTCTCTCTCTGACTCTCTGTCTCTATAAAAGAAAAAAACAAACTTAGCTACCAGCAGTATCCATAAACCAAGAGAAGATTGTAACTGATGAAGTTCTCATTAGCTTCACTACTTGCAGTTGAAAGGTAGAAAAATGACTACTTTCTAGGTGTTTTGTTATAGTTCTCCAAGTTATTGGATACATTACTTTTTATATTAGACACAAAAGGCCATCTTTTATTCTGCATATATCCTAGTGTTCATGGAGCTAAAGACCACATAAGGGCCACTTTGCCGAACAGGTGTCCCATTTCCCGCACCCAAAGCAGTGGTTCCTAAGCACTGGTCATCATCTGAATCTATGGAAGAACCAGGGTGTATGCCAGGGGCCTGCACTGTGCCCTTTGAGGGACCCTCAGAGTGTGCCTCCTGCCCTCTAATTCACAGTTGATGCAATGTTCATTTTGTTTAACTTGCACTCAAGCTAAACGCTCTAAAGGAAAAAGTCTAGAATTTGCTTAAAATTTTACCTTAAAAAAACCAGCTAAATCGTCACATAAATTATATTTCTCAGCAACTAGCCCCTTTACACAACAAAGATATCTCTAAAAGGTTAGCTTAGATAAGATAACCTTTGGGATCGTGTCTACACGCACACAATGCTAAGGAAGAAAATGGGGGGGGGGCAGAAGCAGCCCTTCCAGCTGCGCCCTGGGGGTCCCCGGAAAGCACAGGCGTTGGACTGGCAGCATGGTGTTGGGACAGGAGAAGGTGCACTCATTTGTATAATATTTCGTGCTGGGGTTCTCAGGCAAGCTGAAATCTCAACTCCCTACCTGCCCTTTGCTTGACGGAGGCCTGTGGAATTCAGTGCCCTCCTGACCCCTCGCTATTCCCACAGACCAGGCGTTGGGCCTCCCTGCATTAGAAGTCATTGCAGCTAAAATGTACGGGCAGGACTTGTCCCTTCACCAAGGGCCTCAGAATCGGGGAGGACACCTCCCCCCATTAAGATCACTTATCTCATGTCCCTCAGCCAGTGTGGCAGAGTGTACCACAACCCAGAAGCCCTTCCTCCTGGGAGGACCACATTGCTTCCTGAAAACCAGGGCCTCCCCACAGTCCTAGGTGACTGGGGGATTAGCATCAGTCCTGTCCACACCAAGTGCTAAACAGCTAAGAACGGGAGTGGGGCTTTGCTCGTGAGGCTGTGGTGTCTGCTTTGGGCCTCTCAGCTCAGACCTGGGTTTGGACAGTCACACCTGGGAATAAACTCCTCCACGGGGGAAAGCTGTCATGCGCGCTGGTCGTTGGCAAAGGGCTTGCGGTTGAGTTGCCAGCTACCCCCCTCTGCCACATTAACTCGTTTCTGTTCAGAATAAGGGAACTCGCCCAGATTGTTGCGGTTTTAAAACCCATCGTTTTGTCACCGTTCTGGCATCTTACATGCCAGCCATCGTCTTTGGCTTGTTCACTTGTGAGCAGCAGTGCGGCTCTGTTTTTCCCAGTAGCACCACGACAGGTCTGGAAAAGTGAGGTTACCAGCTAGCCAGCCACTGGCTGCCCGGGAGGCCCGAGCCCTGGGGACAGGTCAGTGCGGAGTTCCTCGAGGTATTTTGTTTACTACCATCACCCTTTTAGACAAACAAGAAACAGGCTGTGAGCTCACATCCCCCGTTTGTTCATCTTTTCATTTGGCGATATTTTACTCTGGTCATGTGCTGTTAGGCTTTATTTCCAGAAAATACAGTTCTGCTTTTTTCTGCATGAAGGAAACATGGTGCCACAAGCCCTAAGTTTAAAAAAGCGAAATATGGGGGAAATGCAAACACTGCATCTCACTTGCCTAATGTAGACTCTATTAGATCGAAGTACCTAACCTAATACGATGTATTATTTTATAGCATCTCAAACTTTGTAAATAAATACCATTATTTTTATATGGAAATTTTATAGAAGAGCTATTTCTGTATACTTAATTATTCCTAGATTTTCTGAAATTGCTTCCAATAGATAACAGACAAGTCCTAAGCAATGTTCCCCTATATATGGTTCAAGGACCCCCTGCAGCAGAATGGACAGGGGAGGGGTGGGGCTTAATCTGCATCTCTACGCCCCCCCCCTCCCCCAGACACTCAGGTGCTCTGGGATTCGGGCCTGGGAAGCTGTGCTTTTAATAAACTCTGAGTGATGTTGTGTCCATGAAAGTGTGAGTACCTTTGTCCATCCTGTAAGATTAAAAGAAGGAAAGAAAGAAAAGTCATCCAAAATGATCATCAGTTGTGCTTGAGGGGAAAAAAAAATGTATCAGCTGTTGTATGATTTGAATGAGATGTACTATAGAAAAATAAATAATTTAAAATAACGTTAGTCTCATTATTAGCGGGCTGATGGGGGCTTGGTGGATATAGTGGTATCCTGCCCAACCCCCTACTTTCGGGCTAAGCCACTCCCTCCACAGCCGCGTCCTCCCCCGGGAACTGCCGCAGGTGAGGAGGCCTCCTTGCCCCCATCAGAAGGGACACCCAACTTCAGCTTCCTCTTGGAGTTGATCAGTTCCTCTGGCAGCTGCATCATGGTGCGGCTTCCTCTGCCCACCTTCCTTCCCTTGCTGCTTTACAGGTAGTGTTCCCAGGGGCGCTCTCCAGCACGTGGACACCACCTGTCCCACCTGGGATGGACCTAGGTCAGATATTTTAAAGGTTTTCTGTACTTAATCACAAAGACATATATAGCACTGTTCACAGTAGCCAAGACATGCAAACAACCTTCGTGTCCTTCAGGAGATGGTTGGATAATAAAGATATGATCTTATATACAATAGAATAACTCTGCCATTAAAAAAAAGATACATTTTTTTATGATGACAATAATGTATTTTTTTAAAGTGAGAGAAAGGGAGACAGACTCCGCATGCGCCTGACCAGGATCCATCCAGAAAGCCCTCAACCAGAGGATGATCTGCCCATTTGGGGTGTTACTTGTTGCTCAGCAAGTGAACTATTTTTAGCTCTTGAGGTGGAAGCTCCAGGGAGCCATCTTCAGTGCCTGGGGATAACTCGCTGGAGCCAATGGAGCCAATAGAGCTATGACTGCAGAAGAGAAGGGGGGGCAGTTGGAGAAGGAGATGGTCCCTTCTCCTCTGTGCCCTGACCAGGAGTCGAACCAGGGACATCCACACGCCAGGCCAACAATGCTCAACCAGCCAGGGCCAGTAATAGTTTTTTTTGTGTGTTTTTTTCCGAAGTGAGAAGCAGGGTAGCAGAGAGACAGACTCCCGCATGCGCCCGACCAGGATCCACTCGGCATGCCCACCACAGGGCAATGCTCTGTCCATCTGGGGGGTGTTGCTCCGTTGCAACTGGAGCCATTCCAGCGCCTGAGGCAGAGGCCATGGAGCCATCCTCAGCGCCAAGTGGAGCCTTGACTGCGGGAAGGGAAGAGAGAGAAAGAAAGAAAGGAGAGGGGAAGGGTGGAGCAGCAGATGGCGCTTCTCCTGTGTGCCCTGGCCAGAAATCAAACCCAGAACTTCCACATGTCAGGCTGACGCTCTATTGCTGAGCTAAATGGCCAGGGTAGTAATAGATCTTGAGAGTATTGTGTTAAGTGAACAGAATAGTGATTACCTCAGAGGAAGGGGGGGGGGGAGGATGAAGAGGGTACAGAGGGTGGAACACAAGGTGATGAAAGGAGACTACAGGTGGTGAGCACACAATAAGATGTATTATAAAGTGGTACAGCTGAAATTTATATAATATTATTAACCAATTTACCCCAATAATTTAATTTTAAAATGGAAGAAAAAGGTTTTTTGAGTTAGAGATTTATGACTTTACATTTTTTTAAGGCCAGTTTAGAATAGACTGTAAAGACTATCTTTACAGCCTGACCAGGCGGTGGCGCAGTGGATAGAGCTTCGGGCTGGGACGCAGAGGACCCAGGTTCAGGACCCCGAGGTCGCCAGCTTGAGCGCGGGCTCATCTGGTTTGAGCAAGGCTCACCAACTTGAACCCAAGGTCCCTGGCTCGAGCAAGGGGTCACTCGGTCTGCTGGAGGCCCCCAGTCAAGGCACATGTGAAAAAGCAATCAATGAACAACTAAGGTCCCGCAACAAAGAACTGATGCTTCTCATCTCTCTCCCTTCCTGTCTGTCTCTCTCTGTCCCTCTCTCTCTCTCTCTGTCACTGTCACACACACAAAAAAAGACTATCTTTAAATTCCAGAGACAGTTGACTTGAATGCAATTTTTTGAGAAGATGCTTCTCTTTCCTTCTCATCACACCAGCATCCAAAGAACAACTGCGGGATGGGCACAGACCCAGGCGGAATCCCGCCTGGCCTCCTGGCCACCGCGCCCCTTCAACGTTGTTCAGGCAATTTCTGGCTGCCTTGGGCAGCGGCAGGAACCCTTGGAAACACTGTCTCCTGTGTTCCAACAAGCTGAGCGGGTACACGGCAGGCTCGAGGGCAGTAAGAAGGTACAGCAGGGTTTGGAGCTATTTGGGGACCATAGTTCCTAGCGAACACTTAGGAAAGCACTGGAGTGTTCATGTCAGTGAGGAAAGCATCTTCGTGTAAAGGCTCGCACCTGAGTTCAATAGATAGACCAAGTAAATGATGGTGGTGGTGTGGGAATGGCTGGTGTGGAAGTGAGGACCCGTGCCCGCTCCCTTATCCCAGAGCTTTTCTGGAGTGATGTGCCTGAGCCGGTGTCACGTCCTCTCTGCTGCTTCCGTCCCATAATGTCCTCTCTCAGTTTCATTTGGTCCATGTGTCCAAGGACCCATGAGAATAACACTGAATGGTTTGGTCCTGAGAAAGTGATTGTGCTCTTGTGACCCATGCGGGAGATGTTGTGAAGAGCGGTGGGCAGTGTCGTTGGCCATTAATTAGTGCAGCCCCAAGCCCTGCTGGCCAGGGAAGATGTCTGCAGAGCCCAGGAGTTGTTGACTTCCTGCGCCGGGTTAGTTCTGAGGTGACCACGCCCCAGAGAGGTGCCGGCCTCACCTAAGAGCGCCTCCTCCCAGAGAGATACCCCGCTGACAGCCAATTTTTGGTTCCTGCTTTTAGAAACTTTCTTCCCCATTCCTTCTGACAGATGAACTACTCTGTAGTTCCACATTTCTTCCATTTCTGTGTCTTCACCGGGGCACTTCGTCCCCTCACCACTCCTGACACCCAGGGACACCTCCAGCCTCCCAACGTCCCGCCTGTGAGGAGGGCTCCCTCTGTCCCCTCTTGTCGGCTGCTGCCAAAATGCCCGGGGCTCCACCTTCCTCCTGAGAGGCCTTTCCAGCCTCCTGCTGAAACTTGCTTTTGAATAATTCTCTCTGAGCATAAAATGCACGCCCACCCGTAAAGGCCTGCATCAGGGGGGTGAAACCAACCCCATTTAATGCAAAGTAGAACCTGTCATAACCACTTTCTCACTGGCATGCGAATCACTTTCTGACATTTCTGGCACTGAGCACAGTGACTGTTACCCAACCACTTCCTCCTTGCTTGCTCAACTCCTCCTGCCTTGCTCAATGGGCCCGAAGTACTTTGACAGCTACTGAGCTCAGCCGCTGGTTTCCTTTCATGCTCCGCACGTCCAGAATTCAGAAGTCCTGAGAAGTGTGTGTGCTAAAGCCTGGAAATGGTGGCCCTGAAAGGCACCGCAGCCGCGGGAATTACTTCCACGTTCTGCTAATAAATACATAGATATGTGTTTCCACCTCCAGCGAACACAGGCTTGTACAGGATCCTGAACCTGAATGCAATGGAAGGTGCCGTTACTGGATGGGTTTTGAAAGCATCTAGGTATTTATTGTCAGTAGAGATGAAGCCCTTTTTGCCAGAGAGCTATTATTCCGGTTGAAGGGCTCCAGCCCACCTGATAATCATCTATAAAGCGGACAGTTTCCTCAAGTTTTATCAAAATTCAGTTAACAGTCAAAGATGGAAACAAAGGCCCTGGCCGGTTGGCTCAGTGGTAGAGCGTCGGCCTGGCGTGCAGAAGTCCCGGGTTCAATTCCCGGCCAGGGCACACAGGAGAAGCGCCCATCTGCTTCTCCACCCCTCCCCCTCTCCTTCCTCTCTGTCTCTCTCTTCCCCTCCCACAGCCAAGGCTCCATTGGAGCAAAGATGGCCTGGGCGCTGGGGATGGCTCCTTGGCCTCTGCCCCAGGCGCTAGAGTGGCTCTGGTCGCAACAGAGCGACGCCCCGGAGGGGCAGAGCATCACCCCCTGGTGGGCAGAGCCTCACCCACTGGTGGGCGTGCCGGGTGGATCCCGGTCGGGCGCATGCGGAAGTCTGTCTGACTGTCTCTCCCCGTTTCCAGCTTCAGAAAAATACAAAAAAAAAAAAAAAAAAAAAAAAGATGGAAACAAAAATGACAAATTTCTACTGCAGTAACTACTTTTGAAATTATTTTTAGAAACATGAGGTCCTGGTTGAGTAGCTCAGTTGGTTAGAGTGTTGTCTTCATTCATCAAGGTTGCAGGTTCAATCCCTGGTCAGGACACATACAAGATTTAACCAATGAATGCATAGATAAGTGGAACAGCAAACCAATGCTTCTCTCTCCCTCTTCCTTTCTCTCTCTTCCTCTCAAAAATAAGTTAATAAATTTAAAAAATTCAAAAGCTAACACGCGCACGTTGGACCCTCTTGGTTGGATAGAGGCAGGTAAAAAGACGCAGACCATCGAACCACGTGGCACCCAGGGCAGTTGGTATCCCTCCCATTCTCCTACCCTCCTCAGACGGACAAGTTAGGGCGAGCATGAGGGGACCTGCTGCTTCTCCATGGTGTCGACTGGACCCTGGCAGCCTAGTGCAGAGGCAAAAAGCTTGCGCAGCCGGGCGCTGGCCTCAGCACTCACTAGACCCCTGGAGATAGCCCCTTAGAGGGGGAGGCTGTCTTTAGAGACACGCTAGTCAAAGGACAGCACTGGCTCAGGGCTTCCAGAGACATTTTCTCAAAAAACGTTTCTACAACTGGGCTAAGGATCACTATCTCAAGGGCAGCTGCAACCTCCCTGCTGGGCCTGGGCCAGGAAACTTGTCTATACCTTGATTATGCAGGTGAAAGACAGGCCTGGCCGAAATCAGATTGCTGAGGAAACGAGAGTTCCTCCCTAATCCCCGCCACCCCAGCCCCACCTTGCTGAGTTCTGGAAGGTTTCTCAGAGCCCGGAGGGCAAAAGCTGGAGCAATTGCAGGGGGTGTGGGTTGGCCCAGGAGATAGGTGCCTGCTGGGGCAGGCTGGGAACCACTCTTAGTCATCCTGACACAGAAGCAGATGGGAGGGAAAGCTGGGGAAAAACGAAACGCCACGGGCAGAGGAAACACACAGTGAAAGAGCTTTGACACCCGTGTAGCATGGGGTGGAGTGCTGCAGGCCAAGGCTGTGCCTCCCCCACTGCGGGCGGCCAGGGCAGCAGGCTGCAGCTGGTGGAGGACAGAGCACAGAAGCACAATCTCTTTTGTGGTGGTGGTTTAAGTTTTTTCGGGTTTTTTTTTCCCGAAGCAACAAATACCAATTGACATACTAGGATTCCCTGAGTCGCTTACAGTCTTGCCAACTATAAATTAATGATTTCTACTCATTTGATAAATTTGGATGAGCTGCCATTTAAGGAATTTTTTAAAGGAATTTTAATTGATATATATATTCATTCTAAATCCCATATAATCATTCCTGTGCATAATCTTACAGCAAAATCCCAATTGTTCTGTAGGATTGTGTCTTGCTCAATAATCAGTATTAGAGCCCACTCTGCAGTTGACAGCCTGATACTTTCTAGACAAAATTTTAGGTAAAGGGAGACATCACCTCCGTGGGGAAAGGAGGGAATGAGAGTACTGTGCACACCTTTACCTGTGGTCCCCCCTCCTGAGACACTGTGTGTGAGAGAGAGAGAGAGTGTGTGTGTGAATGCGCATGCGCGTGTGGACACTGGGCGGCCGCCGTGTTGGCCGGGCTTCTCGGGCTGCACTGCTTGCTGGAAAGAGGAAAGATCACCGTAGCGCGCAGGCTCCGGCATTGGCGCCCACCCCATGCAGGAGCTCTCCAGCTTCACTGACAGTGTGAGGAAAGCCAGTGAAAGTCTCTGCTTATTAGAAATTAGAAAGTCTATGAAAATAACCCACAGTCAGAAACCTTGTTGTACATGGACTTTCTTTCATCTCTGTAAATTCAGGGTCTGGTATGGTAGCTGATATGTAATGAACGAGTGAACTACACACCCTTTCAATGTATGTTGACCTTTTGGTTAGTTCAACCGAACCAAATAGTGCTCTCACCTTCAGCATGCTTGACCTAGCCATCACCTGAAAAACTGTTGTCTGACCAGGCAGTAGACAGGGTGTTGACCTGGGATGCTGAGGACCCAGGTTCAAAACCTCAAGGTCGCTGGCTTGAGCCCAAGGTCACTGGCTTGAGCAAGGGGTCACTGTTTCAGCTGGAGCCCCTGGTCAGGGCACATATGAGAGAGCAGTCAATGAACAACTAAGGAGCCACAATGAAGAATTGATGCTTCTCATCTCTCTTTGTTTCTGTGTCTCTGTATCTCTAAAAAACAAGTTTGATCGGCCTAGCGTGCGGAGGACCCGGGTTCGATTCCTGGCCAGGGCACACAGGAGAAGCGCCCATTTGCTTCTCCACCCCTCCGCCGCGCTTTCCTCTCTGTCTCTCTCTTCCCCTCCTGCAGCCAAGGCTCCATTGGAGCAAAGATGGCCCGGGCGCTGGGGATGGCTCTGTGGCCTCTGCCCCAGGCGCTGGAGTGGCTCTGGTCGCAACATGGCGACGCCCAGGATGGGCAGAGCATCGCCCCCTGGTAGGCAGAGTGTCGCCCCCGGTGGGCGTGCCGGGTGGATCCTGGTCGGGCGCATGCGGGAGTCTGTCTGACTGTCTCTCCCTGTTTCCAGCTTCAGAAAAATGAAAAACAAACAAACAAACAAACAAAAAACACAAGTTTGAAAACTGGCTTTTACCACCCTGTGTTCTCATTTCTGCTGGACTGAGTCAAAAGAGAACAAGATGGAGAAGAGCAGACAGTGGCACAGGGGTGGCATTGCCTGGCTTTGGAGGTGAGCGGGTGGTGGTGGAAAATAAGCTGGTCTAAGCAGAAAACACCTGACCCTTGGGAGGAGGGCCCCCTCCCTGGGCACCTGCCCAGCAACGACAGAGCTTGTCCAACCAGCCTGGGCCCCTGCGGACCCTCCCCTTTCTCTCCCACAGGGAGCTTAGAGTTTATTTTCTATAAGATAGGAAGACACCATGAAAATTTGAGGGCTACGTGTCCTTGATAAGTCCCAAGCCACTATGATCTGTGTTTCAAATACAGAAAGGCTATTTCTCCCCTGGGCCCCAGCCTAGGACCAGGTAGTTCTGTCTGCCTGCTGCTCCATTGAAAGCTGGATTTTTCCATCTCAAGTGTGGGCAGCTGTTAGCAAGAGAACACCTGCCCCGGGAAGCCAGTGAGCATGGGAGGGAAAGAGCTTTTTTATTTTTATTATTTATTTATTTATTCATTTTTAGAGAGGAGAGAGAGAGGAGAGAGAGACAGAGAAAGAGAAGGGGGGGAGGAGCTGGAAGCATCAACTCCCATATGTGCCTTGACCAGGCAAGCCCGGGGTTTCGAACCGGCGACCTCAGCATTTCCAGGTCGACGCTTTATCCACTGCGCCACCACAGGTCAGGCGGAAAGAGCTTTTTGAGTCAAAAACAGATGACTGAGCAGATGCACACCGAGAAGTCTACTTTCCACGTGAACTGATCTGTAACAGCTCCTCCCCAGCAGAAGCTCGCAGTGGAGGAGTGACCATCCCCAGGTAGTGAAACCACCAAATCACTTGCAGAGAAAGGATCTCAATTCTGGAGTTCTAGCGAGCTTTCCTGCTCAGTCTTTGTAACCAAGTTGAGAGTGCCTTAAATCCCAGAGACCCTGATGCCAGCACAAGGGATCACGCCATTGCTCCAAGCTTGAGTTCTGAGGGGCTTGTGGAAGATTCACGCCTCCCCTCATCCTTAAGACAAAGATGTTTGAGATCCCTGGTTTAAAAGGTGAACAGAGCCCAGGGACATTTACTCCGAGCCCATTTCTAAAGGCCTCCTGGGCCAGGCACAGAGTGCCCCCTCCTGCCCTCTGCACCCAAACGTGTATTCACAGGCCAGCCACGCGCCTCTCTCGAGGCAAAACTCTTTCATTTTGTAAGTTGAATTAGTGATTAGTGTTTAAGCAAGATGCTTCTCGGGGAATTGCCACAAACCCTGAGCAAGCGTCCGAGCTGAAAGCCGGTGGTGGCGGTGAGAGTGCAGCAGCGTGCCTAGGCGATCGAGGGCATCTGCAGCCGGAGCACGGAGCATGGCACACGGGGTGGGAGTGGGGGTGGGTGGGGGGAGTTGTTCCCAAAGAACTTATCTTTTTCAACAATATTAGTAAGTAACCAAAACACAAAGCACTAATTAAGTGCCAGGTTCTATTTTAAGCACTTAACCCATTTAACAACTGAAAACTCAAAAACAGCCTGACTAGGCAGTAGCACAGTGGATAGAGTGTCGGCCTGGGACTCAGAGGCCTCAGGTTGTCAGCTTGAGTGCGGGGTTGCTGGCTTGAGCATGAGATCCTAGACATGACCCCATGGTCACTGGCTTGAAACCAAAGGTCGTTGGAAGGTCACTGGCTTGAATAAGGGGTCACTCGCTCAGCTGGAGGCCCCAGTCAAGGCACATATGAGAAAGCAGTCAATGAACAACTAAGGAACCGCAACAAAGACTTGATGCTTCTCATCTCTCTTCCTTCCTGTCTGTCCCTCCCACGTCACTAAAAACAAACAAAAAAGGCCCCATGTCAAGAGAAAACAAGCCAGTGGCTGCAGTTTGCACCTGCAGTTTCTTCAACGAGTTGGGGTTCCTCTAGTAAAGTTCCCACAGAGGTCTGGGCTCCCTGAATCTAGCTGATGCTTGGGGCCTGTGTGATGCAACCACCCGACTCCAATACCTCACTAGCAAACACAACACCCTCAGCTGGATTCCGGGGTAGACTCTCAGCAAAATAACTTTTTTTTTTTTCCTGAAGTTGGAAACGGGGAGGCAGTCAGACAGACTCCCGCATGTGCCGGACCGGGATCCACCCGGCATGCCCACCAGGGGGCGATGCTCTGCCCATCTGGGGTGCCGCTCTGTTGCGACCAGAGCCACTCTAGCACCTGAGGCAGAGGCCATGGAGCCATCCTCAGCACCCGGGCCAACTTTTGCTCCAATGGAGCCTTGGCTGCAGGAGGAGAAGAGAGAGACAGAGAGGAAGGAGAGGGGGAGGGGTGGAGAAGCAGATGGGCGCTTCTCCTGTGTGCCCTGGCTGGGAATTGAACCTGGGACTCCTGCACACAAGGCAGACGCTCTACCACTGAGCCAACTGGCCAGGGCTTTTTTTTTCATTTTTAGTCATTCATTTTTGAGAGGAGAGAGAGAGAAGGGGTAGGAGCAGGAAGCATCAACTTCCATATGTGCCCTGACCAGGCAAGCCTGGGGCAACCAATGACCTCGTCGACACTTTATCCACTGCACCACCACAGGTCAGGCAAAATAACTTTTTATAAGTAAATAAAGTAACTGCTTTTGGACAATAGTCAAAGTACCATATGTGAAGTTTTCAAGAAGCCCTTGCACCATTTTTAAACCCTTATTCTTGTAATGCACCTATAAACATCACAGTATTGTTTTCCAACCAATAAGGATTTTTTTTTTCCCCCCAATAAGGATTTTTAACTTATGCTCTCTGTCCAGGCTAACTTTCTCGTCCTGTGGAGTTGTTAAGGATCTGATGGGATCTTCTACAATCCCTATTGTCCTAGAGCAGTGGTCGGCAAACTGCAGCTCCTGAGCCACATGCGGCTCTGTGGCCCCTTGAGTGTGGCTCTTCCACAAAATACCACGTGTGGGTGCAACCTCGATAAGGAATGTACCTACCTATATAGTTTAAGTTAAAAAAATTTGGCTCTCAAAAGAAATTTCAATGGTTGTACTGTTGATATCTGGCTCTGTTGACTAACGAGTTTGCCGACCACTGAACTAGAGTATTTGTAAAGCAAGAGCAAGTGTCCTCCTGAAGGTGGTGTCGATAGGTATGGTTACTGCCATGCCTCTGGGTGGTTCTGGCCTCAGGAATTGTGTGTGTGTGTGTGTGTGTGTGTGTGTATGTGTATGACAGAGACAGAGAGGACAGAGAGAGGGACAAATAGGAACAGACAGACAGGAAGGGAAAGAGATGAGAAGCATCAACTCTTCGTTACGACACCTTAGTTGTTCGTTGATTGATTTCTCATATGTGCCTTGACGGGGGGGGGGGGGGGGGGGGGGGCTACAGTGGACCGAGTGATCCCTCGCTCAAGCCAGTAACCTTGGGTCCAAGCTGGTGAGCCTTGCTCAAACCAGATGAGCCCGCGCTCAAGCTGGCGACCTCGGGGTTTAGAACCTGGGTCCTCCACATCACAGTCCAACGTTCTAGCCACTGCGCCACCTGGTCAGGCTCAAAGGAATTTTTTTTTTTTTTTTTGTATTTTTCTGAAGCTGGAAACGGGGAGAGACAGTCAAACAGGACTCCCGCATGCGCCCGACCGGGATCCACCCGGCACGCCCACCAGGGGCGATGCTCTGCCCCTCCGGGGCGTCGCTCTGCCGCGACCAGAACCACTCTAGCGCCTGGGGCAGAGGCCATCCCCAGCACCCGGGCCATCTTTGCTCCAATGGAGCTGTGGCTGCGGGAGGGGAAGAGAGAGACAGAGAGGAAGGAGGGGGTGGGGGTGGAGAAGCAAATGGGCGCTTCTCCTATGTGCCCTGGCCAACCCGGGTCCCCCGCACGCCAGGCCGACGCTCTACCACTGAGCCAACCGGCCAGGGCCTCAAAGGAATTTTTTTTTTTTTTCTTTTCATTTTTCTGAAGCTGGAAACAGGGAGAGACAGTCAGACAGACTCCCGCATGCGCCCGACCGGGATCCACCCGGCACGCCCACCAGGGGCGAAGCTCTGCCCACCAGGGGGCGATGCTCTGCCCATCCTGGGCGTCGCCATGTTGCGACCAGAGCCACTCTAGCGCCTGGGGCAGAGGCCACAGAGCCATCCCCAGCGCCCGGGCCATCTTTGCTCCTATGGAGCCTTGGCTGCGGGAGGGGACGAGAGAGACAGAGAGGAAAGCACGGCGGAGGGGTGGAGAAGCAAATGGGCGCTTCTCCTGTGTGCCCTGGCCGGGAATCGAACCCGGGTCCTCCGCCCGCTAGGCCGACGCTCTACCACTGAGCCAACCGGCCAGGGCCTCAAAGGAATTTTTGATGATCAGTTACTTGTCTCCTCACAAAGAGGCCCCACAGACCTGCAGGTGCTGGCTGTGAGCCAGCCCAAAGCCCCTGGGGACTGAAGGTGAGCACTGCATGTGCATGAGTGTGCCAGACCGACTCTGGCCTCAACACTTAGCTTCCAAGGCCACTACCCTCTTGTCAGAGCAGAGAGGAAACGGCCACTCAGAGAGCCGCCCAGAAGTGGTCTCGGGGGTGCAGTGCTTGTGGCTGCGAGGCTGTCTGCTCCGAGCTGCAGGGGTCTTGTTTGGATCCCCAGTGTAGCCAAGCTCCTAGTACTGTGCCTGGCACACACTGGGTGTCAGTAAATATGAAAAACAAACAAAACCCAAGTGAGTCCACTCCTTCTCACTAAAGACTGAAGCAACTTTGCACAAAGTTTTCTTCACTGATGAAGTGCATTCCCTTCACCTTCAGGCTGGTGGCCTCTAGCAGCTTATATTTTATTTAGTTGGGGGAGAAGGGGTGTGGTAAGGACCTTGTTAACAGGAATGCACTTTGCCATCTTCTGGAAGCTGCCTCCATGGATGCAGGCCCTTGACTTCCCACAGGAACACAGAAAAGAGCAAAAATCATGACAAGGCCCCATCCATACTCTCCTGCCATGCACAGCAGCCTAGTTTAGCTACAGGCCAGGGGCCTACCAACAGAGGGCGCTGCTCCTGCTCAACCTTCCAGTGGTATTTCACAGCTAAATAGTATCTATCCCAAGCCTCTCTTCTCCCTATTCCCATTTCCTCCACCCTTTGCCCAGGCTCTGAATTCCAGGCACTGCACTGACCATGATGGTACACATGAGCCTTGTGCTCAAATGTGGTCCTCAGCCTGACATGTGGTGGCGCAGTGGATAAAGCATTGACCTGGAAATGCTGAGGTCGCTGGTTCTAAACCCTGGGCTTGCCTGGTCAAGGCACATATGGGAGTTGATGCTTCCAGCTCCTCCCCCCTTCTCTCTCTCTCTCTCTCCCTCTCCTCTCTCTCTCTCTCCCCTCTCTAAAATGAATTTTAAAAAACTGTGGTCCTCAGAGCAGCAGTGACAGCACCTGGGAACTTGCTCGGATTGCAAACTCTCAGGCGCTACCCCAGTCACAGCGACTCAGCACAGGCGGTGTGAACAGGATCCCCTGAGGAATCATGCACACGCTAGGTTTGAGAACACCTGGGTTGGAGGATAGAATCTCCATGGAGAAAATGGCCACATTAGCTTTCTATTTGCTGCCATAACAAATGACCACAAATTGAGAGTCTTCAGATGATACTCCCGTTTCTGTTGCCAGCCGTCCGGCTGGGCCCAGTGGGCTCTGTTGTGCTCTCCTCTGGAGCCTCGGGGGCAGATTCGGATTCCAGAACTCTTTTCCTTCTCTGGTTTTCCAGATGGCCCTCTTCACCCTCAAGACAGCAACAGTATGTCTGCACTTTTCATGCTCCAGAGCTGACTTCTGTTTCTGGCTCCTGTGATTGCACCGGGCCCTCTGGTAATCCACGATAACATCTCTGTTGTAAGGCCAGCTGATCAGTAATTAACCTTAGCTTTATCTTCAAAGTTCCTCTTGCCATGTGAGGTAACACAGCCACAGGCATGACACCAGAGGCAATAGGTCCAAATCAGGGTTCAGCCATCTCAGGAGGGCACTCCCAAGCGCTCTGATTTTTTGCTGTGAATTTTATGTCATCCCTGTCACCCCTCCCTATCTGCTGCACCCCATTTGCTTCTCCCTCCCTGGCCCTTAGATTCACTCATTAGCCACTGCCCACCATGCACCCTGCTGTATAGTGTCCCAATGCATCTTGGTCACCTCCCACCACAGGAGAGCTCTAACCTGAGGGTGCCCATCTGAGGGGTTTTCCCTTTCACTCCCGTTGCTTGGAAAGGATCAAAAGGAACATGGCTAATGACAAAAACATGGCAAACCAGACCTGCATTTCGTGTCACCCCTCACTCTTCCTCAGCTCCTGCACTGGACCTGGGCCTGTGACCTGCAGAGCATGCACGGGAAGAGTGTGGCCTAACCCTGCGGTCACCGGAGCTAGCAGCCCAGTCTCCTGATTTTCTGGGGTCTTTTTTCACCAGCAGGACTGCACACTGTTCCAATTCCAGAGGCTCAGAGTGGTCAGATCTTCAAATAAATCCAGAACAGCCTGGCTGGTTGGGCACGAGTCAAATCCTGTTTGTTCTCACAGAGGCTCTTCAGTTATGCCACAGCCACACAGATGATCTGACGGTTGATTTAGGAGACCTTCTTTAATCATGTTTGTTTTTCATGCTTACACACCAGCTCTTACCAGTCCTGATGCCCAAGTGAATTTTTATTGTTTCTAAAAGTCCATCCTGGCTCTGGCTGGTGGTTCAGTGGACAGAGTGTCAGCCCGGCATATGGATGTCCTGGGTTTGATTCCTGGTCAGGGCACACATGAGAAGTGACCATCTGCTTCTCTTCCCTTCCCTCTCCCACAGCCAGTGGCTTGACTGGTTTGAGCGTGGCCCCAGAAGCTGAGCATAGCATGGTTGGTCCAAGCACATCGGCTGCAGGTGCTAAAAAATAGCTTGGTACTTGACCATCGCCCCTAGATGGGGTTGCCCAGTGGATCCCGGTCAGGGAGCATGTGAGAGTCTGCCCCACTATCTCTCCTCCTCTAAAAAAATTTTAAAAGAAAAATAAATAAAAAGTTCATTCTTAATGGACATATCCTGCCATTTCTGACAATATTCAAAGACTGTATGTACTTCAGGCTCCTGAAAATAAGCCCAAAAGTCATTCCTGAAAATTTCAAAGGTTGAAGAATAGTAGCATAATCGGTCTAAAGGGGCTTATTTAAAGGACAACAGCCACTGGGATGTGAGAAAATTGTTCAAAAAACAAACACATTGGCCCTGCCCGGGTGGCTCACTGGATAAAGCAACGACCCAATGCACTGGAGGTCATGGGTTCAACCCCCAGTCAAGGCATCTAAGAGAAGTGATCAACAAGTACACAACTAAATGGAACTAAGTGAAACATGATGCTTCTCTCTCTCTCTCTCAAATCCTCGGGGGAAAAAGCAAACACATTGCTTTCTAGTCATGCCTGACACCATCTTTGCAACCAAGACCATGAACAAAGCCTTCCTGCACAGACTCCCTTCTGGAGCACTGGCCCACACTGGAGGGTAATCGTAGCAAGGAGCGCCTGAGGACACCCTGCTCAAATCACATCTCTGGCCCTGGCCGGTTGGTTCAGTGGTAGAGCGTTGGTCTGGCGTGCAGGAGTCCCGGGTTCGATTCCCAGCCAGGGCACACAAGCGCCCATCTGCTTCTCTACCCCTCCCCCTCTCCTTCCTCTCTGTCTCTCTCTTCCCCTCCCGCAGCCAAGGCTCCACTGGAGCAAAGTGGTATAGTTTGCCCAGGCGCTGAGGATGGCTCTGTGGCCTCTGCTTTAGGCGCTAGAGTGGCTCTGGTTGCAACAGAGCGACGCCCCAGATGGGCAGAGCATCGCCCCCTGGTAGGCATGCCTGGTGGATCCCGGTTGGGCGCATGCGGGAGTCTGTCTGACTGCCTCCCCGTTTCCAGCTTCAGAAAAATACAAGAAAAACAAACAAACAAACAAAAAAAATGGCCACTTGCTCCGCTAGTGTGGCACTAGAACTAGTGGGGTCTGGGAACTCTGATTCAGCAAACCGTTCAGTTTTCTTTAAATTCCAATTTGACAACTTCCATAGAGCCAAGTGAAATAAAAAAGTTCCACGTAGCCTGTTTCAAATTCACGTATTTGTGACACCTCCTTACACACACACACACACACACTGCACAAGGCTCCTTTTGCCACCCCTCCCACTCCTTGTCCCTTAAACGAGCGGAAAACAGTTGCTCCAGCACGGCAGCCAAACTGCAGTTACACAGGCCGTTTCTGGTTACCAGAAAGGAAACACTCTTGAAGTCTGTAAACTCAAGAGCAGGGTGAGCCCTTGGTAACTGACATGAACATGGACATGTTGGCACTGTATGTGTATTTTCTCAATCCTTGCAGCCCTCAAAGGTGGCATTACCCTCAATTTATAGTTAAGAGATGCTTAAGGATCAAATGTAATCAGGCTATAGAGCCAACTCTTGTCTCCCCCTGCCTTCCAAATGAACGATCGTGGGCAGATTCTATAGAAACTTCTCCAGCAGGCTTGACATAGAATCTGGGAAGTCCAACGCACAAGCTGCACCTTCAGCGTCAGGCAGTACTGCTATATTCTGATTTTGTGAAGAGGGACACCCAACCTTTCTTATCTTACCACTAAATCACCAAGAAAGGACAACAAAACTTAAGTTACAGAGTGAACTATACACACTGTAACACAGTAGGAGGCAGACTGAACTACACTATAACTGGTCACCTACCACCTGCCAGAATGATCAAAATGGAATGGAGTTCATTATATAAAGAAGTTCCAGGCTTAACACAGCTTGGAGATCTATGGAAACTAATCCACAATTTTCCTTGAGTTAGGAGTGGGCCATACTTGCTGAATTTTAAATACCAGCTAGTCAACAGAGTTGATTTTCCACCCAATCAAAGTAGTTCTAGGACTTACTCCCTGACTCTGCAAAGCTGCTGTCTTTAGTCCCTTGTTAGTCAAACTGGTCCCTGAACAAGCAGCACAGGCAGCACTGGGCAGGCTGTTAGATACACAGAATCTTTCGTAGGTAATCAGAAGCTGCATGTAAGATGCCCAGGGAAGTTCTGAAGAAAACCTGCAATGTAGCAGAAATGGACTCAAACTGGGTCCAGGCTCCCTTCATTCCTAATCACTGACCTGACTTATCCAGCCCAGCTCCTGCCCACCTAGCCCTTCACGGCCCCTTAAACAAAACCATCATCACCGAGTCTCACATCACAACCTGTCTCAGAGCCTGCACCTTCCTAGTTTAAGATCAAGAGAGACCATGTCTTTTCATCTCTATCCTCAGTCTCATAAATCATTATCTGACACAGCAGGCCTGTGATAAATAGTTGGTTAACTCGCCTAATTTTAATAGAAAACAGAGACAGGAAAAGTTGGGTTGGTCAACTAAGTTCAGAAAGCCAGCAGGCTGAGCCAGCCCAAATTTCTGAACCAAGGAGGCATAAATATGATTTAGTGACATGTGTATCTGATTTTTCTCTCCAAACCCATTCCCCCACTTTGGATATCTCAATTGTTTCATGGTCTGAAAACAGCTTGCTTTTATCTAAGTTCATTGCAACAAATTTGATCCGTATTATATTTTAAAAGTGGTCCCCAACCCCTGGGCTGCGGACAGGTACTGATCCACAGAGAAAGAATAAATAACTTACATTATTTCCGTTTTATTTATATTTAAGTCTGAACGATGTTTTATTTTTAAAAAATGACCAGATTCCTTGTTACATCCGTCTAAGACTCATTCTTGATGCTTGTCTTGTAAGTTTGACAATTATATTTAAAAATACCAGTTTTCTGACCAGGCGGTGGCGCAGTGGATAGAACGTTGGACTGGATGCAGAGGACCAGGTTCGAGACCCCGAGGTCACCAGCTTGAGTGCCGGCTCATCTGGTTTGAGCAAAAGCTCACCAGCTTGGACCCAAGGTCGCTGGCTTGAGCAAGAGGTTACTCAGTCTGCTGAAGGCCTGCGGTCAAGGCACATATGAGAAAGCAATCAGTGAATAACTAAGGTGTTGCAACAAAAAACTGATGACTGATGCTTCTCTTCTCTCTCCGTTCCTGTCTGTCCCTATCTATCCCTCTCTCTGACTCTGAGTCTCTGTAAATAAATAAATAAATATCTTTAAAAATACCAGTTTTTATGCCGGTCGCATAAGTTTATTTTGTGCATTTATCCGCCCCACCCTAAAGGCCGGTCCGTGAAAATATTTTGACATTAAACCGGTCCATGGCCCAAAAAAGGTTGGGGACCAGTTTTAAAACACACAATAGAAATTTAATTGTATATTTAATACAAATTTCACATATGCCAAAGTTGACAGCTGCTCAGGACCCGGCCTGCTGTCCCGGCTGCAGCCCCTGACAGGCTCTGGCACCAGGGAGTTCTTTGTCCTGTTCACTCTTCAGAGGTAGGACAGAGGAAAAGTAATGCTCAGAAAGCGCTTGCTTTATTAACAACGCTAAGAATCATTTTCTTCAGTTGCAAAGACTTCTATAATGAATAATCGCCTGACCAGGCGGTGGCGCAGTGGATAGAGCGTCTGACTGGGATGCCGAGGACCCAGGTTCGAGACCCCAAGGTTGCCAGCTTGAGCGTGGGCTCATCTGGTTTGAGCAAAAGCCCACCAGCTTGAACCCAAGGTCGCTGGCTCCAACAAGGGGCTACTCGGTCTGCTGAAGGCCCGCAGTCAAAGCACATATGAGAAAGCAATCAATGAATAACTAAGGTGTTCAACGCGCAATGAAAAACTAATGATTGATGCTTCTCATCTCTCTCCGTTCCTGTCTGTCCCTGTCTATCCCTCTCTCTGACTCACTGTCTCTGTAAAAATAAATAAAATGAATAATCTTGTGACAGAATGACAGGCAGAGCTCTGGATGGGGCCGAGTGCCCACTATCAGCATGTGGAGGCCTCCACAGGGACACCATCTGCAGCCGAGGCCACCCAAAGCATTTGTGGTTTCTCCAGACAGCCATTCCTGAGCCAGCTGGGGCAGGTCCCAGTCCTCTGAATTGCATCAACACAAAGAAAACCTCAAAAATATCAGCTTTGCCTCTTTTAAGAGATGACTTTTTTTTCCTTTTTTTTTTAAGATGAAATATAACTTTTTTTTTAAAGGACTTTATTAATTTTTCAGAGAGGAGAGAGAGAGGGAAAGAGGAATAGAGAGCGAGAGAGAGAAGGGGGGGAGGAGCAGGAAGCATCAACTCCCATATGTGCCTTGACCAGGCAAGCCCAGGGTTTTGAACCGGCGACCTCAGTGTTCCAGGTCGATGCTTTATCCACTGCACCACCACAGGTCAGGCAGCTTTGCCTTTTTTAAGGGGGAAAAAAGTCTTTTAAAAAAAATCCAGGGATCACACAGTAAGCACACCTTTTTCAATACATCAGAAAGTACCTCACATTACGACAAAGAATTGTAATAAACTTCTGAGGAAATATTTCATGACACGAATCAAAGAATGCTGGAATAAAACTAGTGTTTGGGTTGGAAGTTCTAAGTTCCCTGTTCTACATTTCACAATTTTATACATAGATGAGGGTACTTTTTGAATTAATGCATTTTCCTTTATTTACTTTATATTATACACACACACACACACATATATGTATGTGAAATACATATACGTATTTTTTAGAGACGAGACGGGGGGAGGAGACTAAAGCAACAACCTGAAGTTGCGCCACTTTCGTTGTCAGTGATTGCTTCTCATCTGTGCCTTGACGGGGGCGGGCGGGGAAAGGGGGTGAGGAAGTGGCGGTACTTAAGCCGAGCCAGTGACCCTGTGCTCAAGCCAGTGACCTCGGGGTTTCAAACTGGGGCCCTCAGTGTCCCAGGCCAACACTCAATCTGCTGCACCAACACTTGGTCAGGCACAATTTGTAATTTTCATTAGAGTCCAAAGTTTGCTAAATAAAAGCAGTATTTCACAGACTATTATACAGTTTAAATCTTAGAAATTTCATAAAATAATTAGGTGCATATTCATACTGGGTAAACTAATAATGCTGTTTCATCTAGCCTGACCAGGCGTTGGAGCAATGGATAGAGCGTCGGATTGGGATGCAGAGGACCCAGGTTTGAAACCCTGAGGTGCCGCAACGAAGAATTGATGCTTCTCATCTCTCTCCCTTCCTGTCTGTCCCTCTCATCTGTCCCTCTCTTTGACTCTGTCAAAAAAACCCCAAAACTGTTCCATCTATGGTCCAAAATGCTTTTTATAAGAGACCAAGGCCCAGCATAATAATCCCATCATCACTTTTAACTTTTTTTTTTTTTGCATATTTTACAAAAAGTTTTTTTGGTTTTTTTTTTTTTTTGACAGAGACAGAGAGAGTCAGAGAGAAGAACAGACAGGAAGGGAGATGAGAAGCATCAACTCTTCATTTCGGCATCTTAGTTGTTCATTGTTCTCTCATATGTGCCTTGACCGAGGGGCTACAGCAGAGCCAGTGACCCCTTGCTCAAGCCAGCGACCTTGGGCTCAAGTCAACGACCATGTTGTCATATCTATGATCCCGCACTCAAGCTGGAAACCTTGGGGTTTCGAACATGGGTCCTCTGCATCACAGTCTGACAATCTATCCACTGTGTTAATGCCTGGTCAGGCAAAAAAGTTTGTGTTCTTAATCAGAAAGATCCACAGACTAATTCAGCATATAAAAAATACCTTTACAAAAAACCCAAGACACCGTTCAAATCCACTTTTATTTTCTTTTCCCTCTTCACATACAGAACTTCTCCACACACCACATTTTCTGTAGCTCTAACGTCACTTCATGTTGGTCAGGTACCATTTTACCCCTAAAACTTTGCTGGCATCAAAGTATGACAGTTAACCAGTGTTAAATCTATAAAATATTTACAAAGCACAGCACATTAAGCTTTAGACACTTGGCAATTAAACCACATAAAAATAGGACAAGACCCCCATGTTTAGAATCAGGTGTTCACAGTCCCCATCTGGTGACTATAATGGTTCCAAAAGGCAGCAGAGGCAACAGGCAGTTACTTCAGGACATTGAACACTATGATCTGGAAGCACATTTTAACGTTACCCCAGTGTCATGTACCACCCCACCTCTCTCTCAGGTGGTCTCATATTCTAGAATGTCAGGTCCAGCTGATACAAAATGAAGACAAGACAACACAACATTTACTCTGTGGACACACTAACCCCTACTTTGCACGCATTGTGATTTTGAACACAACTCGTCCTAAAAACTTGTCACGATCATCATGGTTTTTCAGGTTGGGCGATCCAATAATCTTGCACTCAACTGTTACTTCTTTTGGTGTACTGCTAGCACCAAGGCCGACCTGGACAGCAACTAATGGCTGTAGATAGCTTGCCTAGTAAATAAAGGAAAATGCATTAATTCAAATTCAAAGTACTCTCATCTATTAGGTATTAGAATTGGTTTATTCTGTAAAATTTAAAAACCAAAAAGATACTAATCTACAAATTAGATCTATTACTTTCCATTCTTTACTTTTCCCCCCTTGAAACCAGATGTTCATTTATTTTCATTTAATTTTTATTGATAAAAACATTTATGGGTATGCATTTTCTTCAGAGCACTGCTTTAAATGTATCCCATGGATTAAGATTTATTTGTGTGTGACAGAGAAAGACAGAGAGAGGGACAGAAAAGGACAGGCGGACAGGGAGGGAGAGAGATGAGAAGCATCAATTCTTCGTGTGGCACCTTAGCTGTTCACTGATTGCTTTCTCATATGTCCCTTGACCGGGGGCTACAGCAAACTAAGTGATCCCTTGCTCAAGCCAGCGACCTTGGGCTCAAAGTGGTAAGTGTTGCTCAAACCAGATGAGCCTGTGCTTAAGCTGGTGACCTCAGGTTTCAAACCTGGGTCCTCTGCATCCCAGTCCGACGTTCTATCTACTGTGCCACTGCCTGGTCAGGCAATTATGTTGTTTTATGATATTATCCTAAAGTTTAGGTATTCTACAATCTTGGTTTGAATTTTCCCTTTCACTGAAGGGTTAATAAAAGGTTTTGACTTCTTCTTTTGGGAAGGATCTTTTTATTAATTCCTAATTTTATTGCATTATGATCAGAAAATATCATTTGTACTACATTTCTACTTTATGAAATTTTAGGATATATATATTTTTAAAGAGTTTTTGTTTATTTACAGAGACAGAGGGAGAGTCAGAGAGAGGGATAGATAGGGACAGGAAAGGAGAGAGATGAGAAGCATCAATCATCAGTTTTTCGTTGCGACACCTTAAGTTGTTCGTTGATTGCTTTCTCATATGTGCCTTGACCGCGGGCCTTCAGCAGACTGAGTGTGAGTGACCCCTTGCTTAAGCCAGGGGCCTTGGGTCCAAGTTGGTGAGCTTTGCTCAAACCAGATGAACCTGCGCTCAAGCTGGCGACCTCGGGGTCTCGAACCTGGGTCCTCCGCATCCCAGTCCGATGCTCTATCCACTGCGCCACCGCATGGTCAGGCAGGATATATATATATATATATATTTGTATTTTTCTGAAGCTGGAAACGAGGAGAGACAGACAGACTCCCGCATGCGCCCAACCAAAATCCACCCGGCACGCCCACCAGGGGCGACGCTCTGCCCACCAGGGGGTGATGCTCTGCCCCTCCGGGGCATCGCTCTGCCGCGACCAGAGCCACTCTAGCGCCTGGGGCAGAGGCCAAGGAGCCATCCCCAGCACCCGGACCATCTTTGCTCCAATGGAGCCTTGGCTGCAGGAGGGGAAGAAAGAGACAGAGAGGAAGGGGGGGGGTGGAGAAGCAAATGGGCGCTTCTCCTATGTGAGGCCTCCTATGGGGGCCGGGAATCGAACCCGGGTCCCCCGCACGCCAGGCTGATGCTCTACCGCTGGGCCAACCGGCCAGGGCCAGAATATTTTTTAATGATAAATTTTTGTGACTGTTCCAGGTATGCTTGAGGATATGTACTGTATTATCTATACATTATATTTAATAAGTATGCATACTATTTACCTTACTGATTATGTTGCTTGGGTCTCTATATCCTTACTTACAATTGCTGTGGAACTTTGTGCAAGTATACTCAGTTGCTGTATCATCACTATGGTTCCTTTTTTTTTTTTTTTTTTGTATTTTTTCTGAAGCTGGAAACGGGGAGGCAGTCAGACAGACTGCCAGGGGGCGATGCTCTGCCCATCTGGGGCATCGCTCTGTTGCAATCAGAGCCATTCTAGTGCCTGAGGCAGAGGAAGAGAGAGACAGAGAGGAAGGAGAGGGGGAGGGGTGGAAAAGCAGATGGGTGCTTCTCCTGTGTGACCTGGCTGGGAATCGAACCTGGGACTCCTGCATGCCAGGCCGACGCTCTACCACTGAGCCAACCGGCCAGGGCCATCACTATGGTTTCTAAATACAGTTTTGTACGAAAAGGAACTAGGGGCTGATTCCGGGGCTGGGACAGGGAAAGTACACAATGAACCTGGAACAGCTTACCGTGCCAGAAAATAAGGAAATGCTCAAAGAATTATGGGGCATGTCAAAAGACAGAGAAGCCAGCCTGAATGTCTCCCACTAGCAAAATCTGGGACAATTTTAGCACCAAAATACCATATTTTTCGCTCCGTAAGATGCACCTGACCATAAGACACATCTATGGTTTTAAAGAGGAAAATAAGAAAAAAAATATTCTGAACCAAATGTGTTAAAATATTTAATAAAATACCATTATTTTTTGCTCCATAATATGCACAGGCATTTTGCCCCTCTACTTTTGGGGGAAAAAGTGCGTCTTACAGAGTGAAAAATACGGTAAACAATTACAACCCCTTAATAAAATAAAAATCCATGAAAATATACCGATATACATAATAAATGGTAGAAAATAAAAAGTTCTTCCTTAGAGTAGAATGCCAACTAGTAATTGGAAAAAGGAGAGAGAGAATTAGAAAAACATTTGGGGCCTGACTGGTGGCAGCACAGTGGAGAGGTGTCAGCCTGGACGGAGGCCCCAGGTCTGAAACCCTGAGGTGGCTGACTTGAGCACAGGCACATCTGGCTTGAGCACAGCCTCGCCACCTTGAGCGTAGGGGTCACTGGCTTGAGCATGCGATCATAGACATGAGCCCATGATCACTGGCTTGGCTGGAGCCCCCCCCACTGCCTCCGTCAAGGCACCTACAAGAAGCAATTAATGGACAACTAAGGTGCCGCAACTACAAGTTGATGCTTCTCATCTCTCTCCCTTCCTGTTTGTCTCTCACTCTGTCTCTCTCTTGCTAAAAAAAACCCCAGAAACAACAACAACAAAAAACTCCCACAGAAAAACATCTGGGAATAATCCTATTATTAACTGATTGAAGCAAGAATGAACAAATGCTAAGGCTATGGGAGAAATAGAATTTTACAGACTCTCCTTCTCCCAAGATGATACTTACTGACTACAAAGGAGAAAAAGAATCACCTTACAGTGGAGAAACCTGGATAAGACCATATTAACCAAGTGTTCAGGGAACCACCACTGTTACTGGGACTAATCAACACCATGTCCCTCCTGACACACTATTCAAAAAACCCCAAAAAGAACAAAAAACACTGTAACATTTCTTCTGAGGGATACCTGAAAAAATGTACAGCTTACATTTAATCATGAGAAATATCAGACAACTCATATTGAGGAACATAAACAAAACAAGCCAAGAATGGCCTGCACTCATTTTGAAGAGTACAAGGGCATCAGATAGAGGAAGCATTCCAGGTGAAGATGTTATGATTGAAGATGTGAATCCTGTGATATCCTGGAATCGGAAAATACTTTTTCTTTTCCAAGAAAGGAACAAATGGTAAAATCTCAACAGGGTCTACAGACTGGATAATAGTACTATAATGTTAATTTCATTTGATAACTATATTATGGTTACACAAGATAATGTTATTTTTAGGAAACAATGCTCAAGTATTCAGTGTAACGAGGCACCATGTTGCCTGACCTGTGGTGGTGCAGTGATTAAAGTGCTGACCTGGAATGCTGAGGTTGCCGGTTCAAAACCCCAGGCTTACCTAGCCAGTCAAAGCACACATGAGAAGCAACTCTACAAGTTGAGGCTTCCTGCTCTCTTCTTCTCTCTTGCGCTCTCTCTCTTTCTCCCCCCACTCTCTAAAATCAATAAATAAACTCTTTAAAAAAAGAGGCACCATGTTTATAACTTAGTCCTAAATGGTTGAGGGAAAAAAAAATATACACCAATGGAGACTGGTAATACGAGTTAAAATATTAATACCTGGAAAATCTGGGTAAAGAGTCTATGAGAATTCTTTCTACTATTCTAGTCATTTTAAGTTTGAAATAATTTCAAAATAAAGTTATAAAATTATAATTTTATAAAATTAGAATCATACTGTATATATACCTGTAAAACTATATGTATGTACACACATATATATATATATATATACACTTGAAGAAAAATAGAAATTAGCCAATAAGATAGTGATCTCTGGGTAATGAACTTTATTTCTTAACTATTTCTCTATATAATCTAAATGAGCACATCCTAAATAATGAAATAGAGAATGGTATTTTCTGCTTGGATTTTGTGTTTTGAGTTGTAGACGTGGAATCTCAATGTGCCATCACCCTTTGTACTTGAAACCCAGAACAGAAGACAAACAAGTTGCACAGGAGGTGTCCACCCACCCAGACAAGTGACATTTAATATGCACGTGCCAGTTCCCCAAGAGTCACAACTACGTAAGGACTGATAAATACTTACATGCAGTTTTTTCCCATAATATGGAAAATATTTTAAGGCTATTTCTCCATTGTGAGGATAAGTTGATAGAGTTATGTTTTCATCCTAAAGTTAAAAGCAAAAGAAAACCACTTTAGGCTACAAAAAAGGAAACTGAAAAAATGATTTACATTACAGTGTATCAGTTATGAACAGTATGGGGAAACTAGTGCTGCTCCAGTGCATTAATCACAAGTGTATTTCTGAGAAGAAACTTGCTCATCTTGATTTAAACCTTGAAACAAACTCTCCTGACTCCTCTTACATTTCCAGACACAGTCATGAGGCACCTGCTAACTGACAGCCACATCTTCTCAGGCACTGTCTGTAAAATCCACCCAAGTACCAGTTTTATAGCCACTGGCAGCAGGGACACACCAGGAGGTTTAGCGCCAGTGTATTCCTGTAATGAACAAAATATTGTGCGTCCAGGCTGGGAAGCCACGACTGCCACAACCTTGAATGCAGTGCTCTCCCACAACCTTGAATGCAGTGCTCGGGCCTGGGAGGCAGCAGGTGCAAAAGCTTCAGGTGATTAACACTCGTGAGAACTGTAGCCAGAGGGGAGACTACGGTGACACTGACAAAACTATTAGGAAAATTTAAGGTACTCCAAGGAAAAACCATTCTTAACCAGTTAAAATGCCACTGCTCCCTTAAATACATTTATGAGCACACGTAAATCAATTAAAAGTATTATGAACTACTGGAATTATAGTCCATGCATTAAAATAAAAAACAAATAGCCTGGCCTATGGTGGCACAGTGGATAGAGAGCATCAACCTAGAACGCTGAGGTCACTGCCTGGTCAAGGCACATACAATAAGCAATGAACAACTAAAGTGAGGCAACTATGAGTTGATAGTCTTCTTGCTCCCCATCCCTTTCTCTTCTCTCTTAAAGTCAATAAATAAAATGTTTTAAAAAAACCCCAAAACATAAACATAAATACACAAAAGTAATCATCTATAATCCAACTCATTCATGCTATTAGCTATACTGCTCACAAAAATTAAGAGGATGTTTCAAAATGAATATGAAGCTATAAAATATTCCCTAATTTTGCCTGACCAGGCGGTGGCACAGTGGATAGAGTGTCGGACTGGGATGCAGAGGACCCAGGTTTGAGACCCCGAGGTCGCCAGCTTGAGTGCGGGCTCATCTGGTTTGAGGAAAAGCCCACCAGCTTGAACCCAAGGTCGCTGGCTCCAGCAAGGGGTTACTTGGTCTGCTGAAGGCCCGCGGTCAAGGCACATATGAGAAAGCAATCAATGAACAACTAAGGTGTTGCAATGCGCAATGAAAAACTAATGATTGATGCTTCTCATCTCTCTCCGTTCCTGTCTGTCTGTCCCTGTCTATCCCTCTCTCTGACTCACTCTGTCTCTGTAAAAAATAAATAAAAATAAAAGTTAAAAAAAAATATTCCCTAATTTTTATGAGCAGTATATTTCTAGTATTCTTCATAATAAGCAATTTATGAAAATTCTCATGCAACACATTCCAAATAGGTCTAATAAATTTTTTATTTATTGATCACAGAGAGAGAGGAAGGAGAAGACAGAGAAAGAAACATCAATCTGTTCCTGTATATGCCCTGACCAGGGACTGAATCTGCAGCCTCCGCATAGTGGGGTGATGCTGTAACCAACTGAACTACCCAGCCAGGGCCCAAATATACTGCTCACAAAAATTAGGGAATATTTTATAGCTTCATATTCATTTTGAAATATCCTCTAATTTTTGTGAGCAGTAAGGACCTAATTTTAATGACTAAGTTTTAACACATACTAGATAACAAATAGATAACAATTATTAAAATCAGTAGCAAGTACTAATTAAAATAAAAACAGTACTAAACGCACTTCTATGTGGCTGAAGCCTGGCACTCAAGCTTCAGGAACTTTCTACTGAAAAGACTTGTAAGCAAAGAGGTTCATAACAATATGCTTTCAAATGCAGCTTATAGTCATAATGTTTTATTTTGTCTTGAGAGATGACAGTGCATGCTAACTAGATTTTTAGGACTTATCAAGAAAAGCTCAGGTTTGCCTGACCAGGTAGTGGCACAGTGGACAGAGCATCGACCTGGGATGCTGAGGACCCAGGGTTAGATACCCTGAGACCACTGGCTCGAGTGCAGGCTCACCCACTTGAACGTGGCATTACAGACATGACCCCATGGTCGCTGGCTTGAGCAAGGGGTTGCTGGCTTGGCTAGAGCGTTTCAGTCAAGGCACATAGGAGAAAGCAATCAATGAATAATTAAAGTGTCACAACTATGAGTTGATGCTTCTCAATTCTCTCCCTTTCTGTCTCTCTCTCTCTCTCTCTCTCTCTTAAAAAAAAAAAAAAAAAGCTCAGGTTCAATGTAGCATCTGGTTTTAAGTAAGATTCAGGCTTTTTATCCAAGCTTCCTGCTGAGCTGAATATGGCACAGAGATAAAGAGCTGCCTATGGTAACATATGTACACCTTAACCCTCTGAGTAGTACGAACGTTCATGTACGTCCTCATGCTTCCTGACCATCTGGAGTACAATTGGTTTATTTTAAAAATGTGTAAGGCAACATTAAAAAAAGGCAAATGTATGTTCTTGCTTCCATAAATTGGTTATCAAACAAACATGATTTTAAGTTAATAAAACTATAAATGGAACTAATTTCATTTTCTCAAAAAAACAAACTCACTCCTGGGGGTCAGTGAGCATGAAAAGAACTCACTACTCAAAGGATTAACTCAAAGGAGAAATCAGAAACTTCCTGACTTTTTATTGTATTTGTTAAGTGAATAAATACTCAAAAAGAATGAAGGAGGCTACTCTAAAGCAGGAGTTCTCAGTGTGGGCCCCGGACCAGCAGCATCACTGTCAACTGGAAACTTTAGGTAAGAATGCAAATTTTGGGCCTCACTCCAGACCAGTGTAGTCAGAAACTTCAGGAATGGGAGTCAACAAGCTCCCCAAGTGATTGTGATGCACGATCAAATCTGAGAACCATTGAGCAAGAAGTTTCTGCCCAAACAAGAAATCCATTAACATGTAAAGGAATTACGACCTGCCCAGGCGGCGGCGCAGTGGATAGTGTTGGACTGATATGCGGAGGACCCAGGTTCGAAACCCTGAGGTCACCGACCTGAGCACAAGCTCATCCAGCTTGAGCGCAGGGTTGCTGGCTTGAGCAAGGGGTCCCTCACTCTGCGGTAGCACCCCTGCCCCCTGCTCGTCAAGGCACATATGAGAAAGCAATCAATGAACAACTAAGGAGCCTCAATGAAGAATGAATGCTTCTCATCTCTCTCCCTTCCTGTTTGTCCCCTTCTCTGTCTCTCTTGTCTCTATCACAAAAAAATAAAATAAAAATAAAAGGAATTACAATTTGTTCACAAACAACTTCAGAGTGATTTCAATGCAACATTTCAAGTAAAATACTTTGACACACAATTGTTAGAATGTTAGTATTTTGCACAATGATAAAATTAAATTTAGAACTTAGAAGTTTCTCCTCAGGACTCTTACCCATCATTTATATATTTGTCTTAGTTGCGCTTGCAGCATGGAGAGAAAACAAAAGAAATTATGAGATGAAAACTGCCCAGCATTCTCGAAAAAAATAAAATTGGGATAGGAGGGAAAAACAATGTCTCGATCTTCAGGAAAATTTACCATGTTTCATTAAATCTCAGGTGCCACTGATAAGACACCAACTTATGTACTAGTAAGAAAAAAATCTTATGATAAGACACCATTAATTGTAAGCCCAACCCCAATTTTAGTGTTATTATGCTAGGAAAAAAAGTGAATCCTAAGTTAATGAAATATGGTAGATACGGAGCTGGAGAGGCAACGTGTGTGAAATCGAATGCACATGGAAAACGCACAGGCCTTTTTAAATTATGAGCAAACAGAGAAGGGATTCCCACAGACTTGGGTGAAATTTTATTCTTCTAAGAATGGCACTATAGAGGACTTTCAAAATGTGACAGGGAAGGAAAAAAAATGACTAAAATTCATTAGACTTTTAAAGTATTAAGATACACTAAAGCTTTAACAAAGGTGGGTTATTTTTTTTTTAATACTAACCTTAGGACTGCAGTCTATCCTTGGTCTTCCTATAGGTTTTAATCCAATTATCTAAGGCAAAAAAAAGGAAGGGAAAAAGAAAACGAAACTGCTTAATTGAAACATCACAAATGTACACAACAGAACCTTCGCTGCTGCAGGCCAGGAATGCAAGGGATGCGATAAATAGTACCTCTGTATTAAAACCCTGTCACCTGTGCCTTTTAGAGGATTAGAGTGGACTTGTCAATATAATAATCTTACCCACTAGCTAGCTTATTACTGTACTAGGGCAATTTAGGAAATAAATCAGTTACCAAAGAATTGACCAAATAACAATATTGTATTTGCTACTGTTAAAACAAGCAACAACCAACAGAAACCTTTAAATTTCATTATTTATATGAACAAATAATAATAAGCGCAGAGGCATAATATAATGAACTGTTTAAAAAAATGTTAGGTCACACCTTTGTTCCCATGCTTCCGCAGAGCCTGACCATATCTACACCTATCGTTCCACAAAGCCCGTGCCTCAGGAAGACTCCCGGTTCTGCAGAATGAGGCCGCTCTGGCTACTCTCATGTCTGTAGCTGACAAAACTCACTCTATATGAATGATAACAGATGTTTATCCATCTAGTTTGTGAGATTTTTGGCATGCTGAATTTATATGCATTTTACATGTGAATGCCTGTAAAATGTAAATATTCCTCACAAAAGACAAGTATTATAGGAAGCTAAATAATAGAGAAAGCACTGACTATCCTTGCCCATGTAATGGCTGTCGACCACACTGTCCCAGCACTGACGCCCCGCTGCAGTGAGCATGCGCATCTCATTCCCGCTCCGTGTCTGATGCTGTCTTCCTGTCATGCTCTGCAAAGCCATGCCTCTATCAGCAAGCGTCATCTCAGATCCTCATCATTCAAAGAGGACATGTTGAGAGAGGAAATAAACTAAGAAGGTCCCGTGGGAGAAGAAACTGAAATTTCTCTTGGCTTTGTACTGGGAATAGGCTTTCTAGCAATCTAACTATCCTGAAGACACTCCTAGGAGGTTGGGATCTCTGTTGAAGGGAAAAATAACGTAATTCATTTTACAAGCTAGATCGTCTAATTTCACACTACTTTTAGCTTACTTTTTAAACCTCAATTCTTAATAAAGCCTTGCTGAAACATCCCTCAATCATTTCTTGGCCCCTTCTATGTGCCAGGCAGTGTTTCAGAATGATCTCTAGGGCAGCGGTCCCCAACCCCTGGGCCACGGACTGGTACCGGTCCGTGGGCCATTTGGTAGCAGTCCGCAGAGAAAGAATAAATAACTTACATTATTTCCGTTTTATTTATATTTAAGTCTGAACGATGTTTTATTTTTAAAATATGACCAGATTCCCTCTGTTATATCCGTCTAAGACTCACTCTTGACGCTTGTCTCAGTCACGTGATACAGTTATCCGTCCCACCCTAAAGGCCGGTCCATGGAAATATTTTCTGACATTAAACTGGTCTGTGGCCCAAAAAAGGTTGGGGACCACTGCTCTAGAACACTGTGGGATAAACAGGAAACTATCATGGTCTATTGGGGGAGGGGGAGGAAGGAGAGGCTGCAGGGATCAGTATGGGCATTTCAGGATCTAGCCGGCTCTCCCTACAGGGAAACTCCTTATTTAACAGTGCCATGTTGTACTTTTATTAGGGAGTGGTAGCAGTTTGCTTACTGGATGATGACTTTAGTGATATATGAACTCATGATCTTGAGTGGTCTACACTGTTTTCAGAAACTGCCCTTTCCTTGAGTAACTCCAGGAATGGTCTCGGTTTTCCAGGGGAGACCTTGCAGGTCTCAACAGGATAAGTGTGTCTGATTGGAACTCTGCAGACAAAAGTCAGAGCAGCGATGCACAGGGGTCGGGGTCACTTCATACAGAAGTGCAGCAGCTTCCCTTCACTGTGAGGGCATACAACCATCTCTTACATGGGGAGAGAACGTGAGCTTCTTAATTTGCTAATGACTGTCCAGTTCAGGCACCTCTTCTGCACAACCCAGCAGAACGCTGCCCAGTGGCCACAACTAAGCTCATTATAATGCAACTATATTAATATTTCCATTTAATTGTATATATGTACACTATAAAAAAAGTATATACTTTCACACCAAATAGAAATTGAAACTTCATTTATTCCCCACAGGATTTTCCATTACTTTACAACACAGGATTTAAAGATGAGCACTGCACATTAATAAAACCACACTGTGGGTGTGACACCTAGAACACCTGCCCCTTGAAGCATTAATCTATGCCTAAATGCATCTGTCTCCTAAAGGGAAAAGCAGAAGTTGTTTTACTTCCTAAACCATGATTAATTTGTGAACGAATCTTGTTTGTTTCCTGTATTAATTTTTCAAAGGTTAATCAATATCATTATTAGCCTTTTACAAAAGCCACCCCAAATGAGATAACATTTAAAAAATACTTGTCAGGCCCTGGCCGGTTGGCTCAGTGGTAGTGTCGGCCTGGCATGTGGAAGTCCTGGGTTTGATTTCCGGCCAGAGCACACAGGAGAAGCTCCCATCTGCTTCTCCGCCCTTTCCCCTCTCCTTCCTCTCTGTCTCTCTCTTCCCCTCCCACAGCTAAGGGTCCAATGGAGCAAAGTTGGCCCTGGGTGCTGAGGATGGCTCCATGGCCTCTGCTTCAGGCGCTAAAATGGCTCCGGTTGCAGTGAGCAACGGCCTAGATGGGCAGAGCATCACCCCCTGGTGGGCATGCTAAGTGGATCCTGGTTGGGTGAATGTGGGAGTGTGTCTCTCTGCCTTCCAGCTTCTCACTTCAAAAAAAACAAACAAATAACAAACTTGCCAGCTTCTTAATAAAGGGTATTAGAAAAAGCAGCAACAGCAGCAAAGTATGTACATACTCTGTTCATTTTCACAAGAATACAAGGGCGCCCACTGGAGTAGCCGAAGTCAGGATCATCCACCCCACTGCATGCTTCAAGTAAGGCAATAGGAAACTGGCATGCATAGTAATCCGGACCCTCCTGTACAGAGAGTGCGTCATTGTAACAGGGTCTGAGACTCTTCTGTTCTTCTGAGGCGTATGCTAAAAAGGAAACGTGTGTGCATAGGTCAGTCGCAAAAGATAAACACAACCAGGAATATACCCTCCTCTGGACAACATTCTTCAAAGACAAAAACAGCAATGCTAATTACTAGATAACTTTAGTGAAAAAACGTTAAGTCTGTTCATTTAACTTTGAACAGCTATCAGGTTTTACTGCATTTCAACAATGATACTAGCTGGATTATGGAGCAATCTCTTTTGTCACCACTGGGTGTTCCCAGCCATGGCTACAGCATTATCTGAATGCCTCCCACTCTCCTGGCCCAGCATATAATTGTGAGGACATAGGTGCTGCTGCTGCTGCCCTTATGGAGCTTATAGTGTGGTGGGGAAGGCAGATGTTAAGGATAAAATCACTGAAGAGTCTGAAGACAGAGTGCTATGCAGTCTCTACAAGGGGACTGCAACAGAGCTGAGAGCCAACGTTAGCTTAGAGGAAGGTGTATTTTAGCAGAGATGGAGATAACTAGATTGACTCAAAAGTGGTAGAGGTATAAATGTAAAGGTGGGGAAGAAGGGAGAAATATAAACGGCCTGTCAAATGCCTCCCTGCATTGGCACAGCACTAGGCAGACGTGGCGCAGCATGAGCAAGCCGGATGCGGTCCCTGCTCAGTGAGCTTGGTGTACTGAAAGATACTGGTTAGTTTATATGCGGTGCAATAGTGTCTCTAAGAGAGCTAATGGTGTGTGGGTGGAACTGACGTGGACAACCTTAGTCTTCATTCTGAAAGACCTATGAAGTTCCAGCAAAGTGACAGGAGTCCTTTCCAGCCCACCCTTTAAAACTGCAACCCTTCCCAACTCCCCATCTCCCTTCACTGCCTTACTTTCCTCCACGACACTTACCACCAATACACCACGCAGCATAAATGCCACAAAGAAATGTTTCTTCTGTTTATTTTTTTTCAAAGTCCTTACTTAAGTCAAGGACTTCAGTGGACTGTTCTACTTGTTCAAAAGTAAAACAAGATCCTTTTGGCAAAGCTTGGATTAAATGCTTCATCCAAAACGTGTGTGCTGCACCTCCCCTATAGTAGAGGGGATCAGCTCACACAGACAATTCTGTCTACTGGCAATCACCAAGACCAGCTGGCCACAGCAATCCTTCCAGCTTCAGCTATAAATATTGCCGAAGCCCGTTACCTTTTAGTCTTTTGTGTATTGATGGGACCTAAAGGAGCGCTTCACAGAGAAGGCACTCAAAGAAACTATTTGCTGACTAGACAGGACTGAAGCTAGAAAGGAGGAGGTCAGGGAACTACTGATTTCATTACAGATGATTCTTTTTTTTTATTTACAGAGATAGAGAGAGAGTCAGAGAGAGAGGGATAGATAGGGACAGACAGGAGCAGAGAGAGATGAGAAGCATCAATCATCAGTTTTTCATTGCGATACCTTAGTTGTTCATTGATTGCTTTCTCATATGTGCCTTGACCACGGGCCTTTAGCAGACCGAGTAACCCCTTGCTCGAGCCAGCGAGCTTGGGTCCAAGCTGGTGAGCTTTGCTCAAACCAGATAAGCCCGCGCTCAAGCTGGCGACCTCGGGGTCTCAAACCTGGGTTCTCTGCATCCCAGTTTAATGCTCTATCCACTGCGCCACCGCCTGGTGAGGCCAGACCATTCTTTACTATTTGATTTTTTTTTAATTATTATTTATTTATTCATTTTAGAGAAGAGAGACAGAGTGAGAGAGAGAAAGGGGGAGGAGCAGGAAGCACCAACTCCCACATGTGCCTTGGCTGGGCAAGCCCAGGGTTTTGAACCTGCGACTTCAGTGTTCCAGGTCGAGGCTTGATCCACTACGCCACCACAGGTAAGGCACTATTTGATTTTTAAACCATGGATCATACTCTCACAAAAATTAGTACATGTTTAACTATGAAGGGAAAGAGACTTAGGAAGACAAAAGGTGTGGGAACAAGAGGATTGTAATTTAAAATAGGAGAGAACTGAAGACTTCTGCATGCTGATAGGAAAGATCCAATAAATAGACTGAAAATACGTAAGAAGAAATAGTAAATAGTATGTTTCTCAGATAGTAAGAGGGGACGAGACCCAAAGCCTGACAGGTGGTACAGGTGACCTTAGATGACAGGAAGGGCAGCTCCCTTCATTGGAGCAGGATAAAATGGCTATAACTGTCGGTTTGTTTTACTAGTAATGGGGAGATACCATCTGAGTCTCAATTTTCTCTTAAAGCAGAAATGCAGGTTATAGTCATGTGCCACTTTTTTTTTTTTTTTTTTTTTTTTTTACAGAGACAGAGAGAGAGTCAGAGAGAGGGATAGACAGATAGGAACTGAGAGATGAGAAGCATCAATCATTAGTTTTTCATTGCACGTTGCGACTTCTTAGTTGTTCATTGATTGCTTTCTCATATGTGCCTTGACCGCGGGCCTTCAGCAGACTGAGTAACCCCTTGCTGGAGCCAGCGCCCCTGGGTCCAAGCTGGTGAGCTTTTGCTCAAGCCAGATGAGCCCGTGCTCAAGCTTGCAACCTCGGGGTCTCGAACCTGGGTCCTTCCACATCCCAGTCCAACGCTCTATCCACTGCGCCACCGCCTGGTCGGGCTAGTCATGTGCCACTTAATGATGGAGGTATGTTCTGAGAAATGTGTCCTTAAGTGAGTTTGTTATTGTGCAAACATCACAGAGTACGCTTACACAAACCTGGATGGTACAGCCTACTGCACACCTAGGCCAGATGGTACAGCCTACTGCTCTGCAGGAGAGGAAAAATCATTTTTCCTGTCCTGGGTTCTTGGCTGTGACATCCCTATAATAAAAGACAGATTAACAGGAGAAAAACAAAATTTAATAACATGAATACCTCCTGGGCACATGGGAGAAACCCAGGGAAACGGAGTAATTAGCCAAGATGGCTGAAGCTTCCACCTTAAATAGCAGCTTCAGCTGAAGGCGGAAGCTGATGCTGGGGAGGGGTCAGCTGTGGGAGGTGCCTGGAGAAGCCGTAAACAAGGGTCAGGTGGTTACGCAGGTTTGCATCTCTGTCTTCTGCATTGATAAGAGTTTCCAGAGAGGAGGTCAACCCCCTTACAAATGGATTCGGTCCTTATAAATGTAAAGGTCTTTTATAAAGGGTGACTTCTAGTTGGTTTTCAGAGCTTCTCCCATGTCTGTTATTTCTTAAAATTAACCAGCCTAACATAATCCTTATGCCAGAGATATTTTGGGGTGACAAATTTCCCTACAGCTCCTAGGCTACGATCTTGTACAGCATGTTGCTATGCTGAAACTGCTGGCAACTGTAATAATGGTATTTGTGAATGCATTGCACTACAGCCTTATGATGGCCCCTGTCACTAGGTAATGTAAATTTTCCAGCTTTATTAAAATCTTACGGGACCACCGTGGTAAATGCAGTCATTGACCAAACCATCGTTATGCAGCACATGACTAGCTATGGAGAAAGTGAGTTCTAAGGGAAAAGGTAAGGAAGTAGAGGTTTGAGGGGAGGTAAACAATTATCCAGAGAAATCCCACAGCCTTGCCAGGCAGCAGAGCCGGTCCAGGGACGTGATCAAGTAGTCTAATGCTAACTGGTCCTGTTGAAGGCTCAAAAGAAGAGCTTTGTCCAGAAATTTTATGGCTTCATCCATCTGCAATTTATGACAAATAGACTTGGAGACAAGGAATTTTAGAGTACTGGTAAGAGTAAAAAAGAAATCAAATACTGCAGAATTAAGCTTGCTAAGAAAGGAAACTGGGGACAAGGGGTCGGGATTCCAGGGCCAGGGAGCTGACAGTCCCCCGGAGGCAGGAGAACAGTGAGGGAGGTAAGCAAGCAAACAAGGACAGAAGGGCAGGACAGGAAGCCCCATCAGTGACTTCGGCAGTGGGTCCCGCGCTCTAAGGAATGGCTGCAGGTGTGAGGACCTGAGGAAGGGTGAGACAACCAAGAGCTAAGAAGCCAAGCCATCTGATTATTCATGTGAATGCTAACATCATGCAGTGAGGCCAAGCAAAATGTGAGAAAAAACTGAGCCAGGGTGGCTGTTAGAAAGCTTTACAAATGGTAACTACAAAAACCCCTCAAATTTGATATACAGATTTTTAAATGCTGAACAACATTCTTAGTCCCCATACAAGCACAACACTGGATGCAAAAGATCCAAGTTCTTAGTGGCATTATTTTATATAGTTTTACCCTATTACTCAAATACTTTCTATTTTAATGCAGATATAAATGTTATATCTCAATAAACTTACTCATGTACTTCTTAAAGCCGTGATGGTGAACCTTTTTATAAAAACTGCCCACTTTTGCAGTGCTGGTCAACCTGGTCCCTCCCGCCCACTAGTGGGCTTTCCAGCTTTCATGGTGGGTGGTAGCAGGAGCAACCAAACGGCCAGCCAGTGCAAAAGTGGGTGGTTTTTATAAAAAGGTTCGCCATCACAGTCTTAAAGGATTAAAAATAAATAAATAAGTAGGCCCTGGCCGGTTGGCTCAAGTGGTAGAGCATCGGCCTGGTGTGCAGGAGTCCCGGGTTCAATTCCCGGCCAGGGCACACAGGAGAAGCGCCCATCTGCTTCTCCACCCCTCCCCCTCTCCTTCCTCTCTGTCTCTCTCTTCCCTTCCCGCAGCCAAGGCTCCATCGGAGCAAAGTTGGCCCAGGCACTGAGGATGGCTCCATGGCCTCTGCCTCAGGCGCTAGAATGGCCCTCGTTGCAACAGGGCAACGCCCCCTGGTGGGCATGCCGGGTGGATCCCAGTCGGGCGCATGTGGGAGTCTATCTGACTGCCTGCCCCTTTCCAACTTCAGAAAAATACAAAATAAATAAATAAATAAATAAATAAAATAATCAGCCTGACCAGGTGATGGAGCAGTTGATAGAGCATCGGACTAGGATGCAGAGGAGGACCCAGGTTCGAAACCCTGAGGTTGCTGGCTTGAGCACGGGCTCATTCAGCTTGAGTGCAGACTCACCAGTTTGAGCACTGGGTCACTGGCTTGAGTGTGGGATCATAGACATGGTATATACTTTCACATGGTCTGTGATCCCACATGGTCGCTAGCTTGAGCCTAAAGGTTGCTGGCTTGAAGCCCAACGTCTCAAGGGATCACTTGCTCTGCTGTAACCCCCTAGTCAAGGCACATATGAGAAAGTAATCAGTAAACAACTAAGGAGCCGCAACGAAGAATTGATGCTTCTCATCTCTCTCCCTTCCTTCCTGTCTATCCCTATCCGTCCCTCTGACTCTGTCAAAAAAAAAAAAAAAAAAAAATCAAAGCAATTTCCCGATAGCTTTAGATCCCTACATCTCTCCATAAATTAGAATATTAGAATTATCATAAAATTTATTTGCAAGACCTCTTAGTTGACTGTTTTACAGAAAAAAAGGTAAAATAAATTGATTTAAAAATAAAAGAATGATGTTCCCAGTGTAATCACTGTTTTCCATAATGACTAAAATCCTTTACCTTATACTCTAAAAAACATACTTACGCTTTAGAAACTTCTTAAGTTCGTCAATGTACCATTGATAGGACTCTCGATTAGACATACTGAATGAGTATTCCAATGCCGACACTGGTTTCGGATAAACCATAAGTCCTATAAAGAAATAAAAGAGAAAAGGGGAAATTACTGTAGTATAGTCCTGTCCCTGGCCAGCTGGCTCAGTGGTAGGCGCTGGCCCAGTGTGTGGAAGTCTTGGCTTTGATTCCGGTCAGGGCATACAGGAGAAGTGACCATCTGCTTTTCCACCTTACCCTTCCTCTCTCACAGCCATAGCTCAAATAGTTTCAGCAAGCTGGCCTGGGACACTGAGGATGGTTCCATCGGGGCACTGGATGGCCCCAGATGGGCAGAGCATCGCCCCCTAGTGGCCCTGTCAGGTGGATCATCCCGGTTGGTGAGCATGTGGGAGTCTGTCTCTGCCTCCCTGCCTCTCACTTAATGAAAAAAGTCCTGTTACTTCTAGAATGGAGATCTCAGAATGCAGATCTTAGAAAATTACATGGAATTTGTGTTCAGAGGTAGGTTGAAATTATCAAGAACTTCCCATTTCTGCCTGACCAGGCGGTGGCGCAGTGGGATAGAGCATTGGACTGGGATGCGGAGTACCCAGGTTTGAGACCCCGAGGCTGCCAGCTTGAGCGCAGGCTCATCTGGTTTGAGCAAAGCTCACCAGCTTGGACTCAAGGTCGCTGGCTCGAGCAAGGGGTTACTTGGTCTGCTGAAGGTCTGCGGTCAAGGCACATATGAGAAAGCAATCAATGAACAACTAAAGTGTCACAACGAAAAACTGATGATTGATGATTCTCATTTCTCTCCGTTCCTGTCTGTCTGTCCCTATCTATCCCTCTCTCTGACTCTCTCTCTGTCCCTGTAAAAAAAAAAAAAAAGAACTTCCCACTTCTGACTATGAAGGTCAACATCTATAATGAAAAGACAACCCCAAACCCTCAATATCACCTCAGGTCAATTAGAAAGCTCCCTAAATCTGATTGGCTACAGTTAATTACATATGCTCTATTCCTTAAAAGATGCAAGTTTTACTTTGTATTTTCTATATTCATTTTCCTATCAAATATTTTTAGGTTTTGACAATTTTCCATTAATATATGGAGAAAAATTGTAGCAAATCAAATCTAAGCACTTTCACCATTCAAATTACAGCTGTATGGAAACATTCATAAAGAAAGCTTACTGTATTCAGTGAAAGAGGTCTGTACAATTTTAACTTTATGGTTAATTATAGTCTTCCTTCAATAATAAGCATTGCTTTGTAAAATGAGTTTTTCTCATTCTAAATTTGGAGTATAACCACCAACAATCTCATATTGGGAGTCAACACCCACATACATAGAATATGTTGCATGAGTTTATTAACAGAAAATACAAGCATATTTATTTCTAAGAAACATAATCAGACTTCCAATTTTATTTAATGTAAGCTTTTCTCGTTAAAAAGCATTATATCTTGCCTGACCTGTGGCGGTGCAGTGGATAGAGCATCAACCTGAAATGCTGATGTTGTGGTTCAAAACCCCGGCCTGCCTGGTCAAGGCACAGAGAAGCCACGAGCTGATGTTCCCCACTCCTCCCTCTCAGTGCCTTTCTCTCCACTCTATAAAGTCAATAAATAAAATCTTTTAAAAATCTAGTCTAAGTTTTTGGAAAAAAAAAAGAAACAGCAGCATCAGATCTAGTGCCTAAAAAAAATCCTAAAATTTTCACTAGGCTCTAAACATCCCTTTTAGCAAAGTCATTAGAGATGATATATGTATGCCTTGCATTGAATCTGAAAAAATACAAAAAGAACAAATGTTTTAGTTTTCATTAAAATTGCTGCCGGTAGATATCTATTTCTTTTTAAACCAGATCCAGTTTCTTTTAAACCCTAAATACTCACCTGTGCTGAACTGCATGACTCTGGTTAAACTAGATTTACTGCTACCCAGGTATGATGAAATAAGTTCCTAAATGGCAGAGCAAATCTTACTCTACACGAGGGACAAATGAGCCTGTGTTCACACTTCCTATTCTACTATAACAACACAGATCACTTGAATTTGGATGATCCCATATGCCTATTTTTTCTTACCATTCCATTCACAGAAAAATTCCTATAAAATCAATTAATAACTTTGCCTGACCTGTGGTGGTGCAGTGGATAAAGCCTCAACCTGGAATGCTGAGGTTGCCAGTTTGAAATCCTGGGTTTGCCTGGTCAAGACACATGTGAAAAGCAACTACTACGAGTTGATGCTTCCTGCTCCCCCATTTTCTCTTTCTCTCTAAAATCAATAAATAAAATCTTTTAAAAAATCAATAATAACTTCTGATTTTTTTAAAAATTAATGTAGTGCGGACAGAAAAGCGCACCAATAAATCTAACCAAAAGGAACCTCACAGAGTGATCTGATGATAAACTCCTACCTGGGCAGGTCTCAGGCCCATAACTTCACTAGTAGAGGGTTATCTTTGCCTTAAGCAAGCCCTGCCCATTGCTTCTGTGCATCTAGTTAACACACTTTTCAAATGCCTCTTTTTCAGACCCCTCCAGAGGGGTAACCACCCTCAAGAGAGCAAATGATTTTGTTAGTAATTTTGTTAACTATCCTATAGTCCAATTCCCAGAGCCTTGCTTTGTCTTTCCTTTCCTGTAATCTTTACTCCCTCCTTAAATTGCAAACTGTCATTCCGAGGAGCAAGTGAGATCTTGCTGCCTGGAAATGTCATCAGTTTGGCTCAGATAAACTTATCAAAATTCTCGCCCTGGCTGGTTGGCTCAGTGGTAAAGCATAGCCTGGCATGTGGATGTCCTGGGTTTGATTACTGATCAGGGCACAGAGGATAAGTGACCATCTGCTTCTCTACCCCTTCCTATCTCCCTTCTCTCTCTCTCCCTTCCTCCCACAGCCATGGCTCTATTGATTAGAGTGCATCAGCCCCAGGAACTGAGGATAGCTCCATATAGCCTCCACCTCAGGCACTAAAGATAGCTTAGTTGTTAGCATGGCTCAGATAGGCAGAACATCGTCCTTGGATGGGGTTTGCTGGGTGAATCCCGGTCAGGGTGCATGCAAGTCTGTCTCTGTCTCCTCTAACTTAGAAAAAGAAAAAAAATTCTCTACAGGTCTAGATGTTTCTTAGGTCGACAGTAGAAATAAAACTTCTGACAATCCAATATATGAAGGGATGATCTGTACATCAGATAATTTGCTTTTCTTAAGGCTTTACAGGAGGAAGACATACTGTAAGTCAGAAAGTAACAGGGTCAAGTTGTTTGCATAAAACTAGACACTTAACTTTTAAGAAAAACCTAAAATATGCAGATTTCTAAATTAATTTTAAGGAAAAATATGAAGATATCTATGTTATTTTTAAAATTGCCTTATTTTAAACGACTAGTTGCTTTTTAAAAATGTTACTGATTGGAGAGAGAGAAGGGGGAGGGGGAGAGAGAGGAGTGAGAGAGAGATGTCATATTGGGAGGATGCTCTAACCAACTGAGCTCTCCAGCTAGGGTAGACTAATTTCTAAGATAATTTTTTAAATAATTCAATTTACAAAAACTTACAAAGAATGTCTAAAACTGAATTTCTGACACCAGGTACTTCTGAAACAGCCTCGCAATGAATGCTCTGGAGCCCTGGTTCCTGCTATTTAACAGTGCATTTAAAATTCTTAAGTAAAAAGTCCACAGCAGGGGAGTGCAGCACAGTTGCATTTTGACACAGTAGATTCCAAATAAAGATCTCAGCTTTTCCCAAACCAAGAACACCAACAGAATGTGAAGACTACAATAACTCTTATCTCTTTCCAATTTAAATCACTGGAGTATGACTACGTGTGTGTCTATAGGGGTATAGATAAGCAGTTTGTGTGTGTCTCCGAGACACACACACACATATACATACATACATACACACATATAAATACGTATATCAATTTAAAACTAGTATTTATTTTACTGATACAAATACATTGCAATGATGGTCATTTTTTTAAAAAAATTGAAAATACAAGTAGAATAAAAATAAAAATAGCTCATAATCTCTTTATGAAGAGAAAATCATGTTTAACAAACTAATGTACAAATATATTCAGTAATATTATATGTACTTATTGTATGTGCACATACATTTATTTATTTAAACTAATAAATAATTTTAAGGAACTCAGTATAAAACTATGTCCTTTTTTTTTTTTTTACTGCTTATATTATTTGTGCAGTTATAAACAAAGCTTAATATTTTTGAAAGAGATCAGGCCCTGGCCAGTTGGTTCAGTGTAGAGTATCAGCCCAGCATGTGGATGTCCTGGGTTCAATTCCAGGTCAGGGCGCACAGGAGAAGTGCTCATCATTTCTCCACCCCTCCCTCTATCCCTCCTCTATCTGTCTGTCTCTCTCCTCCCACAGCCATGGCTTGATTGGAGCAAGTCGGCCCCAGGCGCTGAGGATTGCTCCATGACTTCAACTCAGGTGCTAAAATAGCTTGGTTGCTGAGCAACAACCCAAGATGGGTGGAGTATTGCCCCATAGACGGCTTGCCAGATGGATCCTGATCAGGGTGCATGCAGGAGTCTCTGTCTCCCACTTCTCACTTAAGAAAAAAAAAAGAGCTTGACCAGGCAGAGGCGCAGTGGATAGAGTGTTGGACTGGGATGTGGAGGACCAGGTTCAAAACCCCAAGGTCACCAGCTTGAGTGCAGGTTCATTCAATTTGAGCATGGGCTCACCAGCTTGAGCGTGGGACCACAGACATGACCCACGGTCAGTAGCATGAGCCCAAAGGTTGCTGGTTTGAGCAAGGGGTCACTTGCTCTGCTGTAGCCCCCCAGTCAAGGCACATATATGAGAAAGCAATCAATGAAAAATTAAGATGCTGGAACAAAGACTGATGCTTCTCATCTCTCTCCCTTCCTGTTTGTCCCTATCTATCTGTCCCTCTCTCTCACTCTCTTCTCTGGATCAAAAAAAAAAAAAAAAAAGATCAGATTGTGTTCAATGGTAATTAGCTCACATAACTTTAGTAGCAAGAATAATTATTATCTTAGAATTAGTCCAAAAAGAAAGAAATCAGCTGCAATGAGAGATGAGGGAAAATTAGCTTGGAGCTAGTATGATACTTGGTCAAATAAACTGAAAGGGTTAAGAATTATTCATGATGTTTAAACAAATAGTATATGCAAACAAAAGAAAAGCCATTAAATTGTCTTAAGAAAAAATGGTTGGGGAAATTGGTTCAGTTTGGCTTTTTTTTTTTTTTTTCTTTTTCATTTTTCTGAAGCTGGAAACAGGGAGAGACAGTCAGACAGACTCCCGCATGCACCCGACCGGGATCCACCCGGCACGCCCACCAGGGGCGACGCTCTGCCCACCAGGGGGCGATGCTCTGCCCATCCTGGGCGTCGCCATGTTGCGACCAGAGCCACTCTAGCGCCTGGGGCAGAGGCCACAGAGCCATCCCCAGCGTCCGGGTCATCTTTGCTCCAATGGAGCCTTGGCTGCGGGAGGGGAAGAGAGAGACAGAGAGGAAAGTGTGGCGGAGGGGTGGAGAAGCAAATGGGTGCTTCTCCTGTGTGCCCTGGCTGGGAATCGAACCCGGGTCCTCCGCACGCTAGGCCGACGCTCTACCGCTGAGCCAACCGGCCAGGGCCTCAGTTTGGCTTTTGAGCAAAGGCGTAGATCAGGGTTCTGGTCTTGCCACTGTTGACATTTTGAACTGGGTGATCCTCTTTGTTGCAGCGGGTTGTCCTGTGCCCTGTAGGATGTTTATTTAGCAACATGCTGGGCCTCTACTCGCAGTAGCATTGTTCTAGATCAGTGGTCGGCAAACTCATTAGTCAACAGAGCCAAATGTCAACAGTACAACGATAGAAATTTCTTTTGAGAGCCAAATTTTTTACACTTAAACTATATAGGTAGGTACATTCCATATAGAGGTAGTGCCTGCACGTAGCATTTTGTGGAAGAGCCACACTCAAGGGGCCAAAGAGCCACATGTGGCTTGTGAGCCGCAGTTTGCCGACCAGGGTTCTAGTGTGACAACCAAAAATGTCTCCAGACATTGCCCAATCACCGCTGGGTGAGAACCACAGCTACAGAGACAACCCTCCTGCTAGGTCCCCACCTTCCCTTGCTGGCCCTCTACCCACATCCCACTCCTCCATCTCTACTGTTTCTAGAATTTGTTCACATATGGGGAACACACAGTGGGCTCTGGGACGTTACTATCTCACTTCTGTAAAAACTGCCAGCACTTTGAAGACAAGAGCCATGTCCAACTATGAAGGCAGAGCTGGCATTCAAAGACTACTAAAAAATAAATAAATAAAATAAAACAAGGAGGAAGACAATGTGATTTAAATGTTTCAGTTAAGATTTTTTTCTGTACTAAAGTATGTTTTCCAGTATCCTGGAGATTTCCTTTCCCCTTAAAATTATAAATAAAGGCCCTGACTGGTCGGGTCAGTGGTAGAGCATCGGCCCGGTGTGTCAATGTCTGGGTTCAATTACTGGTCAGGGCACACAGAAGCAGTGCCCATCTGCTTCTCCACCCCTCCCCCTCTTGCTTCTCTTTCTCTCTCTCTCTCTCTCTCTCTCTTCCCCTCCTGCAGCAATGGCTCAATTGGAGAGAGCTGCCCTCAGGTGCTGGGGATGGCTCCATGGCCTCAGTCTCAGGCACTAAGAAGAGCTCAGATGCTGAGCAACTGAGCAACATCCCAGATGGGCAGAGCATTGCCCCCTAGTGGGCTTCCCAGGTGGATCCTGATTGGGAAGCATGCAGGAGTCTGTCTCTGCCTCCCCTCCTCTTACTGAATAAAATAAGTAAGTAAATAAAGCAGAATTAACCACATTAAGAGTACATTCATTTTACTTTCTGTTGATGTATTATTTACTATTTCTTTTTTTTTTATTATTCATTTTTAGAAAGGAAGAGAGAGGATAGAGAGGAAGAGAGAGGATAGAGAGACAGAGAGAGAGAGAAGGGGGGAGGAGCTGGAAGCATCAACTCCCATATGTGCCTTGACCAGGCAAGCCCAGGGTTTCGAACCGGCGACCTCAGCATTTCCAGGTTGACGCTTTATCCACTGCACCACCACAGGTCAGGCTCTTTACTATTTCTTATCACTTCCATAGTAAACAGTTAAAACCATGATGCATGTATTTCATAAGACCAAGATTCTAGGCCTGACCTGTGGTAGCGCAGTGGATAAAGCATCGACCTGGAACACTGAGGTCGCCAGTTCAAAACCCTGCACTTGTCTAGTCAAGGCACATATGGGAGTTGATGCTTCTGCTCCTCCCCCCCTTTCTCTCTCTCTCTCTAAGATGAATAAATAAAAATTAAAAAGTTTAAAATAAAAGATGAAGGGTCTAACTGAGCTAGAGTTGAAATATGTATTATCAGGATAAAGTAAAACCGCTACACATATTCATAAAATCCATTCATACCTATATTGGTCAAATTTGGCTTCACTATAGTTCTCTGTTCATTTCTGCTTGCTCCTGGCAAAGGATGCAAGATTTATCAGCCCAGGTCTTTGTATCAGTATATAAATATTAAAGGTCTTTATATATCATTGTATAAATATTAAACAACAAATAAAAATCAAAACTTTTACATTACCTAACCCCAAGATTTAACTATCTTTTATCTACTATGCAAAATATTTACGGTAAAGATATAGAAGCCACGACAATTGCAGGTTAATTACCTGGACTGGAAATCTGGTCACGATACTTTGGAACCTCATCATTCAGCGTCTGAAGCATGGCCCACATTGTGAAGGAGAACAGGGCAGCCAGGAACCCATAAAAGACCAGGTAGAAGAGCAAGATCAAACCTGCAAAAGAAAATAACATTTATAATATTTGGAGATACACACATACTGAGTTTGTGTGTCTCCAGATTAAAAAAACAAAAGAAAACAGACCAATGACTGCAAGGCCAGGATTCCAAGCTCTGCCATGCACACAGCCAAACACCTCCATATTCAGAGTATGAATTTGCCCAAGCAGGGAGTATTTCAGCAGGTAGCAACCCCCATCCTGTGACCCCTTCCTTTCCTCTAAATACCTCCAAGTACAAGTAGCTTTTACAGAACATGCTCTGGTTCAGTCAGAGCTTTAAAATTCCAGCACACAGAAGAGTGTTTCCCAAGTTGGACTTGATGCCCTCTTGAAAGATACAAGATGATTTTTAGGTGGGACAAACCCAATAGTACAGAATTAGTACATCAACCCCATAATTCACACAGTAATTATCTGCATAAATGTAAGTGTTAAAAAGTGAGCTGATTTAAAGAATAGTCAGGAAATGTGCAGAAAAGCAAATCATGAAGATGGTATTCAAAGAATAAAGTTTAGGAAACACCGATCAAGTGGAAGGCTCATGCGAAAGTGAAAAGACACCAGACCAGAAGCAAGCACCCCAACCAATGTGACTCCACAACTCTACTGCTAAGCATAAAGCAAGAGCTGGCAGACACAGGTCTCAACATCAAGGGTTTAATTTTTTTCCTTCACAATCTGATAGCTCTATCCTAAGCCAGTGATTTATTTTGAGAACATCTAAAAATAATTATTTTTCTCAAATGTCTATATTTGAAGTTCTAGCATCAGATGTGATTACCATCAAAATTACATATTAGAATATTAGTCCCTCAGCGGTAGAGCATTGGCCCAGCATGGGGAAGCCCCAGGTTCAGTTCCTGGTCATGGCACATAGGAGAAGGAATCATCTGCTTCTTCACCCCTCTCTCTCTTCTCTCTCTCTCTTTCTCTCTCTACCTATCTCTCCCTCTCTCTCTCTCCCTCCTCCTATAGCCATGGCTCTTTCGAGCAAGCTGGCCCCAGGTGCTGAGGATGGCACCATGGCCTCGCCTTAGGTGCTAAAATGGCTTGGTTGCCAAGCAATGGAGCAGCGGCCCCAGATGGGTAAAGTATCGCCCCATAGGGCAGTGGTCCTCAACCCCCGGGCCGCAGACCGGTACTAGTCCGTGGGCCATTTGGTACCGGTCCGCAAAGAAAGAATAACTTACATTATTTCCGTTTTATTTATATTTAAGTCTGAATGATGTTTTTTTTTTTTCTTCTGTATTTTTTTTCTAAAGCCGAAAATGGGGAGAGACAGTCAGACAGACTCCCGCATGCGCACGACCGGGATCCACCCGGCACGCCCACCAGGGGGCACGCTCGCTCTGTTGCGACCAGAGCCACTCTAGCGCCTGGGGCAGAGGCCGAGGAGCCATCCCCAGCGCCCGGGCCATCTTTGCTCCAGTGGAGCCTCGGCTGCGGCTGCGGGAAGGGGAGAGAGACAGAGAGGAAGGAGAGGGGGAGGGGTGGAGAAGCAGATGGGCGCTTCTCCTGTGTGCCCTGGCCGGGAATCGAACCCGGGACTTCTGCAAGCCAGGTCGACGCTCTACCACTGAGCAAACTCTACCACTGAGCAAACCGGCCAGGGCCGATGTTTTACTTTAAAAAAATGACCAGATTCCCTCTGTTACATCTGTCTAAGACTCACTCTTGACGCTTGTCTCGTAAGTTTGACAACTGTATTTTAAAATACCAGTTTTTACGCCGGTCGCATAATTTTATTTTGTGTATTTATCCGTCCCCACCCTAAAGGCCGGTCCGTGAAAACATGTTCTGACATTAAACCGGTCCGTGGCCCAAAAAAGGCTGGGGACCACTGCCATAGGGGAATTGTTTGGTGAATCCTGGTTGGGGCACATGAGGGAGTCTTTTTTCTGCCTCCTCCCCTCTCACTTAAAAAAAAATTAAAGTCACACATTTATACTTAAATTTTTAAAAACTGACCAAAGAATGTGAAACAAATCCTCAGATATAACCACAGTGATGAACACAATTCCTCAAGGGGGGTTAGGAACAGCTCTACTGCCCAGTCACAGTAACGGACACATCTGTTTCCTTACTCCATTCTTAACAGAGGGGCTGGGCAGAGGTTCCTAACCTGGGATCTATGGACTTCCCCACCCTCACTCCCCAGCAAGGATTAACTTCAGTGCTCCTGAAGTTTTCTGTAATGATATATATATTTCAAATTATATCCTTTTTTTTTTTCCTGGAGAGCAGCTCTACAATTTTCTGCTTCTCAAAAGACCCCATGAATCCAAAACAAATTGTGGCCAAAACTAGGTAACTTTTATTTTCTTAATTGCAGGCCAGGAAACTGTCTCCCTTTTCCCCCTTTTCAAGTAATGGGGAAGTAGTTAAAACAATTTCATTTTAACTTAGACCAGCATTCCCCATGCCCACCCTGCCCCAATTACCAGGAGGCCAAAACAGGGAGCGAGAAGACAGAAGGAAGAAAGGAGAAGATGTCACCTTCAGACAGCATCACTTCCCTATCACACACAGGGTCCTGTGGCAGGGAAAGAAAAGAAAGAAAAAAGGAAGACCAGTCTCAATGCAGCAATCAGTTAACTACAGAAGGAAAAGAAACTCATGGGAAGCCCAGAGGCTAGTTCAATGACATCCAGGAGAGACATGCTTCTTTCAGATCTAGATGTTTGTAGGATATAGGGATAAAACCTGCCACACAGAAGAGCAGAGTGAACAAATATATAAATCTAATGAGTGTGAATTGTGTTCCAATAAAACCTCATACAAAAACATGCAGATCAAGGCCACAGTAGTTTGTCAACCAATGCAGCAGTGATTAAACTGGAGAAGTTCAAAACAAAAGTGCTTAGAGTTTAATGATGTATTTAGCATTGTTATACCATTTTCAAAACTTAATTTAAACCTCAGAAAAATACTGTAAATAAAATTTATAAACATGGTTACAAGCAAATAAACATATAGCAGACATGATTAAGCTGTATCCAAATATGTTTTATAAGGAACCATTATACAATGAAAAATGTGTTCAAATTCCTATAAAGAGGTTCATAAAATAGATCCACAAATTAATAGCTATGTCCTAAATCTGATGCCATATACTAATGCAATAGTTAATTTTGAATGTATGGAGTGTACAAATAAGTAAATAAGTCATTTCCAGACTAAAGTGAGTTTTCTTTACTCAAGTGAAAAAAAAAATCCTGTTGCCAAGAGTCCCAAATCTAGCCTTTAAAAGTTAAAAAAATTTATTAATTTTTTTTTAGTGAGAAGAGGGGAGGCAGAGACAGACTCCCGCATGCACCCCTACTGGGATCCCGCCGGAAAGCCCACTAGGGGGCGATGCTCTGCCTATCTGGGGCCCTTGCTCAGTTGCAACCGGAGCCAGTTTTTTTTTTTAGCCCCTGAGGCGGAGGCCTTGGAGCCATCCTCAGCACCTGGGGCCATCTTGCCAATTGAGCCATGGTTGTAGGTGGGGAGGAGGAGGGAGAGAGAGAGCAAGAAAGAGCGAGAGATAGAGAGAAGCAAGAGGAGGAGTGGTAGAGAAGCAGATGGGCACTTCTCCTGTGTGCCCTGACCAGGAATCGAACCCAGGACATCCACACACCAGGCCAACGCTCTACCATGGAACCAACCAGCCAGGGCAAAAATTAAAATTAACCTAATTTATAAATCTCATACACGAAAGGACAGCAAGACTTCACTTCCTCTCCCCGATAAAGAAAAAAAAAATGTAAACAGAAATTGTGAATTAATCTTCTTTTGGGGTGAACTTGCAGTCAGATATTCAGATGCAGTTTTCTGACGTGCTGAACATAGTGACGGAGGACCGGCTGGGGCATCTCAGGTTAGTGACAGGTAGTGCAGAGGGGACTGTTTGCAGCAGGGGTCCCCAAACTTTTTACACAGGGGGCATGCCGTTCACTGACCCTTAGACCGTTGGAGGGTCGGACTATAAAAAAAACTATGAATTATGAACAAATCCCTATGTACACTGCACATATCTTATTTTAAAGTAAAAAACCAAAATGGGAATACAATATTTAAAATAAAGAACAAGTAAATTTAAATCAACAAACTGGCCAGTATTTCAATGGGAACTATGGGCCTGCTTCTGGCTAATGAGAGGTCACTGTGCTCTTCTCACTGACCACCAATGAAAGAGGTGCCCCTTCCAGAAGTGCGGTGGGAGCCGGATAAATGGCCTCAGGGGGCTGCAGTTTGGGGACCCCGGTTTAAATTGTCATGTCTGCCTCAGTGCTAGTTACTGTAAGCAGGAAACAATGAATGAAGCCTAAATCATGCTTATTATATTACTAATGTTCCCTAGCTTAAAATCCTTCAAAAATCCTGTAGAACATTAACTAACGAAAGAAACATGGACTAAAATTCTCAAGAAACTTTAGTACTTTAAAGTCTGAAGTTAACAGAATCATAACCAAAGATGTTTACTCAAAATAAATACCAGTGTTTCATATTGTAGTTACACTGCTGTTCTAAACGTTTAGAGGTAAAACAAGTCTACCTTAAGGGCATATAATAGAACTGTCAAATGACTAAAAACTTTTACCCCTCCCTACAGGAACTGATTCTCCTCTTCCATCCCTTTTCCTTTCTGTTTCTAGAGAAGCCCCAGTTTTCAAGTCCTTTCCTCTCTGTTCTTATTTGGATGAGGGAGCGAGTGTAAGGAGAGGTGCAGCTGGAGGCCATGTAGCCGGGTGGTTATATGCATGGGCTATGCTAGTCACACTTACAGACTGGAAACATTTTTGGAGGATGCTGCAACTAGGCTTTAAGCCCAAACTTAAGACTTGAAGTTTCATCTAATCAACAGCATTTTAAACTCAAAATGTTTTAACTAATGAGGTTTGATTCATCTGGACTCTTTTTCCTCCTCAAAGAGAAAGAGAGGAAGGGGAAAAACAAAGTATTCATTTGTTGTTCCACTTAGTCATGAATTCATTGATTGCTTCTCACATGTGCCATGACTGGGAATCGAATCCGTAACCTTGTTGTTCTGGGATGCCGCTCTGACTGGGCTCATGCAGAATCTTTTTTTTTTTTAAGGTGAGAGAAGGGGAGATAATGAGGCAGATTCCTGCATGTGCCCCAACTGGTATCCACCTGGCAACCCCATCTGGGGCCAATGCTCAAGTACTGAGGTGTTTTTAGCACCTGAGGCTGATGCACTTGGACCAACTGAGCTATCTTCAGCGCCTGGGGTCACACTCGAACCAATTGAGCCTCTGGCTGCAGGAGAGGAAGGAGAGAAGAGGGAAAGGGAAGGGAAGAGAAACAGATAGTTGCTTCTCCTATGTGCCCTGACCAGGAATTGAGCCCAGGACATCCATATGCCAGGCTGACGCTCTATCCACTGAGCCACAGGCCAGGGCTCATGCAGACTCTTCTTTTTTTTTTTTTTTTTTTTTGGTATTTTTCTGAAGCTAGAAACGGGGAGAGACAGTCAGACAGACTCCCGCATGCGCCCGACCGGGATCCACCCGGCACGCCCACCAGGGGGCGATGCTCTGCCCCTCTGGGGCGTCGCTCTGTTGCGACCAGAGCCACTCTAGCGCCTGGGGCAGAGGCCAAGGAGCCATTCCCAGCGCCCGGGCCATCTTTGCTCCAATGGAGCCTTGGCTGCGGGAGGGGGAGAGACAGAGAGGAAGGAGAGGGGGAGGGGTGGAGAAGCAGATGGGCGCTTCTCCTGTGTGCCCTGGCTGGGAATCGAACCCGGGACTTCTGCACGCCAGGCTGACGCTCTACCACTGAGCCAACCGGCCAGGGCCCCATGCAGACTCTTAAGCAGCAAGAAATCCAGTCAAGATTTACCCTGTTATCCATGGGAAAGAGAAACAGGTTGTGTTCAGCCATTCTGTTTCAACCTCAACTACATGTCTGACAACTCAGTTTTGACACCAACCACCTGGAGTAACATGGACTCCATTAATACAGAGTTCAATCCTCCCCAAGAATGCCCTCACTTCAGCTGCCTCCCAAACTTGTGACCAACTGGCTACCAATGTGGGAGGTTCCCACTACCCCTCAAGTTTGGTTATTCACTAGAGTGACTCAGAACTCAGGAAAGGACTATTCTTAGAATTAGTTTTCGGGTTCGATTCCTGGCCAGGGCACACAGGAGAAGCGCCCATTTGCTTCTCCACCCCTCCGCCGCGCTTTCCTCTCTGTCTCTCTCTTCCCCTCCCGCAGCCAAGGCTCCACTGGAGCAAAGATGGCCCGGGCGCTGGGGATGGCTCTGTGGCCTCTGCCCCAGGCGCTAGAGTGGCTCTGGTCGCAACATGGCGACGCCCAGGATGGGCAGAGCATCGTCCCCTGGTGGGCAGAGCGTCGCCCCTGGTGGGCGTGCCAGGTGGATCCCGGTCGGGTGCATGCGGGAGTCTGTCTGACTGTCTCTCCCTGTTTCCAGCTTCAGAAAAGTGAAAAAAAAAAAAAAAAAAAAAAAAAAAAAAAAGAATTAGTTTTATTATCAAGGATATACAAAGGGTGTGGTCTGGGAGGGAGTACAGTCTCTATGCCCTCTCCACCTGGAATACGAGCACATCACCCTCTCAGCAAAGCTCGATTAAACTTCAGTATCCAGAGTTGTTATTAGGTTTCATTAGGTAGGTATGACTAAACCGTTGGTGACTGGATGCAATGTCCAACTCCTTCCTCTTCCCGTCTCCCCGTCTCAAGGCTAGCTCCAACCACATGGTTGGTTCCCCTGGATAGTAGCCCCCGTGGGACCTATCTAGGGGTTCACTATGAGTCACCATTAGCATAATAAAGATACCACTATCACCCAAGAAATTCCAAGGGATTTTTAAAAATATTTATTGATTTTTTTTTTTAGAGAGAGAGGAGTGAGAGAGAGAGACAGAGAGAGAGGAGGGGGAGGAGCAGGAAGCATCAACTCCCATATGTGCCTTGACCAGGCAAGCCCAAGGTTTCGAACCGGCAACCTCAGTGTTCCAGGTCGACGCTTTATCCCACTGTGCCACCACAGGTCAGGCCGAAATTCCAAGGGATTTTTGAAGCTCTGTGCTAGAAACCTGGGACAAAGACCATACAAATTATTAAACACCACCAGCACACATAATCTGGGGGAGGAGGGGAGAGTCATTAGGCTTCATCACATACACACCTACTCAACACACTCAGATCCTGTGATTAACTCCCTAATCCTGCAAATTTCTTAGTTAGCTAAAGTGCCTAGACACTAGAAAGACTGTCTTTCCTCAGAGAATGCTGATGACTAGAAACTACTTCCCCTTGGTAAGTCAATTAGCATTCTATCTCTAATTTAAAGATTTTTTTTAAAGCAGAGGCCAAGATAACTTTTAAAAAAATCAATTATATGGATAAGTAAAGCTTAAAATCCTTTCTATATTTAAATTTTAAAAAATGACTTTTTATTCAGGTGTACAGTTGTCCCTCACCATATCGTGGTTCACCTTTCGTGGTCTCACTGTATCGCATATTTTTAAAATGTATATGTCTAATTTTGTATCACAAATTTTTCGCCTATTGTGGGGGTTCTGGACCCTAATCCTGGCGACAGACGAGGGACCCCTGTAATTCACATTCTGTTCACTTACGGGTGAAATTGCTAGGTCATACGGTAACTCTATGTTTAGCTTTTTTGAGTGACAGACTGTTTTCCAAAGCAGTTGTGCCATTCTACATTCCCACTAGCAGGGTTCCAATTTCTTCATATCCTCACCAACACTTTCGTCTTTTTTTTTTTTTTTTACAGGGACAGAAAGAGAGTCATAGATAGGGACAGACAGACAGGAACAGAGAGAGATGAGAAACATCAATCATCAGTTTTTTGATGCGACAACATAGTTGTTCATTGATTGCTTTCTCATATGTGCCTTGACCGCGGGCCTTCAGTAGACCGAGTAACCCCTTGCTCAAGCCGGTGACCTCAGGTCCAAACTGGTGAGCTTTTTGCTCAAGCCAGATGAGCCTGTGCTCAAGCTGGCGACCTCGGGGTCTTGAACCTGGGTCCTTTCGCATCCCAGTCCGACACTCTATCCACTGCGCCACTGCCTGGTCAGGCCACTTCCGTCTTTTTATACAGCTATCCTAGTGGGTGTGCTCTGCATTTCCCAGTTGGCAAATGATATCGAGTATCTTTTCATGACCTTATTGGCTATTTGTTTCTTCTCTGAATAACTTCAGATCTTTGGCCCCTTTTAAATTTGGGATTCTTTTTTTTTTTTTAACTGAGTTCTAAGAGTACATATTACAGATACAAGCCTCTTACCAAATAAAAGATGTACAGTTATTATCTCCCTTTCTGTGGGTTGTTTTTACACTTTTATGGGAGTGTCCTTTAAGTTAGAAAAGTTCTTATTCTTTTTTTTTTTTTTTTTTGTATTTTTCTGAAGTGAGAAGTGGGGAGGCAGAGAGACTGACTCCTGTGTGCGCCCAACCAGGATTTACCTGGCAAGCCCACCAGGGGGCAATGCTCTGCCCATCTGGGGCATTGCTCTGTTGCAACCAGAGCCATTCTAGCACATGAGGTGGAGGCCATGGAGCCATCCTCAGTGCCTGGGTGAACTTCCAATGGAGCCTTGACTGCAGAAGGGGAAGAGAGTGAGAGAGAAAGAGGGGGAAGGGTGGAGAAGCAGATGGGTGCTTCTCCTGTGTGCCCTGTCTGGGAATTGAACCCAGGACTTCTATGTGCCAGGCTGATGCTTTAGCACTGAGCCAACTGGCCAGGGCTGAAAACGTCTTATTCTCGATGAAGTCCAATTTACCTATTTATTCTTTTGTTGCTTGTGCTTCTGGTGTCGTATCAAAGACACACCATTGCCTAATCTAGTCATGAAGAACTGTATCTGTTTTCTTCTAAGAATTTTACAGTTCTAGATTTCACTTTCTTAAACTAATGAGCATGTATTATTTTTTAAAAAAATATACGTATATATACACATGCACGCAAATTTTGTATATTTATTAAAATTATGGTGGTATAAAAAGATTAAACAAGATTAAAGAACCTGCCCAAGGTGAACCTATAGTAAGAGAAACGCCCAGACCTGCACCGCCCCATGCGGTTCCTTACCTGGCCTGCCCTCACTGGAAGCCTCAAGTTGTTCCCTTTTGTAATCAAAACTCCCATTCTCTGAAAAACACATCATTCAAGCATTCTGCAGTACTCCAGGTAATACAAATTTACAGAGAATAAAATTTGTTCCTTCTTGGACTGACCCGTGGTGGCACAGTAGATAAAGCGTCGACCTGGAATACTGAAGTCTCCGGTTTGAAACCTGGGCTTGCCCGATCAAGGCACATATGGAAGTTGATGCTTCCTGTTCCTCCCCACTCCCCCCCTCCTTGTTTCTTCTCACTAAGAGTTCAGTTATCATAAGTGACAGACCAGTAAACCAATAATTACAGCTATCAGTGTTAGGGGAGAAAACCCTACAAAGAGGAGAGGAAAGGGATTTCATCAGAGAAGGCCTCCCAGAAAAGAGTGAGCTGGCTCACCAAAGATGGAGAACAGGAGCTGTAGACCCAGTACAGAATAACATTGAAGGTAAACTGTAATTTTAAATTTAAAAAATAAAAGCAATGACCTGATCTTTTTTTTTTTTTAAGAAGAACCGTAGGAAAGCTCTGAATCAAAAACTACACGACCAGATGACTCCAGAGCGGGAGCAGCCAGGTGAGTCAACTGTGCTCCTACCTCCAAAAACACACATGCCCTTTGGGCCAAGTGACTAGGAACCGGACAGCAACAGCCACTCTGAAGGGGGAGCAGGCGGCATGGGGCGCGGGCTGAGGAAGTGGACACTGTCCGGGACGGTTGGTAAAATCCTAAAGGAGTCGACTCTCCACACATATGCTACTGCTGTGACAGCAAAGTCTGAATACAAAGAAAGCCCAGAACCAGTAATTACAAAATATTTGAGGAAAAACTAATCCAACAAAGTATCAAACTCAACAAAGAGGCCCTGGCTGATTGGCTCAGCGGTAGAGTGTCGGCCTGGCGTGCGGGGGACCCGGGTTCGATTCCTGGCCAGGGCACATAGGAGAAGCGTCCATTTGCTTCTCCACCCCCAACCCCTCCTTCCTCTCTGTCTCTCTCTTCCCCTCCCGCAGCCAAGGCTCCACTAGAGCAAAGATGGCCCGGGCGCTGGGGATGGCTCCTTGGCCTCTGCCCCAGGCGCTAGAGTGGCTCTGGTCGCGGCAGAGTGATGCCCCGGAGGGTCAGAGCATTGCCCCTGGTGGGCGTGCCGGGTAGATCCCGGTCGGGCGCATGCGGGAGTCTGTCTGACTGTCTCTCTCCCCGTTTCCAGCTTCAGAAAAATACAAAAAAAAAAAAAAAAAAAAAAAAAAAACCTCAACAAAGAAAGTAACACCTGAAAAAACTGGGTTGAAACAGCAAGAGAGGGGGAGTGTAAGTATATATAATTATAGAGTAAAAGGTGAAAGAATGGCTTTTTAAAAATTAACTTTCATATTCTGATTAAAATAAAAAATTAGGTTGATAAGCTGAATTGGAAAAGAGTCAAATTTTTAAAAGTTCAGATACTTAAGGAAATAAAAAGGAAACCAAAGACCAGAAGAAAATTTTTACAAAACATGTAAACAACAAAGAACTTACTAGCACCTTCATAAAATATATGAAAGCCTGACCAGGCGGTGGCACAGTGGATGGAGAATCAGACTGGGATGTGGAGGACCCAGGTTCAAAACCCCGAGGTCGCTGGCTTGAGCACGGGGCTCATAGACGTGACCCCATGGTTGCTGGCTTGAGCAAGAGGTCACTTGCTCTGCTATAGCCCTCCCCCCCATCAAGGCACATATGAGAAAGCAAGCAGTGAACAACTAAGGTGCTGCAAAGGAGACTTGATGCTTCTCTTTTCTCTCCCTGTCTCTTTTTCTGTCAAAAAAATAAAAATAATAATAAATTAGAATATATGAAGGACTCCTACAACAACACCTTTTTTTTAATGGGCAAGTTTTCTAAATTTTTATTTTTTTAATTTACCATGTCACACTCAATATAACACCCTCTAGCATGACCAGGTGGTGGCGCAGTGGATAGAGTGTTGGACTGGGACATGGAGGACCCAGGTTCGAAACCCTGAGGATGTCGGCTTGAATGCGGGTTCACCAGCTTGAGTCCAAGGTTGCTTGCTGGCTTGAGCAAGGGGTCACTTGCTCTGCTGTACCACCCCCCCATCAAGGCACATATGAGAAAGCAATGAACTATACCCTCTACACACCACATTGTGTCTCCCATGGCCCTCACAAAGTCTCTTCCCACTCCCACTTCACCCCCAACCCCCACTACCCCTTCCCCCTGGCTATTGCTACCCTGTTGCCTGTATCTATGTTATGTATATATAATATGGCTAATCCTTTCACCTTTGATCCCATCCCCTCTTCCTTTTTTTTTTTGCATTTTTCTGAAGCTGGAAACAGGGAGAGACAGTCAGACAGACTCCCGCATGCGCCCGACCGGGATCCACCCGGCACGCCCACCAGGGGGCAACGCTCTGCCCATCCTGGGTGTCGCCATGTTGCGACCAGAGCCACTCTAGCGCCTGGGGCAGAGGCCACAGAGCCATCCCCAGCGCCCGGGCCATCTTTGCTCCAATGGAGCCTTGGCTGCGGGAGGGGAAGAGAGAGACAGAGAGGAAGGCGCGGCGGAGGGGTGGAGAAGCAAATGGGCGCTTCTCCTATGTGCCCTGGCCGGGAATCGAACCCGGGTCCTCCGCACGCTAGGCCAACGCTCTACCGCTGAGCCAACCGGCCAGGGCCCCTCTTCCCTTTGACTGCTGTCCATTTGTTCCCTGTGATCCTGCCTGTTTCTCTTTTGTTCCTCAGTTTATAAATTCCACATATAAGTGAGATCATATGGTATCTGTCTTTCTCTGCCTGGCTTATTTACTTAGCATAATAATCTCCAGGTCCATCCATGCTGTCACAAAAGGTACGATTTTCTTCTTTTTCACAGCAGTGTAGTACTCCATTGTATAAACTTACCACAGCATTTTTATCCATTTGTCCACTGACGGACACTTGGGCTGTTTCCAGATCTTGGCTCTTACAAACAATGTTGCAATGAACATGGGGGAGTATATCTTCTTTTGAATCAGTGTTTTGGGATTCTTAGGATATATTCCTATAAGTGGGATAGCTGGGTCATAAGGCAGTTCCTTTTTTAATTTCTTGAGGAATCTCCATACTGTTTTCCACAGTGGCTGCACCAGTCTGCATTCCCACCAGCAGTGCAGGAGGGTTCCCTTTTCTCCACATCCTCGCCAGCACTGGTTGTTTGTTGATTTATTAATGAAAGCCATTATGGCAGGTGTGATTAAATGGGCAAAAGCTTTAAACAGAAACTTCACCAAGATGTAAGAATGGGAAGAATAAGCTCATGAAAAGGTACTCATATTATTAATCATCAAGGAAGGGCAAAGGAAACCACCATGAGCCACCACGACACATTCACCAGGATGCTGGAAATTTCAGACTGTTCACACCAAGCGATGGTCCCCAAGTGGAGCAACTGGAACTCTCATACACTCCCGGTGGGAATGTACCAAAACAAACAAAACACAAAACCGTTTCGGGAGACAATTTGACAATTTTTCTAACGTGGGCAACAAGAACTAATGATAGGATCCAGTCAATACATTCCTAGATATGACCCAGAAAACAAAAGCACACATTCACAGAAGAAAGGTATATGAATACTCACAGATGCTTTATTTATAATCACTAAAAATTGCAAACAACCCAAATTTACACCAACAGATGAATAAATTCTGCTACATCCATACAATGGAATACTATTCATGATTTATTTTTCAAAATAATTATGCTGACTAAAAGAAGTCAGCCCACCGCCTCCCCAGAGCACACACTACATGATTCCATGTATTTAACATTTGAGAAAGCACAAACTAAAGTTGTCAAAAACCAGATCTATTTTTGCCTGGAGACTGCGGAGGCAGCAGGAGATGGGATTAAAAAGGAACAAAAGGAAACTTTTTTTTTTTGACAGAGAGAGGGATAGATAAGGACAGACAGGAAGGGAGAGAGACAAGAAGCATCAATTTTTTGTTGCGGAACCTTAGTTGTTCATTGATTGCTCTCTCATATGTGCCTTGACCGTGCGGCTACAGCAGACCGAGTGATCCCTTGCTCAAGTCAGCGACATTAGGCCCAAGCTCACCTGGTGAGCTTTGCTCTAAACCAGATGAACCCGCACTCAAGCTAGTGAGCTCAGGGTCTCGAACTTGGGTCCTCCACGTCCCAGTCCAATGCTCTATCCACTGCCCCACCACCTGGCAAGAGGAAAAATTTTTTTTTACAGAGACAGAGAGAGTCAGAGAGAGGGATAGATAGAAACAGACAGACAGGTACAGAGAGAGATGAGAAGCATCAATCATTAGTTTTTCGTTGCGACACCTTAGTTCATTGATTGCTTTTTCATATGTGCCTTGACTGGGGGGCTACAGCAGACCGAGTAACCTCTTGCTTGAGCCAGAGACCTTGGACCTAAGCTGGTGACCTTGGGGTCTTGAACCTGGGTCCTCCGCATCCCAGTCTGACGCTCTATCCACTGCGCCACCACCTGGTCAGGCAAGAGGAAAATTTTTGAGGTAATGAATATGCTCATTATCTTGATTAAAGTAAGAGATTCATGAGTATTAGTGAATGTGTGTGTATATATATGAATATATTTCAAAACTCATGTTGTATACTTTAAAGACTGGGTGCCAATTATATCTCATTAAAGCTGTTGAAAAAACAAAAACTTGGCCCTGGCTGGCTGGCTCAGCAGATCGTTGGCCTGGCGTGTGGAAGTCCCGGGTTCAATTCCCAGCCAGGGCACACAGGAGAAGTGCCCATCTGCTTCTCCACCCCTCCCCCTCTCCTTCCTCTCTCTTCCCCTCCCGCAGCCAAGGCTCCATTGGAGCAAAGCTGGCCCGGGCGCTGAGGATGGCTCCAGCCGCAGTGGAGCAAGAGCCCCAGATGGGCAGAGCATCACTCCCTGTTGGGCACGCCAGGTGGATCCTGGTCAGATGCATGTGGGAATCTGACTGCCTCCCTGCTTCTAACTTCAAAAAAATACAAAAAAAGAAAGAAAATACTTAGAAGAACTAACCTAGAGAACTGACCAAAGGAAAAACAAATCAGTGAGCTGAAAGATCAAGCCAAGGTACTCTACAACACTGGGCAAAATAACAGAGAGGGGATCTATTTATGGAAACTGTTGAGATGTGGGGGACAGAACCAGAACATCAGCAAAGCTACCAGGAATTCCACCAGAAAAGAGGGGAAAAATGCTCAATACCAAAGTCTGTATCTAGACTGGTAAAGATAAAGAAATACTGGAAGACATCCTGTACCTACCTAGACACAAACAGGTGAAATTTCAGAACACCAGAAATAAAAATTTCTTACAGCTTCTAAAAAGATAAAACAGGTTACCTAACGCAGAGAAATACGACAGATATCAGATCTTATTAGGCAGAAATGAAACAATATGTTCCAAACTGAGGAACTATGAACTAAAATATCAATCAACCAAGAAAACAAAAGAACACTTCCAGACATACAAAGATCCCATTACTACCCTCAGATCCTACCTGAAAGAATGGATCATGCAATACAAAACAACTGAAGAGCAATAGCAAAAAGTGCTAACAACCCAAGTATCTTCAAACAAAGCAAGGGAGAAATGAAATAAAGTAAAATACATAATGGAAAACTGTAAGCAGTAGTAAAAAATTAATCAAATATATCTCAAAAACCCTAGTGGAAAAAAGTAACTTCAAAATGATACATAACACTTGCTTAACTTTGAAACGCTCAAAGTCACAGAGTTACTGAATTCTCTAAATATATGTATACAGAGTTTTTTAATGGACCAGAAATATACAAATTTAAAAATAGTGATTACTTCTGAATAAGAAGGAAAGGATTAGAATTTCTTTCCTTTCAGATCTCAGGAATAATTATATACAATAACTTTCATTGATTTCAACAGCATAATTTCAAAGAATGCTGACTGTTGTATAACCTGTGAAACCACCACTACACTAAAAATACAGGACATCTCGGTCCCCTCCAAGACTCCTTGTGCCCCTCTGCAACCTCTACATCCTTCAGGCAGCCAATGATCTCCTTGTCACTACAGTGTGTCCATAAAGTCATGGTGCACTTTTGACCGGTCACAGGAAAGCAACAAAAGACGATAGAAATGTGAAATCTGCACCAAATAAAAGGAAAACTCTCCCAGTTTCATACCTATTCAGTGCAGTTCGATGTGGGCTCACGCAGTTTAGGGCTCCTTAGGTAGCTATCCCGTATAGCCTCTACAGACTCGTCACTGACTGATGGCCTACCAGAACGGGGTTTCTCCACCAAACTGCTTGTTTCCTTCAACTACTTATCCCACCGAGTAATGTTATTCCTATATGGTGGTGCTTCATTATAAACGCGCTGATATTCACTTTGCATTTTGGTCATGGATTCGAATTTAGCGAGCCACAGAACACACTGAACTTTCCTCTGTACCGTCTACATCTCGACTAGCACGCGGCCGTGGGCTGCTCCGCTATATACACGGTGTTACATCATCATCTGCACATGTGCACATGCTGCCACATCATTCTACAGAAACTGGGAGGGTTTTCCTTTTATTTGGTGCAGATTTCACATTTCTATCGTCTTTTGTTGCTTTCCTATGACTGGTCAAAAGTGCACCATGACTTTACGGACACACTGTTTATTAGTTTGTATTTTATATAGCTCAAATTTTATATCTGTTTAAATGTAAAAACAAACCAAATTCCCCTAATAGTGTAACAGGAATAATTCAGTAGTCAATAATAAAAAACATTCTCAAGGTAGTTTAAAAAAATCCAATAAATGCTATTTATTAAAACATATTGGTTGAAAATAAAATGGCTCAAAAATAAATGTAGATATGGTATTTTTACTGTAAAGCAAACTAAAATTCAAGTAAAAATGCATCAACAAGGCAAAGATATTTTGTATCAATAAAATATAAATAAAAAGGAAAGTGGCATAATAGCCATGAATCTTCATGATGCTAAGTGACTTAAAATATATAAAATAACAAAATATATATAAAACAAAAGTAAAATTATATAAAATTCATCAGTCATGAGTAGAGATTTTAACATACCTTTTGCAGAGATCCACAGATTGAGTAAATACAAAAAGGACAGTATTTTTAAAACACAGCTAATGGTGATCTAATAAATGTAGAACATTTCAGTCATCAGAAAATATACTCTTTCTGAGGTCAGGGCATATACAAGAATCAACCAATAAAGCATAAATAAGTGGAACAACAGATGTTTCTCTCCTTCCTTCTCTTCTGAAATCAATACAAGAGAAACATAAATGTATTTTTTTCTCCCAGATTCTGTTTACAAATAAACAAGAGTTAAATGAAATGTAAGTACATATCCATAATGCCACCTAAATTTTCTAGTTAATTTAACACTATATTTATCTTCTATCTATTCGCCATTTATCTATTTTATATGCATTTCAAGTTGTAGATGTCAGTAGACTTCACCCCTAAACACTTGTGTTCATATTAACTAAAACTGAAACCAAAAAAATTACATTCAGTGAAATATACAAATCTCCAATGTACCAACAGATAGCTTCTTTTTTTCCTTCTTTTTCCAAGTGAGAGAAGGGGAGATGAGACAGACCTCCACATATACCCTGACTGGGATCCACCCGGCAATCCCCCATCTGGGGCCGCCAATGCTTGCAATGCTTGCTTTAGAATTTCATATAAGTGAAATCATAGTGTGTATTCTCTTCAGTAGAGCTTTGTTTACACTGAGCCTGAGATTCAGCTAGGTTTTGTGTTATCTGTAGTTAGTTCCTTTCTATGGTTGAGAAGTATTCCACTGTGTGGACGTACCAGTTCGTCCATTCTTCTGCTGATGGAGACTTGGGCTGTTTCCTGTTTGGAGCTACTATCAATATTCCTGTACAAGTATTTTCATGGACTTTTGTTTTCATTTTTCTTGGGTAGATAACGAGGACTAGAAATGCTGGGTCATGGGGTTAGGATATATTTACTTTTGTATGAACTGCCAGACCTTTATCCAAAGTGGATACACCAAGTACTACATTTTAAAAAGTATTACAGTTAATAGTGGTTATTGAGGGAAGAAGCTGAGGATAGCAGTAGACTTATGATTATTTATTCACATCTGTATTGTAAAAATTCAAAGAGTAGTGTACTTTTGTTATATTTTCATATAACAATGCTAAGAACAAAGTCAAGAATTCATATTCCACTTAAGACTAATTCAGGTTTCTTAGGTCAGCCTAAATCACTAACTCTTAAGTTCTAAGCAAAGGTCAGCAAACCATGGCTACTGCCAGTTTTTTTTATTTTTATTTTTATTTTTTAAAAAAATTTATTTATTTATTTCAGAGACAGAGCGAGAGTCAGAGAGAGGAATAGACAGGGACAGACAGGAACGGAAAGAGATGAGAAGCATCAATCATCAGTTTTTCATTGCAACACCTTAGTTGTTCATTGATTGCTTTCTCATATGTGCCTTGACCATGGGCCTTCAGCAGACCGAGTGACCCCTTGCTCAAGTCAGCAAGCTTGGGTCCAAGCTGGTGAGCTTTTTTTTTGCTCACACCAGATGAGCCCACGCTCAAGCTGGCGACCTCAGGGTCTCGAACCTGGGTCTTTCCACATCCTAGTCCGATGCTCTATCCACTGCGCCACCGCCTGGTCTGGCGCCAGTTTTTGCAAATAAAATATTGAGAAACAGCTACGCACATTACTGTACACATTGTCTGTAGCCACTTTCAAGCTACAATAGCAAAGCTAAGTAGCTGCCACAGACACTATATGGTTGGCAAAGCCTAAAATAGTTTCTGGTCCTTTATTTATTTATTTATTTATTTATTTTTCATTTTTCTGAAGCTGGAAACAGGGAGAGACAGTCAGACAGACTCCCGCATGCGCCCGACCGGGATCCACCCGGCACGCCCACCAGGGGTGACGCTCTGCCCACCAGGGGGCGATGCTCTGCCCATCCTGGGCGTCGCCATGTTGCGACCAGAGCCACTCTAGCGCCTGGGGCAGAGGCCACAGAGCCATCCCCAGCGCCCAGGCCATCCCTGCTCCAATGGAGCCCTGGCTGCGGGAGGGGACGAGAGAGACAGAGAGGAAAGCGCGGCGGAGGGGTGGAGAAGCAAATGGGCGCTTCTCCTGTGTGCCCTGGCCGGGAATCGAACCCGGGTCCTCCGCACGCTAGGCCGACGCTCTACCGCTGAGCCAACCGGCCAGGGCAGTTTCTGGTCCTTTAAAGAAAATGTTTGGCACCTTTGTTCTATAGCATTTGTATAGATTTTGTTTTTCATTTCAAAGTGACATTTGAAATTGTCTCATGCAACTTTTCTCATATTGAGGAAACCAAGGGATTTTAAATGAGTTACCTAAGCTGAGATGCAGATGTGGAACTAGAATTTACGTCTATAGTCCAAGCTGGGCTATCTTCTTAGTATATTTGTGTACTTCTAACATTCAAAGTAAAAAATACATACAGTATTATGCCAACAAAATCACTTTTACTATGATACCCTATCTGGAAACTTCAAACTGTATTTAGAAGTTTATTGGGACAGAATCACAGTGAGCTAAGTGGAATTATGCCTTTATGTACAAGTATCTCACTAATAAGACTTACAATGTGGACCTAGACCATTTGACCCACAATAGTCTCAACTTGAGTCCAAGCAATAGGTGAGTCACAAGTTGAAACTAAATGACTTTGTTCATCAGAAAAATAGTAAGTGCTTACTATATGGCTGGTAGCTGTTGTGGGGATATAAAATATAGATGTAAATCCTACTCTAAGAACATCTAGTTAATAGGAATATGTATAAGTAACTTTAATCCAGAAGACAAAATTTTAGGTGTCATAGGAGGTAAATGCAGTATTATATTCATGTGGGCATCATTAGCAAAAGCTCAGGGCAGACCTGACGCTAGAGTTAGGTCTGTGCAGAGGGAAGAACTCATGATGCAGAGAATGAAGGGCTTGGGAGAGGGAATGAGCAGGGCATTCCAGCCCAAAGGGCCTCACATACACCCACTTGGCTATGACATGTGGTGTATGGGAAGTAAGGTGGGAAATAACATGTTATAAGGTTAGAAATTGAGTTTTAAGCCAATAAGCCTGGAATGCCAGGCTGTGTGGAACTTACTTAAACCCTTTGAAAGAAGTGGGGATCCACAATTTTGGGGTACAGGGAATAGCATGATCAAAGCTACAGCCTCAGGCCCTGGCCGGTTGGTTCAGTGGTAGAGCGTCGGCCTGGCATGCAGGAGTCCCCGGTTCGATTCCCGGCCAGGGCACACAGGAGAAGCGCCCATCTGCTTCTCCACCCCTCCCCCTCTCCTTCCTCTCTGTCTCTCTCTTCCCCTCCTGCAGCCAAGGCTCCATTGGAGCAAAGTTGGCCCGGGCGCTGGGGATGGCTCTGTGGCCTCTGCCTCAGGTGCTAGAGTGGCTCTGGTTGCGGCAGAGCGACGCCCCAGGATGGGCAGAGCATCGCCCCCTGGTGGGCATGCTGGGTGGATCCCGGTCGGGCGCATGCGGGAGTCTATCTGACTGCCTCCCGTTTCCAATTTTGGAAAAAAAAAAACAAAACCCCCAAAAAACAACAAAAAAAGCTGCAGCCTCAGAAATAATCAAATAGCAGTGAGCTTACACTGGTTTAGGTCACAGTGATTCCAAATGATTCCTTGTATTTTTCTGGGGATACATTAGGAATTAAGAGCTCACCTTCCTTGAGTCAATAATACTATACCGTTTTTTTTTTCTTTTTTTGTGTTAGAGACAGAGTGAGTCAGAGAGAGAGGGACAGATAGGGACAGACATGAAGGAAGAGATGAGAAACATCAATTCTTCGTTGCGGCTCCTTAGTTGTTCATTGATTGATTTCTCCTATGTGCCTTGACTGGAGGGCCACAGCAGACCGAGTGACCCCTTGCTCGAGCCAGTGACCTTGGGCTCAAGCTGGTGAGTTTTGCTCAAACCAGAGGAGCCTGCGCTCAAGCTGACGACCTTGGGGTCTCGAACCTGGGTCCCCCGCATCCCAGTCCAACACTTTATCCACTGCACCACCGCCTGGTCAGGCAACAATACTATACTTTTGTTTTTAATTTTTCCTTTGATTTGAAAGAGAAACATCAACTTGTTGTTCCACTTAATTGTTCCATTTAGTTTTGCACTCATCTGTTGCTTCTCCAATGTACCTGACTGGGGATCAAACCCATGACCTTGGTGCGTCGGGATGCTGCTCTGTTCACTGAGTCTCCTGGTCAGGGCCAATAGTATACTTTTTTTTGTTTCCCAAAAGTATACTCTTTTAAAAAGCTGTAAAGTCAATGGCTATGTTAACTTGGAACAACTTTGAAAAAGTTACAAAAGCTCTTTATCTAGTGCTTCAAAATTTTTAATCAAAGACTTTGTAACAAAAGGCAAAGCCAGGCCTTGATAAAGAAGGGACATAGTTTAGTGGGAATGTTAGGGGCTAAGAAATTTCAAACAGGTGGTTAACATTACAAAGCTAGAAAAAATGAATACCCCAGACTCCCTGAATGTGTGCTTTCACAAAATATTCACAGGGGGGAGTGGGGGTTTTCAAGGTGAGTAGTTCAGATGTATGGACACAGAACCAGCATAATTCGGTCAGTTTTCGAGCCCAGATGACAAAAAGAAGAGCGGTGCTGTTTTCAAAAATTGCAAATATAAGAGCAGCTCAGAACTTGAGTTGAGCAAGGGGAAAGAGCTCTATTTATCAGGTGATATATAAGGTACTGGAGTTACCTCAGCCTCTCTCTCAGGTTTATGGGATATGCATGAAGCAACTGAAATCTGAGAGAGATGTTAAACCAAGCAGCAAAATCTGTAAGTGGCCCTGGCCGGTTGGCTCAGCGGTAGAGCGTCGGCCTAGCGTGCGGAGGACCTGGGTTCGATTCCCGGCCAGGGCACACAGGAGAGGCGTCCATTTGCTTCTCCACCCCTCCGCCGCGCTTTCCTCTCTGTCTCTCTCTTCTCCTCCCGCAGCCAGGGCTCCATTGGAGCAGGGATGGCCCGGGCGCTGGGGATGGCTCTGTGGCCTCTGCCTCAGGCGCTACAGTGGCTCTGGTCGCAAGATGGCGACGCCCAGGATGGGCAGAGCAACGCCCCCCTGGTGGGCAGAGCGTTGCCCCTGGTGGGCGTGCCGGGATCGGGCGCATGCGGGAGTCTGTCTGACTGTCTCCCTGTTTCCAGCTTCAGAAAAATGGAAAAAAAAAAAAAAAAAAAAAATCTGTAAGTGATCTTTGCAATTGTTTTGTGACAGTGCAAGGGAAGACAACAGAGAGAAGACAAGGCCAAAAACAGCACCTAGGAAATACATTTAGGAAACAGGAGAGGGAAGAGCAGATAGGAAGGAACCAGGAAAGAAATGCTTTAGAAATACGGAGATGAGTAAGGACATATACAGGGCCATTTTAAATGTGCCAGTTACTAGCCAAATAAAAGTATCTCATGCTTTGGATGGTTACTTCCAAAGTTATACCTTACCATACATAGTACCAGCAAAATACCACGAGGAAGCCACAAATAAGAGCCAACTCCATAAATGACTCAGTAAGAAAGCTTAAACAGATAATGTGGGAAGCTAAGTTAGAGAATTCTTTTCAGAAATATCAGTAATACCAGTCTCCCCTGTAAGGGAGGGGATGACGCTATTAAGCTCTCATTAAATTTGAGAGCAAGCAACTAATGAACAGCTAGATGAAGCAACTACTCTTTTCCCCCACATAATATCAATAAATAAAAAAACAAACACAAACAAACAAAACACAGAAACCTCTGGCCTTGGAGGAATTCTGAAGGCCTAAGAATTCTGTCACTGAGTGAATTTTGACAAGCCAAATCTGTGGGTTCAATGTTCTCACCTATGAAATGAGGGCACAGGGGTGGGTTAATGGTTTTCGAGCTTTTCTGACTGTGAGCCACAGTAAGAAATACATTTTACATTAGGGATATCAGTATATACAAAATACAGAAAAGTTTCACAAAACAGCATTTTTTCCATAGACTAAACTTTGATACTTTTACCATTCTATTTTATTATTTTAAAAAATGTTCACTGCAACACATGGCTGGACCACTAACTGCAGTTTAAATAACCCTGAATGATCTATCTTTCACTACTTTCATTCTAATTGTATTTAATGCCTTTAGGTTTAATACTAGCAATTTCAGCCACTAAGTGCAAAGTTTTCTTTGTTCTGTGTTTTCATAAATGGCAACGCTTTATTCCTGATGTATCCTTATTGTTTCGCTTAAGAAACCAGCTCTCCGTGCACTTTTGGTCACCTATACAGTGTGCATTAAAAGCTGTGAAAATCAAATGAAATGATTATATGTATTTAAGCATTTTAAACTGCTATAACCAAGTGTAAGATATCAGTCAAATATTCAAGTGGCTACACAAAATCTTTATATTTAGCTGTTTTAAATAAGGCAATGTGATATAACATGCATTATTTTCATCGTATCCCAAATGTAAATGGCAAAATTGTTTTTAAAACATGTATGCTTTTAATATATGTAATGATTTTGGAGAGAAACTTCAGATTATAAAGCAAATGTACCAAACACTTAAATTTAAAAAATAAAGCCAGGCCCTGGCTGGGTAGCTCAGTTGGTTAAGAGCACTGTCCTGATTTGTCAAGGTTGTGGATTCAATCCCCAGTCAGGGCACATACAAGACACACGAGTCAACCAATGATCAAGAGTCAAGCAATGAATGTATAAATAGGTAGAATGGTAAAGCAGTATTTCTCTCCTCCTTCCCCTTCTCTTTAAAATCAATCAATCAATGAAAACTTTAAAATATAAAAATAAAATCAGGAACATCTTAAATGAATGTCTTTATAAAACCCTCGGAGTAGAGAAGGCCTTTCTCTATATACCGGGAGACCCACAACTTGACCAAGATCAAAAAAAGATGTAATCATCCTTAACACCACTTACATTAAATTCAAAAGCAGCTGGGGAAAAAATTTTTGCACAGATGAGTTTTTTCTTAAAAATTTTAGCATGTTTTCAAAATGTAAGTTACATAAATTATACTTGACCTAGAAATTCTACCAATAGCAACATCTCAAGGATATAAATTTGTAAAAATTACACATAAAGATAAACGGAACAGGAGGAAGAGGGACCAGTACATACAAAGTACTGGTTTAAAAAAGCAAAAAACAAAACACAAAAAAACAGGAGACACTCATTTTTCCCTGGGTATCTCTATCTCCCCTGCATACATGAGGTGTACATGCTAATAATAAATTAGTTTAAAAAAATCAAAATACATACAAAAAAAATCACAGTACATGTAACTATGCAATAGAACACTAGTTGGTTATTAAAAATGGTGACAATAGATCTTTACTAACATGGGGAAATGACCACAATACATTCAAGAGTATAAAACACTATAATCACTTCATGCTAAAAAAAAAGTGGTATTGACATTTCTCAAATCTACCCAGATATATACCAGATATAGTAAAACTGGGCATCTGTGGGTGATGAGATCAGCCAGCTCATACAGTGCCTGTCCAGGCAGACCCCATAGGTTACAAAGCCTGGGTACCAAGACTATGGATTTTGGCCTCCACACACCGCTCCCCCACATGCCCTTGGAAGGATGCCCTTAAATTGAGATAATTGGGTAATAGATCATTTACACCAATTATTGCCATTCTGAACTGGCTTACTATTATTACATTAAACTGAAATTTATTATTTGTTTATAAGTGTAATACTGTGAAAGCTAATCCCAACTCATATTACTTCTACTGCCCTTTATAGAATGCCTTATGCTTTGATAATTTGTGCACGTTATCTATTTAAATGCACATACCAAACAAAATCTCTACTCCAACATCATATTAATACAAAGGTTAAATATAAGGAGCACTCCCTGAAGTAAGAAATGTCTTTTTAACACAAAGTGGAGCTGCTAATCACTGGAAATGGGGAGAAAGGAAGTTAGTATACAAAAAGCAATCCCTCTCCAAGACTCTAAAATTCCTTCAGCAGAAGTTAGTACACTTTAGAAACAATAATAATTGTTCACCATTTCCCCCCACCCCCCATTTAAAATACTCGGGATACAAGACGTATTTCCTCACCACACTAGTGGGTTCCTAAAAAACGTCATTTAAATAAAAATCGTGGGTGATTACCATGCAGTTAGGCAAGACATCTGTAAAATAATACCACCGCTGGACTAGGATTAAAGGAGAACTGGGTACTTTTCTTGGCTCTCTGGAATATGTAATTTTACACAAAGCAAAATCACAGCCTCTCCAGATCTTTTTTCCCCTTCTTCTCTATCGTAGGGGTTGAGCTAAAGAAACCCCAATGCCCCTTTCAGCTAGTGATAGGATTTAGTAAGCCCCTTTCCCATCCACTGGAGGAGCCGATTTCAGTCAGCAGCGACAATTTAAGTCGTGCCTAATTTACTCTCTTCACACTTCTCTTTAAAAAATGTGCCCAAATACTTCTCAATTCTAGTTATTCTCATCAGAAAAAAAGGTCTGTCAAGACCCACTTACTTTTCAAAAGGCCCACACACAAAAAAGTAAAATTAGTTTACTTAATCAATTGTTCGGAAATAAAGACACCCTAAAACAGCACTACACGGTAAATGGTTTAAACATTTCCTTTAAAACAAAGAACTCAACCACAGAAAAACTGCTAACATATACAACTATCACACGTTTCGAAGACACAAACATTGGGCTATTCAGACAGGGTTTACTTTCCCCCAAAGAAGCAATTTTTCTAAGAAAGAAACTTCTGTAATGAGAAAGAAATTAGGGAGGAACCAAGCTTGATTCAGAGTCTTCCCTGTCCAGATTCAAGTGCATTTTCCTGGACGGTGTACTTGTGTGATTAACTCACCGCGGCACTCATGCAACCCACACACATAACACTCACTCGCACTCTTCAGAACCTGTTGGGGTGGCAGCGTGGACGAGTCACAAGATAGCGGCGGGAGTGGAAATTTCCTCTCCCCGGGCGTGGGACAGGGTCTGGCTTCCCCGAAACGCTCGGCGCCGCCGGCGCCTCCGCCAGGCAGGCCCTCTCCCGGCCGACGCGCTCCGTACAAAGGAGGCCCGGGCGTTCGGCCCCCCACACGCTCGGGGCTTGGCTCCGGGCAGCGGTCCCCGGCTTCCGGCGCCGCTTGGGGCGGGAGGCCGGGGTAGCACGTGCGCTCTGGGCCGGGAGAGAAAAACCGGCGCGGCCGGGCCGGGGCTGCCCGCGGGCCCGCTGCCTCCGCCGCCAGCGACGGCCCTCCGGCCCCGCGAGAAATGAATGGGCCGCGCTCCGCCGCCCGGTTTCGAGTCTGGAGGCCCGAGGCGAAAAGCGCTGCGGGCGGCAGAGGCGGCTCCAGGGGTCCCCGCGCGGGGAGCCGCCTCCCGCTTTTTTTTTCCATTCGACCCCGCCCGATGCCCCCCGGACCGCGGCCGCCCCGGGCGCGGAACCGCCTCCCGCTCACCCCAGCTCTTGGCAGTGCGCCCCAGGAACTCTCCAGTGGTCGGGTTGTAGATGAAGAGCTTCCACTCGGCCAGGCTCTGGTTGAAGGACTTCTTGTCTTTCTTCGTCATGGTGTGTGTGCCGCCGGCGAGGTGAGCGGCGGCCGCGGGGGTGGAGGCGGCGAGGAGCGCGGCGGCGCGTCCCGGCTCAGGCGGCGCAGCCCGGCGACAGAGGCAGAAGGTGGACCCGCCGAAGAGACCTCCTCACCGCAGTGCGTACTCGACCCGACTGCGCCGCGCCAAGCCGGGATGCAGCTGAGGCCGCGGAAGCCTGACGTCTCCGCCCGCCACAGCCAATCCGCGCGCAGCCGCCGCCGCCGCCGCCGCTGCCGCCGCCACCACCGCCTGCCGCCCGCGGCTTGGCTCAGCCCCCGGCGGCGAGGACGCCCCGCTCCCCGCCCCGCCCAAGCCCTCCCGGACCCTCCCCTCCCGCCCCGCGATTCCTGGTTTGGCTACGGGAACGCTTCGGGCTCCCTCCACTCTGGTCAGAGGAAGCAGAAACAGCACAGAGCAACCCTAAAAATCTCGAAGGCTTAGTAAGAAGCAAATTTATAATAACAAGCAAAAGGTGGCGTCCCCCACCCGCAGGTTTCTCAAGAGGAGGAGTCTGGGGAGATGCTGCGGCCAGCCATCCTCTCGGCTGCTTGCCTGCGGCGGCGTGGGAGAAGCGAAGCACGGAAACGACTCCACTCTGCCTAAGACGTCCTCCCCCCAGAGGGGACTTAACCTTCCTCTCCCCAGCCTCCTCCCTAACCGTTTCCAGGAGCTCTTCTTTGGGCTCTATGACGTGACTAAAAGATAGTCTGCAGTATAGACTAGTGTATTATACATATACTGCTGCTTGGAGAATGTCTGTCCCTGGCTCTTTAGATGGATTTGACCAAGAATCTGAGGTGAATGGGAATGCCATTCTACAATAAATATACCAGTTTAAATTAAATGGAGTATATTTTTTCTCTAGAATTAATCAAAGAAGTCAATAGACAGTAATATTGTCCTGAGATTCCTGTCAATGAAAAGTCCTCTGCTTTTTCTTACAGACTGAGACTTTTTTTTTTAGCGACAGAGAGAGATAGACAGGGACAAACAGTAAGGGAGAGAGATGAGAAGCATCAACTCTTGGTTGCAGCACCTTAGTTCTTCATTCATTGCTTCCTCATGGGGCACGCTACAGCTGAGCCAGTGACCCTTTGCTCAAGCCAGGGAACTTGGTCTTCAAGCCAGCAACCATGGGGTCACATCTATGATCCCAGGCTCAAGCCTGTGACCTCGGAGTTTGGAACCTGGGTCCTCTACATCCCAGGCCTAAGCTCCATCCACTGTACCACTGCCTGGTCAGGCACAGATACTAAGACTCTTAATCCATAGGAAATCAGTTCATTTAGTCTTGATGCCTAAATAACACTCCCACTTTCTCATCTTTTCCACTGTAGTGAATGCTCCCCTTGGTAGGAGCTGAGGATGCAGTCCATCTTTTCCTACACGTGATGGAGCTGATGAGTACTGTGCTCTGTGACTGTTGTGACACGATTGAAAGATTTCAGTAGGAGTTTGGGCAGAGGGTGAGTGTTTTTTTTGGGGGGAGGAATGGAGCACTGCCTCTATTTTATTAGCAAATAAAAAATTATGAATGAAGAAATGTAGACCATATCTTAGTGTTTGGAATGATGCATTATAATTCACCTGGAAGTTTAAACAACCTGCACGTGCTAAAGGCCTATATGGATAACGAAATTTTAGCATTTCTTATTTCCTCACTTTGCTTATTAAAGCAAGGAAGTAGGAATTACGTCTCCCACAAATGAAAAAGAGATAGATCATCTTCCTGGAGCGCCAAGGTTGCTATGGTCTCTGAGGTCTCTAGCTCCATCCACCCGGAGGTCCTGGGTTGGAGTCCTGGGTCAGGGCACAAATGAGAAGCAATCAGTGAGTGCTCAACTAAGTGGAACAATGAGTTGATGCTTCTCTCTCTTTCTCCCTTCCTTTCCCTCAAAAACAAACAAAAAAATGATCTCCCTAACCCACACATTAGCAAATTTATGCTAATGACCTTGGGAATAGCCCAAATCCAGTTACTTTTCTGAGCCCGTAACATCAAAAGATCTGTAGAAGCATTTTGTAAAGACTGGTGTGAAATTAGTATTAGAAATAGCAAAACATTGTGCAACTAGACTATAATGTATTTCTTTAGTTCCTAAGCAAGGTTGAAATAGAATTTAGGAATACTGTAGAAGAAGATAACTATTTTTTTTCAAATTATTGACTTTATTATAGTTTCTGTGTATTTCAACCCATTAAAAAAAAAAGGTAGCCACAGGAAAAGAAGAAGAAGAAGAAAGCTGGACAAAATGCTGAACAGTGGAAAGTGCAACAAGATTGCATGTGGAGTTCTTATAAAACAATCTTTTAAATATGTATTTTATTGTTTCTACCAACTTGACAAATTTGTCAAGTAGTTAACTATTTTTATCTCATTAAAAATTTAACTACAAGTTAGAAGAAAGCTAATGATGGTACAGTTGATAATGGGCTTTTTAGTTGTGGGAAGAGGGAAGATGTAGAGTCTGTTTGGAATAAAATATGAAATCCATCTGCTTTATTTATTTTGGGTGTGTGTGTGCTCCCGCTAATAACAATGACACTTTGAGAAATAATTTCTTGGCACACACAAAGAAAACATGGTAAGCAAGAACATTATGAAATAATGTTTCAAAGATATCGAATGCTGTCAGAGATTGGTAGTTTGTATATCTTTAGTGGTGATTAATATGACTTCCGTATTTAATGCTTTGTGGTTTTCCAAATAAGGATTTAAATACAAATATAATTTAGTAGTTCCAAAACCCATGCCTAGTTTAATATAGTAGCTAGATCCAATAGATTTCAGTTTGGAAAAAATTTTATATTCTACTCCAAAACATGGGAACAATTTGTTTCTGATCTATGATACTTGAACATTACCTGGAAGAGAAAATACTGAGTATATTGGGGGATAGTAGACTACCAAGTATGAGTACATTTAATATATATATATATATTAGTGAGAGACAGAGATGACAGATAGGGACAGCCAGACAGGAAGAGAAAGAGATGAGAAGCATTAATTCTTCATTGTGGTACCTTAGTTGTTCATTGATTGCTTTCTTATATGGGCCTTGACCAGGAGGATCCAGCCAAACCTGTGATCCTTTGCTCAAGCTAGTGACTTTGGGCTCAAGCCAGCCACCATGGGGTCATATGTATGATCCCAAGCTCAAGCTGGCAACCCCGCCCTCAAGCTGGTGAGCCAGTGCTCAAGCCAGCAACCCCAGCTTGGTCCTCTGGTTGGTGAACTTGGTCCTCTGCGTCCCAGGCTGATGCTCCATCTACTGTGCCACTGCCTGGTCAGGCTAATGTAAAATTTAATTACAACTTTATTCCCTGCAAGGTTGTTTTACTATAACTAAGGCTCTCTTTTAAATGAGAAGTTACTGCTATCTCTGTCACAATTGGTCAGCACGTTAGGCTGCTAACTGATAGGCTGGTGATTAGGTTGGTGACTTGAGTCCCCCAGGGACACATCTGGCATTGTTAAGGAAGCGAATCTTTTGTGGCTCTTCGTCCTCTGCAGTCTCTCTCAGCTATTACCTGTGAGAGGCCTCTTCCACTAAAAGAGAAATTATTTTGCCAGATAGATGATGGAATTTAGCATGATTTTAAAGTATATTCCATACAATATTTGAGACAACATAGACTAAAAGAAATGATTCTTGTCCATCTGAAATTCAAGTTGAACTGAATATCCTGTATGTTTATCTGCTAAATCTGGCTACACTGCATGTAGAGGATGCCTACAAATCCCACTGGAAGTCCTAGGCCCTGCGCCACTTGCTCAGTATCATTTCTTCCTTACTCTTCACAAATACCCTAAAGAAAGAGGTATTATTTTCCTAATTCTGTAAACAAGGAAACTGAGGTTTACTGAAATTAAGTAACTGGTGCATGGTCAAATAACAGCACATAGATTCAAATGCCTATCTCCTCCCTGACCTCAGTAGTGAATGATGGCAGAGCTCTAGGGAAATTTCAGGAAGCTGAAGGAGGCGGAATTTAGAGAAATAGCTGTCGGCCACTGATTGAGTGTACGCTTCAGTCAGCAGGATACATTTTCTGTTCAGTGGGCATAAACATGATATTTGCTAAAAGTTTTAATTTATTTCTGAAGTTTAGAATCATGTATACAGAAAAAAATATTTCAGTTCTTATAGCAGCATCTGATTTGTAACTGGGTGTTTTGTTTTTTTTTTTAGTTTTTTTTAAATTTTTTTATTTATTCATTTTAGAGAGGAGAGAGAGAGAGAGAGAGAGAGAGAGAGAGAGAGGAGAGACAGAAAGAGAGAAGGGAGGGAGGAGCTGGAAGCATCAACTCCCATATGTGCCTTGACCAGGCAAGCCCAGGTTTTGAACCGGCGACCTCAGCATTTCCAGATCGACGCTTTATCCACTGCACCACCACAGGTCAGGTGTAACTGGGTGTTTTAACTGTTGTGATTCTGGTATTGAATCACTGAAAGGCTATTATTTGTCACTCAGAGAATAGATATTAGAATGTCCTCGGAAATAGTCCTTCCCCACAAGCAGCGGCTATAATTGTGTTGGCATTTGATTGTATCTGAGAAACACAGTTGAGAATACAACATATTCCTCCTCACCACAGAAAATGTACTTTTCCACACGTTGGTTTAATATTTTTATCCTTTTTTTTTTTTTTTTTTAATAAATTTTTATTAATGGTAATGGGATGACATTAATAAATCAGGGTACATATATTCAAAGAAAACATGTCTAGGTTATTTTGTCATCAAATTATGTTGCAAACCCCTCGCCCAAAGTCAGATTGTCCTCCGTCACCCTCTATCTAGTTCTCTGTGCCCCTCCGCCTCCCCCTAACTCTCTCCCTCCCTCCCTCCCATGTCCTCCCTCCCCCCCCACCCTTGGTAACCACCACACTCTTGTCCATGTCTCTTAGTCTCATTTTTATGTTCCACCAATGTATGGAATCATGTAGTTCTTGTTTTTTTCTGATTTGCTTATTTCACTCCTTATAATGTTATCAAGATCCCACCATTTTGCTGTAAATGATCTGATGTCATCATTTCTTATGGCTGAGTAGTATTCCATAGTGTATATGTGCCACATCTTCTTTATCCAGTCTTCTATTGAAGGGCTTTTTGGTTGTTTCCATGTCTTGGCCACTGTGAACAGTGCTGCAATGAACATGGGGCTACATGTGTCTTCACGTATCAATGTTTCTGAGGTTTTGGGGTATATACCCAGTAGAGGGATTGCTGGGTCATAAGGTAGTTCTATTTGCAGTTTTTTGAGGAACCACCATACTTTCCTCCATAATGGTTGTACTACTTTACATTCCCACCAACAGTGAATGAGGGTTCCTTTTTCTCCACAGCCTCTCCAACATTTGCTATTACCCGTCTTGTTGATAATAGCTAATCTAACAGGGGTGAGGTGGTATCTCATTGTAGTTTTGATTTGCATTTCTCTAATAACTAATGAAGCTGAGCATCTTTTCATATATCTGTTGGCCATTTGTATCTCTTCCTGGGAGAAGTGTCTGTTCATGTCCTCCTCCCATTTTTTTATTGGATTGCTTGTTTGTTTGTTGTTGAGTTTTATGAGTTCTTTGTAAATTTTGGATATTAGGCCCTTATCTGAGCTGTCGTTTGAAAATATCAGTTCCCATATAGTTGGCTGTCTGTTTATTTTGATATCAGTTTCTCTTGCTGAGCAAAAACTTTTAATTCTGATGTAGTCCCATTCATTTATCTTTGCCTTCACTTCTCTTGCCATTGGAGTCAAGTTCATAAAATGTTCTTTAAAACCCAGGTCCATGATTTTAGTACCTATGTCTTCTTCTATGTACTTTATTGTTTCAGGTCTTATATTTAGGTCTTTGATCCATTTTGAATTAATTTTAGTACACGGGGACAGGCTGTAGTCGAGCTTCATTCTTTTGCATGTGGCTTTCCAGTTTTCCCAACACCATTTGTTGAAGAGGCTTTCTTTTCTCCATTGTGTGTTGTTGGCCCCTTTATCAAAGATTATTTGACTATATATATGTGGTTTTATTTCTGGGCTTTCTATTCTGTTCCATTGGTCTGAGTGTCTATTTTTCTGCCAATACCATGCTGTTTTGATTATCGTGGCCCTATAATATAGTTTAAAGTCAGGTATTGTAATACCCCCAGCTTCATTCTTTTTCCTTAGGATTGTTTTGGCTATTCGGGGTTTTTTATAGTTCCATATAAATCTGATGATTTTTTGTTCCATTTCTTTAAAAAATCTCATAGGGATTTTGATGGGAATTGTATTAAATTTGTATATTGCTTTGGGTAATATGGCCATTTTGATTATATTTATTCTTCCTATCCAAGAACAAGGAATATTTTTCCATCTCATTGTATCTTTTTCGATTTCCCTTAACAATGCTTTGTAATTTTCATTATATAGGTCCTTTACGTTCTTTGTTATGTTTATTCCTAGGTATTTTATTTTTTTTGTTGCAATCGTGAAGGGGATTATTTTTTTGAGTTCGTTTTCTAATATTTCATTGTTGGCATATAGAAAGGCTATGGACTTTTGTATGTTAATTTTGTATCCTGCGACCTTACTGTATTGGTTTATTGTTTCTAATAATCTTTTTGTGGAGTCCTTCGGGTTTTCGATGTATAGGATCATATCATCAGCAAAAAGTGATAGCTTTACTTCTTCTTTTCCGATATGGATGCCTTTTATTTCTTTGTCTTGTCTGATTGCTCTGGCCAGAACTTCTAGCACCACGTTGAATAAGAGTGGAGAGAGTGGACAACCCTGTCTTGTTCCTGATTTAAGGTAGAAAGTCGTCAGTTTTATGCCGTTTAATAGGATGTTGGCTGATGGTTTATCATATATGGCCTTTATCATGTTGAGATATTTTCCTTCTATACCCATTTTGTTGAGAGTCTTAAACATAAAATTGTGTTGTATTTTATCAAAATCCTTTTCTGCATCTATTGATAAGATCATGTGGTTTTTGTTCTTTGTTTTGTTGATATGGTGTATTACGTTAACCGTTTTGCGTATGTTGAACCATCCTTGAGATTCTGGGATGAATCCCACTTGATCATGATGTATTATTTTTTTAATATGTTGTTGTATTCGGTTTGCCAGTATTTTGTATAGTATTTTAGCATCTGTATTCATTAGAGATATTGGTCTGTAGTTTTCTTTCTTTGTGCCATCCTTGCCAGGTTTTGGTATGAGGGTTATGTTGGCCTCATAAAATGTGTTTGGAAGTATTGCTTCTTCTTCAATTTTTTGGAAGACTTTGAGTAGAATAGGAACCAAGTCTTCTTTGAATGTTTGATAGAATTCACTAGTATAACCGTCTGGGCCTGGACTTTTATTTTTGGGGAGATTTTTAATAGTTTTTTCTATTTCCTCCCTGCTGATTGGTCTGTTTAGGCTTTCTGCTTCTTCATGACTCAGTCTAGGAAGGTGGTATTGTTCTAGGAATTTATCCATTTCTTCTAGGTTGTTGTATTTGGTGGCATATAATTTTTCATAGTATTCTACAATAATTCTTTGTATTTCTATGATGTCTGTGGTGATCTCTCCTCTTTCATTTTGGATTTTATTTATTTGAGTCCTGTGTCTTTTTTCCTTGGTGAGTCTTGCCAAGGGTTTGTCAATTTTGTTGATCTTTTCAAAGAACCAGCTCCTTGTTTTATTGATTTTTTCTATAGTTTTTCTGTTCTCTATTTCATTTATTTCTGCTCTGATTTTTATTATCTCCTTTCTTCGGCTGGTTTTGGGTTGTCTTTGTTCTTCTTTTTCTAGTTCCTTAAGGTGTGAAGTTAAGTGGTTTACTTCGGCTCTCTCTTGTTTGTTCATATAGGCCTGAAGTGATATGAACTTTCCTCTTATTACTGCTTTTGCTGCATCCCAGAGATTCTGATATGTCGTATTTTCATTTTCATTTGTCTGTATATATCTTTTGATTTCTGCACTTATTTCTTCTTTGACCCATTCATTTTTTAGAAGTATGTTGTTTAGTTTCCACATTTTTGTGGGTTTTTCCCCCTCTTTTTTGCAGTTGAATTCTAGTTTCAAGGCTTTATGATCAGAAAATATGCTTGGTACAATTTCAATTTTTCTAAATTTGCTGATATTGTCTTTGTGGCCCAACATATGGTCAATTCTTGAGAATGTTCCATGTACACTAGAGAAAAATGTATACTCTGTCGCTTTGGGATGAAGTGTCCTGTAGATGTCTATCATATCCAGGTGTTCTAGTGTTTCGTTTAAGGCCACTATATCTTTATTGATTCTCTGTTTGGATGACCGATCTAGAGCCGTCAGTGGTGTATTGAGGTCTCCAAGTATGATTGTATTTTTGTTAGTTTTTGTTTTAAGGTCAATAAGTAGCTGTCTTATATATTTTGGTGCTCCTTGGTTTGGTGCATATATATTAAGGATTGTTATGTCTTCTTGATTCAACTTCCCCTTAATCATTATGAAATGACCATTTTTGTCTCTGAGTACTTTTTCTGTCTTGTAGTCAGCATTATTAGATATGAGTATTGCTACACCTGCTTTTTTTTGGGTGTTGTTTGCTTGGAGTATTGTTTTCCAGCCTTTCACTTTGAATTTGTTTTTATCCTTGTTGCTTAGATGTGTTTCTTGTAGGCAGCATATAGTTGGATTTTCTTTTTTAATCCATTCTGCTACTCTGTGTCTTTTTATTGGTAAGTTTAATCCATTTACATTTAGTGTAATTATTGACACTTGTGGGTTCCCTACTGCCATTTTATAAATTGCTTTCTGTTAGTTTTGTATCTAGTTTGATTGTTCTCTTTTGTTTTTCTATCATTTGTTTTTGTTTGTTTGTGTTCCATACTTCTTTCCTCTGTTGCTACCTTTTTTAAGTCAAGTGTTTTTGTGGTGGTTTTTTTAAGGGTGGTTACCATTAAGTAATGAAAAGGGTACCTACCATATTCATTGTAGTACCCTATCTTATAAGTATTTCTGCACTTCATCGTCCTTTGCTACTGTTAATCTCCATCCTCTCCCCCCTTTTTTTCCTTTGTTGTCACAGTTTAAGTTTGGTTTTATTGTGTTCTTGGTGGAGCTGTTACTTGTGGTGTTGTTTTCTTTTGTTCTTTGAATCTGGTTGGAAAACCCCCCTTAGTATTTCCTGGAGTGGGGGCTTTCTGTTGATAAATTCTCTCATCTTTTCTGTATTTGTGAATGTTTTTATATCTCCTTCATACTTGAAGGATAGCTTTGATGGGTATAGTATTCTTGGCTGAAAGTTCCTCTCTTTCAGGGCTTTAAATATTGGGGTCCACTCTCTTCTAGCTTGTAGAGTTTCTGCTGAGAAATCTGATGATAATCTAATAGGCCTTCCTTTATATGTTGTACTCTTCTTTTCCCTGGCTGCCTTGAGAATTTTTTCTTTGTCATTGGTTTGTGTCATCTTTATTATGATGTGCCTTGGAGTGGGTTTGTTGGGGTTAAGAAAACTTGGTGTTCTGTTTGCTTCTTGAATTTGAGGCTTTAGTTCCTTCCACAGGCTTGGGAAGTTCTCGTCTATTATTTGTTTGAGTATATTCTCCATTCCATTTTCTTTCTCTTCTCCCTCTGATATACCTATTATTCTTATATTATTCTTTCTGATGGAGTCAGACAATTCCTGTAGGGCTTTCTCATTTTTTATTATTCTTGAGTCTCTTTCTTCTTCTCTCTGTTGTGCCTCAAGTTGTTTGTCTTCTATTTCACTAATCCTATCTTCAATCTGGGCTGTTCTGTTAGCTAAGCTTGTTACCTCGTTTTTCAGCTCATGAATTGAGTTTTTCATTTCTGTTTGATTTGTTTTTATAGTTTCAATTTCCTTGGTAATATATTCTTTGTGTTCATTGAGTTGTTTTCTGATCTCCCTATATTGCCTTTCTGTGTTTTCTTGTATATCTCTGAGTATTTTTAAAATTTCTAGTTTAAATTCTCTGTCATTTAGCTCCAAGGCTTCCAATATGTTAAGTCTTTTCTCCATAGATTTTTCCACATCTATTTGTGTTACCTCTCTTTCTTTTGTATCCATAATATTCGATTTCCTCTTTCTTATCGGCATCTGAGGGTGGTCTTATTGATAGCACTAATTAGAATTAATAAAGAGTAAAAAGAAAAAAAAAAAAAAAAAAGGGTAAAACACCCCACAAAAAAAAACAGTAATAATTTATTATTTCCCCCTTTTTTCTCTCTTCTCTTTCCCTCCTCTCCCCTCCTCAGGGAAATATTGTGCCTATAATGGAGGGCCTGATTTGGGGTGAAGAGTTCAAGGGGCAAAAAAAGGGAGTAGGGACCTACTAAATGCAAAAAAAAAAAAAAAAAAAAAAAAAAAAAGGAAGAAAATCTTTGACAAGCATAAGATGATTTGCTTGTAAGTGATGGTCAACTAAGAGATATAATGAGAGGGATAAGAGGGAATCAGAAAAAAGGACCAAAAAAGAATAATAAAGAAGAAAAAATAAAAATAATAAGTAAAAATCTGTTGTATTAAGTGGAGCGAAGACTAAATACAATGGAGACCTTGGGTTGGGAGGACCCAAAATGCCACAAAAATAAACAAACAAGAGAAAAAAAAAATAAAAACAAAAGCAAAAAAGAGAAATAAAACCAAAAAAAAGCCTTGAGTCCCAAATTAACTAATTTGTTCGTGATTGAGGATTATATGGGAGGAAAGTAAAATGAGAAAAGAAAAAACGAATAGAAAGGAAAAAATAAGAAAAAGAGAAAAACGAAGGAAGAAATAAAATAGGAGGAGAAAAAAACAAAATAAAGCAAGACAAAAAAAAAAACAAAAGAGGAGAGAGTGAGAGTTAAGTGTTTTGGAGTATAACCTTAAAGGAGGGTGAGGATGAAGAAGAAAAATAAAATGCAACACTCATGGGTAGTGTAGTTCAAGAAAGGGGAAGCATAAGATGGGCAGAGAATAGAAGGACCGAGGTGGAGGAAATAAAGGCAAAAAGATAGAAGAAACAAGCAACAACAACAACAACAAAAAAAAATTAGTGGATCAAGTTGTAAAGTCTGTGGGTTTTTCTTGATTTTGAGAGGTTAACTTCTTCCTTTTTCTTTTCTCTCCCTCTTCCTAGTCGGTGACTCTGTACCCCAGGCTCTGCCCCTGTGTCACTCTTAGTTAGGGATTTGCAGTTGATGGGATTCTATGGCAATGTCATATAATTGGCTTTAGTCTTGCTGGAAGTAAAGGCTTGTTGGCGTTTGCAGGGTCCAACGATGAGAGAGTTTGCTTTCCTGGATTCTCTCTCCTAGTCCCCCCTTTCTGAATTAGCAGCCTGGTGATCCAGCTATAAGGCTGCAACTGCTTCTGCCTGGGGAGTAAGAGGCTCAAAGAGCTGGGAAATCCCCACTCTATCCCCACTCAGTGCAAGGCTTTGGGAAAGGCTCTGAGAGTCAGGGCCTCCAGTGTAATCAGGCGGGGGTGGGAGTCAATTGTTGTCAAGGTGACTGTTCAGCGCCTATCATTTAGTTGGACCTCTCAACCCAGGCTTTCCACACTTTGTAGCCTGTTTTTGCAGGGAAGAAGAGGCACTAGTCTCTGCTTACGACTAGTGTAGTATAGACCTTATTATCTGCCAAGTCCTTCTTGTTAGCGTTTATCCCTGAATATGGAGGCTCTATCAATCAGAAGTTGCCCCCGCCCCTTTAGCGAGAGGCACTAAAAAATATCACGCCTTTTGTCTTGGATCGCTGAACTGAGAGAGATCTTATCAATTAGAACCGAGGGTGCGCAGATTTTATGGGTTAAGCTAATTTCAGTGATTGGGTCGCAGCTGTGTTTCCGAAGGTATTTTAGGCTGCCTGCGCGCACCCCTCCCCCAACGCTTGATTGTTAGCTTGAATGGCTGGGTGAGGTGCCCCGCCCACGGAGAGAATCTCCCAAGCCTCTCCCGATCGCCCCGCCGCTGGCGGCTGGACCGCACCAGGCGCAGGATAATGGAGCCCCCTGGGTGTGCGGGCCAGTAGGGCGCCCTGGGCGCGTGGAATGCCCAAGGCACGCGCGCGAATGGGGCGCTCAGGGCACCGGTGGCCGGCGACCCCCACTCGCAGTGTGCGGGCCGCTGGGAACGTCAGCAGTGCTCAACCGGACTGGGCGCGCGCGCGGCGGCTCGTGGCGGCCACTCCACAGTGGTGGTTCGCGGGGGCTCGCGGCAGCTCGCGGTGGCGGTTCGCGGGGGTTCGCGGCGGCTCGCGGGCTCGCGGCGGCTCGCGGTCGGCCGCTCGCGGCGGCTTGCGGTTCCCAAGTATATGGGCTGACTCACCCCGGGCGCACTCCCTGGTGGCTTGAATGAGCGTCGCTGCGGTAGCTTCCTCCACACCCTGGTCTCTCAGATTCAAGTGATAACAGTCCTTTTGCTTTCAGTTTGTGTGGAACTCCGGAATGCTCCGAGGATAAATTTTTCTGTTTCTAGTTGATAAATTTGTTGTGATTTAGGGGAGAGCTGTCGGACGCGCTTCTCACGGCGCCATTTCCGTGACGTCACTGATATTTTTATCCTTTAACCAGCAGCATCTCTATATCCTTTGCAGATTGAAGGGCAGACACCTGCATTATTGATCATCTTAAATCAAATAAATAAGTAAAGCATGAGCACAGTGTCTGGCACAGAAAGTGCTCTGTAAATGGTAAAGTTTTTGTTATCATTTTTAATTCTGTCATCCACAGTGTTAGGTATTTTATGAAAAAGTGTATGTTATCTAACAGGATAACTTACTAAATGAAAAATAAATTTAAATAATCAAATCAATGTAAAAGATTATTAGGCCCTGGCCGGTTGGTTCAGCAGTAGAGCGTTGGCCTGGCGTGCGGGGGACCCGGGTTCAATTCCCGGCCAGGGCACATAGGAGAAGTGCCCATTTGCTTCTCCACCCCCCACTCCTTCCTCTCTGTCTCTCTCTTCCCCTCCCGCAGCCAAAGCTCCATTGGAGCAAAGATGGCCCGGGCGCTGGGGATGGCTCCTTGGCCTCTGCCCCAGGCGCTAGAGTGGCTCTGGTCACGGCAGAACGACGCCCCAGAGGGGCAGAGCATCGCCCCCTGGTGGGCAGAGCTTTGCCCCTGGTGGGCGTGCCGGGTGGATCCCGGTCGGGCGCATGCGGGAGTCTGTCTGACTGTCTCTCTCCGTTTCCAGCTTCAGAAAAATACAAAAAAAAAAAAAAAAAAAAAGATTATTTAATTAATAGTTTGGTTATAACATTTACAGGAGTGGGTGGAGGTTTAGGTGAAGCAAGAACGACAGAATGTTGATATTTATTAAAGCTGGGTGGTAGTTATTTAAGGCTTATTATATTTTGTTTACTTTGTATATCCTTGAAATATTCCATAAAACACATTTTTAAAAATTGGGGCTGCCTGAACAGTGGTGGCGCAGTGGATAGAGTGTCAAACCAGGACACTGAGGTCCCCAGTTCAAAACCCCAAGCTTGCTGGCTTGAGTGTGGGCTCATCAGCTTGAGTGTGGGCCCATTGACATGATCCCAAGGTTGCTGGCTTGAATCCCAGGGTCACGGGCTTGAGCCCAAGGTCGCTGGTTTGAGCAAGGGGTCACTGGCATAGCTTAAGTGCCCCAGTCAAGGCACGTATGGGAAGCAATCAGTAAACAACTAAAGTGCTGCAACTATGAGTCGATGCTTCTCATCTCTCTTCACCCTCTCTCTCTCTTTCTGTCTCTCTCTCTCTCTAAAAATATAACCATGCATTACAGTAGCACAAGTGCCTTGTCTCTTGCTTTGGACCTCTGCCTAAAAATTACTGGAAGTGGACTCAACTGCTCCTGCCCACTGGTGGATCCTGAACCTGTGCTGGGTACTGCAAATGCACTTCCTGCAAGAAGAGTTGCTACTCTTGCTGCCTTGTGGGATGTGTCCAGAGCTGTGTCTGTGAAGGAGGATCCAAGATGTAAATACAGCAATGTGTCAAACCTGCATTTGTTTATTTCGTTCTACCCTGACTTATTTGTCACATTCCCTTTTCCATGAAATATATGAAGGATAAAAAAGCAGTTGACTTATAAAAAGAAATTGGGGGCAAAGTATAGGCAATTTTCCTGATGCACATTTTCATGGTTCACTCTGTTAAAAACAACCAAAAGAAGTTGCAGATTTAATGTTTTTTATAAGAACTATTAAAGGCCTTGGCTGGTTTGCTCAGTGGTAGATCATCGGCTTGGCATGTGGATGTCCTAGGTTTGATTCCTGGTTAAGCACACAGGAGAAGTGGCCATCTGCTTCTTCACCCCTTCCCCTGCCCCCTTATCTCTCTCTCTTCACCTCCTGCAGCCATGGCAATTGGTTTGATCGCATTGGCCCAGGTGCTGAGGATAATAGCTCCGTAGAGCCTCTGCCTTAGGCACTAAAAATAGCTCAGTTGTGAGAATTGCCTAGATGGGCAGAGCATTGGCCCCAGATGGGGGTTGCTGGGTGGATCCCAGTCAGGGTGCATGAGGGAGTCTGTCTATCTCCCCTCCTTTCACTTGGAAAAGAAGAAAAGAAAAATAAAACTATTAAAAAGAAAAAGCTGACCACATAATAAACAAATAGTTCTGGAAACATAAGACAATTTTGTATTCTAATTAGTGATCAAGGTAATTTGAGATGCTATTATATCCAGAAAAAAATATATATGCAATTGGAGACATAAAAGATTTATTGAAAATTTAATATATAATTAGTTCCTAAACTAAACTTTAAAAAATCAATGTAAGAGGCCCTGGCCGGTTGGTTCAGCGGTAGAGCGTCGGCCTGGCGTGTGGGAGACCCGGGTTCGATTCCCGGCCAGGGCACATAGGAGAAACGCCCATTTGCTTCTCCACCCCCACCCCCTCCTTCCTCTCTGTCTCTCTCTTCCCCTCCAGCAGCCAAGGCTCCATTGGAGCAAGGATGGCTCGGGCGCTGGGGATGGCTCCTTGGCCTCTGCCCCAGGTGCTGGAATGGCTCTGGTCGCAGCAGAGCGACGCCCCGGAGGGGCAGAGCATCGCCCCCTGGTGGGCAGAGCTTCGGCCCTGGTGGGCGTGCCGGGTGGATCCCGGTCGGGTGCATGCAGGAGTCTGTCTGACTGTCTCTCCCCGTTTCCAGCTTCAGGAAAAAAAAAAAAAAAATCAATGTAAGAGCTGAAAGAAAAGGTCAATGAAATCTTCCAAGAGTAAATAAAGCAAATTGGCAGAGGGAAAGAAATAGTTTTTAAAATCCAAAGACTGTAGTCTAGGAAAAACAATAGTCAACTAATAGTTTCAGAAGGAGACAAGAAAATGGGAAGGAGAAAATTATGAGAGAAATAATGAGAGAGAAAATGTCTTAGAGTTAAGGAAAAATAGGAACCTTCAGACTGAAAGTACCTACTGAGTGACAAGCAAAATAAAAATAGACCCATACTTAATTATATAACCTTTTAATCTTATAGTACATCAAATACTAAGAGAAGATCCTAAAAGCTTCCCAAGAACAAATAATAGGTCAACTACAATAGAACAGAAATCTGAGCCCTGGGAACACTGGTTGGTGGTACAGTGGGTAGAGCGTCATTCTGGAGTGCTGAGGTCATCACCTCGATCGTGAGGGTGCCGGCTTGACCCTGAGGTCAGTAGTTGGAGCCCTGTTCAGGGCACTAGTGGGAGGCAATCAAAAAAGAACAGGAATCTGATTGGCACCAGTCTTCTCATCAACAACAGTCAATGCCAGAAGACAGTGAAGCACTGTCTTCAGAATTTTGAGGCTCAGCATACCACTGCCAGCCAAGCTGTCATTCAGCTGTAAGGGTAAAATAAAGACAAGTTCAGATACATAAGAACTCAGAAAATCCACCTTCTCACTAATCTTTTTTTTTTTAATCAGTTGTGAATGGACCAGTAAAAAGAAGAAGGAGTTGCTCTGGCTGGATAGTTCAGTTGATTAAAGCATCATCCAGAAATGCAGAGGTTGCGGGTTCGATCCCTCGTCAGGGCACATACAGGAACAGATTGATGTTTCCATCTCTCTCTTTCTCCCTTTCTACCTAAAATCAATTAAAAACAAAGAGAGAAAAAGGAATCCAAGAATGAGGAAAACCTGGAATCCTAGAAACACTAGTCCTAACCGAGGAGTGCAATGAAGGGGAAGCCTTGAATGACAGCTGTACAGCAGGGCAAGGGAGCGACTGGTTTGGAATGGACAAGAATGTCTTCAAGCAGAAAACTGATTCCATGCCACAGACACAGGGATTAAGATTGTGGATAAATCTAGTCATATGGTTAAGGCAGAAGGAAAGGGGAAAGCAATCGAAAACATCAAAAAATTGTTCCAATTATAAAGCAAACTAAAATGTGGTCTTATTTTGAGCAACTAATGAAGTGTTTGAAAATGTAATTATTTGATTTTTACGTTTGGAGCAGCCTTATCTATTGATACAGGCTAGTGGTATAGATTTGCCTTTTCTATGCTAACTGATGCATTTTGTTGAACAGTGAGTACTGGCTACAGAATCAAAATGGTGTAATTGCTTTGTATTGCCCTTTTTTTTTTTTTTTTTTTTTTTTCATTTTTCTGAAGCTGGAAACAGGGAGAGACAGTCAGACAGACTCCCGCATGCGCCCGACCGGGATCCACCCGGCACGCCCACCATGGGGCGACGCTCTGCCCACCAGGGGGCGATGCTCTGCCCATCCTGGGCGTCGCCATGTTGCGACCAGAGCCACTCTAGCGCCTGAGGCAGAGGCCACAGAGCCATCCCCAGCGCCCGGGCCATCTTTGCTCCAATGGAGCCTTGGCTGCAGGAGGGGAAGAGAGAGACAGAGAGGAAAGCGCGGCGGAGGGGTGGAGAAGCAAATGGGCGCTTCTCCTGTGTGCCCTGGCCGGGAATCGAACCCGGGTCCTCCGCACGCTAGGCCAACAGCCTTTTTTTTTTTTTTAATCTGAGTTACTTCTCTCTGCATAGTTATTTTTTTAATTTTAATTTTTATTTATTCATTTTAGAAAGGAGAGAGAGAGGGAGAAAGAGAGACAGAGAGAGACAGGGGGAAGGAGCTGGAAGCATCAACTCCCATACGTGCCTTGACCAGGCAAGCCCAGGGTTTCGAACCAGTGACCTCAGCATTTCCAGGTCGACACTTTATCCACTGCGCCACCACAGGTCAGGCTGTATTGCCTTTCAATACTTAGAATCAACTGAAAGTCCATAGAACAAAATTTAAATGTGATAGACTTACAACATAAAGTAATGATGGAGCTGACAGAGGTCAAGAGGTCTATGGAGGAGAGTTGAAGGAAGAAAATTGAAAGGAAATTTAGATGTGTTCTCTATTTTACATAGTAAATAAGGAGGTAAGAGATTGTTGAGTTAAAGAATTTAAAGATGGTGGAACTGGAAATGTGGGTTTAAGCATGTCATTTAAAGTTATGAACATAAGCCATAGAAAAACAAAGTAAATACTAAATAACACTAGGTATTAGTAATACAAAATAATACTGTGACTAGCAAAATATGAAATGGAGGCTGAAGTGGGACATAGACATAAATAGCTCATTGATAATCTTAACTAGCAAGGAGTTAATAATGTTTAAAGCTGACATAAAAAATATGCATATAAGCAAATTATTTAAAGTAAGAAGAGAGTGACTGTCTTAGTCTGTTTGGGGACAGTATAATGAAATGCCACAGATGGGGTAGTTTATAAACAGTAAAAATTTATAACCTGCAGTACTGGAGGCTTGAAGTCCAAGAGCAGGGTGCCGCCAACATGGTGGAGTGAGAGCACTCTTCTAGGCTGCAGACTTCTTCTGGCTGTATCCTCACATGGCAGCATCTGACTGCTCTTTTATAAGTGCACTGCCTGACCTGCGGTGGTGCAGTGGGTAAAATCGTCAACCTGAAACACTGAGGTCGCTGGTTCGAAACCCTGGGCTTCCCTGGTCAAGGCACATATGGGAGTTGATGCTTCCTGCTCCTCCTTCCCTTCTCTTTCTGTCTGTCTCTCTGTCTCCTCTCTCTAAAATGAATAAATAAAATCTTAAAAAAATAGATAAATATAAGTGCACTAATCCCATTCCTAATCACCTAATCATCTCCCAAATGCCCCAAATTCTAAACCATCACCTTGGAGGGTAGGTTTCAACATATGAATTTTGAGTGACACAATATTTAGGCCATACTTCGTCATTATTTTATAGCAAACCTCGATAGTATCTGAATCTCAAAAGTTTGCTCTAGGCCTTTATTTTATTTTATTTATTGATTGATTTTAGAGAAAGAGGAAGGGAGAGAGACAGACAGAAACACTGATTTGTTCCTGTATATGCCCTGACCAGGGCTTGAACCCACAACCTTTGAGCATTAGGAGAATGCTCTAACCAACTGAGCTATCTGGCCAGGGTACTAGGCCTTTTATAAAAAAAATAAAACTCGTGCTCCCAATAACTTTGAGGTATTTGATTTCCTACTGAAGAATACTTCATGAGGCCCTGGCCAGATGGCTTAGTTGGTTAGAACTTCGTCCTGAAGAGCAGAAGTTGCCGGTTTGATCCCCAGTTAGGTCACATACAGGAACAGATCTATATTCCTGTCCCTTTGTCTCTCTCTCTCTCTCTCTCTCTCTCACTCTTTCTCACTCTCTCCCTTTCTCTTTCTCTCAAATCAGTAAATTAAAAAAAAAAACACTTCGTGCAGAGGACCCGGGTTCGATTCCTGGCCAGGGCACACAGGAGAAGCGCCCATTTGCTTCTCCACCCCTCCGCCGCGCTTTCCTCTCTGTCTCTCTCTTCCCCTCCTGCAGCCAAGGCTCCATTGGAGCAAAGATGGCCCGGGCGCTGGGGATGGCTCTGTGGCCTCTGCCTCAGGTGCTAGAGTGGCTCTGGTCACAACATGGCGACGCCCAGGATGGGCAGAGCGTCGCCCCATGGTGGGCGTGCCGGGTGGATCCCGGTCGGGCGCATGCAGGAGTCTGTCTGACTGTCTCTCCCTGTTTCCAGCTTCAGAAGAAAAAAAAAACACTTAAAAAAAAAAGAATTTGTGGCACAGTGGATAGAGCATCTACCTAGGATACTGAGGACCCAAGTTTGAAACACCAAGGTTGTCAGTTTGAGTGTGGGCTCATCCAGTTTAAGCATAGGGCCCCAGCTCGAATGTGGGATTTTCATGATCCCAAGGTCGCTGGCTTGAGCCCAAGGTTACCATCTTGAGCAAGGGATCACTGGCTCAGCTTTAGCCCCTGGTCAAGGCACATATCAGAAAGCAATCAATGAACTACTAAAGTGAAGCAACTAAGAGTTGCTGCTTCTTGTCTCTCCCTTTCTGTCTCTCAAAAAAAATAATCTTTCATGAGTATTGTCATTCTAAATCTGGCAATTTATTTCTGATTATTATTATGTAGGACTAAAAGCTATAGAGAATGTATAGTTTCAAATTATAGTTCTTTTTTTGTTTTTTTTTTACAGAGAGAGTCAGAGAGAGGGACAGATGCCGGGGTCATACCCCAGGGGGAATCCAGGGGTCCCGCAGGAATGGACGGTGCCAGTGAGATATGAGTGAAAGAGCCAAACTCTTTAGTTCATCTTCCAGGCATCTCTGTCAATTGCTAGTATAGCTTTATGTTTATACACTAAGTTATAATCACATGTTATGCAGAATACATTGATTAATAGTTATTTTTGCTTTAATGTGGATAAATATTCCATGAAGAGGTTAGTACATTTCTTTAAGCTGTAAGTCAGGTGGTAGGCCATTCTAAGTACAATATACAGTTATACAATAACTTGAGCAGCAACAACAATATTGGCGCAGGCTTTTAAAAGGTCAGTATTAATTAATAACTCTACCTTACCTAATGGCCTATTGTCTAGTAAAATTATGTTTGTCTACTATTTTCATGTACTAGTTATGTTCTAACTTTATTTTTCTCAGAGTGTTCCACTACCTGAAGGTCAGGTATGTAAGAGGATTGGAAAGTTTTTCTATTCTTCTATAGTATGAAATCTCACACATCTCATACAAGGTTTCTCTGTGGGGTTTATAGGCTTTTCTGTGGAATTCACACCCTCTGTCTCATGTCCAGAGAAATTACTGCGAATCTGCAAGGAAAGCACAGTGCGACTATTAACTCCAGACGCTAACCTTGTGCTGTAAGTGATAGCACACACATCCAAAAATGGGGTGGGGTGAGAAAAATAAAATAAATCCAAGAAGTTAGGGGGAAAGTATTGCTGTGCCTCTTCTTCATTGCTGTGACTGTGTCAACCAGCAGCTATTGATTGGCTCCTGACAGACAGATAGGGATAGACAGGGAGGGATAGAGATGAGAAGCATCAATTCTTTGTTGCGGCTCCTTAGTTGTTCAATGACTGCTTTCTCATATGTTATGACTGGGGATGGGGTGGGGGGAGGAAGGCTACAGCAGAGCGAGCGATCCCTTGCTCAAGCCAACAATCTTGGGCTTCAAGCAGAGACCTTTGGGCTCAAGCCAGCAACCATAGGGTCATGTCTATGATCCCACGCTCAAGCCAGTGACCCCACGCTTAAGCTGGTGAGTCTGTGCTCAAGCTGGCAACCTCGGTGTTTCGAACCTGGGTCCTCCACATCCCAGTCTGATGCTCTATCCACTGCGCCACTGCCTGGTCAGGCTCAAATGATAGTTCTTGATATTATAATAAGATAAGCAGATTGCTTGCAGACTCCTTTATCTCTAGGAAAGGGAACCTGGACATCAGCTGGTCTAAGCCCCTCTGTTCACAGAAGCCTCAAAAGGCAGAGAGGCTTAGAAAGCCTGAGAAATTGAGTCTAACAGAAAGCTAATGAGATACATAAAGTGACTAAAGATGAGATCTTTCTTTTATAATGGGTAGTTTATCTCAACTCAGAAATTCAACATCAAAAATATGTGTTAAAAGAAAGAAAGAGAAAGAAAGAAAGAGCCTGACCGAGTGGTGACGCAGTGGATAGAACATTGGACTGGGACGCAGAAGTCCCAGGTTTGAAACCCTGAGGTTGCTGGCTTGAGTGCAGGCTCATCCGGCTTGAATGGGAGCTCACTAGCTTGAGTGCCAGGTCTCTGGCTTGAGCGTGGGATTGGGATCATAGATATGACCTCATGGTTGCTGGCTTGAGTCCAAGGTCACTGGCTTGAAGTCCAAGATATCTGGCTTGAGCAAGGGGTCACTTGCTCCGCTGTAGCCCCCCTGGTCAAGGCACATATGAGAAAGCATTCAATGGACAACTAAGGAGACTAAGGAGCCACAACAAAGAATTGATGCTTCTCAGCTTTCTCCCTTCCTGCCTTTCTATCCCTATCTGTCCCTCTCTGTCTCTGTCAAAAAAAAAAAAAAGGAACCCCCCAATAAACTAGTTTAAAATGGGCTTTTGTAAATCTGTACTGATTCTCCAGATATTCTGTAAATAAAAAAATGTGTTGCCCCTCAGAGGTCAGGAATAATGATGGCAAAGAAAATATTTTCCATATTTGTTTGACCCATGGTGGTGCAGTGGATGAAGCGTCAACCCTAAACACATAGGTCTCTGGTTTGAAGCCCTGAGGTTGCTGGCTCTGAGCATGGGTTTGTCAGCATGGGGTCGCTGACTTGAGCGCCAGCCAGATCATCCACAGGATCCCAAAGCTTGAGTCCCAAGATCGCTGGTATGAAAAGCCCAAGGTTGGCTTGAGCAACGAGATACTGACCCAGCCTGGTTAAGACGTGTACAAAAAGCAATCAATGTACAACTAAAGTGAAAGCAACTATGAGTTGATGCTTCTCTCTCTCCCTTTTTGTCTCTTTCTAACTCAAACAAACAAACAAAAAATACTTTCCATATCCTGAAGTCTAGGACATCCTTCCTATGAATAAAGAAACATGCTCTAAAAGAATAGTAGGTCCTATCTTTTCATATTCCATCTTTTTTTTTTTTTTGACAAAGACAGAGAGAGAGTCAGAGAGAGGGACAGAGATAGGGAGAGGGATGAGAAGCATCAATTCTTCGTTGCAACTCTTTAGTTGTTCAATGACTGCTTTCTCACATGTGCCTTTACGGAGGGGGGGCAGTCTATAGCAGAGCAAGAGACCTCTTGCTCAAGCCAGCGACCTTGGGTTCAAGCCAGCAACCCTGGGGTTATGTCTATGATCCCACGCTCAAGCCAGTGACCTCACGCTCAAACTGGTGATCCAGTGCTCAAGCTGGATGAGCCCGCACTCAAGCTGGTGACTCGGGGTTTTGAACCTGGGTCCTCCGCATTCCAGTCTGACCTCTATCCACTGCACTACCACCTGGTTAGGCTCATGTTTCATCTTTATTTGGACAACCATATTGTATCTCACAAGTAGTGATTAGAACTCATTTCCCTCTAGTCAAATAAGGTTGCTGGTGTGTTTGCTAGACAACTCCTAGGGCAAAGTTGGAGCAATTCAAAACTTGAATCCAATTTTATAGTTGCCAGGATTGTATTATCTCATAGTATTAATAAATAACTGACACTATTTATTTAAAAAATCTATTTTCCTTTCATTTCAATGTTTTGTTTTTAGTGGAAACAAACTATATCAGAAAACTGTTCTTTTAAGCAGAACTATCTGTCACAATCTAAGAGGAACTTGAGGGAAAATTTAAATGTCACTTTAGGCAATATCTCAACATTATTTCCTAAGAGACTTGATAGTGTCTCTAAGGGCATGGGAATTGAAGTTCCTGGAACTGATTATTGTGTTGCAAACAACTTACTATGACCACAGCTTAATTACTTTTGTACGAATCCATTATCTCTAATGTATTGTTGTGCACAAGTATCCAACTTTGCTTTACTGGGGATATTATAAAGAAAATGGCCTTTTTGGTTAAATACTGGTTTTGGAATTTGGAAATCTCCATAAATATGTACTGTGTTTCAACTTCCTGAAAAGCACATTAGCTAATAATCTTTCTGTAGCAAGAAACAGAAAACAAACTTAAATTGGCTTAATAATAAGGTGACCAATCGTCCTCCTTTAGGGAGGACAGTCCTTCTTTTGTAAGTTCCATCTTCCCTCAAAAAGTGTCCTCCTTTTTGATTTTGGAAGACTAATTTGTAAATGTCCATATTTGATCGATGCAGAGTTGATCCATTGCATGTGATGTGATGTATTTGTATCTGACATAATGATTCGTCAAAAATCAGTACAGTGCGATGAGACACAATTATGAGACGCATGCGCTCCACACAGGAGACCTTGAGAGAGCGCAAATGGCTTTGTGTACTTCTTACTGAAACACAACATGGCACATACGACATTGTAGACTCACGATTATTTGTTTCTCAGTGAATATTCAATCATAGACAGGTAAGCACAATTCACGTAAAGTTCAATATAAAGGATATTTCTTGTTCAGATATTTCTAATATATTATTACAAGATGATACATTGACAAAAATATTCATTCAATAATATTATCTAAATGAGTACTTTTCAATTACAATTATTATTAAAAATTAATAGGCATGTAAGCATAATTACAATATAAAATATTACAAATGTTTTTATTATGCATTTATCATAGTGTATTATTGTTGCAATGAATAAAATGTTTCTTTTATTTACAATATTGTTTCTTCAGTTTATTTTTGTCCTTCCTTTTATTGTGAAAAAGTTGGTCACCTTACTTAATAAGGAGAATTTACAGGTGAATACAGCTTAAAGTCCAGAGATCAAACCTTTAGTTTACTCAGGACTCATATAAAGTAAATAAATCCTAGACTCTTGCTTTCCAATTATTGGTTCTATTATCATAGGATTTGTTTAGAGAACCTTCTGGGCCTACATGCTTCTGGGTTCGAATCTAGCAGAAAAAAGACTCAGCATCCTGCATAGCTTAAATAAAATTCCCAAGGAGACTTGACTTGGTGTGGTAAACACACAATACAATATACAGATGACATGTTATACAATTGTACACCTGAAACCTATATCATTTTATTAACCAGCATCACCACAATAAATTCAATAAAAAATAATTAAAAAATAAAACTCCCAAATTAGTTTCACTAAGCTCTTTGGCCTCCTACTGGCCTGACTTGTGTACTGTGCTTGTCCTAAACCAACCATGAAGGCCATGGGTATGGGATATACTGATTGGGTCATGCCCAGGCAGGTCTGAAATTTGGAAGAGTGTTGAGAAAAGGGAAGGGGAGATAGTTATATATACTAAAATTGTCTATTTAAATGCCTTAAAAAACTAACATCTCAATTGGTAGTCATTCATGCACTTATTGATTTATGCAACTAATATTTCTTCAGGGCTATTATACGTGACATCTTAACTCCACTCTTTTTCACTCCATTTCCAGGCTCCCCTTTAAGAGCAAGCACTAAGAATTGGACCTTAAATTGGAGGCAGAATTATGAGAGAGATTAGGAAAACTGGTCTCCCAAGAATCTCCATGTTTTTTAGGGCTTGTTCTTTACATTTTATAGTTTCTGGGAAAGAAAGAGAAACAGCCATTTATGTGTCCTATCCAGGCACATCTTCCTGCTGTACCATTCACAATCTGGGGGGTTAAGAGACTCCTCTAAATCAGTGGTCCCCAACCCCCGGGCCGCGGACCAGTACTGGTCCGTGGGCCATTTGGTACTGGTCTGCAGAGAAAGAATAAATAACTTACATTATTTTTGTTTTATTTATATTTAAATCTGAACGATGTTTTATTTTTTTAAAATGACTGGATTCCCTCTATTACATCCGTCTAAGACTCACTCTTGATGCTTGTCTCGGTGTTGTGATACATTTATCCGTCCCACCCTAAAGGCCAGTCCGTGAAAATATTTTCTGACATTAAATCTGTCCATGGCCTAAAAAAGGTTGGGGACCACTGCTCTAAACCCATTCACAGGCACAGGTCAAGAACCCTGGGGCGGCCCTGGCCAGTTGGCTCAGCGGTAGAGCATCGGCCTGGTGTGCAGGAGTCCCTGGTTCGATTCCCAGCCAGGGCACACAGGAGAGGCGCCCATCTGCTTTTCCACCCCTCCCCCCCTTCCTCTCTGTCTCTCTCTTCCTCTCCCGCAGCCAAGGCTCCATTGGAGCAAGGATGGCCCGGGTGCTGAGGATGGCTCTGTGGCCTCTGCCTCAGGCGCTAGAATGGCTCTGGATGCAACAGAGCAATGCCTCAGAGGAGCAGAGCATCACCCCCTGGTGGGCATGCCAGGTGGATCCCGGTCGGGTGCATGGGGGAGTCTGTCTGACTGCCTCCCCGTTTCCAGCTTCAGAAAAATGAAAAAAAAAAAAAAAAAAAGAACCCTGGGGCTATATGATCACTAAGATATACAAGTGATCCACTTCTGGATATAAGATTCACACTGATATTATGATTTGACAATGACCTTTGAAAATATAGTCTTGCTTTTCTGTATGGCTAAGGGAAAGATAAGTACATTTCTTGGGAGAGATCATCCCTTACCTAAATTGAGGGGAGGGTAGTTATAGCATTTAGTGATTGGACTTAGGTTTCTAAATGCCAGCCAAGTTCCGGGTGGGGTTAAGCCAGAAAACTTAATCTCTGTAGCATGTGGGTTATATGAAATAGGAAGGGACAAGACATGTGCATACATTTTGGATGTTCCCACTGACTGAGCAGCAAGCAGCAAGAGTGATAACAGCTGATTAAGCCTCTTCCCAAGCTCCCATTGAGAAAGCCGCCTTTGGGAAAACAAGAGACAAGAACAACTGAATTGTTTTCAACCATGCTTTGACTGTGTGTGCTCTGTTTACAAAGCATTCTGAAGTAACTAAATCAATTGCTCCACATCTAGGATATCAAGAAAAGAAGGAGGCCCTGGTTATTGTACTATGACCTGGTGTCAGGCGAAGTACACACTCTTTCCTTCTCTCTCTGGCTTGCTAAGCCTGTGGATACTGAGGATCTACTGATGTTTCCTTTTTTAGAGGGAAGAATGTTTTGGGGTTCAACAGGTGTTCTGACCCTACTAGTGTAGACTCTGGAATCTGTTTGAGGGTGGGAACACCTAAAGACAACTTGGAAGGTGAGAGAGGAAATGGAAAAGGAAAGACAGATTTGAAAAGTAGAGAAAAGACAACAGGTCTTATGACCCAACTTGGCAAAGTGGTAGAATGTAAGATGTTTTATTCTCACCAAGATTTGACTCACTATGTCAAATGAATGTTTTAGTGAAAGTCCTTTGGGTGTTGCTGAGGGAGAAAAAGGCAGTAAAGTAGAAGGGTAGGATCTTATTTCTAAGATTAAATGCATGTTGGTCATAAGGAAACTCAAATCCATGCTTTCGTCCCCATCCTGACCCCACATTCTTCTGCAGGACATCCCGCAAGAGCATGGCTTTGGAGCTGGCATTTCCACTCCCTGTCTGTGACCTTTGGGATGGATTCTCTCAAATAGGTTAACACCAGCAGAGAGTAACTTCCTTCTGTGTTCTCCAGTACAGACAGAGCTGACCCTCAGTTACTTTGGAAACTGGGGAAAGTGCTTACTTGCAAGTCTTTGTAAAGGGGGCTTAGTTAAGTGATATCTTTCAGGCACTTTGGGATTTTTGGATGAACCAGTCTTCGAAAGTGAACATGTTTTGATTTCTAGAGTTACCTTGGAGGTTGAAACGGTGTTTACACACACTAAACACAATACTTATTGTCCTCATATTTCTTTCCAGAGTCAACTCCTTTTAGACCCAGCAGATAAATGGGTCTTCTTATCATAGCAGTCATCTGTCTTTTCTGACTGCAGTTGAAAATCTGAGGCAGCTGTTCCTGTGTCTGGTGTAATGAACTTGTCCTGGAGCTTTTGCTTGGCTCCTACAGGCTCATTGCTGCCTCCAACCCCAGAGACAATGCTTGTGGGCAGGAGGCCTCCAGAAGCCTGTTCAGAAACTCCCCGACTCAGGAGAGACTTAGTCTTTCTCTTTCCTGCCACTGCCTCCACCTTGGTTTTGGGTTCCCAGAAATCAAGTATCTGCCTACCTTCTTGTCCCTGGCTGACCCTTACTTTGTTCCAGAGTCCCTAGTAATTGTTTCCCTCCCGGTTCTTCAGTTAGAGTATTGCCCTCTCTTCCTTCCATTAACTAGATTTGTCTGACCTTGAGTCCTAACCCCTCCTCGGCATGGAATCACCTACCTGGTATAGGTATAAGAGTGTTAATATTTTCACTAGGGGCATAAATTTCATAGAGCTTTAACATCTTATTTTTAATAGGCAGACAATTTCACACCTGAGCTATTAAATATATTGAATACTTTTTTTGTGTGTATGACAGAGACAGAGAGAGGGACAGATAGGGACAGACAGACAGGAAGAAAGAGAGATGAAAAGCATCAAGTCTTCGTTGTGGCACCTTAGTTTTTCATTGATTGCTTTCTCATATGTGCCTTAACCTGGGAGGCTACAGCAGACCTAGTGACCCCTTGCTCAAGCCAGCGACCTTGGGTTCAAGCTGGTGAGCTGCGTGCAAGCCAGTGACCTTGGGGTTTAGAACCTGGGTCCTCTGCATCCCAGTCCAACGCTCCTATCCATTGTGCCACCGCCTGGTCAGGCTGGAGCATCTTTTCTTAAAGACAGGAGTTTCTGTCTCTGTTTTTGTCATTGAAACAGTTCAATAGCTAATTGCAGTATAAGATTTAAAAGAAAAATTTCCTTTAGAAATAATTTATGAAAGTATCTAGTTTTTTAAAATTAATTTTAATGGGGTGACATTGATAAATCAGGGTACATATGTTCAGAGAAAACATCTCTAGGTTTTTTGACATTTGATTTTGCTGCATTCCCATCACCCAAAGTCCAATTGTCTTCTGTCACCTTCTAAATGGTTTTCTTTGTGTCCCTTCCCTCCTCCAACCCCTTCCCTCTACTCCCCCCCTCCCCATAACCCCCACACTCTTGTCCATGTCTCTGAGTCTCATTTTTATGTCCCACCTATGTATGGAATCATACAGTTCTTAGTTTCTTCTGATTTACTTATTTCACTCAGTATAATGTTATCAATATCAAAGTCCATCCATGTTGTTGTAAATGATCCGATGTCATAATTTCTTATGGCTGAGTAGTATTCCATAGTATATATGTACCAAAGCTTTTTTTTTTAAGATTTTATTTATTTATTTTAGAGAGGAGACAGAGAGAGACAGACAGACAGAGAGAGAAGGGAGGGAGGAGCAGAAAGCATCAACTCCCATATTTGCCTTGACCAGGGAAGCCCGGGATTTCAAACCAGCGACCTCAGTGTTCCAGGTCGATGCTTTTACCCAGTGCGCCCCGCAGGTCAGGCTGTACCAAAGCTTTTTAATCCATTTGTCCACTGACGGACACTTGGGCTGTTTCCAGATCTTTGCTATTGTGAACAATGCTGCCATAAACATGGGGGTGCATTTCTTCTTTTCAAACAGTGCTATGGTGTTCTTGGGGTATATTCTTAAAAGTGGTATAGCTGGGTCAAAAGGTAGTCCGATTTTTAATTTCTTGAGGAATCTCCATACTGTTTTCCACAGTGGCTGCACCAGTCTGCATTCCCACCAGCAGTGCAGGAGGGTTCCCTTTTCTCCACATCCTCGCCAGCACTTATTCTGTGTTGTTTTGTTGATGAGCGCCATTCTGACTGATGTGAGGTGATATCTCATTGTGGTTTTATAATTTGCATTTCTCTAATCATTAGTGACGTTGAGCATTTTTCATATGCCTATTGGCCATCTGTATGTCCTCTTTGGAGAAGTGTCTATTCATTTCTTTTGCCCATTTTTTTATTGGATTGTTTGTCTTCCTGGTATTGAGTTTTACAAGTTCTTTAAAAATTTTGGTTATTAACCCCTTATCAGACGTATAGTCAAATATATTCTTCCATTGTGTAGTTTGTCTTTTTATTCTGTTCTTATTGTCTTTAGCTGTGCAGAAGCTTTTTAGTTTGATATAGCCCCATTTGTTTATCCTGACTTATTTCACTCGCCCGTGGAGATAAATCGGCAAATATATTGCTGCGAGAGATGTCAGAGAGCTTACTGCCTGTGTTTTCTTCTAAGATGCTTATGGTTTTACGGCTTACATTTAAGTCTTTTATCCATTTTGAGTTTATTTTTGTGAATGGTGTAAGTTGGTGGTCTAGTTTTATTTTTTTGCAGGTAGCTGTCCAATTTTCCCAACACCATTTGTTGAAGAGGCTGTCTCTACTCCAATGTATGTTCTTATCTCCTTTGTCAAATATCAGTTGCCCATAAAAGTGTGGATTTATTTCTGGGTTCTCAGTTCTGTTCTATTGATCTATATGTCTGTTCTTATGCCAGTACCAGGCTGTTTTGAGTACAATGGCCTTGTAGTATAACTTGATATCCGGGAAAGTATCTAGTTTTAGTATCAGGATTATGCAAGACCAACACATGCAAAATGAGCTATAAAGCTCTTGAACTTATTCTGGGGTCTGTAACCATTGATATTATCTGGGGTATTTCTGCTGTAAAAGTTTGATAGAGCTCACATTTTTGTTAGAATGTTTTGTTTATTTTCTGTTTTGTTTTTAGATTTTATTTATTGATTTTAGAGAGAGGAGACAGAGAGAGAGACAGAGAGAGAGATAGAGAGAGAGAAAGGGGGAGGAGCAGAAAGCATCAACTCCTATATGTGCCTTGATTGGGCAAGCCCGGGGTTTTGAACTGGTGACCTCAGCATTCCAGGTCGACGCTTTACCCATTGCGCCACCACAGGTCAGGCTTGTTAGGATGTTTTAATCTTTTAGTAACAATGACAACAAAAATGCTTTATACAATAAGAATATATTTTTCTTATGTAGGAGGTCTCAGAGTTTGTTCGGCACTCAACAACAATATAGAGAATTCAAATTCTATCTTATTCTCAGTGGGTCAACTGTGTATTTGTTCTCCCTGGTTACAAGGTGATTGCAGCAGCTCCAAACAGGGGGGAAGGAGCAGGATCTCCTCACACATTCCTTTCTTTTTCTTTTTGGAAAAGAAAATCTTCCCCCAAAGCACGCATCACTCTCCCCTTCTTTCATCTCATTAATCAGAGTGTGGTCATATGGTATCTTCAGCTGAAAATCTACTATTGGTAAGCATTCCACATTGTACTAAACCATGGGACACTTCATATTATTTGGAATTTATTTCCTCCTTGAAGTCTTGGTAGTACTTAACCTTATGGGCCATGTGAACTTGTTTACTTTTTTAAAATTAGATCTTTGACTACTTATTATGTTATTTCCAGTAAGTTAAAGCGTTCTTCTTCTTGAGTCAATTTTGGTAATTTTTATTTTTCTAGAAAGTCATTCCCCATGATCTAGATTTTTAAAATCATTGAAATGAAATTGTATACAGCATTAAAAAAGTTTAACTCTCTACATTCTGCTTTCATTTCTAATATTATTGTGTCTGTTTTCTTTCTTTTTTTGTATCAGACTTACCAAAGGCTTTCTATGTTTTAATTTGGTCTAAACAGAATTAAGTATTGTTTTTGGTTTTCTATTTCCTATTATTTACTTTATCTTTATTAATTCCATCCTTCTGTCTTCTTTCTTTATTCTTTTCTAGTTTCTAGAGTTGAAAGCTAAGTTCATTTATTTTCAACCTTTCTTGCTTTCTAACATCTTGATTTAACATTATAATTTGCTCCTTGAGAAACTATTTTGTTGTGACTCAGAGTTTGAGATGCTTTGTTCTCATTGTCACTGATTTCTAAATAATACTACTGCCCCACCCTGTGGGAGAATTATACTTTCTTACCCCACTGATGTTAGATTTGGCCATGAGCCTTGCTTTAGCCAATATAATATGAGTGGAAAAGATATCCAAATTTTAAGAGTCACAGTTGGTTCTATTGTCTTTATTTTCCTTCTGCAACAATGTCCTAGACAGGACCGCCCCTTCAGCCTGCATACCAGCCTGAAGATGACGAGTACAGTGGGGTGATGATGCAGTTGTTCTAAACTGAGTTAGCCTTAACTACTTCGGCCTACATTTCTGAAGAATAAGAACTTCCTCCTATACAGCCCCAAAAGACATTTTACATCTAACAAACTAATGATCATTTCTTAATATTATCTAATATGTACTACACATTCAGGTTTCTTCATTTGGCCCCCAAATGTCCTTTATAGCTGGTTTGTACAAACCACACACCAATCCAGAACCACACATTCCATTCACTTGTTAAGTTTTTAAACTTTTAACCTAGCATAGTTTCTTTTCCAATTCTAGTTATTTATTGAAAAGCCCGGGCCATTGTCCTAAAGAAATGTGCTGCCTTTTAGATTTGTTTGAGTCTCCTTATTGTTCAGCTTATGCCTGTGTCTCCTATGTGTTTCATGTAAATAAGTTAGAAATAAACATTTGGTTAGATTAAAGTTAAACATTTTTGACTAGACTACACTATACGTGATGACCTGGACTTCATATTGTATCACACCAGAAGCACATAATAGCTAGTTATCTCACCATTATGATGCTAATGGATATATGACCACTAGGTAAAGGTGGAACAGCCTGATCCTTCCATTGTATAGTTTTATTTTTATCTCTTGTGACTAGAAAGTAACCTAAGTGCTGCCACTTTGGTGTCATAACCAGTACTTCATGCATAGAGGTTTTAACACCAATTGATAATCCTTGCCTGAATCAATAGTTTCATTAGGGCAGGGGTCGGGAACCTATGGCTCGCGAGCCAGATGTGGCTCTTTTAATGGCTGCATATGGCTCGCAGACAAATCTTTAATAAAAAAAATAGTAACGTTAAAAATATAAAACATTCTCATGTATTACAATCCATTCATTTCCTACTGCTCATGTTCATGGTTGTGGGTGGCTGGAGCCAATCACAGCTGTCCTCTGGGACAACACCAAATTTTTACTGGATAATGCATAACATACACAGGTCATTGTATGGCTCTCACAGAATTACATTTTAAAATATGTGGCGTTCATGGCTCTCTCAGCCAAAAAGGTTCCCGACCCCCACATTAGGGACTATAAAAGGATTTTTCCATAGAGTAGAGCTTTTCCTTCTTAACTGAATCATTTGGTTTTTGCAACAAAGTTGCTACTAAAAAGGCAGGATAAATGATTTGTTCATTCTCTTTAGTTACCTACACTGAAAGTAAAGAATGGGTTCAAATGGTGACAGATGGGTGTTTTCCTGAATTTCTTTTGTCATTACTATGTCTGGGTTTTCTGAGATTTGATGTTTCAATCAACTATTATATTTCTCTTTTCAATGTTTAAGTTGTTTCAAATACAATCCCTATTGAAAGTATTGATTCTAGAAGAATCTTTCCCATAGGGAACAGAAACAAAGACGCTCAAGTCACCACACTCAGTAAATCAATGGAAAGGTGGCTTCAACTGGGAGTGAATTTGCTCCTCAGGGGACATTTTGGCAATATCTGGAGACCTTTTCTGTTTTCTTTTTTTAAAAAAAGATTTAAAAATGTTTTTATGTATTGATTTCTTTAGAGAGAGAAGAAGGAAGCGGGGAAAGAGAGAGAGAGAAGAGAAACATTGATCTGTTGTTCCACTTATTTATGCATTTATTGTTTGATTCTTGTATGTGACCTGACAGAAGAACAAACCCATGACCTTCGCATATCAGAACGATGCTCTAACCAACTGAGCTACCTGGCCAGGGCACTGGAGACACTTTTAGTTGTCATAATTATTGTAATGCTGTATTTAATATTATAATAATTTAAAAGATTTTAAGTAACACCACATTTAAGATTTAAGACAGTATAGCTGAAATACCCTGCTTGCTGACATTTAAAGGTAAAAATATCATGACTTTAAAATTTTGAATTGTTGAACTAAATATTTTGGAAAAATTATTCTATTGAACATATAAAGCAGATAGATAGAGCCTGACCAGTCAGTGGCACAGTGGATAGAGCATTGACCTGAGACACTGAGAATCTGGTTTAAAACCCCAAGATCACTGGCTAGAGTGCAGGCCTGTTGGCTTAAATGTGGTATATCAGTGTAAGCAAGGGGTTGCTGGCTTGAGTGTGGGATCATTAACATGATCCCAAGGTTGCTGGCTTGAGCCCAAGGTCACTGGCTTGAGCAAGTGGTCACTAGCTTAGCCCCCTAGTCAAGGCACATACAAGAAGCAATTACTGACCAACTAAAGTGAAACAACTACGAGTTGTACTTCTCATTCTCTCTCCCTCCTCTCTCTCTTCCTGCCTCTTTCTCTTTCTAAAAATCTATTTTAGCCCTGGCCAGATAACTTCGTTGGTTAGAGCATCATCCTGAAGTGCAGAGGCTGCCGGTTCGATCCCTGGTCAGGGCACATACAGGATGATGTTCCTATATCTCTCTCTCCCCTCTTCTCTTGCTGAATTCAAATAAAATGCTTTTAAAAATCAATTTTAAAAAACTAGATGGATGAAATATAAAAAATATCTTCCAAAAACATCATTAAATAGCTGGATGATGAAGAATGAAAAGGCCAAGATACAAGAAAGGATGTGAATTAGAGATTTTTAACATGGTAATTAGGAACAATTAAAAATGAATAAATAAATAAATAAAAATAAGGGAAGAAAATAGAAAACATGGAACAGGTATCCAAGACAACAGTCACAGTTCTCCATTTTCCTGAGACAGGTGCACAGTGCATCGCTGTCAGCAAGAAAGATCCAATACAGCACTTTGTATAACAACCCCAAGAATGGAAGGCCACAGGCACTGTTAGCTTTCAGATAGAATCATGTGGATGGCTCCAAGAATCACCACTGTTTATCAGATGTACCAAAAAGCCAAGTGTGCTCACCAGCTCTTGCTCTGAGCAGGGAGTGATAGATTAACCTCTGAAATGCAAATAGCAAACACCAAAGGGAAAATCGGTCATCAGTCAGTCATGTCCCCCTCAAATACATATATTGTATTGATGAAATAAAGAACTCGTTTCATTTTTCCAGTAATTGATCATTCGTTAACAAATATTAATTGATAAGAAGATGGGACAGCCTGACCAGGTGGTGGCGCAGTGGATAGAGCGTCGGACTGGGATGCAGAAGGACCCAGGTTCGAGACCCCGAGGTCGCCAGCTCGAGTGTGGGCTCATCTGGCTTGAGCAAAGAGCTCACCAGCTTAGACCCAAGGTCGCTGGATCCAGCAGGGGGTTACTCGGTCTGCTGAAGGCCCACGGTCAAGGCACATGTGAGAAAGCAATCAATGAACAACTAAGAAGTCGCAACGCGCAACGAGAAACTGATGATTGATGCTTCTCATCTCTCTCCGTTCCTGTCTGTCTGTCCCTGTCTATCTCTGCCTCTGTTAAAAAAAAAAAAAAATTAAAAAAAAAAAAAAAAAAAGAAGATGGGACAATAAGTGTCAGCTATTGAACTATTAGTACTACTGAGATTCCTCAGAGGGAGGAATGCCTGCTAGCTGTAGAGGTCAGGAGATATTCATCTAAAGAGATGAAAGTGGACAGAGGCTTTGAAGTTTGGGAAGTAGTTGTATGAGGTTACAGGTTAAGAGGGCAGGGAGCACCAGTGGAGAGAGCAGACCATTTAATATAGGATTCCAGGAAAATAAACTATGACTGGCACATTAGGACCATGCTATGTAGGCCCTGGAATTCCTGGCTAAAAATTTAGATGGAATTGGCCCTGAGTGGGTGCTTAGTGGATAGCACACCAAGGGCACAGGTTTGACCCTCAGTCAGGGCACATTTGAGAAACAGCCATGAGTGTATGACTGAATGTAAGAACTAAGTGGAACCATGAGTTGATTCTTCTCTCCGTCTCTCTCTCAAATCAATGAAAAAAAATTTTTAAACTTTAGATGGGATTATATAAGTAATAGGTAACTACCATGAGGTTTTCAGCATAAGCAGGGGGAATTGACGGCCAGGTTCTTGAATGTAAATGTTTAGTGGTCAGCCTCAGAAATCTACCCCCACCCTCATTATAAGTTCCTAATAACAAACATAAAAAGATCATTGAGAAAATATTAAGTGAAAAAACCCGGTTCAGAGCAGGGTGTGCAGTTCTTTTCCATTTGTGTGAGACGTGCAAAGCCTAAGACTTCACACATTGGAGAGTGTCCCTGGGAGGACTCAGGAGCCACTGGTGGCTGTGGCCACCATGTATGAGAGAGAGTGGGCGTTATGCACTCTGAATCACTGGTTACTGTGATTGTGACCAAGTCAGCTAGATGAGGAAGTAGTACACCATGGTGTTTAGATTTAGTTTTTAATTGCAAGAGAGGGTACGCATTGTGCCAGAGGACATAACTTGACATCGGAGGGCCAGTGTGACCCAGCCTCTGCTCCCTGCTTATCACCGTATGACCTTAGAAAAGACACAACTGCTCCAAGATTCAGCTCCCTCACCTGTAAAATAAGGACAAGCACACCTTCCTCCCACATGGAGGTGCTGGGAAGCACCATGTAGCACCATGAAACTTTTGAAAAATTAATAAGTGAAAAACGTTTTTTGTTCTGGAAATGCTTGGAACTCTGGCATTCAGTTCAGACTTTTGAAATTGGGACTTGCCTGTGGCTTCCTGGTGTGGAGCAGCGAGGGTGGGTGAAACGGGCTGGGCAGGCTCAGCCACTGCTCAGCAGAGTGCCCGGCAGGCCAGACGGGATGGGCAAAAACAAAACCATCACCGAGGGTCAGATTCCCCCTCTCCTAGACCAAGTCACTGATAAGAGATTAAAAAAAAATTTAATGCACAGGATGAAAGTTTTTAACTGAGAAGCTGGGTCTTGTCATTCATATTGAGTCACGTGGGAACAGAAGAGTCACCTCTTTTCCTAGGCTGAGCTTTAACCAGCAGCTGTCCCCCTAGCACAGTCACAGTCACATTTCAGGAGAAGGTCTAAAGAGCTCTTTTGTTTCTGGTGTGAGATTTGAAAAGTGATAGGTAGGATAGCCCCTCTGGAAAGCAAACCTAGCACTAAGTCAATGCTTATGCCCAGGAGGTTCTGCTGAGCTATCGTATCATGACAACACTAACAGAGCGGGATTCTCTGGGCACTGCTCTGGAAATGGTGTGAAAAAAAATGCAGCATTGGAAGGTCCGCCCAACATCTCTCCTCATTTTGCCATTTGTACTCAAGTCCTTATTAGGCAATAGGAAAAAAGTCTGTGCAATTTCAACTGTGATCTGGAAAGTGACCACACCCTCTTCCCTGGACTTCCCTCTTCACACACGAAGCTCTTTCCTCTTGAAAATAAAATGTTTATTCTATTCATAGAAGACTATTATATCATAAAAGATTATTTATAGAAGGTGTGCTCTTTCCTCATACTATAGTGTAAGATGAAATCAATTTCACATCAAAGCTGACCCTTTCTGCCGAATGGCAATGTAAACTTACAGGGAACTGGTGGTTTTTTGCTAATGAATCATCTCCTAGAAGAGAGCAGAACTAACAGATTGCTTTCATTTATCAAGAGCAAGGCCAGATGAGGGCACAGACAAAGGAAAGTAAATACACGAAGAAGATACAAACAGTGAGAAACAGGGCAGCTTTAGTACAACGCCAGGGGATCATTTTATATAGTCATTTGTCCGTGCTAAATACTTACAGTGTTCAGAGACAAAATTCAACTGGGTAAATTTGAAATCTAATGGACTTTAGTAAGCAATTCATGAACCGGGCAGCACCCCATCCGATGGGCACCTCAAGGGCTTTACGAAATGGAAGGTTTTATAGAAAGAAGGGTGGGGCAAGGGAACTGTGAACAAAAGAAAGGATATTTTTAGACTTGGACAACTTCTTTTGGGAGAAAGAAAATAGTAAGGATTTAGAAAAATATATTTTACTTATTCATTTTAGGGGGGGGGAGAGAGAGACAGAGAGAAGGGGGAGAGGAGCAGGAAGCATCAACTCCCATATGTGCCTTGACCAGGCAAGCCCAGGGTTTTGTACCAGTGACCTCAGCATTCCAGGTTGATACTTTATCTACTGTGTCACCACAGGTCAGGCCCAAGGATTATTTTTAATGCAGCAGATTGCTTTTTCTTTTTATGGGATGGGATGGGGCAGAGATGGAGAAGCCCCATAGATATGACAGATTGATTACTTTACTGGTGCTTGACCAGAAAATTCCAGACGGTTTAATTAAGATTACATTTCTGGGAGAAGTGGAAACTACAATTAGATCAGATACTAAATATAGGTTTGGTATCATAGGCTTTAAGCACGAGTGAGGCCATTTTGGGCCAAGGATTTTCTGTTTAATAACAACAACCTTATAAGATAAGTATTATTATTATCCTTCTTAAAAATTTTTAAAAAGTGGCCTGACCTGTGGTGGTGCAGTGGATAAAGCACAGACCTTGTCACTGGTTTGAAACTCTGGGCTTGCCTGGTCAAGGCACATATGGGAGTTGATGCTTCCTGCTTTTCCCCGTGTCCTTTCTCTCTCTTACTACCCCCACCGTCTCTCTAAAATGAATAAATTAAAAAAAAATTAACAACAAAAAAAATTTTTTTTAAATTAATTGCTTTTAGAAAGACAGAGAGAGGAAGGGGGTGGGAGAAACATTCATTTGTTGTTCCACTTAGTTGTACATTCATTGGTTGCTTCCTATACATGCCTTGACCAGGGATCGAACCTGCAACTTTATTGTTTTGGAGTGATGCTCTACCGAGCTAACTGGCCAGGGCCTTATTATCCCTCTTTGAAGATAAAGAAACCTCAAACAGAAGAGTTAACTAACTTGATTAAGATCACACACTGAACCTTTCAGGAGGGTTTTTTTTCCTGTCCCCTCTACACCTCAGAGCACTGGGCCTGGCTGTGGGTAGCTGTCCCCATTTCTCCTGCTTGCTGCTTCAAGATCATTATTCCTCTTTCCTCCAAATCTCTAGCTTTGAAGCACATGCTATATCAAACTCTATTAACTAAATATTCCTTTTTGTTGAATCAACTATAAACCCTGAAGACCTTGAAGATTTGTGTTCCCTGTCACTCTTTCGATACTCATGGTCATTTCAAACCCGTATGGAGCCCTGGCCGGTTGGCTCAGCGGTAGAGCGTCAGCCTAGCGTGCGGAGGACCCAGGTTCGATTCCTGGCCAGGGCACACAGGAGAAGCGCCCATTTGCTTCTCCGCCCCTCCGCCGCGCTTTCCTCTCTGTCTCTCTCTTCCCCTCCCGCAGCCAAGGCTCCATTGGAGCAAAGATGGCCCGGGCGCTGGGGATGGCTCTGTGGCCTCTGCCTCAGGCGCTAGAGTGGCTCTGGTCGCAACATGGCGACGCCCAGGATGGGCAGAGCATCGCCCCCTGGTGGGCAGAGCGTCGCCCCATGGTGGGCGTGCCGGGTAGATCCCGGTTGGGCGCATGCGGGAGTCTATCTGACTGTCTCTCCCTGTTTCCAGCTTCAGAAAAAAAAAAAAAAAAAAAAAAAAACAACCAAAAAAAAAAAAAGAAAGAAAAAACCCGTATGGACAACCTTGCCAATCCCTTGCCTGCCAGCACCTCAAAAGCCTATCTTTGGTGATCTTGTCCTTCCATGCCACCTGTGCCAACAAGAAGCCAGTTTGTCACCCACCAACTGTTTGCTTGCCTTCCTGGGCAGATTGTGCTTCCCCTCCGCTGAAGCTTGGTGTGACACTGGGACTGAGCTCCACACAAAGGAATATGGAAGCTGCTGGTGCAGCCCTCTGCTTGCTCTCTCACTGTCCGCCAGCTGGATGAAGTGGGTCCCACCAAAGGTTCCCAAGCGCTACAACAGCGCGGTCCATGTCCAGCTGAAATATAATTTGGGCAACAAGTACTTTTAAATTTTCTAGTAGCTACTTTAAAAAACACAAAAAGAAACAGGTGAAATTAATTTTAATAATATATTTTCTTTAACCTAATATATCACAAATATTTCAACATGAATGCCCTGGACAGATAGCTCAGACTTGGTTATTTCCAACCTTTTTTTTTTCATGGCACAAACACACACTAATTACTAAGGTCAGTGCCCCTGACTAAATACAACCATTTTCATTTCATGGCACAAATAAATTAGTTACTAAAGAAGAAGAGGTCAGGGCCCCTTTTTCTTTAGTAATTAGTTTATGAGTGCGTGAGAAACAAAGGTTGAAAATCACTAAGTTAGAACATCAAAGCACAGAGGTTGCCAGTTTAACCTCCAGTTGAGGCACATATGGGAACAGATTCAGACTGATGTTCCTGTCTCTCTCTCGCTCTTCCTCTCTCTCTGAAATCAACAAAATAAACATTAAAAAATTTTTCAACATGTAATCAGCATACAAATGAGGCATTGTAGATTCTTTTTCCATACCAAGTCTCTAAGAGTCGGTATGTCACTTACATTCCTAGTACATACCAACTCAGATGTTAAGTTTTCCTCAAAAATGGTTGTTCTGTATATCATTTCATAAAATAGATGCACATACCGAAATTGTTCCAAACATTCTTTCAAGATTTTAAATTAATTAAGCATAAATAAAATTTCAAATTCAGTTTGTTAGTGGCATAAGTCACATTTCAAGTGCTCAGTTTTGAAAAGTGTGGCCCTAGAGTCTGAGCTGCCATGGGGAGAGCCCAGTATAACCACACAACCAGCTCAGAATGACCTGATGCCATTTCTAGAAAGACCTGGAACCAAGGTTTCAACCCTGCATACACCCCTCATGAGAAACACTTGTGAAATATCACTCAAAAGTAATCCTTGTGTACCCTTATCTGCTGCCCCTTAAAACCCCACCCCAAACCTTGGATTGGGAAGACAGATTTGAGTCTTGCCTACTGTTTCCTTGCCAGTGGACTCACAAATAAAAGCCTTTTCCTCTCTTAAAAGACAGTGCTGGCCTGGCCAGGTAGCTGAGTGGTTAGAACACCAGCTAGCTTGTGGGTTCAATGGCCAGTCAGGGCATGTACAAGAATCAACCAATGAATGCATAAAAAAGTGGAACAACAAATTGATCTCTCCCTTTCCTCTCTTTCTCTCTCAAATCAATAAATTAAAAAAGAAACACTGTATTATAGTATTTATTGGTTTGTCTGTGTGTCTGGCAGGAGACCCTTGTTTGGTAACATCAGGACCCTGACTGACCACTGGGAGCCAACTCGCACTCCCACCCCACGGACAAGCACGGGCTGTGTTGTGAGCAAGAGGTAAACCTGTGTGCCAGCCACTATGATTTAGGGGTTATAGGTCACAGCAGTTAACCTGACCATTCACAGCCTCAGCCACCCCTCTCCATGTTTGGATGATGCTGTTACCAATAGCTCTGTCTCCTTTGTAACCTTCAATTCAAGCTCCCCTCGTTTGCTATACTTTCAGCTCCTTTCCTCTAAGACTGCAACGCTAACAATTTGTCAGCTTTCCTCCTCACCATGGACCCCCATCTTCTGGTTTTTACCCCCCTGAATCCACGCTCTGCTCCGTGTCCCTGCCTCCTTCCACAGTGCTTTCCTAGCAAAGCCCGCTCTGGAGTGATGTCCACCTCCCTGCCCACATTTCAGTGATATGGGTGCCGTGCTCACTTTAAATTAATGACCAAATACTTCAATGGGGTGTTCAGTACTGCACACTGCCCCAAAACCTGCTACATTTCCATTCTGGACTGTTTTTTACTCATTGTTTCCTCTCATCAATTCTCTACTTCTTACTCTCCCCTCTGTCAGCATCTGGCCCGCTACCTGTTTCCAGTGAGAAAACCGAAAGAGCAGTTCCACGCCCTTCTGCCACCCCCCCCCCCATGCACTGGCCCACATTCCCGCCACCTGTCCTTCTGCCCCCCCTATGCACTGGCCCACATTCCCACCACCCGTCCTTCTGCCCCCCCCATGCACTGGTCCGCATCCTGCCAGCCGTCCTTCTGCCCCCCCTATGCACTGGCCCGCATCCTGCCAGCCGTCCTCCTGCCACCCCCCCCATGCACTGGCCCGCATCCTGCCAGTGTCCTTCTGCCCCCCCATGCACTGGCCCGCATCCTGCCAGCCGTCCTTCTGCCAACCCCCCCCCATGCACTGGCCCGCATCCTGCCAGCCGTCCTACTGCCACCCCCCCATGCACTGGCCCGCATCCTGCCAGTGTCCTTCTGCCCCCCCATGCACTGGCCCGCATCCTGCCAGCCGTCCTTCTGCCCCCTCCATGCACTGGCCCGCATCCTGCCAGCCGTCCTTCTGCCACTCCCCCCCATGCACTGGCCCGCATTCCCGCCACCCATTCTTCTGCCCCCCTATGCACTGGCCCGCATCCTGCCAGCCGTCCTTCTGCCACTTCCCCCCATGCACTGGCCCGCATCCTGCCAGCGTCCTTCTGCCCCCCCCATGCACTGGCCCGCATCCTGCCAGCCGTCCTTCTGCCACTCCCCCCCATGCACTGGCCCGCATCCTGCCAGCCGTCCTTCTGCCCCCCCCCCATGCACTGGCCCGCATCCTGCCAGCCGTCCTTCTGCCACCCCCCCCATGCACTGGCCCGCATCCTGCCAGCCGTCCTACTGCCACCCCCCCATGCACTGGCCCGCATCCTGCCAGTGTCCTTCTGCCCCCCCATGCACTGGCCCGCATCCTGCCAGCCGTCCTTCTGCCCCCCCCCATGCACTGGCCCGCATCCTGCCAGCCGTCCTTCTGCCACTCCCCCCCATGCACTGGCCCGCATTCCCGCCACCCATTCTTCTGCCCCCCTATGCACTGGCCCGCATCCTGCCAGCCGTCCTTCTGCCACTTCCCCCCATGCACTGGCCCGCATCCTGCCAGCGTCCTTCTGCCACTCCCCCCCCCATGCATTGGCCCGCATCCTGCCAGCCGTCCTTCTGCCACTCCCCCCCATGCACTGGCCCGCATCCTGCCAGCCGTCCTTCTGCCCCCCCCATGCACTGGCCCGCATCCTGCCAGCCATCCTTCTGCCACTCCCCCCCCATGCACTGGCTCGCATTCCCGCCACCCGTCTTTCTGCCCTCCCTATGCACTGGCCCGCATCCTGCCAGCCATCCTTCTGCCACTTCCCCCCCCCCCATGCACTGGCCCACATCCTGCCAGCCGTCCTTCTGCCCCCCCCATGCACTGGCCTGCATCCTGCCAGCGTCCTTCTGCCCCCCCTATGCACTGGCCTGCATCCTGCCAGCCGTCCTTCTGCCCCCCCTATGCACTGGCCTGCATCCTGCCAGCCGCCCTTCTGCCACCACCTCCCCCACCATGCACTGGCCTGCATCCTACCACCCAACCTCCCAGCAGCTGTCTCCTCTTTCCTCTTCATTTCTGTTTTCTTCTAGATTTTTAAACATATATAAGACAATAACTTAAGTGTGTAGTTTGGTGAATTTTGGCACATGTATATATCTATGTTGTTGCCATCTAGGTCAGCTATCGAACATTCTAGCACTCTTGAAGGCTCCCCCACACCCCATCCAAGTAAGCATGCTCTCAAGGGTATCCACCATTCTGACCTCTGTTACCCTAGGTTGATTATGCAAATAAAAGTCTGTGTAAATGGAATATTACAGAATGTATTGTTTGTATCTGACATTTCACTTAGCATTAGGGTCTGTGGGAATCACTCATTGCAAGTAGCAGTGACTCATCATTTTTATTGCTATGCCATGTCCCATGTACAAGCACATACATAACTGCTTACCTATGTTACTATTTGTGGCAGATTTAACATGGCCACATACTCTATTCCTCCCACTGACAGTGCCCTTGAATTGGGTTGACCTATGACCATTTTGACCAATAGAGTATGGTGGAATGAAGCATGTGCTAATTCCAGGCCTAGTTTTGTTGTTTTTATTGAGCCTAGTTTTTAAGATGCTGGGCAGTTTCTGTTTCCTGGAATCACTACATGATCGTTTTGGTCACTAAAGGGTGGCATATAGGATAGGGTACCATAAGATTACAATGGAGCTAAAAAATTCCTAACACCTAGTGACATCGGAGCCTTCATTTCACAACCAGTTACACAAATACTTGCCATTGTGTTACAATTGCCTGTAGTAGTCAGTGCAACAGTGCTGTACAGGTTTGTTACCTAGGAGCTTCAAGGGAACAGAATTAGTCACCCCAAAATATATGCATTTGGCATAAGGATTATACAGGAGTGGGCAAAAGTAGATATACAGTTGTAATACAAATAAATAATACACTAATTAATAAATAATAATATAAGAACAAACTTTGTTTTGTGTACTCACAACTATAAACCTACTTTTGCATGACCCTGGATTAGGCCGGTTAATTTTAAGAAATAACAGACATGGAAGAAGCTCCAAAAACCAACTAGAAGTCACCCTTTATAAAAGACCTTTACATTTATAAGGACCGAATCCATTTGTAAGGGGGTTGACCTCCTCTCTGGAAACTCTTATCAATGCAGAAGACAGAGATATGCAAACCTGCGTAACCACCTGACCCTTGTTTACGGCTTCTCCAGGCACCTCCCACAGCTGACCCCTCCCCAGCATCAGCTTCCACCTTCAGCTGAAGCTGCTATTTAAGGTGGAAGCTTCAGCCATCTTGGCTAATTACTCCGTTTCCCTGGGTCTCTCCCATGTGTCCAGGAGGTATTCATGTTATTAAACCTTAATTTGTTCCCTACACACAGGCAATTTCTGAACTATCCTCTTCCTAATCCCCTCCCCCACCCCAGAGCCTGGACACTGGCTCTCAAATCTGGCCCTTGGTCCAACCTCTGGCCTAGCAACATTTTCCTTCATCATGATTGCATTGTAAAATGCTGCCTCCAGCCCTGCCGGGTTTGCCAGGACTCACCAATAGAACGTGAACTCAGAAGAAAAACTGGAGCCAGAGAATTCAAGTTGCAGGTGCATAAATTTCAGCTCTCTGAAGTGAAGGAGACTCCTTTGGAAAGCAGGGACCTCATCATGTGTAAGAGGTGGCTGGAGGGGCCACCTCTCTGATGGAATTGGGGAACTTCTATACCTTGAAGGGGTTGTGTAACCCCTTAGAAACTCCAGTTCTTTAATCTGATCTTTTCTTCTTTCTTTCTTTTTGGTTCAGACTGGCTTCATCCAGCACCTTGACTCACCTGCCTCCTTCTCCTTAACATGTCCACTCTCCTAATCATTAAGCCCTCAAGACAATGAGGTTCTGATCGGCATCAAATAATAGGAACAAAGCCTCAGGTCTGTTGATCCCAGAGACAGAGTTTTGGTCAAACTAGAGATAACATCTAGGCCTCAGTTGCGTTTCAGCTCAGACCCAGAAAAACGTCGAAACTAGATGAAGCCCACGCTATGGCCCACATCAGGACCAGATGCACTGATGAGCCACCCCTACCTACCCTAGTGCCAACCAGTCAGTTGAGACCACAGCCCTAACTCCCTTAGTCACCATGACTGTTTTTTCCCCTATATAATTCATGCCCTGGAAGCCATCAGGGAGCCAGGATTTGAGCATTAGCTAATCTGTCTCAAGGCCACTTCTTAAAAATAAATCTTTACTTTGCTGCAAACTCCTGTTTGTGTCTTATGGGGCTTTGATGAACAAAGACAAACAGTCCCCTTTAGTCAGGTAAGAGTTGGAGGCCATCACCTCAAAAATCTCTCCAAATCTAACCTCCCAAGAGCCCAAGAAGTGACAGTAGAAGTGGTCTGAGTCCAACCAGGGACATGACTCTTTATGGTGATGTCCATTTTGTATTCCAGAAAATAGTGATGGTGTGCAAGATTTAACCATTTTGAGCCTGTTTCTTTAGCTGTAAAATGGAGTGAATAAAAATAGTTTGTAAATCGTTAAAGCACTTGAAAATGTAACTAGGTATGAAGGAAAGAGACCAAACTGTTGACAGTGATTACCTCCAAGGTGTGGCCTTGAATAAAGACTTCTGAATTTTTTCAGTGGGCATGTATTACTTTACAATAAAAATAAAGATTTAAAAATATTCCATATATATATTAATTCTATAATTATGTATGAATCCATAGATCTTTTTTTATGAAGATATACATCCTTTCAGTCTTTTTCCCCATTTGGGATAGTACTGTTAACTATTATTTTATAACATGAGTTAACATCATTCTGTGTTATAAACCATTCTTTAATAACATTTCTCTCAGAATGTACAGAGATTTATTGAACAAGTTCCTTATTGTGGCTTGTCTCTAGTTTTTCCATATTATAAATGTGATGAATATTCTTGTGTCCGTTGTCTGATCATACCCTTAGGATGGCTTCCTAGAAGTAGAATTGCTGGGTCAAAGAAAAAGCATATTTTCCAGGTTTCTGATTCTTATTATTAAATAGCCCTCCAGAAAGATGGTACCAATTATGTTTCTGCCAGCAGTATAATGTTGCAAATATTTAAGTGCAACACATGGAAACAATGGAAATTTAAAATAAACCATAGCAGCTGGATGGCTTCTCTGTTAGATGACCCAAGAAAGTGAGTTGAGGAGGGAGGTTCGTGGCTTGGGCCCTGGAGTCTCACTCTACTCAAGCTTTGTCATCTGTAGACTACTTAAAGCCCTCCACGTGTTACCTCCTCAGGGAGAAGCCCATTAGGTCAGATACATCCTCTCCACTGTGGTGAAGTTCACTCAGGCACCTCGTGGCATAAGCAGGAGAGGATACCTTGCTTCCGGTTCACCCAGGTCCACTTTTTCTGAGCCACATTGACGGAGTGAACTGATGGCCCAGCCAGCCCGGCCAGCTTCTTGCATGGTCTGCAGCTGGAATGAGCTCCTTTGCTGCTAGTAGCCTCACTGTCCTTCCTCCCAGTGATCTGAAAATGGCTGTGGATCAGGCCTTGCATGGAGCAGAAGCCCAGATCTTTCCTCTCTTCTTGTGCAGAAGAGGAACTTAGGCAGGATAGTTAGATGTTAGGGTAATTTTTGACAGGTAAGAAAAAAGAAATGAAGACAGATGGTTAGGCAAATAGGGCCAAACAAGTCAAGCAACTTACAGCCAGCTAGTGGATCACAAGATCCTATCTTCTCAACAACACTAGAATCTATGTAAACACAATAAATTAAAATCAATTTAAAAAAAAGATTTCATCTTCTCTAACCAAGGACACTTGAGAGCAAATGGTTTATACCTCTCTTCTCTAACTAGAGGGTAAATAGCTTACTTAAATCACCCATGTCTGGGAGATAGATAACTGGCACTGATTGACCCAGTTAGTACAATCAGTGCCAGCCAAACCCAAGGACAGATGAAGTCATGGGGTAAATGACAAAAAGCCCAGTTGGAACCAAACAAATTCAAGATAGAGACAAAGCTGACCGGAAAATGACCTTGGTCCCTTTATGTGCTCATTTTGGTACATCAACATATAATTTAACAACATTAGCCCTGGCCGGGTAACTCAGTTGGTTAGAGCACACCAAGGTTGTGGGTTTGATCCCAGGCCAGGGCACATAGAAGAATCAAACAATGACTATATAAATAAGTGGAACAACAGATTGATGTAACTTTCTTTCTCTCTCTCTCTAAAAAACAAAGAAACAAACAAAATTACCTGGAACGTTGATGAATATTTTGCTGAATCCCTTCACTGAAACCTCCCCTAAAATTCTCTCAAAAAATAGAGTTAAAAAGCCTCAAGACAAAAGACCCACTGGGCTCTTTCTGGAGAATACCCACGCCTTTTCTTTCTCGGCGTGAGCTTTCTCTTTAACTCTAAGGGTCCCCATGAGACTTGCAACCAGGGAAGCAGCAGGCAGTGGCAGCTCCTCCCAGGCTAACTCTCTGACCATGTCTCCAAGGCCAAGGCAGCCTTTTCTCTGACTTTCTAGTGAGCTAACAGCAGCCCTGCCTTAGCTCATTTCTTTCCTGTAACATTTCTAGATTCTAGAGAGCCAAAGCAGCCCTCTGAGGCTCTCTGCTATTGCTTCTTCTACCCTAAGCCCTTCCTTATTTCACTCTCTCAGGCTTTAATAAATGTGCTCTCAAAATCACCCGGACTTGTGTTGTGAAATCTTTCCTGAATGAAATCAAGAACCCACACCCTACAGGCCAGCCTGAGGCAGACCTGCTCTGGGCCCAGTCCCTTTCCGGTAACAGAGCCCCCACCTTATTTGACGTTTTTAAAAACCTGGGCCCAGGCTCACCAGCAATACCAACATGCTCAGTACTTTTTCCCTTATAGCCTCCAAGACCTGGAGGAAATGAATAAGAATTCTTTTCATGCTTTAAAGTATTTTTTGTTGTTGTAGCTATTGTTATCAGAAGTCGAATCTAAAGCAGAAAGGAAGGGAGGTCTCCAGAAAGTCTTTGACCGCCCATTTCTTTAACAGCTTTTGGTTCCTAGCTTGTACTATAATGTTTCAACATTTCTGAGCTAAACAGTACACTAAGTGGTAGGGGTGGGGAAGTGTGTGCTGGAGAGAAAATATTTTTTCTGGGAAGTAGATAGAGATAAGAGACCTACTGATTAGTCAAAAAGACCACTGGAGTCAATATATAAAGGGTCTTCTGTTTTTCATCATAGTCCTAAATTGGAAGAATCCCTATAGCTATCCACAGAAGAATGAATAAATAAATTGTGGTTTTGTTATAGAGTAGAATACTATACAGTAATGAAAAAGAACACACTGCATTCACACAGAACATGGGTGGCTCTCACAAACATAATGTTGGGTATGACTTCATTTATATAAAGGTCAATAACAGGCAAGATAAAAAGTGTTTAAGGATGCTTATTGGGAGGTACATTATAAAGAAATGTAGAGAAGTGATTTTCATAAAAGTCAGGGTAGCCCTGGCCGGTTGGCTCAGCGGTAGAGCGTCGCCTGGCGTGCGGGGGACCCGGGTTCGATTCCCGGCCAGGGCACATAGGAGAAGCGCCCATTTGCTTCTCCACCCCCCCCCCCCTTCCTCTCTGTCTCTCTCTTCCCATCCCGCAGCCAAGGCTCCATTGGAGCAAAGATGGCCCGGGCGCTGGGGATGGCTCCTTGGCCTTTGCCCCAGGCGCTAGAGTGGCTCTGGTCATGGCAGAGCGACCCCCCGGAGGGGCAGAGCATCGCCCCCTGGTGGGCAGAGCGTCGCCCCATGGTGGGCGTGCCGGGTGGATCCCGGTTGGGCGCATGCGGGAGTCTGTCTGACTGTCTCTCCCAGTTTCCAGCTTCAGAAAAATACAAAAAAAAAAAAAAAAAGTCAGGGTAGTGGTTACCTCTGGTAAAAGAAAGATGGAGGTCATGATTGGGTAGGAGGATGAGGGAGCTTCTGGGTGCTAGTGATGAACTATTTCTCGACCTAGGTACTAGTTACATGGCTTTTTCCATTATAACAATTCTTTATAATTCTTTGTGAAAATATTTTTATTTATTGATTTTACAGGGGGAGGTGGAGTACGAGGCATCAACTCATAGTTGCTTCACTTTAGTTGTTCATTGATTGCTTGTCATATGTGCCTTGACTGGGCAAACCCAGGATTTCGAACCAGGGACTTAAGCATTCCAAGTCAATGATTTATCCACAGTGCCACCACAGGCCAGGCAAGCATGCGTTTTTTAAAAAAATGATTTGAGAGAGAGAGAGGAAGATAGAGAGAGGGAGGAGAGAGATGAGAAGTACCAACTCGTAGTTGCATCACTTTAGTTGTTCATTGACTGCTTCTCATACAGGCTTTCGGTGGGGAGAGGCTCTAGCTGAGCCAGTGACCTTCTTGCTCAAGCCAGCGACCTCGGAATCATGTGGATGATCTTGCAATTAAACCAGCCAGTGACCCTGTACTCAAGCTGGCAAGCCTGCACTCAATCTGGCGACCTCAGGGTTCTGAACCTAGGTCCTTAACATCTCAGGTCGATGTTCTATCCACTGCACCACCACTGGTCAGGCAAGCATGCATTTTTATGCTCTATGCATTTTTTTTTTTTTACAGAGACAGAGAGGGAGTCAGAGAGAGGAATAGATAGGGACAAACAGACAGGAACTGAGAGATATGAGAAACATCAATCGTCAGTTTTTCGTTGTGGCACTTTACTTGTTCATTGATTGCTTTCTCAAACGTGTCTTGACGGGGGGCGGGGGCTATAGCAGACCGAGTAACCCCTTGCACAAGCCAGCGACCTTGGGCTCAAGCTGGTGAGCCTTGTTCAAACCAGATGAGCCCACACTCAAGCTGGCGACCTCGGGGTCTCAAACCTAGGTCCTCTGCATCCCAGTCCAACGCTCTATTCACTGCGCAGCCTGGTCAGGCTGCTCTATGCATTTTTCAGTATCTATGTTGTTTTTCACAGTTTAAAACTTGTGTCTGTATTTTTAGAAAGATTAAGGGTGTAGTCAACACAAATGTTCCATAATTGTGATGTGCATCTGTGATATGTATCAAGGACCAACTGAATTTGCATTTGTTAGGCCAGTCTGGTGGAGGATGATTAAGACCTAGTGAATAGCAAGGCAGAGAGGGAAGGCGAGCAACCCAACTACTGAGTCATAAAGCTGTTTACATACTTACCTATTTAGCCCTTTCAAAGAATTAGGGCAGCAGGAATCACAAAAGAATCATTCCAGTTTAAGGATGGAGGATAATATATCAGAAATAAATTAGGACCAGAGACTCTGGGGTCAAAACTTGTCCAGGCTGGAGATATCTATATCAATAAGCAAAGTAACTCCTTCTTCTAGGACTGTGAGGAGGAATAGATGAGCTAACTTATAAAGTGCTTGACAGCTGTAGATAACAAATGGTAGAAATATTACCCTCGTTTTACCCAAGAAGACACAGAATGTGGATCGGGTTGGAACTTACCTAAGGTCACCCCATTAGCAAGGGAAGGATTAGAGTCAAACTGGGTGTTTCTCAGAGTCCATGGCATTCCACCCCCACCTCCTGCTGAAATGGAAGTTCTGTGGAAGCTCAGGGGAGGGAGCAGGTACGTGAACTGGGTGGAAGAGTAAAGGGAAATTCCCAGGAATGCTAACCTGAAGATCTTAGTATATCCAATTAAAGCTATATACTCTAGGTTTAATGTGTGTGTGTGTGTGTGTGTGTGTGTGTGTGTGTGTGTACTAGTTAGGCTAAACTTTGATAATTAGAGTTTATTATTAAAAAGTATGAAATTTTTTTGTTTGTTTTTTTTGTGAGAGAGAGAGACAGGGACAGAAAGAGATGAAGAGAGATTGATGAGAAGCATCAACTCTTAGTTGTTCATTGATTATTTTCTTATATGTGCCTTGACCTGGGGCACCAGCCGAGCCAGTGACCCCTTGCTCAAGTCAACAACCTTGGGCGTAAGCCAGCAACAATGGGGTCATGTCTATGATCCCACACTTAAGCCAGTGACCCTGAACTCAAGCTGGTAAAGCCACGCTCAAGCCGGTGACCTTGGGGTTTTGAACCTCTGCCTCCCAGGCCGACACTCTATCCCCTTCACCACCATCTGGTGAAGCAATTATGAAATTGTTAATACAAACTCTATGATGTTCAGGATCTTCTGGTACTAATTATAAATTTAAGGGGGAAAACTCCATGAACAGAGGACTTTCATTAGTAAAATCATTCACATATTCCTGGTATCTTGGGATCTTCTGAACATATCAATAGCAAATAGTTTCATAAATTACTATTAAGTTAATAATCATTATAAAAATAGTGTTGATCATCACAACAATCCTGTGAGGTATGCTACTTCACTCACCTCTATTTTATAGGTAGGGAGACTTAAGGTAATCTGGCCAAGGTGACACAGCTAGTAGAGGTGGGATTTGAACCCAGGCAGATCTGATTCTGATTCTAAAGTCTACATGCTTATGCATTTTCCTCTACTGTCTTTCAGCCTGGTTAATTTGTCAATGACAGTGACCATTTACAAGAAGAGACTGTGATTTATTTATTTTTGAAATTCAGCCTAGATTCTCTACATTTCTTTTTCTTTTAATAATTTTTTTTTGTATTTTTCTGAAATAAGAAGCAGGAAAACAGAGAGACAGACTCCCACATGTACCTGACTGGGATCCACTCGGCATACCCACCAGGGGGCAATGCTCTGCTCATCTGGGCCGTTGCTCAGTTGCAACCGGAGCCATTCTAGTGCCTGAGGCTGAGGCCATGGAGACATCCTCATGCCTGGGTCAACTTTGCTCCAACAGAGCCTTGGCTGTGGGAGGGGAAGAGAAAGAGAGAGAGAAAGAGAGAAGGGAGGGGGAAGGGTGGAGAAGCAGACGGGCGCTTCTCCTGTGTGCCCTGGCTGGGAATTGAACACGGGACTTCCACACGCCAGGCCAACGGTCTACCACTGAGCCAACCAGCCAGGGCCTAATAGTTTTTTAAAGTTGATTTTTAGAGAGAAGAAAAGGGGCAAGAGAGAGAGAGAGAACCATTGATTTGTTGTTCAACTTATTTCTGCATTCATTGATTGATACTTCTGTGTGACCTGACTGGGGATCAAACCCACAACCTTATTTACTGGGATGACACTCTAACCAACTAAGTTATTCAGCCAGTGCTCTACATTTTTTCTTCTTTTTTAAAAAAATTTTATTTATTAGAGAGAGAGAGTGAGGTGAGGGAGGGGAAGAAGCATCAACTTGTAGTAGTTGTTTCTCCAATGTGCTTTGACCAGGCAAGCCCAGGGTTTTGAACCAGTGACCTAAATTGCATTCCAGGTTGACACTTTATCCACTGTGCCACCACAGGTCAGGGAGGGTATACTTCTTAAAGTCAAACTTTCATCACACACACACACACACACACACACACACACACACACACACACACGTTTTGTTTTTTATTGAATGAGAGGGTAAAAGGTGGGGAGGCAGAGAGACAGATTCCTGCATGTGCCTTGACTGGGATCCACCCCAGCAATCCCCCTACCCTGTGATGCTCTGCCCATCTGGGCTGCTGCTCTGTTGCTCATCAACTGAGCTATTTTAGTGCCTAGGGTGAGGCCATGGAGCCATCCTCAGCACCCAGTGCCAACTTGCTCAAGCCATTTGAGCCATAACTATAGGAGGGAAAGAGAGAGAGAGAGAGAGAGAGAGAGAGAGAGAACAGGGAAAGGGAGAAGTGGAGAAGCAGATGGTCGCTTCTCCTGGGTGCCCTGACCACAGGACTTCCAAACACCGGGCCAATGCTCTACCACTGAGCCAACCAGCCAGGGACTCATCACCTATTTTAAATTTAATACAATGTATAGAATACAGGCAAGGCTCAAATGATCTCAGAGGGTTTTTTCTGAATATTCACTTGCTCAAAGTTTTGATAATTTCAAAAATTATACTCAGGTTCAAGAACTTTGTAAAATCCTATTGAAATTACAAAGGAGAGAGAAAATGGGCAAGGAATGAAGCAGAGCTCTGTGATGACAGTGAGGATGAATTAAAAAGAGTGAAGAGGAAAGCCTGGGAATGACAGCCTGGGAGCTCACCGGAACTGAGAATCGAGGAGCTGTAACGGACAGGAACAACTCTCTACAACAGGGGTTCCCAAACTTTTTACACAGCGGGTCAGTTCACTGTCCCTCAGACCGTTGGAGGGCCCAACTATAAAAAAACTATGAACAAATCCTTATGCACACTGCACATATCTTATTTTAAAGTAAAAAAATAAAACGGGAACAAATACAATATTTAAAATAAAGAACAAGTAAATTTAAATCAACAAACTGACCAGTATTTCAATGGGAACTATGCTCCTCTCACTGATCACAAATGAAAGAGGTGCCCCTTCCAGAAGTGTGGCAGGGGCCGGATAAATGGCCTCAGGGGGCCGCATGTGGCCCGTGGGCCGTAGTTTGGGGACCCCTGCTCTACAACACGGGTGCTGATGATCAGCATTGTACACATGGACACAAAAACTAATGTTTCATTCAAAACCATTAAGATCTGCCAGAACAGCCCACTGGAGTGCACCGATAGGTAAAGACAATCTGGCTGGTTTGTCACAGATAACTATTCTGCTTTCATAACATCCTTTCTTAAATTGTCTTCTGACCATCAACAGGAAGTGGGTGAATTGGCAGCTAACCTGTGGCAAGTAAGGTGTGTGGCTGGCTCTGCTGATACCCTGGAGAAAGTCAAGGCTGTCCAGGTCCTCTGCCCCCAGGTCCCAGCCCCAGACCTCATAGAACCTGTCCACCACAGCTCTTTTCTACTAAGGACATTAGGGCGCACCCTACCGCACATGGTTGTGCTACAGAATTGGCAATAGAACTAAAACAAGGAGCTGAGAAAAAGCAAACAGTATAGTGGTTGGATGACTCATGCGGTGGGGTGATCCTTTCTGGCAAAAAAATTATATTAGTATAAGATTGTAATGAGCTGGCGGTCTTGTTCTTTAATGACCACGTTCTCTTTCAGCATTTTAAATGTAGGTTAGAGCTGGATGGGGGAAAAGGTCGAAATGAAGGGCTTTTTATCATAAACAGTTCCCTCCCAGTGAGGGCTGCAGATGGGACTGTCGCCGACCCTGCATCTGAGTCAGGGGGGCCCCTGCCTAGGCGACACCATTCCCTACGCTTTGCTACTTTGGAAGTTACAAGGAGAAAAGAGCTTTTAAATTCTGCTTTGGTTTGTTCCAAAGAGACCTGGAGAGGATTGGCAGGTTACCTGGTCTCCAGATCCAGTACCTTTTCCTCATTGCTATTGTGGGTGCTTTCATTGTTTTAAGCAAATAATAGCCCAGGGACAGCCAGGACTTTTCCCTTCTGACAGGAAGACCCCAGGAAGAGCTGTCAGTGAGTAGCCATTCACAGTGTACAATTGGTGGGCTTGTCATTTCCAGTGCTACTGCAGAGGTGAAAGCTTGGACATCCAGCTCTAATTAGATTAAGGAGACATTTAGAATAGTAGTAGGGACAAGATTCCAATCATACATGTGCTAAAAACTGGGTGTGGACCAGCCTGGCCTGAATGGAACTATGGATTGAATTTCCCTTCCTTCATTAAAAATAAGGGATGGCCTGACCTGTGGTGGCACAGTGGATAAAGCGTTGACCTGGAAATGCTGAGGTTGCTGGTTCAAAACCCTGGGCTTGCCTGGTCAAGGCACATATGGGAGTTGATGCTTCCAGCTCCTCCCCCCTTCTCTCTCTATGTTTCTCTCTCCCCCCCTCTCTCTCCTCTCTAAAAATGAATAAATAAAATTTTAAAAAAACTTAAAAAAAAGAAATCATATCACATTAAAAAAAAAAAAATAAGGGATGTGCTGATAATCAATGGTTAAGTTTGGATCTTAGACATGTTTTCCTGGACTTGAACCTGAAAATTTCAAAGTACTTGTGTGTCCTTTGTCTAGTTTCTTTACTGCTTAGCGCCTCCTTACCGTACTATAAAATGGGGATATAATGGAAGCAACACCATGGGCTTGGAGAGGGATCTAATTCATGGAAAGTATGGAGTAAGTGCTCAATAGCATTAGCTATTATTATTAAGACAACATCACAATAGCTCTTTCTAGCACAGATGTTCCAGAAAGTTTTCAATTAGCAGTGTGATCTTGGGGCTGAATTTTTCTTACCTGTAAAATGAGGGGGTTGCATCAGATGAGGTCTAAACTGACTTTCAGAGTCTGGAATCATATTTTCTGTATTTTTCTAATGGAAATACTGAGGTCCACAAGGAATATCTGTCCTTGATAAATAGCCACACAGCAACAATCAGACTGGGAGGGAGCTGACCGCCAATGCCTTGGTGCTGCTGCTTTTCTGTTATCTCAGAAGACTTCAGCCTATGGCTCGTGGGAGTGCAACCTGGCACAGTCTTTCTGGAGGTTCATCTGGCAATATGTATGAAAAGCCTGAAAATTATGTGTACCCCCAAATTCCATGTCTAGTTTATCCTAGGACAGCGATAAATACTAATTAAGGATGCTGCAAGATAGCTACAAGGCTGTTCATTACAGGATTATTTATAATAAAGAAAACGTGGAAAAGTTATAATCAAAACAGAGGATTGAGTAAGTTATGGTGCAGCTATGGAATGAAATGCGTTGTAAAAAATGATCAACAAGGAACTTCTGGACATGGCAAGATGATTACAATATATTGTTAAATCCAAAACAAATTATCACAATAGATATACTATAGCCCCAGAGTGATTAAAAGCAATATATATCTTTCCATCAAAAAAAATCTACTGAATCCACAAAATATATAACCAGTGAACTAAATATACTATCAAAATCCAATATAAACAGTATTTACTTCAAGATAGTGATTGGTATTTTCATTTTTGTATTTAGATTTTTACTAATTTTATCCAATGAACATGCTGTTCATTGTTTTTGAAAAATTAAACTTTTTGTTTTGAAAAATTAAAATAGAAAAGTAGAAAAAAATTGTTAAAGCTTCCCTCCCTACTATGTACCCATCAGCAGTTATCAACTCATGACCAATCTTGCTCCTTCTGCATTACTTTTTTTTTTCTCAACAGGTTTTATTACACACAGTGGCGACAGGCTTTGTTCTTCTTGGCTGCTGGACATTGCTCAGCTTTTCTCTCTTCCTCTTGGCACCAGTGTGTGTCCCCACCCTTTTCTTGATGAACTTCAGTGCCCCCTAGTCTTTGGAGACCTGGTGCAGCTCCACGGTGCACGGCTCACAGGGAGCAAAGCCACACATCTCTTGGACCATGTCCCATATGAACTTGTCGTGCTTGGTGAGGTGCCAAGGCGGTGGCTGCTCCTCCTCTTGCTCACATACTTGGTCACCTTGTGGCCCTTGTTGAGGCCCACAGATATGGCGCAGTGCAGGGCCATGGCTACTGCTCCTCAGTGGCTGCCACAGCGGGCAGGTGGCTTTGCTTTTTAATAAGGGAAAAAACCTCTCAGACAAGTTATGAGAATTGAAGTTATTATCAACAACATAAAAAATAACTTGGCCCTTTCTTGTTTCTGGAAGTGGTCAACAAAATGAAAACTGTTTAAAAAAATAACTACTTAAAATTCAAGAGTCTAAGAGGAAGTATTCTTTCTTTCTTTTTTTTTTATTTTTTATTTATTCATTTTAGAGAGGAGAGAGAAAGGAAGAGAGAGAGACAGAGAGAGAAGGTGGGGAGGAGCTGGAAGCATCAACTCCCATATGTGCCTTGACCAGGCAAGCCCAGGGTTTTGAACTGGTGACCTCAGCATTTCCAGGTCGACGCTTTATCTACTGCGCCACCACAGGTCAGGCCTGTATTGTTTATTTCATTCCAACAAACAGTAAAGAAATTAGTTCAGGATTCAGAGTGGCCCAGAGCGCTGAATTTTTAATCATATCAGGAGCAAATAAGAGCCACTCTGCACAGAGTTAGGCCAGGTCTTCTCCAGGCACACATCCCAGTCAGCTAGATTCTGGTACAAGTGACAGAAACCTGCCTTTCACAAGTGGATGTGGGAAGCTGTTGGCTCGTGTGATCCCATGGAGGGCAGGCAGCGGTCAAGTGGCTGGTGGGTGCAGAGGGCCATGGGCCTTGGGCCTACTCCTTCTCTTTTGCCCCTGACCTGAGTCCCAGGAAGTCAGCTCACAGTCTCTCAGCAAAGAAGTTGGGGGGGGATCCCCACTGCTCCCAGTCATGCAACCTGGAGAGGCCTCTATCTGGTGGGCCTGGGGTCAAGTCACTTCCTTGAGGTCAGAGGCAGAGAGCTAGGACTACACTGAGATACTCAGAAATTCTAACCGTAATAGAAACGGCTTATCAACATATAGCACTTACTCTGTGCTGGGCACTATCTAAACACTATGTATATATACACTTATTTAAGCTTCACAACAATCATAAGAGGTAGGTGCTATTATTAGCATAATTCATTATTTTGTTTTAGAGATGAAGAAACTGAGGCACAAACTAAAAATCAAGTATCTTGCTCGAGGTCATACAACTACTAAGTGCCAGAACCAGGAGTCAAATCTAAGCAGCCTGGCCATAGCATAGGTGCAATGACTTACTCTGTGAGTCCATTGCTTGAGAGTCCGGGCACCAAAAATATTGTGCTTGGATTTATCATATGTAATCTACGTGTATATCACAATAAATTTTGAATTAGACTAAGAGAGTTTTTAAAAAGTTTAAAATTTTTTCTCTGACAAAATTTTCCTCTGCCTGACCAGGCGGTGGCGCAGTGGATGGAGCGTCGGACTGGGGTGTGGAGGACCCAGGTTCAAGACCCTGAGGTCGCCAGCTTGAGCGTGGGCTCATTTGGTTTGAGCAAAAGCTCACCAACTTGGACCCAAGGTCGCTGGCTTAAGCAAGGGGTTACTTGGTCTGCTGAAGGCCCGCGGTCAAGGCACATACAAGAAAGCAATCAATGAACAACTAAGGTGTCACAACAAAAAACTGATGATTGATGCTTCTCGTCTCTCTCCGTTCCTGTCTGTTTGTCCCTGTCTATCCCTCTCTCTGACTCTCTCTCTCTGTCTCTGTGAAAAAAAAATTTTTTTCCTCTGATTTTGCTACTGCATGCTTTTCTCAGGGTGTTGGTGCTGGAGCCCTAAGTAACACTTGGCCCCCTGGAAAACTGGCCTCAGGGTTTGCAGAGAGCTCTGTGGTGAGCGGGCAGTGCACAGGTGGAGTTCTAGCAGCTGCAGGTGTGTCGGGTGCCACCCGCCCAGTAGGGAGGCCTCCTGGCCCGTGGGGGACTCTAGCTTTGAGAGCTCTCCAGCAGCTGTGGCCTGACAGCCCACTTCTATAAAGGGCCTAGCATATATCCCTCTAGCTTTATTTTTCCTTCTTTACTTCCTCCTTTTATTCTTTAAATATGTTTGGCAGCAAATAACCAGAAACTCAATTATTAGTGAAAATTTAAACTCTATATTATCTTAAGTCAGAGGATAGGAGGATCACCCAGAAAGTTTGACAGCTCAGTGATGTCATCAAGAACCCTGCCCTTCCCTCTAGCTATTCTCCTCCTCATGTGTTAGTGCTTGTGTTCAAGCTCATGCCCTGTGGCCTCAAGGACAAGTTACCATTGTCCTCTGATAATGTAACTTAAACATTAAAAACAGAAGGGGGCAAAAACAAAAGACAAAACAAAACCAAAAAAAAATGGAAAGGGTCAAAAAGGATTTATTTAGGACAAAATAATTTATCTAAAAAAGCATTCCAACAGGCATCTGTTTACTTTTCATTGGACAGGGTGAGGTCACATGACCACACCTAGACCAATTATTGCCAAAGGGGATGGTAGGCTTAGACCAGTCATGACTTACCCCTAGGAAAGGGTGTGTGGCTTCCATGAGCCATATTTGACATCTGTGTGCCAGGAAAAAGGAGTGATGGCTGTTGAATAGGCTACCATATAACCCTTTCTCATGTCCTTCCTTCCCAAAGGCCTAAAGAGTAGAAGGCTTGGGGCAGGAGCAAGGTCAGGGTCAAGGCCAGGGTCAAGGAACAGGAGACATAGTTTTCTCTCTTGTATTACAATCCATTCATTTCCTACCGCTCATGTTCATGCTTGCGGGTGGCTAGAGCCAATCACAGCTGTCCTCTGGGACAACACCAAATTTTTATTGGATAATGCATAATGTACAAGGGTCGTTGTATGGCTCTCATGAAATTACATTTTAAAATATGTGGCATTCATGGCTCTCTCAGCCAAAAAGTTTCCCAACCCCTGGGTTAGGTATTAAATCTTGGTGGGGCGCCTGACCTCTGGTGGCACAGTGGGTAAAGCGTCAACCTGGAAACGCTGAGGTTGCCGGTTCAAAGCTCTGGGCTTGCCTGGTCAAGGCACATATGGGAGTTGATGCTTCCAGCTCCTCCCCCTTCTCTCTGTCTCTCTATCCTCTCTAAAAATAAATAAAAAAAAATAAAAATAAAAAAAATAAATCTTGGTGGGGCTTAGCAACAGTGACTCCACTTTGGGACTGTGTTTTTTTTAACATGGCTCTGAGGGCCAGAAATGCAAAATCAGTTTCACTGTGTGTAAAGCCAGTAGCCACGGCCACCACAGCCGCCTGGCCCAAGCAGGTTCGCATTGGATTCAGACAGTTGGTAAAGAAACAACGGAGCCAAAAACTGGTGGGCCATCATCTTTAATCCTAGCTTGCACCTGGCGGGCAAGTAAAAACACACACTGGGCTCCAAAATCCACTCATTCAGTGCTCACAAAGCTACTGACTTTATCCGAGTTTCCTAGAATCAAAGGTTTCTAGCTCACCAGACTTATTTACCTCTGTTCCCCATCTCCTTCCTTCTCCCTGCACAAACTCTGCTCAAACTGGCTTTTCCTTCAGCACTCTGCCATCCTGGCTGCTTCTCCAGGCCTCCTTCAAGTGAAGTGGCCTTTCTCTGCTCTCTGCTGTCTCCTCTAATGCTAATCTCAGGAACTAAGAGAGCAAACTCTCATTCTGCCCCCATTTTATAGTGTAGAAATCCAAACCTTTAATCCAATATACAAAACAGAGAAGTCTCTAATACAAAATCACTATCTGGGGCATGATGGAATTGCACCACCCCACATCAAAAAGGGTGGGAAAGGCTTAGTCCTAAAACCAAGCCCCAGGCTACAAGGATCCTGCTTGCCCAAAGCCCGCCCCCAACACACATTAATATCACCTGGGCGACAGGCTTCCATGTGGGCAGCACCATCTTTAACAAAGTGAGCATAATATATTTTATCTGCCCAACACTGTGCTGTCAACATTTTTGCTTGGGCTGGTTCCTTCTTGAACTGGGGAGAATCCATTTCCTTCATTCAGTTTTTAGTGGCTTCCTCTTTTCCTTGGCTTGTGGGCTCATCCTCTATCTTCAATGGGTAACTCCACCAATGGCATCTGCTTCCCTGTGTCTCACAGCCTTCTCCTCTGACCTCTTTCTGCATTCCTCTTAAGGGTGTGATTATTAGTGCAGGGTAACCTCCTTATTTCAGGATCCTTAAAGTATCATACCTGCAAAGTCTTTTTGCCATATCAGGTAACATTTACAGGGATTAAGGCAGGAATATTTGGGGGCAGGGCATTATTCAGTTGGCCACACACCTTGATACCTAATGCCCCAACCTCAAAAGTTTTATAAGGGGGACTTACAGGGCAGGAGGGAGTTCCAGGATCTTCTTAGTGACATCCAGCAGCCCAGCAGCTCATCACTGTGGCTCTGGGGGGTCTATGGCTTGGGTTTGTGGCAGGTGCATGAGGTGGTATTTGTGCCTGAAGGACAAAATTCTGATCAGAAGGAAGTCTTTCTGGAGCCTGTGGGGGACACTTTTAATTCTCTGTGTTTGTACTTTTACAGATGAATGAATCACATTTGCTTTAAGTCAACGCATATGAAAGGAGTGGCAGATTCATTAACATGAAGTGGCTTCCATCAAATCACTTTTTAAAAAAATTCAGTGAGAGAAGGAGGGGAGGCAGAGAGACAGACTCCCACAGGCATCCTGACCAAGATACACCCTGCAAGCCCAGTAGGGGGCAATATTCTGTCCCTCTGGGGCATTGCTCGGTTGCTCAGCAACTGAGCTCATCTTAGTGCTGTGATGGTGAACCTTTTTATAAAAACCACCCACTTTTGCAGTGCTGGTCAACCTGGTCCCTCCTGCCCACTAGTGGGTGTTCCAGTTTTCATGGTGCCCCCCCCCTATAGTGGAGCAACCAAATGGTGCTGTGATTGGCCCACCATGAAAGCTGGAACACCCACTAATGGGCGGGAGGGACCAGGTTGACCAGACTGTAAAAGTGGGCAGTTTTTATAAAAAGGTTCACCATCACAGTCTTAGCACCTGAGGTGGAAGCCATGGAGCCATCCTCAGTACCTGGGGCCAACTCACTCCAATTGAGCCATGGCTGCAGGAGGGGAAGCGGGAGAGAGAGAGAGAGAGAGAGAGAGAGAGAGAGAGAGAGAAGCAAGAGGGGGACGGGTGGAGAAGCAGATGGGTGCTTCTCCTGTGTGCCCTGACTGGGAATCAAACCTGGGACATCCACATACTGGGCTGATGCTGTACCACTGAGCAAACCAGCCAGGGCCCAAATCATATTTTTAATGAACCCCTGCTGTGGAGTGATGATTCCTGCTTTGGGATATTATGTAAAATTTCTGCAGTGAGCATACAGACCCCTCAGCTCCAGTTCCTCTCTTCACATTCCTTTCCCTTTGTTCTGGTGCTTGCCCTTGGCTTTCATGTTCTCTCACTCTGCTTTTCTAGACATTGGCAGCCTCCTGTCCAGGCTTCCCTGGCCCTTTGCAGCCTTTCTGCCTGGTGTATGTGTATGTCTGCCAGGGCAAGGGCCTGTGACTCTTTGGTTGGTTTCTTCCCTATGGCCTGGCCCATCCCCTGCAAAAGGAACCAAAACTTGAGGGTTTGAGATTTTGCTCCCTGACATATGTCATCAGTTTGGTTCAAATAAACTCTATAAAAATTAAAAAAAAAAAAGGAACCAAAGACTGGGGCAGACCCTGCCAGGTCCTGGGCAAAGCCACAACTAAGCAACTACAGGACATTTCAGGGATAAGTCAGAGAAGTGCTGAGAAATGCTTAACTGCCCACTCCCCAGAAAAAATAAAATCGGACTTGTGGGATTTGCTGATTTTTGTGACATAGATGCACTCACTGTGGCCTAATTCCAGCGACTGCCATGAGGTCAGCGCCTGAACGTGGGGCAGGGAAGAGGTGGGCACAGTTGGCTTCCGCACACCACGCAGCCAAGTTCAGGCACGTGCTCATGACACATGGTTCCAACAGTTTCCCTCTTCCACCACAGGAAAGGCCGGGTCAAACCGTCTGTCGGGAACTGTATTCCATAGGAAACCTTCCGCACGCATCCTCTCCGGGTTGGTCTTTGGCACAGGTCTGATGGGAAGTACACTTGGACCTGGAACTGCATTTTTCTCTCAGTCTTCTGCACCGTTCCTCCTCCTGGCGTGAGGTAGTGCTGGCTTAGGGGCACCTGCACTGCCAGGCCGGTCACCGTGTGGGGAGGAGAAAGGTTTAAATATAGACACTGACTCCTTTTGTGTGTCGCAAGTGTTACAAGAGCACTCCTTTAAAAAATTTCTTTTATTTTATCTTATTTATTGATTTTACAGAGAGAGGAGGGGAGAGAACAAGAAGTATCATATCATGGTTGCTTCACTTTAGTTGTTCATTGATTGCTTGTTGTATGTGCCTTGCCCGGGCAAGCCCAGGGTTTTGAACTGGCAACCTCAGCATTCCAAGTCAATGCTTTATCCACCATGCCACCACAGGTCAGGCTGATGAGAGCATTCTTAACACAGATTAACACTTGTAAGAGCGGAGGGGGTGGGAGGGCTAGATAAAAAAGGCGAAGGGATTAAGAAGTACAAATTGGCAGTTACACAATAGTCACAGAGACGTAAATTACAGCGCAGGAAATACTAGACTCAATAATATCATAATGACTATGTAGGGGGCCAGGTGGGTACTTGAAACATCGGCAGGGACCACACTGTACAGTACATGATTTTCCAACCCTATGCTATACGTCTGAAGCTAATAAAGAATAATACTGAATGTAAACTGTAATAGAAAAATACAAAAATATATTTTAAAAATTCTCAATTCAATATAACATCTGAGGCTCATTAGAGTGACCTAAGGCTATGAAAAAGGTAGGAGGAGGGGAGCAGAGAGAGTATGTCACTTAAATTCTCGGAAAATCCAGATTTCAGTGAATGGTTTTGACTTTCTTCTTAAATTCCATTTACCAAATCTAATGAATGGGTTTATTTTTCTTCTTTCTGCATCCCTACACACAATGGGTGTGACAAAATTACCCAAATGGACTGTGGGAAGGAGAGGTGTGGTGACCAGATAGTCCACAAACTGCTTATCAGACCTAAGGGACTTAGAATTAACCAAACACTGAACTGTGGCAGGAAACGTTGCTGACAAAGACATACAGTAATAACAGTTGAAAACTGCACATGTCTGGGCGAAGCTCCGCATGGGAGCATCTGCAGTGCTGTTTTATGGGCCAAGCCCAGAGCACGACGAAGCAGAGGCGAGGGCCGGAGGGCACTGAACGTTTGGTTGAGCTGCTGTTTCACCATTGTCTGCCTTGTGACCAGTTCTGACATGTGCCCGCGCAGCTCTCGCCCCTTCAGTTCCCTGGCATTTGTTAAAACAACACTCACCATGATCCAATCTGGATGTGCCTTTGAGCCTGCCTGTAACTTTCCACTTTCAGGGAGATGCAATAAGGAGTTTACAAGTCCTATGTCACAGCTTTTCCAGGACAAGGATTTTAATATATATTTAAAATTTGTTTCTATTGATTTGAGAGAGAGAGAACTGGTTGTTCCTTTTAGATGTGCACTCATTGATTGCTTCTCATATGTGCCCTGACCAGGGATTAAACCTGTGACTTCACTGTGCTAAGACAAGGCTCTACGTACTGAGCCACCTGTCCAGACCCTCTAGGGCAGGGGTCCCCAAACTACGGCCCGTGGGCCACATGCGGCCCCCTGACGCCATCTCTCCGGCCCCTGCCGCACTTCAGAAGGGGCACCTCTTTCATTGGTGGTCAGTGAGAGGAGCCTAGTTCCTATTGAAATACTGGTCAGTTTGTTGATTTAAATTTACTTGGTCTTTATTTTTAAATATTGTATTTGTTCCCTTTTTTTTTTTTTTACTTTAAAATAAGATATGTGCAGTGTGCATAGGGATTTATTCATAGTTTTTTTTTTTATAGTCCGGCCCTCCAATGGTCTGAGGGACAGTGAACTGGACCCCTGTGTAAAAAGTTTGGGGACCCCTGCTCTAGGGGAAGGATTTTAAAGCATAAACCTGGGGAAAATTTTTTGAGGAGAAATGTAATAGGAGAATCTGAATTTTGGTTCTTAGATACCCCCTGGGCATTGTGTTTCTTGGTCCTTGGCTTCAACTGAAAGGTGACAAAAGAAGTAGGAAAAATTATTGATCCTTGTCGGCTAATGAAGATGCCCGGCCGAAAGGTTCGGGCAGGGTTCAGGGTGGGCATGGGCCGTCTTGGCTATATCTCCCTCTGCTGAAAGGCCTAGCACATGGTAGCCCTGGGTTAATAACTGTTGAATGAATGAATGTAAATGGTTGTTTTTGAAGATGCAAAGAAATAAAGAAAAATGGTTTCAAAAGGATTTTCCTAAGTAACTACACCTGAGCTGTTTAGTCCATAGGACCGGAATCAGTGTGGGTGGAATAGAAGCCCTAGGGTGCAAAATTGAAGGAGGCACCCATTTTCAGTTTTGTGCAAGTTTTGATTCTGTTGTTGTCTGACTCTGAGAGCGAGTGCTGTCATAATTATTGTGTCCTCAGTGCCTCACTCACTTCACTTTAGTCCAGCCTTGCTAGTAGTCCATTCAGGGCCTACCAAAAAAAAAAAAAAAAAAAAAAAAAAAAAAAATATATATATATATATATATATATATATATATATATATATATATTCATTCAAAATTATTTCTTCTTTGGGCTTGGTCCATTTACTCTGTCCTGAGGCTCATAGAGACATTTCAGGGTATAGGGAGAGACAGAGGCCAGTGCCCAGCTTGGGAAACCAGTAACCTCACAGCCAAGAGTTGCAGGGGCCCTGGCCAGTTGGCTCAGTGGTAGAGCATCGGCCTGGCATGCAGGAGTCCTGGGTTTGATTCCCGGCCAGGGCACACAGGAGAAGCACCCATCTGTTTCTCCACCCCTCCCCCTCTCCTTTCTCTCTGTCTCTCTCTCCCTCCCGCAGCCAAGGCTCTATTGGAGCAAAGTTGGCCTGGGCGCTGAGGATGGCTCTGTGGCCTCTGCCTCAGGCACTAGAATGGCTCTGGTCGCAACAGAGCTACGCCCCAGATGGGCAGAGCATCGCCCCCTGGTGGGCATGCCGGGTGGATCCCTGTCGGGCGCATGCGGGAGTCTGTCTGACTGCCTCCCTGTTTCCAACTTCAGAATAATAATAATAAAAAAAAAAAAAAAGAGTTGTCAGGGAGGATGGGGTTACTCAGTTCTTACTGTGTCCTTGAATAAGTCCATTAACCTCTGGAGCTTTCCTTTCTTCATCAGTACAGTGTAGATAATACCCATATCACAGGATGATTGTGAGCATTGAGAGTAACACAAACACACACACACACACACACACACGTGTCAAGCACAGCAGCACATAGTAGATGCTCTGGAAGCTTTTATTGTGTTATTACTACTGGCAGCAGTAGTGGTGACGCTGGCCACTCTGCCTGGCCAGTTCTCAGGCAGAGGGAGAGTACAAGCATGGACCTGCCGGGAGAAATCCGTCAAAATTGTGTAGGAGGGCAGATCGGATGAACTCAACTTGGGTATTTATTTATGTAAGTTTAAGGTGTGGCTCTGACTACATATTCTGTAGGCGCTATGCTAGGAGTTTTCCTGCATTAAAAAAAATCCTGATCACAGACTATTCTTAAATTGATTATCTCTACTTATAGACAACAAATGGTTTTTTAAAATTAAATTTATTTGGGCCCTGGCCAGTTGCCTCAGTGGTAGATCGTCAGCTCTTCCCCTCCCGCAGCCAAGGCTTCATTGGAGCAAAGTTGGCGTAGGTGCTGAGGATGGCTCCATAGCTTCCACCTCAGGCACTAGAATGGCTCCAGTTGCAAAGGAGCAACGGCCTGGGTGGGCAGAGCATCGCCCCCTAGTGGGCATGCTGGGTGGATCCTGGTCAGGTGCATGTGGGTGTCTGTCTCTCTGTCTCCCCACTTCTCACTTCAGAAAAATACAAAAAAAAATTCCTATGCAACTTTTGGAACATACTTATACTAGAAAAAATTTTGTTGTGTTCTGCGATTTAAATTTAAGTGGACATGTTACATTTGAACCATGGCAAACCTTGGAGGAGAGTTGTTTGACCAGGGACCTTTGAAAAGGTGCTCGTTGCCCTGGCCAGCTCAGTCAGAGTGTTCTCCCCATTTGCCAAGGTTGTGGGTACGATCCCTGGTCAGGGCACATACAAGAATCAACCAATGAATGCATAGATAAGTGAACAACAAATCGATGTTTCTCTCTCTCTTCCCCTTCCTCTCTCTCTCTCTAAAAATCAATCAATGAATAAAAAATAAAATAAAACAGTGCTCGCCTCTGGTGTGCCTCTGGAATGCAAGTTTGCACTGATGGCCTCAACGCACCCTGCATTACTAGCAGGTGAACTTCTGAAGTTGTCCTCGGTTCCTCTGGTTCCCGCCTTTTTGCTTCTGCCCCTCCTTCCCTGAAAGCTTCTCCTACTGCATTCAGGAGCTGTGGGCATACAGGAATGTATGTGACGGCTGGCAGTGCAGATGGAAGAGGCAGGGTTATGACTGAGAACAGTAAACTATTGCTTGTGGGCCAAATCCAGCCCCCTCCTGGTTTTGTAAATACAGCTTTATTGGCACACAGCCATATTCAGTCCTTACACACTATCTACAACTACTTTCCCACTACAAAGGCAGAATTAAGTAGTTGCCATGTGCAGAGTCTAAAATATTTATCTGTTCTTTTCCAAAAAAGTTTACAAATCCTCCTCTAGATAACGCTTCATTTTCTACTGAAGCACAAACGTTTTCCTACAGTTGAATGCTATTTAAGCTCATTCAAGTCAAAGATTCCTAGATTTTGAGATCTCAAATTTCTTTTTCATTTTTACTTATTTATTTTTTTGAGAGAGAATCAAGAAGGGAGAGAGATAAGAAGCCTCAACTCATAGTTGTGGCACTTTAGTTGTTCATTGACTGCTTCTCATATGTGCCTTAACAGGGAGGAGGGGCCTCAAGCTGAGCCAGTGACCCCTTTCTCAAGCCAGTGACCTTAGGATCATGTTAATGAGCCTGTGCTCAAGCTGGCAACCTCGGAGTTTTGAACCTGGGACCTCAGTGTCCCAGGTCGACGTTCTATCCACTGCGCCACTCCCGGCCAAGCAGGTCAGTAAAATAAAAAATAAAAAAAAATCTGAGGGATGGTTATAGGATCTCCAATTTTCACTTCCGTCAAATATCAATGGCTTTATAAAAGATAACACTTAAACTACTTCCTGAAAACTATTTTGAAGTGACTAGCACACGAAACACCTGCTGCATTGTTCTTTCTTTCATTTCTCTGGGGTTTGGTAAGAACTTCCTCACCAACAGTTCATGCTCTGGATTGTGGAACCACCAAGGTAGCGCAGTCTTGGGCACCAACTGCTGGCTCTGCACGAGGAGACTACTGGCTCATAGCAGCAGTCCTGGCCTCACTCTGGCACCCAAGCTGTGGCCCTTCGACCAAGAGGGGACTCCTTGGAGGCAGGTTATTGCCAGAGTCAGCCTAGGCATGCCCCACGCACCCAGGTTCAATTTCATGGTCTTGCTTTGCTTTAATTAATATACTTTCCCCTGCTTTTTTAAAAGAAAGATGTGTTCAGTGCAGAAAATTTGAGAGAAAATGAAAAGAACCAAATTCATCTGTACCCAGAGAGACACTAAGTTTTACTGAGACAGAAGAAGAAGAAAAGCACTTTCCAATCTAAAAATCTAAGGGGACAGAGCCCAGCATATGTCCCGAAACCAAAATAAGGTTGACACATGACAGGCAGCAGTATTTACTGAAAGAATAACTAAAGCTAAACAACTGCTATAATTTATCTTAGATGACCCCAAAAAATTCAGTACATTTAAAAATTATTTTTATTATCAAAAGGCCAATATGGTAAGTATTCCAGTAAATTTTCTTCTATTTATTTTCCTTTGTAGCATTGTTGTTCTTCTTATGGCTTATAACTGCTGAGAACAACGATTTAAGAAACAAGGAATATGTATTTTAGTTTTAATATCCAAACAATTTTCATAAGTCTTATTATTAAACTACTTTAATGATACATACAATATAATCTTTAGAAACTGATCTGGTAAACTCATGATTTTAAAACATGCAATTTCTATGAAGCAAAGTTTAAGTTATTTAATTATTTTCACATTCATGCCTTGTCATCAAAATGAGAAACATCTTAAATTTGACATTCAAAAGAAACAATTAAGAATATTTTTTAACTCTTTGTGGTTTACCATCTTAAAATCAATGATTCATACTGTTTCCTACGAAAACAGCATATCTACCTCCTGCTTTGTAGGAGTCCTTGTAAGCAACTGATCAAGTTCATCTCTGCTTTAATAAATAAACATTTCAATTAATCCCTGACAAACTGGAAGAGTAAAAATGACTTCTCCCAGCTCTGACCAGTTAACTCAGTCAGTTAGATCATTGTCCCGAAACGACAAGGTTGCGGGTTTGATTTCTGATCAGTGCACATACAGAAAGCAATGAATGAATGCACAACTAAGTGGAACAACAAATGAATGTTTTCCCACACCCCCTTCCTCTCTCTGTCTCTCTAAAATCAATCAGTAATAATAATAATAAAAAAACTAAAAAAAAAAAAAAAAAAAAAAAAAGGCTTCTCCCTGGCTCTTCTTTGTCTAAATATTTCACTCTTAGATGTCTTTGTTTCTCCTGGTGATTCATCATGTTTATGAAATGTTTCTATAAAAACATAAGATCATTTTGATTTTTTAAAAGACAAGCAAGCATCATCACCCCTTTTTAAAAATCCTTCCTTAAAAAAAAAAATCCTTCCTTTGATGAGACACTGGTTGGATTTTAAGTCTTTATTTGACTTCCACCCCCAACCTGAACAGACCCTTTTGCATTTGCTTATTTCTCTCCACCTCGAGCATTCACTCTCTCGAATCAGATCTGTCCCTCACTGTGCTCGCCCTGGTCCCAATGAGCAGGTCCTGCTCTCTGACTTGGCTTAGGTGGGACACCCACCTGGCATAAGATGAGGATGAGGCCTGGGATGGGCATACATATATATATAAGAGAAGTAAGGGAATAAGAGGCCCTTGGTTATGACAAAAACGATGAGGCGGTATGGGAACGCCTGGTTTTTGGGACTCTCTGCTCCAAGCTTCAGGCAAGAAACTGTGCTCCGCTCTGAAGCCCCTAAGGGGCCTTACAAAGGAGCTGTCCCAGCCCTGGCTGGTTGGCTCAGTGGTAGAGCATCGACCTGGCGTGCAGGAATCCTGGGTTCGATTCCCGGTCAGGGCACACAGGAGAAGCGCCCATCTGCTTCTCCACCCCTCCCCCTCTCCTTCCTCTCTGTCTCTCTCTTCCCCTCCCGCAGCCAAGGCTCCTTTGGAGCAAAGTTGGCCCTGGCACTGAGGATGGCTTTATGGCCTTTGCCTTAGGCGCTAGAATAGCTCTGGTTGCAACAGAGCTACGCCCCAGATGGGCAGAGCATCGCCCCCTGGTGGGCATGCCGGGTGGATCCCGGTTGGGCACATGTGGGAGTCTGTCTGACTGCCTCCCCATTTCCAACTTCAGAAAAATACCAAAAAAAAAAAGAAGCTGTCCCAGAACTTAGAGCCGGGCATTCTCATAGGAGCTGAGGTGCATCCAGACGACCCCAGGGAAGAAAGCACATTTTGTTGATTTTGTTTATATCTTACAAAATGCCTAAGAAGTTACAAAGCAACAAAAATAATAGTACTTAAAAGGAGAGATTAGTCTTCTAGGTGCGGGCTTGAGGAGGCGGCCTTGAGGAGGCAGCCAGGGCTGGAGGCTTGGTGGTGGTGGTGGGGGGATGCAGAGGGCCTGGGGCTACCGCGCGCGCGTGTGTGTGTGTGTGTGTGTGTGTGTGTGTGTGTGTGTGTGTGTCTGCAGTCAAGGCTGCAGGATGAACACAACAGCTCCTGCACCCTGTTCCCCAGTATACAACAGGCACTTAGTCGAGGTCTGTTGACTCCCTGTTGCACAAAGGAGGAGCACCAGAAGGCAGGGTGGAGGAGTTGCAGGCATCAGCTTATCTCCTTCTCTCCTATTGCCCCTGCTCTTCATGTTCATAGCTGAACAAGACATTACTTTTCAGTGTCTAATATTTATAAAGTTAACTCATGAGACCTCTACTTGTGGAATGCTCTGGTTAGTTGGATTTCTGTTTATTGTTAATTTTTTGTTGTTGTTAAAATAGGCTTGTTAGAAATGTTATCAAATTTTTCCAAAATTTAATCTACTTTCTTGTTTTAGGAAAAAGAATCTGCTGGTCATTCCTGTGTCATGCTTTGGTGACTCAGGACCCTGCAGTATCTCAGGGTGGGAACTGGAGTATGGGGCTCATTGAGGATGGAGGATCAACAGGGCAGGGAGCGGTGTGAGCACTAACCCAGGGCTCCATTCCAAGAGGGTTCTTCCTTTTCATTCCAGATATGGCCAATGCTGTTGAGGATTACTGTTTGCTGGATTCCAGTGAACCACAATTGTTTTGGCCAGTGTCTTTGCAATCTTGGGTCCTGTACTCAAGGGACAGAACTTTTTATTTTTATTTGTTTATTTATTTATAATCAATGATATTTTAATAGCTATGTATGGTTCAGATGGGTTTTAGATTTATTGGGATGATCACTTCATGAGTTATACAAATGTCTAATCACTGGGATTGTACACCTAAATTTGATATAAAATTGTACATCATCTGTAATTTAAAAATATTAAAAAATAAATAAGCATATAAACTACATGTTAAAAGTTCAAAAAAAGAAGGAAGTACATCCAGCTTAATTTTTAGTACTATATGCTTACTAAAGTTTTTTTAAAAATTATTGTTTATAAAGTTGCTCTCAGGGTTATTAGCAGTTATTTTTTGGAAATGTATTATTTTTTTAATTGATTTTAATTTATTGTGTTTACATAGATTCTAGTGTTACCCTGAATGCATCCCCCCTCCCCCGTATTCCCCTCAACATCTTCCTTGCCCCCCCATAGCGCCCTCCCCCCTTCCCTTCAGCTTTATCCCATCCTATCATCCCCCTTCCCTCTGTTCTCTTTTCCTCTGGTCTCAAGGGACGGAACTTTTAAAATGACTTCAGCCAGGCTTCTCATCTTTGGGACAAGTATGATTTTCTTATGCATACATATAACTTTAAAAAAAAATCAGCCCAGATTTATATTTGTATCCAAACTATTTTTTGCATTCATAGAACTCTCACTTTGGCTGTGCTTTTGAGACATGCTAATTCTTTAGTGAAGTGCTGGTTGGGCGGCCACTCAAAATGAGGGCCACTATTTGTTCAAATTGGTTTCCAAGCCAATATTTCTTCTTCATGTTTTGAAATAGTCAAAAGATCTACTTACTTCCCCAGATATGTATGAGAAACTAAAGTGTGCAAAGACAAGAAAATCTACAAGAGAGCCTGGCCTATGGTGGCGCAGTGGATAGAGCGTTGACCTGGAATGCTGAAAGTTGCTGGTTCGAAACCCTGGACTTGACCGGTTAAGGCACATACGAGAAGCAAGCAGTGAACAACTGGAGTGAAGCAACTATGAGTTGATACTTCTCCCTCCACACCCTCACTCTTCTCTCTGTACAATCGATATATAAAATCTTTTTAAAAATTATTTTGAAAATCTACAAGATAAATACAGATTAATCTTCAGTTTCATTTATACTGCAATTGCCAAAGTTACATGTTTTGGGGTATTTGAAAAGTTGTCTCCTGACCAGGTGGTGGTGCAGTGGATGGAGCATCAGACTGGGATGCGGAGGACCCAGGTTCGAGACCCTGAGGTCGCCGGCTTGAGCGCGGGCTCATCTAGTTAGAGCAAAATGTCTACCAGCTTGGACCCAAGGTCGCTGGGTCCAACAAGGGGTTACTGGTCTGCTGAAGGCCCGCAGTCAAGGCACATATGAGAAAGCAATCAATGAACAACTAAGGTGTTGCAACGTGCAATGAAAAACTAATGATTGATGCTTCTCATCTCTCTCCATTCCTGTCTGTCTGTCCCTCTCTCTGACTCACTCTCTGTCTCTGTTAAAAAAAAAAAATTAAAATTAAAAAAAAAAGTTGTTGTCAAGATGTATGAATGAGGTTTTGAGCAACCAAAACAAAGACCCATGTGTAATAACATTTGCACCTACATGGCTATGGTCCCTAAGCTTCCCTCCACATTAGAATCCCCTGGAGAGGTTTTGAAAAGCTAGAGGCACAGGCAGTACTCCAGGTAAATTAAAATCTGGGGTTGGGAGCCAGACGTTAGTATTTTAAAAGATCCCTGGGTGATTCCAAAGTTCAGCAAAATTGGGAACAAATAGCCTATGGAATTATATGTGTAAGCAATTTGTAGCATATTACTTAAAGGATTCATTTTACAGAATAATTAAGACTTCACGCATATTTAGATTTTAAATGTTTCACATTAAAATGGTAAAATATTTCAAAACTATGAAAAAGAGACTTTCAGTAAATTAAACATTATTTTGTAATCTGAAATGTTGCCAAAGTATTACAATCCACTCCTTTTTATGGGCATGTATGGCCAGTATCCAGGGCTACTATCACAGCAGCCCGGCCTGTGCAGGTTCGCATTGGATTCGGACAGTTGGTAAAGAAACAATGGAGCCAAAAACTGGTGGGCCTTCATCTTTAATCCTAGCTTGCACCTGGCGGGCAAGTAAAAACACACACTGGGCTCCAAAACCCACTCACATTCAGTGCTCACAAAGCTACTGACTTATCCGAGTTTCCTAGAATCAAAGGTTTCTAGCTCACCAGACTTATTTACCTCTGTTCCCCATCTCCTTCCTTCTCCCTGCACAAACTCTGCACTGACTTCTCACTCAACACTCCGCCATTTTGGCTGCTTCTCCTGGCCTCCTCCACGTGGCCTTTCTCTGCTCTGCTCTCTAACGCTAATCCCAGGAACCAAGAGAGCAAGCTCCCATTCTGCCCCCATTTTATAGTGTAGATTCAAAACTTTTAATCCAATATACAAAATAGGGAAGTCTCTAATACAAAGTCACTTATCTGGGGCATGATGGGATTGTACTGCCCCACATCAAAAAGGGTGTGAAAGGCTTAATCCCAAAACCAAGCCCCAGGCTACAAGGATTCTGCCTGCCCACAGCCCACCCCCAACACACATTAATATCACCTGGGCAACAGCCTCCACGTGGGAAGCGTCATCTTTTGTTTTTGTTTTTGTTTTTGTATTCCTCTGAAGCTGGAAACGGGAGAGACAGTCAGACAGACTCCCGCATATGCCCGACTGGGATCCACCCGGCACGCCCACCAGGGGGCGATGCTCTGCCCACCAGGGGGCAGTGCTCTGCCCCTCTGGGGGGTCGCTCTGTCGCAACCAGAGCCACTCTAGCGCCTGGGGCAGAGGCCAATGAGCCATCCCCAGCGCCTGGGCCATCTTTGCTCCAATGGAGCCTCGCTGCAGGAGGGGAAGAGAGAAACAGAAAGGAAGGAGAGGGGGAGGGGTGGAGAAGCAGATGGGCGCTTCTCCTGTGTGCCCTGGCCGGGAATCGAACCCGGGACTTCTGCACGCCAGGCCGACGCTCTACCACTGAGCCAACCGGCCAGGGCCGGCAGCGTCATCTTTAACAAAGTGAGCATAATACATTTTATCTGCCCAACAGGGCAGAATATTAGAATTGTTTATTTCCAGCATCAAAATCCTTTTTGTAAGTACAGAAGCAGAAGAAACACTGAACGATGAAGGAAAGAAAGGATATAAACAAAGAAAAACTAAAATGATTATTTACTAAGAATTGCAAATGCTCATTTTCTGCGCACAGCACAAAGTTCCTTTTTCTGTTCCTGGGACTTGTGTAATTTTCAGGGATGTGACGGTAGAAAGCTCATGCTCTTAGTTTATCAAAATAAACCTGAGTGTTCCTTTTCCCAGCCCTCAGTGAAAATTGAGACTTTACTCATCTTTATGAAAAAAGAAAGAAAGGGAAGGAGGGAAGAGGGAAGGAAAGAAAAAGGAAGAAAAGAGAAAGAGAGAGAGAGAGAGAGAAGGGAAGTGGCATTTTTGTGTTAGGAATGTAAACAATAATATAAATGGAGCCACTTTAAAATGGAGCCAGAGCTGCCACGCCAGAGGACCTACATTTTTATACCTCTAATCTTTGGAATGTTAAAACAGGGCAAAATAACCTTTGGAATGAGCCTAGGGCAACTTTATATCCCAAAAAACTATTTGCAAAGACAACAAGAAAGCAGTTACTATGACTACTGTAGTGAATATTAAAAAAACCCATTTAGAATTAACATCGCTATGTTATGTTACCTGCACCAATAGAAATGCCTTCCTTCTGTTGGTGTAATTGCTTCCTTTTCTTTTTTTTCATAAATACCCATTGCCTTTGTCTGCTAATTGAAACACTATTTGGGCTTCTGCCTGAATCGGTGTGTTCCAGATAGCTATTCTTATGCATCTCGATAAATGCTTGTTGCCTCTCACTTTGAAAGGCCTTTTTTATTTTTAGGTTAACAGGACCATTTGAGGATTAGGTCAGCTGAGACTCCTGCTGCCTGTCTGGAAGAGAGAACAATTTATAATAACAAACACACACCAGACTTGGATGAATTACCCTCCCCACAACCTGCAGGCCTGTTAGGGTCATTCAATTCTTCAAACAGTCCTGTTTCAATAATTTCTTCTTGCCAAGCTATAGGGACAGCACCTGTTGCAAATCTTTGGAAGAACTTCTTATCTTTATCATCAAATTCGACTCCCCGAACCTCAGAGAAATCTCCAATGTCATCGATGTCTTTGGCATAAACCACCGAAGGGTCTGGTACATATGGGGGTTCAATTAGGCCTGCTTCCAGGCGAGCAAAGTTGATGGTTTTGAAGAAAGGGTGTTTCCTGGGATCATCAGACTTTTCTCTGTGAAGAAAAGAGCTGGTCAGCCAGACACACAGTAACAAATCAAAACAGGAAATGTTCTAACAATACAAAGGGTATAGCATTCTTTTCCTATAACATATTTCATTTTTATTGCAAAGATACTATAACAACATAATAATAACAGGAAAATAGTAAATTTGAAAACACCCACAATTCCACCACATGCAGAACGTAACATTTTCATTGTTTGCAAACAGCTTTCACATGTAATGCGATTTTTCAAGAGTCTAGCTGTTGGCATACATGACTTTTATTCTTGGTGTTTACATGAAATGCCAGCAAAAAACAGTGGGGCTAGGCCCTGGCCGGTTTGCTCAGTGGTAGAGTGTCGGCCTGGTGTGCAGGAGTCCCAGGTTCGATTCCCGGCCAGGGCACACAGGAGAGGCGCCCATCTGCTTCTCCACCCCTCCCCCTCTCCTTCCTCTCTGTCTCTCTCTTCCCCTCCTGCAGCCAAGGCTCCATTGGAGCAAAGTTGGCCCAGGCGCTGAGGATGGCTCCAAGGCTGCTGCCTTAGGCGCTAGAATGGCTCTGGTTGCAACAGAGCGACACCACAGATGGGCAGAGCATTGCCCCCTAGTGGGCATGCCGGGTGGATCCCGGTCGGGTGCATGCAGGAGTCTGTCTGCCTCCCCATTTCCAACTTCAGAAAAATACAAAAAAAACCCCCAAAAAACAAAAAACAGTGGGGCCAAAACTTGCTTGCCTGCAGCTCCCAGTCCTTGCCTCTTTCTCTGCCCTTCAAGGTCACACGGAACAAGTTAATATGTTTCTTTCCACATGACCATCATAGACATTTTAAAAGACTGCATTCACTTCTCCTCACTTTTCATATGATGTGATTTCTAGGAACCCACCTACCTGCCCTAACTGCCGTAATAATCTTTAAAGACTTTAAAAAAATCTTTTAGTAATTTTTAGTAGCATGAATGAGCATATGTTTGGTGTTCAACACTATGCTTATTTGTTATCAAATTTTCTTCCTTATGCTAAAAATTATTTCAGTATTTACCTCAGAATAAGGGGAAAAAATGTATGTTCACAACTGTATAACCTCTTGTATTAGTTACCTATTTTTGTGTAACAAATTGCCCCAATATTTAGTAGCTTACAACAATAAACATTAATTATCTCACAGTTTCTGTGGTCAAGAATGTAGACATGGCTTAACTGGATTCCTTTGGCTCATGGTCTCTTGTGAGGTTGCAGTAAAACTATTGGTCAGGGCTGTGGTCTTTTTTTTTTTTTTTTTGGCAGAGACAGAAAGAGGGACAGATAGGGACAGACAGACAGGAAGAGAGAGAGATGAGAAACATCAATTCTTCGTTGCAGTTCCTTAGTTGTTCATTGATTGATTTCTTATATGTGCTTTGACCGGGGGGCTACCGCAGACCCAGCGACTCCTTGCTCGAGCCAGCGACCTTGGGCTTAAGCTGGTGAGCCTTGTTCAAACCAGATGAGCCTGAGCTCAAGCTGGCGACCTCGGGGTCTTGAACCTGGGTCCTCCACATCCCAGTCCAACGCTCAATCCACTACGCCACTGCTTGGTCAGGCAGGGCTGTGGTCTTATCTGAAAGTTCACCTGGGATTGGGGGAGAAGCTCCTTCCAAGCTCACTGACGTAATTATTAGCAAACCTCCATCCCTCACCATGTGAGCCTTTCTGTAGGGCTGCCTTATAACATTGTTGCTAGTTTTCCCCAGGGCAAATGACAAGAGGGAGATAGAAAAAGAGAAATAATGAGAGAGAGAGAGAGAGAGAGAGAGAGAGAGAGAGAGAGAGAGAAAGAGTTCAAGGCAGAAGGCACAGTCTTTTTATTACCTAATCTTGGAAATGAGATCTCATCACTTCTGCCACATTGTGTTTGTTAGAAACAAGTCAGTAGGTATAGCTGGCCCTTAGGGAAAGGGAGGATGCCAGGAAATGGGAACCTTTGGGGACCGTATTAGAGGTGGCCTACCACACACTTCTCTTGGTTTCTCTTAAGTGCATGTTTTATTTATTTTTAGTGAGAGAGTGAGAGAAAGAGAGACAGACAGACAGGGACATACAGTTAGGAAGGGAAAGAGATGAGAAGCATCAATTCTTCGTTGAGGCACCTTAGTTATTCATTGATTACTTTCTCATATGTGCCTTGACCGGGTGGCTCCAGCAAGCCAGTGACTCCTTGCTCAAGCCAGCGACCTTGGGCTTAAGCTAGTAAGCTCGAGCTCAAACCAGTGACCTTGGGGTTTTGAACCTGGGTCCTCAATGTCCCAGATTGATATTCTATCCATTGCGCCACTGCCTGGTCAGGCTTAAGCCCATGTTTTAAAGAAATAAAAAGGGACTATTTTGTGGCATAAGATTTAAATAATTTTTTTCCTTTTCCTTTTTTTTTTTTTTTTCTGAAGCTGGAAACGGGGAGGCAGTCAGACAGACTCCGCATGCCCCCGACTGGGATCCACCTGGCATGCCCACCAGGGGGTGATGCTCTGCCCATCTGGGGCGTTGCTTTGTTGCAACCAGAGCCATTCTAGCACCTGAGGCAGAGGCCACAGAGCCATCCTCAGTGCCCGGGCAAACTTTGCTCCAATGGAGCCTTGGCTGCGGGAGGGAAGAGAGAGACAGAGAGGAAGGAGAGGGGGAGGGTGGAGAAGCAAATGGGTGCTTCTCCTGTGTGCCCTGGCCAGGAGAACCCAGGACTCCTGCACGCCAGGCCGACACTCTACCACTGAGCCAACCGGCCAGGGCAGTTCAATAACTTTATATAATACATTTTTTTTTTTTATTCATTTTTTAGAGAGGAGAGGGAGAGACAGAGAGAGAGAGAGAGAGAGAGGAGAGACAGAGAGAGAGAAGGGGGGGAGGAGCTGGAAGCATCAACTCCCATATGTGCCCCGACCAGGCAAGCCCAGGGTTTCGAACCGGCGACCTCAGCATTTCCAGGTCGACGCTTTATCCACTGCGCCACCACAGGTCAGATATATAATACATTTTATTTCAAATTTTGGGCCCCAAAATTAAGGTGCATCTTATACATGGGATCGTATTCTACATGGGGAAATACAGTAATACCTGCGCAGAAACATCTAGAATAATGCTTGATCAAATGTGCGAGTATTGTGGCCTTGTCAAGTTGATACCAAGATTAACCATTATATTCACCTTCCCCCCACCCACACACCCATTTTAAATACAAGGATATTGAGACTCAGAGAAAGTAATTCAATTGCTTAAGGTAAAATGACCAGTATATAGCAAAACTAGAGCAAAGCAGGGATGTGGGGCATATCTGTGGCTCCAGGGCCTTGGTTTCATCCTTACATAACTCAGTCACCCTCTGCCAAGGTTTTTTTCATAGGTCAGCTTTTACTTAGTTTTTGTTTTCTTCTAAAATATCTTGATCATAAAAAAATTTTTGACTTTATTATTCCATTGTAAGCAATACAACTTGACTTTCCTCAAAATTAATTTTGACTATGTTAATTTAGCTGGCAACATTTTTTGTGTGTGACAGAGACAGAGAGAGAGACAGAGAGAGGAACAGATAAGGACAAACAGGCAGGAAGGGAGAGAGATCAGAAGCATCAATTCTTAGTTGTGGCTTCTAAGTCTCCTTAGTTGTTCATTGATTGCTTTCTCATATGTGCCTTGACTGGGGGAGTATCAAGCCAGCAACCCTGCGCTCAAGCTGGATCGGCCTGCACTCAAGCCAGTGACCTCGCAGTTTCAAACCTGGGTCCTCTGTGTCCCAGTCTGATGCTCTATCCACTGCACCACCACCTGATCAGGCAACATCTTATGTATTCACTAAATATCTGTTGAGTGGTTGATGATATTTTACAGAGACATTTGATAGAGGAAGAATTTTCCAGAGCTTTGGCTATCAGTACTGGTGGTTTTTATTTTATTTTGAGCTTTAGGGGTTTTTAAAAAAAAATTTATTTATTGATTTTAGTGAGAGAGGAAAGGAGGGGGGAGAGAGAAAGAGAGAGAGAGAGAGACAGGAATATCAATCTGTCCGGCCCTGCTGCAGTTCCGGAAGGGGCACCTCTTTCATTGGTGGTCAGTGAGAGGAGCACTGTATGTGGTGGCGTCGCTCAGTCGCTCACGTACAGTACTACTTCCGGTAACTCAAGATGCACGCCTCACAGCTCTGGAAGTGCGTCATATCACTTGTTACGGCTAGCAGTGACAAATATGGAAATGGACATTGACCATCTCATTAGCCAAAAGCGGGCCCATAGTTCCCATTGAAATACTGGTCGGTTTGTTGATTTAAATTTACTTGTTCTTTATTTTAAATATTGTATTTGTTCCCGTTTTGTTTTTTTACTTTAAAATAAGATATGTGCAGTGTGCATAGGGATTTGTTCATAGTTTTTTTTTTTATAGTCCAACCCTCCAACAGTCTGAGGGTCAGTGAACTGGCCCCCTGTGTAAAATGTTTGGGGACCCCTTACTGTATGTGCCCTGATGGGGATTGAAGAGGCAACCTTTGTGTATTGGGATGCTACTCTAACCAACTGAGCTATCCAGCCAGGGCCTGAGCTTTAATTTTTTTTAATTTTTAATTTTTTCCAAGTGACAGAAGGGGAGATAGAGAGACATAGTCCCACATGCACCCGGATTGGGATTCACTTGGCAACCCCAGTCTGGGGTGGATGCTCTGCCCATCTGGGGCCATGCTTGCAACCCAGCTATTTTTAGCATCCGAGGCAAAGGTTCCATGGAGCCATCCTCAGCACCCAGGGCTGAGTGCTCGAAATAATCAAGCCATGGCTGCGGGAGGGAAAGAGAGAGAGAGAGAAAGAGAGAGAAGGGGGAGTGATGGAGAAGCAGATGGTCACTTCTGTGTGCCCTGACCAAGAATAGAACCTGGGACATCCACATGCTGGGTCGATGCTTTACCAATGAGCCAACTGGCTAGCATGAGCTTTTAATTTTTGATCAGATAATTTGTTCATGTAGTTCAAAGTTTAAAAGATAATAGAGTTCTATAGTGAAAATCCTCATTTACATCCTTGTCACCAGCCTCCAATTTCCCTTTATTAGAGGCAACCAATCCTATACATTCCTTGTATACTCTGCTCAAAATAGTTTATGCAACTATTTGAATTATATATTTTTCTCTTTTTTATGTATGCTGTTTTGCACCTCATTTTTCAACTCTAAAGTATATCTTAGAGATTGTTCTGTATCAAGTGGCCATAGTGTTTGAAAGTATCCAGAAATACTTAACTATATAATATGCAAATAATAGTAGGGCAATAATAATTCTCCTTAAGCCCAAGGCTTTGTCATTAATCCAAAATATTCTCCAAATCCCTGTGGACAACGGTGACATCACTGACCATCTCTATTATGGAGTAGTTTACCTGCTTCCTAAGCGTTGTTCTGGTTTCTTAGCTAAGAAGAGTCTGCAAATATCCTTTGCTTCCTCTGTGAAGTTATCATGTTGGAATCTGACTTCTTCTTTCAGGGTTCTTTGCTTTAAATCCTCTTTACTGAGTTTTTCCTTGTAATCTTTGAATGGTGTTCTTCCAGCAACCATTTCATAAATACTGCATCCCATCGCAAACCAGTCCACTGGATAGGAGTAACTCACTTTATCCACTAAGATTTCAGGAGCCATATAACCATTGGTTCCAGCCTGTAGCCCCCAAACAAAACAAAGCAAAACATTAATGTGAATGTAACAGACATTACCGATTGTCTACCCAATACCTATTCTCCTTTTCCTTCCTTGTTAAGGGAAACCTAATTTATTTGCTTGTGCATTGTGGTTAACCTATTCTTTTTTTTTGAAATGTGGGATTTTAAATTTTTATTTATTTATTTATTTATTTATTTATTTATTTATTTATTTATTTATTTATTTATTTTTTACAGAGACAGAGAGTGAGTCAGAGAGAGGGATAGACAGGGACAGACAGGAACGGAGAGAGATGAGAAGCATCAATCATTAGTTTTTCATTGCACATTGCAACACCTTAGTTGTTCATTGATTGCCTTCTCAAACGTGCCTTGACCGCGGGCCTTCAGCAGACCGAGTAACCCGTTGCTATAGCCAGCGATCTTGGGTCCAAGCTGGTGGGCTTTTGCTCAAACCAGATGAGACTGCGCTTGAGATGGCGACCCTTGGGGTCTCGAACCTGGGTCCTCTGCATCCCAGTCTGATGCTCTATCCACTGCGCCACCGCCTGGTCAGGCTGTGGTTAACCTATTCTATTCTCTGCTTTCCCTGCAACCTCTGATGCAGTCAGGGCAGGCCATGAGGTCTGTCTGGCCAATGAGATAGAAAAAGGACTCGGCTAGAGTGCTCTATAAAAGGGATAGATGTGACTACTCTTACAGTGAGAAAATCACCTGGCCTCTCTTGGTCTCGTCATTCATCTTTTGGTGAAAAGTTCAAGTGAATTCTCTAAAATCCTCTCAATTCTGCCTGTTTTAAATCACAGAATAGGAAATTAATGTATGATGTTTTTAAGGTTGAACATTTCATTGTTAATTTTGAGTGTTCACATAATGTTATCTAGTCTATGATATTTCTTACTCTATTTGCTATACGGTGACATTAATATTACACATCTTGGTCTGTCTGTCTGCATTAAAAATTAACAGTTGCTTTCATCTAGAATGAAACTTCTCCATTTAAAATAACATTCATAATAATATATTGTAGTTAGCCTGACCAGGCGGTGCGCAGTGGATAGGGCGTCGGACTGGGATGCAGAGGACCCAGGTTTGATACCCTCAGGTTGCCAGCTTGAGTGCAGGCTCATCTGGTTTGAGCAAAAGCTCACCAGCTTGGACCCAAGGTCGCTGGCTCAAGCAAAGGGTTACTCAGTCAGCTGAAGGCCTGCTGTCAAGGCACATATGAGAAAACAATCAATGAACAACTAAGGTGTCGCAACAAAAAACTGATGATTGATGCTTCTCATCTCTCTCCGTTCCTGTCTGTCTGTCCCTCTCTATCCCTCTCTCTGATTCTCTCTGTCTCTGCAAAACAAACAAACAAACAAACAGAAAAACCCAATATATTGTAGGTATACTTCTACTGATAATATATACCAAATGACCACTAAATTAAAAAAAATACATATATAATATATACATACTATATAATATATACATATTTATTTATTTTGGTAAAATACATATAACATAAAAGTTACCATCTTAATCACTTTTAAATGTATAGTTCAAGAAAAGTAAGTACATTTGCACCACTGTGCAATGAGTCCCCAGAACTCTTTTCATCTTGCAAAACTGAAACTCTTATACCCTTAGACAACAATTCCCTGACCCCTGGCATCCGCCGTGAAACTTTCTGTCTTTATGAATTTGAATACTCTGGGTACCTTACTTAACTGGAATCATGTAGTTATTTTTTTTGTGTGTGACTATGTGATTTTAATATATTTATTCATTCAACAAATATTTAATGAATACTTACAACTTACCTTGCAATGATAAAATACATATTTACATAATATGTTTTCCCCAAAACTAAATTGCTTTTGGTTAGAGTGTACAGCAATTAAAAATGCAAACAGAGGCCCTGGCCGGTTGGTTCAGCGGTAGAGCTTCGGCCTAGCGTGCGGAGGACCCGGGTTCGATTCCCGGCCAGGGCACACAGGAAAAGCGCCTGTTTGCTTCTCCACCCCTCCGCCGCGCCTTCCTCTCTGTCACTCTCTTCCCCTCCCGCAGCCGAGGCTCCATTGGAGCGAGGATGGCCTGGGCGCTGGGGATGGCTCTGTGGCCTCTGCCTCAGGTGCTGGAGTGGCTCTGGTCGCAACATGGCGACGCCCAGGATGGGCAGAGCATCGCCCCCTGGTGGTCGTGCCGGGTGGATCCCGGTAGGGCGCATGCGGGAGTCTGACTGTCTCTCCCTGTTTCCAGCTTCAGAAAAATGCAAAAACAAACAAACAAACAAAAAAAAACCCAGAATACCTTAAAATGACAATAAGCTCATATTAGTACATGAAAATGATAATATAAATTATTGGCAGAGTTGTAAGGAAAAAATGTACTCGGTAAACTGAACCAGACTTTTAGGGGAGCAACAAGACTTAGAGTACAAAATTGGATGCATTAATTGTTTCTGTCCTTTGGCTACATTACTTAACTGGAGTACATACCTCAAAGAAATGACTTAGAAGAAAGGAAAAGGGATGTGTTTTGAGATTTCTTTGTTCCATTATTCTTAGTGGTCACAAGATGGAAACACCCACAATGTCCAACAATAGAGACAATAGACCAAGGTCTAGTGCTAATACCAAGAAATTTATATATGTAATGGGTTTCACATACTGATTATTAATATGCATTTTAGTACACAAAAAAGGTTGCAAAGTGTTTTAGCTACTCATGATGTGATTTTTTTCTAATTGCTTAAGTATGTATTTTTTATTTGCACAGTGCATGTAATGCCTTAGGAATATTGCACTTATAATAATTTTTACATGAGCCTGACCAGGTGGTGGCGCAGTGGATAGAGCGTCGGACTGGGATGTGGAAGGACCCAGGTTCGAGACCCCGAGGTCGCCAGCTTGAGCGCGGGCTCATCTGGCTTGAGCAAAGAGCTCACCAGCTTGGACCCAAGGTCGCTGGCTCCAGCAGGGGGTTACTCAGTCTGCTGAAGGCCCATGGTCAAGGCACATGTGAGAAAGCAATCAATAAACAACTAAGAAGTCGCAACACGCAACGAGAAACTGATGATTGATGCTTCTCATCTCTCTCCGTTCCTGTCTGTCTGTCCCTGTCTATCTCTGCCTCTGTAAAAACAAAACAAAACAAAAACAAAAACAAAAACAAAAACAAAAAAATAATAATTTTTACATGAATAACAACAACAACAAAAAGTTAAACGACCCAAGTACTAATAAGGAGTAATTGGCATGTGCAAGAAAATTCTGGAAATGACTGGGGTCTGACAGGCTGGGTATGAGTCAACATGGCACTGCTTTTTCACAGAAGCAGTGAGTGTCTGGAAGATATAATTTGGCTGACCATATATTCTGGTTTGCCTGGGATGGTTCCAGTTTACATCTGTTGTCCTGGTGTCTTGTCTAGTTTTGCATTTGCCTGGACAGGAGTGTACTGTAGGATCCTCTGAGGCCCAGGATATACTTACTCATTATTGTATCCAAACCAGGTCCTTACTGCCTTACTTGATGCATGCCCAACAAAACGTTTGTTAAATAAGCAATAGTAAGGTGGTCACTAGATGCTCTCCATTCAGCATTGAGCCATGCCCTTGAGAACTTACAGGCTGGTGGAGACAGACAGGTCAAAAGGCTAATTCAATAAAGAAGGGTAAATGCCATAGTGAGAGTGTAAAGTAAGCATAGGGAAGCCAGAGGGTGTGTGTGTGTGTGTGTGTGTATGTTGTGTGTGTGTAGATACCTCACTCAGGAGCAACACCTGCAAAAATAGTGAGAGGGGAGTCTGGACGGGAGATGTAGATGAGTCTGAGAAATGCTGTAAGAGCCAAGGTAGCAAACAGCCATTCCCAGTTTCCCCTTTCCCTTGCATACCTCTATTATAGAAACCAGAAGCATAAGTATTCCACCTCCCAGTATCCTTTGCACCAAGGGTGATCAAGTGATATGAGCAAGATGAAGGTTGGGAAAAAGGGACGAGAGCTTATGTGAGAATACGTTCGAGATATGATGGACTAGTAGATTAACAGAGGGATGGGTAACAGATGTAAACTGGCACTGTCCTAGGCAAACTGGAATATATGGTCACCCAAATTCCATATTAAATACACTGCCTCTGTACCCCTACCCACTCCCATTGCCACAGAATATCCTAGACCTTGTATTGTTTGTATTTCACTATGACTTTCTAAAAGATAAGATTACTTTAAAAAATCCAAAGAACCAAGCACTACAGTACCATTATCTCACTTCAAGTAACAATTCTTTAGTATTATCAAAAACCTGGATATGTTAACACTTTCCTTATGTCCTATAAATTTGTCTTCTAAGCAGTTTGTTTTAAATTTGGATTCAAATACAGTTCATACAACATGGGTGATTAATATGTCTCTTAAATCTCTGTGAATATCTGAATTCTTATTTTGTCGTCTGTTATCACCTTCTTAGGTAAATAGAAGCAGTTCACTCCCATTCTACAGCTTGAAATCAGTTTGACTGCTGTCAGATCAAACTGTGGGAGAAATTTGTTAATCAATCACTTGAAGACAGGCCAATTAAGACAGTTACTGAGGCATGCTGGGCTGGGAACTGAAAACCCGGGAGTTAACCAAAACCCACCTGCTGATAAACTCCCCGTTCCCCACCTTTCAGTATAAAAGAAAGTGCCTTTTCTCTGCTCAGGGCTGACTAGGCTTAGTCTCTGTCAGCCCACTCACACCCGGGTGTTTTTAATACTTTCACTTTTTTTTTTTTTTTTTTGTATTTTTCTGAAGCTGGAAACGGGGAGAGACAGACAGACTCCCGCATGCACCCGACCGGGATCCACCCGGCTCTGCCCACCAGGGGGCGATGCTCTGCCCCTCCGGGGAGTCACTCTAGCGCCTGGGGCAGAGGCCAAGGTGCCATCCCCAGCGCCCGGGCCATCTTTGCTCCAATGGAGCCTTGGCTGCGGGAGGGGAAGAGAGAGACAGAGAGGAAGGGGGGGGGTGGAGAAGCAAATGGGCGCTTCTCCTATGTGCCCTGGCCGGGAATCGAACCCGAGTCCCTCGCACGCCAGGCCGACGCTCTAACGCTGAGCCAACCGGCCAGGGCCTACTTTCACTTTTAATACATTTTGGCTTCATGTTCTTAGTGCAGCTCCGTGGTTTCCTGTGGGAGACTGCAAGCTGGCCAAGCCCTCCCAGTTTAAGGCTTAAGCTAAAGTCTAAGCTCTTCCCCACACCTCCATATTGGCTATGAAGCTGAGTATTTCTACTGGGCTCATCCTCCCACCTCACTTGCTTAAGTTGCTAAAGGCTAAATTCTTCCCCACAATCTCTGACTAGTTTAAGTTGGTAAAGGCAATTTACATGCCCTTCTCCACACCTCCGTGTTAGCTGTGTTTACCCTTTGTTTTGTGAAGTTAAGATGTTATGCAGGATGGAGGGTTTTCTGCACTTGCAAGAATTCTTGAGTTGCCTTAGAAATGTGACTTTGTATCAGAGATCTCTTTGATTTGCTAATGTCTTTGCTCTGCCCTATAAATTAAGTGGTTTTGGGGTAGAGACTTGCTCTTGCAAGCTATGGGCTGTACAGAGACCTCCTAATTCCATCCTTTTTCTCTCTGAGTTTATTTCTTCATTGCACACCATTCTCACTCAGGACCTGGACAATTGCTAGCTGCACTGGTCCATGGCAGTTTCCACCTTTCACACCTCCTGCAAGCTTGTATTGGAAAAAACTGGCGGAACTGCAGTTTGCCACATTCAGATTTTAATGACTGACTGCATCTCTGTGGTGTCATTTAACATGTTCCTCTGTTCTATGTATACTGCTCACAAAAATTAGGGGACATTTAAAAATGAATATGAAGTGATAAAAAAGAAGCATTTGTTGTTTTTTTTTTTTATTAAGAACATCAGAAAAGCAAATGACAAGTCAAAGAAAGTTGTTTGATTATGCAAATGAGATGCAAAACCAACTCTTATTTCTTTTTTTTTTTTTTTTTTATTCATTTTAGAGAGGAGAGAAAGAGAGAGAGAGAGGAGAGACAGAAAGAGAGAAGGGAGGGAGGAGCTGGAAGCATCAACTCCCATATGTGCCTTGACCAGGCAAGCCCAGGTTTTGAACCGGCGACCTCAGCATTTCCAGGTCGACGCTTTATCCACTGCGCCACCACAGGTCAGGCCCAACTCTTATTTCATTGCTGAAAATACACTATACAAAAGGCTGAAAGTACTGGAGTATCTGCACGTTCCCCGATCCCCTAATTTTTGTGAGCAGTGTATTTCCTGTATATTGATTGCTAGACCTAGAGGCTTAAGTTTTCTACTGAACTTGTCATTTCTGCAAATACGTATTTATTAACATATAATTAGTGTAGAATAATGTGCTCAGATCTTAGATATTCAGTTAAATAAATTTTGATAATTGAATACACCCACATAAAGGCCAGCCAAAAAAGATACAGAGCATTTTCTTCCAAGAAAGTTCTCTGTGTCCCTTTCTAGTCCATCTTCCTTCCCATGCAACTGCTTTCTGATTTCTGTTACTGTAAATTAGTTTGGTCTGTTCTCAGATTTCATATAAATAAAGTTGAATGGTAGATACATATCCTTATTGTTTTTCTCTGAATGTTCCTTGTTTCATAGCATCTGTTCTTGTTTCATGGATGCAATTGATATCTTCTCTTAAATCTCAAAGGATATTAAAAATAAATTTTTAAAAATGGTCTCTTGCCCTGGCCAGTTGGCTCAGCGGTAGAGCGTCGGCCTGGCATGTGGGACACCTGGGTTCGATTCCCGGCCAGGGCACATAGGAGAAGCGCCCATTTGCTTCTCCACCCCCCCCCCCTTCCTCTGTCTCTCTCTTCCCCTCCCGCAGCCAAGGCTCCATTGGAGCAAAGATGGCCCGGGCGCTGGGGATGGCTCCTTGGCCTCTGCCCCAGGCGCTAGAGTGGCTCTGGTCGCGGCAGAGCGACGCCCCGGAGGGGCAGAGCATCGCCCCCTGGTGGGCAGAGCATCGTCCCCTGGTGGGTGTGCCGGGTGGATCCCGGTCAGGCGCATGCGGGAGTCTGCCTGACTGTCTCTCCCCGTTTCCAGCTTCAGAAAAATACAAAACAACAACAACAACAAAAAAACCCAAAAATGGTCTCTTACTCCCTGCATTGCTTCTGTTTTCTACAAGTTTCTTTCCCCTCCCTCTCTCTCTTTTTGTTGTTATATTGTCTTTCACTTTAGAATGTTTTTTGAAATGACAAATGATCTTTGACTATCTGTTCACAAGTAAGAGTGCACACTAAAAAGCTAACAAGAAGTTGGTCAATGAAATGGTTTCACTGTAGGGTGATTCTGCCAGGCCATTTCAATGGGGACCTCATCTGCGAGGAGACACTGACCTTTTCTGTTAGGCGGTTCGATTTCCCCATAAGAGATTTTCCAGTACCCTACCTGGGAGGTGTCAGCCTGCTTACCCTTATCCTGAAACCCGAGGTGGGGAAAGGGCTGAAGTTCTTCCTGTTCCTATCCAGCTTCTCTTTGTTCAGTCTCTTATGCTGGGGTGGAAGAGGCACACAGAAAGACTACAAACAACATCCAATTGCAGGTCAGATGGTGGTGATTGGTAAATCTACTCAGCAATATTTATTGTGAACTTGCTCTGTGTGTGGCACCCTTAATGAGCAAATTTCAGAGGTGAGTGACTTTAAGGATTAAAATCACTAGTCAAAAAACCAGATAAACATCAGTTGCTCAGTAGAAGGTATAAGGTGAAAATGGAAAACATGCTTTGTCCTGAAAAATGGATTGTGAGATACATGTTGGGAGAAAAATTAGAAATAATCACGAATAATGCTTACTGAGTGCTTATTACATGCTAAATATTTTCTCAAGTGCTTTACATGAATTTCTTGTTTAAACTTCATGATAGTCTTATGAGATAGAAACTATTCTATCTTCCATTTTATAGATTAGAAAACTGAGCCACAGAGAGATTAAATCTTGCCCAAAGTTACCCACCCCAAATTCACACCCAGGTCTGCACTTTGAACCACTGCATTACACTGTCTCTATGGAAGTAGGTGAAGTGGCTTTTTTTACCTCTCCAAGTCCCCTTTAGGATTCACTTTCTTCCCTTAGTATCCCATCCTTCACGTTCCCATTTGCCAAGTACTAAATCCAGTCTTGCTTAATTAAGCTGCTGCCCTTCCCCCTTTCCCAATGTTTCCCATTCTTTTCCTGTATTCTGCTCTTCAGAGGCAGGCTGGGCCTCCACACTACAAAGACTGCTGGGAGGTAGGGGCCAGACCCTAAGTAGTACTCTGGGAACACGTTGCCCCCCACCCCCACCCCTGGAGAAAATGAATGAAGAATTGGCCACCATCTTTACAACATTATATAGCCTTCTGGTGTAGTGGAAAAAGCACGAGACAGCAGGGTAGCCTGAGATTCATTCCAAATAATTTTAGGACTAAATTTACCTCTTGGCTCTAGACAGAAAATGTCACAGTGGAATTCTGAAGGGCACCACCTCCTTGAAGAATGGCAGTATTTCACAGAGGAAAAGAATGGAATTAGAGGCGCACACGAGAGTCTAAGCACCAAATTCCATCGCAGCCTCCAGCTGAAAAAATTAATTGCCTGCCCTTTATGCCATTTGTCTCCTGCCTGTGAACTGCCTCCTCAGAGCAGGGTGGGAGGAGAGAAGGGGCCAAGCAGCATGGGGCGGGGTCCAGCCATGCTGACCTCTCCGGCTCAGTTTAACTCCTGCAGTTACAAAGGGCCCCCGCACATCAGTCTCTGTGCCATCAAACAGTTGCTTTCAGTTCGCATGACCAGAAGTGCCATTGCCAGAGCTGTAGGGATCACCCAAGTGTTAGCAGCAACAGAAATCTTAATGGAGGTTTTCGTGAGTGGTTTTTCTTTTTCTTTTTTTCCCTCTTGCTTCATTTTGTTTTGCTTTTGGCTGTATTGTGCCCTTTGCGGACTCACACAGTCAACACCTGGTCAGGCAAAACAAAGCATAGCCAGCATTGCAGGGCCTCCAGCACCAGACCTCACAGGGTTTAAAAGGAAGCCACTGGAGACTGCCCCTTCCCCCACTGTTCTCCAGGAAGCGGCAAGAAGTCCCTCTACCAGTCATTGCATGTGGATTGCTTAGTTCCATCAGGGCTCCTTGTTACCTACAGGTGTCCAAACTTTGAGGAAGGTGGACATTCTAAGTTGGGATCAGGATCAGAGCCAGCCTGTTGGGACCTGTGCAGACAGACATCCCCTACATTTCTTGTACTGTTGGATGCTGGTTTCCATGGACCCTGTAGCTGTTGTCACTCTCATCCCTGGGCCCACGGGGCTAAGCCGCAGGATCCAGGCTGGGTGAACTCTGCACTCCAAGGAGTCCCACGGTGGTTTTGGTCAGCAGTGGACTGTGACCTCGGATGTGGTGAGAACTAGGAGCCGCCTTTCAGTAGGTCTGAGAAGGCACAATTCATATCTTAATAGTTTTACACATCCATAAAATAGTGTGTGTGTGCATACTTGCACGTACATGCAGGTCCTTCAAGGTCAAGGTCAGGAGGAAACCTCCAGCTTCCACTGAATCTGAATAGTTGGCACCCTTAAATTCAATCATTAGAAGAAATGCCAATGTCATGCCCCTGGCGTGACCAGGCCAGGCTGGATTTGATGACCAGGTGGGGAAAAACACAGAAAGGAAGCCCTCTGCCTTTCCAGGCGGCTGGCAGCGTCAGCCCAGCGAACTGGACAGTGGAGCAAGAAACCGCCCGCGGATGTCTCTCCCCCCCTCCCTACCCCCTCAAGCTCATCACAAACCAGATCCACTCGACAGCACAATCCAAACAGAAGAGGGAATCAGAATGTACATCTTTTGTTTGCCGTGGCAGGAGAACTGTTGAGCAGAGGAAAAAAACAAGCTGAGCTTAGCGCTATCAGCTGTTTCCTGGGGCTCACTCCTTCCTTCCTCTGAGGGGGGCCTGGCCGCTTTGTTCTCATTCCCAGCTGCTCCTCTGCGCCTTTAAGCGGTGGCCTTTACAGACCTCTGAGGAATGCGGCCCGAGACCCCAGGGGACTTAATTCGAGGCTCCGCCCAGGTGCTCGGGCCCAGGCAGCCGCCTCCAGAGTGCTGTCGGCTCACCGCTCACCCAGCCGCTTTGCGCGGGCCCGCCACTTCCTGGCTGGGGAGCAGGAGCCGCACCGGAGGTGGCTTTCTGCTCTTTCTGACACCCCTGGGAGGACACAGTTTCAAAAAGCCCACAGGGAACCCAAAAGAAGGCTCCCTGGAGTCATGCTTTGTGAGCTATAAAGCCTGGTGTCAGTTTGCCGTGGTTCAGATCCCAGCTTTACCCATTAAGAGCTGGTCACCCAGGACCAGTTACTCAACCTCTCTGAGCTGCACAGCTCTTACCTCATAGGACTGTGATAAGGATGAAAGTGATCACACCCAATTCGTGCCTTCCAGAAACCTGACACCTGACAGGCCCTGGTAGGTTAGCTGTGATGCTCATGAAGCCTGGGTTTTGGCTGTCTTTGGCAGGGCAGTTGCACAAGAAGAAAAACCCAGAACCCTTTAAGACTCCGTTGGTTTGAAAGGCGGGCCTGGCATTTCACCAGAGATCAATCAGTACAGTAGTTGTGATTCTTTCACCCGAGTGTGCTCTTTGGTGGTTTCATGTTCTGTGAATCTATCCAGCCGTGGGCTGAGGCATATTTTCCATGGTGCCTCCACGATGCTCAAAATGAAACCACAAGCGAGGTTCCACGTGGCAGTGAGGGAGCAAGACAAGGGCGTGTGCCTAGCCTGCTCCGCCAGGAGGTGAGCTGCGCCTTCGTCCCTGCTCGCCCACCGCCCACCGCAGTCCCAGCCTCTTGCTGGCTCCCCGTGCCTCTCCCCGCCCACCGCCCACCGCAGTCCCAGCCTCCTGCTGGCTCCCCGTGCCTCTCCCCGGGGAACAAAGCACAGCTGCAGAGGTCACCTGAGCGGCTACAGTGCCCATCAGGTGAGGCAGAAACAATGCAACAGTAGAAATTGGAACGGAAGGGCTGGCATTTGACTTCTTGTAGAATAATCAGAATAGTCATTTCTTGATTGCTTACCAAGTGGCTGACCCTCTGCAAGGTATTTATCTGCCTTGTTTCTTAATCTTCTCATTAAGCCTAAGAGGCAGGCGGTATTAACCAGGCTTAGAGAAGAGGACTGTGCATCTGTACAAAGCAGCCACAGTAAGTGGCAGATGCATCGGCACACTCATGCTCCTCCCATCTTATGATCCTGTGGACCATATTTCATCAGCTGCACTTGATCTGAAGGGATGCTCTGAGCTTCCGACACTGTCTATATCAAGTTAGATGACGCAGCATCCTTCTGGTCCCTGGATCGCACCATGTTGCATGGCAGCCCCTTCGTGGTGCACCCTGCAGGCTTCCTAACTCTCTCCTTACCTCCACAACTCACCAGACAATGTGCCAACCCACCCAGTTTTCAGACCCTCTGCTTCACCTCCCTTCTGTTTACAGTCTTCCAGACTGTCCTTCCAAGACTAGTTTTGTCACTTTCAAACTGAAAGCCTTCAGTGGCTCCCTAATACCTTAGTCATCGGGTTCAAATGCCCTTGTCTGATTGCTCCAGCCTCCTAGGGTCTGGCATCTCTAGTGGTACCCTTTGTCACCCTCACACCTGTGACGCCACACTCTAGGTAGCTGCAGAACCACTCTGTTCTGTGACTGAACTCACATTCTCATTTTATGACTTTACCTTGGCCAGGGTTTTCAACTGTGGCACCATGGACATTGTGGGCCAGATTATTCTTTGGGGATGGGCGTTGTGCTGGGCATTATAAGACATTGGCAGCATTCTTGGCCTCTACCCACTAGTTGCCAGTAGCAACTCTCCAGTCATAACCACCCAAACTGTCGCCAGTCATTGCCAAATGTCCCCTGGGGGCCCAAATCACCCTCAGCTGAGGACCACTGACCCGTGCTGCTTCCTTTGCCTCATCCACTCCCCTTTCTTGTACTTGCCTAGCTTCTGTTTGCCTGGTAAGTGTGACTTGGTAGTCATTTCCTCATGGAAGCCCTTCCTTACCCCATGTCCCCATGTCAGGCTGGGCGCCCTCACATGCACCCAACTTGGACAGCCCTGACCACACTGCAATGGCACTGTCCTTTTACTTGTGGGTCTCTTCTCCTTCCTGGCGCTTCATGAAAGCTGGTGTTTGTGTGTCTCGTTCCCTGTTGTACTCGGGAGCCAAGTCTGTACCTGCAACAAAACCTCACCTAATAAATCACTCTGGACACCTCTCTCTCTTCTTTCCCCCATATCCAAGGCATCACTGAGTCCTGTTCATTCTGAAGTTTCCTCTTAATTCACCAACTGCGCTCTGGCTTTACCAACCCTCGCTGTGACCTGCGCTGCCTTCAACTCTCACCTGGGTGACAAGTGACCACCATCCACTTGAATCCCCTCTGATCTATTTTCATTTCTGATGGAGTAATTTTTTTCAAAAGAGAATTCTGAGCATGTTGCCCTCTTGGTTAGATCCTTTAAAAGCTTTCCAGTGCTTGTAAGCAAAAAACCAGTCCTGTACACGGCCTGTAACGCCAGGTTGGTGTCCCTGCCTTCTCTGCAGCTTCATCTGACCACGTGTCCTCTTGCTGCGTGCTTTCCTTTCCCGGCTCCCTTTCACTTTCCTCAATGCAGGTCCATTTCCCTGGCCATTCCCATCGCCTGACATGCTCTGCCCCTCCTGGAGGGCATCCTGGAGTACTCCACCCAGGTCCCTCTTCAGGTCCTTGGCCTCCACTCCCCAGCTGCTGGGACCAGGGCCAGCCAGTGCAGTCAGACAGGGCCTGTGCTCAGAAGCAGCCCCGTGCTGGGGTTAAATACTGTTCGGATGCAGGAAGCGTTTGAAGATGAATTCCCACATGGGGAAGTGGGATGGTGTGGCCATGGCTGCTTTTGTAGCTGGTCCTGTGGCCTCTTGGAGCCATGTTTGGGGTCAGCTACGCACCATCCTGGCTGTCCAACACTTGAACCAGCAGCTTGACCAGCTCTGCCTCGTGCATAGCTGTACGACATCTCTGCACGACTTGAGCTCTGTCATCACCACCTTGACATCTGCACTGACATGGTACTTGCCCTGGGCCCCTTATAGAGCTCCTCTGGGGAACCCACCAGCAGCATTTATCAAAAGTCTGTGAAAAACCTCATTGTTGCCTTCTCCTGTGGCCAGCCCACAGGTGCAGAGCAAGGGGAGGCCCACCAGCAGGATGGTGCTGCTTCCCTGCCTAGCAGACAGTGAAGGTTTTGAAGGTTGTCTTAACAAATTCTGGGCCTGACTCTGGTGGCGCAGTGGATCAAGCATCAACCTGGAAATGCTGAGGTCACCAGTTCAAAACCCTGGGCTTGCCTGGTCAGGGCACATATGGGAGTTGACGCTTCCTGCTCCTCCCTTCTCCTTCTCTCTCCCTTCTCTAAAAATGAATAAAGGCTTAAAAAGAAAATTTTTTTTTGTAAGTTAAATCCAGAGAGACAATGGAGTATGCAAGCAGGTCTTGGAGCCTTGGCTCACACACGTGGAATCCTACCCCGTCACCTTCCTGCCTCCTAGCGATGGGTTCTTGGCTGGGGTCAGTCCACTGTTCCCTCATACCTCATGTACCTCCAAGCTTGAGGGGGTGCAATATTGAATAGCAATAAAAAACAAACAAACCATGACTGGTTGAAAGATTGAACATGAAAGAGAGGAGAAAGCTTTTCTTTGATATCTTAGTAAGGTACCCCCATTTTCATTTCGCCATGAGCAGTGAAATTTATGTAGCCATTCCCGGCTGGGACCACTGACTGCTGACGGCTCCCCGCTGCTCCCCACCCTGGAAATTGTCCTGCGCAGCAGGGAACTGCCTCGCCTGAGTTTCCCCCCATTCTGGCAGCTGGCCAAGCTCATCGGCCAGCTCATGGAGGGATACAAAAGCCTGGATCCCACCTTGATTTGAGACAACTCTGAGAGCAATCTCAGTTCCAGAGGTTGCTGAAGGACTGCCCCAGGGCTTAGTTCAACCTCCTTGTGGGTCAGCTTCGCTCTTTGCCCGGTCCTGCCTTCCTTGCACATGTACTGCATGGGAGTATGCCCTCACAAATCTTCCACGTGTAGATCTGTCTTAGAGTCCATTTCCAGGAAACTCAGCCTAAGACACTGCCACTGCTACTTTGCTGAATGAGTTCCAGTCTACCTTCTGATAACGAGTAATTGGTGTTTCCCTGTGGTTAACTCTGGTTCTCACACATTGTCAAATCCTCCTTGGAGAGCCCCATGTACCATACCACATCTTCGCAGAATTTATCATTGAAATTCTACATCTATTCGAATGATTATTAAGTGTTATCTCTCCTACTAGACCCTAAGCTCCATGCGGGCAGAAAATCATGTCCATTTTTAGCTCACCATTCTAGCCTTCATGCTTCACAGTCCTGGGAAATGCTCAACAAATATATGCTGGATGCTTGCCTGACTGAGTCAATGAATGAATGACTGCCTTTCCAATGCAAGAATGTTAACAAAAATAATTTTGAGACTTGTGAAGATTTTTGAATGCCATTAATAGCAGTATAAATACTTTGAGAATGGACTTGAAATTTTTGTAGTGGTAAAAAGTTATTAGGAACTAATTTAGTTAATGACGGTGGTTATAATTTTGGTGGAGACCAATGTGTGACCTCGAAGTAACCAGAATGCCTCTCCTGTGTGGTTCTTAAACTGCTATTCAGAAGTAACTTTCTTTCTTTTTTTTTTTTTTTTGTATTTTTCTGAAGCTGGAAATGGGGAGGCAGTCAGACAGACTCCGCATGCGCCGGACCGGGATCCACCCAGCATGCCCACCAGGGGGCGATGCTCTGCCCATCCAGGGCATCGCTCTGCCGCGACCAGAGCCACTCTAGCGCCTGGGGCAGAGGCCACAGAGCCATCCCCAGCGCCCGGGCCATCTTTTGCTCCAACGGAGCCTCAGCTGCGGGAGGGGAAGAGAGAGACAGAGAGGAAGGAGAGGGGGAGGAGTGGAGAAGCAGATGGGCGCCTCTCCTGTGTGCCCTGGCCGGGAATTGAACCCAGGACTTCCGCACGCCAGGCCGATGCTCTACCACTGAGCCAACCGGCCAGGGCCAGAAGTAACTTTCAAAAAGAGAAACTTTGGAACAGGGTCAGAATGGTTGTGCTGCATGCAGGTGTTAACTTCTGATGAAACGCATGCAGAGATCTCTTAAAAACCACTTATTCAGTGTGTCTCTATCATTGTGTTCAGTATAATAGAAGCTTTAAAAATAAATATGATCATGCCTAACCTCTGTCACCCATTATCTTTCTGAATGTAAGGAGTTGGTCAGAGGCTTCAAGGCTGGACAAGGCAACCAACTAAGTTCAAACTTTGGGTCATTATTCTAACTTTATTCCCGTTCCTGACAAAATAACAATTTCTAAGGACTCATGTTCCATAGAATCTGAAGGTCACTGTTCTCTACATAGAATGCTGAATCTGAAAAGTCCCAGCATGAACCCCACTTCCCAAGTTTCCTATTATATTTTCCTGGAGCCTCTAAAAAGTGATATGAGTTTGTTTTATTGTGTGCATGTCCATGTCAGCTGAGAACAGGCAGGAGCACTTATTACATTTATTACAAATGAACTTAGTGGCCGAGATCATGTTTAATGACACTGTGTCTCTGTGTGGGAGGCCAGCACTGAGACTGTCATGGGATTCCATGTGTCGGTGACGGTGCTTGTTTTCTGAAGTCATAACTCTGCCAGTGGTTCAGCTAGGCTTGTGATTGGCGTCCACATCAGACCAGGCTGAGGAAGATATGCTGATGCCATCACATGCATTTGTTCTGTCTGAGTTTTCCTGGACAGAGAGCCTTTTATAGCATTAAAAGCCACAGGCTGGGCCCTGGCCGGTTGGCTCAGCGGTAGAGCGTCGGCCTGGCGTGCGGGGGACCCGGGTTCGATTCCTGGCCAGGGCACCTAGGAGAAGCGCCCATTTGCTTCTCCACCCCCACCCCCCTCCTTCCTCTCTGTCTCTCTCTTCCCCTCCCGCAGCCAAGGCTCCATTGGAGCAAGGATGGCCCGGGCGCTGGGGATGGCTCCTTGGCCTCTGCCCCAGGCGCTGAAGTGGCTCTGGTCGCGGCAGAGCGACGCCCCGGAGGGGCAGAGCATCGCCCCCTGGTGGGCAGAGCGTCGCCCCTGGTGGGCGTGCCGGGTGGATCCCGGTCGGGCGCATGCGGGAGTCTGTCTGACTGTCTCTCCCCGTTTCTAGCTTCAGAAAAATACAAAAAAAAAAAGAAAAAAAAAAAAAAAGCCACAGGCTGGTCTGCCCTATGTGAGAACTTAACAAGGTTTGATTCAAAACTGTAAGTGCTCTCAAATCTGACGTACCTGGTACCTATCATATACTAGTGATGTGACTTTGGGTGGGTAACTTAACCTGTAAAATGGAGCTCAATCTGTAAAATGGAGCTAATACTAGTCTCTATCTCATAGAAGCTTTTGTAAAGGATCTTAATCCCATTACCCTTTAATTAAAAGGTCAGAAAGCTTCTGAGCTTTTTAAATCACTGCGGTAATAGCAATGATGAGAGGCCTCCACTGTTTTTGCCTGACATTTATTTCGCATTCTTTTCCCTCCTGACTTTCCTTTGGAGAATACATTCCTCTGCTTTAAGTTTGTGAGAGCAGGTGGGACAGACTTTGTTCCTGGCTCCTGGGAACAGCAGCCATTTTATCCTTGCCTGTAGCATTGATTGTGGTTGGGCATGTGACCTGGGTTATCCATCGAGAGTCTTCCCTGGGAATCATAGAGGAACTGTTAATAGAGAAGTGTGTTCTTTCCACGGGGTCTGCTCCATTGGCAGGACATGTGCGGAGCTGCAAGGGGCCTCTATGCGGGAACACTGGCCTGAGAGTGAGGTCAACACCAAAGAGATTGGAGCTGGGAAACGGAGGGGGAGATTTCCAGGGACATGGCTCAGACACTGGTGTCAGTAGGCCAGGCCTCTGGGCTCCTTAGCTATGTAAACCATGCATTTCATTTTCTTAAGTAACTTTTTGTACCATAAAGACTGAGAGTCCATGCCTGACCTGTGGTGGCGCAGTGAATGAAGCGTCAACCTGGAAATGCTGAGGTCGACGGTTCGAAACCCTGGGCTTGCCTGGTCAAGGCACATATGGGAGTTGATGCTTCCAGCTCCTCCCCCTTCTCTCTCTCTGTCTCTCTCTCTCCCTCTCTCTCTCCTCTCTAAAAATGAATAAATAAAATTAAAAAAAAAAAGACTGAGAGTCCAGTAAATCACAGTAACTTCCATATATTAATCTTTTGAGTCTATAAGTCTTTTCCTCTAAATAATCCAGAGACCATTTTATAGAATAATAAAGATGTCCCAGGCCCTGCCTGAGACAGTGGACACAGTGACCCAGTGCTATACCTGGGACCTTAGCCAGTGCTTTTAAGCGCCCCTGCTTCTCCACGTGTGCCTGCCTCAGCCTTTCCAAGCCCGCAGGGCCACCTGGGGCCCTTCCACCCCCAAGGTGCCTCCTTCAGTCACCACACTCCAGGAGTAGGTCTGGTACCTCCTCCCCTCCTCCTCCAAGGGCAGCCATACTTAAAGAGTACAGACATAGGGCTTGGTGGAACCCAGGTGAGAGGCCAGGAGGCTGAGAGCGTTCAGATCTAAGACAGTTAACAGCCCAGGTTGCTGCCTCAACCTTCATTACCTTATATGTGGATCATTACAGTAACTCTGGGGGTCCCTCTTTCTGCCCAACCGCAGACGCTTTCTCCTTTAATTTATCTTATCTAGTGTCAGAATAATCTTCCTAAAGAATCACTCTGGTCATGCCACTTTCCTATTGAAGAACCTTAAATGGCTCCCTCCTCCCTATAGAACGAGGTCAAAGCTCTTCATTTAGTGTCCTCCATAGCCCGAAAAAATGGGTGCCCCTCCAGGGAGGCCCAACTTCTACCTGGGAAAGAGTTACCCACTTGGCAGAATAACGTCCAGAGTTTCAAATTCCCTTATAGCCTCAAGTTCTATTATAATAAACGGTAGGCCTGCAGAGCCTTTTGAGAAAGGAAACGTCCCCTTAACAAGGTCCAGCACCTTGCTAGTTTCTCCATTAATTTTAAGGTGTCGTTCAAAGAGATCTTTCCTTTGGCTGCCTTCCTTCAGTAATGATTTGTATGAGTTTTCTATTGCTTTGTAACAAATAACCACAGACTTTGTAGCTTAAAACACTCATTTATCAGCTCACAGTTTTGTAGGTCAGAAGTTTGGGTGCAGTATGGTGGGGTTCTCTGGTCAGGATCTCACAAGGCCAAAGTGAGGATGTCTGGCAGGTTGCATTCTCATCTGGAGCTCAGGATCCTCTTCCAAGTTCACATGGTTCCGGCAGAATTCAGTTCTTTGTGGTGGTAGCCCTCAGGTCCCTGTTCTCTTGTTGGCTGTCAGACAGAAGCAGCCCTCAGCTCCTGGCCACATGGTTTTCTCCATCTCCCAAGCCAGCAGTGGTGTGCTGCTGGAAAGCCCTGTCATGCTTTGAATTTCTGACTTCTGCTGTCTCTGACTTCCATTCCCATATTTAAAGGACTCATGTGATTAGGTCAAGCCCACCTGAATAATTTCTCTTTTGAATTACACAAAGTCAACCAATTAGTAACTTTAATCACATCTTTAAAACACATTTTGCCTTATAATATAATCATGGGAGTGGTATCTCATTATAGTCACAGGTCCTGCCCACACTCAAGGGGAAGAAGTGATAAAGGGCAAGGGTTATTTGAGGTCACTTCAGCATTCTGCCTACCACTTCCTTGTAAGTCATTCTCTAGTTTTACTTACTGCCTCAGTGAGTAAATAGCTGAATAAGGTTTCCTAGTCCTTATCAACCCTTCTTTCCCTGGTGGTGGTGATGGGGAGGTGCTGGTGTAAGAGATGCCATCAGCTCACCAACACCTTCTCACTAACCGCCTCTGCAACAGAAGCTGAAAATGAAAAGCTGTTTTTCAGGCTCCTTGCAGCTGGGGGTGAACGTGTGGCCTGGTTCTGGCCAATGGATGACAGTGGAAGTCTGTTGATATTGCTTCATTCTTCCCCTTTCCTCCATCCTGGAATGTGGACTTGATATTTGGAGATGCAAAAGCCATCTTGTGACAAGGAAGAAAGGCTCAGGAGATTTTTATAGAGACCTTGGCCCTGGCCTGCTGAGAATCTGGTATTCTGTTATATGTAGCGGAGAGCAATCCTAACTTATACAAGACTAAATGAGTAGCTGAATCAGAAGAATCTAGCCAGGACTCCAAAGCCACGGCAACTTAATATTTCTGGAAGGACTGCACAGAGTCAACACATTTATCAACCTTTATAATCAGGGTGATTTTTTCCTTTGCACCTTTTCATAATGTTCACAGTCATTCTTTACATAGTATCTTGGTATTAAAACAATGTTAGTGGTCACAAAATCCCTGTAAATATGTCATTTTTCATTTCTTCTGTGACATGTTATGAATATTATGACCTTCAAATTCACTTGGGGGCCCCGTTATATGTGTGGGAGCTGCAGTAAATAGGAAATGGAGGGGCTTTTCTTAGCTATGCAGAGGGGTAAACAGTGAAGGAGGGAGGTAGCAGCTTCTCCTCCTCCTCCTCTTCTTCCCCCTCCTCCTCTTCCTCTTCCTCCTTCCCCCTCCTCCTCCTCCTCCTTCTTCTTCTTCCTCTTTTCCTTCTCCTTCTCCTTCTTCTTTTTATTTTGGCTTCTGATCTTGCTCTCTGACTCTTCCTCCCCCCCCCCCCCCACTCTTCTTGCTAATCCCCTAGGCTTCAGTGGCAGGCCTGGGGACAGGGACATAAAACTTCTTAGATGGGGGCCCTGGCCGGTTGGCTCAGTGGTGGAGCGTCGGCCTGGCGTGCGGGGGACCCGGGTTCGATTCCCGGCCGGGGCACATAGGAAAAGCACCCATTTGCTTCTCCACCCCCCCTTCCTCTCTGTCTCTCTCTTCCCCTCCTGCAGCCAAGGCTCCATTGGAGCAAAGATGGCCCGGGCGCTGGGGATGGCTCCTTGGCCTCTGCCCCAGGCGCTAGAGTGGCTCTGGTAGTGGCAGAGCGACGCCCCAGAGGGGCAGAGCATCGCCCCCTGGTGGGCAGAGTGTCGCCCCTGGTGAGCGTGCCGGGTGGATCCCGGTCGGGCGCATGCGGGAGTCTGTCTGACTGTCTCTCCCCGTTTCCAGCTTCAGAAAAATACAAAAATAAAAAATAAAAAAAAACTTCTTAGATGGGGCAAGTAGTCTAAAACCTGAAGCTTGGTCTCATGGGACAGAAGACTCAGGGAAGACAAAAGGGTCAGAGGTCTCAGCAACAAACTTCCCTACCAAGTGTATTCATTATAGTGGATAATAACCAGGGGGCACAGAAAGTGTCCTGTGGGTTCCCAAAGAGCTGGAGAGCCAGACACAGAAGCCACTAAAGAAACTGTCCTTCCTTAAACATTCTCTTGGCTCATAAACAAAGCTAAAGGAAGACTGAGAAAGAATTTCTGAGAGAGAGAGAGAGAGATGGAGGGATATGAAGCTATATGTTTTCTGAGCCTCCAGCAAAGTAGAAATAGATCACTTTAGCATGATACATACGTTTGGGACACTCAGGAGTAACATTTCTACTCTGCATAATTGACAGAACAAATCCCAAACCCTGAAGTAATGCACATCAGATTTTTCGTGCATAGACAGACATTCCTATTTCCACAGTGAAGCCCAATAAAACACTCTGCCTCCTCCCCACCCATCCTCCTCCCTGAAGGCCCTCATTCCATCCTCCTTCTTCCTTGGATTCTCCTCTATCATGCACCCTGTTCCCTTCCCATAGAACCAGCACTTGCTCTCCTGGTTCTTGCCTCGGCATCTCCATCTGCTCCATTCTTTTCTCTGTACAGCCCCGCCCTCCTCCGTGTTCCTCTCTAGCAACCAGCTTCCCTCCATCCTTAGTCTTACCCTCTACTTCCAGGTCAGTCTAACCTCCACAGACTGAGTGTAGACCTCGAAAATTGCTCTGACCAAGGACACTATGGTCTCCTCATTGCCAAACCCCGCAGACTGTGTACACGCCACACCATTTGGCAGTGCCGACCACCCTCCCTCCTGAAGCCCTCTTCTCCTTCGGCTCCTGCGGCAGAGGCTGCGGCGGTGCCTGCTGCTTCCCAAGCCGTGATGACTCCGGGTCCTCACGTGAAGCCTAGGCCTTCCTCTACAGCAGCGGACCTTCAGGTCTAAATGTCCAGGGAATATCTCCACCTGCCTGTCATGCAGGAGCCTCATATGCAACACAATCACAATGGAACTTGTCTGCTTTCCCACAGTTCTCTCCTCCTCTGATCACTAAAGCTAGAGACCTTCACTGTCCCTCACCCCTCACTGTCCCTCACTGTCCCTCACAGCTCTCTTTCCAATAGCTCCAATTTACTCTCACTTCTTCAGTCCTACTGGCTCCTCAGGCCTCTGTCATCCCTTCCAGGTGCTCCACATGAAGCTCCTAACTTGCTTCTCTGCCTCTCATCTACCTTCCTTTTATTTTTGTTTATTTATTTTTTAAAGAAGGATTTATTTATTTATTTTTAATTTTCCATAGATTGAGAGAGAGGAAAAGAGAAAGAGAGAGAGAGAGAGAGAGGCATCAATTCATTGTTCCACTTATCAATAGTTGTTTCATTTAGCTGTATACTCATTGATTGTTTTTCGTATGTACCCTGCCCAGGGATCGGACTCGCGACCTCGGTGTACCAGGGTGATGCACTCAGCCAGGGCCCAGACTGGACTTTAAACATGCCAATTGGCTCATGTCATTCCCTTCTTAAAACCCTTCCGCAGCTCCTTATTCCCCATAAGAAAGCACTCCAATGCCCTGGCATCATCTGAACCCTACGTACCTTGTCCAAATCCCTCACCTTACAGCCATGTACAATCACCGGCAGTTATCCAAACCCGCCATAATTTTCCTCACTTCCTTGCCTCACTGTTTTCTCTTCCTTGTAAACTGGAAACTGTGCAAAGACAAAGTTTTAAGTGACTATTTAAGAATGTGACTTGGACACTTGTCTTCCTGGGGAATCTCCCACCTTCATGCACAGAATTTAGTGGTAAAGACCGGTCAGAATTCTAGCGATTTTGTATTGTTTACTTAACAGAATTTCTTAATTATTTATAATTCCTTTTTTAGTCAAATAATTCTCTGCACGCAATTTTGAACCACATTGCTCAAAATAAACATCAATTGCCTTTGTTCTCTTCTACATATTTTCATTTCAAATTTCATTTTTATTTAATATAAAACATTCCCCCATTCCACACTCAACAGGCAAGGACATAATTAATTTAATATACTAAGAGTTGGGAATTTCTTCTGTCTTATCCTATTGAAGTGTACCTGCAAATTATCTGGAATTTTAGGGTCCAACCCACTCATTTTCCAGGAAAGGAAATCAAGGCTTTATTAACTAAAGCAGTGGTCCCCAACCTTTTTTGGGCCATGGACCTGTTTAATGTCAGAAAATATTTTCACGGACTGGCCTTTAGGGTGGAACAGATAAATGTATTACGTGACTGAGACAAGCGTCAAGAGTGAGTCTAAGACGGATTTAACAGAGGGAATCTGGTTATTTAAAAAAAATAAAACATCGTTCAGACTTAAATATAAATAAAACGGAAATAATGTAAGTTATTTATTCTTTTTCTGCGGACCGGTACCAAATGGCCCACGGACCGATACCAGTCCGCAGCCCAAGGTCTTGGGGACCACTGGACTAAGGAACATGGCACCAGGGAGGTGGTTATCAGTGGAACAAACCCAGGCCCTGACTACAGATTCAAAGTGGACCACCTCCAACTCACAAAGAAGGCTCCCCTTGGCCTCCAATAAGAGGAGAGCTAAGTAGCCCCCAAATAACCAGTTAAGTTAATCCTCTTAAGGCAAGATGACAACATAAGGGCTTTAGGGAAAAGGAAATTAGAAGAATTAAGTTCAAGGCTCTGTTTGCCCTGAGAATAGAACAGCCCTCTCCCTTCCTCGCTGACTCTGTGCCCCACCCAAAGGGCAGATGGAGAGCCACTCACCCTCTGGGTGACAGGCTTGCCATCCTGGATCTGCACAGCCAGCCCCAGGTCGGACAGCCTGCAGTTGCCAAGGTCATCCAGAAGCACGTTCTCAGGCTTCAGGTCTCGGTAGACGATGCCAAGAGAGTGCAGGTGCAGCACCCCACAGGTCATCTGAGCTGAGTAGAAGACCACCCTGCTCATGGCCAGGCCTCGTGTGCCCACGCTGTAGATGTGGAACTTGAGGTCTCCCCCATTCATGAGGCTCATGACCAGGCAGAGATGAGACTTGCTCTCAAAGGCATAGGCCAGAGAAACAATGAAAGGGCTGCAGATCCTCTCCAAGATTTCCTTTTCCGAGAGGGCCATTTTCTCGCCATTCTTCTTTTTCAGCCGCTTCTTGTCTAGTTTCTTACAGGCGTACATCTTACCAGTGTTTTTCACTTGGACAGCACATACCTTAAAAGAGAGAAAGAAAGGAAGAGGAAAAGGTAGAAGTGGAAAGCACTAGAGAGAGAAGGGGAGAGGATGATATGGAAGGTGGAGGGGGGAAATCAGCCAACGTGAAAAGACAGCAGGTTTTAGAGAAAAGAGAAACTATAATTAAGAAGTGTTCTTCAAGAAAGATCTGGGCCCTGGCCAGTTGGCTCAGTCAGTTACAGCGTTGTTTTAGGTTCAATCCCCGGTCAGGTTAAGGGAAGCAATCAATGAATGCACAACTATAGTTGAACAACAAATGGATGCTTCTCTTTCTCTCTCCCTTCCTCTCTCTGTCTTTCTAAAATGAATCAATAAAAAGTAAACTTTTTTTTGGCCCTGGCCAGTTGGCTCAGTAGAAGAGCGTCGGCCCAGTGTGTGGAAGTCCTGGGTTCGATTCCTGGTCAGGGCACACAGGAGAAGCACCCATCTGCTTCTCCACCTTCCCCCACTCCTTCCTCTTTGTCTCTCTCTTCCCCTCCCGCAGCCAAGGCTCCATTGGAGCAAAGTTGGCCCGGGCACTGAGGATGGCTCTATGGCCTTTGCTTCAGGGGCTAGAATGGCTCTGGTTGCAGCGGCGCAACACCCCAGAGGGGCCGAGCATTGCTCCCTGGTGGGCATGCTGGGTGGATCCTGGTTGGGCGCATGCGGGAGTCTGTCTGTCTGCAACCCCCCCCCCCCCCACTTTGGAAAACTACATACATACACACACACAAAATAATTTTTTTAAAAAGAAACACCTGGGACCACAATGAGGTACCACTTCACCCCCAGTAGGTTGGCCACACTGAAAAAAGGGAAAATAACAAGTGTTGGAGAAGATGTGAAGACTGGAACTATGTGAAACATTTTGGTGGTTTTTCAAAAAGTTAAACATATGACTCAGCAATTCTACTCCTAGACATGCATGAGAGAGAAATGAAAACAGGTATCCAAATAAATACTTGTACATGGATGTTCATAGTGGTACTATTTATAATAGCCAGAGATAGAAAAACAAACAAACAAGTGTTCATCAACAAATGAATAGCTAATTGGAATCCAGTACACCCATACAACAGCATGTTATTTAGCCCTAGAAAGCATGATACATGCTACAACATAAATGAATGTCCAAAAATTATTCTCAGTGAAAGAAGCCAGACACAAAAGGTAACATATTGTATGATTCCATTTATATGAAACATCAGAATAGGCATATCCATAGGGAAGAAGGGGGATGGAGAACCATTAACTGTTAATTGGTACAGGGGTGTTGGGAATCTTTTGGAACTAGATAGAAGCAATGGTTAAACAACATTAACAGGTGCTAAATGCTACTGAATTATATACACTTTAAAATGATTAATGGTTAATTTTATGTTATGTGATTTTACCTCAAAAATATTTTTCTACTTAAGAAAAAGCAGAGTGCCTGACCAGGCAGTGGTGCAGTTAATAAAGCGTCAGCCTGGGAGGCTGAGGATCCAGGTTCGAAACCTGAAGGTCTCTGGCTTGAGCATGGATTCATCGGCTTGAGTGCAGGCTTACCAGTTTGAGGTGGGATCATAGATATGACCCCTATGGTCACTGGCTTGAAGCCCAAGGTCACTGGCTTGAGCAAGGGGTCACTGGATTGGCCAGTCAAGCCATATGTGAGAAAGCAATCAATGAACAACTAAGGTGCCTCAATGAAGAACTGATGTTTCTCATCTCTCTCCCTTCCTGTCTGTTCCTATCTGTCTCTCTCTGGATCTCTCTGTCTCTGTCTCTCACTGGAAAAATAAGAAAAGAGGAGAGCACAGCAGTGGTGAAAATGAGTTCTCAGCTTTACCTGAAGGTGAGGGCTTTCTCAGATATCTGCAGTTTTCCCTCACATTACCTCTATTACTACAGTGAAGAGGGAAAGGGAGTTCTCCCACTCTGTGCTGCTATCCTTCTCCAAAATGTCAGGGCATGTCAGTGTGTTCCTGGTGCGGACCCCAAGATAAAGATTCTTGGCCAATTCCACATTTTGTTTGTCATTCCTAGGCCGCCCTCACTTTATTTCCCATGGTGATGAGAAAAAAGAGGTGAGAGCTGAGAGCGAGCTAGGAATTCTCCACAGGTGGCACTGAAATTAGTTTTAAGGAAGTTTCCTGGGGGGCAGGGAAGGGAGGCACAAACAAACCCCTTTTATAAGGCATCCTTCATCCTCCAGCCTGGCTGTCTGGGCCACTTACCTCCCCAAAGCCGCCTTTCCCCAGTACCCGGAACTCGGTGAAGTACTTGTCTGACACCGGCTGCATCTCGAAGACTTTCCACTGCAGAAACTTGTCGTAGAACGGGCTGGCCAGGAAGTCCCGGAAGGGCTGGGCCTGCAAGAAGGCCAGAGCCTCAGCCTTGGCCAGGGCCACCAGGGCCGCTCGCTCTTCCTCGGTGCTGGCGCCTTGGCTCTCGGAGGCCAGAGCCGGGCTGAGGAAGGGGTGCGGGTGCCCGGGGGCGGGGGCAGCCACGCAGGTGGCCGCCAGCGCCTGCAGCAGGAGGCCCTTGGCCGGGCCGTCCTCAGCCAGCTCCCAGCTCTGCACCTCCTCCAGGAAAGTCGCGGCCTCTCGGTACCGGGGCACCGTGGCCAGGAAGTCCCGGAAGAGGCGGCGGCCGACGGGCTGCTGCTCGCACAGGCTGTCGAAGTCCGGGGCCAGGGCCTGGCGCAGCTGCGCGCAGCTCTGCGGCCCGGGCAGCGCCAGGCTCCGGCGCCGCCGCTGCAGCTCCCGGCTGTCGCCCTCCGAGCTCTTCCGGGCCTGCAGGTAGGCCGTGTTGGCGATCAGGTTGTCCAGGCCCCCCATGTCCACCATGGCTGAGCACAGGAGGAGAAAAGGCAGGGCGGAGGCCTGCCGGGGGGCTCGGTCAGGTCCGGGGTGCCAGCTGGCTGGTTTCGGTTCCGAGGTTCAGTAGCTCCCGGGGGATTTACAGGAAGGCCTCTGGCCTGTGGGTGGGACTGGTGGGGCTGCAGAAAGAGGTTTCTCTTATAAGAAGCTTTGCTGGCTATGTATAGCTGGTCAGAGAAGGCCACATCACAGGTCACCTCCGGTCCCCAGGGGTGGGGGCAGCCTGAAACACCTGCAGGGGCTCCTTGGACATCCCCCGGCCTTGCTCCACACACCCGCTCCCAGAAACACCACTACCGATTTCGGAAGGAAGGAAGTCAGAATGAGGTGCGGTGTTACCTGCTGGGCCAGCAGTGTTTTAAACTGTTTCTCAGTCCATGTTTCCTGGCAGGCTCCAGCTCTGGGAACCCCACGCACGACAGGGCAGGAGGAGGCACTGGGGGAAGCTGCAGAGGTCTTCCTCTCGGTGCCCCGCAGCCTGGGGCAGAACGGGTTACAGGAGAGGAGTCAGAGTCCTGAGACCTGTTCTCAGAGGCCCTCGGGGACTCAACCTGTGACCCTCAGAGTGGCCGGTGGCTCTCCCATAGCCACCACACCCTGAACTCTCTGCAGAGATTGTCCAACTATGGCTTTCCTAGTTCTGAAGAGTCTATGACCTAAGGTCCCGGTTACAAATAGAGAGTCACCTTGACCCCAAACACTTCATGGGCGAAGTGACAGAGAAGCTGGAAAAGCACACCACTTCAATCACATGGTCGAAACTGTTCCCAGGGCGCAGTCTGCTCTGCGAAGGAAACTTGCACTGAGCCCAGAGCGGTGCAGTTTTAGGGTGCCCCGTGACTCCTTGGCCCCGGCTCCCTCACTGGCCAGGCAGCCTCCCTCCCCCGAGATCACTCAGAGCCGCCCCAGACCACGACCTCACAGGAACAGAAATTGGTTTAGACAGAGATCAGGCTAAGAACCTCTGCTCCAAAAATAACACTTGTGTCCTACAGGGAAAGAATACTCAGGCTTTTTCTTCACAAAGGAAGGCTAAGGCAGCTTGAAAACAAAGTCATTCAGTACTATGCCAGAGTGTTTAAGATGGGGGAGGGGAGAGAGAGAGAGAGAAGAAGGAGGTGGGGGAAAAGCTGGTCAGTCTTTTTCCAAACAAACAACCTCTAGCACACGCTCTGTCAAAACATCGTTGTGACCCCCCAGTCTGCACGGCAGAGCCTGCGGATGTTCTCCAGAGCAGATACCATGCGGTCTCATGCTACCAGGAATTATGTAATGAACTCGTGGGCGCCCTTTGGCTTAGCACTGCTGCGCTGGAAACCATCACCCCAATGGTAGAAATGAACGCTCTGGGCGGGTAACCACTGCTCAGAACCGTGCCAGATATTTTAAATCCCACATAAGAAATGCTGGTACTTGACATGCCTTTCCTCCCTCCCTCCCTCCCTCCCTCCCTCCCTCCCTCCCTTCCTTCCTTCCTTCCTTCCTTCCTTCCTTCCTTCCTTCCTTCTTGTATTGGATTTAGAGAAAGAGAAGAAGGGAGGGAGAGAAAGAGACAAGAATATTAATCTTTTCCTGTATGTACCCTGACTGGGAATCGAACTGGCAACTTCTGCGCTTCGGATGATGCTCTAAACAACTAAGCATATTTCCCAGTAGTGAAGAATTAGTCTGAGACTCTCCTGAGGAGGAAATGCCTTTTCCCAGGTTCTTACAAATACAGTGGCACTCCAATGTGGCAGAACTTTGAGAAAATGGTAGAATTGTCATCACATAGATATTTAACCTTGTCACTGAAAAGAGTATGCTTTTCACTGATGAATCTATATGCTACAAACTGCTTCATTCCATTCATACAAATACTTTCTTTTCTCCCAGTCCTGTTCAATAGATACATGCAAACCTACATATGGAATTCATGATTTTCTAGTAGCCATCTGAAAAAGGTAAAAAGAAACAAGTGAAATTAATTTTTTTAAATTTATTCATTTTATAGAGGAGAGGGAGAGACAGAGAGAGAGAAGGGGGGAGGAGCTGGAAGCATCAACTCCCACATGCGCCCCGACCAGGCAAGCCCAGGGTTCCGAACCGGCGACCTCAGCATTTCCAAGTTGATGCTTTATCCACTGCGCCACCACAGGTCAGGCTGAAATTAATTTTAATAATAAATTTTATTTAGCCCAATGTATGCAAAATGTTATCATTTCACCATGTAGTTGATGTAAAAGTTTTAGGTCCTTTTTTGTGTCCTGAGTTTCCATTCATAAATAAGAGAAAGTTTTTCTTATTTTTGTTTGTTTTCTAATGAGTAATAATTTAGATAATCTGGGTAAAAAATAACAAAATGCAACAAACAAAATAACCCCACTCTCATAGTAATTAAAAATGACCTGACGAGAACAAAATTTAGATAATATCTGAACACACAATTTAGAAGTTATAGAATAACTATTTGTTGTCTTCTGGCAATTGTAAACAGAGTATCATTGTTTTGTGGTTTACCTACCTGGATAAAAAAGAGGTCTGCTTAAAATGAAACACTTTATGTGATTATTAACAATTAGGGTTCATGTTCCAACTTAATGAAACAGTAATTATAGATCCTAAAGAACAGCACTTAATTATTAGCTTAGAAGCAGAGCCAAGTGCTGGGCACATTCAGGATATCCTACACTAATGGAGAAATGTACCGGAAATCTTGGATTGGAGATATGGCCCAATGGTTACAAGAACTCACTCCAACACTACTTGGGAAAGCTGAATTCTATCTCTAGCAACTCCTAGCTCTGTGATCTTCAGCATGTTACTTAACTTCTCTGAGCCTCAGTTTCATAAACTGAAAACAGAGACAATAAATGTTGATTCTTGAGTGAGTTCTTGAGAGGAGTCAATGACAAATAGTGCCTGGCACAAAGAAGTGATATAAAAGTATTAGCTTTTTCCTGACTGGGCGGTGGCGCAGTGGATAGAGTGTCAGGCTGGGATGCGGAAGACCCAGGTTCAAGACCCTGAGGTCGCCAGCTTGAGCACGGGCTCATCTGTTTTGAGCAAAAGCTCACCAGCTTGTTGAGCAAAAGCTCACCAGCTTGAGCCCAAGGTCGCTGGCTCTAGCAAGGGGTTACTCAGTCTGCTGAAGGCCCACGGTCAAGGCACATATGAGAAAGCAATCAATGAACAATTAAGGTGTTGCAATGAGCAATGAAAAACTAATGATTGATGCTTCTTATCTCTCCGATTTCTGTCTGTTCCTCTTTCTGACTTTGTCTCTAAAAAAATAAAATAAAAGTATTAGCTTTTAATGATGACTATCCATCATCAAAACAAAAGTATGCTTCTTTGATATGCAGATAGGAGGCAGGACAGACCTAAGCAATGTGGAGGAAGTTGGGTTCCTCTTTGCAATGTCCACCTAGCATAGAACTCAGAATTTCACAGGAGCTTGGAGAGCTATGGGGTCTGGTGGAGCTGGAAGACAGGCAGAGTGGATTAACTGACGTGCAAGATTTCTAACAACAAGCTATTGCAATGGAATGATTTACTATATTCTGCCACAAAAAAGATTAAACTCTGTCATGTGAAAAGAAGAGATATTTCATTTTGAAAGAACCAACTTTTTTAATAGGAGAAAATAAAATTATTTCAGTATCTTTTATGACTAATTTTGTAACCTAGAAAAAAAAAAAGTTTTTTCACCAGGTCTTCCATGACATTTTGCATCATGTGGTTTAAAGAAGTATTTATGATGTGTATATCCTTAAAGTTTATAATGCTCTGCTATCATTCAACATTTGAAACAAAAAGAACATTAAAAAAGGTTTAGGTCAATGATTAGAAATAGGGAATGCTTAATTTGCTTTCCTTTCTAAGGATTTTTAATTCTGAAAATACATTCTAAAATAAGGAAAATGGTCAAGGTAGGTTTTTAGTAAGAGCATGACCTTCCTTTACAATGCACAATTCTCTGCATGGTCCAATAGCACATCTATTTGAGGATTAAGAATTATCAAATAATATAACTCGATATTGTATGGGCTTGGAAACAAAAGATACTTTGAGCAGTGGAAATTCTGAAACAGACTAATGTGTTAGCATCAGGACACCCAAAGAATCCAGAATGTTCTTCAGCTTCTGGCTTAAATCGTTTTATAATCAAGATTTTGCTTTCTTCTTTCAGTTAGATGACTCTACTCAAAGGAAAAGTGTAGGCCCTGGCCAGTTGACTCAGTGGTAGAGCGTCGGCTTGGCATGCAGGAGTCCCGGGTTTGATTCCCGGCCAGGGCACACAGGAGAAGCACCCATTTGCTTCTCCACCCCTCCCCCTCTCCTTCCTCTCTGTCTCTCTCTTCCCCTCACGCAGCCAAGGCTCCATTGGAGCAAAGTTGGCCCGGGCGCTGAGGATGGCTCTATGGCCTCTGCCTCAGGCGCTAGAATGGCTCTGGTTGCAACAGAGCGATGCCCCAGATGGGCAGAGCATCACCCCCTGGTGGGCGTGCCGGGTGGATGCGGGAGTCTGTCTGACTGCCTCCCCATTTCCAACTTCAGAAAAATACAAAAAGAAAAAAAAAAGAGGAAAATGTAGACTCTTTTTTTTTAAGAGCCTTTATTTTTTATTTAATTTCTTAATTTTTATTTTATTCATTTTAGAGAGGACAGAGAGAGAGGGAGAGAGAGAAACAGAGAGAGAGAGAGAGAGGAGAGAGAGACAGGGGGAGGAGCTGGAAGCATCAACTCCCATATGTGCCTTGACCAGGCAAGCCCAGGGTTTCGAACCGGCGACCTCAGCATTTCCAGGTTGACGCTTTATCCACTGCACCACCACGGTCAGGCTGAAAAGTGTAGACTCTTTATTCTTCCAACAACAGTGGGCCACGCTTTATATTTTCATAATTTGAAAGAAATCAAGGCTATCTTGTTTGTTAAAATTTGTGGAATATGAAACAAAGCAGAGGTGGAACTAGATGAATGTTAGACTGTTGTTTCAATGTGGTCATGAAATTTTTCTCAGAAAAATTTAGTTTTAATGCATTTTTTTGTCTATTCTGTTGAAATACTGAATGTTAAGACCAGTTGGTCTTACTGGATATTCTTTATTCCTCTTTCTTTCTTTCTTTCTTTCTTTCTTTCTTTCTTTCTTTCTTTCTTTTTTTTGCAAGAGAGACAGAGACAGAGAGAGGGACAGCTAGGAAGGGAGAGAGATGAGAAGCATCAATTCTTTGTTGCAGAACCTTAGTTGTTCATTGATTGCTTTCTCACATGTGCCTTGACTGGGGGGGGTGGGGCTCCAGCCAAGCCAGTGACCCTTTGCTCAAGCCAGAGACCTTTGGGCTCAAGCCAGTAACCATGGGATCACATCCATGATCCCATGCTCAAGCCAGCTACCCCGCACTCAAGCCAGATGAGCCCATGCTCAAGCTGGTGACCTTGAGGTTTTAACCGGGTCCTTTGCATCACAGGCCAATGCTCCATCTACTGCGCCACCACTTGGTCAGGCTTACTGGATTTTCTTTAACAGTTTAGAGAAAACTAAAGTTTTTAATGACATTAGGAAGGGGTGATACACAGGTATTTTCAGAGAACTAAGTATAAAAATGAAATGGGACAAAAATCACCATTTTTATCATACCAAGTTCATAGTCTTTTTTGTTAGGGAAAATCTGAAGCATACACATTGTAGAGATAACAATAAAATGAACTCCCATATACTAATCATTCAACTTTATCATCAGCATTTTGACAATTTCTTTCATGTTCATCTAACACCCCGCATCTTTTTTTAAAGACTTAATATATTTTTTTAAATTTTATTTATTTATTTATTTATTTATTTATTTATTTATTTATGTGTGTGTGGCAGAGACAGAGTCAGAGAGAGGAACAGGTAGGGACAGACAGGAAGGGAGAGAGATGAGAAACATCAATCCTTTGTTGCGGCTCCTTATTCATTGATTGATTTCTCATATGTGCCTTGACTGGGGGGCTGCAGCAGACTGAGTGACTCCTTGTTCGAGCCAGCAACCTTGGGCTCAAGCTGGTGAGCCTTGCTCAAACCAGATGAGCCCGCGCTCAAGCTAGCGACCTCAGGGTCTTGAACCTGGGTCCTCCACATCCCAGTCCGACACTCTATCCACTGCACCACCGCCTGGTCAGGCAGACTTAATATTTTAAGAGCAGTTTTAGATTCAGAGTTGCGAGGAGGATAAAGAGATTACATGCATAGCCTCTCTTGTTATAACACTCCCTGCACCAGAGTGGTACATTTATTATAATTAATTGAACCTATACAGATACATCATAATCCCACAAAGCCCATAGTTTACATTAGGATTTACCCCACCTCTTTTTCTGCTGGAATATTTTAAAGACAAGCCCATGCCATTATATGTACACACACACATACATATACGTATATATAATATATATTTATATTTTACCTAATATAAACAAATAAGGATTGGTGAAGCAACATGAAGATTAACTCTAGCAAAAAAGTTAATTTCTAGGGCTGAAAGAGACAAAGGGAGGACAAGGTGTTGGATTTAGGCCCATGAGCTGCAAACACCCAATGGACCGTGGAACCATGATGGGGGTAGTAGTCCTACAGCTCTGTGGATACGACCTTATTGGAAATAGGAATTTTGCGGATGTTGTAAAGTTAAAATGAAGCCATACTAGATTAGGGTGGGCCCTGAATCCAATGACTGGCATCTTTGTAAGAAAAAGGAGAGAGAGAGAGATTTGGAGTCAGAGACAGAGGGAACGAAGGGAAGGTAATGTGAAGGTGAGTTGCGGGCAACCACCAGGAATCAGGGGAGGCCAGGAGCAGGTTGTCCCTCAGAGCCCTCAGAAGGAACCACCTTGTTGACACCTGGAGTTTGGACTTCTGGTCTCCTGAGCTGTGAGAGAATAGATTTTGGTTGTTTTAAGTGACCCAGTTTGTGGCATTTTGTTATGGCAGCCACAGGAAATAATACAGGGTCCATCTGGTAGCAGCTGGGACCAGGAAGGGAGAGGCTATCCTGTGGGAGCTGAAATGTTGGGGGAGAGGCAGCCACTGCCAGAGATGCCACAGGAAGCCAAGGGGAGAGATGCCTGGCACCCTGTCTCCACTGGGTAGACACCAGAAGGTAGGTGCTATGGACTGAATTCTGTTCTTCTCCCCAATTCATATGCTGAAGCCCTAACCCCTGATGCCACTGTTTTTGGAGATGGGGTGTTATGAGGTCATTAAGAGGTCATAGGTGGGGGGTACTATAGTATTGATGGCCTGATAAGAGGAGGAAAATCTTCACTCCTTTCTGCTGCCCTCCATGTGAAGACACAGCAAGAAGGTGCTATCTCCAATCAGGAAGATAGCTCTCACCACCACCCAAGTGTGCTGGCACCTTGACCTCAGACTTCCAGTCCCCAGAACTGGGAGAAAACAAATTTTGTTTTTTTAAGACACTCATGCTATGGCATTTTGTTACGACAGCCCGAATACAGCAAGGGAAATGGGAGCTAAGCCCCTGAGATACAGATCAGAAAAGGGCAAAGTCAGAGGAAGCATCTGAGAACAAACCGTCCGGTGATCAGCAGAACTATCACGGCATTACCACCCCTAACACAATGGCCAATACTTCCTTAATGTAATCTAATACCTAGAAATACACTTTTATGTGTGGAGCCTTGAGATGTGGGGGTTTCTCTCACCCAGACCAGTTTAGCTTATCCTAAAATTGTTTATTAGTGTGTATGTGTTACTACTTGCTCCTGGATAAGTTTTTCCATGCATACATTCATTCAGGACACTAAGTGAGCACCATTGTGTGCCAGGGATGATGATCAAAGTCCCTTCCACCTGCCTTCTTTCTTTCTAACCTTCAACATGTGTTTATTGGGGTCTCTACCTGCTTGGCATTGTGCTGTGGCTGTGGCCATAGTGCAGACCCAAAAGATGACAGGTTCGTGCCCTGCACATGAAAGACACAACTGACCATGTGATTTACCATTTGTGTGAAGTGGTCCAGTGGAGAGTTACATGATAAAATCGCAGGGCATGACGGAAACTGGCTGGGCAGGTCCAGCAAGGCTGAGCTTTGTCCTGAAGGAAGAGGAGAGATGGGAGGGGCGTTTCTGGAAGCGGGAGTCATAGCTCACAGAATGCCACAGACGGATGTGGCTGGCGAGCCGTGAATGGGGGAAGGGCCTGTGGTACCTGTTGAAGCTGCACGGACAGCCAGGAGTCAAACTGTCCTGTGGAGGATTTGGTCTTCTGTCCTAAAAACAATGTTAGGCCACAAGTGTGTTTATCCACATAACATGATTATGTTTATGTTTTCAAAACGATCCCACCGACTGCTGTGGTGGAGAGTGGGAGCTGGGAGTCCGGGGGAGCCACTGCAGCAACTCAGTGAGGTTGGCAGTAGAGAAGGGATGGAGCAGAATGAGTCAACCTATTCAGAAGGCAAAATGAACAAGAGGTGGTGAGATGGAGGGTGAGGAAGAGAGACAAAGGGGTGACCTCCGGGTGCCTGCTTGGACCAGGACAACCGTCATTCTCCAAGATAGGGAAAACTTGGAAGAGGCATGGTTTGAATTCAGTTTGGGACATGTAGAGTTTGGGGTGCTGCAAGATAGCCAAGCAGAGATAGCAGATGGTCAGTTGGACACAAGTCTGGGAATCCAGAGACATCTGAGGGGAGACTCACGTTTGTGAGCTACAGTGATTTAGGTGACAATTGAACAGTTATTGAAGAGCTTGTCCTGGGAGTGAGTGAGACGCAAAGAGGGACAAGGACTGAACCTTGAGGATCTCCCACATTCGGCAGTCAGAGGAGGATGAGCCTCTAGTGGGGTCTGAGAGGGAACGGCCAGAGAATTCGGGGAGAGCCACAAAAGTCAGAGAGAGAGCGGACAGCTACACTGACTCCTGTCGAGGCCGAGAAGACGAGGACAATGAAATGATGACTGGTTGGGCAAGATGGAGATCATCTCAGAGTCCTGGAGCAGAATAGTTTTGTCGGCATCATGGTGCTGTGAGCCTGACTGGAGTGGGCTGAGGAGGAAAGGAAGATGAAAAAGTGTGGATTGCATTAGCAGAAGCTTGGTTGTGAAGAGGAGATTAACTACGGGAGCGGGCAGAGAGGGGAAAAAAATTAATGGTAACACATGAAAAGCTGATAAAGGATTCAGTGTACAGGGCAAGGTTACAATATGAAAATACATGTGTAAGATTCCCGAGAAGACAGCAGGGGTTCAAGGCCCAGGTGAAGGGCTTTAGGATTAAGGGACAGCACTCCGATCATAAAGAGAGAAGGAAGGTGGGTGTGGGTGCCAGGGTTTTGTTTGGTCACTCCATTTAATGATAACTGGATACCATGTGGTTAAAGGCCACCATAGAGGGAGGCAACAAATGCAGTGGGAGCATTGAGAAGGGAGCAGTGACTTTGCTAGCTGTCAGGAAATAGTTTAAACCAAGCATTTTCTTTTTGTGTGTGTTTAAAATCCATCAATGAGAAGAACTAGGTTATTAAGAATGACAATATTTTCCAGAAATTTGTAGATTTCCTGTTTCTGATTGACAATGAGAGAAACATGCTATAGCAATGGTGGCCATCATATTTTTTAATTATTATCAGCATGTGTTCATGGTCTCTCTGCCCCAAGTCTTTCCTTGGCTCATACTCATCTTCCACAGACATGGGATAATCGTTTTAAAAGCAAATCTAGTGACACTAGTCTGCCAAGAATTTTCTAATTAACTTCAAACATTATCCAACAGTCATGGACTTAGAGTTAACTATAATGTGATTCTAGTGTTGAACTGTTTAAGCTTTTACTGTATATGAAGAAAATTGATATTGATACCAGTAAAAAAAAAAAAAAAGTGCTGGGTTTGGACTAGGAACTTGGGGTCTCTCACTCTTCAGTCAAGGGCTTTTGTCACTGGAGATTGTCCCTGTGAAACAGAAAAGCTGTGAAGTCAAGAGAGTTCAATCTGGGCTGGGAGAAGCTGGAATTGTATTTAGAAATTATTCTTGTGCTTTGTCTTCTTTCTTTTTTTTTAAATAAATTTTTATTAATGTTAATGGGATGACATTAATTGTCTTCTTTCAAAATGGCAAATATGCCAACTATAAAGTTGGCATGGTGTCATGGTTATCACATAGCTCCACTCTATTTCATATGATAATGAAACAATTACCGTGCATCTAAAGGAAGAATCCTTTTACTGGCAGGAATCCTGACCTTCCTTAAAAGCCATACCAAGAATAGACAGTGAAAAAATTTCCTTTTGAGGCTACATAACACAGAAGAAATTGTAAATTCTTTAATAGGGACAAAAGAATCTGCAGACCTGTTTAAAGTTTGTTTTTATTGTAAACTAAATTAATAAATATTGAACCTGAGGTTCATAATCTGGCATAACATAAACATCTTCCTCTCTCTCTTTTTTTTGTGACAGAGAGAGACAGAGAGAGGGACAGACAGACAGGAAGAGAGAGAGATGAGAAGTATCAATTCTTTGTAGCAGCACTTTAGTTGTTCATTGATTGCTTTCTCATATGTGTCATGACCGGGGGGGGGGGGCTACAGCAGAGCAAGTGACCACTTGCTCAAGCCAGTGACCTTGGGCTCAAGCTGGTAAGCCTTGTTCAAACCAGATGAGCCTGCGCTCAAGCTGGCAACCTCGGGGTTTCGAACCTGGGTCCTCCACATCCCGGTCCGACACTCTATACACTATGCCACTGCCTGGTCAAGCAACATCTTCCTCTCTAAATAAGACTAATTGTTTTAATAATGAATACACACCCATAACAGAGGATATTCTTCTTAAACAAAGAGCCACAATAGCTAAGAGAGAAAATTAAGTAATTGGTAAATGTGAAGATAGTAGAAAATACTTTTTGATTAGAAGTTCAAGTTGGAAATGAATTATGGCAGATATACGAAAGAAAATAAATTGTAGGCCCTGGCTGGTTAGTTCAATGGTAGAGCGTCAGCCTGGCATGCGGGAGTCCCAGGTTCGATTCCCAGCCAGGGCACACAGGAGAAACGCCCATCTGCTTCTCCACCCCTCCCCCTCTCCTTCCTCTCTGTCTCTCTCTTCCCCTCCCGCAGCCAAGGCTCCATTGGAGCAAAGTTGGCCTGGGCGCTGAGGATGGCTCTGTGGCCTCTGCCTCAGGCACTAGAATGGCTCTGATTATGCCCCAGATGGGCAGAGCATCACCCCCTGGTGGGCATGCCAGGTGGATCCCGGTCGGGCGCATGCGGGAGTCTGTCTGCCTCCCCGTTTCCAACTTCAGAAAAATACAAAAAAACAAAAACAAAAAAACCCCAACAACAACAAAAAAAGAAAATAAATTGTATGTGTTCAGACAATGAGATTTTTTAAATCTACTAAACAACTCTCTGGAAAGTAAGAGATTTTATTAAAGAAGACTAAAAGATTATTAGAAAAGACAAAACAATACAATGCTAAGAACAACAGCAACAACAACAACCAAAACAAGCAAAATAAAGTCCATAAAACATATGTTTTGATATGTGGGAAAAAGTGGGGATTAATTGTGAAAGTTCTGGTGGTTATAATGGAGAATTACTTAAAGGGAAAAAAGACAAAGTTATTTTTAGTTGAATACAAAAAGACTATTCTGGAATGGGAAGTACTGTGTTTGTTACAAATTTTGGTAAATCTTGCTTCTATTTCTTTTAAAATATATTCAGTGAAGAATAAAAATAATTTTAAAAGCTGTGGTACATTTACACAATGGCATACTAACTACTTAGCCATAAGTAAGTGTCCATCCAGCATGGATGGATCTGGAGATTATTTTGCCAAGAGAAATAAGGCAGAGAAAGACAAGTGCCATATGATTTTACTTATTTGTGGAATCTAAAGAACAAAATAAACAAACAAAATAGAAACAGACTTATAGGTATGGAGAGCAGATTGACACTGTCAGAGGGGCTGGGGTTGGTGGGTTGGGTGCAAAAGGTGAATAGATTAAGCAAAGAAAAAGAAGTTACAGACACAGACAACAGTGTGGGATTGCAGGAGGGAAGGGAGTGGGCGGAGTGAGGGAGGATAGATGGCGAAGGAAGACTTGACTTAGGGTGATGACCACACAATAGAATATACAGATACTGTATTGTAGAATGGTACACTTGAAACCTGTATAATTTTATTAACCAATGTCACCCCAATAAATTTTAAAAAATGAATAAGAATAAGGGAATTATAAGGAAAATTGGACAAGTTAAGTAAGCATTAGATCACAACTAAATGTCCACTGGTGAGCGGAGGGGAATAAGAACAAGGAGAAATGAAGGCATCTTGCCCATTGCCGAGTCCAGTGGTCTGCGGGGAGCAGAAGGGGAGCAGAAGAAGCAGTGTTCTCAGGAGAACCGGATGTTAGTGAGAATAAGAAAGAGAAGGGAACTTATTATACAAAGAAGGAGAAGGATGGAGGAAACTTTGTTGGTGTAAGTATCAGAGAAGAGTTTCAGAAGTCAGGGAGGAGTAGGAGATAGAGGAATAGAAGATGTAAAGAACTAGTTGGGATTGGATTTAAGAGAAAGCAAGGTGACCTGGAAAGCCTGCTTTTTTTTTTTTTAAATTATTTTTATTTATTTATTCAGTTTTGAGAAGAGAGAGATAGAGATAGAAGGGGAGAGGAGCAGGAAGCATCAACTCCCATATGTGCCTTGATCGGGCAAGCCCAGGGTTTTTTTTGTTTATTTATTTTTTGTATTTTTCTGAAGTTGGAAACAGGGAGACAGTCAGACAGACTCCCGCATGCCCCCAACTGGAATCCACCCAGCATGCCCACCAGGGGGCGATGCTCTGCCCATCTGGGGCGTCGCTCTGTTGCAACCAGAGCCACTCTAGCGCCTGAGGCAGAGGCCACAGAGCCATCCTCAGCGCCCGGGCCAACTTTGCTCCACTGGAGCCTTGGCTGCGGGAGGGGAAGAGAGAGACAGAGAGGAAGGAGAGGTGGAGGGGTGGAGAAGCAGATGGGCGCTTCTCCTGTGTGCCCTGGTCGGAAATCGAACCCGGGACTCCTGCACACCAGGGCGATGCTCTACCACTGAGCCAACAGGCCAGGACCAAGCCCAGGGTTTTGAACTGGCGTCCTCAGTGTTCTAGGTCCATGCTTTATCCACTCCGCCACCAGAGGTCAGGCTGAAAGTCTGCCTTTCTTGTGTTGTCTGGCCTAACTAGAGATGAAGGCAGGATTAGGCTGATGATCACAAGCAGATAGTGGCCAGACTGCAAATCCTGGGGCAGGAAGTGGTGTTGGCCTGTAATGGGCACATAGGATGCTAGAGCTCCCACTAGGTCACTGAGATCATGCACCCACTGGACCACTGAGTTATGAGAGGTCTTATGTGGAGCACTTGGGCACCTCCCACCTGGTCCATGTGGGTAGAGGTGGCAGAGGGTTGGTCTGAGCTGAGCTGGAGAGGACCTGGGGCATTTTCATGGTTGGATGGTGGGTTTTAGGGCCGTGGGTGAGGACTTCTTTTACTTTACATACACCTAAGGGTCTGACAGCAAGGCTGCACAGTTGGGAGGACTTTAGCATTCCTAAGTTTTATGAGAGTGTCTGTCTGTAATCCCAAAACCTCAGTCCTGGGCCATCTATCCAACAGAAACCCAACACTGTAACCTCAGGGCTGTCAAGGGCTTTTAAAAGCATAATGCACGGGAAAGACCCAAGTGCAGATTTTCATCTTTAAGATTTAAACTCATTGTTAGAAAAGTTATGAGTTAGTGTTGTCAGAGTTCAGAGCTCAGTGAGGAATTTCAGGCTACATTAAAATTTTCGCCTTGTAATTGAAGGGCAGCTCCATGAATTTGTATATGTAAAACCCTGAAAAATGTTCTAGAAGAGAGCCGAAATGAATAAAATTTTCCCTTTAAAAATGTCACTTCTTCCATTACTTATTTCTTCTACAGTTTGATAAACTTCTTGAAAATGTAGCACTTCTAATGAACTCCAAAGAGCTTTCTCAGATTACCTCCACAGGGGACCAGAACAAGATGAGAAACACAATTATTTTGATTTGAGTGCTTACTTGAAGAGTTGAACAATAAGACAAATGGAATAACCATTAATAAACCATTAATGCATTTTCTTGTATTTTCTACTTTGTAGCAAATGTAAACTTGTGTTGGTTGTGGTCTTAAATAATAATGTCCATCTCTCTCCTTTTTTTTTAATTCAAGCTTATTTTACATAAAATAAACCATACATATCTTAAGTGTACAGTTGGCTGGGTTTTAAAAAATGTATACACATATGTAACTATCACCCATATCAATACACAGAACATCTCCATCCCCTCTGAAGCTTTTGTGCCCTCTTCTAGGGCAGAAGTGTGACTGCCTCGCGATACTCCCACCGAGAGGCAAGCATCCTTCTGATTTCTATCGATTCGCTTTGTCTGTTCTTGAGTTTCATGTAAACAAAATCATATTATTAAGTGCTCTTTTATTCCTGGATTCTTTGCTCTACATAATGTTTTGAGATTCATCCATCTTGTAGCATGCATCAATAGTTTGTTTGTTTTACTGCTGAATAGAATTTTATTCTATGACTACGTATACTATTCTACTATTGATGGACATTTAGGTTATTTCTAGTTTGGGGCTATTATAAATATTAATAAAGCAGCTTTGAATATTTATCTAAGTCTTTTTGTGGACATGTGTTTTTATTTCTCTTAGATAAATACCTAGGAATAGAATTGCTGGGTCATAGACTAGATATACAGTGTGTCCGTAAAGTCACAGTGCACTTTTGACCAGTCACAGGAAAGCAATAAAAGACGATAGAAATGTGAAATCTGCACCAAATAAAAGGAAAACTCTCCTAGTTTCTGTAGGATGATGTGGCAGCATGTGCACATGTGCAGATGATGACGTAACACCGTGTATACAGCGGAGCAGCCCACGGCCATGCCAGTTGAGATGTGGATGGTACAGAGGAAAGTTCAGTGTGTTCTGTGGCTTGCTAAATTCGAATCCATGACCAAAGTGCAATGTGAATATCGGCGCATTTATAACAAAGCACCACCACATAGGAATAACATTACTCGGTGGGATAAGCAGTTGAAGGAAACTGGCAGTTTGGTGGAGAAACCTTGTTCTGGTAGGCCATCAGTCAGTGACGAGTCTGTAGAGGCTATACGGGATAGTTACCTAAGGAGCCCTAAAAAATCTGTGCATGAGCCCACATCGAACTGCACTGAATAGGTATGAAACTGGGAGAGTTTTCCTTTTATTTGGTGCAGATTTCACATTTCTATCGTCTTTTGTTGCTTTCCTGTGGCCGGTCAAAAGTGCACCATGACTTTACGGACACATTGTATATTTAACATTTTACAATACTGCCTTACTATTTGTCAGAGTAGCTATTACATTTTTCATTCCTACCAGCAATCTGTGGGAGTTCCAGGTCCTCCATATCTTACCCAAGACTTGGGGGCTCCAGCTGAGCCAGTGACCCCTTGCTCAAGCCAGTGACCTTGGGCTTCAAGTCAGTGACCTTTGGGTTCAAGCCAGGAACCATGGGGTCATAACTATGACCCCATGTTCAAGCCAGTGACCCTGCACTCAAGCTGGTGTCCATCTCAAGCCAGATGAGCCCATGCTCAAGCCGGCGACACTGGGGTTTCGAAACTGGATCCTCAGTGTCCCAGGACAATGATCTATCCACTGTGCACAACCTGGTCAGGCAGTGTTATCAGTCTTTTTAACTTGAGCTAGTCTAGGAGGTGTTTCATTGTGACTTTAACTTGCATTTCTGATGAGGAATGTTAGGTATCTTTTTGTGTGCTAACTGCCCATTGGTATGTCTTCTTTTGAGAAGTATCTTTTCAATTCTGTTGCCCAATATCCAGTTATTTTGTTGAGAATATGGCCACATCAGGCAGTATTCCATTGACTGATTGTATTCTTTAATATAGAAGCTGAATATTGAGCAGATTTGAGGCAGCCATGGCTGAAATAAGATAGCAATATAAGAGCATTAGGCTTAGCTCTTTCCAAACAGTTTGTATTTCTCAGGACAATTACAGAAGCAACCATTCATGACTAAATGGCCCCATGTGCTATTTCAGTTCAGTTTCAAAATAAAAAGTACTCTATGATCTCTGTACAAAATTAGCATTGAAGAAAAATATCTAAAAGTGGATTTACAGACTATATAACATAATGTTTTTATAATGCTATATTTTTTAGACATGTTTTTATTCAAGGACCAACTAAATTTGTGTTAAAATGGACATGTTGGCCCTGGCCGGTTGGCTCAGCGGTAGAGCGTCGGCCTAGCGTGCGGAGGACCCGGGTTCGATTCCCGGCCAGGGCACACAGGAGAAGCGCCCATTTGCTTCTCCACCCCTCCACCGCGCTTTCCTCTCTGTCTCTCTCTTCCCCTCCCGCAGCTAAGGCTCCATTGGAGCAGAGATGGCCCGGGCGCTGGGGATGGCTCTGTGGCCTCTGCCTCAGGCGCTAGAGTGGCTCTGGTTGCAATATGGCTACGCCCAGGATGGGCAGAGCATCGCCCCCTGGTGGGCAGAGCGTTGCCCCTGGTGGGCGTGCCGGGTGGATCCCGGTCGGGCGCATGCGGGAGTCTGTCTGACTGTCTCTCCCCGTTTCCAGCTTCAGAAAAATGAAAAAAAAAAAAAAAAAAAAATGGACATGTGATAAAGGCCCTTTAAAACTGTTTGCCTTATAAGTAAGCATATTAAAAAACATAATGACAAAGATGCATTTCAGGGATAAAAATGACACTTCCAATTCTAAGCATTTATGAATAGTGGCAACTTCCTGAGTATTAACAATTGTTCAGTTATTTGAAATAACTGGCTCTTGTGATTCCTAAATTCTGACAGAATAAACCTTATAATGGATGATGTACACTAACACTATCCAACAGAACTTTCTTCCATGATGGAAATGTCCCATGATGGAAGCTGCTAATCACATGTGACTACTGAGCAGTACAATGTAGCTGGTATGTCTAAAGGACTGAAATTGAAATGTTATTTTAATTAATTAAATATAATTCACATTTTATTTTAATTAATTCAATTAAAATTTAAATAGCCAGCTAGGACTAGTGACTACACTATTGGATGGTATAGGTCTATTCTCTTCAAGAAAGAAATTATTTTAAATATTATTATTTTTTTCTTGAGGGTCTTTTTGTCAGTGGGCTGGCCTCCTTCTCCTCTTGTCTTACGTAGAAGGCGACAACCAGGTGAATATGAGGGTACATAGAACAGAAATGGAACTGAAGGCAAGGTAGGTAGGCAAGAAGTGGGAGTTACATGAACAACTTATTTCAAGGGGACAGAAATAAACGCTATGCAACACATACATACCAAATACTGCTAAATAAAATAGAAGTGGGTTTTCATAATCTATGCAAGAAACGGTCCTCAGTCACATACTGTATATACTGCAAGTGATTGTGGTCTGTCCCTTCTAGTACCTCGAGTGCTGTCTCTTAGAAGATTCACTATAGTACATTTTGCAATTTTGTTGTAAATCTAACATTCCCTAGCAGAGCCTGCAGTTTCTGAAGACAGCAAATATATTAGTATTCATTTTTTTCTACTATTATGGCAAAGTCTCATATACCGTAGGGAAGCGGTAAATAATACATTTTTATTATAAATGTTTTAACTATATAATTTCTATGAAAGTAGAAAAAGCAGAGTAGAAGTTAGCACAGCAGAGGTGAATTGACAATGGGGGTCTCAAAATCACCATTAGAGTTAGATGATGATTACATTACACCAACCACACAAAGCTTGTTCTATGCTATGTATTTTTTGGATTTATAAAATCATACCCTGAAAAAATAAATAAAATCATACCCTGGGTAATCTGATAAGAATTCTGATTATCCTATTACACTAAAATTTTGGTACAAATACTTTAGTTGCATTTTTTGGTTTTATTTATTTATTTATTTATTTATTTATTTATTGTATTTTTCTGAAGTTGGAAACGGGGAGGCAGTCAGACTCCTGTATGCGCCCAACCGGAATCCACCCGGCATGCCCACCAGGGCACGATGCTCTGCCCATCTGGGGCGTCGCTCTGTTGCAACCAGAGTCATCCTAGCGCCTGAGGCAGAGGCCACGGAGCCATCCTCAGCGCCTGGGCCAACTTTGCTCCAATAGAGCCTTGGCTGCGGGAGGGGAAGAGAGAGACAGAGAGGAAAGAGAGGGGGAGGGGTAGAGAAGCAGATGGGCGCTTCTCCTGTGTGCCCTGGCCGGGAATCGAACCCAGGACTCCTGCATGCCAGGCTGACGCTCTACCACTGAGCCAACCGGCCAGGGCCAGTTCCAAGTTTTTAACTGTGATTTTCTTCTAGACAGTTTAACTCTCCTGCCTGCCCCATTTATACACACATACTTCTTTGCGAATCGCTGAGGGAGAGTCCATTGTTGCTGACAGAAATGTGTTTTTCAGATGTGACATGTGTTGTGATGGTTAAAATTACTCTCCTAAAAACCCCTCGGTGGTTCTTCACTGGTTGTGGGTGCACACAAACATTTGAATTCTTACAAGAAGCATCAAAGGCCATTCTCTAATTAAAGCAGAGATCAGCTGTGCCAGTGCTGATCTATATAAAGGCTAACATTTATTCAATGCTTACTGTTTCAGGCAGTATTGTAGGCAGTTCACATGCATTACTTCATGAAATCTTCATAGCAACTCTACGAGGTAGATAATATTGTTATTCCTATTTTAGCTGAGGAAATAGGCACAGAGAAGTTAAGGATTTTGTGCAAGATCACACAGGTAGTAAACAATGGTTCCAAGGCCCGCTGAGTGACTCCAAAAGCACTCCTCTATGGAACCACAGCCACACTCAGAGGGAAAGCTTGCTTGAGGCCATCCTACGAAAAGCGGCTCTCTTCTCATCACTGACTCTCTGGTTTATGAAGTGCAGACAAGAAGAAGCAGCTGACTGATTGGAAAGCTTGCCCCTGCTCTGAAAGGCTATGAGGATGAAAACTGAAGACTGTAAAAACGATTGGCTAAAACTGTACGGCTATCACCAAATTTAAGGGTCAAAAATGTACTTCTATATTCACATTTGTAAGACCCAGTGAAATGTTTCTAAGATTAAGATGGATACCTAAAATTAAAATGAAAGCTCAAAAATTTTTTCCTTAATATAAAATCTGGAAATTGTGTTGACCAAACAAGTGTAATAGGCAAGTCATCAAAGCCTCATTACCATCCTTCACAGAAGCTCAGTGTCACAAGTCATCTAACATGTTTATAATTTTCTTACAAAATTCTTATTAAGAACACGGGAGTGCTTTAACCCATAATTAAAAACACATTAATAAGTGCCACTTCTATTATAGGAGCTTCCAAAACTGAATAAAATAACACCAGTAGCATTTACCATGTGCTGAAAACCATGTTTTACGTTACTAATAATCCAGTTAGTCTTCAATCTCCAAAGTGACCTAGTGAGGTACTTGTAATTATTTATACGGCCCATGAGGAAACTCAGATGTGGAGAGGTGAAATAACTTGCTCAAGGTCACACAAATAAATGGTGGTGCTAGGATTCAAATCCTTATCCTGGGTCTGGAGCAGGAGTCCCCAAACTATGGCCAGCGGGCCACATGAGCCCCCCTGAGGCCATTTATCCGGCCCCCACCGCACTTCTGGAAGGGGCACATTTCATTGGCGGTCAGTGAGAGGAGAATAGTTCCCATTGAAATACTGGTCAGTTTGTTGATTTAAATTTACTTGTTCTTTATTTTAAATATTGTATTTGTTCCCGTTTTGTTTTTTTACTTAAAAATAAGATATGTGCAGTGTGCATAGGGATTTGTTCATAGTTTTTTTTATACTCCGGCCCTCCAACGGTCTGAGGGACAGAGAATTGGCCCCCTATGTAAAAAGTTTGGGGACCCCTGGTCTGGAGTGTCAGACAGTGAATATCAAAATGCAAAAATACTTTTACTGCAAAACATATTTCACTGAAGAAAACCTAATAGAAATGGAATGATGTAAAAAGGGCATAAGAGGAACTTCCACGCAAGTGTTCCTCATATATTTTACCATATTATTTAAATGTTCAATATAAAACAGCTTAAAATTTAAAATTATTTGTACTTTAATTCCAAATTTCCTCATCTTCAAATCAGTAATATTTTTTTCCTTTAAATATTTCTTAAAACAAGGGCTTACTTACGTAAATATGAAAATTTTAAATTTTCTTTTCAGAGCACCACCTGAAGTTAGCCCTTGGCAATAAGTTAAAAAAGCAACAAAGCATTTTTAGAATACTTTTCTTATCAGATGTCTTCTAAACTTCAAAAGAACACTTAACATTTTCTTTCTTTGATCCTAATGGCTTTTACATTAGCTTCAGTTAAATAAAACGATTTTGAGCCTATTCTTTAGGCCTAGAAGACTGCCAAGTGAATGAATAATCACCAGCCATGTATGTCCTAGGTATTAAATACTAACAAGAGTAGTTCACCTCTAGAGGAGTGCATAGATCAGCAAGATTTGGTTCTGTGAACTCTCTTTAGGATAGCAGCTATTAAAAAAATCTGAACCCTTTATACATTATAGGATTTATTTAGTGTCTGCCATTTCAGGAAGTTTCTCAGACTGTGGCACAAGGTATCCATTAATCCAGGGCGAGAACCTATGGCTCGCAAGCCAGATGTGGCTCTTTTGATGGCTGCATCTGGCTCGCAGACAAATCTTTAATAAAAAAAATGTTAAAAATATAAAACATTCTCATGTATTACAATCTATTCATTTCCTACCACCCATGTTCATGGTTACGAGTGGCTGGAGCCAATCACAGCTGTCCTCTGGGACAAAACCAAATTTTTATTGGATAATGCTTAATGTACATGGGTTATTGTATGGCTCTCACGGAATTACATTTAAAAATATGTGGTGTTTATGGCTCTCTCAGCCAAAAACGTTCCCGACCCCTGCATTAATCGCTTGTACCAGCACTTAGGTCAGTGTTCCCAAGGAAGCCAACACCACTTCTAAATAGGATGTTTTGGAGATGTGAGCTTTCTTTTGGGTGGCAGAAAGATTAATGGCACCACTGGCATTTGGTAGATGGGGCCCAGGGAAGTTCAATGTCTTACAACATTTGGAACAATTTCATATGATGAAACATAGTTCAGCATCCTGTGTGACTTTCGAATGTCCTTTCATATTAGCAGAAAAATTATTTTATGATTATCTGAATCTAGAACCTAATTTCTTTTTTTTTTTTGACAGAGACAGAGAGGATAGATGGGGGCAGACAGGAAGGGAGAGAGATGAGAATCATCAATTTTTTTCATTGTGGCACTTTTTGTTCATTGATTGCTTTCTCATAGGTGCCTTGACCGTAGGGCTACAGCAGACAGAGTGACCCCTTGCTCAAGCCAGCGACCTTGGGTCCAAGTTGGTGAACTTTGCTCAAACCAGATAAGCCCATGCTCAAGCTGGTGACCTCGGGGTCTCGAATCTGGGTCCTCTGCATCCCGGCCCGATGCTCTATCCACTGCACCACCACCTGGTCAGGTGGACCTAATTTCTTTTTATATAACACAAGTACTTTTTTGCATAGCTTTAAAATTCATTAGTTTCCAAACATGCAACTAATGGGTAAATCAAGATTGTACACTGTTTTGTTCAGAACTTGACTATGCACGATTCACCATTTTAGGGAAAAAAGTCTTACCATCAATAGAAATGTTTGTGTTTCTGAGTCACAATGGTCTACATATAGTGATCAAGTTCTGATGTAATTACACCCAAGCATTTACATACGGAAATACAAATGATTATAATTACTTTCCTCTTGTTTATATATTCTGTATTAGAATTAAGTTGTCATTATATACATTTTAATTATATGTAGAGACATTAATTTCACTTCAGGATAGTAAAGGGGGCATTTTTTATAAAAAGGAAGTAATGGATTTGATAGGGTTGACTTACTGACTCAGATGCCAGCCGTAATACAAGGCAACTTGCATAGATGAAAAATTAAATAGCTAAAGATGACAAATGTGTTTCCAATTCACTGTTAAAATAAAACTCAACACTGTTGAACCCAATGGAAAGACCAGTTCAATGCTTAACTTTTGTGTTGGAACCCCTAATTAAATGTCACAGCTTGTTGTTTTGGCTGAAACTTTCAGATGGCTATGCAGATGCGCTGACATCTTTGCAGGGTGGGTAGGAGCGGAGCTGCTTCGTCCCGGTCCCTCCTCATTTCCCTCCGATGCTGATGTGGGACAGAAACAGCTTTGTTAGGTGGCCGACGAGCAGTCCTACTGAGGAAAATCAGTTTATTACCACTTTCCTCCACTTTTCATTTACATACTGTCACACTGACTAAAATAATTCATCATTTTAATTATTTATCTTCACTTTAAGCCAAATATTTGCTTCACTTTTTATAGGTATAACCTTTTAAAAAGGTCTAAAACCTGTTAAAATAGTTCATTGCCCATGACAAACACATTCAAATGGTCAAACATATTTGTATATTGTAATTAATTTTTCAGTGGACAGTTATAAAAATATATAATAAAGCTAAAATTCCCAGAGAAATCTAATGGTAGCCAATGCAAATGCATACGGAACCCTGTTTTATCAATTTATGTTTTTAACATTTTCTTATATATCCACATTTTTTAGATATAAAGATTGCGATTCACTAACTCTGAAACTACAGAAGTAAATAGTTAAGATGTAAAGATTTTAGCTTTTTAAATTCTTAGCAGCGGCCTCTATTATGGAAAAAATCAAAATGAATTTGTGGTCCAAAAATTGTTACAAGATAACCTCCATTAGATGTAAATGAGTTGGATAAGATTTAAGTATTTTCTCACATGTATATGTTTCCAGGTAATAAAATTAAAATGTTCTTATTACCAAATGAAAGAACATAGTTTTTTCAAACAAAAGCATTTACTTGACAAATCAGTTTATTAACATCAAGTTTAAAGTTGTGAATAAAATCACAATAATGAGAATTCAAATGAAGTAAACAGAATAAATCATTTATTAAAACACTGTGTAATAAAATAAAAAAAATTTTGATCCAATACTATAGTGGTAAACATTTCCCCCTCATTAACAGTTCACCTAAGAACAGCCAAATTACATCATAATCTGACAAAAACTTGAAGATACTTGTCCTTTACCACTGAACAACTGAGCAGTGAGGTGTGCAGACCTAGGGTTTGGGACTGAGTCAAGGATAGAGAATGATAACCTCAAAGACGATCAAAATCCAGATGCCCAAAGATTAAATTTTATTTACTCCACTCATAGGGCCAAACTTAAAACTGTCATATCAAGTAAATATTTCATCAATCACCCCCTTCTTGGTCTAAAATAAATACCAGGAACAAATTAAGGATGAGTTGAGCTTTAAACTGAACTTTCTTACTGTAACACTGTCATTTTTATATCTGACCCACCACAGCATGCAAAAAGTTCTCTAAATGGAACTGCTTCTACAGCCCCTTGGATATCCGTAAGTAAATGATAAAGGTCACTCGATTTGTAGTTCTCTCCTCTATAGCACTTCTAAGCAGTGTGACACATACCAGGGATAGGAAAGACCATTTTTAATAAATTATCTTCTTCATTGTAGAGAATTTCTGAAAATAAAATGGACAAAATGCTAACACATGCCTTTGATGTGTGTCTTCAAAGAGTCGAGATCCATCTCCTCCTATTTGAAGGATTAGTCCCCAAGTGTCCTCGCCTTTGTGGGGCACTTGGTAACGTGATCCTCCAGGGCCCCAGACAAGCACTATAAAGGCCTCCAGAACCCTCATTTGCCGATTCTTTGGACCACCCAGTCTTGCTGGCAGAGAGGGCAGCGATTGTTCTGTTTCACCCACAGGGACATGCAGCAGTTATGGAAGGAATGATTGCATTCTCCCCACACCACTAAAAGGAAAAATAAAAAGATTATTTGATATTACACATTTCAATTTAAATTACTGAGCTGAAATATATAGCTTATTTTATATTATAAATAATAGTCATGATTCATAATCTCAAATAAAGAGGGTAAATTGGTCAAAAAGAATTTTTCCTACCTATAAAGCCAATCAATACCTATAAAAAATTAAAAACTGCTTGATAAGGCGGTGGTGCAGTGGATAGAGCGTTGGCCTGGGACGCAGATGACCCCGGTTTGAAACCCCGAGGTCACTGGCTTGAGCCCGGGCTCATCTGGCTTGAGCGAGGGATCACTGGCTCAAGTGTGGGATCATAGACATGACCCCATGGTTGCTGGCTTGAGCAAGGGGTCACTAACTGTGCTGTAGCATCCTCCCCCCTTGGGTCAAGGTATATAGGAGAAAGCAATCACTGAACAACTAAGGTGCTGAAACAAAGAATTGATGCTTCTCGTCTCTCTCCCTGTCTGTCTGTCCCTATCTGTCCCTCTCCCTAATTCTCTGTCTCAAATAAATAAATAAACAAAACAAAACAAATAAAAAAAACCTTTGCACATGTAAAGTTTGTGCTTAGGGGGCTTTCCATCACTGTACTAGACTCTAGATTAGGGGTCCCCAAACTTTTTACACAGGGGGCCAGTTCACTGTCCCTCAGACCGTTGGAGGGCCGGACTATAAAAAAAATATAAAAAAATCCCTATGCACACTGCACATATCTTATTTTAAAGTAAAAAAAAAAAAAACGGTATCAAATACAGTATTTAAAATAAAGAACAAGTAAATTTAAATCAACAAACTGACCAGTATTTCAATGGGAACTATGGGCCTGCTTTTGGCTAATGAGATGGTCAATATGCTCCTCTCACTGACCACCAATGAAAGAGGTGCCCCTTCCGGAAGTGCAGCGGGGGCCAGATGAATGGCCTCAGGGGGCCGCATGCGGCCCGTGGGCCGTAGTTTGGGGACCCCTGCTCTAGATGATGTGGTGGCCCCAAGTCCCTACATAGTTCTGTATGCTGTCTTCCTGAAATCAGGAGATTAAAGGACTTGAGCTCTCCTTAGATCCTGGACTTCTCAGTCATGCATGCACTGACCTTGGAGATGTTTTGCGCTTTATTTTACTAAAAAAATATCCTCCCAATTTTTATTTACCAAGATAAGAGTTTTAAATGTTTTCAGTTCATTGTAGGCTGTTATAAAATAGATGACATGCTTCTAAATATTATCTGCTGTACCATCTACTGAGCTGTTTACCTGGAAGTGGTGATAAGCTACTTCCAGGTCAAGTTATCAATAAGCAGTGCAATTCCTCAGGAGACAAACAATGAAATTTTCCAAGTGGCTGTTTGGAAAAAGAGGTCTCTTTGTGATCAAAGAAAGCTAGCCTACACCTTACAATTCCCAAATTAATATTCTTTAAACAAACAGCATGACAGAAAAATTTTCAGCCAAGGGAAATCACCCACAACCAGGACTATAATACCAAATGTTAGCTTCATTTATCCTTCCCTTGATCAACTGAGCTATATAACAGAACAAGAAAGACATAAGAATAAAAGAAAAAAGGAAAAACAACTCCTTAAAATTGGCTGTAGGGGGTAGAAAGCAAGGGGGAATTATTCTTGTGTTTCAGGAAGAAGCAAGACTTGAGCAAAACAGCATAAATCATTAATAAGAAGCTGTACGTAAACACCAGCACAAAGCACAAAGTTAACCTTTCATTCCAGAAAAATGTTTGAACACTTTGATATAGCAATCTAGAAGTGACGACTTCAAGAATTAGGGCATACAAACCTTTGAAATGTTTAACACATTTAGCCTAAGACAACTTTTATAGTGCTAGACTATAAGGAAAATTTAATAGATTTTTATATACAAACTACATTCTCAAAAAAGATCTATAATTTTTTCTACTTTAGTTGAAAAGTTAAACACTATAAGAATACTGAAAATGGAAATGCTTCATTATAATAGAACTCTACCAAAACGGACCTATAATGTATTCAAAATTTAAATGTTTTGCCAAATTCCTTCTTATATAATTTTGTAGAAGACAATTATTCATTTTTTGATTATCAAAATGTTTACTATACCCAGGTTTAAAATACTTACATAGCCAATTCTTAATTACAGGGAATAAAAAAACTTGCAGATTACGCCATTATGACCTTTTGAGAACCAATACATTTTATATTAATAATGGAACCACTGCTTTACAGTTTATTTTTGTATATTGATAAAGTCAATCTTAATAGCAAATTGAAACATCCCACTGAGAGAAAACCTTCAGTTGAAAAAGCAAGAGAAAGAAATTACAACATACCAACACAATCCTCTTGTTTGTTTTCAGCTTGACATCTAAGACAGGCATCTAAAAGTAAACAAACAGCAATGCTCGTTCTGATGCTCAGAATGCAACTTTTAAAACCCAGACATTTCAAAGTAAAATAAAAGCCCAGAGGATTAGAGATGGAGATAAAAGACTCATAATATTAATTTCTCATCTGACATAACTGTTTAATGATGAATAAAGTACAAAGCACTCTACTAATTTACTTATGACCAGGAGCAATTTTACAGGCCTTTTTTTTTTTTTAATTTACTTATGACAGGAGCAATTTACTGACTCTTTATTTTTACAAGCTCTGATGAAAAGATGTCCTGACAGCGGACACAACCACTAGAGAAAAATATGCCGTTCTCCATTGTATTAAAATTTATAATCTCACTGGGCATATTCACATAGCTCAATCTTAGGGGTAGTGTATTTTCAAGACACACTTTTAAATAACCTATGCACTTGGGAATATAAAGTACAGCATGAGGAACAGTCAACAGTATATCTACTATGTATGATGCCAGGAGGGTACTGGAAATATTGGGAAAACACTGCAAAGTATATTGCTATTAAAAAAAAAAAGATTATATAACCACTATGCTTACACCTGAAACTAATACAAATAATACTGAATGTAAACTGTAATTCAATAAATAAAATTTAAAAATTAAATAAGCCACGCATAAATTTTATGTACATATTTGCTTAGACACACATAAAGAAACTCTAGAAGAATACCCACAAAACTAATAATAAAGTTTACCTAAAAGGGGATTGAACAGGAAGAATTTATTATTGTATACTGTCTTAAATTTTTGAATTATATGACTGTATGAGCTATAGAAAAAATTAATTAAAATTAATTTAAAATACTTTCTAAAAACCAGGAGTTTTTTTCTTCTAAGGAAATGCTCCCTTTACATGTAAGTCTGAGTCCAAAGCATTTACCCAACAATGGCAAAGTATTTTAAGAAATTACTTGGGAGTAAATACTAGGAATGGGAACCTAAAGTATACTTTTATGAAGGAGGTAATATAGAGTGTTTCAGGGACTAATGAAATAGATTCATTCACTAGCTAGAAGAGTCAAGGTTGGGTAGAAGGAAGTTCAAACCAACAGAAAAAAAGTTTTAAACATAAACTGGAGAAAAATAATTCTGTAAAAATAGATACACGATGGAGCTGAAGCCTGCTTCTTCTTACACTGGAGTATGTGCAGGCATTCGTTTGCTTCTCTCTGTATGTTTTTACCCTAAAAAAACACACCACCCTGCCTCTTCAGTGTGGACTAAAAACCACTACTGCCTCCTGAGACTTTCTTCAATTCCACAATTACTAAGCACCCACTCTGTGCAAGGAGTTATGCACTGGGGACACCAAAGTGACCAAGTCTGGGTCCCTAGTCTCCAAAGCAAATGGGGATAGACAGGCAAACAATTAAGTATCTTAAGGATCATAATGTAACAGTGGTGATAAGGCTCTGGTTCTGTGCAATCACAGAATTAGATTCTATGATCCCAACTGCCTTTTTACAAATTAGGAAAAGAAGGCCCCAAAAGGATGCGTCCAATGCCCACCTTACACACACACACACACACACACACACACACACACACACACACGGGCAAGGGTCACTCTGGCTCTTTATAACTGAGCAGTACAAGCGAAACCAGTCCTCTTCCTCAGCAGCACTTGCTCCTTTCAGAGTGAAGGAGGGGAGCGGAAATCAAGACAGTTAACCAAATCAGAATGGGCTGACAGGCAATTCTTGCATCAAGAAGCCATGATAAATCAGTGTATTTGAGAGAGAAAATCCAAATAGTAAGGAAGTGAGATTAAGTGGGCTCTTTTTGTAGGATCGAGAAATCTCTAAACTATGCTTATAGTTATGATTTAGATTATCAAAAACTGATCTAATAGAAAAAATTCCCAAAGTTTCAGATAAAAGAAAAAAGTTTCTTTTGATGACATTCCTAATATCTGAAACAGCACATTTCTAAGGAGTACAATAACACTGACACCTTTTAGACCGATGCTAGGGTAAGGACTGGGAAGTCTGAATAACAAACATCCTTCTGCTGTCACCTGACCACTCAGTGGATTTTAACACCTCATTAACAAAATATACTATAAAGGTCTAGTTCAGAATACTTTACTGACTTCAAAGTATAGTTGCTGTAAATCTGCAACATTAATCCACAGCAGCAGAACACTTGCTGTAATTAGAAAGTCAATATGAATGGGAGCCATTTATAACTCATACTCTGACTTACTTTAAATATCCCAAGTAAAGTTGATTGGTTGCAAAATTTCAACCATTACTTTAAATTCTCCATTTCTACTTACTAGATTAAAAAATTTCTCTTTGGGGAGAAAAATAAAATGCCTTTTTAGGAACATTCTTCTTTTTTATACTAAAGGAAATTTAAGGGACAAAATTTTTAGCATAGCCTGTCTTGCTAAGGAACAAAAAAATGAAGTCACCTGTGTAAGTTAAAAATACTAACCAGCTCTGGCCCGGTGTGTGGAAGTTCCGGGTTCAATTCCCAGCCAGGGCACACAGGAGAAGCGCCCATCTGCTTCTCTGCCCCTCCCCCTCTCCTTTGTCTCTATCTCTCTCTTCCCCTGCCACAGCCAAGGCTCCATTGGAGAAAGGTTGGCCCGGGCGCTGAGGATGGCTCCTCCAGCTCAGGCACTGCAATGGCTCCAGTTGCAACAGAGCAACACCCCCTAATGGGCATGCTGGGTGAATCCTGGTTGGGTGCATGCGGAAGTCTGTCTCTCTACCTCCCTGTTATTCACTAAAGAACAATACAAAAAACAAACGAAAAAGCCAACCAAACTGGAAATTAACATTCTAGTTCTTAAGGGGTGGGGTATGTGTGTTAAGGGGACTGTATTGCAAGCCAATAAACTGGGTACTTTTAAAACCTAATCTGCGTCTGACCAGGCGGTGGCACAGTAGAGCGTAGGACTGGGACACGGAGGACCCAGGTTCATAACCCTGAGCTCGGAGGGGCTCATCTGGTTTGAGCAAGGCTCACCAGCTTGAGTTCAAGGCTGCTGGCTTGAGCAAGGGGCACTCGGTCTGCTGTAGCCCCCCGCCCCCCTCAAGGCACATAAAATGAGAAAGCAATCAATGAACAACTAAGGTGCTGCCACGAAGAACTGATGCTTCTCATCTCTTTCCCTTCCTGTCTGACACACACACACACACACACACACACACACGCACACAAATATATTATATATGATATATAACTTGCATTTAAAGAGCACCTCTTTTTCAAGGTGGTCTGAGATCTTAAAACAGAAACCATAGAAAACAAAATAGGATGAAGCCATTCTGAAAGGTTTCACTTGCTCCAATACTTTTATTCAAAATATCACAGAGAACCAGATAGAAGGTGACCGAAGACAATTTGACTTTGGGTGATGAGTATGCAACATAATCAAACATCAAAATTACCTGGAGATGTTTTTTCTGAACCTATGTACCCTGATTGATCAATGTCACCCCATTAAAATTTTTTAAAAAATCAAGAGAGAAGATTATTTGTAGAAAAGTGTTCCTCACCAAGGCATGAATGAGTCAGAGCAGGGCCGTATCTTTTCCAAGTATTTTATGACAGGGAGGGGCCGGCATGAAGATTAAATTTTGTGTTTCTAAGTAATGGGCTTACATTATTCAATTCCCACAAAACTTATTCTTGAACCACAATGTACTCCTTCCAGCCAAGCGAGTGCCGCCCGACCTGTCTTGAATCATCCAGATTTAAAAGCCAGAGGCAGGGCAGTAGTCGCTAAGACACAAATGCAAGGGCTGGGCACACTTTCCTTCCCTGCAGCTCTCAAGAGCAGACTGAGGGTGTCGTTTTCGTGGAAGATTACCAGAGCATCACTTTGGTGTGTGACCAGAACCAATAAAGCGCTGTGCGGCGTCAGGGCTTCCCCTCGACCCCTCTGCGGTCTGCTTTCAGGACGGGGCTGGGGGCTGGCCGCCCTACCCGGGCGGTTCCTCCCGCCGCCCAGCAGCCCACACAGCCGCAAGTGTTCCACACCCATCGCTACCTGAAATTATCTTAAGTCCTCAACTCACTGCCCGTTCCTCTCGCTAGAACTCGGCTCCAGGCGGCAGCCACAGCCAGGGCGTAGCCCCCGCCCCCAGGCCTCCGGACAGGGGTCTCCCCTCGCTCTCGCCAGTCCCCGCCCGGAACCAGCGCCGCCGAGGCCGGAGCGCGGCCCGGGCCTCGCGTGCAGCGCTTACCCATCACCTGGACCCTGCAGATGGCGCACGTATCGCACTCCACGTCCCAGCTCCACATGGCCACCGCGTTCCACTTCTTCAGAGAGAACATTTTATCGCCTCCCGATTTGGAGCCTGCACTCCCGGGGTGAGAGGACAGGGCGCAGGGCTCTTCGCCGTCTTCCACGTCGGCCATAGCGGCAGGCGCTGAGCCGGTGGCCGAGACGTTGGATCCGGGAAGGTGGACGGTTATGGCGGCTCCGTGGGGCCGCCCGACAGGCCACAGCGCCGCCTGCAGGCCGCCGGCCACTGCGGTGCCTGGGACAGAGGCCGCCTGCGATTGGCTGGCGCGGGCCCGTGACGTCACATTACGCCAGCGCTCTGCCGTCGTCTTCCCTTCCCTCTTTGCGTGCTGCGCGACCTGGAAGGTTGAGGGACTTGGGGCGACAGCCAGCCGAATTTGCCTAATTTCTGTGGATAGTTACTGTCGTGATTGCACGGGGAAACAGGTTGTCCTACCTTATGCCTTTATGAAACTTGCCACTCTCAGAAATTACCTTGTTAATGTATCCGTTTGTCGTCCCTCACAAATGAAAACTGCTAATACAAGGGACCATGTCTTTATCACCACCTTGTCCTCCGTACCAAAAAAATGTCTGGCTACAGAAGGCCCAATTATTCGTTGAGTGAAGGAACTTCATGAGCTTCTAGAAGACCCCTTTACACTTAAAAATTACTGGAACCCCAAAGAACTTTTTTTTTTCTTCCATTTTTCCGAAGCTGGAAAGGTGAGGCAGTCAGACAGACTCCCGCATGCGCCCGACCGGGGTCCACCCGGCATGCCCACCAGGGGGCGATGTTTTGCCCCTCTGGGGCGTCGCTCTGTTGCATCCAGAGCCATTCTAGCGCCTGCGGGAGGGAAGAGAGAGACAGAGAGGAAGGAGAGGGGGGAGGGGTGGAGAAGCAGATGGGCGCTTCTCCTGTGTGCCCTGGCCGGGAATCGAACCCGGGACTCCTGCACGCCAGGCCAACGCTCTACCGCTGCCAAAGGACTTATATATATTTTAAGAAATTAAAATGGAGGAAAAGATTTAAATGTATTAATTCATTTAAAAATAACTAATAAACCCATTACAACTTATCATTAGAACAATGACATCACATCATGTAGCTTCTGGAAAACACTAGACTCATGGAAAGAAAAGAGAAATAGCCCTGAATACTGTTATGCAAGTCGTTTTGATCTCTGAAAGGATCCAGGCAACCCTGAAGATCACTCTTTGAGATTCTTAATCTGGTTTAACCTCATCCTTTTATATGTAGGAGAAGTGAGGTCCAGAGAAGTAACTTAAAGAGCCCACTGCTACTACACCATGGTTACTGTTTTGAGACCAGCATTCTTCTATTGCTAGCTTAGGGTCATATAATTATGTTCTCACAAGCAAAGTAGACAACATTTTTGTTTAAAAGATAAGAACGCTGAGGCACAGAAGCCTAAGGAGATGCCTGATTACCATCACCGTCTAGGGGTGAACACTTGCCGTGTCAGAGTTGGGATTCAGAGCCTCCCACCTCTTAATGAGCCTCACATCATCCCCTCATCTCTAGGTGCCAGACCTTCTGACTGGGTAGGTGCTAACCAAGCTCAGGGAGTCTAGCAAAGGAGACAAGAATGCATCAATACATAAAAATATAAATATGAACAGGATCACATTTGACTAGATGCTAATGTGTGCTGTTTGTTAAGTGGCCTGTTAAGTGCTGTAAGGGACAGAAATGTTCCTAAGGACTGATGCAGTGAGGTAAAAAGCCTCATGGAAGAAGTGAGGTTTGAAATGGGGGACGAAGGGGAGATGGGAGGCCCTGGTGGCCAGGAAATGAGTGAAGATTCTAACCTCTGCTTGGAACTGAGCAGTAGTATTGGTGGCAGACATGAGTCTTACCGCACTAACTTTACGAGCCAGACAAAAATCGCTATAGACAAACTCAGATGAACCATGAACAGCACATGTTCTGTTCATACTGGGACCACACATCTGACTAGAGATGGCTATAAATGCTAGATAGCTAATAAAATTTTTTAAAAGGCTGGAACCAGATGAGGATAGAATGCACCCAGTTGGTAGGAGCTGGGTGGTTTGAAAGAGAAAAGGAGTGAAACTTAGATGAAACTTTGAAGGATTAGAGAAAGGTTAAGGGCAAGAAATGGTACATGCCCATGCCCAGTCTGAAACTCATCAGCCTGTCACTGGATTATTGTGTCCTGACTTCCTCCCTGTCTCTCCTCCCCAGTCCAACTGGTATTCAATCTAATGTGCTGTTCAATTTTCCTATGTCCTTTTGTCCACCTGGCATTTTCCAGCTCAAAATGTTCCACGGCTCTGAATTAACAAGGTCTTTTGTTATCATCAGAAAAAAATCTAAAGGTCCCAGTTGGTTATTTAATCCTGCCACAGTATGGCTTCAATATACTTTTTTAGTGTCACCTGAAGCAGTCCTCCTTCAGACCCTTGTCAGATTGGCTTGCTCAGTCATCTAAACACAACGTGGACTTTTTTCTTTTCTCCTTCACATTTTAATATCTCTAACATTAGACAGAACTTCCCTTAACCTGTTCTGACTGGATTGCCCTCTGCACTGAGGAAAAACTCATCTTTGTGACCTCTCTTTCCTTCTTTCTTTCTTTCTCTTTCTTTCTTTCTTTCTTTCTTTCTTTCTTTCTTTCTTTCTTTCTTTCTTTCTTTCTTTCTTGTGACAGAGACAGAGAGAGACAGAGAGAGGGACAGACAGGGACAGACAGACAGGAAGGGAGAGAGATGAGAAACATCAATTCTTCATTGCGGTTCCTTAGTTGTCCATTGATTGATTTCTCATATGTGCCCTGATTGGGGGGGAGGGTCTACAGCAGACCTAGTAACCCCTTGCTTGAGTCAGCAACCTTGTGCTCAAGCTGGTGAGCCTTGCTCAAACCCGATGAGCCTGCGCTCAAGCTGCCGACCTTGGAGTCTCAAACCTGGGTCCTCTGCGTCCCAGTTCGATGCTCTATTCACTGAGCCACCGCCTGGTCAGGCCTCACTGACCATCTTTACCACCATTTATCTATGTCTCCCCAGGAGATGATAACAAAACTGTGTTTCTTCCACCCATTTGGCAGGTCACTTAGCAACTAAAAAAATGCTGTTACTGATGTTTATCAAATAATTTTAAGTTTTTCAAATTACAGCTCAAAAAATAATAAAAAGCATTAAAATAATAAAATGAGTATGCAGTGAAAATAAGCAAATACTGTTAATAATAGACTGTCCAGAAATTCCTATATATGTACAAGCAGACACAGAATACATCAACTTATATTTTTTAGTTTTAATTATGGTAAAATATATATAACAAAGTTTACCATCTTAACCATTTTTAAGTATATAGTTCAGTAGTATTAAGTACATTCACATTATTATGCAACCAATCTCCAGAACTTCTTCATCTTCCAAAACTGAAACTCTATAGTGATTGAACTCTTCATTTCCCCCTCTTCCTCTTGACAACTACCATTCTACATTCTGTTTCTGAGTCTGGCTACTCTTGGTACCTCATATAAGTGGAATCATACAGTATTTGCCTTTTTGTGACTGGCTGATTTCACTTAACATGTTCTCAAGGTTTATCCATGTTGTAGCATGTGTCAGTTTCCTTCCTTTTTAAGGCTGAATGCTATTCTATTGTGTGCACATTTGACAAGTTGCTTATACATTCATCAGTTGATGGGCATTTGAATTGTTTTCACCATTTGCATATCACAAATAATGCTGTTATGAACATGAGTATACAAATATCTCTTCTGATCTTGCCTTTAATTCTTTTGGATATATACCCAGAATTTGAATTGCTGGCTCATATTACATCAATTCATTTTTTTTTTTAATTATTTTATTTTATTTTATTTTATTTTTTTCTGAAGCTGGAAACGGGGAGAGACAGTCAGACAGACTCCCGCATGCGCCCGACCGGGATCCACCCGGCACGCCCACCAGGGGCGACGCTCTGCCCACCAGGGGGCGATGCTCTGCCCCTCCGGGGGTCGCTCTACTGCGACCAGAGCCACTCTAGCGCCTGGGGCAGAGGCCAAGGAGCCATCCCCAGCGCCCGGGCCATCTTTACTCCAATGGAGCCTTGGCTGCGGGAGGGGAAGAGAGAGACAGAGAGGAAGGGGGGGTGGAGAAGCAAATGGGCGCTTCTCCTGTGTGCCCTGGCCGGGAATCGAACCCGGGTCCCCCGCACGCCAGGCCGACGCTCTACCGCTGAGCCAACCGGCCAGGGCCTTTTTTTTTTTTTTTTTTTTTTTTTTTTTTTAGAGAGGAGAGAGAGAGACAGAGAGAGAAGGTGGGGAGGAGCTGGAAGCATCAACTCCCATATGTGCCTTGACCAGGCAAGCCCAGGGTTTCGAACCGGCGACCTCAGCATTTCCAGGTCGACGCTTTATCCACTGCGCCACCACAGGTCAGGCCAATTCATTTTTAATATAAAAGTTTCACATATACAATTCTCTAGCCTGATTTTTTGGTTAATAGTACTACTAGGACATCTTTCCATATAAACACTTATATATCCACATTATTCTTTTTAATGGCTATGTAATACTCCACCACATACATTTCCTGTGATTTCTTTCCCTGACATCCCTTTGATACACATCTAATTGTTTCCAATGTGTAATGTATAGTGCTGCAGTGACATCTCTGTACATATTTCCTTGCATATGTGTAAAATAAACTTCTAAAAGTAATTTTAGTTTAGTTGGTGACCCATAATACCTGGGTCAAAAGCTGTATATTTTTCATTTTGATAGAAATTGCCAAAAGACCTTTAAAGAGGATTGCAGACTTTATACTCCCAACCATGGATGTTACTGGTAAATTTCCCAAAAGGTTTTGTTTGTTTGTTTGTTTTTAGTGAGGAGGGGAGAGGGAACAGACAGGCAGGAAGGGATAGAGATTAGAAGCATCAACTTGTAGTTGCACCACCTTAGTTATTTATTGATTTTTTTCTCATATGTGCCTTGATGGAGGCAGGGAGTGGGGCTCTAGCCAAGTCAGTGACCTCTTGCTCAAGCCAGTGACATTGGACTCAAGCCTGTGACCTTTGGGCTCAAGTCAGTGACCAGTGGGCCATGTCTATGATCCCATGCTCAAGCTGGCAACCTCGGGGTTTCTAACCTGGGTCCTCAGCATCTCAGGTTGACGCAATATCCACTGCACTACCACCCGGTCAGGCTTTTGTTTTTAAAGTAGAAATAATTTCTCAGGAGGCCTCACACATTGGATATATAACTTTGGAGGATTTGTTAAATTATTTTAGCCCCTATGCTCTATTGTTATTTACTTTTAATGAACAAGGATCTTGTCTTCCTAGCAAGATGCTAAGATCTTCAACGGTGGATCTTATACCCATCCCCACTTCCACACTTAGTTTGGTTCCATGAACTTGCCAGCACTTGTTACATTTGTACATAGAAAAATGACAGTTTTTTTAAAACTTCAAAATAAAGAGGTCTTAAGTCTTCTTTTTTCTTTTTCTTGTGTGGCTGTTTGATGCGAAATAATTGTAGTCACTCAGTTCTAACATCAATAATGATAACAGCTACTAATATTTATTTTTGAGCATCTACTATGAAACAGGTATTGTCTTAAAATGCTTGACATGTGCCATTTCATTCAATGCTCACCAAATGAGAAAGGTGTTATTCTTATCTGTATCTTACATAAGGGGAAATTTAGGCACAGACTGTCGACAAGGTCACATGTCAAAAGCAGCAGATTTCCACAGAGAATTCTGATTTATCTAATTATCAGGTCCATGCTTTTTATCCCTGTACCATATTATCACTGCATATAGAATTCAACTTAATCTAATTTATCACCCCTACATTGATCAACCACATCTCTTCCACTTCCCATGGAGCTGTCTGAGATCTTAATTGGGGGTAAAGTGATTGGAAGTTCCCTCCAAACTCTATTTGCATAAGATCCCCATTTTGGGGGATGTTATCTTTTAGAAAGTGATTATTATTTTCAAAACATTCCTATTGTTCCAAACTAAGGCTATATTTATGAAAGAAGAGTCTTTTATATAAAAATCACAACTTTCTTCAAATTATAAATTTCACATGCACTAGAAAAGCCCCAGAGAAGAATCCCATCTATTTTTACTAAGGCTTAAATGTGAAACCCACATTTTAGAAAATGGCAAATATGATACAATTTAAACTTCTCTGAACTTGCATAAATTAGTCTTACCAAATTTTAGAACTTGAAAGGGGCTTGGTTACAGTGAAAAACATTACCATAGTACAAGCGATACTTTTATAGGCATGTCTGATTGACCATGGAAATAGCATCCATATGAAAACATGGCATTCATATTCAGTTTTTAGCCTATAATATAATGAACAGGAAATCATAAATTTCAAAATAAAAAGTTCAACTTCATACAATAGACAGTAAACATATGTAAATCATCACCCCCTAAGAGGTAACACATGCTTCATAAAGAGTTAGATTCACCATTTGAGATCCACTATGAACTCACAGGAACCAGGATATGGTGGCCATGAGTGGGGAGCTGAAGAGAGGCAGCAGAGTTTGTACTAATACTTGAGGGAGCTATGTTGTTCTCTTACTACTTGTCCCTTGGTGCAATCATCATCCATCAGAATGGAATGATGGTTTAGGGGACTGTTATCTAGACCCAGTGGTGGGATTCAAATAACTTAACAACCAGTTCTCTGCCCTAATGACCGTTTTAAGTACAAAAGAACCATATACTGAAAGGTAGTTTATTATTTCATGCATTTAATACTTGAATAAGAACACAAAAGAGCCTGACCAGGCTGTGGTGCAGTGGAGAGAGCATCGGACTGGCATGCGGAAGACCCAGGTTCGAGACCCCGAGGTCGCCAGCTTGAGCAAAAAAGCTTACCAGCTTGGAACCAAGGTCTCTGGCTTGAGCAAGGGGTTATTTCATCTGCTAAAGGCTCATGGTCAAGGCACATATGAGAAAGCAATCAATGAACAACTAAGGTGTCGCAACAAAAAACTGATGATTGATGCTTCTCATCTCTATTTCTGTCTGTCTGTCCCTATCTATCCGTCTCTCTGACTCTCTCTCTGTCCAAAGAACACAAAAGAGGTATGCAAAACTAGATTATGCTACAGGTATTGATCGACTTACGACCTATGCAACTTACGACCACTCAACTTTATGGCCACACTCGCTAGCCATGACTGCTCCGCATCTTGCAGCGCAAGCGTTGCCCAGCTGGGTGTACGACAGTGCGGACCAGTTTCCAGCAGCACTATCATCTCTGCGTGCACCATTTCAACTGTTATCCCAGATTCAGTACAGCAATTTGTGTTTTGTGTCTTGGATATTTTTCATCAAACCCCTCCCAAGATGTCTACCAAGAGGAAATTGTCTTGTCTTTGACTTAAAGTGGTTTTTTTTGTTGTTGTTGTTGTTTTTTTACAGAGACAGAGAGAGGGATAGATAGGGACAGAGACAGGAACAGAGAGAGATGAGAAGCATCAATCATTAGTTTTTCGTTGTGACACTTTAGTTGTTCATGGATTGCTTTCTCATATGTGCCTTGACCATGGGGCTACAGCAGACTGAGTAACCCCTTGCTCAAGCCAGGGACCTTGGGTCCAAGCTAGTGAGCTTTGCTCAAACCAAATGAGCCCACACTCAAACTGGCGAGCTCGGGGTCTCGAACCTGTGTCCTTCGCATACCAGTTGGATGCTCTATCCACTGCGCCACCGCCTGGTCAGGCAACTCAAAGATTTTTATAACATCATTTTACAGTACTGTACATATAGCCTACTCAACTTATGACCAAATCGTGTTACAACTGGTCTGCCGGAACCAATCATGGTCGTAAGTCGAGCACTAGCTGTATAAGAAAGAGTTTTAAAGTATTAATGAAAAAAATATTTAAAAATACCTGACAAAAAACAATAAAACTATTTAAGATATTTCCAATGACAGCTTGTCACCTCCTGGCTGTTTGGAACTTTTTCTCTTTATGTTACATGTTTGTTTACTGAAGTAACAAACGTGTGGGAATTAAAATGTAGTATTTTATCAAAGGTATAATTAGTTTTATGAAATGAATAAATAAATATTACAAGCATAGTTCCATCAAGTTTTTTTTCACCTCTGGACAGAATGAACATTACTATGGGCACTTAGAAAACGCTGTTGTGCAGATGAATGTTAAAAAAGGTAAGTACTGTAAATTTGTGATTTCCACATTGGGTGGCTGCGCAGGCCACCTTAGAGAGAACCCAGATTACAAGTCCATTTTAATAACCGGTTTGCTGAACTCAACGAAGAATTATGTATCAGTTCTGCCTATCTGGGGCCAACCAGCTGAATCCCACCACTGCCTAGAACCAAATTGTCATGATCTTATCAAGTGCAAAATCTGCTGTGATGGCATAGTTGACTGCAGCTGAGTGTCTAGGCTCTATACAGCGCCTCCTGGTGGCTGTGGCTAACAGGCACAAATATCCAAGAGCGTATCTTTCTCTTCTTTTTTTTAAGTGAGAGGAGAACCTGACCTGTGGTGTCACAATAGGTAAAGTGTCGACCTGGAATGCTGAGGTCGCCAGTTCAAAACTCCGGGCTTGCCTAGTCAAGGCATATATGGGAGTTGATGCTTTTTGCTCCTCCCCCTTTCTCTCTCTCTTGCCCTCTCTCTGTCTGTCTCTTCTCTCTAAAATGAATAAATAAAATCTAAAAAAAAAAAAAAAAAAAAAAGAAAGTTGATTAGTGAGAGGAGGAGAGATAGAGAGACAAACTGCCCTATGTGCCCCAACCAGGATCCACCTGGCAATCCTGTCTGGGGCCGATACTTGACTCATCCAAGCTATCTTCAGAGCCCAAGGCTGGTGCTTGAACTATTCAAGCCAATGGCTGCGAGAGGGGAAGAGAAGCAGTTGGTCATTCTCATATATGCCTGACTGGGGATTGAATCTGGGATGTTTGCATGCAGGGCTGATGCTCTATCCACTGAGCAAACCTGCCAGGGACCCTTTTTTTTCTTTTTACGGGTATTATTAGATTCCTTGTTAATATTCCCAATAGATCTGAAGGTGTCTGAAGACATCTGAGGGGTGACTGCAATTTTTAAGGCTGGGAGTTACCTAAGAGGGGGAAGAACATAATAGTAAGAGGGCAGGGTATCTCATAACTGCATTTGTTGGACTGAATCTTAGGCTTCTTAAAGGGACATTCTCCCATTCTTTTTTTTTTTGTATTTTTCTGAAGCTGGAAACGGGGAGAGACAGTCAGACAGACTCCCGCATGCGCCTGACCGGGATCCACCCGGCATGCCCACCAGGAGGCAACGCTCTGCCCCTCCGGGGCGTCGCTCTGTTGTGACCAGAGCCACTCCAGCACCTGGGGCAGAGGGCAAGGAGCCATCCCCAGCACCCAGGCCATCTTTGCTCCAATGGAGCCTCGCTGTGGGAGGGGAAGAGAGAGACAGAGAGGAAGGAGAGGGGGAGGGGTGGAGAAGCAGATGGGCGCCTCTCCTGTGTGCACTGGCCGGGAATTGAACCTGGGACTTCTGCACACCAGGCCGACGCTCTACCACTGAGCCAACCGGCCAGGGTCTCCCATTCTTATTAACTGGGAAACTTTCTTCACACTTAATACCCCTCCCTTGGTATTGTCATATCTTCAATGACAATTAATTTATTTCTGTAATATCTTCTTATATTAGTCCTTTCTTTTTTATCCTCACTGTTATATAACTTACCTGGATGGTTATGGTAGTCTTCTAACTGGTCTTTCTAACCCCAGAGTTCTCCAATGTCAAATCCATCCTGGATTCTATTTCCAGACTAATTAGCTGAAAACAAAATTTTGATTCTGGCATTCATTAACTCTTTCTCTTTAGTGGATCTTTCTTGTTTTTCCAGATTCCAGTTTAGCTTCTTTCTGGAATAGAACCTTGACTTTCCTTTGGCATTTCATTCCCTTGTCCTCTAGGGGTGAGCCCATAACTGATCGCTGGCCACTTAGTATACTTCTTCTCTCTGCACAGTGATTGGTTAACAGGTGTACACATGACTCATGGTGGTCTAATGAAATCAGGAGAAAGGTTCTTTCTTGAGATTAAACTAGCAAAATGTAAATTTCTGGCTAATGCTACCCAGCTTGTCACGGGGTAGGAGGAGCTTGTCTGAGAATAAAGTCAACACAGATGATGATCTTCCAGGAGGATGAAAGTAGGTAGTGCTATTTGAAGGTCTTGAACCCAGCTGGACCTGCAGCTAGAACCACCCCTGGACTTTTAGTTATATGAATCAACAAATTTCCTTTTGTACTTAAATCAGTTTGAGTTGTTTTTTGTATCACTTGAAACCAAGAGTTCTCACTGATTTCCTATAAAGACCTGTGATATCATGACTTATAAGAAATATATATGTATATTTGGTCATTTAGATGACCATATATATTTGGGCTTAGTCCTTAGTTGAGGGCTCACAGCTCCCCAAACCCTTGGGATTTCCTGAGTAGTAAGAGAAATGGGAGTATCTTTTGTTATAATATTTGGTCCCTTTTCCCTAGTTTTTAAAAACTGCTTTCAGAGGTGAAATGGTGTCTTATTATTCATGACAAGCCCCTTTCAACCACAACTGAATTTATGTTAATGAGGTAACTTTTGGAAGTCCCTATCTAAGGATGGGTGCTGGTTGCCAAAGGAACCAAGCATAAAGAGTTAGTCCCACCCCTGACAGAGGATGAATCAATCACCAATGGCTAATGACTTAATTAATCATGTCTATGCAATAAAGCCTCCACAAGGACCCCAAAGGACAGGGTTCAGAGAGCACCCAGGTTGGGGAACCAGCATGCTTCCATGTACCACCCAGCAGAGCCAAACTCCAGGAGGACAGAAGCTCCTTTGTTTGGAATCTCACCCTAAGGCTCCCTTTATTTGGCTGTTGATTTAGTGAGTAAACTGGTTTCCTGAGTCCAATGAGGGGCTCTATCAAACCCAAGGGGTGGGTCGTGGGAACCTCTGATGTATAGCCCGTCAGTCAGAAGCACAGGCAATAACCTGGACTCACAATTGGTGTCTGGAGTGGAGGGCAGTCTTGTGGGACTGGACTGTTAACCCATGGAATCTGATGCTATCTCCAAGTAGATGGTATCAGAATTGAGTTGAATTGTAAGACACTTGGCTGGTCTGAATAGACAGCACTTAGGAATGAGTGGATAAGGATAGGTGGAGGGGAACACAAACTGAAAACATTCTGTCTTTTTGGTTCTCAGAGCTTCAAGTATGTCAGCAGCAGCCATATCTCCTAGGATATTGTTTCCAAGGTCAGTTTCCCTTAAGTAGGCAGAGTATTTGATCAGGCTGACCAAAGGAAATTACAAAACAAAATGGCCTGGCTCCAAGCATGGTTAGTCAGAGAAACTCAATCCAGTTATTTGGAGTGTGATATTTATTTTTAGGTCCTCTTCACCCTCTGTCACCCCCCTTCCAAAGATGATGCACTGACTCAGTTTGAAACTGGAGATATTCTGAATCTGTTTTTTTCCAATTTAATCTTTAATTTGGATGTCTATTCTAAGTAAGTTGGTAGGATAAGGGTTTTTAGTTGCCTTAAATCTTCCATTTATTTATTTATTCAAAAGATATGGTATAGTATTGTCAGGGCTTACCAGTCATTTAGATTTTACACACCAGCAAAGTATTTTTTAAAACTTGGAGCGTGTGGGTTGACAAAGATCAGTTTGGCAAGTTTTAGTATGTCAAATAAATAACAACTCTTACCTAGCAATATTACAAATGAAAAAATATTTTTTCATAAAATTAAAAAGGCCCTAGTCTTGAAATAAAAGCTAACTTTTAAAATCAAGTAAGTTTAACTTTATGATGAGTACTTGACTCGACTTTATTTTTCTAATTTCATTTAGGATTTTTGAGCCAACTTGTCTCTGGGACTCTCTAGCTGAAGTGAACATGGAGTCTGGGTGAAGGCCTGGGTTCCTGGTCAGTTTCTACCTCTTGTCAGCCACATAAGCATGAGCAGACCATAGGCCCTTTTGGGTCTCACCTTCCTCATCTGTAAAATCAGTCTAAAAAGGACTATTTTGTCTATTTCAAAAGGTTGTGGTGAAAACAGGGGTGCAGCAGTTCCTATGAAAGCATCTTGCAAAATACAATACAAATAATGCTGTTATATTGAATGCCTACTTACTAAATGCATAGTATGTGCCTAATATTGTGGGGATTATTAAAAGGAATTTAATATATGGCCTCTGCTCTTGAAAGAAACTATGAATAAACAATTTTGAGTTCTTACCATGTGCTGGAGATATGAAATTTCACTTAGGTCAGTAGGGAACACAAGGCCATACTCTTGCTCCCTGTACACACTTTCGACTAATTCAACAGCCAGAATTCCAGGCCAGGCTGAACAAACCTGCCAGACTCTCCCTCTTGAAGGTCTTGCTCCCAAAGAAACAGTTTGTCTAATCAAGACTTAACCAATTATGGCTTGCTGAATAGCCTGATTGTGTCCGATTCCTTCATACAAGATGGGTGAGAACAGGCTTGCTTCATGGAGGAAGCAGGGGTACATAGGGAGGGTGGAGAGTGGTGAACACAAACTTTACAACTCCACAATTTTGCAGCTGGGTCTGATTTCAGAGGCCATGGATCTAACCATTACACTGCACGGCCTCACATAAGCTACAATTTTATGGAGCATTCACTATGCATCAGATGTGATCATGCCACTCACATGCTTAAGCCCTTGTGCTTGGCACAAAAGGGTCTTCCCAGGGTCTCAGTGGGGTTGAAATTCAGCCAAGCTCTGCTTGCCAAGACCTGGGACCTGAAACATAGATCTGGAAGGGGTAATTTCCTCTGACTCACTGACCAGAGGTGGTGCCTCTTTTAATTCATCTGCTCAAGGGGGTTCTTTCCCTAATTTGTATAAAGGTGCTAGTTGGTGCTCTAGGCACTATATTTAGCACCTTACATATACAATCTCATTTAACCCTGAAACAATTTCTTGGGTTAGATACTATTATTATCCCTGTTTTTATAAAGAAGTTATCTAACTTGCCTAAGATTATACTGCTAGTAAGTCGTGGAGCAGGAATGTGAACTCAGGCAGCCTGCTGAAAAATAACCATGAAATGTGATTCAAATATACCAGAAAATTTGTTTTAGTCTTTAGTAGTCCTAAATTCTTATACTTTTTAAAAAAGAACAAAATTATTTAAGTATTTAGTGTCAGAACTAAAAAAGGGGGGGGATTCCCAGCACAGGTGCACCTTAGCAGTGGTATTTCCACACCCTGTAACACAGAGCTGTGGTTCGTTGCACAGGGCCCCATGCTCAGAAGGGTTCCTCTCTTGGTTTAATGCTTCTGCTACTGTCATATTGAAATTTTTCATTTTTGAACAAGGGCTCATGAGTTTCCGTTTGCACTGGGTCCCCACACTTTCCGTAGCCAGTTCTGCTGTCATGTTTAGTGTGGGAGAAACAGAAAGCAAAATTTGATAAAAGATCAGCCTTAAGAAATTGTACTGTTCTGTTGGTCCCCTTGCTAGGTAAATCATGATTAGAAGGAGGCCTGGTTCATGAGAAGGGTAATCAGCAGGGTTCCTGCCTTAAGCTCAAAGAAACCAGATACCAGCTTTAGGGGTCAATGTAAGCAGCAGAGAAGGAAAGGCCTTATCCAATCCAAAGGCATGGTATGCCTTGTTCCTGCGCTAGCTAATCTGAAGGTGAGGATAGACCTATGTGGTACCAAAGTTGGCTAAGGCCTTGTGGTGGTTGGTGCAGAGGGTAAAGCGTCGACCTGGAATGCTGAGGGTGTCAGTTCGGATCCCTGGGCTTGCTTGGTCAAGGCACGTACAGGAAGCAAATACTATGAATAGATTCTTCCCACTTCTCCCCCCTCTTTCTCATTTCTCCTCTCTCTCTCTCTCTTGCCTCTCCCCAAAAATCAATAAATAAAATCTAAAAAACCAAAAACACCACAGCACCACAGTTTGATAAGGCCAATAGGTAGACAGGTGGTTAGTGCCCCATAATCTCTAACACCAAATCTTAACCCAATATAAATATATGCCACTTCAAGGACATATTCAATTAAGCAAACCCCTGGAGCTAACTTTGCTAGCAAGCCGCCAGACAAGTCCTTTGTCTCCCCATTCATCCACTGAGGTGCTCCTCATCTTTGATGATAAAAAGTGAGAAGCCATAAATCTTTCCCAAAGTGCTCCTGGAGCTTGTACGATAATCCTTCAATTGTTCTACAGCTGGCTCAGAACTGGGCTTGTCAGGGAGGGTGGGATTGCAAAGATGGTGTTTCTCCTCCCAGGGCCTTGCCTGCCAGAGATGCAGAAGGAGAGTGAGTGCCAAGTCTGCACAGCTGGACAAGAGAGGGGTCTGTCCTTAAGATGAGCATGCAGTTTACTACACAAGTCACATCAGAAAATCACCAGTCACCAATAAATGAGGCGAGGCTGAAAAGGCCCAGAATAGATGGATGATGCAAACACTATGAATGTTAAAGTTGCACTAAGCTGTCTTTATGAGTTCAAGTTGGTTAGGTCAGTAGAGTAATAAAGAGGAAGTCTTCAAAGCAGCCAGAGAAAAAGGACAAATTATGTCCAAAAGAACAAAGATGAAAGTAACAACAAACTTCTCTTTAGAAACAGAAATGCAAACAGAAAACAGTGAAAGTATTAACTGCCAACCAAGAATTCTATATCCAGAAAAAAATAATTAAAAAAATGAATGTAAAATATGAAATTTTTTCAATATATAGAAGCTTAGAGAAGTCATTACCAGCAGCAGATTAGGACTATAAGAAATGTACAAAGTGAGTCCTTCAGAGAGAAGGGAAATGATACTAGATCAAAATTTGAATGTATTAAAAGGAATAAAGTACACTGAAAATGGAAAATATGTGAATAAATATAAAAGAGTTCCCCTTAATTAAAAAAATAATTAACTGCTTAAAACAAGCACCATCATAATAATGTATTCTGAGACTTACAACATTTATAAAAGTCAAATAAATGAAAATAATAGAACAAAGGATGGGAGGGAAAGGAAGTGTTTTGTTGTAAGATTCTTATACTATAAGTGAAATAGTATAAAATTATTTGAAGGGACCCTGGCTGATTGGCTCAGTGGTAGAGCATTGGCCCAGCTTGTGGAAGTTCTGGATTCAATTCCCGGTCAAGGTACACAGGAGAAGCAACCATCTGCTTCTCTACCCTTCTCCCTTTTCTCTCTCTCCTCCCCCCCTCTCCTCATCCTGCAGCCATGGCTCATTTGAGCAAGTTGCCCCCAGGCGCTGAGGATGGCACCATGACCTCACCTCAGGCACTAAAATAGCTCAGTTACTGAGCAATGGAGCAACAGCCCCAGATGGGCAGAGCATTGCCCCCTGTGGACTTGCTAGGTGGATCCTGTTCGGGGCGCATATGGGAGTCCATCTCTCTGCCTCCTCACCTCTCACTTAATAATAACAAAAAGAAACTATTTGAAGATTGTGATAAGTTCAAATGAATAGTGTAAATACTAGAGCAACCACTAAAAATGACAAAGGAATAGCTAATGAACCAATAACAGAGATAAAAATAGAATTATAAATATTGCTCAATTAATCAAAACATAGGCAGAAAACTAGTTAAAAGGGAATAAAGAACAAATGAGACAAATAGCAAATGGCATGATGATAGATTAAAAATACAACCATATTGATAATCACATTAACTATAATGGTCTAAACAACAATTAAAAGACAAAAATTGTCAAATGGATAAAAAAGGTCTCAATTATATGCTATCTATAATAAAGCCAATTTGAATATAAAAACATAGGTTAAAAGTGAAGGGACTTTTCGCCTGACCAGGCGGTGACACAGTAGATAGAGAGTCGGACTGGGATGTGGAAGACCCAGGTTCGAGACCCCGAGGTTGCCATCTTGAGCGCAGGCTCATCTGGCTTGAGCAAACAGCTCACCAGCTTGAGCCCAAGGTCGCTGGCTCAAGCAAGGGGTTACTCGGTCTGCTGAAGGCCCGCAGTCAAGGCACATATGAGAAAGCAATCAATGAACAACTAAGGTGTTGCAATGTGCAATGAAAAACTGATGATTGATGCTTCTCATCTCTCTCCGTTCCTGTCTGTCTGTCCCTGTCTCTGACTCTCTCTCTGACTCTGTAAAAAAAAAAAAAAAGTGAAGGGACTTTTATATCATGCTAATATTAATCAACAGAAAGCTGGAGTGGCTATATTAATATTAGTTAAAGTAGATTTCAGAGGAAGGAATATTATCAGAGATAAGAGGTAAATATTACCAGGGATATCATAATGATAATGAGGATCAATTCTTCAAGAGACTTAATCCTAAATGTTTATGCATCTAATAACAGAACTTAAAAATATATGAAACAAAACTAATTAACTGCAAAAATATGTAAACAAAGTCACAATTTTCCCTCTCTCAATAATTCACAGAGTAAGTAAACAGAAAATTTGTAAATCTATGGAAGATTTGAACAACACTGCTAATCAACTTGACATAAATAACATTTATGCAACATTCTATCCAATAACAGTAGAATACACATTTTTCTCAAGTGCACCTGGAACATGTAGTAAGGTCATAATCGGGGCCATAAAATAAGTAGTATGTTGTCCAGCCACAGCAGAATTTAATTAGAAATCAACCAGAGAAATATATGAAAAATTTACAAATATGTGGAAACTAGCACTCTTTTATATAACCAATAGGTCAAGTAAGAAATCAAAAGGGGAATTATGCCTGATGAGTGGTGATGTGGTGGACAGAATGTTTACCTGGGATGCTGAGGTCCCTAGTTCAAAACACAAGGTTGCTGGCTTGAGCAAGGGGTCACTGGCTCAGCTTGAGACCCTGGTCAAGGCACACATGAGAAGCAATCAATGAACAACTAAAGTGAAGCAACTATGAGTTGATGCTTCGCATTGCTCTCCTTCTCTCTCCCTTTGTGTCTCTCTTTCTCTTTCAAATCAATTAAAAAACATTTTTAAAAAGGGGAATTATAAAATAGTTTGAATTGAATGACAATGAAAATACAACATATCAAGAGCTGTAGGATGCAATGAAAGAGTGCTTATTTTAATATAAATATTATATTAGAAAAATAAAAAGGTTTAAAATCAATTACTTAAGCTTCAACCTTAAATTAGAAAGAGAAGAGCATATTAAAACAAAAGTATGTAGAATAAAGAAAATAATGAAGAGAATAAATAAATGAAATTTAAAAAAGAAAAACATTAGAGGAAACCAACAACTGGTTTTATTGAGATCAATAAAATTGATAATCTCTCATCAGACTGATTGAAAAAAAGAGAGAAAACAATTAATACTGTCAAGCATGAGAGAGATCTCACTACAGATCCTACAGACATGAAAAGGATTAGAAGGAAATATAAATAACTATGCCAATAAATTTGAAAACTTAGATGAAATTAATAAATTCCTCCAGAGACACAAATTACCAAAGCTCTACCCAAGGAAAAAAATAACCAGAATAGCCTTCTATCCATAGAAGAAATTGAATTTGTAGTTAAAAAAGTCTTCCCATAAAGATGACTCCTGGTCATCATTCACTGGTGAATTATACCAAATATTTAAAGATAAAACAATGCCAATTCTACACAAGTTTTTTTAAAAAATAAAAGAGGAGAAACACTTCTTAAATTGTTCTGTAAGCCCAGACTTTTTCTGATCTCAATACCAGATGATGACACTCCAAGGAAAAAAATGTATGAACCAATATGCCTCATGAACATAGACGCAAAAATCCTTCATAAAATGTTATCAGTATAGGAAAGGATAATAATACATTGGCAATATATTAAATCTAGCAAATACTAAAAGGGTAATAAAGTTTTTTAATTAATTATTATAAAAATAGCAGTAAGGCTATCCAAGTTGGACATCTTCCCAACCTTCAGGAATATGGAAGTCAAGTATATTAGAGAATAAATATTTTTATTAAAAAATAATAAATAGCCATCAATCAAGCCCTCAAACCTCCAATTTTGTCTGTACTGTTGCCCTTGATTGCTCCAAGGTGCTGTAAGCACTGATGTCCTAAGAAGGTGTAGTCTAGAACCCTCTTTACCCAGCAAATGCTGACTCATAGCCCACTGGCATGCAGATTCAGGATTGCCGGACAGAGAGATGTCCAAGGTTGTCAAGATAAACACGGCAAGGAAATATTTTCTCTTCCAAAAGCTTTTGAGAATAGCTCTGTCCTTCTGACTAAGGAGTTTGGAACAACTCTGTCATCAAACATAAAGTGTGTATAGTCCATGGAAGGCTGCAAGTGCTTGCCCTCAGGGCGGCACATTGCAAATTGCAGATTGCCTTCCTGCCTGGGAGGGCCCATTGTTTGTTGGAGAAAGGTTTTTTTCCTCAGCCTGTTTTGCCAGAGAATCTAGAGAGAGAAGAGAAAGAGTGCTGAGGGGCCTGTGAACGGGGAGAATGAGTCTGAGTTGTGGAACCACAGATGAGTCAGGGCTTGGGAGCCCTGAGATTTTGGCTTGGCCTGTTTGGCTGGGGAGTGCTGAGACTGGTGGGGGCCTGAGACGGGAGAAAAGAAAGCAGTCTTCCCTGCCTGCTTGTCCGCCATTACGAGACTTTAATAAACAAAATGGCCCTGTGTGGCTCCACAGACCTTTACTGTCTGCCCAAATCCAATGAGAACTTGCATGGCCACTGCGGCGGCCCCTGCCCCCACAGCACTGTTAACAAGTTGCAGTTAAATAATTGTCCCCATGACGGTGGCACAGTGGATGGAGCTTCGGACTAAGATGCGGAGGACCAACATTCAGAACCCCAAGGTCGCCGGGCTTGAGCACAGGCTCATCTGGTTTCAGCAAGGCTCACCAGCTTGAACCCAAAATTGCTGGCTTAAGCAAGGGATCACTCGGTCTGCTGCAGCCCCACGGTCAAGGCACATATGAGAAAGCAGTCAATGAACAGCTAAGGTTCCACAACGAAGAATTGATGCTTCTCATCTCTCTCCCTTTCTGTCTTTCTGTCCCTACCTGTCTCTCTCTCTCTGTCTCTGTCACACACACACACACACACACACACACACACACACACACACACACCAATAATTGTCCCCGTGATTTATTCCAAGCACCTAGTTTTGGAAGATAAATGAATAAAACCTCTTAATTTTCTACTGACCATGTTAAGATTTGAGTGAATTTCAACAAACTATTTTCTCCTTTTTCTTTTCTGTGTATGCCGTTTCCTGCCAAATATAATTTCACTAACCAAGGACCAGTTTCAGTCAAACCTTTAATTTTTTTCTTGATTCCTACAAGAAAATTAGAGTTGTATTATTTTTAGACAATAGTTTCTCTGTTAACCACGATCTAAGTTGATTGAAAAATTTTTTTCTATTTACTAATTTTTTTTTAAGAAAGAGGAAGGGAGAGAGACATAGAGAAGAGAGAGAAAGAGAGAGAGAGAGAGAGAGAAACATTGATTTTTTTGTTCCACTTATTCATGCTGTCATTGGTTGAGTCTCGTATGTGCCCTGACTGGGGATGGAACACGTAACCTCAACATACCAGGATGATGTTCTGACTATCTGAGCCACCTAGCCAGGGCCTAACTTGGTTTTAAAAATCATAGTTATGTATTTCTCTTTTATGGGTAGATGCATTTTGTAATATAGTTAAGTAAATACATGTAATTTAAGAACTCCTTTTAAAAATACTCAGTAAATCCTTTATTCTTTCAATAACAAGCCCCAACTTGTTCTGAATGACAGGAGATCTCATTGAATATTTAGATCGTTGCCTTTACTTTTGATAGATACGTGAATTCCAAACTGCCCTCTTGCTGTTCCGCTTTTCTGTCAGACCTCACCCTTACTGGACTATCGCCCCTGAGACAAAGGAATTCCAAGAAGCTGGCAAGCCCCTCAAGAAGGAGCATTCCGGACATATCAGAACTTTTGCCTCAGTATCCCCTCAGGCTCTCCCAAACACTATGTAACTCGCCCCTAGTCTATAACCAGCACCCTTTTCCCCAGAGAAGTGCCCAGCAGGGTTCCTTTCTTCCTTTCAATAAAGCCTTTTACTCTGGTCTCTTTCGGACTCCCATGGATTCCAACAACTTTTGCTAAAGAGAAAAATTGATGTGTCTGGAAATTTCTTGGTAGAAGAATGAGTTGTCCACTGATCTTGGGGAAGTGACAACCCTTACACAGGCTTCAGTCCTTTTAAAGAGCCTATTTAATTGTCATATTTTTTTACCTCTAGAAGGACAAATCAAAAGGAGTAAGAACCATCTTGCCTTCGTGGGTTTCATGACTGAGGTCAGCGGTTCTAGAGTCTGGTTCATCCTCATCAGTCTATCCAGCTCAGTGTCAGTGCTGCAGAGTGGCATCACGCATATACGTAATTAACACCAGTTCAGATTTAGGAGGTTAGCAGAGAAAAAATACAGGAAGAGGATAAAGAAAGAGGAACAGCCATGACTATAATGCTATTTTATCTACTCTGTAAGAGTGGGATGGCAGATCTGAATCTCCTGTCCCAACGCCAGTTGCTTCTGGGGTTTGGGGGTGTTAGTGTTTGAAGTTATATGCTTTATGGGCAACATGACTTCCTAAACACTAGCCAACTACTTCATCCTGGGGCTCAACTGAAAAACAATCATCTGTTCCAAAGCTGGGGGAGAAACTGTATGGGACTTAGAGATAATATATCCACATATTGTATTGTATGGGCAATACACTAATTTTGCTTAACATGCCAACTTGAGAACCTAACCCCAGGGCTAAACAAGACTCTTGTACTTGAGTTGATTCAGTGTTCAACAAATATTTTTGAGCTCCAATTATGTGCCAGGCACTGTTTTTGGTGATGGGAATCCGAGAGGAAACAAGAGAGAACTCCCTATATTCATGACGCTGACAGGAAGTGAATGCTAGCTGTGTTTGGAAAGAGCAGGAGAAAGAGGAGTTGGGATAATTAAGCATAAATATTCAATTCAGGAAAGAGAACTTTCATGTCAGAGAAAGATGATACATTTGGACATTGGTATATATATATATGTGTATATATATATATATATATATATTTTTTTTTTAAGACATGCTTTACAAAATGATTAGTTGGTCTTTTTGGATATGAATTTAACCTGAAGGATTGTTGAATGAGAGTGACAGGATCTTTTCCTTCAAAACACAGCCTGACCAGGTGGTGGCGTAGTGGATAGAGTGTCAGACTGGGATGTGGAGGACCCAGGTTTGAGACCCCGAAGCCGTAAGCTTGAGCATGGACTCATCTGATTTGAGCAAAGCTCACCAGCTTGAGCCCAAGGTCACTGGCTAGAGCAAGGGGTCACTCAGTCTGCTGTAGCCCCCCGGTCAAGGCACATATGAGAAATCAATCAATGAACAACTAAGGTGTCGCAACGAAGAATTGATGTTTCTCATCTCTCTCCCTTCCTGTCTGTCTGTCCCTATCTGTCCCTCTCTCTGACTCTCTCTGTCTCTGCCACAAAACAAACAAACAAACAAACAAACAAACAACACAGTTGGAGGGATGAAAACTAGCCTGTTCTTTAGTTTTATTGGGGATCCACCTAACTTGTCCAAGTTTCATTTGTCCTAACATCCAGGGCATGAGGATGATAGCAAGTGACAGACATTATAAATAATACAATGTTGCTAATATATTAAAATAGTATCTGGCACATTGTAGGTGTTTAAGAACTGTTTGTTGAATAAATGAATAAATCCATGAATAATAAAATGTTAGTGCAGTCAGATTGTGGAAACTTTGATCTCACTGTTCATTGTTCTTCCAAGTCTAGTGTAGCTAATAATGCCTTGAGATTCATGAACATGTGTAGAATATCATTTTTATATGTATCAAATCTCTTAATGGCTCTGGCCAGTTGGCTCAGTGGTAGAGTGTTGGTCCGCCATGTGGATGTCCTGGGTTTGATTCCCCGTCAGAGCACACAAGAGAAGCGCCTATCTGTTTCTCCACCTATCCCCCTCCCCCTTCGCTTTCTCTCTTCTCCTGCAAGGCCATAGCTCAATTGGTTTGAGTGCATTGGCCCTGAGCACTGAAGATGGCTCCGTAGAGCCTCCGCTTCAAGCACTAAAAAATAGTTTGGTTGCGAACATGGCCCCAGATGAGCAGAGCATCATCCCCAGATGGGGGATGCTGGGTGAACCCTGGTTGGGGCGCATGTGGAAGTCTGTCTCGCTATCTCCCCTCTTTTCACTTGGAAAAGAAGAAAAAAAAATCTCCTCACAAACATGAATGCCTTTGACAAGTTAGGTTTACTGCTCAGAAAGATTAACGATGTGGATGTTGATTGCATGTGGCACTCATTTCTTTCTGTCCCCTTCTGGCATGCCAGCACGCAGCAGTGATGAAACATGAGGCCAGTGGGGCCAAGGCCAAAGGCCACATTCCTGTGCGGCTGCTCAGCTCCACAAGGGAAGAAGCAGCCGCCGCCAGTCTGTACCCCCAGCTTAGCCAGCCTGGCACAGACGTGTGCCATTAGAGAGGAAGGGAGCTTGCAAGCCCGTCATTATAAGGTCCTGGGACAACTTACATCCCCGCAAGGAAAACAATCCAAATCTCCCTCCGGCTGAGGGTAAAGGAGGTAAGAGTGTCATCTCTGTCCATGGAAAAGAACCAGGTTTCAAGGTGCTAGTTCAAACCACTCTCCAGAATTTCGAGCTCCAGTGAGTCATCGTGCCCTGTGAGGGGGCAGGAGGCTGGTGCTGTTTAGTACAAGGATTTCCTTTTCTGGGCCTTAAAGTAAAGTCCAAGCAGAACCAAATTATTTTTTCTGGATGGAAGACAAGTTCATTGGAGTAAGAGGGAGTTCATGCTCAGCCCCTGGTAATACTTGATCCTCCCCAGCTTTATTCAGCCCGACCTATTTTTACCTAGTCTTACATTTCTTTAGAACAAAAACAAGCTCACCAACAACAACTCCTTTAATTTATCCCCCTCTGTCTCAGAGAACTTGGCAGTGGCATAGCAATGCCAATGTGCTAAGAGGCATGGTAAAATGAGCAGAATCTTTAGGTTAAAATCTCTTTCTGAAAGATGCTGTGTGACTCCCCAGAAACTCACCTAACTTCTCTGAACCTAAATTGCCTCATTGCTAAAACAGACATCAGAATACTCATCTCTTAGATGCATGGTGAAGATAAACTGGGAAGCATGGTGAAATAATGGCTGTGGAGGCAGCTTGTATGCAGTAAATAATACTGCCTAGCTTCCCAGTTCCATTTCTGGATTTTGTATGTCACTGAAACACTGGAATGGGGGCAACCTGGTGGAGAACATCTATGTATAAGGTGTCCCTTTCTGCCGCTGGCTTCCTGAGGACCAGATACATATTTCTGACAACTGCGTGTCTCCCTGGAAGCCACCTCATAGATCCAAGATGAACTCACCCAACTTTGTGCTTCCTGTCATTTGCTCATGGATCCAGAAGTTCCCCAGAGAAGATTCCTCAGCTTGTCCCTCACCCTCTGACCTCTGCTGGGACCACCACAACAGGTAGGCATCATACATTCTGGTGGGCATCAGACTGTTTTGCTTAACGACCACTCAGATGTTTATCTCTGGGTTCCAGGTCCTGGTAGGACCTTCTTCTCGAGGTTGCTTGTTTTCAACTTATTAAAAATAGTGGGGGTTTTTTCCATCAACAAGAAGCATGTGTGATTTTCTGTATAATTACCAGAGGTTTATAAACCAGAACAAAAATGGTGTTTGCTTGCCAAAAGGAAGCAGAGTATAATTAGAGTTGGATGATTCACACCTCAGACCTTGGAACCTGTCCACAAAGGTATCCACTGTTTCATATCACCCCAGGATAAAATCCCAAGTAAAGTAATTTCAGGATTATGACGTGTAACTTCGTGATTTGGAACTAATAGCTGTTTTGAAGATTATATCTTGGCTCTTGAACTTGACCTTTGAATGCCTTAATGCCTTTAGCATTCTTGTGGACTGCGCCTATGATATAAGCAGTAATGCCCTATTTGGTGGCAGTGACTTTTTTTCACTTGGGCCACACTGGTACTGTAGCAAGTGTTGAATCAATCCCAAGCTTGCAGACTGACCATTTTATGGTTTAATTTTGCTTCCCAGTCTTAAATCCTTAAGAAGTAAGACATCCCTGAAAGCTATGGTGTGGGGCTTGGGTAGGGAAGCAGAGCAGGCTTAGGTGATAGGGCACCCCTGAGTCTTTGCTGGGTCTTTTGGGAACTTTTGGGGTCTTGGAGTGACATGGCAGGACTGGCTAAATAGGGTTCAGGGAAGAGAACTTACCATTCAGTGACTTCCAGTCTTTAGCCATCTTTTGGCTCTTTATGGGCCTGATGGCTTCTGACTAGACATAGGCCAAGCCAGACGTCACTCACTGGAGCATTGACACCCTCCAGGCCCAGGGTCCCTTGTTCTCACAGAGCACTGGTACAGAGCCATGGGGCTTAGACATGGTCTATGTGGGGTCTGGAAGAGACAGAGAAGCCAGAACAGAAACAGGCCTGGACCCTGTCAGTTCTATGGTTTCCATGGCAGAGAAGAGGCATCTAGGAGCCTTATTCTGCTCTCTGGTTTCCTTCACTGAACAAAATATATCAAAAGTAGGCAATTTGATTTTCTTTAAAGGCTAAAGCAGTGGTTCTAAAACAGGGGTAGTCAACCTTTTTATACCTACCACCCACTTTTGTATCTCTGTTACTAGTAAAATTTTCTAACCGCCCACCGGTTCCACAGTAATGGTGATTTATAAAGTAGGGAAGTAACTTTACTTTATAAAATTTATAAAGCAGAGTTACAGCAAGTTAAAGCATATAATAATAATTACTTACCAAATACTTTATATTGGATTTTTGCTAAGTTTGGCAGAATAAATCTTTATAAAACAACTTACTATAGTTAAATCTATCTTTTTATTTATACTTTGGCTGCTCTGCTACCACCCACCATGAAAGCTGGAGCGCCCACTAGTGGGCGGTAGGGACCAGGTTGACTACCACTGTTCTGAAAGTTAGACCCTGGACTGATAGCATCAGCATCACTTAGGGACTTGATAGAAATGCAAATTATCTGGTTTTACCTCTGACCTACTGATCCAGAACGTTGCAGGGAGGGGCAATGTTGGGCACACAAGTTTGTAACAAGTGTTTTTTAGGTTTGCTCACTTGTTTTGGGGCAGCGTCATGTGTGTATAGTCTATCGAAGGCTGTGGGTGCTGCCCTCACAGCAGCACACTGCAGATTCTGGACTGCCTGCCGCCATGGGGAGGGGCAATCGTTTGCTATTGTTTGCCAGGGAAGGGGTATCTCTGCCCGGCCTGTTTTGCTGGGGAGTGCTGAGGCTGGTGGAGGCCTGTGAGTCAGGAGAACAGGTCTGGTGAGCCCAGAGTGCTGAGGGGCTTGAGAGCCCTGAGAGAAAGGGAAATGATCTTCCCTGCCTGTTTGCTTATCTGCCGTTATGAGACTTTAATAAACAGAATGGCCCACCATTTTCTGGCTCTATAGTTCCTTTACCGTCTGCCTGAATCCAATGTGAACCTGCATGGCCATGGCAATGGGCACCAGCCTTCTAGGCAGCAATCTTTGTTTTCACCAGCCCCCCACATGCTTCTGATGCTGCTCAAGTTTGAGAACACTGATCTAATGATTCTTCATGTTCAAAGGTGCTTTGAGACAGGACTGGCCTGGACAAACAGCTGTCTCACTTCTACAAGCATGGGAATGGAATACTTGGCCTCTCCTAATAACTTATAAATGGCTGCTAAGTGTAACATTGTCAAATTCTTGTAATTACACATTTGGAGAGGAATAATAAAGGGTGTCAGGCTTCTGAATGGGGTTTTTGACTTGTACAGTATTGTGAGTTCGACTTTCCAAGTAGCAGGTCAAAAGCCTCCTGTCCACAAAGGGGCAAGCATAAAGGGTTTGTCCGTTTCCAATCGGGACCAAATGGAAACCATCTGGACTCCTCCCCAGGACATTGATGTATATCAGCTCAATATGACCTTTCATTTGGAAACAAGTAGAACTCTTCCATCAAAGACCAAACTCACCCCAACCAAACAGCTTATGACTGCAAAAATAATTATCCCTTGTGAGGTGTTTTTTTTAATTTTTTATTTATTTATTCATTTTAGAGAGGAGAGGGAGAGACAGAGAGAGAGAGAGGAGAGACAGAGAGAGAGAAGGGGGAGGAGCTGGAAGCATCAACTCCCATATGTGCCTTGACCAGGTAAGCCCAGGGTTTTGAACCGGCGACCTCAGCATTTCCAGGTCGACACTTTATCCACTGCGCCACCACAGGTCAGGCGTGAGAAGGTGTTTTTAAATTAGCTTTGTGGGCCCTGGCCGGTTGGCTCAGCGGTAGAGCGTCGGCCTAGCGTGCGGAGGACCCGGGTTCGATTCCCGGCCAGGGCTCACAGGAGAAGCGCCCATTTGCTTCTCCACCCCTCCGCCACGCTTTCCTCTCTGTCTCTCTCTTCCCCTCCCGCAGCCAAGGCTCCATTGGAGCAAAGATGGCCCGGGCGCTGGGGATGGCTCTGTGACCTCTGCCTCAGGCGCTAGAGTGGCTCTGGTCGCAACATGGCGACGCCCAGGATGGGCAGAGCATCGCCCCCTGGTGGGCAGAGCGTCGCCCCTGGTGGGCGTGTCGGGTGGATCCCGGTCGGGCGCATGTGGGAGTCTGTCTGACTGTCTCTCCCCGTTTCCAGCTTCAGAAAAATGAAAATAAATAAATAAATAAATAAATTAGCTTTGTGAACTCTGGAAATCATGAAAATGGTCTGCTCTGACGAGAAGCTATAACATAAATATATACTCGGTACAAGTCGTTTCTACTGATTGAGGCACAGGATCCCTCGGGCAACAAAGGGCTTTACTGGCTCCCACTGTCTACTGAATTAAGTCTGATACTTCACTTGGCATGTGCAGTCCTCCTTAATGTGACCCATACCTCTTGCCAGGTCCACCCTCCCATGTCCTCTTGTTCCAGCTACACTTGTGGGTTGTGGCTTCCCTTGGGAAGGCCTTTCTTCCTCACTTAAATCCTCCCTTGTGTGAGTCCTTTCTTTCCACGGGTCAGTTCCCAGCTCATTCACAAAAGCTTCTCCCCAGGTCTATGCCTGTGGGAGAATGTCCTTCTCTGAGCCCACTGTCCATGCGTGGCCCTTGGCAGATGCTGACTTCTATTTTATTTTTTATTTTTTTGTTTTCTAGGTGTGTATCCGGTTTCTTTTCTTTTTTTTTTTTTTTAAGATTTTATTTATTTATTTGAGAGAGGAGAAGGAGAGAGAGAGAGAAAGAGAGTGAGTGAGAGAGAAGGGAGACACAAGGGGGGAGGAGCAGGAAGCATCAACTCCCATATGTACCTTGACCAGGCAAGCCCAGGGTTTTGAACCTGAGATCTCAGCATTCCAGGTCGATGCTTTATCCACTGCGCCACCACAGGTCAGGCTGTATCCGGTTTCTAAACTACATTCTGAGTTCTTTGTTATGAGCTGAATTTTGTCTCCTCCCAAATTGTTAAGATCAAATATGTTAAGATCTAACCCCCTGTTCATCAATGTGTGACTTTATTTAGAAACAGGGTCATAGCAGCTGTAATTAGTTGAGATGAGGTCATGGAGTAGAGGGGGTCCCTAATCCAATCCAACTGCTGTCCTTATGAAAAGGGGAAATATGGACACAGACACACACAAAAGGACAATGCCATGGCAAAGGTTGGTGTACAGGAACACTGAAGATGGCCAGCAAAGCACAGGCTGTGAGAGAGGCATGGAACTGATTCTCACTTAGAACTTCCAGAAGGAAACAACCCTGCCAACATCTTGATCTTGTCTTCCACACTCCAGATCTGTGAGATGACATACTCCGTTGTTTAAGCCACCCGTTCTGCACTTGGTTACGGCAGCAGTGGGACACCAAGAGGCCCCTAGAAGGCAGGTATTCACCGTGTGCCCCACAGAGTTGGTGCATGATAACCATTTTCTGTGGAGACAACGACAATGACCAGAGCGTAGGCTCCTTGGGACAGGGCCCAGGGATATCTCTCACTACATCCCTCACACACCTGCCCAAAATGGCCCTGAGGACATTTTATTTCACCGGCAGCCTTCGGTTCTTCAAGGTTGCTAACCTCTTCCCTGGAAAACTGCAAGATACTGGACTCCCTGGGGGCCTGGTGGGAGAGTCTGTACAGCTTTCAAAGGTCAAAAGAAGCATGTCTGGTGCTTTGTGCCAGGTGTTAGTAGTTAGGTATTACTGTGACTTGGGCCTCGCCATAACTATTATACGGTCTATGGGAAAGTTCTGTCCGTTTTTGGAATAAAACAAAATACAAATTTTTCTTACCGTCAATAAACTTTATTAAATAATATAATTGCCATTATTATTAATTATTTCTTGCCAGCGTGAGGACAATTTGTATATCCCATTTTTGAAAAATGTTTTATCTTTTGATGCGAAAAATTGAACCAGTGCTTGTTTGATATCTTCTTCATTTTTGAATTTTGTGCCCTTCAAAAAATTTTGTAAGGACAAAAACAAGTGATAGTCGGAGGGTGCTAAGTCCAGGGAATATGGTGGATGCGACAGAATTTCCCAGCCTAGTTCTGCAATTTTTTGACGAGTCCTCAAAGCAGCATGTGGCCTGGCATTAATATGATGCAGTATGATGTTCTTCCTATTGAACATAGCTGGCCTCTTTTCTTGGACTGCTGTCTTTAAATTATCCAGTTGCTGACAATACTTCTCCAAATTGAGCTTTTCATTTGGTTTTAAAAGCTCATAATGTATTGGTCCTCGAATGTCCCACCATATACACAACATTCTCTTATTCAAAGTCAAATTTGGTTTAGAGGTGGAAAGGCTAGGTTTTCCAGGTTCACAATATGTCCTTTTCCTTAAGATGTTTTCGTAGGTAATCCACTTTTCATCCTCAGTTATCATCCGGTTCAAGAAGGGCTCGATTTTGTTCCGAGCAAGCAGAGATTTGCATATGATGACTCGATCATCCAAATTCTTCTGACTTAATTCATGTGGCACCCATCTTGAATACTTCCACACCAATCCCATCTTCTGAATATGGTCTGAAATGGTTTGCTGAGCTGAATTAAGCCTTTCTGCGATCTCCGATGTTGTCAGAAAAGGATCTTGCTCCAACATGGTCTTAACAACATCGTCACTGATCAAAGATGGTCGCCCAGAATGTGGCTTATCAGAAAGGTCGGAATCATCTGTTTCGAATTTTTCGAACCATCTTCTGCATGTCCTATCAGAAACTGTACCTTCACCAAACACTTTCAATAAATTTCTACATGCTTCTGTAGCATTTCTTCCTTGTTGAAATTCGTAAAAATACAGTGGCGTAAATGAACTTTATCAGTAGCCGTGGGTATACTATCGCTTCACACATAAGACTTACGGGAATCAATTTTGTTTTACTTAATTTGTTACGTCAGTATGTATACATTAAGTGATAAAAATAGAGAGGCACACATGTGCCAAATAAACATGTGCTTACGTGTCAAAACTTGTTGTGATAGAAACGGACAGAACTTTTCCGGTAGACCTGATATTTAAAAGCTAAAGGTTGAATTATTGTATTGTTTTGTTTGTTTGTTTGTTGTTTTTTTTTTGTATTTTTCTGAAGCTGGAAACGGGGAGAGACAGTCAGACAGACTCCCGCATGCGCCCGACCGGGATCCACCCGGCACGCCCACCAGGGGCGACGCTCTGCCCACCAGGGGGCGATACTCTGCCCCTCCAGGGTGTTGCTCTGCCGCGACCAGAGCCACTCTAGCGCCTGGGGCAGAGGCCAAGGAGCCATCCCCAGCGCCCGGGCCATCTTCGCTCCAATGGAGCCTTGGCTGCGGGAGGGGAAGAGAGAGACAGAGAGGAAGGAGGGCGGGGGGTGGGGTGGAGAAGCAAATGGGCGCTGCTCCTATGTGCCCTGGCCGGGAATCGAACCCAGGTCCCCCGCACGCCAGGCCGACGCTCTACCGCTGAGCAAACCTGCCAGGGCTGTATTGTTCTTTTTGACATCTCTCAAACTATCCACCTTCTATGGCAGTTTAATGTCTCCAGGGCCTACATAGGGATAGGGGAGTGGGGGTCTGGGTGGGGGCAGGGCACAGTAGGAGTTATAGGCACAAAGGGCCTCACATTCTCACTCTGGTGTCATTACCTAATCAAGTTAGGCGTGTGTTCTCTGTGTTTACATGTGTTAGAAAAGTTTACTTGTTAAATGTAAAGATTTCAAATATAGTGCAATTTTAAAAATCTTTTTTGCTATTTGTTAACTAAAAAACTTTTTTTTTTTTTGCTTTTTTTCGAAGTTAGAAGTGGGGAGGCAGAGAGACAGACTCCTGCATGCACCTGACCGGGATCCACCTGGCATGCCCACCAGGGGGCAATGCTCTGCCCATCTGAGGTGTTGCTCTGCTGCAGCTGGAGCCATTCTAGTGCCTGAGGTGGAGGCCATGAAGCCATCCTCAGCGCCCAGGCCAACTTTGCTCCAATGGAGCCTTGGCTGCGGGAGGGGAAGAGAGAGACAGAGAGGAAGGAGAGGGGGAAGGGTGGATAAGCAGATGGGTGCCTCTCCTGTGTGCCCTGGCCGGGAATTGAACCCAGGACCTCCACACTCCAGGCTGATGCTCTACCACTAAGCCAACTGGCCAGGGCCTAAAAAAATTTTTTTTAAGCAAGAAATCTCAATAAGTAATCAGAGCCTCTCAGTAGCCTTGAGAAGCCTTGAAGTTCCCATGTAGATTTTGACCTTCTGCTCTGTCTGCAATGCCAAGTTCATGGCACAGCATGATGCAGACCCTCAGTCTGTCCTTGTCACCACTTCCTGTTAAGTCTAGATGCTGAGTTAGAATTAGTGACTCAGCTGTCTCTCCCATCATGTCATCTGGCCCAGTGGAAAGACTGTCTTCTGTAGTAGGGCCACCTGTCTTAGAGACACTGATCACCACACATCCCTCACAGAGGCCCCCAAAAACTCCTCTGAAAGGATTTTGTTTGAGCCTGACCAGGCAGTGGTGGAGTGGATAGAGCGTCGGCCTGGGACACTGAGGATCCAGGTTCAAAACCCCTAGATTGCCTGTTTGAGCATAGGCTTATCTGGCTTGAGTGTGGGATCACAAACATGACCCCATGGCCTCTGGTTTTATCCAAAAGGTTGCTAGCTTGAAGCCGTAGGTCATTGGCTTGAGCCCAAGGTCACTGGCTTGAGCAAGGGATCATTGAATCGACTGGAGCCTCCCCATCAAGGCACATTTGAGAAAGCAATCAATGAACAACAAAGGAGCCACATCAAAGAATTGATGCTTCTCATCTCTTTCCCTTCTTGTCTCTCTGTCCCTCTCTCTCTCTCATTCTCTCTCTTTCTCTCTCACTTAAAAAAAAAAAAAAAAAAAAAAAAAAAAATTTTGGTTGAGAATATTCACAAATGGAAATTATCTAAAACATATAAAAACTGAGCATGGTTCTCTTTCTTTTTCCTTTCTGTAAATTTTCCAGAACCTACCAGCAATATCCAGTGGAAAGACTATGTAAGATGTAAGACTTCACATCAGGCAGAAGAGACAGAGTCTGATCGATTTTCTCACTTTCTGTTTTCATTAGGCTTTTTAGATCATAAGAATTTTTTTTTTATATAGTGAGATTTCACAGAGGATTATCAATCAAGGACAGGAAAAAGACCACCCCCAAACAGGTTAAAATTGAGGAAGAAAAAGCCCAAGGGTGACGAGTTTTTTTACAAGGGCCTGTTGCTTTCCACAAACCAACTATATAGAAAAAAAAAAGGGGAGGATGAAAACAAAACAAGATGAATTTAGGTTAGCCTCACAGAGTTTCCAAAAATCGTGCCCATGACACACCCAGTGATCATCTTGGGCTGTCTCTTCATAACTTCAATATGTCAAAGCTGAGTGGGGTGTAGGAAGCTGTGAGCAGATTCCTTGATTTGCAGAATAAGATGCTGAGACACAGGCACCAGGATGCATGCTGTGAACAGAATCCTAGTTTTCTAACACTTAGCTGTGAACCTTCAATGCCTAGAGAGTGTCTCAGGTTAATCCTGCTCAGAGGTTCTGGAGCTGCTGATTTCTTAAAATCTCAAAATGACTGTTTCTGAGTCTAAGTAATGAGCAGAGGAGAGAAGTCTCAAGGCTGAATTATCTCATGTATCGATGGCTGTTTATTGCAGACATATTCCCAAACCATTCTTTTTCTTTTTCTTTTTTTTTTTTTAGTGAGAAAGAGAGAGGGACAGACAGATAGGGAGAGAGAGAGAGAGAGAGAGAGAGATGAAAAGCATCAACTCATAGTTGAGGCACTTTAGTTTTTCATTGATTGCTTTCTCATATGTGCCCTAACAGGGGGGCTCCAGCCTAGCCAGTGACCCCTTGCTCAAGCCAGCGACCTTGGACTTCAAGCCAGGGACCTTTGGGCTCAAGCTAGTGACCATGGGGTCAGGACTATGATCCCACACTCAAGCCGGGTGACCCTATGCTTAAGCCGGTGACCTCGGTGTTTAAACCTGAGTCCTTAGCGTCCTTGGCCAACACTCTATCTACTGCACCACCACCAGGTCAGGCAGTTTTCAGCCTTGTTGAATGTGCCAGAGACTAATTTTTCCAGTGGATATGGTGAAGCTGTTCTGTATTCAGATGAATGTGAAGTTATAAGACACTGAGTCTTTTTCTAGGCTTGAATTTTTCTGTTTGGGGTAATTACCTTAGGAGTAGGCGCACACAGCCCATAAAAGGAAAAAGTGATTTACATGTTAAAGGAAGTGAGAGGAATGATTGGAACAACAAAAATACCTTTTTTCCTTCTTTTTTCCTGAAGTAGTTTTCACAGTTCCAGTTCCAGATGACTGTGCCATCTGCTTCAGAATTGAACTTCCTCTCTGTCTGGCTATATGAAAAAAGAAAAAAGAGCACAAAAAGGAGGCCTGTTCAAAGTTGCACGAAGGGTTTTTGACACATTTTGATATTGACTACTACCTTCAATTTGTATATAATTTGGGCAAAGATATTTCTCATAAAAGCAAATTACCCGACCCATTGTCAAAATTGCACGCACTGCAGTTTGGCCCAGTCTTTTTCATGTTCCTTTTATCAGAGACTTGAGGGGAACAAGCAACCCAGCAGGGCCCCAGGAATCACCCTGCAAGGCCTCCCATGAACTCTCCACACCCCGTAGCCGCCCTCTGGTCTCTATAAATCCCAGGTCTCTGGGATTTATAAGAATGTAGCAGAGAGGACCGTATTTTTTATATGTTTTCTTTAAAAAAAATCAATATATCATCACTCTTGAGTCAGTCTGGACCCTTCTTTTTCTTCCTCTTGCATCCCACCCCCATCCGCCAGGAGATGGTATCGATGTAGAACCTGACCTCCTCTGCCACTATCCTACTCTCACCCGGGTGGACACCTCTCACCTGGATGACAACAGACCTCCCATCAGGCCTCCCTACCCAGACAGTTGGCCACATGGATTGAGGGGTCCTTCTCAAACCTAAGTCCTGGATGTGAGGGCAATCTGGCTGTGACATCTGTCACCCCATTGATTGCCAGAGTTGATGGCCAGGCTAGGCGGGTGTCCCCTTCCTCCCTCACCGCTCCATGTGCGTCCCTCCAGAAGCTGCGTGCTCAGTTGAAGAGGACGACCTTCCCTGATAGAGGAAAGGGCTGTTCATCGATCAAGGGTATACAAGTAGCTGCGCTTCCCGGCTAGAACCTGCAAACAAGTCTCAAACCTAAGTCCTAACGCCCTGCTCCCTCGTAGCTGACCCACCGGTCCCTGTTAGCACCCTGCTCGCTCCTTGCTGCTCCTTGGGGCCTTGGTGCTGGCTGTCCCCTCCCTCTGGCATGTTCTCCCCATTTATCCAACGCAGGCTCACTCCCTCACCTCTAGTGTCTGCACAAGTACTGTCTTTTCTAGGAGGCCTACACCCAACCATCTGTTTGAAATTTTCCTTCCCCAGGCTCCCAAACTTGCCTATCTCACTTGACTTTTTATTTTCCCCTAGCAGTTATCCTTCAAGCAAACTATAGCATGTATATATTTGTTATGCCTTTTAAAAATTGTCTGACTCCCCCTGCCCCACACAGACATCCGCGCCGCACAAGCACGGTGCACGCACACACTGCGTTCCCAGCCACTTCCTGGAGCAGGCATCTTTGTTTCATGCACTGTCTCCCAAGTGACAGGAACAGTACTTGGCATATACTAGGAGAGACACAAGTGCACACACCTTTGATGAAGGAGATTTGATTACTAAGATTACATTTTACATATTATAACAAGTAATTAAAAAAAACAAACTGGTCATTGGATAGTGAGGCATCCATGCCTCTTCAGCAACAGAAATTGACTTTGCCTGACTCTGCTGGGAAGGAGAAGTCACTGGGAGACCTGGGAGCAGCTCAGTGAAAACCAAACGTTTGGGCCTTACAAAGCTGTGCCTCAAAGCATTTGTGCTCTCATAACACCCTAGAGCAGTGGTCCCCAACCGTTTTTGGGCCACGGACCGGTTTAATGTCAGAAAATATTTTCACAGACCAGCCTTTAGGGTGGGATGGATAAATGTATCACATGACTGAGACAAGTGTCAAGAGTGAGTCTTAGACGGATGTAACAGAGGGAATCTGGTCATTTTAAAAAAATAGAACATCATTCAGACTTAAATATAAATAAAACAAATAATGTAAGTTATTTATTCTTTCTCTGCGGACCGGTACCAAATGGCCCACGGACCGGTACCGGTCCACGGCCCGGGGGTTGGGGACCACTGCCCTAGAGGAATATTGAAAAACTATGTACTATTTTGTACACTTGAGGTTGGCATTTAAATTTGGTTATCATAAGTTTTTTGTTTTTGTTTTTTGGGGGGTGACTGAGACAGAGAGGGACAGATAGGGACAGACAGACATGAAAGGAGAGAAATGAGAAGCATCAATTCTTCATTGCAGCACCTTAGTTGTTCATTGATTGTTTTCTCATATGTGCCTTGACGGGGGTGGGGCGGCTATAGCAGAGCGAGTGACCCCTTGCTCAAGCCAGTGACCTTGGGCTCAAGCCAGTGACCATGGGATCATGTCTGTAATCCCACGCTCAAGCCAGTGAACCTGTGCTAAAGCTGGATGAGCCCAAGCTCAAATCAGCAACCTTGGGGTTTTGAACTTGTGTGCTCTGCATCTCAGTCCGATGCTTCCATATACTGTGACACTGCCTCGTCAGACTGGTTAACATACGTTTTAAAATGTCAAGGAAGGGATGATATTTCTAGCAAATATGACAAATGTTGATGCTTAAAAATAAAGTCTGAAATACCTTCTCTTAAGTATGTCAAATGGAATCTATTATAAATTCCCAGCAAGTAGATATTCACCATCCTCCATTAAAATATCTCAAACAGCCCAAAACATGAGCAAATTCTTCTTTAGTGATTGAAAATTTTACATTATTCCCTTTTTTTCTTATGCTTTTAATTTTATTTCCATTCTCTTTCTTTGTAGAATTTTATACTTGAAAAGCTTGTATAGGAGATGACATCAGAGTAATGGCAGGGTAGGAAGCGATACCGATAAATCTCCCCCAAAACTCAACAAGATCTTCAACCAGAAACAGAAAAACCTATCCTTGGAGCCTCCGGATGTTTCACAATACACCGGAGTATGATCGAGCAAAAAATTGGCTAAATATATAACCAAACCCCAAAGGAAATAGGGAGTAAGAAATGCTCCGCCTTCCTCACTAACCTAAACAGGGCGGCTTTCACTGGAAACTGAGAATATAGAAACTAAGGCGGGCAAAGGGGGTGAAACGGCTGAACAGGCTGTGGCACAAACGGCCGAACCAAGCTGTGGCATGGAGATCCAAGCCGAGGAAATACTGTTCCTGTGACAACCCGGGCAATACAGCTAACACTTGCGCCAAACCCAGACAAAGAAAGACAAGCGGGGCAGCCATTTTACCCGATCTCCTGGTCGGCGCGTGCAGATAGTGGGCGAGAGATTCCTTCCAAAGCCCCGGGGGGGTGCGCCCGTGTTGTACCACAGAGAGGCAGAGTCAGAGGCCTTTGTGTGGGCCGAAAGCCTCCGGGCTGCCCCAGCGCCCTGGGAGAGCTGCACACGGGGAGGGAGCGAGAACTAATTCCAATGCTGGAACTTTTTCGTATGGGCGGGGGTTTCACTCAGAGTGTGAGGCCCTCTGATATCCTGGCTGGTCTGATATCCTGGTCTGCGCGTGCAGATAGTGAGCGAGAGATTCCTCTGAGTGCCTCGGCAGTGCCTTCCCGTGTTATCCCCACAGAGAGGCAGAGTCAGGGGCCTTTGTGTGGGCCTAAAGCGGAATCTCAGGCCGCCCCAGCGCCTTGAAAAAGCCGCACACGGGGACAGAGCGAGAGCCAATTCCAACGCTGGAACTTTTCAGTGCGGGTGGGGGGTTTCACTCAGAGGGCGAGACTTCCGGTCTGACATCCTGGACAGCGCACGCAGATAGTGAACGAGAGTTTCCTCCAAGCGCCCCGGGGGTGGGTGCCCGCCCGTGTTACCGGACAGAGTGGCAGAGCCAGAGGTCTTTGAGTGGGTGGAAGCCCTGGCTGATTATGCTAGCAGCTCTGACTGACTGAGCCTTACCCAGAGCCCTGTGCTGAGTGGGAATAGAGTGGGGAGTGGCCAGCTCTTTGAACCTCTTACTATCCAGGCAGAGGCAGCAGCAACCCCATAGCTGGACTATCAGGCTACTAATTGAGGAAGGAAAGACTAGGAGAGAGGCTCCAGGAACACGGACTCTCTCACTGTCGGAGCCTATAAATGCTAATGAGCCTTGACTGCCAATGTGATTAAAGCACAATACATGACATCGCCATAGAGACTTATCAACTGCAAACCTCTACCTGAGCGTGCCAAAGGGGCAGAACCCGGGGTACAGAGTCACCGACCAGGAAGAGGGAGAGAAAAGAAAAAGCAAGAAGATAACCTCTCAAAATCAAGAATAATCCGCAGACTTTATAACCTATCCCATTTTATTATATTTGTTCGTTTGTTTCTCTTATCTTCATCCTTGATTTTTTTCTTTTCCTCCTCCAATTTGGTCGTTTAACTCTCTACTGGTCTTACTCTCTCCTCTCCTTGAACTACACTACCCATAAGTGTTACATTTCCCATTATCTTTTCTTTCCTCTTCCTTTCTCTCTCTGAGGGTTGCACTCCAAAACCCTTAACTCTCTCTCTCTCCTCTTTTTTCTTTTTTCTTCTTTTAGTGGTTCCCTCTTTTTTTTTCTCTCTCTCTCTCTTTCTTTTCTCTCTCTATATTAGTTTCTTCCTTTCTCCTTTACGTCTCCTCTCATTCAAACCTCAATAATGAACAAATTATCTTATCTGGGACTCAAACTTATGTTTGTGGCATTTTGGGGGTTTTTTACTTCACCTTTTCAACTCACTAGCAGTGCTCCCATCCCTGGCTCTCCATTTTATCAAACTCTTGTTCCACTAAATACAATAGTAATTTTTTAATTTGCCCCCCCATTTTCCTGTTTCCCTCTTATTCCTCTCATCATAACTCTTAGTCAACCAACACCTAAACGCAAATCATTTTATTCTTGATCCAAATTTTTTCATTATTTGCTTTTTGTGGGTCCATACCCCCCCTTTTTTTAATTAAAAAAATTTTTTTTATGTATTTTTATTTTTTTGCCCCTTTATTACTTTTCCCCAATTCAGGCCCTCGATTACAGGCATTGTTTGTTCTATTAAATACAATATAATTCACAGTTCACCACAAGATTTTCTCAAGAAAGAGGGGAGAGGAGAGGAGAGGAAAAAAGGAGGGGAGGAATAATTTCTTTTTTTTTTTAATTTTTAAAAAATTTTTATATTATTTTATTTTTCTTTATTTCATTATTAATTTTAAAAAATAACTTTTTTTGATTTTTGATTTTTTTAACTTTTTATTCTTTATTAAATCTCATTAATACTATCAACAAAACCACCCTCAGATGCCATTAAGGAAGAGAAAAATCAAATATCATGGATATAAAAGAAAGAGAGGTAACACAGCTAGATGAGGAAAAATCTATGGAGAAAAAATTTAATATATTGGAAACCTTGGAGCTAAATGACAGAGAATTCAAGATAGAAATCCTAAAAATACTCAGAGATATACAAGAAAACACAGAAAGGCAATTTAGGGAGCTCAGTAAACAACTCAATGAACACAAAGAATATATGTCCAAGGAAATTGAAACTATAAAAACAAATCAAACAGAGATGAAAAACTCAATTCACGAGCTGAAAAATGAAGTAACAAGCTTAGCTAATAGAACAGGCCAGATAGAAGAGAGGATTAGTGAAATAGTAGACAAGCAACTTGAGGCACAACAGAGAGAAGAAGAAAGAGACTCAAAAATTAAAAAAAATGAGATAGCCCTACAAGAATTATCTGACTCCATCAGAAAGAATAACATAAAAATAGTAGGTATATCAGAGGGAGAAGAGAAAGAAAATGGAATGGAGAACATACTCAAACAAATAATAGATGAGAACTTCCCAAGCCTGTGGAAAGAACTAAAGCCTCAAATTCATGAAGCAAATAGAACTCCGAGTTTTCTTAACCCCAACAAACCTACTCCAAGGCACATCATAATGAAATTGGCACAAACCAACGGCAAAGAAAAAATTCTCAAGGCAGCCAGGGAAAAGAAGAATACAACATATAAAGGAAGGCCCATTAGGTTATCATCAGATTTCTCAGCAGAAACACTACAAGCTAGAAGAGAGTGGACCCCAATATTTAAAGTCCTGAAAGAGAGGAACTTTCAGCCATGAATACTATACCCATCAAAGCTATCCTTCAAATATGAAGGAGAAATAAAAACATTCACAGATACAGAAAAGATGAGGGAGTTTATCATCAGAAAACCCCCACTCCAGGAATTACTAAAGGGGGTTCTCCAATCATATACAAAGAACAACAAAAAAAATAAAGCCACAAGTAAAAGCTCCAAGAAGAACACAATAAAACCAAATTTAAACTGTGACAACAACAAAAAGAAAGGGGGGAGAGGATGGAGATTAACAGTAGCAAAGGACGAGGGAGTGTAAAAGTACTCACAAAATAGTGCGCTACAATGAACAGGGTAGGAACACTTTCCACTACTTGAAGGTAACCACCATTGAAAAAACCACCACAGAAGCACATGAGATAAAAAAGATAGCAACAGAGGAAAGATGTATGGAATACAACCAAATAAAAACAAAAGATAACAAAACAAAAGAGAAGGATCAAACAAGACACAAAACTAACAGAAAGCAATCTATAAAATGGCAATAGGGAACTCACAAGTGTCAATAATTACACTAAATGTAAATGGATTAAACTCACCAATAAAAAGACACAGAGGGGGCCCTGGCCGGTTGGCTCAGCGGCAAAGCGTCGGCCTAGCGTGTGGAGGACCCGGGTTCGATTCCCGGCCAGGGCACACAGGAGAGGCACCCATTTGCTTCTCCACCCCTCCGCCGCGCCTTCCTCTCTGTCTCTCTCTTCCCCTCCTGCAGCCAAGGCTCCATTGGAGCAAAGATGGCCCGGGCAGAGCGTTGCCCCATGGTGGGCGTGACAGGTGTATCCCAGTCGGGCGCATGCGGGAGTCTGTCTGACTGTCTCTTCCTGTTTCCAGCTTCAGAAAAATGCAAAAAAAAAAAAAAAAAGACACAGAGTAGCAGAATGGATTAAAAAAGAAAATCCAACTGTATGCTGCCTACAGGAAACTCATCTAAGTAACAAGGATAAAAATAAATTCAAAGTGAAAGGCTGGAAAACAATACTCCAAGCAAATAACATCCAAAAAAAGCAGGCGTAGCAATACTCATATCTGATAATGCTGACTACAAGATAGCAAAAGTACTCAGAGACAAAAATGACCATTTCAGCCCTGGCCGGTTGGCTCAGTGGTAGAGCGTCGGCCTAGCGTGCGGAGGACCCGGGTTCAATTCCCGGCCAGGGCACACAGGAGAAGCGCCCATTTGCTTCTCCACCCCTCCGCCGCGCTTTCCTCTCTGTCTCTCTCTTCCCCTCCCGCAGCCAAGGCTCCATTGGAGCAGAGATGGCCCGGGCGCTGGGGATGGCTCTGTGGCCTCTGCCTCAGGCGCTAGAGTGGCTCTGGTCGCAATATGGCGACGCCCAGGATGGGCAGAGCATCGCCCCCTGGTGGGCAGAGCATCGCCCCTGGTGGGCGTGCCGGGTGGATCCCGGTTGGGCGCATGTGGGAGTCTGTCTGACTGTCTTTCCCCGTTTCCAGCTTCAGAAAAATGAAAAAAAAAAAAAAAAAAAATGACCATTTCATAATGGCTAAGGGGACACTGAATCAAGAAGACATAACAATTCTTAATATATATGCACCAAACCAAGGAGCACCAAAATATATAAGACAGCTACTTATTGACCTTAAAACAATAACTGACAAAAATACAATCATACTTGGAGACCTCAATACACCACTGACGGCTCTAGATCGGTCATCCAAACAGAGAATCAACAAAGACATAGTGGCCTTAAACAAAACACTAGAGCACCTGGATATGATAGACATCTACAGGACATTTCATCCCAAAGTGACTGAGTATACATTTTTCTCCAGTGTACATGGATCATTCTCAAAAATTGACCATATGTTGGGCCACAAAAACAACATCAGCAAATTCAGAAAAATCGAAGTTGTACCAAGCATATTTTCTGATCATAAAGCCTTGAAACTAGAATTCAACTGCAAAAAGAAGGAAAAAAATCCCACAAAAATGTGGAAACTAAACAACATACTTTTAAAAAATGAATGGGTCAAAGAAGAAATAAGTGCAGAGATCAAAAGATATATACAGACTAATGAAAAAGACAATACGACATATCAGAATCTATGGGATGCAGCAAAAGCAGTGATAAGAGGGAAGTTCATATCACTTCAGGCATATATGAACAAACAAGAGAGAGCCCAAGTGAACCACTTAACTTCGCACCTTAAGGAACTAGAAAAAGAAGAACAAAGACAACCCAAAACCAGCTGAAGAAAGGAGATAATAAAAATCAGAGCAGAAATAAATGAAATAGAGAACAGAAAAACTATAGAAAAAATTAATAGAACAAGGAGCTGGTTCTTTGAAAAGATCAACAAAATTGACAAACCCTTGGCAAGACTTACCAAGGAAAAAAGGGAAAGAACTCATATAAACAAAATCCAAAATGAAAGAGGAGAAATCACCACGAACACTATAGATATACAAAGAATTATTGTAGAATACTATGAAAACCTTTATGCCACTAAATTCAACAACCTAGAAGAAATGGATAAATTCCTAGAAAAATACAACCTTCCTAGACTGAGTCAAGAAGAAGCAGAAAGCCTAAACAGACCAATTAGTAGAGAAGAAATAGAAAAAACCATTAAAAACCTCCCCAAAAATAAAAGTCCAGGCCCAGACGGCTATACCAGCGAATTTTATCAAACATTCAAAGAAGACTTGGTTCCTATTCTACTCAAAGTCTTCCAAAAAATTGAAGAAGAAGCAATACTTCCAAACACATTTTATGAGGCCAACATAACCCTCATACCAAAACCAGGCAAGGATGGCACAAAAAAAAGAAAACTACAGACCAATATCTCTAATGAATACAGATGCTAAAATACTAAACAAAATACTAGCAAATCGAATACAACAACATATTAAAAATTTAATACATCATGATCAAGTGGGATTCATCCCAGAATCTCAAGGATGGTTTAACATACGTAAAACGATTAACATAATACACCATATCAACAAAACAAAGAACAAAAACCACATGATCTTATCAATAGACGCAGAAAAGGCTTTCGATAAAATACAGCACAATTTTATGTTTAAGAAGGAAAATATCTCAACATGATAAAGGCCATATATGATAAACAATCAGCTAACATCATATTAAATGGCACAAAACTGAAGGCTTTCCCCCTTAAATCAGGAACAAGACATGGTTGTCCACTCTCTCCACTCTTATTTAATGTGGTACTAGAGGTTCTAGCCAAAGCAATCAGAAAAGACAAAGAAATAAAAGGCATCCATATCGGAAAAGAAGAAGTAAAGATATCCCTTTTTTGCAGATGATATGATCCTATACATCGAAAACCCCAAAGAATCCACAAAAAGACTACTAGAAACAATAAGCCAATACAGTAAGGTCGCAGGATACAAAATTAACATACAGAAGTCAATAGCCTTTCTATATGCCAATAATGAAACAACTGAGAACGAACTCAAAAGAATAATCCCCTTCACAATTGCAACAAAAAAAATAAAATACTTAGGAATAAACATAACAAAGAATGTAAAGGACTTATATAATGAAAACTATAAACCATTGTTAAGAGAAATCGAAAAAGATATAATGAGATGGAAGAATATTCCTTGTTCTTGGTTAAGAAGAATAAATATAATCAAGATGGCCATATTACCCAAAGCAATATACAAATTTAATGCAATTCCCATCAAAATTCCAATGACATTTTTTAAAGAAATAGAGCAAAAAATCATCAGATTTATATGGAACTATAAAAAACCCCGAATAGCCAAAGCAATCCTAAAGAAAAAGAATGAAGCTGGGGGCATTACAATACCTGACTTCAAACTATATTATAGGGCCACGACAATCATAACAGCATGGTATTGGCAGAAAAGTAGACACTCAGACCAATGGAACAGAATAGAAAACCCAGAAATAAAACCACATATATATAGTCAAATAATTTTTGATAAAGGGGCCAAGAGCATACAATGGAGAAAAGAAAGCCTCTTCAATAAATGGTGCTGGGAAAACTGGAAAGCCACATGCAAAAGAATGAAACTGGACTACAGTTTGTCCCCCTGTACTAAAATCAACTCAAAATGGATCAAAGATCTAAACATAAGACCTGAAACAATAAAGAACATAGAAGAAGACATAGGTACTCAACTCATGGACCTTGGTTTTAAAGAGCATTTTATGAATTTGACTCCAAAGGCAAGAGAAGTGAAGGCAAAAATTAATGAATGGGACTACATCAGACTAAGAAGTTTTTGCTCAGCAAGAGAAACTGATAACAAAATAAACAGAAAGCCAACTAAATGGGAAATGATATTTTCAAACAACAGCTCAGATAAGGGCCTAATATCCAAAATATACGAAGAACTCATAAAACTCAACAACAAACAAACAAACAATCCAATAAAAAAATGGGAAGAGGACATGAACAGACACTTCTCCCAGGAGGAAGTACAAATGGCCAACAGATATATGAAAAGATGCTCATCTTCTTTAGTTATTAGAGAAATGCAAATCAAAACTGCAATGAGATACCACCTCACACCTGTTAGATTAGCTATTATTAACAAGACAGGTAATAGCAAATGTTGGAGAGGCTGTGGAGAAAAAAGAACCCTTATCCACTGTTGGTGGGAATGTAAAGTAGTACAACCATTATGGAAGAAAGTATGGTGGTTCCTCAAAAAACTGAAAATAGAACTACCTTATGACCCAGCAATCCCTCTACTGGGTATATACCCCCAAAACTCAGAAACATTGATACGTAAAGACACATGCAGCCCCATGTTCATTGCAGCATTGTTCACAGTGGCCGGGACATGGAAACAACCAAAAAACCCGTCAATAGATGGCTGGATAAAGAAGATGTGGCACATATACTCCATGGAATACTACTCAGCCATAAGAAATGATGACATCGGATCATTTACAGCAAAATGGTGGGATCTTGATAACATTATACAAAGTGAAATAAGTAAATCAGAAAGAAACAGGAACTGCATTATTCCATACGTAGGTGGGACATAAAAGTGAAACTAAGAGACATTGATAAGAGTGTGGTGGTTACAGGGGGGAGGGGGGAAAGGGAGAGGGAAAGGGGGAGGGGGAGGGGCACAAAGAAAACTCGATAGAAGGTGACAGAGGACAATCTGACTTTGGGTGATGGGTATGCAACATAATTGAAAGACAAGATAACCTGGACTTGTTATCTTTGAATATATGTATCCTGATTTATTGATGTCGCCCCATTAAAAAAATAAAAAATAAAAAAAAGGAAAAGCTTGTATAAAATTCATCCTGTAATATGTCTCCATAATAAAAATGCTACATTTCCAAATATTTAAATTTTTTAAAAAATTTCTGGGATCATAAGGCTCTAAAGTATTAAAAATGTCCTCTGCAATTATTAATCAATTTTTATAAGTATATGATTGACTAATATAACATGTATTTTATACATTTTGATAAATCCTAATTAAATACAAAAATAAAATTTCATTGAATGCCCCTATTAATGGGATGGATGGTGCTGTTTTATTTATTTGTTTTTATAAGTCATTCATATATTCATTAAAGAATATTACTGCTAAAATGAGGCTGATTTCCACATCAATGCTATTGCTATTTTTCATTGTGATAGTTGTAAATTCTGGGAAGTCTTGTTCATATAGATGGGAGTGGAATAGGGTTGCCAGATGTAATTGCCCTTCCCCCTACCCCAAATACAGAACACCCCACTCAATTTCTTTTTTTTTTTTAAGTGTGAGAGAGAGAGGGACAGACAAGGACAGACAGACAGAAAGGGAAAGAGATGAGAAACATCAAGTTTTCGTCATGGCACCTTAGTTGTTTGTTGATTGCCCTCTCATATGTGCCTTGACCAGGGGGCTCCAACTGAGCCAGCGATTCCTTTCTCAAGCCAGCAACCTTTGGCATCAAGCCAGTGACCATGGGGTCATGTTCATGACCCCACGTTTAAGCCGACAACCTCGGGGCCTTGAACCTGGGACCCCAGCGTCCCAGGCCGAAGCTCTATTCACTGTGCCACCACCTGCTCAGGTACCCCACTCAATTTCAATGTCAGATAAAAAAACTTATTTTAGTTATTATATTACAAACATTGCATGGGACATACTTATAATAAATCATTTGTTTTTTTAATCTGTAATTCAAATTTAACTGGGCAATCCTAGAAGGACTTTTTATCATAGCAGTGTTATTCAGTTCTGTGAACTCTGAGTTATAGGCTAAAAATCACAGATGGTCAATAAAATTTATTTTAAAAAAGATTTTAAATAACCTGTCAGTTGGTAACTTGATTATGCCCTCCTCAAATTACTTTAAAAGTGAAAATTGGAGCCACCTAATATGTAAAAAAAGGCTTGTTGCTGATTTATTAGAGTCACTCACTTTAACACTTACATCAATATTTTGAATTGTCTCTTTGTTTTTGCTCCCTACGGAAGACATTCTGCTCAGAAACTGGATGGGAGAGAAGTGTGCCTTTCTTTGGCAAAGTAAAGTGATGATTGTGACCAGGGAAATTAACCACAGGTTTTGGGTCCTTATGGAAGCTGAGAATCTGGACATGTTTTTAAATCATTCACACCCTCTCAAAGACACCCAACTGGAAGTTTCCATGTCTTAATGCATTTGGGGCACTATAATGAAGTCTCTTAGAAACAGCAAAACATTTCTTCCTCACAGTTCTGAAGTCCAAGATCCAAGCACCAGCACATGCAGCGTCTGGTGAGACCCTGCTTCCTGGTTCATAGACAGCTGTCTTCTCACTATAACCTCACATGGCAGAAGGGGCAAGGGAGCTCTCTGAAGGCTCTTTTAAAAGGACACTGATCTCATTCATTAGGGCTCTGCTCTCATGACCTAATTGCCTCCCCAAAACCATTATTTTGGGGATTAGGAGTTCAACATATGACTTTGGAGGGAGCAACAGTCTATAACTCCTTTGTTTCAAGACAAGGGTTGTGAAGGACAAGAACCAGGGCAGCTCCAGGGGTCTGGCAGGATGAACTAGAGCACAGGTTTTTGGGAGGATGGTGCCAGGTTCTTGGCTCAAGAACCACATTTTAGCCCAACCAGGTAGTGGCGCAGTAGACAGAGCAATGGACTGGGATGCAGAGGACTTAGGTTCGAAACTCCAAGGTTGCTGGCTTGAGCGTGAGGTCATAGACCTGACCGCATGGTCGCTGGCTTGAGCCCAATATCTCTGACTTGAGCAAGGGGGTCACTCGCTCTGCTGTAGCACCCCGGTCAAGGCATATATGAGAAAGCAATCAATGAACAACTAAAGAGACTAAGGAACCGCAACAAAGAATTGATGCTTCTCATATCTTTCTCTTCCTGTTTGTCCCTATCTGTCCCTTTCTCTGTCCTTCTCTCTGTCTCTGTCACAAAAAATAAATAAATAAATAAATAAAAATAAAAGAACCACATTTTAGGGTGGCAAAGTCCAGCTGGTGGGGTTTGGGTTCCATACCCACTGTGGTCAGGAGAGAGGGTTACTAACAAACTAAAATAATTTTTCTTGTCTCACATGCCCCCCCTTTTCACTCATGGCTAATCTTGTTGGATAAGACGTAAAATTAAAAGGGCAAACAGTTTGCCTGAGCGGGGGGTCTATTCATCCAGCTCTGAAGTATAAGGCACTTTACTCTGAACTGGTGTGTGTGTTACTCCAATGGAGTGAACGTTTGTGCTCCCTCAAAATTCATACATTGAACCCCCAAGGGTGTATTTAGAGATGGGATCTATGGGGAGGAGAAAGCTTTCCTTTACTTTCAACATTCTTTTGGCTGTTGTAATACTCAAATAGATATGAGGCAGATTAGCAAGAGAAAATAACCAAATTTAATCACATACAGATGTATAGAAACCCTACATACATGAGAGGTTCAAAAACAGAAAGGGAAAATGAGGTCTATATGATACTCTGAGGGGAGGAAGGTCATTGCAGGACAATAAGGAGAGCAGATGTTTAGTCATTGGTAGTTTGCCCTTCCCTATAGATAGGTCAAATAAAGGCTATCGTCAATAATCTCTTATTATGGGCAAGACCCTTAATTCAAATTCTTCTAGATAATTAAGGTGGTGTAGGAGTTTCTCTTGAGCCCACAAAGTGTTAGTTGCCTTTAGCACAAAAAAATTCACATACTGGAGACACATCTTGGAATGACTCATTCTGAACCTCTACTGTCCTCTTAGGAAGGAATTAAGGTTTAAATGAGGTCATAAAGGTGGGTCCCTGATCAGATAGAATTAGTGTCCTTGTGAGAGAGACTCCAGAGGCCACTGTATGTGTATGTGTGTGTGAGCGTGTGCACCTAGGAAAGGCCATGTGAGGATACAGAAAGAGGGCGGTCATCTGTAAGTCAGGAAAAGAGCTTTGAATAGGAACCAAATCAACCAGCACTTTGATCTTGGACTTTCAATCTCCAGACTGAAAAATAAATTCAGTCTGTGGAATTTTGTTATGGCAGTCCAAGCAGACTAATACAGTTGCCCAAAAGAAGGAAGAATAGCTAAAATGCACCAGATGAACTAAAAAACATTAAGGTTCAAGTGTATGTAAATGTTAGAGCCTGTCATAGTCAGCCTTAGAGGAAGAGAACCTAGAAATGTCCTTGTGGGTTTTATTGTTGTTATTGCTGAGATCCTTAGTGATAAAAGGAACTTAAAAGAGGTTCAGTGACCACTGACCGCATGGCCTGGCTCAGCTGGCGCAGTGTGCACCCTGTCCAAGGTTGCTATGACGAATGATGGGGCAGGCGCTCTCTGTGGTAAGCTCTGACCCTGGCGTTTTTGGCTCTCAGGGAAAACAAATCCAGAACCATTCAGATTAAGCCTTAATGTCCCTTTCAGCAGAAATCAGTTGGAGTGACTGAACTAGATCTTCACGTTTCTTGCCCCCATCCTTGTTGCTTTTTTACTTTTCCAATCCCATGCCTCTCACACCAGTCCCTGCCTGCCACACAGCAATCTCTTATGATGGTGCTTTCATATTTCCAATGATTGCTTTTTTTAAGTCACAGATTTACTTAGTTATTTAGATCTTACAATTTAAGACTTCAGAAATAGGAACATAGCTTTTTACAAGAATCTTGGTAAAAAATAGCAGAGGGAAAGTACTATTTGATAGCAAACATTATTTTCCAGTTTCTTTTTGTATATTTATTGGATTAACTGAATTAACAAATTCCACAAACAACCTGTATAACTTTGACACCATGAAAGTTCCTAAATGGGGAATAACCATTGTATTTACGAATCTGTGTTAACTACAAATTCTTTGAGCTCATTTCCACAAAGTAGCCTTGAAGTTAGCTCTTTTTTTTCACATTAGTGAATAATGTTTTGTTTTTTAAAATTGAGATATAATTGGGCCCTGGCCAGTGGCTCAGTGGTAAAGCGTCGGCCTGGCATGTGGATGTCCCAGGTTCAATTCCCAGTCAGGGCACACAGAGAAGCGCCCATCTGCTCCTCTACTCCTCCCCCTCTCACTTCTCTCTCTTTTTCTCTCTCTCTCTTCTCCTCCTCTTCTGCAGCCATGGCTTGATTAGAGCAAATTGGCCCTGGGCACTGAGCATGGCTCCATGGCCTCTGCTTCAGAAGCTAATAAATGGCTCCAGTTACAACAAAGCAAGGGCCCCAGATGGACAGAGCATTGCCCCCTAGAGGGCTTGCTGGGTGGATCCTGGTCGGTCAGGGCACGTATGGGAGTCTGTCTCTGCCTCCCCTCCTCTCACTAAATTAAAAAAAAAAGGAGAGATATAATTGACATATAACATTATATTAGTTTCAGGTGTACAACCTAAGGATTTTATTTTTAGATTTTATTTATTCATTTTTATAGAGAAAAGAGAGAGAGAGAGAGAGAGAGAGAGAGAGAGAAAGGGGGGAGGAGCAGGAAGCATCAACTCCCATATGTGCCTTGACCAGGCAAGCCCAGGAATTTGAACCTGCGACCTCAGCATTCCAGGTTGACGCTTTATCTACTGTGCCACCACAGGTCAGGCCAGGATATATATATTTTTTTAACTGAGAGGAGGGAGATAGACAAACTTCCGTACGCGCGCCGATGGGAACCCACCTGGCAATCCCCTCTGAGACTGATGCTTGAATCAGCTGAGCTATCCTTAGTGCCTGGGGTCGACAATCGAACCAGTTGAGCCACTGGCTTTGAGAGGGGAAGACAGGAAGAAGGAGGAGAGGGAGGTAAAGAGAAGCAGGTGGTTGCTTCTCATGTGTGTCCTGACCAGGAATCGAACCTGGGACTTTTGCATGCCAGGCTGGCATTCTATCCACTTAGCCAACTGGCCAGGACCAACAAAAAGATTTGATATATATATAGATTGCAAAATAATCACCACAGTTAAGTCTAGTTAACACCCATAACTGCAATGTCACATTTTTTTTCTTTTGATGGGAATTTGTAAGATCTATTCTCTTAGTAACTTTCAAATATGCAAAACAGTATCATGAACTATAGCCATTAGAGTTAAGCTCTTTTTTTTTCTTTTCATTTTTCCGAAGCTGGAAACGGGGAGGCAGTCAGACAGACTCCCGCATGCGCCCGACCGGGATCCACCCGGCATGCCCACCAGGGGGCGGTGCTTTGCCCCTCTGGGGCATCGCTCTGTTGCGTCCAGAGCCATTCCAGCGCCTGAGGCAGAGGCCACAGAGCCATCCCCAGCGCCTGGGCCATCTTTGCTCCAATGGAGCCTCGCTGCGGGAGGGGAAGAGAGAGACAGAGAGGAAGGAGAGGGGGAGGGGTGGAGAAGCAAATGGGCGCCTCTCCTGTGTGCCCTGGCCGGGAATTGAACCCGGGACTCCTGCACGCCAGGCCGACGCTCTACCATTGAGCCAACCGGCCAGGGCCTAGAGTTAAGCTCTTAATCTTCATTTTTTCCAGCAAGTAGAGCGATTGTGTTTAACATGCTTCAAGATTTTCCTCTCCTAGAAAATGGTTGTCGCAGCTATAATGATAATGATGATGATGGTGATAATTAACATTCTTAAGTACTTACTATGTGCAAGGCATGTGCTAACTGCTTTACATTATATCACTTAAATCTCACTAAATGTTATGGGGTAGTTATGATTATGTTTATTTTGCAGTAGAAGAGTCTAAAATTAGATGAATTTGAATACTTGCCCAAAGTCATGCATAGCTGAAGTAAGACTTGAACCTGGGTCTGACTCTAAGTCTGTGCTATTAATATTAACCACCTGCTATATTTTGTTACTAATGATTAAAAGTAGTCAGCTTGCCTGACCTGTGGTGGTGCAGTGGATAAAGCGTTGACCTAGAATGCTGAGGTCGCTGGTTCAAAACCCTGGGCTTGCCTGGTCAAGGCACATACGGGAGTTGATGCTTCCTGCTCCTCCCCCCTTTCTCTTTCTCTCTCTCTCTCACTTTCTCTCTCTCCTGTCTCTCTAAAAATGAATAAATAGAATCTTTAAAAAAAAAAGAAAATCAGCTTATTGGGATCTATTAAAACAAATGATAAGCCTTTTAAAAAATGTTTATTTATTGATTTTAGAGAGAGAGGAAGGAAGAGAGATAGATAGATAGAGAGAGAGAGACAGGAACATCAATCTGTTACTGTATGTGCCCGGACCAGGGATCGAACCGGCAACTTTTGTGCTTCGGGACGATGTTCTAACCAACTGAGCTATCTGGCCAGGGCTGATAGCCTTTTATAAAGAAGTAAGCAGCTGTTTGTTTCAGTCAATCTTGCATCTGGCCGCCTCATCTGTCTACTTCTTTGGGGGACTGCCACTTCCTTGCTGCAGATGATGTGATTCTGGTAGGACTGCCTGGCACAGTGCTTCACCCCTCCCCCAACGGGTGTGTGCTCAGTCCTGACCTATCATGGTTTACCATGACCTGGGCTATAGGGATTGGTCCAAGATGTAGGTATGTGATCCGAGCAGGGCCAATTAGAGCTTTCCTATGGGATCTAACCCACAGTAACTGGAAGAAAGAGGCTCACACTTTCTGGTTGATTATAAGTCATAATGATATAGCCCTGAGACTGCTGGCTATTTCCTGCTTAGAGGAAGCCTGTCTGCACTGGGGGAGAAGACCAAACCTCAGAAGGAAAGTAGAGTTAAGAGCAGCAAGCTCAGGTTCTCCTGAAGACATGGTTTGAGCTCCTGACTTCAGCCATCTCTGAAGACAGTGCCACCTGTAGACACCCAGTTATGTGAGCCAATAAAACTCTCTTTAATTTTGTTTGGGTTCTTTAACTTGTTAAAAAATTTCTTGACTGATTTTAGAAAGACAGAGAAAAGAAGGGGTTGGGGCGGGGAGAGAGAAACATTCATTTGTCATTCCACTTAGTTGTGCATTCATTGGTTGCTTCCCATATGTGCTCTGACCATGAATCGAATCTAACCTTGGCACTTTGGGATGATGCTCTCTAACCAACTGAGCTACCCTGCAGGGCATGGATTGCTTTCACTTTTAACTAAAAGAGTTCTGATTAACATGCTGCACTAGTTTTCTATCGCTGCTGTAACAAATCACCACAAACTTAGTGGCTTAATTAGAGCAATACAAATCTTACAGTTTTGCGGGTCAGAAGTCTGAAATGGGTCATAGAGGCAAAAGTCAAGGCATCGGCAGAGCTGAGTTCCTCCTAGAGGCTCTGGGAAGGGATTTGTTTCCCTGCCCTTTCGGCAGGTAGAGAGGGCACCTCATTGTGGGTCACTTCAATCTCTCCTCATATAACTTCTCTCTGACTCTGACCTGCCTGCCTCCCTCTTATAAAGATCTTTGTGACGATGCTGGACCCACCCAGCTATCCCAGGATAACCCCCCATAGCAAGATCTTGAATTCAATTATACTTGCAAAGTCACTTTTGCCACAAAGGTAACAGCCAGAGTCTGAAGATTAGGACAAAGATATCTTTGCAGGCTCGTTATTCTGGTTTCATCCTCAAGGAGAAGAATCCTGATTGACCACTGGGAAGGTCACTTTCAATTGCAAAGCAGTCTCCTTCTTTTTAGTGGCCCCAACAGAGTTCAGGATCAGGTTCTTCAGCGCTCACGTTGGCAGTCCGAGCACTCCTGGAGTCCGGTCCTTCCCTGCGTCTCCGCAGACTCCGCAGACTCCACACGGGTCCGATGGGCCCCAGCGCTCGCAACACTGCAGGTGACTGCCATCCATGTGCAGCTCACGGGGGAAGGGTCAGACACAGTTCATTTGTTGCTATTTCCACTTCCTCAGTGGATTTGAGGTCTTCGCCTCATAAAATTATAATATTAGGCCTGATTATAAAATAATAATCATAATAAATTGTGTCACAAAAAATAGACCTAGTGACCATGTTAGCTGGTCAAAGACATGCATTTTAGCATGACACCCCTGATTCTTAAATGTAAATAAAGGATCTTTTTCTTACAATGAAGAAAAAGAAAGCAAAAAAGTAACTAGAGGAGAGAAAAAGACGATCAGAAATAGAATTAAAGTCGAGGGAACTCATGGGCTAGCAGGCTCTGCAAATAAGCTGGTTGTATAACTCCAGACGGAACAGCGCCCAGATGCGGGTGGGCGGGCGGGCGGGCGGGCAGCAGAGCCACCTCTCACCAATGACGCTGTGGCGGAGAGGGGCCCAGTTCGGCTGCCCTGTGGCCTCAGGCCGCGGCAGCTCAGGCAGAGGCTGCGGTGCCTTTGGTTGTTCTCAGGCTTGAGAGCATGCTTTTAATTTCTCTATTTTAAGATCTAGAAAGTAACGACAGGAACAAATCAGTGACTTTTAAAACCTATGTTGTCCACTGGGTTATCAATTTCCAGGCACCCGCTAGGGCTGTTAGAGGCACTTTTGCTGATGATCCTCAAGCTGGGCTCCCGGGTTAGGGCTCACTCTGGGCCGGACGGGGCCGACGGAGGGGCGGCCTGCCCGCGGAGGAAGGGGACCTGGCCGTCTGCCTTCCGACAGGGCGCTGCAGGAGGTTTGAAGCCCGGGTTCAAGAGAGCAGATGGACGGCAAGCTCTGACTCCTGCAGTCAGGGCAGGTGGCCCCGCTGGCAGGGACGAAGGAGTCTGGGAAGTGCCTGGTACCAGGCCTCTGTAAGGAGGGGCCTCTGCAAGTCTGTCCAGAGCAGGTTCAGGAGAGTTCGACCCCTCGGCCCTCCTTCCATGGCCTGTGCAGCTCCTCACCTGGGATGGCATCGTCCCTGTCCTCACAGGCTGCAGGTAAAACCACGGGCCCCGCCTTGTTCACGCCAGCAACAGCCTCTGAGGGGCGGTGTCAGGTTGGGAAACTGAGGGTCAGCGAAGTAAAGAGACATCTTCAGGAATTTAGAACACCAAGGCATGGACTTTAAAATGAGATGAGTAGTTTCAATAAAAATAACTTTAAAAATATATTTATTTAACCAAGGAGCAATTATTGAGGGCTAGCTCCCATGGTTGGTGTGGGATGCAGCTGTGTGTGAGGAAGAGGAGCATCTTGCCTGGTGGACTCCCAGCCCACCAGGGGACTCCACAGCCCCGGTCACCTGCGAGTTTGCCAGTGCTGAGGTCATAGAGGTGATTCCCAGCGACCCAACCCTGATAATTCTAGGCGTCTGAGCAGCAGCAAAATTTCAACTGACAGTTAAAACAAGCTGTTTCCTGAAGATGGGAATTCCTTTTTCCTTCCTCGTCTTTTCCCAGCAGTGAGGTCTCTGCGTCCAGTGCAGGAGCTACGGTCAAGGGGGTGGTATCTTAGTGATGGGGCTGATTCTGCGCGGGGCAGTGTGGGAAGCTAAGGGCACTCCCAAGCCAAGCCTGCAGCCATTGCATGGCGTCCTGAGGACCCTGCCTTCTGCTGTTCTGTGTTAGGGTACCCTGCCTAAAGCGCCTCCAGCATTTCAGAAGTCTGGAGAACCTCTACAGAATAATCCCTCTCCACCGTTTGCTGATGGACTTATGCATTGTTGCTGCCAGGGCCCTAGTTCTTTAATGGGTCCTTTGTTGCTGTGGTAACCACTTCTTCGGCATGATTCATCTCTTCCACTTGACAGCCTGTGGGCCTGTTGAGTACAAGGCACTACCTGGCTCCATGGGAGGAATCACAGAATCATACACTTACAAAGTGGAAGAGATCGTCTCATTCTTACAGAGCACAGAGGTAGCATGACTAACCCAGATCACTCGAGCAGTTTGAAATTATTTGTGGATAGTAAACTAGCAAACTAGAATCATGGATCAGAGGTGGGCTCTGATGCTGACAGCTGGATTCACATCTAGGCTCCACCCCTAAAATCTGAATGGCTCTGAGTAAGCCAATTAACCCCTTGAGTCTTTCTTCATCTATAGTCAAGAGATAGCTATCATTATGTATCATACATCTATATATAATAGTACATTTCTATCAATTGTTGGGAGAATAAGTGAGAAAAACACAATAGGCATTCAAGCACCATTAGCTGGTGTCATCATCATCATGGTTATTATTCTCTCCTGACTCTCCCCTGACATGCTTGGTGCCCCCCTCTGAAAGGCCTGTTCTGCTCTTTCGTGGCACCACACCTTTTCTCCCACCTCCCCTCCCGGTGAATCCCATCACCTTGAGAACTGTGGTTTCTGCTAAAATGTATATGGACATTTTTTGTGATACTTAGATTTCAGCCTTACATTCTGCATAATCAAGGAGAGCATGTCTCCTCTCGGCCCTCCTGAGGACTCCCTTGGCAGCAGCATTACCTTGTGTCTATTTCCCTCTTCCTTAGCAATGAGCACAGTGTCTTGCACAGACTGGCCTTGGAAAAATGTTTGTTGAAAGAATAAGTGAATGAATAGATTCTTTTTAAGAACCCTAACAGGCCTGACCTGCGGTGGCGCAGTGGGTAAAAGTGTTGACCTGGAATACTGAGGTCGCTGGTTCGAAACCCCGGGCTTTCCTGGTCAAGGCACATATGGGAGTTGATGCTTTCTGCTCCTCCCTCCCTTCTCTCATTCTGTCTCCTCTCTCTAAAAAAAAAAAAAAAAAAAAGAATAAATAAAATCTAAAAAAAAAAAAAAGGCCTTGGCCAGTTCGCTCAGTGGTAGAGCATCGGCCTGGCGTGCAGAAGTCCCGGGTTCGATTCCCGGCCAGGGCACACAGGAGAAGCGCCCATCTGCTTCTCCACCCCTCCCCCTCTCCTTCCTCTCTGTCTCTCTCTTCCCCTCCTACAGCCGAGGCTCCATTGGAGCAGAGATGGCCCCGGCGCTGGGGACGGCTCTGTGGCCTCTGCCTCCGGGGCTAGAGTGGCTCTGGTCGAGGCATAGCAACACCCCCGGATGGGCGGAGCATCGCCCCCTGGTGGGCGGAGCATTGCCCCCTGGTGGGCGTGCCGGGTGGATCCCGGTCGGCCGCATGCGGGAGTCTGTCTGACTGTCTCTCCCCGTTTCCAGCTTCAGAAAAATACAAAAAAACGCCTGACCTGTGGTGGCGCAGTGGATAAAGCGTCGACCTGGAATGCTGAGGTCACCAGTTCAAAACCCTGGGCTTGCCTGGTCAAGGCACATATGGGAGTTGATGCTTCCTGCTCCTCCCCCCTTTCTCTCTCTCTCTATCTCTCTCTCTCTTCCTCCTCTAAAATGAATAAATTAAAAAATAAATAAATAAAAAAGAAAAATACAAAAATAAATAAATAAATAAAAGTAAAAAATAAAAACCCTAACAGTTTTTCAGGAACATTAATTCTAAGGAGGTTTTAAAGTGTCCCCTTTCAGTGGCCACTTGATGAGACACAAGAAAATGGGACAGTGCCCTCCCCTGCCTTTGCCTCCCCCAACTGACAGCAGTCCACCCTTACTGGCAGTGATCAAGGACAAGAGACTGCAAACTGCAGAACCACAGGGCCTGCCCAGATCTCTGGAGAGACCATGGATCCATCTTGCAAAAAAAGAGTTCCAAGGTGGTCAGTGGACAGGGGCTGCACCCCTTCAATTCCAGAAACAAAGCCTAAGAATGCCAAGTAAAGAGGGCTTACTCAAGAAAGATTAAAATGTTATGTTTTAATGTTACTTAAAAGTCAATTATGTTAATTACCTCACCATTTTGCCTCAGGGATAACTTTCTAATTACTTAAGGAGAAAGTGGCATGAAAATAATTTCCCTTAAAAGTGAAGACTCTTGCCTGACCTGTGGTAGCACAGTGGATAAAGCACTGACCTGGAATGCTGAGGTTGCTGGTTCAAAACTCTGGGCTTGCCTGGTCAAGGAACATAGGGGAATGGATGCTTCCTGCTCTTCCCACTCTTGTCTTTCTCTCTTTCCCCCCTCTAAAATGAATAAATAAATTTAAAAATCTTTAAAAAAAAAGTGAAGACTTTTTGAGGGCCCTGGCTGCTTGGTTCAGTGGTAGAGTGTTGGTGTGGTGTGTAGATGTCCTGGGTTCAATTCTTAGTCAGGGCACACAGGAGATGTGATCATCTGCTTCTCCACTCGCCCCCCGCCCCGCCCGTCTCTCTCTCTCTCTTCCCCTCCCACAGCCATGGCTTGATTGGTTCAAGTGCATTGGCCCCAGGTGCTGAATATGGCTCCATGGAGCCTCACCTCAGGTGTTAAAAATAGCTCAGTTGCGTCTTCCAAAAAATTGAAGAAGAAGCAATACTTCCAAACACATTTTATGAGGCCAATATAACCCTCATACCAAAACCAGGCAAGGATGACACAAAAAAAGAAAACTACAGACCAATATCTCTAATGAATACAGATGCTAAAATACTAAACAAAATACTAGCAAATCGAATACAACAATATATTAAAAAAATAATACATCATGATCAAGTGGAATTCATCCCAGAATCTCAAGGATGGCTCAACATACGTAAAACGGTTAACGTAATACACCATATCAACAAAACAAAGAACAAAAACCACATGATCTTATCAATAGATGCAGAAAAGGCTTTCGATAAAATACAACACAATTTTATGTTTAAGACTCTCAACAAAATGGGTATAGAAGGAAAATATCTCAACATGATAAAGGCCATATATGATAAACCATCAGCTAACATCATATTAAATGGCACAAAACTGAAGGCTTTCCCCCTTAAATCAGGAACAAGACAGGGTTGTCCACTCTCTCCACTCTTATTTAATGCGGTACTAGAGGTTCTAGCCACAGCAATCAGACAAGACAAAGAAATAAAAGGCATCCATATTGGAAAAGAAGAAGTAAAGGTATCACTTTTTGCAGATGATATGATCCTATACATCGAAAACCCTAAAGAATCCACAAAAAGACTTCTAGAAACAATAATCCAATACAGTAAGGTCACAGGATACAAAATTAACGTACAGAAGTCAATAGCCTTTCTATATGCCAACAATGAAACATTTGAGAACGAACTCAAAAGAATAATCCCCTTCATGATTACAACAACAACAACAAAAATACTTAGGAATAAACATAACAAAGAATGTAAAGGACTTATATAATGAAAACTATAAACCATTGTTAAGGGAAATCGAAAAAGATATAATGAGATGGAAGAATATTCCTTGTTCTTGGTTAAGAAGAATAAATGTAATCAAGATGGCCATATTACCCAAAGCAATATACAAATTTAATATAATTCCTATCAAAATTCCAATGACATTTTTTAAAGAAATGGAGCAAAAATTTATCAGATTTATATGGAACTATAAAAAACCCCGAATAGCCAAAGCAATCCTAAAGAAAAAGAATGAAGCTGGGGGCATTACAATACCTGACTTCAAACTATATTATAGGACCACGACAATCAAAACAGCATGGTATTGGCAGAAAAATAGACACTCAGACCAATGGAACAGAATAGAAAACCCAGAAATAAAACCACATATATATAGTCAAATAATTTTTGATAAAGGGGCCAACAACACACAATGGAGAAAAGAAAGCCTCTTCAATAAATGGTGCTGGGAAAACTGGAAAGCCACATGCAAAAGAATGAAACTGGACTACAGTTTGTCCCCCTGTACTAAAATCAACTCAAAATGGATCAGAGATCTAAACATAAGACCTGAAACAATAAAGAACATAGAAGAAGACATAGGTACTCAACTCATGGACCTGGGTTTTAAAGAGCATTTTATGAATTTGACTCCAAAGGCAAGAGAAGTGAAGGCAAAAATTAATGAATGGGACTACATCAGACTAAGAAGTTTTTGCTTAGCAAGAGAAACTGATAACAAAATAAACAGAAAGCCAACTAAACGGGAAATGATATTTTCAAACAACAGCTCAGATAAGGGCCTAATATCCAAAATATACAAAGAACTCATAAACTTCAACAACAAACAAACAAACAATCCAATAAAAAAATGGGAAGAGGACATGAACAGACACTTCTCCCAGGAAGAAATACAAATGGCCAACAGATATATGAAAAGATGCTCATCTTCTTTAGTTATTAGAGAAATGCAAATCAAAACTGCAATGAGATACCACCTCACACCTGTTAGATTAGCTATTATTAACAAGACAGGTAATAGCAAATGTTGGAGAGGCTGTGGAGAAAAAGGAACCCTCATCCACTGTTGGTAGGAATGTAAAGTAGTACAACCATTATGGAAGAAAGTATGGTGGTTCCTCAAAAAACTGCAAATAGAACTACCTTATGACCCAGCAATCCCTCTACTGGGTATATACCCCAAAACTCAGAAACATTGATACGTAAAGACACATGCAGCCCCATGTTCATTGCATTGTTCACAGTGGCCGGGACATGGAAACAACCAAAAAGCCCGTCAATAGATGACTGGATAAAGAAGATGTGGCACATATACACTATGGAATACTACTCAGCCATAAGAAATGATGACATCGAATCATTTACAGCAAAATGGTGGGATCTTGATAACATTATATGAAGTGAAATAAGTAAATCAGAAAAAAACAGGAACTGCATTATTCCATACCTAGGTGGGACATAAAAGTGAGACTAAGAAACATTGATAAGAGTGTGGTGGTTACGGGGGGAGGGGGGAGAGGGAGAGGGAAAGGGGGAGGGGGAGAGGCACAAAGAAAACTCGATAGAAGGTGACAGAGGACAATCTGACTTTGGGTGATGGGAATGCAACATAATTGAACGACAAGATAACCTGGATATGTTATCTTTGAATATATGTATCCTGATTTATTGATGTCGCTCCATTAAAAAAATAAAATTAAAAAAAAATAGCTCAGTTGCAAGCATGGCCCCAGATAAGCAGAGCATTGGCCCCAGACGGGGGTTGCTGGGTGGATCCCAGTTGGGGCGCATATGGGAGTCTGTCTTTCTATCTCCCCTCCTCTAACTTGGGAGGGGGGAAAGTGAAGACTCTTTAAAGAATTAAATGGGAAACACCACACTTTATGATGCGATAAGACATATTGTAGTCTATTTTTTTAGATGTTGTTATGGACTGAACTGTGTCTTCCCAGTTTTCATACATTGAAGTCTTGGTGGCACTTAGTACCTCAGAATGTGACTATGTTTGGAGATAGGGCCTTTAAAGAGGTAAGTTAAAATGAGGTCATTAGAATGAGCCCTGATGGAATCTGACTGGTGTTCTCATAAGAAAAGGAAGTCTGGGCAGATATGTGCAGAGGACACCTGATGAAGATAACTGTTTACCAACCTAGGAGAGAGGCCTCAGAAGAAACCAACCCTACTGACACCTGAGCTCAGAATTCCAGCCTCTAGAACTGGGAGAAAATACATTTCTGTAGTGTAAGCCATGCAATCTGTGCTACTTTGTTAAGAAATATCTGTTAAAAAACTGATGCAGATATTGATATTCTGACCAACACATTTTTATCCTCCTATGGCTGTGTTCTTTTCAGTATTTTAGCAGAGAAGTGTTGCTGTGCCAATCTTCTTTTTTTTTTTTTAAGAGTCAGCTCAGTTTTTAAAAATTAATTTTAGAAAGTAAGGAAGAGAGAGAGAGAGACAGAAACATCAATCTGTTTCTTGTTTCTGTATGTGCCCTGAGCAGGGATCGAACCAGCACCTCTGCATATTGGGATGATGCTCTAACCAACCAAGCTGTCCGGTGCCAATGTTTTTTTTGTTTGTTTGTTTGTTTTTTAATTTTAAAGAGTGGGGAGAGAGAGAGAGAGAGAGAGAGAGAGAGAGAGAAGGGGGAGGAGCAGGAAGCATCAACTCCCATATGTACCTTGACCAGGCAAGCCAGGGTTTTGAACCGGCAACCTCAGTGTTTCCAGGTTGACGCTTTATCCACTGCGCCACCACAGGTCAGGCTAGTGCCAATGTTTTAATTAGATAAAACTTAAAATAAACTATCTCGCTTTGGCCAGATAGCTAAGTTGGTTAGAGCATCACCCAGAAATTGTTTTTGTCTGTCTCTTTTCTCTCCCTTCCTCTCTCTCTAAAATCAATCAATAAAAATTTTTTAAAAATCTTTAAAAAGATGCCTCTCCTGATCAGGTGGTGGCGCAGTGGATAGGGTGTCGGACTGGGATGCGGAGGACCCAGGTTCAAAACCCCGAGATCGCCAGCTTGAGTGCGGGTTCATCTGGTTTGAGCAAGGCTCACCAGCTTGAGCCCAAGGTTGCTGGTTTGAGCAAGGGGTCACTCGCTCTGCTGTAGCCCACTCCCAACTCTGTCAAGGCGCATATGAGAAGCAATCAATGAAAAACTAAAGTGTGGCAACAAAGAATTGATGCTTCTGGTCTCTTTCCCTTCCTGCCTGTCGGTCCCTGTCTGTCCCTCTCTCTGTCTCTCTCTGTCTTTGTCACACAAAAAACCCAAAAAACAAACAAACAAAAAATGCCTGACCTGTGGTGGCACAGTGGATAAAGCGTTGACCTGGAATGCTGAGGTCACTGGTACAAAACCCTGGGCTTGACTGGTCAGGGCACCTGTGAAAGTTGATGCTTCCTGCTCCTCCCCCCTTCTCTCTCTCTCTCTCCTCTCTAAAATGAATAAATAAATAAATAAAATAATAATTTTAAAAAATCTTTAAAAGATAATGACATCAATTTGTTTTCGTAGTTTTGAGTATTATTAGGATTTAGATGTCTGCTCAGAACTAGGCTGTGCAAATTCAGCAACTAGTTGCCTCTCACTTTGAGGCAGATGGACCAGTGACGACACGTGAGCACTTGGAACCATCTCAAGTTCTCTCGGTTCCCGAATGGAGTGGTCAATGGCACGGTCATTCTTTGTGGTAACGTGTCATCCCAGTCCCAGTTAAATCCCCGCCTAACTGACAGGAAAGGGAATTTAAAGCTACATATCACGAAGGCTACCTTTTAGCTATTAGAATCACCACAACCGGAGGATCCCTTCAGTTCTGAGTTTAAGCCTGAAAAAGGCTTCATGAGGTTTGGAGTATTTAGGATTTCCTGGGGTTTTTTTGGTTGTTTTTTTTGGTTGTTTTTTTTTTTTTTTTTTTTGAGGTAATGACACGTTGGTCAGAGATACGATTTCAAATTATACTTTGAGAATAAAAAGCACTTGCAACCTTAACCCGAGAGCTGGCGCCTGAGGCCTCTCCGAGGGAGAGCGCCTGCTCTGGGCTGGGATTGGTTTTCTCCAGCTGTGTTTCTGACAGGGGAGCCCATGTGACATGTCACTACTTATGTCAATGTTGGTCTGTGCAAAATAAGCTCTACCAGGCCCCAGAGATCGAAACCAGTGGTTTGCAGTGTTGCCCCTGCTGTGGGCAAGACCATGGCCATCTGTGAAAGACTTTCTCTGCAGCCTCCATGTTACCAGGAGGGCTACACTTTAAGGAACTGTTAAGGATAGCTTGTAAGCATTCTGTTTCCAGCTTGAATGGACTGGGGACCTTGACTGACCCTCTGAATCAAAACAACTAAAAATTCTGGTTTATATTTAATATATATTTCAAAACTTCTTTTTTAAATTTCACTCAAACACATATAACATAAAATATGCCATCTTAACCATTTTTAAATGTACAGTTCAGTAGCATTAAGTACATTTACATTGTGTGTAACCATCACCACCATCCACCTCCAGAACTTTTTTCATCTTGCAAAACTGAAATTCTGTGCCCAGTGAACAACATTCATTCTCCCCTCCCCAGCCCCTGGCAACTGTTATTCTACATTCTAGCTCTATGAATCTGACTACCCTGGGGACCTCAAATAAGTGGAATGATTTAGCATTTGTCCTTTTTTGATGGACTTATTTAACTTAGAATAAGCTCTTCAAGGTCCATCCGTATTATATGTAGCATGTGTTAGAATTTTTTTTTACAGCTGAATAATAATTCATTGCATGCATACACCACATTTTGTTTATTCATTTGCTTGTTAATTTGGGTTGTTTCCACCTTTGGTTATGTGAATGTTGCTGCTATGAACAGGGGTGTACAAATTTTTCTTTGAGACCCTGATTTCAACTCTTTGGGGCATATACTCAGAAACGGATTGCTGAATTAAATGGTAGTTCTATTTTTAATTTTTTGGGAACCTCCATACTGTTTTCTACAGTCGCTGAACCATTTTACATTCCCACTGGCAGTGCACAAGGGTTCCAGTTTCTCCACATCCTCAGCAACATGTTATTTTCTGCTTTAAAATAAAAACAGTGACCATCCTAGTTTACATGCAGTTGTATCTCATTGTGGTTTTGATTTGCCTCCCATTTTCTGGGTTGACTTTTTACTGTCGATAGTGTCTCTTAATGTAATAATCTTTTTAATTTCCATTAAGTCCAGTTTATTTTTTCTTTTGTTGTCTATGCCTTTGTTGTCATATCGAAAAAATCATTGCCAAATCAAAAAAATTTTTTAAAAGATTTTATTTATTGCTTGACCAGTGGTGGCGCAGTGGATAGACTGTTGAACTGGGACACTGAGTTCCCAGGTTTGAAACCCTGAGGTTGCCGGCTTAAGTTTGGGCTCGCCAGATTGAGCGCAGTGTTGCTGACTTGAGCATGGGGTCATCAACATGATCCCATGATCACTGGCTCAAGCCCAAGGTCACTAGCTTGAACAAGGGGTCACTGGCTCTGCTGGAGCCCCCTGGCCAAGGCACATAGAGAAAGCAATCAATGAACAACTAAAATGTTGCAACTACAAGTTGATGTTTCTCATATTTTTCTCCCTTCCTGTCTTTTCCTCTCACTAAAAAAAAGAAAAAAGAAAAAAAAAGATTTTACTTATTGATTTTAGAGAAAGAGAGAAATAGGGGTGAGGGGAGGAACAGGGAGCATCAACTCGTAGTAATTGCTTCTTGTATATACCTTGAGCAGGCAAGCACAGGGTTTTGAACCTGTGACCTCAGCATTCCAGGTTGATGTTCTATCCACTGTGCCACCACAGGCCAGGCCTTTCTTTAGATTCTCTAAAATGAGAGCAGTACGCGTGGAGCTAAATTATAAAGGAACACAATTAATATTAATAGTGGACATATTCATTTAACAATGGCATAATTCTCTGTACTGCCATAAATTTTGCTAGGCAGTATATCATAGTGGTTAAGAACATAGGTTTTGGAGAGAGCAGACCTAGATTTTATTCTTGTCTCTACCACTTGACTCACTGGGTGGCCTTAGATAAATTATAAAGCCTCTTCAAGCCTCTATTTCACCATCTGTAAAATGAATTTTGCTTGTCATAAAAATTACATGAGATAAGTTTATAAAGCATTTAGCATACTACCTGTCACATAATGTGGACATGCACAGTAAACTTTATTGTTATTATTATTATTATTTTGTATTTTTCTGAAGTTGGAAACAGGGAGGCAGTCAGACAGACTCCCGCATGTGCCTGCCTGGGATCCACCCGGCATGCCCACCAGAGGGGGATGCTCTGCCCATCTGGGGCGTTGCTCTGTTGCAACCAGAGCCATTCTAGTGCCTGAGGCAGAGGCCATAGAGCCATCTTCAGTGCCCAGGCCAACTTTGCTCCAATGGAGCCTTGGCTGCGGGAGGGGAAGAGAGAGACAGAGAGGAAGGAGAGGGGGAGGGGTGGAGAAGCAGATGGGCGCTTCTCCTGTGTGCCCTGGCTGGAAATTGAACCCAGGACTCCTGCACGCCAGGCCGACGCTCTACCACTGAGCCAACTGGCCAGGGCTTTATTGTTATTATTGATCTTATTATTCTGCTGGCCACAGGAAGTTACCCAATCAGTACTGAATTTGTCCTTTAAATCAGTCCTGAAGGGTCCCCCATGTGGTAACTGAAGGAAATGGTTAAGTCTCTGAACTGGGTTCACAGAGACAAAGGTTTATAGGAATTATTAGTTTTGCCATATGGGAATATTTTCTTTTTCTTTATTTAGAAAATGAAATTTAACAGGGTGACACTGATTAACAAGAGTACATAGATTCCAGGTAAACATCATCATATCACTTGAACAGTCGATTGTGCTGTATACCCATCACCCAAAGTCAAATCATTTTCCATCACCTTATATCTGTCCCTCTTTACACCTTTCTGCCAACCGCCTCCCCTCCTCTGCCTTCCCGCACATCCTCCTTCCCCCAGTAACCACTGCACTCTTATCTATGTCTATGAGTCTCCATTTTGTATCCCACCTATATGTGAAATCATAAAGATTTTAGCTTTTTCTGTTTTACTTATTTCATTCAGTATAATATTCTTAAGGTCTATCCATGTTGTAAATGTCACTTTGTCATCATTTCTCATGGCTGAGTAGTATTCCATTGTATAGATGAACCACATCTTCTTTATCCAATCCTCTATTGAAGGACACTTTGGTTGTTTCCATGTCTTGGCCACTGTGAACAATGCTATGATGAACATGGATGTGCCTGTGTCTTTACATACCAATGTTCTTTTAGTTTTGGGGGTATATAGCCAGTAGAGGGATTGCTGGGTCATATGATAGTTCTATTCTTAATTTTTTGGGGAACCATCATACTTTCTTCCATAATGGTTGTACTAATTTGCATTCCCAGCAGGAGGAGTGAATGAGGGTTCCTTTTTCTCCACAGCCTCTCCAACACTTTTTATTATCTGTCTTGTTGATAATAGCCAATCTAACAGGTGTGAGATGGTATCTTATTGTTTTTTTTTTTTTAATTTTGTGACAGAGACAGAGAGAGTCAGAGAGAGGGACAGACAGGAAGGGAAAGAGATGAGAAGCATCAATTCTTCGTTGCTGCACCTGAATTGTTCGTTGATTGCTTTCTCCTCTGTGCCTTGACCCGGGGGGCTTCTGCAGACTGAGTGACCCCTTGCTCGAGCCAGCGACCTTGGGCTCAAGCTGGTGAGCCTTGCTCAAACCAGATGAGCCCACACTCAAGCTGGTGACCTTGGGGTCTCGAACCTGGGTCCTCCGCATCCTAGTCCAATGCTCTATCCACTGCACCACTGCCTGGTCAGGCTTATTGTACTTTTGATTTGCATTTAGTGAGAGAGACAGACAGAGGGACAAATAAGGACAGACAGAAAAGGAAAGAGATAAGAAGCATTAATTCATTGCTGCACCTTAGTTGTTCACTGATTGCTTTCTCATATATGCCTTGACTGGGGGGCTCAGCCAAGTGACCCCTTGCTCAAGCCAGCGACCATGGGGTCATGTCTATGATCCCACACTCAAGCCAGTGACCCTGCGCACAAGCTGGTGAGCCCATGCTCAAGCTGGATGAGCTTGTGCTCAAGCTGATAACCTTGGGATTTTGAACCTGGGTCCTCTGCATCCCAGGCCAACACTCTATCCACTGTGCTACCACTTGATCAGGCTTTTAAATTTTTTTTTTTTAGGCTTTTTAATTTATTGTGTTAACATGGTTTCAAGTGTCTCACTCAATATAATACCCTCAAACCCCCACATTGTGCCCTAGGCCCCATGCAAAGTCTTTTTCCATATATAGGAATATTTTCAGTTAGAGATTATCCAAAAATGTATTTGTCATCTTACATGAAAATGAATTCTCCTTATTGAATATGGACCTGGTGAACCATGCCAAAGAAACTTGGAGGAGACAGGGGTTGTTAAGAAAAGCAAATATTGCTGGCTTGTGGTTGCCCAGTGGATAGAGTGATGACCTGGAATGCTGAGGTTGCCGGTTTGAAACCCTGAGCTTGCCCAGTCAAGGCACATACCACAAGCAATCAATGAACAACTAAAGTGAAGCAACTACGAATTGATACTTCTCATTTCATACCCCCTTTCTCTTTTCTATGTAAAATTAACTAAAATAAAATCTTTAAAAGAAAAAGAAAGGCAAACATCAAAAGGAACAGCACTCCTTTGCTATCCCACCATCACTCTTCCACCTGCACCGTCAGTGTGTTAGCCAGTCACCAGTGATATCTTTCAAATGTAAATCAGGTCATGTGACTCTCCTTCCTAAATCCCTACAACTGTCTGCTATTACATTTATTTTTAGAGAATTTTATACACACTTATTCTCTCAGTTGTCAAGAGAGGTATATAAATTTGAATGTCTTTCTGCTATTAATTCTATAAATTTTTGTTTTATATATTTTGAAGCTATGTTATTAGGTACCTACTAATTTAGAACTGATAAATCTTCTTGGAGTAATCTACCCTTTTGTCATTCTTTAATATATTCCTTTTTATCTCTAGAAATACTTCATGTCTTAGAGCTACAATTCCAAAACTACGTACTGAGGAGTGTGGAGGCACTATAAACTTACAGGGTACTTTGGGATATTTGAAATCTTTTTTTATTGAATTTTTGGGGTGACATTTGTTAATAAAATTATGTAGGTATCTGTATACTGTATTGTGTGGTCACCACTCAAGTCAAGTTTCCTTCCTTCACCAAGGATGAGGCTTCAGTCCAAGCTGATTTACCATCCTCTCTGGGAAACAGAAGGTCTAGTCCCTATAGTCAGAACTGGCAAATTCCTTCTGTAAAGAGATATATATTAAGTATTTTAGGCTTGCTAGCCATATGATTTCTGTTGGTGTCATTCAACTCTATGCTATTATAGTGTGAAAACAGCAGCTGTAGATACTAGGTAAATGAATGAATGTGGTTGTATTCCAAAAAAACTTTATTCATGGACACTGAAATTCAATGTCATCTAATTTTCATATGTCATGAAATGTTATTTTTCTTTCAATTTAAAAAATTATTAAAAATGTATAGGATAGTTACTATCAACAAAAACAGAAAATAATTGTTGGTGAGGATGTGGAGAAGAGGGAATCCTCATACACTATTGGTGGGAATGTAAGTCAGTGTAGCCACTGTGGAAAACAGTATAGAGGTTTCCAAAAAATTAAAAATAGAACTACCAGGCTCTGACGGTTTGCTCAGTGGTAGAGCATCGGCCAGTGTGTGGAAGTCCCAGGTTCGATTCCTGGCCAGGGCACGCAGGAAAATGCCCATCTGCTTCTCCACCCCACCCCCTCTCCTTTCTCTCTGTCTCGCTCTTCTCCTCCCACAGCCAAGGCTCCATTGGAGCAAATTTGGCCTGGGTGCTGAGAAAGGGTCCATGGCCTCTGCCTCAGGCAGAATGGCTAGAATGGCTCCCATCGTATCAGAGCAACGGCCCAGATGAGCAGAGCATCGCCCCCTAGTGGGCATGCCGGGTGAATCCCAGTTGGGCGCATGTGGGAGTCTGTATGTCTGCCTCCCCGCTTCTCATTTCAGAAAAATACAAAAAAAAAAAAAAAAAAAAAAAAAAAAGAACTACCACATGACCCAGTAATTCTACTTCTGGGTATTTATACAAAAAACCCCAAAAACTCTAACTTGAAAAAAATATATGTACCACCATGTTACCTGCAGCATTATTTATAGTAGCCAAGATACGGAAACAGCTAAGTCTCCATCAATGGATAAATAGCTAAAAGAAAATTTTGCACAGTGGAATATTTTTCAGCCATTAAAATAAAATAAAAAAAGCTATTTGCAACAATATGGATGGACCTTGAGGGCATTCTTCTAAGTGAAATAAAGTCAGAGAGAGACAAATACCATATGAACTCACTTATATATGAAATTCAAAAAACAAAAACAAACAAAAAAAACAACCCTGAGCTTATAGACACAGAAAACATTGGTGGTTGCCAGAGGCAGGGGTGAGGGGATGATAAGAGGTGCATAAAATAGGTGAACAGGTGTCAAAAGGTACAAACATCCTGTTATAAAATCAGTTAAGTCATGGGGATGTAATATATAGCATGGTAACTATTGTTGATAATATTGTATTTCATATTTGAAAGTTAAGAAAGTCTTGAAAGTTCTTATCACAAAAAGAAATTGTAACTATATGTATGGTTACTGATGTGACTAGATTTACCATGATGATCCTTTTGCAGTGTATACGAATACCTCGTGAGTCATTATGTTGTACATGCAAAACTATTATAATATTATGTCAATATATTTCAATAAAAATAGGTAAATAAGTATAATAATAAAGTGGTATAGCCATTATGGCAAATGAGGCAATTTATGGCAAAAAATAAAAATAAAAAACAGAACTACCATATGATCCAGAAATTGCATTTTTGGGTATATATTCAAAAGAATTGGAAACAGGATTTTGAAGCATATACATGTACACCCCTATTTATAGCAGCATTATTCATTTTAGCCAAAAGATGGAAACAGCCCAGTGTCCATCAACAGATGAATGGATAAAGAAAATGTGGTCTATACAATGAAATATTATTCAGCTTTAAAAAGGAAGAAAATTCTGACACAAGATACAACATGCATGAACCTTGAGGACGTTATGCTAAGTGAAATGAGCCAGTCACAAAAAAACAAATACTGTATGATTCCACTTATATTGGTAGTCAAATTCATAGAGACAAAAGTACAATGGTGGTTGCTGAAAGATGGGGAGATGGAAAATGAATAATTATTTAATGGGTACAGAGAAAGTTTTAGTTTTTCAAGATGAAAACAGTTTTGGAGATGGATGGTATTGATGGTGTGCTGTGCAGGAGGTGTGGTACAGAGTTGCAATTATGGATGGATTTTAGGGGGAAATTTATTATGATTAATAACAATTAAAAATAATCAAGGCAAAATCAAAAGTGTTTGTTTTTTTAATTTTATTTATTTATTTTGTGACACAGAGAGTCAGAGAGAGGGATAGGCAGGAAGGGAGAGAGATGAGAAGCATCAATTCTTTGTTGCGGCACCTTAGTTGTTCATTGATTGCTTTCTCATATGTGTCTTGACCAGAGGGCTACAACAGACTGAGTGACCCTTTGCTCGAGTCAGCGACCTTGGGCTCAAGCTGGTGAGCTTTTGCTCAAACCAGATGAACCCGTGCTCAAGCTGGCGACCTCGGGGTCTTGAACCTGGGTCCTCCGTATACCAGTCCAATGCTCTCTCCACTGCGCCACCACCTGGTCAGGCCAAAAGGGTTTAGAACTTATGTACCCTAAAGTAGAATAAAGAAAAAGAATCAACATAACAATAAGCTACACAACATCACCAGATGAAGAAACATCAGTCTGGGTTCTAGACTAGTAGCTAGTTAAAGCAATAGACCAAGAAAAAGAATTATGAGTATGTACAACTCTCACCAAACTGTGGAGGAATACATCACCAAACCAGGAAGCTTCAGCATAGACTCCAAAGTCGGCCACCCACCATGCGCATCTACAAAGAAGAATATCTAGAGCAGCGGTTCTCAGCCTGTGGGTCGCGACCCCAGCTCAGGGGCGGTCTGAGACCCAACCTATATTTATAGGAAAATTTTGGCTGGAGGTTATTACATGAAAGCCCTTTGTACATTACCTCTGGGAACAAAGAAAGGTCACCACATTCTGCAATAATTAACTAGGCCAGCAATCAAGGGTTAAGACCATCCTTCCTGGCTTCAGGGGAAACTGTGGCAGGACTGTCTCATCCCGCCCTGAGTAAATGACTCGGTTATTCCTGCAGCCATTTTTCATGACCCTTTTTGTTCATGTTAGATTGTGTTCAAATTTATCTGTCTATCTATCATCTATCTATCTATCTATCTATCTATCTATCTATCTATCTATCTATCTATCCATCTGTCTATCCATCTGTCTATACCAGTGGTCGACAAACTGTAGCTCACGAGCCACATGCAGCTCTTTGGCCCCTTGAGTGTGGCTCTTCCACAAAATACCACGTGCGGGCGCTACCTCGATAAGGAATGTACCTACCTATGTAGTTTAAGTTTAAAAAATTTGGCTCTCAAAAGAAATTTCAATCTGTTGTAAAGTACTGTACCTTAATCCATGGGTTACATAGAGACACCAAGTCCAAATGAATTTTTGAGGCATTTATTAATTAGCCAGTTGGCTACATGGGGCACAATCCCATATGTAAGGCCAGGAGCCATGGCCAGCGCCACTATCACAGCAGCCTGGCCAGTGCAGGTTCGCATTGGATTCGGACAGTCGGTAAAGAAACAACGGAGCCACAAACTGGTGGGCCATAGTCTTTAATTCTAGCTTGCACCCGGCGGGCAAGTAAAAATACACACTGGGCTCCAAAACCCAGTCACATTCAGTGCTCACAAAGCCACTGATTTATCCGAGTTTCCTAGAATCAAAGGTTTCTAGCTCACCAGCCTTATTCTCCTCAGTTCCCCATCTCCTTCCTTATCCCAGATACAAACTGCACAAACTGGCTTCTCACTCAGTACTCCACCATCTTGGCTGCTTCTCCTGGCCTACTCCACGTGGCCTCCTTCTGCTGCTGGCTCTACTCTCTCTGCTCTCTCATGCTAACCTCAGGAACCAAGAGCCAAGTCCCGTTCCGTCCCCATTTTATAGTGTAGAAATCCAAACTCTTAATCCAATATACAAAATAGGGAAGTCTCTAATACAAAGTCACTTCTCTGAGGCATGATTGGATTGTACCACCCCACATCAAAATGGGTGGGAGAGGCTTAATCCCAAAACCAAGCCCCAGGCTACAATGATCCTGCCTGCCCCCAACACATATTAATATCACCTGGGCGACGGCATCTTTAACAAAGTGAGCATAATACATTTCATCCACCCAACACCATATCATGTAGAAAGTCCCTACCATTCTGTGGCTGATTTTATAGACCAAATCACATACTGGTTGGGGTGGATAAGGAGGGGCTTGCGATCCCTTTGTCTAGTGCAGGGGTAGTCAACTTTTTTATACCTACCACCCACTTTTGTATTTCTGTTACTAGTAAAATTTTCTAACCGCTCACCAGTTCCACAGTAATGGTGATTTATATATAAAGTAGGGAAATAACTATAAAATTTATAAAGCAGAGTTACAGCAAGTTAAAGCATATAATAATAATTACTTACCAAGTACTTTATGTCGGATTTTTGTTAAGTTTGGCAGAATAAATCTTTATAAAACAACTTAACTATAGTTAAATCTATCTTTTTATTTATACTTTGGTTGCTCTGCTACTGCCCACCATGAAAGCTGGAACGCCCATTAGCGGACGGTAGGGACCAGGTTGACTACCACTGGTCTAGAGGTATACGTTACTTTCATGACTTTAGGATGGGAGGGTGAGTCAGAGTGTAGGAATTCTTAATTAAGGTACATAAACATTCTTTTCTAAAGGCTTTTAAGAAAAGAGAAGTGAAGGGATTCTTAGATAAGTTCTATCTTCTTTACTCTGTAGTTAAATTATGACTTATCTGACCCAGTTGTCCTTGCAAGCCAGGAAACTCTTGTATTCTTCTCTTTTCATTCTCTAAGGAAAGGAGGGGGCAAGAAGCCTGACCTTTCCTCTTTAAATGGCGTTGCCAATACTAAGTTTTACAGTTCTTTGGCACCTGTTGGTCAAATAAGTTTGTAAATATGATATATATGTTTGCTCGCTTACAGTTTGCATTGGGTGTGGGGGACAGGCTGTAAGCAGGCAGGGTCGTGATAGCCTAAGGCTTAGTTTTAAGACTGAGCTTTTCCCCACGCCCTTGATTGTTGCATGATGTGGGGTGGTGCACTCTCATGAGGAATCCCATTTATGCCTCAGATAAGTGACTTTGTATCAGAGACTTCCTTATTTATATATTGGATTAAAGGTGTTTTTTTTTTGTTTTTTTTTTCTCTTGCCCAATATTCTTTTAATTGATTTTAGTGAGAGAAATAGAGAGACACAGAGAGAAAAACATTGATTTGTTGTTCCACTTATTTGTGCATTCATTGGTTGATTCTTGCAGGCCCTGACCAAAGATCAAACCCATAACCTTGGAGTATCCAGATGACATTCTAAACAACTGAGCTACCTAGCCAGGACCATTGCTCCACATTTTTTTTTTTAATATTAATATTTTTTAATTAAATTTAATGCAGTGACATTGATAAATCAGGATACATATGTTGAGAGAAAATATCTCTAGATTATTTTGACATTTGATTGTGCTGTATACCCCTCCCGCAAAGTTAAATTGTCTTCTGTCCCCTTCTATCTGGTTTTCTTTGTGCCCCTCCCCTCCCCGGATTAAAGGTTTTGATTTCTATGCTATAAAATGGGGCAGAGGAGCCCATGCTGGAGGAGAGCAGAGAAAGGAGAGCAGAGAAAGGCCACGTGGAGGAGAGGAGAAGCAGCCAACCAAGATGGCAGAGTACTGAAAGAGAAGCCAGTCCGTGCAGAGTTTGTGCAGAGAGAAGGAAATGGGGAACAGAGGTGAATAAGGCTGGTGAGGTACTGTAAAGCCAGAAGCCAGGGCCACTATCACAGCAGCCTGGCTCATGCAGGTTTGCATTGGATTCGGACAGTCGGTAAAGAAACAATGGAGCCAAAAACTGTTGGGCCAACATCTTTAATCCTAGCTTGCACCCGGCGGGCAAGTAAAAACACACACTAGGCTCCAAAACCCAGTCACATTCAGTGCTCACAAAGCTACTGACTTATCCAAGTTTCCTAGAATCAAAGGTTTCTAACTCACCAGACTTTATTCACCTCTGTTCCCCATCTCCTTCCTTCTCCAGCGTCAAACTGCACAAACTGGCCTCTCAATCAACACTCCGCCATCTTGGCTGCTTCCCCTGGCCTCCTCCATGTGGCCTCTCTTTGCTCTGCTCTCTAATGCTAATCCCAGGAACCAAGAGTGCAAGCTCCCGTTCTGCCCCTATTTTATAGTGTAGAAATCCAAACCCTCAATCCAATATACAAAATAGGGAAGTCTCTAATACAAAGTCACCTCTCTGAGGCACGATTGGATTGTACCGCCTCACATCAAAAAGGGTGGGAAAGGCTTAATCCCAAAACCAAGCCCCAGGCTACAAGGATTCTGCCTGCCTTTAGCCCACCCCCAACACGCATTAATATCACCTGGGAGACGGCCTCCTCATGGGCAGCGCCATCTTTAACAAAGTGAGCATAATACATTTTATCTGCCCAACAGGTACAAAATTTAGATTCTAGAAAACTCGGATAAGTCAGTGGCTTTGGGAGCACTGAATGGAAAGGGAATGTTTTCCCACTGTGTGTATTTCTTGCCCACTGGGTGCAAGCTAGGATTGAAGCTAATGGCCCACCAGTTCTTGGCTCCATTGTTTCATTACCATCTGTCTGAATCAAATGAGAACCTGCATGGGCCAGGCGGCTGTGAAGGTCGCCAGGGCTACTGGCTTTACAGCACCTTATCACAAATCGTTGTACTGTTGATATTTGACTCTGTTGACTAATGATTTTGCCGACCACTGATCTATACTATTCCTCCACAGATGGTTGCACAACAATGTCAATGCACTTATTGCCACTGAACTTTGCACTTAAAAATGGTTATGATGAGCCTGGCCTGTGATGGCGCAGTGGATGAAGCGTTGACCTGGAATGCTGAGGTCACTGGTTTGAAACCCTGGGCTTACCTGGACAAGGCATGTGTGGGAGTAGATGCTTCCTGCTCCTCCCCACCTTCTTTTTCTCTCTCTTTCTTTCTCTCTTCTCTGAAATAAATAAATAAATAAAATGATTATGATAGTAAATAATATTATTTGCACTATTTATTTATTTATTTATTTAATTTATTTTTTTTCTGAAGCTGGAGACGGGAAGAGACAGTCAGACAGACTCTCGCATGCGCCTGACCGGGATCCACCCGGCACACCCACCAGGGGCGAGGCTCTGCCCACCAGGGGGTGATGATCTGCCCCTCCGGGGCGTCACTCTGCTGAGACCAGAGCCACTCTAGCGCCTGGGGCAGAGGCCAAGGAGCCATCCCCAGCGCCCGGGCCATCTTTGCTCCAATGGAGCCTTGGCTGCGGGAGGGGAAGAGAGAGACAGAGAGGAAGGAGGGGGGGTGGAGAAGCAAATGGGCGCTTCTCTTATGTGCCCTGGCCGGGAATTGAACCCAGGTCCCCTGCATGCCAGGCCGACGCTCTACCGCTGAGTCAACTGGCCAGGGCCGCACAATTTTTTTAAATGTAAAAATCATCCTTAGCTCATAGACTGTATAAAAACAGGTAGTAGGCCACATTTGGCCCATGGACCATAGCTGTCCTATTGTATTAGTACATCCAATTCTCCTGTAAGGCCAGTAGCCATGGCCACCATCAGAGCCGCCTGGCCCATGCAAGTTCACATTAGATTCGGACAGTCAGTAATGAAACAACGGAGCCAGGAACTGGTGGGACCACATTACCTTTAATCCTAGCTTGCACCTGGCAGGCAAGTAAAAACCCACACTGGGCTCCAAAACCCACTCATTCAGTGCTCACAAAGCTACTGACTAATCCGAGTTTCCTAGAATCAAAGGTTTCTAACTTCACCAGTCTCATTCACCTCTGTTCCCTATTTCCTTCTTTCTGCACAAACTGGCTTCTCTTTCAGCACTCCGCCATCTTGGCTGCCTCTCCTCTCCTCCACGTGGCCTTTCTCTGCTCTCTTCTAGCATGCACTCCTCCTAGAACATAATCACTCTTCTCCTCTAATGCTAATCTCAGGAATGGAGAGAGCAAGCTCCCGGTCTGCCCCATTGTATAGTGTAGAAATGAAAACCTTTAATCCAATATACAAACAAGGAAGTCTCAAATACAAAGTCAGTTAGGGTGGGAAAGGCTTAGTCTTAAAACTAAGCCTTAGGCTATAATAACCCTGCTTGCATACAGCCTGTCTCCTACACTCAATGCAAACTATAAGCGAGCAAACCTATATATCATATTTACAAACTTATTTGACCGTGGATAATCTTTGTTTCATCATGAGTGAAAAAAATAGTGATATATATATATATATATATATATATATATATATATATAGGCAGAGACAGAGAGAGTCAGAGAGAGGGATAGATAGGGACAGACGAACAGGAAGGGAGAGAGATGAGAAACATCAGTTCTTCATTGCGGCTCCTTAGTTGTTCATTGATTGATTTCTCATATGTGCCTTGACTGGGGGGCTACAGCAGACCGAGTGACCTCTTGCTCGAGCCAGCGACTTTGGGCTCAAGCCGGTGAGCCTTACTCAAACCAGATGAGCCCACACTCAAGCTGGTGACCATGGGGTCTCGAACCTGGGTCTTCTGCATCCCAGTCTGACGCTCTATCCACTATGCCACCGCCTGGTCAGGCAAAAAAAGTGCTATTTTATCAAGAAGTAGAAAGAAACTTTGACAAAGGCTCCACAAACATTAACATGGGAAAATATTCTCGAGCTTTTTCTTAAAACCATTTGCCTTCCCTCTTGAGGATGAAAAAATTCATTGTTCCGAGCCTTTCCCTTTCATGTTTTGGGGTAACCTGCCTCTAATTGCCAGAGCATCTTTGCCTTTCTGGTTCTCTGTTATTTTTGAAGACAAGTGTTAGTTACTAGGTGCCTTTATGGCTCCTTGTTGATGATAGGTAAAATGGCTACTCAGCCACCATCTTTCTTAAGCACAATGCAGGCCTGAAGGAGAAAGAAGGACTTGCCTACTCAGTACCCTGGCTCAGACCTCCCTTGTAGCTGGATGCTGATAAGGGATGATTGGATTAGGGTGCAGACAATTATGAGGAACTTTGGCGCCACTCCAACCACAAACAGAAGAAGAGATCTTGCAGCTGCCTTTGCCTAATGCCCTTTTTTTTTTTTTTTAATTTTTCTGAAGCTGGAAACGGGGAGAGACAGTCAGACAGACTCCCGCATGCGCCCGACCGGGATCCACCCGACACGCCCACCAGGGGCGATGCTCTGCCCACCAGGGGGCGATGCTCTGCCCCTCTAGGGCATCGCTCTGCTGAGACCAGAGCCACTCTAGTGCCTGGGGCAGAGGCCAAGGAGCCATCCCCAGCGCCCGGGCCATTTTTGCTCCAATGGAGCCTTGGCTGCGGGAGGGGAAGAGAGAGACAGAGAGGAAGGAGAGGGAGAGAGGTGGAGAAGCAGATGGGCGCCTCTCCTGTGTGTCCTGGCCGGGAATCGAACCTGGGACTTCTGACGCCAGGCCGACGCTCTACCACTGAGCCAACCGGCCAGGGCCTGCCTAATGCCCTTTAATGAATCCATATAACCTCTGCCCCATCCTCCCTTGGAGCCAACATCCTTTACTGGTCTCAGCCTTCCTGCACCCAGGCATTTTTATTTTTATTATTTTTATTTTTTTACAGAGACAGAGAGAGGGATAGACAGGGACAGACAGACAGGAAGGGAGAGATGAGAAGCATTAATCATTAGTTTTTCGTTGAGCGTTGCAACACCTTAGTTGTTCATTGATTGCTTTCTCATATGTGCCTTGACCATGGGCCTTCAGCAGACCAAATAACCCCTTGCTTGAGCCAGTGACCTTGGGCTCAAGCTGGTGAGCTTTTTTTTTTTTTTGCTCAAACCAGATGAGCTCGTGCTCAAGCTGGCGACCTCGGGGTCTCGAACCTGGGTCTTTTGCATCCCAGTCCGACGCTCTATCCAGTGTGCCACCGCCTGGTCAGGCCACCCGGGCATTTTTTTTAAAATTTATTTTTTATTTATTCATTTTAGAGAGGAGAGAGAGAGACAGAGAAAGAGAGAGAGGACAGACAGACAAAGAGAAGGGGAGAGGAGCTGGAAGCATCAACTCCCATATGTGCCATGACCAGGCGGGCCCAGGGTTTCGAACCGGCAACCTCAGCATTTCCAGGTCGACGCTTTAGCCACTGTGCCACCACAGTTCAGGCCACCTGGGCATTTTTAAAATAAACTTTAATGGCCCTGGCCAGTTGGCTCAGTGGTAGAGCGTCGGCCTGGCGTGTAGAAGTCTCAGGTTCAATTCCCGGCCAGAGCACACAGGAGAGGTGCCCATCTGCTTCTCCACCCCTCCCGCTCTCCTTTCTCTCTGTCTCTCTCTTCCCCTCCCGCAGCCAAGGCTCCATTGGAGTAAAGTTGGCCTGGGCGCTGAGGAGGGCTCTGTGGCCTCTGCCTCAGGCGCTAGAATGGCTCTGGTTGCAACAGAGCAACACCCCAGATGGGCAGAGCATCACCCCTGGTGGGTATGCCGGGTGGATCCTGGTAGAACACATGTGGGAGTTTGTCTGACTGCTTCCCCATTTCCAACTTCAGAAAAATACAAAAAAATAATAATAATAAAATAAAAAAAATAAAAATAAACAAACTTTCCTTTTGGAACACACTAGCCTTGTGGTTTTGGTTTGGCCCACAGTTTCTGCCTTTCCTTTGATAGCATTGTTTTCTGTAAAAAGCTTATTGCAGGCTGCCCTGGCCGGTTGGCTCAGCAGTAGAGCATCGGCCTGGCGTGCAGGAGTCCCGGGTTTGATTCCTGGCCAGGGCACATAGGAGAAGCACCCATCTGCTTCTCCACCTCTCCCCCTCTCCTTCCTCTCTGTCTCTCTCTTCCCCTCCCGCAGCCAAGGCTCCATTGGAGCAAAGATGGCCCGGGCACTGAGGACAGCTCTGTGGCCTCTGCCTCAGGTGCTAGAGTGGCTCTGGATACAACAGAGCGACGCCCCAGATGGGCAGAGCATCGCCCCCTGGTGGGCATGCTGGGTGGATCCCGGTCGGGCGCCTCCCCGTTTCCAGCTTCGGAAAAATGAAAAAAAAAAAAAAAAGCTTATTGCAGGCCTTGGCTGTGTTGCTCAGTGGATAGAATGCTCTCCCGGTGACCTGAGAACATGGGTTCAATCCCCAGTCAGAGCACGTACGAGAAGCAACCAATGAGTACACAACTGAATGGAACTAAATGGAACAACAAATTGATGTCTCTCTCTCAAATCAATGGAAAAAAACCAAAAAACAAAAAAAGCTCATTGCAGGTCAATTGTAGGGGAATGGCTAAGCATGTGATTATAGTACATCACCTGCATGAAATGTTACATGGCCCTTTAAAAGAAGGAATGTTTATGTACTAACATGGAAAGAATTGCTCAAGTGGTCTGAAGAGGGAAAAATAGAACAGTGGCAGATGAACACAGTGACTTCAGCTCTGTTAGATCTGTGCACACATGGCTGAGCTGGAAGGAAGCCTCCGAGAGGCTAGAACAGCCGTGCGTGCCTTTGGGGATGTGGTAGGTAGGAGTGGGCTATGAAAAGGACAAGTATTCTAGACCCAGAGTGTCCTGCATTCAAGTTCTGCCTTCCTTTCCCACTCCTTAGCTCACCTACTCTGAGCCTCCACTCTCACTTTCAACTAGCAGATTAAAAGGAGAGACTGAGCATGTTGCACTTTACAGGCTCAAAAAGCAGGACTGATTCTTATGGGAAAAGAATTCTTAAAGCATTGTTACAACCAGTTCTAATAACTCTAAAGTACTTCTGGTTAATAATAAATAGTACATGTTCATTGCAGAAAGCTTGAGAAAGATATGAATATTAAAAAATAAAAGTTACCGGTAATCATATCAGCCAGAGATGGCCACAGAGTGCAGGTGACAGACCGTTTTGAATCCTGGATCTGCCTGCCACTCTTTAGGAAGTTACTTCTTTTCCCTTGGTCTTAGTTTCCTCTTCTATAAAATGGGTCCAGAAACATCTACCCACAAAGTTGTGTGAGAATTAAATAAGAGAATGCTTGTAAAATACTGAGCTTGGAAGATAAGAAACGCTCAACTTGTTGACTACTAATATCACTGTCACTGTGAAAGAGAGGTATTTCCTCATTCCTTGCTCCTGAATTCACAAACTCACTCATTGTTTGCCCTGGAATATTCTTTATCTCTTTCGTGGTGTCAACATTTCGCCACAAAAATCTGTATATATCCAGCTCAACTAGGAAGAGTAGGGGCTCACGTGGAAATGTGACCAGTTTCTCCAAGAAACCATCGGAGTTGCCAGCCCATTTTATTTCCAATCCATAGCTTTTAAAACTTCACTGACGTCACAATAAACTGTTCATCGGTACGTGGATACTTTGATGTTTTGGCATGTGTAATCACTCGTGAAACTATCACCACCATCGAGAGGGTGAGCATCTCCAGAACCCCAGCATGTCCTTGTGCCCTGTGGCCCCTCCCCACAGGCAACCACTGACCTGCTCTCTCTCACTATAGGTTTGTCGGCACTTTCTAAAATTTGATTCAAATGAATCGCACAGCAGGCACCCTTGTGCCTGGTGTCTTTCGCTCAGAAGAGTGACTTTGAGACCACCTTCTTTGTGGGGAGTGTTAGTAGCTCACCTCTCCAGAAAGCTCAGCAGTGAGTGTTCTTTGTTAGAACATTCCACAATTTTGATGGTCCATGCACCTGTTAGTGGACATTTGGGTTGTTTCCTTTATTTTTTTAGCTGTTATAGGTAAAGCCTCTATAACACTTCTGTATAAGCTTTTGTGTGGGTATGTGTTTTTGTTTCTCCCAATCCAACCTTAAAAACCAATATTCTCTCCAAATGCTGGTCACGTCTAACCTTTTCCTCAAGAACAAGGAGTAAGGCGATGCGCTCTGCCTTTGGGTTAGACGCTGGTCAGTTAGGTTTTTGTTTTGTTTTGTTTTTACAGAGGCAGAGATAGACAGGGACAGACAGACAGGAACGGAGAGAGATGAGAAGCATCAATCATCAGTTTCTCGTTGCGCGTTGCGACTTCTTAGTTGTTCATTGATTGCTTTCTCACATGTGCCTTGACCGCGGGCCTTCAGCAGACTGAGTAACCCCTTGCTGGAGCCAGCGACCTTGGGTCTAAGCTGGTGAGCTCTTTGCTCAAGCCAGATGAGCCCGTGCTCAAGCTGGCGACCTCGGGGTCTCGAACCTGGGTCCTTCTGCATCCCAGTCCGACGCTCTATCCACTGCGCCACCACTTGGTCAGGTTAGGTTTTTAACAGGGCTGTTATCTATACTCTGTCACCACAGGACAGAAAGTGCCTCCTTTTGTCTCTTAGGAAGTCACCTGGGCCATTAGGATTTTTAGGCAGATTTATGGCAGCCACTAAGGATCCCTCCTGAGGGCGTGGCTCCAGATGGGCTCAGAGGCCTGATTCTGCCTCTGCTCCTGGCTCCTCAGCTCCCCCACGAGGCAGAGAAACAAGGGGAAGCTGAGGCACAGAAAGAGCTGTATCATTTGAGATGGTCTGGCCAGGCACCCTCTGCCAGTGCTGTCTTTCCTTTCCCACCGGCCTGACCTTACCTCTCATTGAGAAGCAAGAGGCCTGGAGTGATGTCACCGAAAAACAAGGACTGACACATTGGGGTCTTCCTAACAGGAAGGGAATGTCTACATTATTCACCAATTAACTCCTCGCTCTTCTTCAGGGGCAGCGCTTTCGCCCCAGGGTTCTATAATCACTTCTGAAATATTTCCACTATCATGATGCTCACCCCAAAATAAATAAATATCAGCACCCTCCACAGATGTTTCCTTATTTGCCGAAGGAAAAAGAAGATAAACACAGTTATTGTGACTCACAATATTTGTGTAAAAGGCACCACACTAGAGCTCTCCTAAGTACTCCCAACAATAATATTTGGGGAACTTGAATTTTTTTTTTATCTCAGATGGCTCTGTGCCATTTTGATTCAGCTTTATGCTTTTATCCACAATGCTAACCTCGAGGGTAAGTCAGAAGAGTTTTGGGGGGTGACCTGGTGCTTGAAGGAATCACCTTCTCCCCACTGACCAGGTAGCTGATTTCTGCTCTTCAGTAGTATTGGGGGACACCCACAATCTGCAGCATCTGGAGACCCGCCCGTTCACCAAGAGTGAAAGCAGGGCTCTCCAAACTCGAGTGGCTACCTGGCAGAATCTCCTGAAGGGCCCACTGACCAGCAGGCTGGGCGCCACCCCCAGAGCTGGGGCTCAGAGGGTCTGGGCTGGGGCCTGAGCATCTGCATTTCTGTCAGGTTCCCAGGTGAGGCTGATGCTGCTGGTCCTGGGGCTTCACCGTGAGAACCACTGAGCTAATGCTTTTATTTCTTTCCAAAGCTGCCTAAAGTGTTACCTCATAGCCGGGGAACTGCCTTGCAGAGGCCTGAGGAGATCTCCCTCCGTGGAGTCTGCACTGAAATATGGGGCTAGTTGGAGGGGTAAGAAAGGCCACTTTGCTGGGTTCAAGGCCTGGGTTAAGTCTCAAGGGCTCGAGTCTGTCTGGCACCTGACAGCTTCTTGGAAGGTACCTAGATCTGTTTACTCCCGGAGGATGACTGCTGAGAGAGATATCCTGGTCTCTCCATGGCTGTCTGAGCCCAGTTCAGGATGTCTGAGCCCAGTTCTTGGGACCCCAGTCTGCGTGGGCTGCTCAAGAGGGTGTCCACAGGCCGGGCAGAAAGCTCTGTCAGTAAACCAGGCATTGGGAACAAGTGACATGTCGGGTGAGTCCAACGAGCCCGAGACCAGTGCCTGGAGGAACAGGGACAGGTGCGCCTGTCGGTCACCCTGAAGAGCTGAGCAGAGTGCAGGAAACTGAGGGTGAAGAGGGTGAAGAGGGCAGGGGTGGCTCAGGCCCTGTCCTGCTTGGTGCCCTGTGTTAGGCCCAGCAAATGAGGCACTCTGCCACTCTCAGGGCACTTGTGGGGTTGACCTGAGGGCTCTGGGGCCTGGTGCTGCCACCTTGGCCCTCCTGTCCCCTGGCTTCTGGCCTGGGCCCCTGCCTGTGATGTCTGATACTCCCTATTGTGGTTTTATCTTCCCTCCCTTACCGCCCCAGGTCCCATTCAGACCCCCTTTGAACACATTCCTGGATTGTTCGGTGTCAGACCTCCCGGGGCCTTGCCCACACTGCTTTCTGTTTCTTGGCCCAGCTTCCCCATTCCTGGTCGCTGCTGCCCCTCTGGGCCCCTCCCCTTTGGAGGCCGGTCAGCGAGCCTGTCTGCACCCTGTGACTCTGCCCCTGCTTGCCTGTGAGCCTGGGACTCAGTGGCACTAAAGGCGCTCACCAGCCTGCTTCACGTCCTTTCAAGGTTCACACTCTGGCTCACACCCACTGGCCTGACAGGTGGGACAGTTCTGGGGCCACACTCTCCTCCTTGGGAAGGTCACTTAGTCTCTGTGGGCAGCAGGTTCTCCCTTAGTGTCAGGACTGAGGATCATGTTAAGAAAATGCATAATAATGTGCTCCTTCCTCTTCCAGAACTGTGGTCCACTGTGGCCCCAGTCTCTAGCACCAGCACCTTGTCCTCCAGTTGGAGATCTGTCGCTTGGGCTGAGTGCTTGGGGGAGGGGGAGTGTGCATCGAGGTTGAACCAGGTGAAGCTGGAAAGGTGGTCTGTGCTCTCTCCTATCCCTTTCCCTTAAGTCATGAAAGTTCAGATGACACAGGGATTGAAAGAGGGTAGATGTTCTGAACAGAAGATTCTTGGAATGTGAGAAGATTCAACAGTGAGGGCCTGGGACTGGTAGAAATGAAGGGGCCGTTTCCTCCTCTAGTTGAAGCTGATGATCTCAGGCAGATGATTTTTCCTGTTAGTATTTAAAGGAGCCCTGAAATACCACCAACTCTTTATCCATGGTTTCTTTCTTTTTTAGATTTTTATTTATTCATTTTAGAGAGGGGAAAGAGAGAGAGAGAAGGGGGGAGGAGCAGGAAGTATCAACTCTCAAATGTGTCTTGGCCAGGCACACCCGGGGCTTTGAACCAGCGACCTCAGTGTTCCAGGTCAACGGTTTATCCATTGAGCCACCACGGGTCAGGCCTATCCATTATGTTTCAAATGGGGAAGAGCAGATAGCAAGAGTGAGTGGTACTGTACACAAACTTAGGTTTAGGGACCCAGACAACAGTAGCCACAACTAACTCAGGTGTCATTTTTTCCCATTGACTATACACTGTCGACCCCACAACCAAGTGGGACTGGTTTGAAAAGGCAGGTGCAGGGGCAGAGGGCTGGGGGAGGACAGAGGAAGAAGCAGAGAGGCAGGAAGGGCTCGCATGAGACAGTTTTTGGTTCAGCACAGTAAGAAATTTCCTCCTGGCCTGGGGCCACCATCACAGCATAACACCCCCTCCATGTGGTTCTGCCCACCAGGGCCAACCCTGGGGTCAGATCCCTTCTTCAGGGGGCCCTTTGGGATTCTGCTCCCCGGGCCCAGAGGCTGCCTGCAGTCCTTCCTGGCCGTGGTGTGGAGGTCTCCCGTTCCTGCAGCCAGTGTCAGAGCCTCAACCCTCCTGCTGGGGACCAGCACAGCTCCCAGTATGTTGGGCAGATAAAATGTATTATGCTCACTTTGTTAAAGATGGAGGCTGTCGCCCAGGTGATATTAATGTGTGTTGAGAATCCTTGTAGCCTGGGGTTTGGTTTTGGGATTAAGCCTTTCCTACCCTTTTTTTGATGTGGCGCGGTACAATCCAATCATGCCTCAGAGAAATGACTTTGTATTAGAGACTTCCCTATTTTGTATATTGGATTAAGGGTTTGGATTTCTACACTATAAAATGGGGATGGAGCGGGAGCTTGGGCTCTTGGTTCCTGGGATTAGCGTTAGAGAGCAGAGCAGAGAAAGGCCACGTGGAGGAGGCCAGGGGAAGAAGCCAAGATGGCGGAGTGTTGAGTGAAAGGCCAGTTTGGGCAGTTTATGCAGGGAGAAGGAAGGAGATGGGGAACTGAGGAGAATAAGGCTGGTGAGCTAGAAACCTTTGATTCTAGGAAACTCGGATAAGTCAGTGGCTTTGTGAGCACTGAATGTGAGTGGGTTTTGGAGCCCAGTGTGTGTTTTTACTTGCCCGCCGGGTGCAAGCTAGGATTAAAGACTATGACCCACCAGTTTTTGGCTCTGTTGTTTCTTTACTGACTGTCCGAATCCAATGTGAACCTGCATGGTCCAGGCTGCTTTGATAGTGGCCGTGGCTTCTGGCTTTACACAGTATTTTAGTGAAGGCAAGTTCATCCAGCAGAGTCCCAGAAAGTCACCTGCGCTCTGCTGAGGAAGCAGCTCTGAGGAAAGGAGGGTTTCTCTGTGGCTTTCGGACAATGCCGAAGTGGTTGTGCTCTGTACAGGGATTGCTGCACATACTTCTCACCCCTAATGGTCTGCTTCTCACGTCCTTACATGGCTATCCCTGCCGTTGACTGAAGGCACTAGGTAGAAGTCACAACCAGAGCCAAGGAGAGGCCCTGGGGTCCTAAGGCCCTGATCTTTTACAAGTGGTCTCTATATATAGTTCAGGCTGAGCAAAGTGGTGTCAACTCTTTGCAGAGATCCCACGCTGTTAAGTCAGTGTCCAGGGGGCTGAAGGAAGTGCTACCAGTTTTTGGGTTCCTCTCTTGGGCCTGGGGCTTGATCTCAGGCCTCAGAGTAATAATGACAATGCAGGGGATCAGAACAAGCCACCTCAAGATATGCCTCAGCAGTATGCAGATTATTTTGAGTTTAAAGCAATGGAGACCCTGCGGGCTCAAGAGAAACTTCTGCTCTACCCCATCCCCTGCCCCCTTAACCATCTAGAAGTGTGTAACTTAGCCCATGATAAGAGTTACTTCCAGTAATGACTTTTTACTTACCTACATGGAAGGGCAAACTAATAATGACTGAATATGTGCTCTCTCCGCTTGGCCTTTAGAAACCCCAAGGTGCCCAACCTCATCCCTAGAGCTCAGAATGTCTTATATGTATCAGTTGCCCTGTCCATCTCTGAACCTCTCATGTATGTGTGGTCTCTGACTCTCATGTATGTAGGACCCCCATACACATGTATGTAGTTAAATTTGGTCATTCTCTCTTACTAATGTCTCATGTTTATTTGATAATTAGGCCAGCCAAAAGAACCATGAGGACAGAGAAAAGTTTCTTCCTTACCCACAATAGCATTTATTTATTTATTTATTTATTTATTTATTTATTTATTTATGTGACAGAGACAGACAGAGAGACAGAAAGGGGAACAGACAGATAGGAAGTGAGAGAGATGAGAAGCATCAATTCTTCATTGTGGCACCTTAGTTGTTCATCAACTTCTTTCTCATATGTGCCTTGATGGGAGGTGGGGGCTACAGCAGAGCGAGTGACCCCTTGCTCAACTGTTGGGCAGATAAAATGTATTATGCTCACTTTGTTAAAGATAACAGGAGGAGGCTGTCACCCAGGTGATATTAATGTGTGTTTGAGTGGGCTAAAGGCAGGCAGAATCCTTTAGCCTGGGGCTTGGTTTTGGGATTAAGCCTTTCCTACCCTTTTTGATGTAGGGCGGTACAATCCTATCATGCCTCAGAGGCTGACTTTGTATTAGAGACTTCCCTGTTTTGTATATTGGATTAAGGGTTTGGATTTCTACACTATAAAATGGGGACGGAATGAGAGTTTGCGCTCTTGGTTCCTGAGGTTAGCATGAGAGAGCAGAGAGAATAGAGCCAGCAGCGGGAGGAGGCCACGTGGAGAAGGCCAGGAAAAGCAGCCAAGATGGCGGAGTACTGAGTGAGATGCCAGTTTGTACAGAGTTTGTATCTGGGATAAGGAAGGAAATGGGGAACTGAGGAGAATAAGGCTGTTGAGCTAGAAATCTTTGATTCTAGGAAACTCGGATAAATCAGTAGCTTTGTGAGCACTGAATGTGACTGGGTTTTGGAGCCCAGTGTGTATTTTTACTTGCCCGCCGGGTGCAAGCTAGATTAAAGACTATGGCCCACCAGTTTTTGGCTCCATGGTTTCTTTACCGACTGTCCGAATCCAATGCGAACCTGCATGGGCTGGGCTCCTCTGATAGTGGCCCTGGCCTTGGCTCCTGGCTTTACATCAACCCAGTGACCTTTGGGCTCAAACCAGTGACCATGGGGTCATGTTTATGATCCCCACGCTCAAGACCTCAGGCTCAAGCTGGATAAGCCCGCACTCAAGCTGGCAACCTTGGGCTTTCAAACCTGGGTTCTCAACATCCCAGTAGGATGCTCTATCCACTGAGCCACCATCTAGTCAGGCCACAATAGTATTTATTTAGAACATACTGTGTGCATTAGATTAGTAAAGGGCACTGTAGCACGGACCCCATGAGCCTTCGTGCATGACCCTAAGAGGGGCTCAGTGAATCCTGAAGAAGAGTCTGAGGCTGAAGGAGGCCAGCTCTTCACAGGCCTGCCGAGTAGCTCCTGTGGGCCCAGCAGGCCCCTCCCCTAGATCCATTTTGTCATTTTAACATGACAAATGAAGGGTTCCAGGAGAGGCTGCTAAAGAAAAGCTCTCCCTCCCAGCCCCCATCCAGTGGGACTGGTTGAACTAGAATTGTAGGAAACTACAGGAAAACTCAGTCTGTGCTTGAGAAAATACTCCTTGAAAATACTCCTTGAACTGTAATTGGACACTTGAGTTCCGCTGCACTCCCTACCCCCCACCTGCTAGGATGGCTGAAAAAGTTAACTGATTTTTTTCACTTTTATAGTTCCTGCTGTGTAGAATTTAAGATATGCAGGTTACATGACTTACCGTATTTTTCACTCCATAAGACGCACATGATCATAAGACACACCTAGGCTTTTAAGGAGGAAAATAAGAAAAAAAAAATTCTGAACCAAATGGTGTGTTAAAATATTTAATAAAATACCATATTTTAGCCCTGGCTGGTTTGCTCAGTGGTAGAGCATTGGCCTGGCGTGCAGGAGTCCCAGGTTTGATTTCAGGCCAGGGCACACAGGAGAGGCGCCCATCTGCTTCTCCATCCCTCCCCCTCTCCTTTCTTTCTGTCTCTCTTTTCCCCTCCCGTAGCCAAGGCTCCATTGGAGCAAAGTTGGCCTGGGCGCTGAGGATGGCTCTGTAGCCTCTGGCTCAGGCGCTAGAATGGCTCTGGATGCAACAGAGCGATGCCCCAGATGGGCAGAGCATCGCCCCCTGGTGGGCGTGCTGGGTGGATCCCGGTCGGGCGCATGCGGGAGTCTGTCTGACTGCCTCCCCGTTTCCAACTTCAGAAAAATAACAACAACAACAAAAAATACCATATTTCCCCCTCCACTTTTTGGGGGAAACAAGTGCGTCTTATAGAGCAAAAAATGTGGTACTTCCATACTACATTTTAGGGATCTGTTTGTAAAGATTTTCATGTACTGCTCCATACATGGTGTATGGCCAAAGACCACTGCTGTCGTGGCCATGCACATGCAGGTTCTCATTGGATTCGGACAGACGGTAAAGAAACAGAGGAGCCAAAAAATGGTGGGCCATTCTGTAAAGTCTCACACCAACTGACGAGCAAACACACAGGGCTCCCAAAGTCACTGACACATTCTCCAGTTCCACAACCAGGAGAATCTTCCCCGGTTTCTCCTAGAATCAAAGGCCCCACCAGTCTCAGCAGAGCTCACAAAGCCCCTCAGCTCTGGTTCCCCATCTGCACACCTTTCTTTCCCTGCCAACATGGCTTCTCTTTTTGCCTCTTCTTCTCTCGCTGCAAAACTTGCTTCTTCTTCAGCACTCTGCATTCTCTCTGCTCTCCCTCTGCAAACATGGCTTCCTTTTTTTTTTCTTCTTCTCTCTCTTTTCAAAACTTTCTGGTGCAAAAACCTCTCTTTCAGCAAACATTAGCAAAACAATGGCCCTTACCAAGCAAGAAGGTAATTTGCAATTTCACAGACCACAGTTACCTGGCACTGTCCAGCCCCAATGCAAACTATAAGTGAGCAAACATAAAAATCATATTTTACAAACTTATTTGACCAACACATGGATAAAATACTTTCAAACAGAGTGGTTAGGTTTAAGCATATCAGGCTCTTCACTGACCAAGTCTATTCCCTTAAGTATTTAAGTAAAATAAACGGCGTCAAAAATTTCCAAGATGCAAGTATATTGGGCATTTAATTGTGAAAGTTAGTTTGAGGCAGTGAATGATTTGCTTCATTTCTTTGCTACAAATGTTTTTGAAATTTAGCATTTTTAGTTGTTTTAAACTACCACAAGAAAACCCCATGCCAGAGTCCCAAAATGATAATTATACTATTATTGGTTACATGTTCCCCATAAATAATGGGGGTGGGAGTTAGCTTCCTATAAGAAATGAAGCCAGTCAGAAGAGGGAAAAATGCCCGGATTTGTGCCTCATCTTCTTTGATCACTGAAAGGGCCGATCATCATCCACAATGACCTCTTGTAGCAGGAGATGACCTGCAAACAGAATGATTAGCCACCCAGACAACTCAATGAAGGAAGAATTTATTTGTGCTGGCGGAGCATGTGAAACTAGTAGCTCCAAAGCAGGGGTCTCAAACTCGCGGCCCGCCCACCAATTTTGTGCGGCCTGCTACATGCGGCCCGCGGGCCGCGAGTTTGAGACCCCTGCTCCAAAGCATGAGCTCCCCAAAGTAAGATTTCTTACATCTTATATACCTGTTACAATGTCCATGCAAGGGGTGCACGATTCCTTTGTCTGAGGTCCTATGTACCTACCTTGTGGCTCAAGGTGGGGTGGGGAGTTTTGGCAAGGCAGCAAGGGAGAAGGGGTTTCCAGACCCTTGGACCTATTTACAGATCTTGTTTCTTTTGTAAGTATTATAAGTCTCCAGGAGATCAGTTAGAGATCTCCTGTTAGGGTTAAAGATGTGGACTGGCTGAGCCAGTCATTTCTGCAGGCCCCTTCTCCTGCATTCTTTGGTCTCTCCCCTCTCGCTCTGTAACATTAAAATGCAACTGTCAGTCCTTTCAGCTCCTTCTCTGAGTCCAAATAATAACCACCTTCACAAGTCGGGGCCAGCTTTGCTATATTAAGGCAGTTTTTTGTCTATAATTAGTTAAAAGAGAAACCCTGTGAGTAGTACGAACGTTCATGTGCGTCCTCGTGCCTCCTGACCATCCAGAGTACGATATGTGTAAGGCAATATTTAAAAAAAAGGCAAATATATGTTCTTCTTGTTTCTGTAAATTGGTTATCAAACAAACATGATTTTAAGTTAATAAAACTGTAACTGTAACTAATTTCATTTTATAAAAAAAACTCTCTCCCAGGGGTCAGCAAGCATGAAAAAAACTCCCTAGTCAAAGAGTTAAACTTTTTAAGAGTTGATTTGAGCCACAATCAGCTGGATTTGGGAAGCATCAAACAGGAAGTGAACAGGAGTCTCCACCCACACACACCAGGGGAGACATAAGTAGAGAAGGTGCATAAGCAAAGAAAGTTGTTGGCTAGAGCTTAAAGCCTAGTTGGCTGTTCATGATTGGTGGTCCTTGGTGTTTGATTTCACAACCTTGAGATGGTGACAGGCTTTGACTTTGCTCATACAGACCACCACGGCGTTAGAGTCACTTCAGTTGAATAGTCTCCTTGGTTCAATTAATTTTACAATATCTTGGCAGAACGGGAGCTGGGCTCTTTTCCTACACGAGGCTGTTTCATTTGTAAGTTGTTTCATTGATGACTAAGATTCTGTTAATTTCTCTAAGCATTATAGGAGGAGGATAATACAATTTCACAGGGCCTACCTAACATAGTCAATACTCTTAAATTGGTCCATTTGTGGAGCTTTGGAGGAGAGAAGGGAACATTCTGTGAGAAAGGGGCCACTGAAGGTACTGAATTATCTACACAAATAATTGGGGTGGAGGATGAGTGAGAGGGGTTATCTGGGTATTTAAAGTTGTAGAAGAATCCTCAGGTCACTCTGGTCCGGTTTCTAGCTTGACTGTGAGCAACTTCAGGGCAACATCTCACGGCTCCTGGGTTTAGCAGATTGCTTAGTGAATAACAATGACCTAATTCTTGTTCTTGAAGATATAGGCTTTCACTTTTTACATGTGTAGGGAAACCAAATCCCAAAGGGGTTATCTGACCAAGATCATAAAGGTAATGATAAATTTATGACTTTCTGGTGGTCATGAATTTCAACCAGGGCCCTTGCTGCTCCACCATTAGCCATAGTATGTCATTAATTCATGGAATAGTACTGTCTTCCTCAGGGAAAGGGGCTCTGAATATATTAATGTCCCTCCCTACCCTTGGAATTATTTACAGTCTAGTAAGGAAGATATGATAAATGCGTAAAACTAGATATAAGATGTGCTGACTTGCTCAGTGATTTAAATGGACCTGCTTTCCAGGAGCCACTAACATGGACACAGATAAAGCACATACATGTCTTCTTTAGCCCCTCTTCTCTCAGTAAATGTCCCCCCCTTTCTCCAGTTGGTTAGGTCACGGGCTCTTCCCAGACTCCTGTCCTTCTCCCACATTCCATTTGTCAATGAGTCCTGTTGGTTCTACCGTCAAATACGACCAGAGTCTAACCAGCCTCATTCCCCACAATGTGATCACCCTGGGATCCAGCCACCACTATCTCAGCTGGTTACAACGGCCACCCGCTGGTCTCATACTTCCTCCTATGCTGAGGGTTTTTTTTTATTTTTTTATCACATAGCAGTCAGAGTAACCCACAAGGTAGGTTGAGTACGTCACCCTACTCCTCAAAACCATACCCCCCATCTCCTTTCTCACCCCTTCACTCACTCATTTTGCTCTGGCCACACCAATCCTGCTGATTTGAGCACATCACACATTTTCTTTTTTTATGCCTGAAAGGATTTTCCCCTGCATATCCTTAGGACACTCTTTCCTCATTTCTTCAGAACTTTGTTCAAATATCTTCTTCCTAGTGAGGACTTCCCTAACCTCCTAATTTTAAATCCCCTCCCCCCCTCTCCCAGTCCCATATGTAACATTCCTGGTCTCCTTTCCCTGCTTAACTTTGCTCCACCATACTTCCTACCATCTGATATAATGTGCTTGTCCCTTTAGTCTTCCTTGCGCCCAGACGGCAAGCTCCAGGGAAGCAGTCATTTTGGCTGTGTCCTTACTGCTGACATAATTTCATGCTGACTTTGGGACTGAGACTTGGAGTCAAGATTTGAAATTTACTTTAGCCCATATTCTAGTATTTCCAAAACTTTAAAAAGCAAATGCCCCACATTAAGCCAAATATCTCAGGCTCCATATTGGAAAAGACCTCCAGGTAAGAATCATGGTCTCACCTATGTGTTTCTATCAGTCAGGATTGTGTTGAGCTTTTCTTGTTGTTTGAATTACAAAATTAGGGGTTGATTTGAAATTTGAAGTGTGAAATTGTAATATTGGCTATGTCTTTTTAAACTGTATACCTTCCCACCCCTGAGCCTGCTAACTCCTCAGGTAGATTCTTATATGCCTCTCCAGGGGTCACTTACTCATCATGCATTGAGAATCTGGTCTAAAATGATGGGTTTTTCTTTCTTTCTTTTAACTGTGCAGGCAATGTGGCCTTCTCAGTTCTGGGAGGAAATGAAAAATATATTAAATTTGGAAATAAATGTTGTTCACTCCAGATAAAAGAATTTTTTTTTTTAAATTATAAATTTTAATGGGGTAACATTGATCAATCAGGGTACATAGGTTCAGAGAAAACATCTCCAGGTTATTTTGACATTTGATTATGTTGCATCCCCATCACCCAAAGTCAAATTGTCTTCCTTCACCTTCTATCTGGTTTTCTTTGTGCCCCTCCTCTCTCTCTCCTACCCCCCCCCATAACCACTACACGCTTGTCCATGTCCCTGAGTTTCATTTTTATGTCTCACCTATGTATGAAATCATATAGTTCTTAGTTTTTTCTGATTTCACTCAGTATAATGTTATTAAGAAGAATTCTTTCTTGATGAGCAAAAACTTTGTGTTTAAAACTGAACTCCACATCAAAAGCAGATCAATACAAAGAAAGCACAGAGCATTGATGGTATGAAACAAAGAGGATCTGAGATACAAGGCAGAAAACAGAACAAATCTTAATAGGACTTCAGTATAATTAAACAGGTTAATACTATTAATATAAAACAGGCAATAAGTTTAAAATATGGTAGCAAATGGTGTCACTAAACTAAGAAGTGGCAAAATGACAAGTCAAAGAATGAACCTTTTGGCTGGAAAAGACCAAACCTTAGGTGAAGATGTGTATGAGAAATCAAGATTCTCTGAACACTGGTCAGTTTATTATTATTATTATTAATTTTTTAATTAATTTATTTTTATTAATTTATTTTTATTCATTTTAGAAAGAAGAGAGAGAGAAGGGGGGAGGAGCAGAAAGCATCAACTCCCATATGTGCCTTGACCAGGCAAGCCCAGGGTTTCGAACTGGCGACCTCAGCATTTCCAGGTCGACGCTTTATCCACTGCGCCACCACAGGTCAGGCCTATTATTATTATTATTATTATTAGAGAGACAGGAAGGGAGAGAGATGAGAAGCCTCAACTCATAGTTGCATCACTTCAGTTGTTCACTGATTGCTTCTTATACATGCCTTGACTGGGGGCAGGGTGGGGGATGTGGGGAGGGGGTGCTCAAGACGAGCCAGTGACCCCTTGCTTAAGCCAGCAACCTTGGGATCATGTTGATGATCCTGTGCTCACGCCAGATGAGTCTGTACTCAAGCTGGCAATGTCAGGGCTTCAAACTTGGGACCTCAGTGTCCTAGGTCGATGCTCTATCTACTATGCCACCACTGGTCAGGTTGGTCAGTTTATTTTGAGGCATGTCATGTCTACCCAAAACAGGTTATTCTCCTAAGAGTCAGAGCTGGCCACTGGCCTAGAGTACAAAAATACAGCAGTGCCAAGCTATGTCTTACTTTTTACTCTGTGTACACTTAAGGGGGGTGGGACACTGCTTAGTTCAGGTGTCTCTCATTTTGGAGTTATTCAGTTTGGAAAGGGAAACTCAACTAAAGTATGGCCCCCTTTCTCTTAAAATAACTAACTTGCTTATGTCATGGATAGAACCCTAACTCTTTAATGTTTCTGACAAGTTCTATTCTAATACATGGGCTAGTTTGAGTGGGGATCTGGTATTTACATAAAAATAAGATCCTTCGAGATTCAGAACTTTATTCCTTTCTTTTTATTAACCTTGACCTCTTCTGGAGTCATGAGGGCTGTTCTATGAAGGCTTATTTAAAGTACTCCTGGGGAGGATTCTTGTTTCTCTTATTGGGGACACAAGTTACTAACTGGTTTTTGGTGCTGTCACTTTTATCTTCTCTAGACAACTCAGCAAAATGGCATGCCATGATCAAATTCCAACTGGCAGGATGCACTAAAATACGGGAACGCCCACCTGCAAGAGTCAGTGCAGGGCCTGGGGAAGCAGAAGCTATCGTGTTGACTTTTTTTTTTCTTTATTTATTTACAGAGACAGAGAGAGAGTCAGAGAGAGGGATAGACGGGGACAGAGACAGGAACGGAGAGATGAGAAGCATCAATCATTAGTTTTTCGTTGCACATTGCAACGCCTTAGTTGTTCATTGATTGCTTTCTCATATGTGCCTTGACCGTGGGTCTTCAGCAGACTGAGTAACCCCCTGCTCAAGCCAGTGACCTTGGGTTGAAGCTGGTGAGCTTTTGCTCAAACTAGATGAGCCCGCGCTCAAGCTGGCTACCTTGGGGTTTCAAACCTGAGTCCTCTGCATCCCAGTCAGATGCTCAATCCACTGCGCCACTGCCTGGTCAGGCCGTGTTGACCTTTTTAAGAAGAGTAGAATGTAGGATTCTTCAGAGTCAAACATAGGCTGAAAACTCAGCTCTAAACTACTAACCCAGGCAGGAGTGGAATATATTCCTGAACACTGGACGTGTATAGCTCTAGGGAATGATGGGACCCTGCACGGCATACTACAGATCCTCAAAGCAAGTCTGTTGAATGAATAAATGAAACTGACCACAGTCCATAAAAAACAGCCTCATTAGATGCAAGAATCCTGAGCCCTTTCCAGACTGCTTCAACCTTCCTTGTACTGAGGATTGCTCACTTGTGCAATTCCTCACTAATATGAGAGGTATGATGATTTTAAATAAGAATTCCTAAATCAGTAAAAAAAAGTAAAGTCTCACAAAGAATGGACAGGCTTCTTGTAATTTATTTGAGTTATTTCCAAGCGACAGTTACAAAAGTTTAAAATTTTTATAATACTCTTGATAAGAAAATAAAATTTAAATAAAAATACATTCTCAACAATACAACATGGTTACACAAATTCACTACATTAAGTTTTGATAACTTAATTTTAAAACTGGACACTGTAAAAACCAATATTTACTAGCAACATATTAATTTCCAAGTTATAAAAATGGAAGCAAATAATATCAATCAAGGCTGGTAATTTAACTCTTGAGCGAGTCCTGCATTTCCCACACTGTGAGGACCCCTAATAAGCTTGGCTGCATTCTGTCTCTACAGATGTACCGTTAGGAAAATTAAAGGTGCTTTTACTTTTTAAAAAATGTTTTCTAAAACCCAGATTGAGTGAGCCTTTCTGATAAATGAATGAAATTAGGCTTCAGAAACCAAAACCGAAACCACAGCATTCGTCACTTTTTTGTATAATAAGGAAAGCCTAGTTTGATACTTAACCATTACCCGTGTTACTACGAACGTATTTCTTTGGCAAAGAAAATCAGTGAATTTGATAAATTATGTTCCTGGGAGTAAAAAACTTTTTATTGCCCATCATCTTATTAAGTGAATTCAAATACAAAGCTGAACAAAAAACAAAACAAATAATAACAAAACAAGCAACAGACTGCCACAATTTCAACTGATGGAAATGGCTATGCTAAGAGCCAGCACTGGCATTTATGGCAAGGGCCTCTCTGTATCATTCTTTTCTTTCCTTCTTGGGGTTCACAGGTTTTTAGGGTGAGGTGAGCTGCCATGCATTGTGGAAAAGGCAGAGAAAGCAGATCTGGTAGTAAAAAGTCAAAGTACTCATAAGTAACAGTAGAGGATGAGACCTGTAGACCTAAGTACTTTGGTAATCTAGGGTCCTACGGACATGATCTCTTATATCAGAAGACTCTCCAGAAAAATTAATTTCACATTACTTCTTTTTAGGTGGTGCTTCATTCCAGTTAAATTGGCTGTTTAAAAGTGAAGAAACTCCTTCAAATTCAGAATTATGTATACACACAGCTTTGGTCCCTTTGGTAATGCCAAGATCTTTAAAAAAAGTCATAATTGGGAATTTGACAGTATAGATATTAGAAGAATATTTCTTTTGCCTTGAAAAAAAGAGCAGAGGACTAAACCACCACTTAAGAGTAATGAGTGGCACCTGGCAATGCTCACTTGTCCTCTTCAGGTAGACATTTCAGAGATTCTTAAAAGGAAATTTCGATCTGAATGAAATCCAACAATGAAAATTGTTAAATGGTTAAATTTTTTCATATTTATAAATCAATGTACTTAGAGAATCTACAAGCTCATAAAATTTAAAGAACTTTTTCAAACTTGTCTTTAAAATGGATCAGGAATAACCTACCATACTAATGCACACTAGAAATGTTTCTTAATAAAATCAATTGAGTTTTACAAATCATTTAGAGAAATACATTGCTCAGGTATAACTATTCACGGAACAACTTTGATTGTATGTCAATGGTCTTTAAAAATGCCTACCTAGTAACAATTTAATTTAAAAACAATTTACCAATAACGTAATTGGCAAAGTATATCTTAAAATATAGCTTATGCTCAGGGAAACAAACAAACAAAAAAAACCCCACTACTAGCTAGACTTACAGTAATAAGTCACAGTTTTAAACAGAAACCTGTAAATACTCCAAGGTCAAAGTACCACATTTAGAAAAGGTTTGAATTTAAAAATACAAAATAAGAGTACCATGGGTTTTAATACTGATGAAGCAAAAAGTGTGTCCCTCTTAACTTCAAGATGGCAACTTGTTTTGACCACTTATTTATAGTTTTAAGGATAAAAGTAAATTATCAGGGGAATACAGGATTCAGTTGCTTGCCCAAATTCCATTTGGCTAGCAGGCTATAAGGAAACAGCAATGAAATATAAACATTTTCAGGAAAGCACTATTTCTAGACTTACACATTGATCATTGAACTGATCATAAAGATTAGATACCACAGAGTATCTAAAGGATAATCTGGGCCTGGGAGCCCAGATCATTAAAGTGCATCGAGTGACTGTTGTTGAGTTAGCTCTCACCTCGCTGACAGTCACACTAGGAGGAGGGCGTCCTTATGGTGGCCCTTATAACAACATGGAATAACAGGTGAAGTTAGTGATTCTTCCACCACCTTCTTTCACTGTTTATTTTCTCTTCTTTTTCAGAAGAAATGTCCTTAGAAGTCATGCTAACCTGAACATTCAAATCAAGAAAATGAGTACCTGATATTTAAAATAATGAAAAACATTTAGTGGTCTCATTTTATTTCATTTTCCACCACTCATCCCAAGTGTAAACAAGATGCACACAGAGCAGATTCCCGCCTGCTCCTGTCTGAGTTCTAGCTCTGCCTTTACTCTGGCTAAGACTCTGTCCACTTGCAGGGATGTTCTGGTGTTTTCTGAGGTTGCTGTCACTGCCCTTGATGTAATGTCATGGCTAACGGACCAAAGAAAAATCTTTTATTATTTTTCTGTTTTGAAGACAAAGGTCTAGATGAATGAAACGGAAACTGAGTTGTCATGGATTGGGATTTTCTAGAGGAACCCCACCCGTGGAGAGCAGAGAGCAGGCACTAACGGCAGTGAGAAGTCCACGGAACACGGAGTGTTACAACGGGAGAGGGTTCTGGCTACGAAGGAGTTCTCCTTTTGTTACAAAACTTCTTTAGGAAAATTCTCTCTATTAAAAAGAAGTTGCAGAAACATGGCTTTTGACACATAGATATGAAGGAAATCTTGGTTTCAAAATTTCTAGTAATACAATACATCAATACAAAGATTCCCAAACAGTTAATTTCAATTATTAAATATTAAATACAATGTGAATGCCAGCGACACTGAAGCCAATGTTCATTCTTAAATACTCTGAACAAAATATATGATGAATTGAAAAACTCCAACAAAAATAATATTTTCCAGTTCTTCAGAATCAACAGGTCAAATTCTAAGATGTTTTTCCAACAATTGGATTTTCCCTAAAATAAATAAATAAAAATCATTTTTCAAAAGTTAAAAAATATAGCATTTTAAAAAGTGACAAATATCGCATAATATCTATCCATTAAGTACTTATAATTTTCCCTTGATAATCACTGATGCCAAGTCTTATTTCATTAATTCAACAAATTTTGACCGACCACTTATTAAATATCAGACACTATTTCAGAAGCTATGGATTCAACAGTGAATAAAATTGCCCTCTTGGAGCTTACATTCTGGTATAGGGGAAATAAAACGAACAAGTAAAATATTTTATACAAGAGAGACTGGTATTTTTCAACAGAGAAAACTAAAGCTGGGAAGGGGTACTGTGTGTGTGCACAAGAAGGACCTACTATCTAAGGATGGTTAAACACCGGTTAGGACCTCATAGGGAAACTTCCCCAGACTCCACAACTGCATGACTACTGCTGGAAGAGAACCGATTATACTATGTGGAAAAGACAGGATTAGGATGTTTACAATAACCCTCCTGATGTACTGAGCCTTCTATCCAGGGAGAACATAAACCTTTATACCTGTCAAACGATCTTTATTACTCATAAATCACAAATATATTTATTTATTTTTTTATTATTATTATTTTCTATTTTTCAGAAGTGAGAAGTGGGGAGGCAGAGAGAGAGACTCCCACATGCACAGGACTAGAATCCACCCAGCATTCCCACTAGGGGGCGATGCTCTGCCCATCTGGGGCATCGCTCCATTGTGGCCAGAGCCACTCTAGCGCCTGAGGCGGAGGCCACAGAGCCATCCTCAGCACCCAGGCCACCTTGATCCATTAGAGCCTTCGCTGTGGGAGGAGAAGAGAGAGATAGAGAGGAGAGGGGGAAGGGTGGAGAAGCAGATAGGTGCCTCTCCTGTGTGCCCTGGCTGGGAATTGAACCTGGGACTTCCACACACCAGGCCGATGCTCTACCACTGAGCCAGCTGGCCAGGGCCACAAATATAATTATTTATCCACACAAAAAAAATACTTAAAATGATAGGGCCAGGATTCAAATTCCCCACACTAATTAGCTGTGTGACCTTGAGCAAGGCACTTACTTACCTTGCCTGAGCCGCAGTTCCTCTAGCTGTAAATGGGAATATAACAGTGTTGGGCTGATGTGAGGATCACTGAGAGTGTACACAGTGGCAAACACTTATTTGCTAGTTTAAGAACTGTCCCCTTCCTATTTACTTCTTTGTACACAGAAATCAGATTCTAGTGCTAGTCCTGGGCAGTCCTACAGTCTAGGGGAAGCTGGGTTAACTTTAGATAAGGTTCTTCTCTTGGTGAGGAGAAAACAACTCTTTCTGTCTCTGTACACTATTATATAAAAAATGTGAGGCTTTAAGCCATTTTAGCCCCTCTGAGCCCATGAAGGGATAAGCCTGATGAAAACAGAAATCAAACCCTGGCTGGTTGGCTCAGTGGTAGAGCGTCGGCCTGGCGTGCAGGAGTCCTGGGTTCGATTACCAGCCAGGGCACACAGGAGAGGCACCCATCTGCTTCTCCACCCCTCCCCCTCTCCTTTATCTCTCTCTCTTTCCCTCCCACAGCCAAGGCTCCATTGGAGCAAGGATGGCCCGGATGCTGAGGATGGCTCTATGGCCTCTGCCTCAGGCGCTAGAATGGCTCTGGTTGCAACAGAGCACCACCCCAGACGGGCAGAGCATCGCCCCCTGGTGGGCATGCCGGGTGGATCCCGGTCGGGCGCATGCGGGAGTCTGTCTGACTGGCTCCCCGTTTCCAACTTCAGAAAAAATTTAAAAAAAGAAAACAGAAATCATCCTGTTGAGGATGGCTGAGTGGCTGGATGGACCCTGATGACAGTGTTGAGCTGGTGAACTCACCAAGTGTAGAAGGAAAAATGAGTTCCTAGTAAACGTTAACTGTATTTTTATCCACTGTAGTATCCACCACCTACATCTGAGACGAATCAGAAAATCTATAAAATACTCTGCACTTTGACATCAGATTTTTTTTTTAAATTTTAGTAGTCAGTATGTATAAGGTACTGTGGGAGATACTAAAAAGGAAGAGGATCAGTAAAAACAAAACAAAACAAAACAAAAAATAACAGGCTACTGAGTGTTCAATTCAATGAATAACACTGGGATATAACATGAAAAGGAGAAGTTCAGCACCAACACAAGGAAATGACACAGGAACTGAAGAGACAAAGAGCACATACGAGTGGCTAGGGAAACTCTTACACAAGAGAAAAATGAAGGCCAGCAGGTGGCCTGCATGTCAGGAGTGAGTATATAGTATAGGCCATCCCAAATTATGTCTAAAAAAATGCTTAAAGAATCTTAAAAATACTTACTTGCTCCCATATTTTGCACTACTTGATCTTTTCTTCCTATACCTCTCATGTGGTTCATCTAGCTTCTCTATGATGCTTTTTATTTGCTGAATTGTCTTAAAGGTTGTAACAGAATCCTCGATTACAAAGTTAGAATAATCATCAGGCTCTTTCTGTGGTCCCTGATACACTGCTATTGTTCCACAGGCCTCTAGAAGGACAACAAAATCTTGGCTCAGACAACAGTATTCCATAAAATATAATTAGTAGTTGAAATAAGAACTTTTCAAGTGTCTCAAGTTGGGGAGATTTCCCCTGAAAAATGCACAGATAATCAAAAATGCATTTATTTTATTAATTATGATCATCAACATTTATGCAGAATAGTATTTTTACTTCATGAATATTTATGAAAAATGCTGTCCCCTCACCCCCATTGACAGTTTGTCATATAAGTAACATTTTGGTAAATCTATGAGTATTTTCAACTCTAAGATAATGCCAAAGGAATACTTCACTTCAGGACCTGGTAATTAAAGATCATGGTTACATAAAAATATTTTAATTGTACATTTACCTTCCATTTTTTGTAGCTTAAGTAAACTGTGGGTAAAAAGGGAATAAATTCTTTCTGTTTCTCTGTCTTCATCAATATCTATTTGGATGTCTGCAGGGACACCTCTATGGTAAAATAAAATTAAAGACATTGAAAACATTTCACTTTGTTGACATGCCAAAGACTTTTTGATGAGTTGAGACTAAAAAACAAAACCACAGAATTTTGCAGAAGGAACCTCAGAAATCTAGTCTCATTTGATAATTAAACAGGACCAACAGAAGTTTGGTTATTATGTGACTCTAGTCAAAAGGAGGGGAATTTAAAAGTAAAGTCATTTTCCTATACTTCATCACCATAGCAACACATTACTTAAGTTGATCAGGCGACATTAGCTGTTCTATACAATGAAAATACAATTGAAATATCTTGATATGTTGTTTACATTTGGACATCTATTTAAAAACATTGTCCTTTTTTCTGACTTGTGTCAGCCACTACTTGAGCACATTTTCATCACCCCAAAAAGAAACTCTGTATCTGTTAGTGCTCTACATTCTTCCCTCCCTACTGCCCCTCACAACTGCTAATCTACTTTCTGTGTCTATGAAATCACCTATTTTGAACACTACCTAAATCTTATCATATAGTATGTGTTTTTTGTGCCTGGCTTCTTTCACTTAGCATGTTTTCAAGGTTCACTTGTGTTGTAGCATGTATTAGTACTTCATTCCATTTTATGGCCAAATAATATTCTTTTGTATAGATGGACCACATCTGAAACGTTGCTTTTTTAGTCAGAAAGAAACTTACGCAGTACATGGCTTGCAGCCCAGAGCGTTCTCACTGGTTTCCTGACAGCAGAGCCAGCTGCCGTTCAGATATGCAGAGGGATGGTAAGAACTGAGCCTGTTCTGATTGCATCGGCTCACCCTGCAGAGGATGTCTATCCATTCATTAGCCTCTACACAATTATTTGCCTGGACATACAGCGGTTTCTCCGAATGTATTACTTGGAACATCTTTAAGGCAATTAAGATAAAAATTTAGTGACAAACCAACAAATAGTATAAAACAGAAAAAGGTACATAACAGAAAAATAGTTTTCTTAGCTAGAAAACTGCTGCTCAGGTATCTTATGAACTGTTACTTTTCAAGCAAGTTAGTCCTAAGGACAATGTGAGCCACATGATACTAAACAGTACCTCATTATATTTATATAATTTTTAGAAGCCACACATGCCCAAAGGAACAGACTATCATATAAATAGGAATAAAGGGAGGGAATTTCAGATAGAGGAAAAAGTATAAGTAAAGGCAAAGCAGTGGGAAAATACAGCAAAACAAGCAAATCATCTTGGCTGGCTTGAGTATTGTATGTGCCGAGTGGTAGCAAAAGACAGGAGTGCACAGGTTGGTGAGACTGTATTACTGCAAGACCTGAATGTCAAGCTGAGAAGTTAATAGGGTTATATTGAGAAAAGTACCTTCAACCTAATAGGCTAGGCAGAAATACAAGACATCAATAATATTGGACAATTTTAAGACAATGTTTTAACCAGCAATTACAAAATATTAATGATTAATGGAAAATACTAAAATGACCAACCTCCTGAAAGTTTTCCTGATAATTATATGCAGTTTAAATTTTTTAATTATTTCTGTAACTTACATTTTTCTTGTTGAAAGAACTATCTTCCAGTTTTTCCACAGCAAGAATGTTTTTCACTGGAATTGTATAAATTGCATCTTTGCCTAAGAATAAAAGAAGTACAACAGAATTAAAATAACTTCCTCAGAATTATAAAGAGGCTACTTCTGTAAGGTTTAAGTTCATCTTCTTGATGGTAGAATTTCTAAACTGCACATATATAAATATTCTATGTTTTATGGAGCAGATAAATTATTATTGTTTTCTATAAAGTGACTTGTTTCAATATAAAATTAAAACTTTTTCAAGGAAAAATGTGAAAATAAATTTGATTTCTATGTAGAAAAGAAAAAATGTAATATTTTTATAGATCTACCATTATTTTTATTTTGCTGTGACACCATATTAAAAAAACATTCTTCAGCCGATTAGAGCAAATTCTCATAAATATTTAACATTCATTATTATTTTGTAAAATGATAGAATATTTTGTAATATGATGTGGGAACTGAAAATATATGTATATACTTAGCAACAAAGGTTTACTTAAAAAACTTCCTGAGACATTTTCATTCATGGAGTTATTATGTGAGCAGTAAATTTATACCTAAGGGGAATTTTTATAATTTTCTAGTCTTATATTTAAGAGGTTAACTCACAAAATAATGATTTTTAATTGAAAAAATTATTCATTAGTATTATATGTTGGCTGGTCAGCTGACTAGAGCTACCAAATTTACTCTAAGAGATATAGGTAACAAAGTAAGAATTTTATTTGGTAGAGTGACTCTAACCTAATGAGAAGGAATGTGGAAGTCTGAGTTTGCTAAAGGAGCGCCATACCAACATGGCAGAAAGGGTCTGATACACTGCAACTTACAACTGACCTGGGAATAGGCTCAATCTCATATAGTCACAGAAACTGGAAACAAATAGAATTATGACTCTTTCTGGTCATTTTGTAATGTTGTTCTTAGAAAGTCAAAGCTTTGCTTTCTTTTCCCCCAAACTTTGTTTTAATGGCATGTGGATTAAAGTGCTGGAGGTTAAGACCTTTACATTTTATATTAGTCTATGGACTAATGCGTAGCTTTTGGACAAGAGAGACTATTTGCTAAGACTGGCTCCTATTATAAAATCTAAACTTTGTGTAATTCAAGTAGATGTAATATACAACTTAAAAAAACATAAAGTCATTAAATCAATTATCATATTGAATGTCTACTCTATACCAGACACTGTACCTCACTTGGGATAGAGCAGTAAACAGAGCATCTAAGGCCCTTTCCCTAGTAAAGCTTATATTAGGTCTGGAAAGACTGACAAGACAAATATTAGGTAAAGATGGATGCAATAATGAAAACAACCTGAGATGATGTGACAGAACGTAACTGAAAAGTTACTTCAAGTCGGGTGACTAGGGAAAACTTTTTTGAGGAAATGGCATTTAACTTTAACAAAATACAAATTGTAAATGCATGGGAAAATAAGAAAAGACTACCAGTAGTCTCCTGGAAGAAGACAAGGTCAAATTAATGGTGTGTGGGGGGTGGCAAGTGGGGAGGGAGTAAACTGAAGAAAGCCCCAGGCAGAGCTAGATATAGAAACAGCTGCAAAAGTGGGACTGGTGAGAATGGAGCTTTAAGCTGGAGTCAAAATGGACACACTTGGACATACATCAGGATGATTAGTTGGTGAGATGCATCTGGCACAACTGGGCTGGTTAGGTCCTCATCCCCCCACCTCACTCCCTAGTGTGTGCTAAGCATCAGTCAACAGAAGCGTGTATCCCAGGCTAAAGCAGCAAGGATGTGTGCCAGGCTGTAGAGCAGTGCCCAGTCACAGGTAGCGGCTGGCCCTCAGAAGGAAGGAGAGCACCCACACCAGAAGATAAGCACTGGCACCCCGCCCCTCCCTCATAGTCACTGGGAGTAGCAACTGAACACTCAAGTGGGTGATTGAACTACAAAACTCAAATATGAGCAAATTACAAAAAAAAAAAAATCACCAAAGAGATGAGGAAATCACCAAACTCTAGACAAGAGACACATGTAGTACAACTCAGACAATAACATCTGAGGAAACTGGGCATAACAAATAAGGGGGCAGAAATAATAAGTCTTTGGGTACCAATCTACAGGGCATCACAGAGATTACAGAGAATTTAGAACTGCAGGGAATTTCTATTTTCAGATTTGTTGGATATACAAAGCATGCACATACCCTAGAACGGCTGTGTTTGTTCCTCTTTGGATACATTATAATAGGGCATACAGAGAAAGCACATTGCTCCCAGGCACATAAACTGTCATGTCAATAGAGTTAACTTCATATTGTATTATATTATATTGTATATAGTATTTAACTGAAATGAACTGCAAAGTAAATTAGTAAAATGAGAAGATTTTACTAAGGACTGTCCAAATATACTTATAAAAAAAGACAAAGAAACTATAAGTAAAAAAGAGCTGATGTGGATGGATTTAGAGGTTTCAATATATGTCTAATAATTCTAGAAACAGAATAGAGAAAACAGAAATAGGAGACAGTTACCAATAAAAATGTTCCAGAGATAAAGGCGGAAACCTTTAGATTGAAAGGATCGATCAAGTGCTGAGCAAACAGAAGAAACAAGACAATACTTATACACTTGGCTGTAAAATATCAGAACTCAAAGGCTAAAGGAAGTCTTAACAGTTTCTAGAAAGAATCAAGATTGAGAATCAGAAGACTGACATCAAAATTCTCACCAGCAACAATGGAAACTAGCAAACCATGGAGTAATATCTTGAAAGTTCTGAGGGAATATAATTTTAAATTCAGTCTAATTATTATGCAAGAACTCAGAAAATTTATCAGCCATAAAGCCTACCTGAAATTATTCCTTGAGAAAGTATTCTTGCAAAATAAATAACGAGTTCAGGAAAGAGAAGAAATAGTGATGGGCAGGATGAGGTGGGAGGAGAGGGTCCTTCCTCTTTCTCTTACTCTTGATATCTGATCCTCTTGCAAATCTTGCGAGTACTATCTTCAAAACAGATGCAGAATGTGTTCCATTTTTACTATCTCCATTGTTACCACCTGGTCCAAGCCATTATCCTCTATTCCCTGGGTTACTGCAATGGCCATTTAACTGGTCTCCTTGTCCCTGTGTTCTATTCTTCTCACAGCACTACACATGGCGTGATTAATCCTATTACAATGATGTTATTTCTCTGCTGAAAACTCTCCAATACCTTTCCAATGGTCCACAAAGCCATATAATGTCTAACATCTCCATGACATTTCAATAATTACCCCCTTACTATTTTTTTTCCTAGCCACAAGAACTTTCTCTTGTTTCGTAATACTCCAGGCATGCTTCTGTTGCAGGGCCTTTATACTGACTGCTGTTAGGTTATGTCGGCATTATTACTATCCCAAATATCCACGTGGCACATCCTCTCCTCATCTTTACATTTTTGCTCAAATATCACTTCCTTAATGAAGCCATCACTGATTAGAAATTTTAATATCGCAATTCTTCTCAATGAGCCCATCATTCTCTATTCTTCCAGGCTTTATTTTTGTCTATCACATTTATAGCCATCCAATATACTACATACTATTTCTTTTTGCATATTGTCTATTATTACAAAATGTAAGGTCTACAAGGGCAGGAATTTTGGTATGTTTTGTTCACTACTGCTTTCTGCAAAGCCTAGAACAATATCTGGCACATAGCAAGCACTCAATAAAATATTTGGTGAATGAATGCATAATTGAATTAATTACATTCTCTAGTTATCAAAGAAAAAAATACGACAGAGTGGTGTATGTATGAAATATGAGCAGCTGAAAAATCAATCAAAATATCCTGAGATTTCTGTTTAAAACGTCACAAATTTCTTTTATATTGCCCACAATATATGAGCTAGAACATTTGCTATCACATGGAAGTTGTGTAGGCTGTATGTATGTGTTTGTGTATGTCATATCTAATCAAGTTTGGAGAATGTAGGATGAAATTTCAGAGATGCTTATGTTAATAATCTATTATTAGCATGCTTAGTGAACAGTTTAGAAGCCTAGAGCTGTGGTTCTTAAAATAATTCAGATAATAACATATTTAGAAGACATGGACTTCTTTGGAGAACATCATTTATTAAAAACATTTACTAATGTCTTAATAAAAGTAGTAAAAACACGGTCTCTACCATTGAGGATTGTAAAGACTAGGGGAAGAGAGAGAGAAGAATAAGAACTACACTGTGATAGAAGTTATCACTAAGATGATAAAGAAACCTAGTAAGGGAACAGGTCAACTAAGGCAGCCAGAGGCTTATAAATGACTTCTGAAAAGAGCTAACATTTGACTTGAGGCTTAAAGGACAACAAATTACACCGGTGAAGAGAAGAAGGGGATTTCTAGGTAGAACATATGCAAAAGCATGAGTGTGAAAGAGTACAAGTTGAAGAAACCGCAAGTGTATTCTGGTGAAGCAACACATGGAGAATACAAAAGATGAGGCTAAATGAGACAGAAGATGCGGGAACATCAATACTCATTTAGTTCCAACATACAACCAGGAGAACTTCAACTTGTAGAAGATGACTGCATTACAACACAGCAATATAAAACCATAATCACAAGCATACAGGCCCATAAAAAACTGTCAATGCAATGTAACCATGACTGGTAACCAACTGAGCAGTGGTCAGCAAACTCATTAGTCAGCATAGCCAAATATCAACAGTACAATGATTGAAATTTCTTTTGAGAGCCAAATTTTTTAAACTTAAACTATATAGGTAGGTACATTGTTATTAACTTAATTAGGGTACTCCTAAGCTGGCCTTTGCAACTGCACGTGATATTTTGTGGAAGAGCCACACTCAAGGGGCCAAAGAGCTGCATGTGGCTAGTGAGCCGCGGTTTGCCGACCACTGCCCTACAGTATTCATTTGCCACTTGTTAATTTAGTTGTATTGAAGATTTGTTGCTTACTATTGTGTTAGTAATTACCTGAGCAGGCATCAAAATGTAATAACTTATTTGAGAAAAACGTTTAAAATTGAGAAAATTATATAAATTCCTTTTCCAGTAATTTGGAAAAATACTAGTGTCAAGTAAGAGGACAGAGTGAAGACTCAAGGATTCAGAGCTGTTACAGAAACCTTGGGAGGCACTCTTTGTGACACCAAAGTCATACAGGAAGTGTAGCAAGAAACTTAACTAGTAGCTTTGGCTATCCAGAAAAGCAGGAATAAACAAAACATTTGCTTAACAATCGGAGACTCCAAAGTCCATGCATCCTATTCACAGAGGAAATTCCTAAAGCCTTTAATTGAAGAGTTTTAATCTTATGCATAATTTTAACAAACACAGAAACTGTATCTTCACTCCCAGTATATTAGCAGTAAAAAATGGAGGTGAGTGATAGAGGTGGAAGTGAGATGCTACATTATGGTTTACTGACAGCACAAGAAATCAGGGTGACAGCCTAAATATAAAGAGGATGGAGAAAACTGTGAAAGCAAACACAGGAATGCAAAAGGAACAGCCCAAGGCATTTAGCTGCGGAGTAAACAGCTGCAGCTACCCCTATGCAGCCCTGAAAACATCACTATAGGAGAGCACTACCTAATAATTAATATTATCAACCACAGATCCAAGTCATCTAGAAAATGTTAACTACATTCAACGAACTCTTTTTTTAGAAGGTGGGGAAGCATGTAATACATTTTGGAAAAACCCATCAAAAAGAATTAAAGCAACAGTGTGGATGCTTAAAATTGTAGGCCTTGGTAAACAATCATGCAGCTTCATATAATAGAGCTAGCTCACTCCTCCGATGCCATGATGTCATTCCAACATATTAAATTTCTTAAGGTCTATAAACAATGTAACTTCTAATGTGTCTATTTTATATCTAGAGCAGCCTAATCATTCTATAAAATTTTACCCCCATAAGATCACTGGATAGAACAGATGTTCTTGAAAACTAGAATGGACTTTGGGTCTATGAACTCCTGGGAATTCTTTTTTTTTTTTTGGTGACAGAGAGAGAAACAGACAGGGACAGAGAGATAGGAAGGGAGAGATGAGAAGCATCAACTCTTCGTTGCAGCATCTTAGTTGTTCATTGATTGCTTTCTTATATGTGCTTTGACAGGGCGGGGGGAGCTACAGCAGATTGAGTGACCCCTTGCTCAAGCCAGCAACCTTGGGCTCAAGCTGGTGAGCCTTGGTCAAACCAGATGAGCCCATGCTCAAGCTGGCGACCTCAGGGTTTCAAACCAGGGTCCTCTGTGTCCCAGTCAGATGCTCTATCCACTGCGCAACCACCTGGTCAGGCAGAACTCTTAGAAATTACATGCAAAATTTTGTGTCTAGTTTGTATGTACATTGCTTTTTTTCTGGAGGAAAGTGTCCAAAGCTATCATTTGATTCTTAAAGTCTAAAACAAAAGGACTTTAGAATATTGGCTTAGATTAGAAATACTTTAAATGAGAAAAAAAAAGCTAATTTATTAATGGAAAATGACTAACTCACCTTAAATTTTATTTCAATGTACTGTTTATGGAAATATAATTAGCACATGACAGCTAGTTTTAAAATGCTGCTATATATGTGAGAACATTTATATAGTATTTAACATAGAGTATAACTTTTAAACCCTTTGAAATATGCTTAGCATAAAAAATGCTGTCTGGAAGGGTAAATATGTAGCCTACTGATATTTACTCATCTGAATATTTATATGCCATAACAAATTATCTGGGTGCCTAAAAAAATGAATTTGGTATCTATGTCTTACTAATATATTCGGACACAGATAGTCCTTCTCACTATGCCAGTCAAAGAAATTATGAAACAAAACATTTTCCTTATCATTCTACTCTTCAAGAAGCACCCTACTTAGCACTCACTCTACATTCTCTTTAAAGTAACCTATGTCTGGCGTTTGTTTCATCATTTCAGAATTTATAGTAGAAGCTCTCTTACTTTGCCTAACAGATACGATGGATTGACTAAGACTCATCATTTCCTCTGTAAAACATACTGAATGATGTTCATGGGATGCTGAATGCTACAATCTATTAAGCTTGTATCCTTCTGTCCCATTAGTTAGGCATTTTTGCTTACCAATTTCATTGAATTTGTTCTCAAACCTATTTATGCCATTTTCCATGTTTTAATTATAATTTACTGAAATATATAGAAAGTGACACTGTCCCCAACTAAAGAGGTTTACCATGTATTTGAAAATCAGTCAAGTGCTTTGAAAAGCTTCAAAAAAGGAGACCTACACCCACACAAATAAGGTTGATTTAATGAGGGTGAGACAGCTGTAAAATTAAAAAAAAATTTTAAAAAAGGGTGACTATCCTGAAAATCTAAAAGGACTTTGTACTTGGATTACTTTTCAAGTATTCGAGTTCTAGCTTCATTATGGAAAAATCAACCTGAAAACTGATACCTTAGGGTTATATTACATGCAAAAGACAAAGCAGCAATACAACTTAAGATCCATATTCAAAGAAAAGATTTTTGGCTCTCTATAAAAAGATTGGTAAATAATTACATAAATATATATGTAAGGTATGTATGCATATTTTTGTTTGCTTTTAAATGATTCTTGCTTAAATGACTCTTCTGGTCAAGTGAACATCTTTGGATCCTGATCACTCTGAACAGGGATTCTGCTGTATGTGACCTATGATCCAAATACAAAAGTTCTTCTTGCTAATATATCAGAAGAAGCTAACGGTCTTCTGTCGATAATGCTTTTCTTCAAAGGAATAAACATAAAAGGCGGAAATGTTAAGCATTATTTCAGTCCACTGAGGGACAAACTTTGCCTCTCTGAAGCCCTCAAATCACACTGTAGAAAGAAGGCTTTCTTTACCAAAACAGATAGCCTATTTGTACTTTCTCAGAAAGCAAATAATTAAAATTTCCATCTTGGAGCTGGCTTGGCCAACAGTCTAGAATGAATCTGATAATTTTTAGGAATCACTATCTATGGTATGACTATGAGAATTTTCGGTTGACATTATCCAGCAAACTACCAAAATACTCTCATTTATTAGATATTGATTCCTACCAATTTGGCTCTAAGAGTTAAAGAAACTTCCAAGTTCTAAGAGGTCTTAATGTTATTTCTTATTGATTATAAAAGCAGGGATTATTATTATTATTATTAAGCAAGAGGAGGGGAGGCAGAGACAGACTCCTGCATGTGCCCTGACTAGGGTTCACCTGGCAAGCCCACTACAGGGTGAAAAAGCAGGGATTTTTAAAAACAGAGCATGTGTGAGAAAAATGTAATTTCCATGTTGTCACTCATCAAATATTTACTGCATTCTTAGTGTGTATGCATCACTGTGAGAAACTATAAATTATGGTAATACTAGTTAAAAGGGTCACTAGAGTCACAGTTAGCAGCAAAAAGAAATCTGCATTGAAAACCAGGAAAAGATCCCACAATAAAGCATAAACACAACTACCTGGCTGTTTGTGGTAGGTGAGCTCTCTGCTTGTTAAGCAGAACCACCGTTTCTTGAAATTCTTTTTTCCAATCCGAGTTCTTCCCTGAGCTCTTTTATACATCTCACTGCCAAAACAACAAATGTAAACATTTAGTTACAAATATTAAAAGTTAATCAAAACAAAAAAAACCATCCTTTCATTTTAAATGATATAAGAAAGGTGGTGTAAGATTACATAAGTAGATAAAAATGTTTTTGCCGTCCGTAACTTTTGCATTAATTTTGGCCATACTAAGGGAACAAAGCCTTTAATTAATTTAATAGCTGTAACTATGCTATTCATAATTAAAAAGGCCAAATGAGTGATTTCCCCCCTTAAGTTCCAATGACAATATTACTTTAAGACTGAACAGTACTGTGACTTTTTCAAAATAGTAACTGTCAATAGTCTAATACTCACAATCTCATTTTAGCTGCCAGACAACTCAAGGACTGTATGGACAAGGAGTCATACCCATCACACATAAAGTTTACGGGACAGTGAGAGCGATTTACCTGATTGATGTCACTGAGGCAGTTCTAGTACAGAACAGAAACCCTTATCTCCTCATTTCCAGACCTATGCTCTTTGTACCTACTTAACCTATACTAAAACATGACTTTAATGTCTAATTTCATTAAATTACCCTTCTTTCAGGTGCACAGGCTCACTTGTACCACTGGACTCTTTAGTTTCAGTAGATGATATTTCATCCAAGAACTAAATGGGGAAAAGGCAAATATTACACTTTGTGATAAGATACACTATACGAAGCATATACCTTTAAAACCTTTGAAAACTTAATTCTAAAACACTTCTGGCCCCAAAGTTTTTAGATACAGAATTATAAACCTATATTATAGGAAGGGATCACTAATCTATGGTTTGGAAGGCCAGATTCAACCTGCAGCCTGTTTTTGTAAGGCCCATGAGTTAAAAAAATTTTTTACATTTTGAACGAGTTGCAAAAACAGAAATGAAGAATATGGGCAGAGCCCTTATTTGGCCAGTAAAACCTAAAATATTTACTCACTAGCCCTCGACAGAAAAGAGTTTGCTGATTCTACTGTATGTAACTGACTTTAGCTTTGAGAGAGAATTTCACAGGAATGACCGAAGTATAACTGTATTCTCTGGAATAACCTGGAATCTCATCATAATTTATAAACTTCCAATGAAAACATGGGAATGTGGTGGCTCAAGAAAATTTAAAGTACTCTAGCAATGGCAAGCCACCCAGTGAAGAGCATTTAGCTTCATAAATACGCTACCTCGAACTGTCAAGAGCTTCCTGGCATGTGGCTGTCATGAGAAAGGTAAATTTAGTTCAAGGAACAATTCTTATTCTTACAGAGGAATCCCTATTTTGTCCCATAAATGAACTATATGTTTAGTCCTTACTTTTTCCTTTATACTTTTCTATGTTGTTCCATTTATGGCTTAAGAAACAAACAAATAAATTACATTCCAGTAAGAATTACACTGAGGCACCAGTGACTAATGTAAAGTAGAATTTTGTGAGCTCAGCCATTTCTCCTAAGACTGGCTTTGAATTACCCAGCAGAATCTACTCTTAGGGGCTTTCCAGTGGAAAGATTACTTCTAGTTTGCTGGAAGGAAATCTGGGCAGGCGAAAGAACAAGAGCAGAGTTCCGCTTGCATTACATATGTGATACAGAGCAAGTACCCACAGGAACTAAAGAATGTCCTGTCAAATCTTTAGTTCTCACTGCAAAGCTCCTGCTAATGAAGTGGAACAGACTTATCTGAGAATTTCATTCCTTAGTTTTGCCCGAGGCACTGATTTACTTATTTGACAAATACTTATTATTTATTTACAATATTTCTAAGGAACATGGGGTAAATACAGTTAGACAAAGTGAAAGAAAACACAATAATTAAGATGAACTATAGGCAGGGTGAATATAGGTCTTAATGTGCTCAGGACTGTTCTTGTCTACAACCCAACATAATCAATAGAACTCCTTTTTAATCTTGAAAGTATCCAGGTTTGGACACTAAATTATATGGTCATTCTATTTATAGACCTATCCTAGCTACCCTTCCTAAACTCCCTTAGAATAGTATAGGACTCAGTTATAACCTATTATCTTCTGGAGCAGCGGTCAATAATGTCACTAGTGGGAACAACATGAATGAGAAGTTGACCTTCATAGCACTATATACATCCAGACCTAGCTAGTGAATAATAAAGAAAGCTCTTATATTAAGGCAAAATATCCTATGCTAGTTCAGGAGTCTAGAACCAAACTGAGACAGGAGACATGCTATGGTGATAGTCTATGAGAATGTGAGTGGGTGACTCAGGGTGGAGCAGGAACAGACTAAACTCCTGGCACCCTTAAATACTTTCCCCTCTGACCTTATCAACTCTACACATTCTGATTATATCAGGGGGAAAAAAATCATATTCTACTATGGCTTAGGTCATAAAAAATGCAAAAACAACCTTAAAACAAAAGATAGTACATCGTAACCTTGCCAACAAAAGTGCCTACACTGTCCCACAACTGTTTCAACAATGTCCTATAAATAAAAAGGCATCTTTGTCTTCCCCTATTCTTTTGAAAGACTCTCCTCAAGCCTTCAATGGTTGCTTAAAACTTTTTGGTTGAACTTGTACTATTCTAGATAAAAGATTCTAACTGGCTTTAATTGTTTTAAATCACCATTTTCATTTACTAAGTCCCTGTAAGAATTTTAATAGTACAAAAAAATACCAACATATTTACACAAAATATATTCTTGGCAATCAATTGTGAATCATGTTGCAGAAACTGAATGAAATCTTTAAAGTTTGGCTTTGCTAATTTGAATTCATTAAGTTAAAACTGATAAGATGCAGTACTTTCTTCAAGCCAAGTTTAGATACACTTCAAAAACAACTTTTCTTTTTTTTTTTTTTTTTTTTGTATTTTTCCGAAGCTGGAAACGGGGATAGACAGTCAGACAGTCTCCCACATGCGCCCGACCGGGATCCACCTGGCACGCCCACCAGGGGCTACGCTCTGCCCACCAGGGGGCGATGCTCTGCCCCTCCGGGGCGTCGCTCTGCCGCGAGCGACCAGAGCCACTCTAGCGCCTGGGGCAGAGGCCAAGGAGCCATCCCCAGCGCCCGGGCCATCTTTGCTCCAATGGAGCCTTGGCTGCGGGAGGGGAAGAGAGAGACAGAGAGGAAGGAGGGGGTGGGGGTGGAGAAGCAAATGGGCGCTTCTCCTGTGTGCCCTGGCCGGGAATCGAACCCGGGTCCCCCGCACGCCAGGCCGATGCTCTACCACTGAGCCAACCGGCCAGGGCCAAAAACAGCTTTTCTTAACAAAATTTTAGGGTATTACAATAATGCTACATTTTGTTTAGAATGATTCAGAGCTAAAGACTCAAGAAATTATAGATCCTTACAAAACATTTTCAATTTTGAAATATACCAATTTTTATATATTATAAGCCTTTTGTCAGGATATTATATACTTTAGGGTTTTTTACATTTTAATTTTAGTATCTTTCCTTGAGTTACTACTACCATAAGCCTATATTATTTATTAAATGTTCAATAATTCATATGTTTTTTACTATGGCAATTAAGTGCCTACTATATCTCAGGCACATAGTAAGTTACTTCTAGACCAGAGGTTCTCAATCAGAGGCAATTTTTTTCCTTCAGGGGTCATTTGGCTGTGTAGAGAAATTTTTTATTGTAACATACCCAAACTAGGGGTATGTTACTGGTATCTAACTGGTGGAAGCCAGGGATGCGTCTAAACATCCTACAATGTACAAGGCAGCCCCTCACAATCTAGAATTACCTGACTAAATTGCCAATAGTGCTGCTGTTGAGAAGCCCTGACTCTAGATACTTGTGACTTGTATTATTAAGACACTGGCAATAGTAGCTGTTGCTAAAACTCAGGTATTTTCACAGCTAAAAAACCCCATAATGGCCTGACCTGTGGTGGCGCAGTGGATAAAGCGTCAACCTGGAATACTGAGGTCACCGGTTCAAGGCCCTGGGCTTGCCCGGTCAAGGCACATATGGGAGTTGATGCTTCCTGCTCCTCCCCCCTTTCTCTCTCTCTCTCACTCTCTCTCTCCTTTCTAAAAATTAATAAATAAAATCTAACATAAAATTAAAACGAGTGAATTAAAAAAATTAAAAAAAACCCAAAAAAACCCATAGTTTTGGACAGGAGTTGTTATAGTTGATGGATAGTTCTACAATTTTTTTTTTAAACTGGGGATTAATTCATAGGAATATTATAAAATGTTATTACCTCAAAGTTGTATAAGAAATGTTAATATTTCCAGAGTAAAACAATCATACCTTTTTAACTGCTATAATATATCCTTCTTCTTGAAACATTTTGAAAAATTCACACATGAATGTTTCCTTAAAACTTGACTAAGGAAAAAAACACACACAGGATTTATATATATTAAGTAGAGCACTAAGAATACAGTGGACTACATTTTTAATAAAGCTGAGGATTAAGACCTAAAAGGATTCAATCATATCTTTTAAGACAGTTGTAAGGCTGGCAGCTGAAGATTTCTTCAACAGCTCTTAGATGATTACAGTACAAACAGGAGGCACTAGCATCTGTTTATCACACCCTCTCCCCCTCGTAGATATGTTAAAATGAACCTGCCTTCTTTAACAGGTGACTAACACACAACATCTATGTAAAAGATAGGTTCTGTATCTATACATACTATGTATTTTTGGTTTTGCTTTGTAATTTTGGGAGGGAGGGAGTGTGGAAGAAGGGATCATAGGGGTAAAGCATTTAGAAGTATGACTACAAAGCAAGAGATGTAAAGACTTACCTTGCTTTTAGACAAACTCCCCCAGCTTCCCAAAGTCTGAATGGTTTTTGAGATGAGAGTTAATGTTCTAATTGTCTGTGGATCCTAGAGAATGTAAAAATAACACAAACTGTTAAATTTTCAAAAATAGAATTTGTATAAAAAGTAGAACAAAGTGAATGGGCTACACTGCTCTGAAAACAATGACTCAATAATGTTCACTCAAAGCAACATAGTTAAAATCTAGCTAAGGATGGGCACAACTAAAGAAGCCACATGAAATTGACAACTTCTCCTAAAGTAATTACATTATGGCTTGAAACTTTTAAAAACCATAATTTAATCAACATTATATATGTTGGTCTACACAGCATGGCAGCGTGAATTACCTAACATATTGTATTCACTTTTGAAATGTCAATGGCACTTTTTTCGACCTTATAACTTAAAAGGGTAGCTTCCATTTTAAAATTTCCAAATTTTCTGTACTCAACTCACCTATATGCACATTCAATAATTTATATGGTTTCTGCTATCAAGTCTTTCCACCATGGAAGCAAAGACCTAAATTCAACTTAGGAAAGAAGTAACCCAGTTCATATAGGATCTATTTGGGTCTATATCCAAGGTGTTTTTCAGCACTGTCTACCAGAAGGAAGTAAACATAAGTAAAACTGAATAAGCAGTATTCCTTAATAAGTCCTTATGCTTTCCCTTATTAAAAAAAATGAGGTATAATTTAAATACAGTGAAGTGAACAGGTTTTAAATATATATAGGCTGATGAGTTTTCACCCATCAATACATCTGTATAACCAATTCCCCTACCATTATATAGAACACCTTCGTTTTGGGGATTTTCAAGTAAATAGTATCTTCCATCAAAAAACACACTCAAATTTAGATACAGAAATGTTTTAGTTTAGTTTTTGGTTTATACTCCTTAGTATTTTAGTATCCCTACATTGAAGACAGGAAGTGAATATGAGGGGAAGATATGACTGGGAAGTAAGGCAATCTGGAAAAGAAGGACTATCTGGATATGATCATTATTAAATACGCATAAAGTAGTCACATACTTAAATTAAGCTTATTCAGAAATATTTTAACTAGAACATTCATGATTCCATTATATATATATATAAAAGGTCCCGATAAGTCTCTGCCTTGGAAGGACATAAAATTCTTAACAATGTGCTAATAAACTGAATTTGAACTGAATATCATCACCAAGACTTCCCTGTTCAAATCTGGTTTTAAAATCAGTATTGTAGGTCACTATTTTTCTGAACTAGGAAACGAGAACAAGATATATTTATATAGTTTCTGCATGTCAGAGGATGGTTTACATCAACATGGTTCTCATTGTCACTTAGCTGCTGGTAATGCCTTGCGAATATATAAATTGTTCGAAATCTCCCCCTTGCTACAATCTGCCATCATAATTTCTCATAAACCATAACTTAGACATCTGACACCTAGTACATAAACAGGCATTGGCATATGGTAGATGCTATGCAACATTTATTAAATTGAACTAAAATGTTGATGGTCTCACCTTAAAACAACATATCCTTTTTTCATAAGCTAGAACTCAACTTAAAGGAGAACCATATAAAATTACCATTACTTAAAATAAAGAAATGACCATTATTTGACTATTTTTGATCTACAAAAGACAAAACAAAACAAAAAATTTTCATATGCTTTACCATAATATTTCAAAGGAGGAATTCTTCTTTTTCCTAAGGTTTACCCCATTACTTTTTCTTTTAAACACATGCTTTCTGAATCCTTTAGGATACTGACCTAGTATTATTAAGTCCACTTCCCTTCTCTCTTCAATTTCTCCTTCTGTTGTTCTCTTCTCTATTTAAACCATATGTAGGTTTTCCCATCATGGAAAAGACTCATCATTTGATGGGATCCCTTTCTGAGCTACCATCTTTCTCTCCCAAACATTTATTGAGCATCTACTTATCCTAAGCACTGTGCCATGTGCTTGGGATACAGAAACTTGAAACAGATCTAGCCCTTGCTATTATGGTACTGCAGTCGATATGCAGAAACTATAAACAGATGATTATAAAACAGTATGAGAAATGCCATGACAGAGAGAGCCACAGGTTCTCTGAGAGAGGCACCTAACCCAGACTGAAGGGCTAGAGAAGTCTGTCTTGGCTGAATCTTAAAAGGAGCTCTCTAGTGAGAGAATGCGGGGGTATGGTGAGAAGAATCCCTTCTTTTTCCTTACCATGAAATTTCTGGAAAGAACAGCCTATTGTGCCAATGTTAATATAACCCAACTTTAAAATTAGTGTTTTTAAAAAAATTATTAATCTAGCTTGACCAATGGTGGCGCAGCAAATAAGAGTATCGACCTGGGATGCTGAGTACTAGGTTCAAAAGCCTGAGGTTGCTGACTTGAACATTAGGTCGCTGGCTTGAAGCCCAAGGTTGCTGGCTTGAGCAAGAAGCCACTGGCTCAGCTTAAGCCCCTTGGTCAAGGCACGTCGTATCATAAGCAATCAATGAACAACTAAAGTGATGCAACTACAAGTTGATGCTTCTCATCTCTTCCTTCCTGTCTGTCTGTGTGTGTCTCTCTCTTGCAAACCCCCCTTAAAAAAAACAAGAAAACTTATTCATCATGTGTGTATTACACACAGGTGTACATGCCTGAGTTTGCCCTTTTGCTTTAACAGTATGAAAAGCTCACTTTTTTGTGTTTTACAGAGAGAGGAGTAGAGATAGTGAGATAGACTCCCACATGTGACCTGACTGGGATCCATCTGGCAATCCCTATCTGGGGGCAATGCTCAAATCAATTGAGCCATTTTTAGCACCTGAGGCCGACATGCTGGGACCAACTGAGCTATCCTCAGTGCCCAAGGCCAACACTCAAACCAATCAAGCCACTGGCTATGGGAGGGGAAGAGGGAAAAAAGAGGAAGAAAAAGCGGGGAAAAAAGCAGATACTCACTTCTCTTGTTTGCCCTGATCAGGACCAGAACCCGGGACATCCATATGCTGGGCCCATGCTCTACCACTGAGCCAACCAGACGGGCCAAAAGCTCACTTTCGATTTGTTTCCTAGGAAAAACTACACTCAACTACTTACTCTTTAATCTTCTGCAATCTGATATACTGCTCTTTTACTTTACTGAAACTGGCTTCTCAAAACTCAAAGAACTTCTAATATAAAATTCAATGAACTTTAACTGGTTTTCCTCCCTAAACATTCTGTAAATTTCAATACTGGTCTTGACAATGTCATCATCATCAGGTTCCTCCTGGAATCATCACTTGCTCTCAATTGGTATAGTATGAATTGTCAATATTTCTTACTTGGTACTAATCAGGTGCTAGTTTTAGATTTACAGATGTAGTTTTAGATTACAAATCTTATGTATTTTCCCTACTTCACCAATTAGAAGGAAAGGGTTTTAAAAAGAAGGAATAAGGTTTCAATTAAAAGTAAATAATATGTGACCTAAGATTGACATTCTACATAGGATGTAATAGACACTCAATAGTGCTATGTTTCCCTGAGGAGAAAACATTTAGGGGAAAAAAAAGTAAGTAATAAAGTTATATGACAATATGAAGCAGATCTTCTGGCATATGAAAATTGACCTAAAATTGTAAGAGTTTGTGCTTACAAGGACTTTATTGTAACATCAGTTACAGAAATATGCAAATCCAAGTCTGAATACAAGGCAGGGTCACAAGCTCAGAGGTAGGAGTTCTGTTTATGCCCAGAACGCTGTTACCAAGCTTTTGCTTTCCCTCAGTTCAGTACAGCTTTAGTGACAAGCCACAGAAAAGACAGCATGTAAACAAAAGGACACTGGCCTATTCTCTGCTGTAGCTATCCACAGACCATCTGTCCTGTGACAAGAAAGGGTATGTTGCTGCCACAGCAGCATGGTCCTTTTCAGTTCTCAAAATTTTATGAGTGGCCAATGTCAAGAGGAGGAGTGGCCTTCAGAACCCAGTTTAACTCCAAAACTCATGGGTCCTCTATACACTGGACTGGTCAGTGAGTTTCCCAAGGGCAGGGAGTCTTTCTCATCACTGCCTCCCCAGCGCAGACAGAGTGTTTGGTACATTACACGTGCACCAACATCTGACTGCCTAAGAGGGGTAAGCTCACAGACTGAGAAGACTGAGTCAGAATTCTGGTTTAATTCAGTTAAAACTGAGTGAGATCAAATCATAATTTCTTAGCTGTTTGACCTGGGAGAAGTTACTGAATTGTGATTTTCTTATATGCATATGGGAATGATACTATTATCATTCCCATTTACCTCACACGGTTACTGGGAGGACCAAGTAAGTTAAAACGTAAAGTACTTAGAACAAAGCCTAGTACAAAGAAAGCACTAAATAAGTGTTGGCTGTTATTATTATTTGTTATACAAATCAGCAACAAAAGTAATTAGATAAGATTATAAAATATTTGGAACATAAAAGGTTAAAGAAACAGCAGAAATACACTGCATGAAAAGGAAACATAAACAGGAAAAAATGTTTTAAAGTGTTAAGAAATATAAAAGTATAAGATGCAGACTCCTGCTTAATAAAATAGGATTTCAGAACAAAAAAGTTGTATGCTTTTTAAAAAATTTTTAAATTTCACAATTACAATATCATATCAGGTGAATAAAAAACAAAACAAAAAAAAATTATGTTCCAAAAAAGGTTTCTCTACCTTTCAGAAATGAGCCTCTTCAAACTTCTGTAAGATTTAAAAATATCTTTAAGGTTAAACTAAACCTATAACTAATTAAGAAAAAAATCCTTGTGTTATGGAAATTTACAAACATACACAACAGCAGATGAAACATATAATGAGTCCCCTTCCTGCTATCACCAAGCTTCAGCAATTATCACTATTTTACTACTCTGTGCAAATCTTTTAACAGTAACAACAAAATAGATTTTTCAGCCTTCTCTAAAAGACTGAAATGGCCCAGTGAATTTAAGTATAAGAAAGCATAGGCAAGTGCAATTGGCTTATTTTACCTCTTCTCTATTTTAATAAAAATAAGTAAAAATGGAATAAAGCTTTGAGAAGAACAAGACTTACTGGATGATGAGGTCGCAAATGAAAAGTATGAGGTGATACTACGGCTACAGCAAAGAAACGAAGAAATACAAAGCTGCTCACAGCAGAATACTGAACATGAGGGTCATCTGCAGAAAAAAATGGTGAAATGTCATGCACAAAAACAGTGAATTAAAAACAAAGATGATAAAGTAAAAAATACTGAAAGAACATGTAAATAGGAGATCTCTATAATTTGTCTAGTAAGGACTGAATTGATGAAGTGCGAGTGGTGATTATGACTAAATTAAAGGAAAAAATTCTATGATAAAATAATCTGGAAGAATAAAAAAATAATCTGGAAGAACTAAGACAGAAAATGAAAGACAAATAGGTTTTCAGAAATATTTTAATTTGGAAAAATACCTTTTTACTTAATCTTCAAGAAGACTCCTGAAATTATAACACAAATAAAAGTAGTATCTAGCACTACCTAGTGGTAACACTGAATTCCTGAAGACTTGGACAGGAGACTGCTTTCAGTTTGTTTCTTTTTATTCAGTGAGAGGTGGGGAGGCAGAGACAGACTCCCACATGAGCCCTGACCGGGATCCACCTGGCAAAGCCCCCTATAGGGCGATGCTCTGCCTATCTGGTACCGCTGCTCTGTTGCTCAGCAACCAAGCTATTTCAGCGCCTGAGTTAAGGCCATGGAGCCATCCTCAGTGCCCAGGGCCAAACTGCTTGAACCATTTGAGCCACGGCTGTGGGAAGAGAGGAGAGAGAGAGAAAGAGAGAGGGGGGGAGGGGGGGAGAAGCAGATGGTTGCTTCTCTTGTGTGCCCTGACTAGGAATCAAACTTGGGACTTCCACACGCCAGGCCAACACTCTACTGCTGAGCCAACCAGCCTGGGCTGACTGCTTTCAGTTTTAGGATATTGTTTTAATTTTCCCCTCAAAAATCTTGATAATATCAAAGACTATGTAATAAAAACAATTAAGATGAAATATTTACTTTTAAAAAAAGCTATCCATATTCCATATAAAAATGCAAATGAAATGGAGACAACTTATGGCCTTGATCCTTCACCTACAGCTTTTGTTTCAGACTGGGGTCAACAATGAACCCAACAATCAGATGGCAGAGAAGCAGGTGGTGAGGGTAAGAATGTCTGGATTTGTTTTGAGTTTTAACTGACAAGTCATTGAATTTTTAATTCTTTAATAATACTTGCTTCCCACCCTGGCCAGGTAGCTCAATTGGTTAGAGCATCACCTGACACACCAAGGTTTTGGGTTGGATCCCTGGTCAGGACCCATACAAGAACCAACTAATGAATGCACAAATAAGCGCAACAACTCGATGTTTTTTTTTCTCTCTCTCTCTCTAAAATCAATAAATAAAAATGAAAATAAATAATATACTTGCTTTCCACTCATTGTCTCCTTCCCTACTTCCCAACTCATCTTCTTACCAGAGTATTAGGAACAAATGAGAAACTATAAAATTATTTTATGATAACAAACCTATCACTCCTGCAGTCTACTGAAAATATGAAAACATATTAATACTTAAGCTAACAAAAAAGCAGTCAAGGAGATCCTTTTGCATTTATAAAAAAAATCATAAAATATGTTTTTAGATTTTTATATAAATAAGATTAAATAGATAAAGAATATTTAAGGGTAAGATTACTGGGTAGAGTACTGTAATTAGTAGCATGCTTTGGAATAGGCTAGGCCCAGGTTTGAGACCCTGCTTGGCCCATTGGCCATGTCATGGATCTTGTGCACATTATTTAAACTCTAAACCTGTTTCATTCTCTACCTAAGGGGAGCAGTACCTGCCCTCATGTGGTGTTGTGTAGATGAGAGTAGGCAATAATGCTGGCTAGCATGTGTTTGTTCAGTCACTAAGCATTTCACGATCTTACTAAAATATAATTTCAGTCAGCATTTCATCTTTGCATATGTTAATGTCTCTGCTCCCCTTATTTTTGTTACAAAGACTAGATGTAGTATACTTATTGAAGTTAATTGTTTATGTATTCACTATAAATAGCAAAGACATCTAGCTTTGAATTTATCCACATGCTAATTAGATGACTCAGTTCCATCACTTTAGCACTGGGTAAATTTAGTGGAGGGTCAGAGCACTACACACATATGAATACACTTACACACACTTAAAAGAACATTATAAAATAGCAAAATCTCTTCAGATGGTTGTAGAAATAAACTTAAGGTTTCACATAGCTGGGTAAGAGTAATAATTTAAGTAGCTGCCTTATCTCCTCCTCTGTTCCCCTACTGCAAGGAGCTCTGGAAAGACAGCTATAGCAAGTTTATTTACTTATCAGAGAAGCATTAAATAAGAGTAATTCAAAATATTGACAATCAGAGCTACAAACTCTTAATTTTATGACATGTTTCTAAGCAAAGCCTTAACGCTGCTGTGCAAAACTAAACCATGCCAGTTACTAACCTAAGTACCACAAACTCTATCTATACTACAGTAGAGATGTGCTAATTACTAAAACTATTTCTGTAAAGACCTGTCACTACCAAAACCTTATCATGCTAAATCTAGTCAGTTGTATGGAACTAAAATTTTTCACTATATAAATGTATGCAGGCCCTGGCCGGTTGGCTCAGTGATAGAGTGTCGGCCTGGCGTGCGGGAGACCCGGGTTCGATTCCCGGCCAGGGCACATAGGAGAAGCGCCCATTTGCTTCTCCACCCCCCTCTCCTTCCTCTCTGTCTCTCTCTTCCCCTCCCGCAGTGAGGCTCCATTGGAGCAAAGATGGCCAGGGTGCTGGGGAATGGCTCCTTGGCCTCTGCCCCAGGCGCTAGAGTGGCTCTGGTTGCGGCAGAGCGACGCCCCGGAGGGGCAGAGCATCGCCCCCTGGTGGGCGTGCCAGGTGGATCCAGGTCGGGCGCATGCGGGAGTCTGTCTGACTGTCTCTCCCCGTTCCCAGCTTCAGAAAAATACAAAAAAATAAAATAAAAAAATAAAAAAATAAAAAAAATAAATGTATACAAGTAGAAAGGGAGTTGGTACAAATATATAAGAAAGATTTTTGTTTATTATATTTAACAATCTCATAAGCAACTATATTTATGTTATAGTTCTAGATTTTGCCTTTTTAAAAAACAATGATGATTTTGACTTGCTCTTTGTAGAAAGTTGTCAATATATTAAAATAAAATAATATGTTTTGAGATTATAAGAAAATTAAATCAGATATTTCATTAAAAAGCAAGAACGATTTTGGAAAACTAAGACTATACATACCTATAAACTGTAAACATTTTACATAAACCAGATATACAGTAAGTCTCCAAAAATAATCAAATATTGAAAAAAAAAAGGCATGTTTTAGTAACCCAGGCACTTACTAGGAAATCTTTGAGTAGCCAGTTGCCTTAGAGAATAAAAGATATCACACATAACAGTGGGGCAGCTCATACTTGATTTTATGATTGTACTGAATAACTTGTCTACATAGTAGCGTAGATTTTCCTGTAGGATTTAAAAAGGTAAACATTAAGATTTTGACTTTTACACATCTTCAGTAGCCTTCATGAAAAAAAATGCAATGAAAATGAGCTCTATTAGACAGTCACCATCTAGTATTTTCCCTTCCAAGTACTAACCAGGCCCGACCCTGCTTAGCTTCCGAGATCAGACGAGATTGGGTGCGTTCAGGGTGGTATGGCCGCAGACACCATCTAGTATTCTAAAGCTCTGCTTCTTTTCTCTAAACTCATTCAGTTAAAGAACAATTTGCATCTTGACCTCATGTTGATATACTGGATTTAGACTAGCTAGATGTAAGAAGTGAATGTATGGAATAAACTGCACAAGAGGCAACAAAGAGTAAAATGATCCCAAGGGAAATTAGGAAAATAACTCAGATATGCAGGCGCACAGACACTGTGGCACTGTTATTTACTGCAATGAAAATTTGTGACTAACAAAACTGTCGTTTCCTGGAGCCAAGTTTAAGTACTGGTTAACCAAGGCATTGTGCTCCTTGACCTGATCACTTTAAACGTAAAAAACCAACTAGAATGGGGCTGCAATTAGATAAAACCTTACTTCACAACTGTTATTAGAGCTAAAAAGAGACAATCAAGAACAAAAATAAAGTATAACCCAATGAGGAGATAACAACACTCTAAAAACTAGACACAGGAAATGCTGCTAAGGGTATGGGCATTATGTAAAGAAAAAAAGTACTGCTTCCCTTCGTACAGCATTACGACAATGTAGGTGGGAGATAGGTATGTATAACTTTAAGGCCAATTTTAATGGCGTTATAGAGATAACAAGGACTTACCTTATTATTTTCTACATTATCCCCCTCTTTCAATTTAATAGGATCAATTTCACAAGATTTTGAGGATTCGCATATCTGGAAAATAGATTTATTTTTCATTTAATGCTCTTTTTAAAATAGCAGAATGAAAATCTTATTTTTCGCCTGACCAGGTGGTGGCGCAGTGGATAGAGCATTGGACTGGAATGTGGAGGACCCAGGTTCGAGACCTCAAGGTTGCCAGCTTGAACGTGGGCTCATCTGGTTTGAGCAAAGCTCACCAGCTTGAACCCAAGGTCACTAGCTTGAGAAAGGGGTAACTCGGTCTGCTGAAGGCCCACGGTCAAGGCACATATGAGAAATCAATCAATGAACAACTAAGGCAGGGGTCCCCAAATTGCGGCCCCCTGAGGCCATTTATCCAGCCCCACCACACTTCTGGAAGGGGCACCTCTTTCACTGGTGGTCAGTGAGAGGAGCACAGGATGCGTCTGTGCTCCTGGAGTACTGTATGTGGCGGTGCCGCAAAGCGCGGCATCGTACAGTACTACTTCTGGTGCCGCGGGATGCGCATCATGGCTCTGGAAGCGCGTCATATCACTTGTTACGGCTAGCAGTGACAAATATGGAACCGGACATTGACCATCTCATTAGCCAAAAGCAGGCCCATAGTTCCCATTGAAATACTGGTCAGTTTGTTGATTTAAATTTACTTGTTCTTTATTTTAAATATTGTATTTGTTCCCGTTTTGTTTTTTTACTTTAAAATAAGATATGTGCAGTGTGCATAGGGATTTGTTCATAGTTTTTTTTATAGTATGGCCCTCCAACGGTCTGAGGGACAGTGAACTGGCCCCCTGTGTAAAAAGTTTGGGGACCCCTGAACTAAGGTGTCACAATGAAAAACTAATGATTGATGCTTCTCATCTCCCTCCGTTCCTGTCTGTCCCTATCTATCCCTCTCTCTGACTCTCTGTCTCTGGAAAAAACAAAAAAGAGAAAATCTTATTTTTCTTTTTCTAAATATTATTTTTCTGATAATAAAAATTATAAAAATTAAAACTGTAACAAAATTTAAAATCCAGAGAGAAATAAGTAAGTCAGAAAAAAACAAGAACTGCAGGATTCCATACATTGGTGGGACATAAAAACGAGACTAAGAGACATGGACAAGAGAGTGGTGGTTATGGGGGGGCGGGGGGAGGGAAGGAGGGAGAGGGGGAGGGGCACAAAGAAAACTAGATAGAAGGTGATGGAGGACAATCTGACTTTGGGTGATGGGTATGCAACAGAATTGATTGACATGATAACCTGGACATGTTTTCTTTGAATTTATGTACCCTGATTTATTGATGTCACCTTATTAAAATTAATAAGAATTTATTTATTAAAAAAAATTAAAACAATAAAAATAAAAAATTAAAAAAAAATTTAAACCCCTACCCAGAGATAATATATGTAATACTCCCAAAGAACTATATAAAAAATTTCTTATATGTAAATATTTGAAACTCTAGCTAAAACAGAAATAAAATAACAAAGAAATAATTATGTAGATTATACCACAATGTGTCCTTGGAGTAAAAATCCATTGATGAAACAGTAAATAATTAATTTTACTTCTAAAGTGTTTGGCCTTATTCTTTCAGTAATACTTTAATGGTTATCATTCTCATCAATAGAACACTAAATGAAAAGTGATACTATAATAAGGCCATACAAACTATTATCAGAGTACATATGTTTATTCCTTACCTCATCTAGAATAGGTTTTAATGTTACTTTCAGGTAGTGTCCTCCCACTATTTTCATCATTTCATCCAGACATCGGGTAGCCAAGGAATTTCCTCTAAAAATTGTGTTTGCATCTCTGAAACACAGGTAGAAATAGGTGAAAACAAGTGTAGTAAAAAAAGGCTGTCTAATCAATAATATGAAATATCTGACTTGGCCATACACATAATTTTAGTCATTTTTACCATATCAAAGATTGCTGCTATTAGGATTGTCAAATATATAAAAACTACTTACCAAAAATATAAGAAAATAAGTTAAAAAAAAAAGCAAACCACATTTATGAACTGCAAATGTGGTATGTATGTGTATGTGTTGTGTATGATGTGTGTATAAAAAGACAGCATAAGATTATGGTAAGAACAGCAAGCCACCCAGTTGTTTTTTATAATGTCACACCTGTACACATAAGGGTGATATAGTATAATGCACAAGGAAAAAGAAACTTCTGACCTGGTATTTTATTTGTAATAAGTGAATCATTATAACAAGAAGGAAAAAAACTAGTAACAAGAAATTTCAATACCACGTGAAAAATATGTCATTAATTGTTAATTTTACCATTGGTGGATACTGTTTACTAATTTAAAGAAATGCTTTTTAGTATACACTAAGCTGTTCTTTTTAGACTATGATACTGTAAAGATGGTCAATATAAAAAAACTAAGATTACAACAACAATCAGACAAACTAAGGTCCAAATTCAACAATACATAATTAACATTTACTCTAACTCTCTTACTGTGTTTCCTTCAAGTCTAATTCAGCCACTGCGGTGGCAAAAGGAACCAGTTTATCATGGTGCAGCAGCAGTCGTACAAGGGGTAAAACAGCATCATTTTTATCTCGACATATTTCACCCAAAATGTAAGCAGCTGAGGCAGATATTGGCTGAAATACAAAAAGGTAGAAAACAAGCACAAAATCAAGGAAAAATAACTAAATGTTTAACCACTAGCCTGTAAAAGTAAATCAAATATACTAACTATAAGAGATGAAATTTAGAGCTCATATTGGAATCACAGTACTATAGCTCAGACGAAGTAAATGTGTGTGTGTGTGTGTGTGTGTGTACATAGGGATAGGCAAAAATAGATTTACAGTAATAGATTAACACAAAAATAAACTGCATTTTGCATACTCACAACTGTAAACCTACTTTTGCCCACCCCCGTATATATATTTTTTTGTTTTAATAAAACTTGACACTCACGCTGAAATCTTTTCCTCATCATTTACAGAATTGTTTTAGCCTTTTCATATTAAATCATACATTTAAGATTTTTAAAATACCTGAATATCTGGTGACTTTAGCAGCAAAGTTCTCAAAGGACCATAGTACTCTGAAGGAAGCACATAGTCTTCTGTATAACATATATTTAATCGAAGAGACCCCAGGTCATCAGTTTTAGATGACTTGTTTCCATTGTCTCTTGGTTGAAGCAAGTACCTAAAATAAAGATATAGTCAATTCCATGTGATGATAATTAGCATCCAAGTTAGTAAGGTAAATAAACAGGTAAACTATAAAAAACTAAATCAAAAAGTTAACTTAATAGATAAGGTTATGACACTTCATAAGTAGCAGACTATTAATCTTCAGAGGCTTAATATTGGTTGAACTAGAAAGCTATAATTAGATTTTTATACTGGAAACAGAAAGTATAGATAATATAAAAATTAAGATCTCAAAGGGATTTAATAGAGTTTGATTACCTTGTAGCTTTAGAAAAAAAAAGTAAAATATATAAAATTCAATATTATCAAAACTAAGTAGATGTGAACTTGTGTTCTGTAAAGGATATATAAGATGTAAGAAATCTGAGGTGGCAAGATGGCATTGGAGTAGATGAACGTACCAACTTCCACCTCCCAGAACCAAGGTGGATTACAACTTAATCTTAAGAACAATCACCTACAAAAACCAACTTTGGACTAAACAAAGAGGACTCTTTAATCAAGGAACACTGAAGAAACCACACGGAGACTGGTAGGAAAAGCGGAAACACAGAGAGGGAACGAACAGCAGTCAAGGGACTCGCATGGCAGGAAGGGAGTTTAGCGGAGAGGGGAGGGTCTTGGGCCCCAGGAGCAAAGCCCCAGCCTGCAGCCCCAGAGCCTAGAAGAGGTGTATGGACAGTATTTAGCTGGGAAACAAGCTGGGATACTGTTTGCGAGAAAGAGACAGATTTCTCAGACACAGGATTTGTCTTAAAGGGACAGCACAGAAAACCTCTTTCATAACCACTCACCTGGGGCTCTGGGGGACAGGGAGAGCTGAGAGGACTAGAGTAGCAGGAAGAGAGTGTAATCTAGGAGGCACAAGGAGAAACACTTTGCTACTCTAATCCCTGGGCTGAGTCACTCCCCAAATCTAAAGTGAATATTTTTCCAGGAACCAGTAATACAAGCAAAGGGAAGCAGGTCACCAGCCAAACAGAAGCTCCTCTGATGCAGTCAGAGCAAAGAATCGCTTAGAAGCAGGGAGCCATCAGGGATACAGAATTGAGTGATAAGGTCTGAAGCTGCATTGCCATCCCCACACTGTGGAGTGCTTGCCGGAGGGCAGGCGGCTGCGGGTCTTGTAGGCGGGGGTGGAAGCCGATGGCTGGTAGTAGCTGCGGCCCAGGCTTGAGCACAGTCCTGCCTGGCAGGGGCGAGGCTGGGGGCCGGTGGCTGCTGCGGAAGGGGCACAAAAAAGTGGTCCAACATGTGGCTGAGGGCCAGGCGTTGCAAGAGCAGTCCCACTGGCTGTCCCGCCCACAAGGGCAAGGCGGAAACCTGGGAACTGGCTGAGACTTGTGGCTGGGCATAGAAGCACAGCCCCGCCCGGAGAACAAGCTAAGACTTGCAGCTGGGCACAGGACCACACTCCCACCCGTGGGGGCCAGGCTGAGGCAGGGGGCTAGCCAAGGCTTGCAGCCCAAATGAGGGAAAGGAGTCCCACCAGTGGGGGAAGGGAGAAGGCTGAGGGTGACCAGGGCTTGCAGTGTAGGCACATGAGCGCAGTCCTACTTTTGAGGTGGGGTGTGGAGGCCGGGCCAGCCAAGGCTTGCAGCCCAGGCATGTGAACACAGTCCTGCCCAGAGAAACAAGGCAGAAGCTGCAGCGATAGCTGCAGCAGGCCAGCACAGGCAACACCTATGCCCCAACACCCAAGGTGGTGGCAGAGAGGGTAGCAGGCCTGCAGACAGACCACACCTAAGGAACACAGAGGCCACACCCACTGGACTCCTGTGTCCACACCCTTCTTATACACAAACAAAATGGGAAGGGAGAGAAATTTAACTCAAATGAATCAACAAGAGAAATTCCCAGAGAAAGATCTGAATGAGAGAGAAATAACCAATTTATTGGATGCAGAGTTTAAAATGATTGTTAGGATGCTCAAAGATCTTAGAGCAACAATGGATGGACATAATGAGCACCTAAATAAAGAGATAGCAAGTATAAAAAACCATTGAATAATAAAAGTCATTCAGAAATGACAAATACAATATCAGAAATGAAGACAACACTAGAAGGAATTAAAAGGAGGATGGAGGAAGCTGAGGATCGAATCAGCGAGTTAGAGGACAAGATAAAGAAAAGCATGGAAGCAGAAAAAAGAAAAAAGGCTCAAAAAGTCTAAGAAACTCTAATAAAGCTCTGTGACAACATGAAGAGAAATAACATCCATGTAATAGGGGTTCCTGAAGAAAAAGAGAAAGAACAAAAGATAAAGAATCTAACTGAAAAAAATCATAGCTGAAAACTTCCCTAAATTAATGCAGAAAAAGTCACACAAGTTCAAGAAGCACAAAGAGTTCCATTAAGAATGAAGCCAAAGAAGCCAACACCAAGATACATCATAATTAAAAAACAAATTTTAAGAGATAAAGAACACTAAAAGCTGTAAGAGAAAAGCACTCTACTACCTACAGAAGAGCCCCCATAAGGATGACATCTGACTTTTCAATGGAAACATTAAAGGCCAGAAGGGAATGCTAAGAGATATTCAAAGTAATGCAAAACAAGAGCCTATAACCAAGACTTCTCTATCTAGCAGAGCTACCATTTAAAATTGAAGGAGAAATAAAAAGTTTTCCAGACAAAAAAACTCAAGAAATTCATTACAATGAATCCAATGCTGCAAGAAATGTTAAGGGGCCTGCTGTAAACAGAACAAAGGAGGGGAAAAAATCTAATAAAAGAGGAATGTAGCTTTAAAGAATAAAATGGCAATAAACAACTACATATTAATAATAACCTTAAATGTAAATGGAATAAATGCTCCAATCAAAAGACATATGGTAGCTGCTTGGATAAGAAAACAGGACCCATACATATGCTATCTACAAGAGATATACCTCAAAACAAAAGATACACATAGACTGAAAGTAAAGACATAAAAAAATATTTCATGCAAATGGAAATGAAAAAAAAAGTTGGGGTAGCAATACTTATATATCAGACAAAATAGACTTTAAAACAAAGGCTACAGTAAGGGATAAAGGTCACTACATAATGATAAAAAGAGCAACCCAACAGGAAGATATAACCATTATAAATATCTGTGGCACCTAACACAGGAGCACCTAAATATATAAAGCAGATTTTGATGAGCATAAAGGGCGAGATCAACAGCAATACTAAAATAGCAGGGGATTTCAATATCCCACTAACATCACTAGATAGATCCTCAAGAAAGAAAATTAACAAAGAAACAGCAGGCTTAAAGGACACACTAGAGCAACTGGATTTAATAGCTATCTTCAGAACCGTTCACCCTAAAGTACCAGAATATCCATCCTTTTCAAGTGCTCATGGTACATTCTCTAGGATAGACCACACACTAGGACACAAAACGAGTCTCAAGAAATTTAAGATTGAAATCATATCAAGCATCTTCTTGGATCACAATGGCATGTAACTAGAAATCAACTACAATAGAAAAACTAAAAAACACTCAAACATTTGGAAACTAAATAGCAAGTTATTAAATAATGAATAGGTTAAGAATGAGATCAAGAAAGAAAAAATTTCCGTGAAACAAATGAAAACGAACATACAACAACTCAAAATTTATGAAACACACCAAAAGCAGTCCTGAGAGGGAAGTTCATAGCACTACAGGCATACCTTAAGAAGCTAGAAAAAGCTCCAATAAACAATTTAACAATGCATCTAAAAGAACTAGAAAAAGAAGAGCAAGAAAAGCACAGAGGAAGTAGAAGGAAGGAAATAATAAAGATCAGAGCGGAAATAAATGACATAGAGGCTAAAAAAACAATACAGAGGATTAATGAACCCTTGGCCAGACTCACCAAGAAAAAAAGAGAGAGGATTCAAATAAATAAAATTAGAAATGAAAGAGAAGTAACAACTGACACAGCAGAAATACAAAGGATTGTAACAAAATACTATGAAGAACTGTATACCATAAAATTAGACAACTTAGGTAAAATAGACTTTTCCTCAGAACATATAATCTTTCAAAAATCAATATAAAAGAATCAGAAAACCTATACAGACTGATTTCATCAAATGAAATAGAAAGTTATCAAAAAACTCCAAACAAACAAAAGCCCTGGGCCAAACGGCTTCACAGGCAAATATTACCAAATATTCAAAGAAGAACTAACTCCTATCCTTCTCAAGCTATTTCAAAAAATTCAAGAGGAGGGAAGACTTCCAAACTCCTTTTATGAGGGAGCATAATACTGATTCCAAAACCAGGCAAAGACACTACAAAAAAAGAAAACTATAGACCAATATTCCTGATGAACTTAGATACTAAAATTCTCAACAAAATATTAGCAAACTAGATCCAGCAATACATGAAAAAAATCATACATCGTGATCAGGTGGGATTTATTCTAGGGAGACAAGACTGGTACAATATCTGCAAACCAATCAATGTGATTGTACACATGAACAAAAGGAAGGAGAAAAACCACATGATAATATCAATAGATGCAAAAAAAGCATCTGATAAAATCCAGCACTCATTTATCATCAAACTCTCAGCAAAATGGGAATACAGGGATCATACCTCAACATGATAACGACCATCTATAACAAACCCAAAGCCAACATCACAATCAATAGGCAAAAGTAAAAAGAAATATCCTTAAGAGCAAGAAAAAGGCAGCAGTGCACCCATTCACCACTTTTATTAAACATAGTTCTGGAAGTCCTAGCCACAGCAATTAGACAAGAAGAAGAAATAAAAAGCATCCAAATTGGAAAAGAGTAAAACTATCATTATTTGCTGATGATAAGATATTGTATATAGAAAGCCCTAAAGTTTCAGTCAAAAAACTACTGGACCTGATAAATGAATTCAGCAAGGTGGCAGGATATAAAATCAATATTCAGAAATCAGTGGCATATTTATACACCAACAATGAACTGTCGGAAAGAGAAATTTTTTTTTTTGTATTTTTCCGAAGCTGGAAACGGGGAGAGACAGTCAGACAGACTCCCGCATGCGCCCGACCGGGATCCACCCGGCACGCCCACCAGGGGCGACGCTCTACCCACCAGGGGGCGATGCTCTGCCCCTCCGGGGCGTCGCCCTGCCGCAACCAGAGCCACTCCAGCGCCTGGGGCAGAGGCCAAGGAGTCATCCCCAGCGCCCAGGCCATCCCTGGAGCCCTGGCTGCGGGAGGGGAAGAGAGAGACAGAGAAGAAGGAGAGGGTGGGGGTGGAGAAGCAAATGGGAGCCTCTCCTGTGTGCCCTGGCCAGGAATCGAACCCGGGTCCCCCACACGCCAGGCCAATGCTCTACCGCTGAGCCAACCGGCCAGGGCCTGAAAGAGAAATTAAGAAAACAATCCCCTTCACTATTGCAATAACAAAAAAAATAAAGTACCTAGGAGTAAATTTAACCAAAGAGGTTAAAGACTTGTACTCAGAAAATTATAAAACATTGATAAAGAAAATCAAGGAAGATACAAATAAGTGGAAGCATATGCCGTGTTCATGGATAGGAAGAATAAACATCATTAAAATGTCTGTATTACCCAAAGAAATCTATAAACTCAATGCAGTTCTTGTTGACATACTTCAAAGATATAGAACAAATATTCCAAAAATTTATATGGAACCGAAAAAGAACACAAATAGCCTCAGCAATCCTGAAAAAGCACAATAAAGTGGGAGGTATCACACTTCCTGATATCAAGTTATACTACAAGGCCACTGTACTCAAAACAGGTTGGTACTGGCATAAGAACAGGCATACAGATCAATGGAACAGAACAGAGAACCCAGAAGTAAACCCACATCGTTATGGACAATTGATATTTGACAAAGGAGGTAAGAGCATACAATGGAGTAAATACAGTCTCTTTAACAAATGGTGTTGGGAAAACTGGACAGGTACTTGCAAAAAATGAAACTGGATCACCAACTTACATCATTCACAAAAAAAACCTTAAAATGGATAAAAGACTTAAATATAAGTCATGAAACCATAAACATCTGGGAAGAAAACATAGGCAGTAAACTCTCCGATATCTCTAATAGCAATAATTTTGCTGATATATCTCCACAGTCAAGTGAAATAAAGGACAGGATAAACAAATGGGACTATATCAAACTAAAAAGCTTTTGCACAGCAAAAGACACCATTAACAAAATAAAAAGACAACCCACACAATAGGAGAATATATTTGCCAACACATCTGATAAGGGGTTAATAATCAAAATTTATAAAGAACTTGTAAAACTCAACACCAGAAAGGTAAACAATCCAATCAAAATTGGGCAAAAGAAAAAAATAAACATTTCTCCAAAGAGGACATACAGATGGCCAATAGGTATATGAAAAAATGTTCAACATCACTAATCATTAGAGAAATGCAAATTAAAACCACAACGAAATACCACCTCATACCAGTAAGAATGGCGCTCATTAACAAAGCAACAATAACAATAATAATAAGTGCTGGCAAGGATGTGGAGAAAAGGGAACCCTCTTGCACTGCTGGTGAGAATGCAGACCGGTGCAGCCACTGTGGGAAACAGTATGGAGATTCCTCAAAAAATTAAAAATGGAACTGCCTTTTGACCCAGCCATCCTACTTTTAGGAATATATTCTAAAAACACCATATCACTGATTCAAAAGAAGAAATGCACCCCCATGTTTATGGCAGCGTTGTTTACAATAGCCAAGATCTGGAAACAGCCCAAGTGTCCATCAGCGGACGAGTGGATTAAAAAGCTGTGTTACATACACACCATGGAATACTACGTGGCCGTGAGGAAGAATGAAATTTTACCTTTTGAGACAACATGGATGGACCTGGAAATTATCATGCTACATTAAATAAGCCAGGCAGAGAAAGAAAAATATCATATGCACTAATTCATTTGAGGAATCCAGTGAACAATGTGATCTGAGCAACGGAACAGAAGCAGAGGTGGGATCAAAGGGACTAGAGGAAAAGTAGTCAGAGGGAAAGTAGAGGAGAAGATGGGATCAGAGAAGTGAAAGAGATTAATGAAATTATATATACATAACACAGCATTATAGAGAACATGACAGCAAATTCTGGAGGGAAGGGAGGAAGGCATTGGGGGGAAGGGGCATGAGGGGGCTGAGGGGAATAAGGGGGGGAGATATATTCGATGGGACACTTGAATATATGTAAACACATTTAAAATCATAAATAAAAAAGAGGAAAAAGAAAAAATAAGATGTAAGAAATATAATTTTGGGGAACACGTATTTTTGGAGCCACAGGCCCCGTGTGCTTCACCAGCTTTAATAAATTCTCTTTTCTTCTTATAAAAAAATTTTATTTTAACAACTAAATTTAAGAAAGATGGATTTAGGTGAAGTAGATAAAATATACTACACAAAAAGGCATAAATGATCTTGTTGAAAATATATCCTATATGTAAAACTTTGAACTTATTTTTTAAAAAGTGAGTGATCAGTTTATAATTAGATTTTTTATATTACTAAAGGAGTAATAGTATAATTACTGAAAATGTTTATTCATAAAAATCAAATTCACACTATTTCTTTCAGTTATGTAAAAGGCAAAAAAAAAAGTAAAAACAGACAGCTTTAAAAAGCAAGTGAAAAAGAAATGTTTAGAAATCAAGAGACATTTGTAGGAGCAACACCCAAAACCTAAGTTATTTTTAAAGACTTTTTATCATGGAAATTTAAACATATATCAAAAGTAAAGAGAGGAGGATAACGTCAGAGTAATGGCGGGGTAGGAAGCGATACCGATAAATCTCCCCCCAAACTCAACAAGATCTTCAACCAGAAAAAGAAAACCTATACTTGGAGCCTCCAGATGCTTTGCAATACACCCGAAGGTATGGTCGAGTGAAAAATTGGCTAAATATATAACCAAACCCCGAAGGAAATAGGGAGTAAGAAATGCTCTGCCTTCCTCACTAACCTAAACAGGGCGGCTTTCTCTGGTAACTGTGAATATAGAAACTGAGGCAGGCAAAGGGGGTGAATAGATCCAGGTCGTGGCACAAACGGCTGAACCAGGCTGTGGCACGGAGATCCAAGCCGAGGAAAAACATCCTGGGGCAACTCGGGCAATACAAGCTAACACTCGCACCAAACCCAAACAAGCGGGGCAGCCATTTTACCCGATCTCCTGGTCGGTGTGCAGTTAGTGGGTGAGAGATTTCTTCCTAAGCCCTGGGAGTGGGTGCACGTGTTACCCCACAGAGAGGCAGAGTCAGAGGCCTTTCTGTGGGCCGAAAGCAGAATCTCTGGGCAGCCCCAGCTCCCTGGGAAAGCCACGCACGGGAGGGAGCGAGAACTAATTCCAACGGTGGAAATTTTCCGTGCTGGTGGGGGTTTCACTCAGAGGGAAACGCGGCCGGCCTCATATCCTGGTCTGTAAGCGCAGATAGTGAATGATTCCTCCGAGTGCCTCGGCAGTGCGTGCCCGTGTTATCGCACAGAGGGGCAGAGTCAGGGGCCTTTGTGTGGGCCAAAGCGGAATATCGGGCCACCCCAGCGCCTTGCAAAAGCCGCACACGGGGACGGAGCGAGAGCCAATTCCAACGCTGCAACTTTTCCATGCGGTTGGGGGTTTCACTCAGAGCGTGAGACTGCTGGCCGGATATCCTGGTCTGCGCACGTGGATAGCGAGAGTTTCCTCCAAGCGCCCCGGAAGTGGGCGCCCGCCTGTGTTACCGGACAGAGTGGCAGAGCCAGAGATCTTTGAGTGGGCGGAAAGCCCGCCTGATTATGCTAGCAGCTCTGACTGACTGAGCCTTACCCAGAGCCCTGTGCTGAGTGGAAATAGAATGGGGAGTTGCCAGCTCTTTGAGCCTCTTACTATCCAGGCAGAGGCAGCAGCAACCCCATAGGTGGATTATCAGGCTACTAATTGAGGAAGGAAAGACTAAGAGAAAGGCTCCAGGAACACGGACTCTCTCACTGGAGGAGCCTATAAATGCTAATGAGCCTCGACTGCCAACGAGACTAAAGCACAATACATGACATTGCCATAGAGACTTATCAACTGCAAACCTCTACCTGAACGTGCCAAAGGGGCAGAACCCAGGGTACAGAGTCACCGACCAGGAAGAGGGAGAGAAAAGAAAAAGCAAGAAGACAACCTCTCAAAATCAAGAATAATCTGCAGACTTTATAACCTATCCCATTTTATTATATTTGTTCGTTTGTTTCTCTTATCTTCATTCTTGATACTTTTTTCCTCCTCCAATTTGGCCGATTAACTCTGCCGGTCTTACTCTCTCCTCTCCTTGAACTACACTACCCATAAGTGTTACATCTCCCATTATCTTTTCTCTCCTCTTCCTTTCTCTCTATGAGGGTTGCACTCCAAAACCCTTAACTCTCTCTCTCTCACTCTCCTTTCTTTTTTCTTCTTTTAGTGGTTCTCTCTTTTTTTCTCTCTTTCTTTTCTCCCTCTATATTAGTTTCTTCCTTTCTCCTTTACATCTCCTCTCATTCAAACCTCAATAACAAACAAATTATCTTATCTGGGACTCAAACTTATGTTTGTGGCATTTTGGGGTTTTTTTACTTCACCTTTTTAACTCACTAGCAGTGCTCCCATCCCTGGCTCTCCATTTTATCTAGTTCTTATTCCACTAAATACAATAGTAATTTTTTAATTTGTCCCCCCATTTTTCTGTTTTCCTCTTACTCCTCTCATCATAACTCTTAGACAACCAACACCTAAAAGCAAATCTAATTTTATTCTTGACCCAAATTTTTTCCTTATTTGCTTTTTGTGGGTCCATACCCCCTTTTTTCTTTCTTTCTTTTTTTTTCTTTTTTTTTGCCCCTTTATTACTTTTCCCCAATTCAGGCCCTCCATCACAGGCATTGTTTGTTATAATTCACAGTTCACCACAAGATTTTCTCAGGAAAGAGGGGAGAGGAGAGGAGAGGAAAAAAGGAGGGGGGGAATAATTTCCTTTTTTTAAAATTTTTATTTTATTTTATTTTATTTTTCTTTATTTCATTATTAATTTTTTTTAAAAAAACAACTCTTCGATTTTTTTATTTTTTTAAACTTTTTATTCTTTATTAAATCTCATTAATACTATCAACAAAACTACCCTCAGATGCCATTAAGGAAGAGAAAATCAAATATCATGGATACAAAAGAAAGAGAGGTAACACAGCTAGATGAGGAAAAATCTATGGAGAAAAAATTTAATATATTGGAAACCTTGGAGCTAAATGACAGAGAATTCAAGATAGAAATCCTAAAAATACTCAGAGATATACAAGAAAACACAGAAAGGCAATTTAGGGAGCTCAGAAAACAACTCAATATAGAACACAAAGAATATATGTCCAAGGAAATTGAAACTATAAAAACAAATCAAACAGAGATGAAAAACTCAATTCACGAGCTGAAAAACGAAGTAACAAGCTTAGCTAATAGAACAGGTCAGATAGAAGAGAGGATTAGTGAAATAGAAGACAAGCAACTTGGGGCACAACAGAGAGAAGAAGAAAGAGACTCAAAAATTAAAAAAAATGAGATAGCCCTACAAGAATTATCTGACTCCATCAGAAAGAATAACATAAGAATAGTAGGTATATCAGAGGGAGAAGAGAAAGAAAATGGAATGGAGAACATACTCAAACAAATAATAGATGAGAATTTCCCAAGCCTGTGGAAAGAACTAAAGCCTCAAGTTCAAGAAGCAAACAGGACTCCGAGTTTTCTTAACCCCAACAAACCTACTCCAAGGCACATCATAATGAAATTGGCACAAACCAACAGCAAAGAAAAAATTCTCAAGGCAGCCAGGGAAAAGAAGAATACAACATATAAAGGAAGGCCCATTAGATTATCATCAGATTTCTCAGCAGAAACTCTACAAGCTAGAAGAGAGTGGTCCCCAATATTTAAAGTCCTGAAAGAGAGGAACTTTCAGCCACGAATACTATACCCATCAAAGCTATCCTTCAAATATGAAGGAGAAATAAAAACATTCACAGATACAGAAAAGATGAGGGAATTTATCATCAGAAAACCCCCACTCCAGGAATTACTAAAGGGGGTTCTCCAATTAAATACAAAGAACAAAAAAAAAACAGAGCCACAAGTAAAAGCTCCAAGAAGACAATAAAACCAAATTTAAACTGTGACAACAACAAAAAGAAAGAGGGGGAGAAGATGGAGATTAACAGTAGCAAAGGACGATGGAGTGCAAAAGTACTCACAAAATAGTTCGCTACAATGAACAGGGTAGGGACCCTTTTCATTACTCAAAGGTAACCACCATTGAAAAAACCACCACAGAAGCACATGAGATAAAAAAGATAGCAACAGAGGAAAGATGTATGGAATACATCCAAATAAAAACAAAAGATAGAAAAACGAAAGAGAAGGATCAAACAAGACACAAAACTAACAGAAAGCAAGATATAAAATGGCAATAGGGAACTCACATGTATCAATAATTACACTAAATGTAAACGAATTAAACTCACCAATAAAAAGGCACAGAGTAGCAGAATGGATTAAAAAAGAAAATCCAACTATATGCTGCCTACAGGAAACTCATCTAAGTAACAAGGATAAAAACAAATTCAAAGTGAAAGGCTGGAAAACAATACTCCCAAGCAAATAACATCCAAAAAAAAGCAGGTGTAGCAATACTCATATCGGATAATGCTGACTACAAGACAGGAAAAGTACTCAGAGACAAAAATGGTCATTTCTTAATGGCTAAGGGGACACTGAATCAAGAAGACATAACAATTCTTAATATATATGCACCAAACCAAGGAGCATCAAAATATATAAGACAACTACTTATTGATCTTAAAACAAAAACTGACAAAAATACAATCATACTTGGAGACCTCAATACACCGCTGACGGCTCTAGATCGGTCATCCAAACAGAGAATCAACAAAGACATAGTGGCCTTAAACAAAACACTAGAGCACGTGGATATGATAGACATCTACAGGACATTTCATCCCAAAGTGACTGAGTATACATTTTTCTCCAGTGTACATGGATCATTCTCAAGAATTGACCATATGTTGGGCCACAAAAACAACATCAGCAAATTCAGAAAAACTGAAGTTGTACCAAGCATATTTTCTGATCATAAAGCCTTGAAACTGACGTCACGGAAATGGCGCCGTGAGAAGCGCGTCCGACAGCTCTCCCCTAAATCACAACAAATTTATCAACTAGAAACAGAAAAATTTATCCTCGGAGCATTCCGGAGTTCCACACAAACTGAAAGCAAAAGGACTGTTATCACTTGAATCTGAGAGACGAGGGTGTGGAGGAAGCTACCGCAGCGACGCTCATTCAAGCCGCCAGGGAGTGCGCCTGCGGTGAGTCAGCCCATATACTTGGGAACCGCAAGCCGCCGCGAGCCGCTGACCGCGAGCTGCCGCGAACCCCCGAGAACCGCCACCGGCACCGCGAGCGGCCGCCACGACCCGCCGCGCGCGCGCGCGCCCGGTCCGGTTGAGCACTGCTGACGTTCCCAGCGGCTCGCACACTGCGAGTGGGGGTCGCCGGCCACCGGTGCCCGGAGCGCCACATTCGCGCGCGTGCCTTGGGCATTCCACGCGCCCAGGGAGCCCTGCTGGCCCGCACACCCAGGGGGCTCCATTATCCTGCGCCTGGTGCGGTCCAGCCGCCAGCGGCGGGGCGAGCGGGAGAGGCTTGGGAGATTCTCTCCGTGGGCGGGGCACCTCACCCAGCCATTCAAGCTAACAATCAAGCGTTGGGGGAGGGGCGCGCGCAGGCAGCCTAAAACACCTTCAGAAACACAGCTGCGACCCAATCACTGAAATTAGCTTAACCCATAAAATCTGCGCACCCTCGGTTCTAATTGATAAGATCTCTCTCAGTTCAGCGATCCAAGACAAGAGGCGTGATATTTTTTAGTGCCTCTCGCTAAAGGGGCGGGGGCAACTTCTGATTGATAGAGCCTCCATATTCAGGGATAAACGCTAACAAGAAGGACTTGGCAGATAATAAGGTCTATACTACACTAGTCATAAGCAGAGACTAGTGCCTCTTCTTCCCTGCAAAAACAGGCTACAAAGTGTGGAAAGAGGTCCAACTAAATGATAGGCGCTGAACAGTCACCTTGACAACAATTGACTCCCACCCCCGCCTGATTACACTGGAGGCCCTGACTCTCAGAGCCTTTCCCAAAGCCTTGCACTGAGTGGGGATAGAGTGGGGATTTCCCAGCTCTTTGAGCCTCTTACTCCCCAGGCAGAAGCAGTTGCAGCCTTATAGCTGGATCACCAGGCTGCTAATTCAGAAAGGGGGGACTAGGAGAGAGAATCCAGGAAAGCAAACTCTCTCATCGTTGGACCCTGCAAACGCCAACAAGCCTTTACTTCCAGCAAGACTAAAGCCAATTATATGACATAGCCATAGAATCCCATCAACTGCAAATCCCTACCTAAGAGTGACACAGGGGCAGAGCCTGGGGTACAGAGTCACCGACTAGGAAGAGGGAGAGAAAAGAAAAAGGAAGAAGTTAACCTCTCAAAATCAAGAAAAACCCACAGACTTTACAACTTGATCCACTAATTTTTTTTTTGTTGTTGTTGTTGTTTGTTTCTTCTATCTTTTTGCCTTTATTTCCTCCACCTTGGTCCTTCTATTCTCTTCCCATCTTATGCTTCCCCTTTCTTGAACTACACTACCCATGAGTGTTGCATTTTATTTTTCTTCTTCATCCTCACCCTCCTTTAAGGTTATACTCCAAAACACTTAACTCTCACTCTCTCTTCTTTTGTTTTTTTTTTGTCTTGCTTTATTTTGTTTTTTTTCTCCTCCTATTTTATTTCTTCCTTCGTTTTTCTCTTTTTCTTATTTTTTCCTTTCTATTCGTTTTTTCTTTTCTCATTTTACTTTCCTCCCATATAATCCTCAATCACGAACAAATTAGTTAATTTGGGACTCAAGGCTTTTTTTTGGATTTATTTCTCTTTTTTGCTTTTGTTTTTATTTTTTTTTCTCTTGTTTGTTTATTTTTGTGGCATTTTGGGTCCTCCCAACCCAAGGTCTCCATTGTATTTAGTCTTCGCTCCACTTAATACAACAGATTTTTACTTATTATTTTTATTTTTCTTCTTTATTATTCTTTTTTGGTCCTTTTTTCTGGTTCCCTCTTATCCCTCTCATTATATCTCTTAGTTGACCATCACTTACAAGCAAATCATCTTATGCTTGTCTAAGATTTTCTTCCTTTTTTTTTTTTTTGCATTTAGTAGGTCCCTACTCCCTTTTTTTGCCCTTTGAACTCTTCACCCCAAATCAGGCCCTCCATTATAGGCACGATATTTCCCTGAGGAGGGGAGAGGAGGAAAAGAGAAGAGAGAAAAAAAGGGGGAAATAATAAATTATTACTGTTTTTTTTTGTGGGGTGTTTAACCCTTTTTTTTTTTTTTTCTTTTTACTCTTTATTAATTCTAATTAGTGCTATCAATAAGACTACCCTCAGATGCCGATAAGAAAGAGGAAATCGAATATTATGGATACAAAAGAAAGAGAGGTAACACAAATAGATGTGGAAAAATCTATGGAGAAAAGACTTAACATATTGGAAGCCTTGGAGCTAAATGACAGAGAATTTAAAATAGAAATGTTAAAAATACTCAGAGATATACAAGAAAACACAGAAAGGCAATATAGGGAGATCAGAAAACAACTCAATGAACACAAAGAATATATTACCAAGGAAATTGAAACTATAAAAACAAATCAAACAGAAATGAAAAACTCAATTCACGAGCTGAAAAACGAGGTAACAAGCTTAGCTAACAGAACAGCCCAGATTGAAGATAGGATTAGTGAAATAGAAGACAAACAACTTGAGGCACAACAGAGAGAAGAAGAAAGAGACTCAAAAATAATAAAAAATGAGAAAGCCCTACAGGAATTGTCTGACTCCATCAGAAAGAATAACATAAGAATAATAGGTATATCAGAGGGAGAAGAGAAAGAAAATGGAATGGAGAATATACTCAAACAAATAATAGACGAGAACTTCCCAAGCCTGTGGAAGGAACTAAAGCCTCAAATTCAAGAAGCAAACAGAACACCAAGTTTTCTTAACCCCAACAAACCCACTCCAAGGCACATCATAATAAAGATGACACAAACCAATGACAAAGAAAAAATTCTCAAGGCAGCCAGGGAAAAGAAGAGTACAACATATAAAGGAAGGCCTATTAGATTATCATCAGATTTCTCAGCAGAAACTCTACAAGCTAGAAGAGAGTGGACCCCAATATTTAAAGCCCTGAAAGAGAGGAACTTTCAGCCAAGAATACTATACCCATCAAAGCTATCCTTCAAGTATGAAGGAGATATAAAAACATTCACAAATACAGAAAAGATGAGAGAATTTATCAACAGAAAGCCCCCACTCCAGGAAATACTAAGGGGGGTTTTCCAACCAGATTCAAAGAACAAAAGAAAACAACACCACAAGTAACAGCTCCACCAAGAACACAATAAAACCAAACTTAAACTGTGACAACAAAGGAAAAAAAGGGGGGAGAGGATGGAGATTAACAGTAGCAAAGGACGATGAAGTGCAGAAATACTTATAAGATAGGGTACTACAATGAATATGGTAGGTACCCTTTTCATTACTTAATGGTAACCACCCTTAAAAAAACCACCACAAAAACACTTGACTTAAAAAAGGTAGCAACAGAGGAAAGAAGTATGGAACACAAACAAACAAAAACAAATGATAGAAAAACAAAAGAGAAGAATCAAACTAGATACAAAACTAACAGAAAGCAATTTATAAAATGGCAGTAGGGAACCCACAAGTATCAATAATTACACTAAATGTAAATGGATTAAACTTACCAATAAAAAGACACAGAGTAGCAGAATGGATTAAAAAAGAAAATCCAACTATATGCTGCCTACAAGAAACACATCTAAGCAACAAGGATAAAAACAAATTCAAAGTGAAAGGCTGGAAAACAATACTCCAAGCAAACAACACCCAAAAAAAAGCAGGTGTAGCAATACTCATATCTAATAATGCTGACTACAAGACAGAAAAAGTACTCAGAGACAAAAATGGTCATTTCATAATGATTAAGGGGAAGTTGAATCAAGAAGACATAACAATCCTTAATATATATGCACCAAACCAAGGAGCACCAAAATATATAAGACAGCTACTTATTGACCTTAAAACAAAAACTAACAAAAATACAATCATACTTGGAGACCTCAATACACCGCTGACGGCTCTAGATCGGTCATCCAAACAGAGAATCAATAAAGATATAGTGGCCTTAAACGAAATACTAGAACACCTGGATATGATAGACATCTACAGGACACTTCATCCCAAAGCGTCAGAGTATACATTTTTCTCTAGTGTACATGGAACATTCTCAAGAATTGACCATATGTTGGGCCACAAAGACAATATCAGCAAATTTAGAAAAATTGAAATTGTACCAAGCATATTTTCTGATCATAAAGCCTTGAAACTAGAATTCAACTGCAAAAAAGAGGGGGAAAAACCCACAAAAATGTGGAAACTAAACAACATACTTCTAAAAAATGAATGGGTCAAAGAAGAAATAAGTGCAGAGATCAAAAGATATATACAGACTAATGAAAAAGACAATACGACATATCAGAATCTATGGGATGCAGCAAAAGCAGTGATAAGAGGGAAGTTCATATCACTTCAGGCATATATGAACAAACAAGAGAGAGCCCAAGTGAACCACTTAACTACCCCCCTTAAGGAACTAGAAAAAGAAGAACAAAGACAACCCAAAACCAGCCGAAGAAAGGAGATAATAAAAATCAGAGCAGAAATAAATGAATTAGAGAACAGAAAAACTATAGAAAAAATTAATAGAACAAGGAGCTGGTTCTTTGAAAAGATCAACAAAATTGACAAACCCTTGGCAAGACTTACCAAGGAAAAAAGAGAAAGAACTCATATAAACAAAATCCAAAATGAAAGAGGAGAAATCACCACGGACACCGTAGATATACAAAGAATTATTGTAGAATACTATGAAAAACTTTATGCCACTAAATTCAACAACCTAGAAGAAATGGATAAATTCCTAGAAAAATACAACCTTCCTAGACTGAGTCAAGAAGAAGCAGAAAGCCTAAACAGACCTATCAGTAGAGAAGAAATAGAAAAAACCATTAAAAACCTCCCCAAAAATAAAAGTCCAGGCCCTGACGGCTATACCAGCGAATTTTATCAAACATTCAAAGAAGACTTGGTTCCTATTCTACTCAAAGTCTTCCAAAAAATTGAAGAAGAAGCAATACTTCCAAACACATTTTATGAGGCCAACATAACCCTCATACCAAAACCAGGCAGGGATGGCACAAAAAAAAGAAAACTACAGACCAATATCTCTAATGAATACAGATGCTAAAATACTAAACAAAATACTAGCAAATCGAATACAATAACATATTAAAAAAATAATACATCATGATCAAGTGGGATTCATCCCAGAATCTCAAGGATGGTTCAACATACGTAAAACGGTTAATGTAATACACCATATCAACAAAACAAAGAACAAAAACCACATGATCTTATCAATAGATGCAGAAAAGGCTTTCGATAAAATACAACACAATTTTATGTTTAAGACTCTCAACAAAATGGGTATAGAAGGAAAATATCTCAACACGATAAAGGCCATATATGATAAACTATCAGCTAACATCATATTAAATGGCACAAAACTGAAGGCTTTCCCCCTTAAATCAGGAACAAGACATGGTTGTCCACTCTCTCCACTCTTATTTAATGTGGTACTAGAGGTTCTAGCCAGAGCAATCAGACAAGACAAAGAAATAAAAGGCATCCATATTGGAAAAGAAGAAGTCAAGGTATCACTTTTTGCAGATGATATGATCCTATACATCGAAAACCCCAAAGAATCCACAAAAAGACTACTAGAAACAATAAGCCAATACAGTAAGGTCTCAGGATACAAAATTAACATACAGAAGTCAATAGCCTTTCTATATGCCAACAATGAAACAATTGAGAACGAACTCAAAAGAATAATCCCCTTCACGATTGCAACAAAAAAAATAAAATACTTAGGAATAAACATAACAAAGAATGTAAAGGACTTATATAATGAAAACTATAAACCATTGTTAAGGGAAATCGAAAAAGATATAATGAGATGGAAGAATATACCTTGTTCTTGGCTAGGAAGAGTAAATATAATCAAGATGGCTATATTACCCAAAGCAATATACAAATTTAATGCAATTCCCATCAAACTTCCAATGACGTTTTTTAAAGAAATAGAGCAAAAAATCATCAGATTTATATGGAACTATAAAAAACCCCGAATAGCCAAAGCAATCCTAAAGAAAAAGAATGAAGCTGGGGGCATTACAATACCTGACTTCAAACTATATTATAGGGCCACGACAATCAAAACAGCATGGTATTGGCAGAAAAATAGACACTCAGACCAATAGAACAGAATAGAAAGTCCAGAAATAAAACCACATATATATAGTCAAATAATTTTTGATAAAGGGGCCAACAACACACAATGGAGAAAAGAAAGCCTCTTCAATAAATGGTGCTGGGAAAACTGGAAAGCCACATGCAAAAGAATGAAACTGGACTACAGTCTCTCCCCCTGTACAAAAATTAACTCAAAATAGATCAAAGATCTAAACATAAGACCTGAAACAATTAAGTACATAGAAGAAGACATAGGTACTAAACTCATGGACCTTGGTTTTAAAGAGCATTTTATGAATTTGACTCCACAGGCAAGAGAAGTGAAGGCAAAAATTAATGAATGGGACTACATCAGACTAAGAAGTTTTTGCTCAGTAAGAGAAACTGATAACAAAATAAACAGACAGCCAACTAAATGGGAAATGATATTTTCAAACAACAGCTCAGATAAGGGCCTAATATCCAAAATATACAAAGAACTCATAAAACTCAACAACAAACAAACAAACAATCCAATAAAAAAATGGGAAGAGGACATGAACAGACACTTCTCCCAGGAAGAAATACAAATGGCCAACAGATATATGAAAAGATGCTCATCTTCTTTAGCTATTAGAGAAATGCAAATCAAAACGGCAATGAGATACCACCTCACACCTGTTCGATTAGCTATTATTAGCAAGACAGGTAATAGCAAATGTTGGAGGCTGTGGAGAAAAAGGAACCCTCATACACTGTTGGTGGGAATGTAAAGTAGTACAACCATTATGGAAGAAAGTATGGTGGTTCCTCAAAAAACTGCAAATAGAACTACCTATGACCCAGCAATCCCTCTACTGGGTATATACCCCCAAAACTCAGAGACATTGATACGTAAAGACACATGCAGCCCCATGTTTATTGCAGCATTGTTCACAGTGGCCAGGACATGGAAACAACCAAAACTCCCGTCAATAGATGACTGGATAAAGAAGATGTGGCACATATACACTATGGAATACTACTCAGCCATAAGAAATGATGACATCGGAACATTTACAGCAAAATGGTGGGATCTTGATAACATGATACGAAGCGAAATAAGTAAATCAGAAAAAACCAGGAACTGCATTATTCCATACGTAGGTGGGACATAAAAGTGAAACTAAGCCTGACCAGGCGGTGGCGCAGTGGATAGAACGTCGGACTGGGATGCAGAGGACCAAGGTTCGAGACCCCGAGGTCGCCAGCTTGAGCCCGGGCTCTTCTGGTTTGAGCAAAAAAGCCCACCAGCTTGAACCCAAGGTCGCTGGGTCCAATAAGGGGTTACCCGGTCTGCTGAAGGCCCGCGGTCAAGGCACATATGAGAAAGCAATCAATGAACAACTAAGGTGTTGCAACGCGCAATGAAAAACTAATGATTGATGCTTCTCATCTCTCTCCATTTCTGTCTGTCCCTGTCTATTCCTCTCTCTGACTCACTGTCTCTGTAAAAAAAAAAAAAAAAAAAGTGAAACTAAGAGACATTGATAAGAGTGTGGTGGTTACGGGGGGGAGGGGGGAATGGGAGAGGGAAAGGGGGAGGGGGAGGGGGCACAAAAAAACAAGATAGAAGGTGACAGAGGACAATCTGACTTTGGGTGATGGGTATGCAACATAATTGAACGACAAGATAACCTGGACTTGTTATCTTTGAATATATGTATCCTGATTTATTGATGTCACCCCATTAAAAAAATAAAATTATTATAAAAAAAAAAGTAAAGAGAGTAGTATACAGAACCCCAAGTACCTATCGCCTAGCCTCAGCAATTGTCTTAAAGTTCTTCTTGTTTCTGCCATACCTCCACTCACTCCTCTTCACACTAGTGCATTATTTTAAAGCAATTTCCAGGTGTCCTATAATTTCCTCTATAAATATTTCAGTATACCTAAATATATACCTGTAGGCCTGACCTGTGGTGGTGCAGTGGATAAAGTGTCAACCTGGAAACACTGAGGATGCCGGTTCAAAACCCTGGCTTGCCTGGTCAAGGCCCATATGTGAGTTGATGCTTCCTGCTCCTTCCCCTTCTCTCTCTCTCTCTCTCCCCCCCTTCTCTCCTCTCTAAAATGAATAAATAAAAAAATGTTTAAAAAAATATATAACTGTAAATATATATATATATAAAACTTTTAAAAATTATAATTAGCCAGTTAGTATTCAAATTCTCCCAAACTTACCAAGTTTTCTAAAGTTTATTTAAATCCAAGGTCTATATATTATAATTAGTTGATAGCTTAAATTTTTTTTATCTATGTATTCCCTCTACCCCCTAAAAAATCAAGCAGTATGTCTTAATAGAATTTTCCACATTTGGGGTTGTTAACTTGATCTCTATCCCAATGACATCATTTAGCATGTTATATTGCCCCCCTCTGTATTTCTGTATATTGGTAGTTAGATCTGGAGGCTTGGTTAGATTCAGATCTGATATTCTGCCAAGAACATTTCTTTTTTTTCTTGATTTTAATATATTGTGTTTACACAGATTCTAGTGTCACCCCAAATGCACCCCCCTCCTCCATGTTCCCCTCAACATCTCCCTTGCCCCCCTCCCTACAGCACCCTCCCCCCTTCCCTTCAGGATTGTTCCATCCTATCATGCCCTTACCCTCTGTCCTCTTTTCCTCTGGTCCCTTTGATCCCTCCCGTCTCAATTGCATTCCTCAGTTCAAATTGTTCATTGGATTCCTCAAATGAGCAAGGTCATATGATATTTTTCTTTCTCTTCCTGGCTTATTTCACCTAACATAGTATTTCCAAAAAAACCCAAAAAACATAATAGTTTCCAGGTCCATCCATGTTATCGCAAAAGGTAAGATTTCCTTCTTCCTCATGGCCACGTAGTATTTCATTGTGTGTATGTAACACAGCTTTTTAATCCCCTCATCCACTGATGGACACTTGGGCTGTTTCCAGATCTTGGCTATTGTGAACAATGCTGCCATTAGCATGGGGATGCATTTCTTCTTTTGAATCAGTGATACGGTGTTTTTAGAATATATTCCTAAAAGTGGGATGGCTGGGTCAAAAGGCAGTTCCATTTTTAATTTTTTGAGGAATCTCCATACTGTTTCCCACAGTGGCTGCACTGGCCCACATTCCCACAAGCAGTGCAGGAGGGTTCCCCTTTCTCCACTTCCTTGCCAGCACGTTTTTTTTTTGTTTTTTTTTTGGTATTTTTCTGAAGTTGGAAATGGGAAGGCAGAGACAGACTCCCGCATGCACCCGACCGGGATCCACCTGACATGCCCACCAGGGGGTGATGCTCTGCCCCTCTGGGGCGTCGCCCTGCTGTGACCAGAGCCATTCTAGCGCCTGAGGCAGAGGCCACAGAGCCATCCTCAGCGCCCGGGCCAACTTTGCTCCAATGGAGCCTTGGCTGTGGGAGGAAAAGAGAGGAAGGAGAGGGGGAGGGGTGGAGAAGCAGATGGGCACTTCTCCTGTGTGCCCTGGCCAGGAATTGAACCCAGGACTCCTGCACGCCAGGCCAACGCTCTACCACTGAGCCAACCGACCAGGGCCGCCAGCACTTATTATGTGTTGTTTTGTTAATGAGCGCCATTCTGACTGGTGTGAGGTGGAATTTCATTGTGGTTTTAATTTGTATTTCTCTAATGATTAGTGATGTTGAACATTTTTCATATGCCTATTTGCCAACTGTATGTCCTCTCTGGAGAAGTGTCTATTCATTTCTTTTGCCCATTTTTTTTTATTAGATTGTTTATCTTCCTGGTGTTGAGTTTTACAAATTCTTTATAAATTTTGATTATTAAACCCTTATCAGATGTACTGTTGAATATGTTGTCCCATAGTGTGGTTTGTCTTTTTACTCTGTTCAGACTCTTTAGCTGTGCAAAAGCTTTTTAGTTTGATATAGTCCCATACGTTTATCCTGTCTTTTATTTCACTTGCCCATGGAGAGAAATCGGCAAATACAGTGGTACCTTGAGATACGAACAGATCAACATACGAATTTTTTGAGATACAAGCTGTGACTTGGTCTGTATTTTTGTTTGAGATCTGAGCGAAATTCCGAGATACGAGTTGTGATTTGGGAAGCTGCTGCTAGTTGGCGCGCTGGCAAACGGGTCCAGTATCAGCTGTTTGATGAGTTGAATGACTTACGAGCTCGGTTACAGAACGAATTAAATTCGTATCTCGAGGTACCACTCTATATTGCTGCGAGAGATATCAAAGAGCTTATTGCCTATGTTTTCTAAGATGCTTATGGTTTCACGACTTACATTTAAGTCTTTTATCCATTTTGAGTTTATTTTTGTGAATGGTGTAAGTTGGTGATCCAGTTTCATTTTTTGCAGGTAGTTGTCCAATTTTCCCAAAACCATTTGTTAAAGAGGCTGTCTTTATTCCACTGTATGCTCTTACCTCCTTTGTCAAATATCAATTGTCCATAACGGTGTGGGTTTATTTCTGGGTTCTCTGTTCTGTTCCATTGATCTATATGCCTGTTCTTATGCCAGTACCAGGCTGTTTTGAGTACAATGGCTTTGTAGTATAACTTGCTATCAGGAAGTGTGATATCACCCACTTTATTCTTCTTTTCCAAGATTGCTGAGGCTATTCATGTTCTTTTTTGGTTCCATATATATTATATATATTTTTGGAATATGTGTTCTCTATATTTGAAGTATGTCATTGGTATTTTAATTTGTATTGCATTAAATTTATAAATTGGTTTGGGTAATATAGACATTTTAATTATGTTTATTCTTCCTATCCATGAACACGATATATGCTTCCACTTATTTGTATCTTCCTTGATTTCTTTTATCAGTTTTATACTTTTCTGAGTACAAGTCTTTAACCTCTTTGGTTAAATTTATTCCTGGGTACTTTATTTTTTGTTGTTGTTGCAGTAGTAAAGGAGATTGTTTCCTTAATTTCTCTTTCTGACAGTTCATTGTTGGTGTATAAATATGCCACTGACTTCTGAGTATTAATTTTATATCTTGCCACCTTGCTGAATTCATTTATCAGGTCCAGTAGCTTTTTGACTGAAACTTTAGGGTTTTCTATATACAGTATCCTATCATTTGCAAAGTGATAGTTTTACTTCTTTCCCAATTTGGATGCCTTTTATTTCTTCTTCTTGTCTGAATGCTGTGGCTAGGACTTACAGAACTATGTTGAATAAAAGTGGTGAAAGGGGACACACTGCCTTTTTCCTGCTCTTAAGGGAATTGTCTTATTTTTGCCCATTGAGTATGATGTTGGCTGTGGGTTTGTCATAGATGGCCTTTATCATGGTGAGGTATAATCCCTGTATTCCAGTTTTGATCATAAATGGGTGCTGGATTTTATCAGATGCTTTTTCTGCATCTATTGATATTATCATGTGGTTTTTCTCCTTCCTTTTGTTTATGTGATGAATCACATTGATTGATTTGTGAATATTGTACCAGCCTTGCCTCCCCAGAATAAATCCTACTTGATCATGATGTATGATTTTTTTCATGTACTGCAGGATCTGGTTTGCTAATATATGTATTTTTTATTTTATAATATTTTATTTATTGATTTTTAGAGAGGGGGGGGAGAGAGAGAGAGAGAGAAGGGGGAGGAGCAGGAAGTATCAACTCCCATATATGCCTTGAGCAGGCAAGCCCAAGGTTTCGAACCGGCAACCTCAGTGTTCCAGGTTGATGCTTTATCCCACTGTGCCACCACAGGTCAGGCTGGTTTGCTAATATTTTGTTGAAGATTTTAGCATCTAAATTCATCAGGGATACTGGCCTATAATTTTCTTTCTTTGTGTTGTCTTTGCCTGGTTTTGGAATCAGAATTATGCTCGCCTCATAAAAGGAGCTTGGAAATCTTCCCTCCTCTTGAATTTTTTGAAATAGCTTGAGAAGCACAGGAGTGAGTTCTTCTTTGAATACTTGGTAGAATTCACCTGTGAAGCCTGGGCTTTTGTTTGTTGAGAGTTTTTTGATAACTGTTTCTATCTCATTTGATGAAATCGGTCTGTTTAGGTTTTCTGATTCTTCCAGATTGATTTTTAAAAAATTATATGTTTCAAGGAATTTGTCCATTTCACCTAGGTTGTCTAATATAGTTCTTCATAGTATTTTATTACAATCCCTTGTATTTGTTGTGTAAGCTGTTAATTTTCCACTTATTTCTAATTTTATCTGAGTCCTGTCTGTTTTTCTTGGTGAGTCTGGTTAAAGGTTCATCAATCTTGTTTACCTTTTCAAAGAACCAGCTCTTGGTTTCATTGATTCTCTGAGTTGTTTTTTTAGCCTCTATGACATTTATTTCTGCTCTGATCTTTATTATTTCCTTCCTCCTACTTCCTCTAAGCTTTACTTGCTGTCCTTTTTCTAGTTCTTTTAGATGCAGGGTTAAGTTGTTTACTTGAGCTTTCTCTAACTTCTTAAGGTATGCCTGTAGTGCTACAAACTTCCCTCTCAGGACTGCTTTTGCTGTGTCCCATAAATTTTGAGTTGTTGTATGCTCATTATCATTTGTTTCTAGGAATTTTTTGATTTCTTCTCTAATCTCATTGTTAACCCATTCATTATTTATTAACATGCTATTTAGTTTCCAAGTGTTTGAGTATTTTTCAGTTTTTCTGTTGTGGATGATTTCTAGTTTCATTTAACTGTGATCAGAGAAGATGCTTGATATGATTTCAATCTTCTTAAATTTGTTAAGACCACTTTTATGGCCTAACATGTGGTCTATCCTAGGAAAGTACCATGAGCACTTGAAAAGAATGTATATTCTGCTTTAGGGTTCTGAAGATATCTATTAAATCCAGTTGATCTAGTGTGTCCTTTAAGCCTGCTGTTTCTTTGTTAACTTTCTTTCTTGAGGATCTATCTAGAGATGTTAGTGGGGTATTGAAATCCCCTACTCTTATAGTAGTGCTGTTGATCTCACCCTTTATATCCATCAAAGTCTGCTTTATATATTTAGATGCTCCTATATTAGGTGCGTAGATATTTATACTGGTTATATCTTCCTGTTAGATTGCTCCCTTTATCATTATGTAGTAACCTTCTTTATCCCTTACTATATTCTTTGTTTTAAAGTCCATTTTGTCTGATATAAGTATTGCTACCCCAGCTTTTTTTTCATTTCCATTTTCATGAAAAATTTTTTTCCAACCTTTTACTTTTAGTCTATGTGTATCTTTTGTTTTGAGGTGTGTCTCTTGTAGACAGCATTATGTATGGGTCCTGTTTTCTTATCCACACAGCTATCCTATGTCTTTTGATTGGATCATTTAATCTACTTACACTTAAGGTTATTATTGATATGTAATTGTTTGTTGCCATTAATTTTTAAAACTACATTCCTCTTTTACTATATTCTTTTCCCCCTTTGATTTGTTTACAACAGGCCTCTTAACATTTCTTGCAGCATTGGTTTGGTTGTAATGAATTCCTTTAGTTTTTTTTTTTGTCTGGGAAGCTTTTAATTTCTCCTTCAATTTTAAACAATAGCCTTGCTGGATAAAGAAGTCTTGGTTGTAGGCTGTTGTACTGCATTACTTTGAATATTTCTTGCCATTCCCTTCTGGCCTCGAGTGTTTCTGTTGAGAAGTCGAATGACATCCTTATGGGGGCTCCTTTGTAGGTGATTGACATTTTTTCCCTTGCAGCTTTTAGTATTTTTTCTTTATCTCTTAGCTTTGGTATTTAATGATGTGTCTTGGTGTAGGTTTCTGTGGGTTTCTCTTTAATGGAATTTTCTGTGCTTCTTGAACTTGTGTGACTTTTTCTTGCATCAATTTAGGGAAGTTTTAAGCTATAATTTCTTCAAACAGACTCTCTTTCCCTTGTTCTTTCTATTCTTTAGGAACCCCTATGATGTGAATGTTGTTTCTTTTTACGCTGTCACAGAGCTCTCTTATTAGAATTTCCTCAAACTTTTTGAGCCTCTTTTCTTTTTGCTGCTTTGCTTCCATGCTTTTGTTTATTTTGTCTTATAAATCATTGATTGATCCTCTGCTTCATCCAGCTTGCTTTTATTTATTTATTTTTTTCCTTTATTTATTTATTTTTTTTCATTTTTCTGAAGCTGGAAACAGGGAGAGACAGTCAGACTCCCGCATGCGCCCGACCGGGATCCACCCGGCACGCCCACCAGGGGCGGTGCTCTGCCCCCCAGGGGGCGATGCTCTGCCCATCCTGGGCGTCGCCATATTGCAACCAGAGCCACTCTAGCGCCTGAGGCAGAGGCCACAGAGCCATGCCCAGCGCCCGGGCCATCTTTGCTCCAATGGAGCCTTGGCTGCGGGAGGGGAAGAGAGAGACAGAGAGGAAAGCGCGGCGGAGGGGTGGAGAAGCAAATGGGCGCTTTTCCTATGTGCCCTGGCCGGGAATCGAACCCGGGTCCTCCGCACGCTAGGCCGACGCTCTACCGCTGAGCCAACCGGCCAGGGCCCCAGCTTGCTTTTAATTGCTTCTAGTGTAGTCTTTATTTCTGATATTTGTAATTTCTGACTGGTTTTTCTTTACTATTTCAATGTCCTTTTTGATGCTTGTTAACTCTTTATTCAGGTGTTCATTATGTCCATCCATTGTTGCTCTGAGATCTTTTAGCATTCTAATAATCATTATTTTAAACTCTGCATCCAGTAGTTTGGTTATTTCCATCTCACTCAGTTCTTTTTCTGGGGATTTCTCTTGTAGATTCATCTGGGTTGCATTTCTCTGACTTCTAATTTTGTCTGTGTATACACTCCTCATTTAGGTGTGTTGTTGGTGAAGCTAGCTAAGTCTAGGGTTGGTATTGTCTGCCTCCAATTTTCAGTTGTGTTATTTCTAGGTCTTCTTGGGTTGGCATCAGCTATTGTTTGTAATCTGCTGTGGGCTACTTATCTGCTATCACTGTTCCTCTTGCTGTTTGTGTCGGTGTTTTCTATGTCTTAGCTGGGTCAGGTGTGTGGAGCCCTTCCTTAAGCTTCCACTCTATTAAGGGTTATTAGGTCCTGAACTGGTGGTTTTCCTATCTGGCGCTGAATATGCCTGCCCTGGACCTCCCTGTCTGGGGCCTGGGACAGACCAGTGGAGGGGGGGGAGGTCAATGCCTGTGACTGGCTCTTATCAACCTTTTTGGAGGCGATCCAGATCTTGTGGCTGCCTCTGCTGGGCCCTGGTGCCATTATAAATATCAGCTGCACTCCTAGGCTTGCTTTTATCTACTCTTGACCTGGGGGAAGTTCCTTTAAAAGTTCAAGTTCCCCTTAGATCTGCTTTCTGTTGCCTCTTATTGCTGGCTACTTGTTGGGCTCAGTACTGTAATTCAGTGACTAGGTATGGTATTAGATGTGGTCTGCTCCTTAGCCTCAGGTGTTATTCTATCCAGACTTTTTATTTATTTTATTTTGTTTTTTTCTTCTTTTTCAGCACTCAGTAGAGTGTAGTCACAGGGGTCCAGTGAGTGTGGTCCCCGTGCTCCTGTTGTGTGGTCTGTCAACCAGGTCACCACCCGCTGTTGCTGCCTACGGTGTTTGGGCTTAGATGCTGCCAGCACCAGCCCGCCTCCACGGACACTGCAGCCTCCGCTGCTGCTGCTGAGGGCCGGCCTGTGCCGTGGTTTGGGCCTCTGCAGTGTCTGCTGCAGTTTCTGCCCTGCGGGTAGGCCCGTGCATGCCCACTTGGACAGCTCCCCAGGCAGCCAAGAGTGGTTGGCGTCACCACGGTGTTTGTGCATCAGCTCAGACCTCCTCAGCAGCTGCCATGGCTTGCAAAATCGCAGGTGGACCCGCTTGCACATTCTCGGAGCATCCCTGAGGTCACCTGGCTTCCACTGCCCAGACCTCCGCAGCGGCTGTCGTGACTTCCACCCTCGCTGGCGGGGCCGCGCACACCCGCGTGAACCCCCTCCACTGTCACTTGGCCCTCCACCTCTGCCAATGGCAGGCCCATGCCACAAGCAGGGCTGTGTTTGAGCCTTTGACCTCTGCAGCGGTAGCCCTGGTTCCCGCCTTCGCGTGCTCGCTTGAACCACCCTGGCCTCCGCAGCTGCATCCTGGCTTCCGCAGCGGTGCCCTGTCACCTCCAGCCCGCCTGCCGGCCCCCAGCAAATACTCAGCGGCATGGGGGAGGGGTGGTGGTGTAGCTTAGACCTCTGCACTCCCTATTTGTGTCTCTAACATGCTGCCTGCCTCTAAGCGCCTCTTTGTTCTAACTGGGGCACATGAGCCTCTGGTAGATGGAGTAATTTCTTTCCCTTTGCTGGTGATGCTGTTCCCAGGAAAAATGTTCACTTTAGATTTGGGAAGTGACTCAGCCCAGGGGTTAGTGTGTCCATCCCTCCAAGCATCTCCCTCTGTGCCTCTGAGACCACTCTCTCCCCTGGCAACTCCAGTCCTTCCAGCACTCCCTGCTCCTGGAGCTACAGGAAAGTGGCTGTGAGTGAGGCTCTCCATGTAGCCCCCTTAATACAGAGCCTGGGTCCGAGAGTTCTACCTCTTTCTCTCAAACAGTATCTAGGCTCTTTTCTCAGCCAAATATAGTCTGTAAGCCCCTTGCAAGCTCCAGGGCTCTAGGCTGGGATTCCGGTTTTAGGGCTGAAAACCCACAACTTGCTGGGCAACCCTCCCCCCGTCAGAGAGTTTCTCCGAGCTGCCACTCACTCCTGGGAGTAGGGCAGCCCATTCCACATCTCCGCCTTTCCTACCAGTCTTAGTGTGGGTTCTTTGGTGGTCCTTGGCTGTAGAATCCTTTTAGTTTAGTCCAAAGTTGGTCTGTCAAGATTAGTGTTCTCAGAATTAAGTTGTAATCCACCTTGGTTCTGGAAAATGGGAGTTGGAGCGTCCGCCTACTTCGTGGCCATCTTGTCTCCCAAGAACATTTCATTGATAGTGTTGTGTAGTTCCACTAAGAGGTGCTAATGTCTGACTGTTTCTCTTTTAGCGATATTAGTAGTCATTGATGATCACTGTCTTGCATCATTAATCTTTACAGGTTGCAAAATGATAATTTTATAATTCTTTCCTCCATTATTTATTAGCTGAAATGCTTTTTATAAAGTAAAGTCAACAGTTTTGATATTTATTTTTTATATTCATCACTTAATGGCTTCCCCAACAGACTAATTTGTTTAAAAATAGAAGGAAAGGCCTGACCTGTGGTGGCACAGTGGATAAAGTGTTGACCTGGAATGCTGAGGTCGCCGGTTTAAAACCCTGGGATTGCCTGGTCAAGGTACATATAGGAGTTGATGCTTCCTGCTTTTCCCCCATTCTCTCTCTCTCTCTCTCTCTCTTTCTCTCTCAGCCCCCCTCACTAAAACAAATAAATAAATAGAAGGAAAAGGGCTTAATAGAATATTAAGCTTTGAGAAAAATAGTATTAAAAGCATAAAAGAAAAAAAAACAACTAGAGACTCAACCAAGCAAAATTTAAAAGATGAGGGAATCATAATACTGGGTGAAAAAATTATACAGAAATTATAATCACTACCTGCAAAAGAGAAACTCCCATCTCAAAAGATCAACCTTCACAATTTCTACTCTATGATTTGAGAAATAATGATTTAAAGACTTCTTAAAGAAATATTTATAAATGAGCCTGTAGCAAAGGTGACTCAGAAGTGCCTCTAAGGGAAGCGTAGCTATTTGATCACCAAGCACCTAGGAAAAGGGCATTTCTTTGGACACCTCCACCAATCCAGTGTATGTCTGTAGCTTTGCAAATTCAGATACCTAGTTTTATCAGCATCTAAAAGTGAACCTGAATTGTAATAACTGAGCAGAGACTGACATATTTAAAGTACAGGGCCAATCAGTAAATTTATGAAACGAAATACAATAGTCAAGTGACAAAAACACTGTAATTCTATGTGGTCAATATATTTTATTATGGAAATGTTCATTCATAAAAGTAGGCAGAAGAGTGATACTAAAAACGAACACTCTCACCACCACCTCCAAGCATTTATTACTCAAGCTTCAACAATGATCACCATTTCCCATGGTATTTCATCTATATCTTTCACTTCAACTAATAGTTTTTTAACCTGTTAATACTATTTTACAAATCTGTTTGATTTATATATATTTCTCCTGTTGGTAAGCTATCTGGAAGCCAAATTATCAGAAGGTGCTATGATGCGCACAGATACAACACAGATATGTAAGGAGTCTTAAGACTCTCTCAGCTAAGACAACAGTTTTGCAAAGGAAACAGTAATGCCTCTGAAGCAGAATCCCCTTTCTTCTTGACTGCTCAAATGGGCAGTACACATCCATGTCTTCCTCATTGGGTCTCCTATTTTTATTCTAATATTCTCCTTCTATTTTAACTAGTGTTTTCTATATATGGTAGAATAAAATTACTTGTATTACGTTTAATATATGGTTCTGTCTCCCTGAGACTGAACCTACCCATCTTAAACAGTGCTCCTACACTTTGGTCAGATTCCAGACTGTTTTGATTTGCTTTACAGAAATTTACTCAGAGGGCAACTTTAATTCCCTTATCTCCAAATTACTGGAGGAGAGTTTGTGTCTTATTCCTGTTACTCTCGTAAAACTACAAAATACCAACAAAACAGGTTTACAGTCCTAACACGGCATGTTCTGTGCAGCAGGATTAGGGTAGTGTTATCAAAGTTATTAATTTTTATCCGTACACTGTGTTTTAAGATGCTTAGTATCTCCAGAAGGGCTTGCTCCTGACACACATTTTAAGCTTGAGTCCTTGGGTTTCTTTGGCAGGGTAAAAAATCCCTATGGACAGACTATTTCATCCATCTCATCCATGTCTACTTGAAAAAAAAAATACAATTTTAAAATATGTCACTATCCTACTCATTCCTTGAAAAAATAATTTTTTTCAATGACTAGGGACCAATTCAAATATTTTAGAAGCAAAGGGAACTCAGCTCTTTGCTGAGAGCTTAAAACAGAAAGTATTTTTGAATTTTAAACATATTCAAAAATATGTATGCCAAAGAACAAATTTATTATAGTACATTGGTTAAGAGCACAAACTTTAGAGTCAGAGAATTTGGTTCAAATCCCAGCTGTGTGACCTTAGCAACCACTTTGTCTTTCTATACTTGTTTTCCTATCTGTTAAATAACAGTTAATAATAGTGTATCCTGATTTAATCCTTATAACAACTCTAAAGAGGTTACATAAACAGAGCACTCAGAGTGTCTGGTACACAGTAAACAATATGTAATGCTACTTAAATAACATTTACATATATATCACTGTCACCACTTAAATATGTAAATAACTATAGATAAACGTGATTTATTATTTTAAAATATTGTTACAAAAGGCTCAATTTAAACCACCTGAAGGTGGCCCTGGCCAGTTAAGCATCGGCCCAGAGTATGGATGTTCTGGGTTCAATTCTTGATCAGAGCACACAGGAGAACTGACCACCTACTTATCCACACTTCTCACTCCCTCTTCTCTCTCTCTTCCCCTTCTGCATAGATGGCTCCATTGATTAGGGTGCATCGGCCCCAGGCGCTGAGGATGGCTCCATGAAGCTTTCCACTCAGGTGCTAAAAATAGCTCACTTGTAAGCATGGCCCCAGACAAGGGATGCTGGGTGGATCCTGCAGAGCGTGCATGTGGGAGTGTGTCTATCTCCCCTCCTCTCACTTGGAAAAAAAGAAAAAGGAAAAAAAAAACCACCTGAAGGATCCCTTGTAAATTAAGGAATCTTGTATAAATTAAAGCTAAAGGGGAAAAGCTGAAGATTTGTTAAATAAAGGGTAACTGGCATGCCTAAGGTCTAGGGATGCAAAAAAATCTCAAATATATTTTCTTCAGGTTTTTTTTTTTTTTTTTTGTATTTTTCTGAAGCTGGAAACGGGGGAGAGACAGTCAGACTCCCGCATGCGCCCGACCGGGATCCACCAGGGGCGACGCTCTGCCCACCAGGGGGTGTTGCTCTGTTGCAACCAGAGCCACTCCAGCGCCTGGGGCAGAGGCCAAGGAGCCATCCCCAGTGCCCGGGCTATCTTTGCTCCAATGGAGCCTCGGCTGCGGGAGGGGAAGAGAGAGACAGAGAGGAAGGAGGGGGGGGTGGAGAAGCAAATGGGCACCTCTCTTATGTGCCCTGGCCGGGAATCAAACCCGGGTCCCCCGCACGCCAGGCTGACGTTCTACCACTGAGCCAACCGGCCAGGGCCTTTTCTTCAGTTTTTGAATGAAGTGTTTCAGTTTTAAAGAATGAGAAACAGGAAATAAGGATAAATTATTAACTGAAAGTGTTAATCAGTTGTACAAATATTTCTTTCATTCACAATTAGAGAGGCATAAAAGTAATCTTTATTCTCTCATGAGTCAGCAGTATTGGCAGCTCCTAAATAGAATTAATTAACAGCATTTGAAAAATTTTAACCACAAGATCTATATAATTGAAGTTGAAGTAGGCAGGCAAAAACTACAATTGTTTGTTCATAATGCTATATAAGCTGAAAAATAACTGTTCAAAGGCAGTTCTACTAATACTTGAATATTACTTCTGGTTTCATAAAGATAACTATTATCAATGGATTTTAACTAAAGCTATTAAAGATTAAGTGTTAAAACTGGCAAAGGGGGAAACCAATTCACCTCAAATAAAATATTAATCTAGTTTTAAACAAGTATAAGTACTTTATATTAAAAAAACCCCATCCATTTGTTTTATTTACTATTTGAATCTTATTTTCAAAATTAAAAATTGTAACATGAAAAGATATTTATATCTATCTTATTTTATTTTATTTTCAGTAGTAGGAGGAGAGGCAGAGATAGGTTTCTGCATGTTTCCGAACCAGGATCCACCCATCAAGCCCAGTAGGGGGCGATGCTCTGCCCAACTGAGGTGTTGCTCCGTTGTTTAGCAACCTAGCTCTTATTAGCACCTGAGGTGAAAGCAATGGAGCCATCCTCAGCACTCAGGGTCAACTCACTCCAATTGAGCCATGGCTGCAGGAGGGGAAGAGAGAGAGAGAGAGAGAGAGAGAGAGAGAAGGAGCAGTGGAGAAGCAGATGAGTGCTTCTCCTGTGTGCCTAGACCGGGACTCAAACCCAGGACATCCACATGCCAGGCCGACACTCTACCATTAAGCCAACCAGCCAGGACCATATTTTCTTAGTATACATTTTTACAGTTTGAATCCTTTTGGGGGAAATTATTGTACCAATCTGTAAAATTACACAATGGTTTTATATACATTAAGTTCTCTGACATTGGGGTAACTGGTAAATTTGATTGAACTAGGTTATCTCCATGATTATTTTTATTTATAACATTCTAAACCATAAAATACTGGCACAAAAGAGAAAAAAATAAAGGATGCAGAAAATTTATATATATGTATCAATGTGGAATTATAGTGATGACAACAGCAACAACTATAATGATGACAATATGAGTTATATCCATGGTTACAGAACTTTCAGCTAACTTTATGAGAACTCAATTCATCTTCTGACAATTTTGGAAGGTATTGTATTACCCCCATTTTATAGCCAAAGTAAACAAAGCAAAGAGGTGGAGTAACCTGTCCAAGATCACACAGGTAGTTAATGGCACAGATGGATTTGAACCAAGATTGCACTTGGTCCCAGAGTCCATACTCTTAACCATAACCAAAGAGACAACAAATACTTACTGAGGTTCTACTAAATTACTAAGTGAAAAATGCAAGGTACAAGCAAGATATAGTATATGTCCATTTGTGTAAAGAAGAGGGAAGAAAGATATACAGTGTGTCTGTAAAGTTATGGTACATTTTTGACTCGTCACAGGAAAGCAACAAAAGATGATAGAAATGTGAAATCTGACCAAATAAAAGGAAAACTCTCTCAGTTTCTGTAGGATGATGTGGCAGCATGTGCGCATACGCAGGTGATAACACCGTGTATACAGCGGAGCAGCCACAGCCATGCCAGTCGAGATGTGGACGGTACAGAGGAAAGTTCAGTGTGTTCTGTGGCTCGTTAAATTCGAATCCATGACCAAAGTGCAATGTGAATATCGGCGCATTTAAAATGAAGCGCCACCACATAGGAATACCATTACTCAGTGGGATAAGCAGTTGAAGGAAACTGGCAGTTTGGTGGAGAAACCCCATTCTGGTAGGCCATCAGTCAGTGATGAGTCTATAGAGCAGGGGTCCCCAAACATTTTACACAGGGGGCCAGTTCACTGTCCCTCAGACCGTTGGAGGGCCAGACTATAAAAAAAAAACTATAAACAAATCCCTATGCACACTGCACATATCTTATTTTAAAGTAAAAACAAAACGGGAACAAATACAATATTTAAAATAAAGAATGAGTAAATTTAAATCAACAAACTGACCAATATTTCAATGGGAACTATGGGCTTGCTTTTGGCTAATGAGATGGTCAATGTGCTCCTTTCACTGACCACCAATGAAAGAGGTGCCCTTTCCAGAAGTGCGGTGGGGGCCAGATAAATGGCCTCAGGGGGCCGCATGTGGCCCGCGGGCTGTAGTTTGGGGACCCCTGCTATAGAGGCTATACGGGATAGTTACCTAAGGAGCTAAAAAATCTGTACGTGAGCCCACATCGAACTGCACTAAATAGGTATGAAACTGGGAGAGTTTTCCTTTTATTTGGTGCAGATTTCACATTTCTATCGTCTTTTGTTGCTTTCCTGTGACCGGTCAAAAGTGCACCATGACTTTACGGACACACTGTATATCTATTTGCCTATACTACATATTTTCAAAACTCAAAACAGTAGCTGCAGCCCTGGCCGGTTGGCTCAGTGGTAGAGCGTCAGCCTGGTGTGCAGGAGTCCTGGGTTCGATTCCCAGCCAGGGCACACAGGAGAAGCGCCCATCTGCTTCTCCACCCCTATCCCTCTCCTTCCTCTCTGTCTCTCTCTTCCCCTCCCGCAGCCAAGGCTACATTGGAGCAAAGTTGGCCCGGGCACTGAGGATGGCTCTGTGGCCTCTGCCTCAGGCGCTAGGATGGCTCTGGATGCAACAGAGCGATGCCCCAGAGGGGCAGAGCATCGCCCCCTGGTGGGCATGCCGGGTGGATCCCGGTCGGGCGCATGGGGGAGTCTGTCTGACTGCCTCCCGTTTCCAGCTTTGGAAAAATGCAAAAATTAAAATTAAAATTAAAAAACAAACAACAACAAAAAACAGTAGCTGCCTCAGAAGAAGGAAAAATGATTAGCTGGAAGACAGAAGAAGGTGACATATTTTACCTTTTGAACTATAAACCATGTAAGTATATTTCTAATTCAAAAAGTCAAATAAGGCCTGACCTGTGGTGGCACAGTAGCTAAAGCATCGACCTGGAATGCTGAGGTTGCTGGTTCAAAACTTTGGGCTTGTCTGGTCAAGGCACATATGGGAGTTGATGCTTCCTGCTCTTCCCCCCTCCCCCCTCTCTCTCCTCTCTAAAATGAATAAATAAAATCTTAAAAAAAAAGTTACCCTATAGCAAATTCTATTAAAAAAAAAGTCAAATAAAACTCTAGTATATATATAGATAGGTTCAAGTTCAAGTTAGCTAATATTAACACTAATAGGCTAATCTTCACATTTCACAGAAGTTTCAGAAAAAAGAACACACATCATTACTAAGGCCTTGAAAGGCCAAGAAAGTAATGGGAAAATGATTAAATCATTTTAATTTGAGAATAAAATTGAATTAGAACCATCAATAACCAGTTTTTGGAAAAGGACTATAATAAACAAATAAAAAATAGAAATTATGTGAAAAAGAAAATTGAGGCTTTTAAAACATTACTGATCATTATTCTACATTTTTCTTAATATTAAGATTAAAAAGAATATGCCTGAAATCTTGGAAGGTAAATAAAGCTTTTCTTGAGTGTTCATGCAGTTACCCTCAATCCCACAAGGGGATGCTATAGCTCTAAAAAGGAGGCTAAGCGTTTTATTAATTTCAACTTAGAAGGAAATGGTATTTTTATTTTTTATATTTCATTACATGTATGAGAGTATAAACTAATTAGCAAGTGTTCCTATTTTGTGCTAGGTATATTTTAGCACTTATACTTTTGGCAAGATACTTCAAAATATTTTAAAAGACTATTGGCAAAAAAAATCTATAGGAATATAATGAATTTGTTAGTGTTCTTCATCTTGCCAAGGGAGTTGAAAAAATTCTGCTAAATTTGAAGGGATAGTCTTACTTAAAATACAGCTATGTGGCACACTTCAAGTTCACTTTGAGGGGCTCTCGCAGGTACAACTTACTTTTTATTTTGTACCAAGTAGTTTTGGCATATAATTTTAAAGACTTAACAAACTGAGTTAAAATTTTTTCATATTAAAATGTATGGTGTTTTATGGAAGGTGAAAGAAGATGTGTGGGGGGGGGAGAAGGTGACAAATGTCCATCAATTTTTCATAATGACTAAGTGTAATCGCCTCCCAATGCAGTTTAAAAATTATGACATGCAATATGACAAGATCTGCATTAGCAAGAGATAAAAACAAAAAAATTTTGAGAGTCTAAAAATCAGTCTTCAAACTGCTTATGGACCACAGAGTCCAAACTGAAGAATGTTTGACAGCCAATCAGGAGAGGCAGGCTCTTTTAAAGACAAATGAGATTGGTGCCTGTGGAAAGAAACAGCTAAAGGCTTACTTTCTAAATCTTCTTCCAGACAACTGAAACTGAGTTCTGAAAAGTGGGCCTCAGAAGTTTAGCAAATGAGGAAAGCATGTTCTTTTATACTCAGTTGAAACCCAAGTCTAGCATGAGGGCTGTGGGGCAAACTCCTGGAAGGGACAGGATAGGCAGCTTGTAGAGTGCCATTGATAGAACAAACGATGCACATCAATTCTGCAAAGGAAACTAACATCAACCTAATATCCAAAAATTAAGTTTAATTTAGTATCAATTTAATGTCACTATTAAGAGTCATAAAAGGGAAAATAATGTTGTGACTATTCTTGAGCCACCGGAACTCCTGAAAAATGTATTAATTGAATCAGTTCAATAACACCTAAAACCCTAGACATTTAGAAAATAACATCAGGGCCATCTCCATTGCATTTCAGGGAGCTGTGGTGAAGCAAATCACTGGTTAGATCCCAGAAAAAGCTGATTCCCTTCAATAAACCACTGGTCTTCAAGAATCCACAGTTTTCGCCTGACCTGTGGTGGCGCAGTGGGATAAAGCGTCGACCTGGAACACTGAGGTCGCCGGTTCAAAACCTTGGGCTTGCCTGGTCAAGGCACATATGGGAGTTGATGCTTCCTGCTCCTCCCCCTTCTCTCTCTCTCTCTGTCTCTCTCTCTCACTCCTCTCTCTCTAAAAAAATCAATAAAATATAAAAAAAAAAAAAAAAAAAGAATCCACAGTTTTCATGACCATTAATGAGGCTTCTAAACTGTAGATGATGGTATGTGACTAAACATCTTCTTACATGGGCAACTCTCATGTAATGCCTTAAGTGTTTTCCATTTCTCCCTTAGAGATAGGACTTAAGTTTTTGAACAGAAAACTATCACTAGACAGTTCAGTACTTTTGTCTCAGTACCAGAGGTCGTCATAAAAACTATCAATGTATATACTTATATTTTTGCAACAATAAACTAATGACGAAATCAATTAATGTTAATAATTTTGGCTTATTCAATTACAAATTTAGAATATGCTTATAAGTGAGCATTTATTTGCATATATAATATATTAAAGAGCGATCACTAGAGTGTTTGTCTTCTTACCAGGCTTGATGAGAGAGATCATTTCTTAACACATTCACAGGAACCTTAATCTCACCAAGGAAAACATCTTGAACCAAGTTTCCGTTGTTCCACAAGTCAATCCTGAAAATTTTAAACTTGCTTTATTCTTTTTGCAAACAACGTTTAAGAGAACACACACCATCAAATGGCTTAAAATTACTTTGATTTGTATTATAACATTAACTTTACATGCTTAAATGTTAGCATTGTCATATACTTCACTATCTAAACTAAGAAAGCAAAATACTGCAGTAGCTTTTATTTATAAGTACAGAAAGTAACCATTTTGAATAGCCTAAAAGAGAGCACTTAAGTTTCTTAGTTTCAAAGCCTAGGCTTTATTTTAACCTGTAGCAATAAGGACTACAGAGTCACTTTGTTGAATTTGAGAAAAGAAACCAACAAAGACTACAGTTTCTTTCTCAATTAGAATCAGTTAATGTGTAAAAATAGGTAATTTAGAAAAATACATTACCTGATCATTCCATATCTGTGATTAATACACCCTTTAGATGAACACACGGTTAACAACACACCTATACATGCATTTACAAAAAGTTTCCCCTCCCAAAAAGCATAGATATTTAAGATCTAGGGAAAAGCACAAACTTCAAACACATGCACCTGTTGAATTTCTTATAAGACTTCTTACCTCACTGAAATTTCTGTTAGACAGCAGATATGTTAAGAAGAATGAAAAAATTATTTCTAAATAGGCTAATATGTGATTACTTTTCATATATTTTTTTGCATCCATTATGCTATGATTCAGAAATTTAAGGAGCAATTAAATTTGGTAAAAAAATAAAAATAGGTGAAATGAGTTAATCTGTGTTTACAAAATAAATACACCTTAACTATTTCTATAAAGAATCAGATTTTGAGAAGATAATTTGGATTTAACTTAGATGTATGTTCCTCTTAAGTTTCATCAATCAACCTGCTAAAGAGAACTCTATTAAGCTTGGTACCCCTTTTCCAGTTAAATTTAGGATTATCTTTTGGCACATAAAAAGTAGTTCTGTTAAACCCCAAGACACATACCTAATTTCTAGCTTTTCAATGTCCTCCTCTTCTACCTGGAACTGGGACTTTCTGGTGTAACTACTTGATCTGGTTACCTGTAAACAAAGTATTTTAGTAAAAAAAAATTTAAGCATTTTTTTTCCTACATGAACTGATGATAAAACCATCACCCCTAAATTTTCAATTTTGTTTATTATAAACAGAGGAAAATGCCTAGGCAATCAATATTTTACCCAAAAGCTAAATTAAAAAACAGCCATGAAAGTAGTAGAAAAGTTAAGAATAAGGTGGTACAAAAATATCAAAAGCAACCTTATGTCCACACCCTTCTTTATCGACTCAATATAAAGCAACATCAGGGTCACTGCCTCATCTGTAATCTGTTGATGACTCAAAGAGTAAAAATGTTCTATTTGAGTGCAGATGCACTGTCCCAATTTCTCAAGATATCAATGCCACCCTATACTTCCTTTTCACATTTTTACTAAAAATACCAAGGCCATTGACAGGAACTTCCTCAACTACAGTACACCTGGACATGTCCACTCCCATCAAGGCCTTTCTACTTGATGCATTTGCTCATCCTCTTCTTAACAGGTTGAGATGATCCTCCCCTTTTCTAAAACTACCCCACCCATACCTACTATGCAGTAAGCATTCGATCTCTTTTAATTATAGTTTTCTTTACCAGCTTATTCACCTTACTCAAGTCTGAGAAAAATTCTTCCCTTAAATTATGGTTTTTCTACCTCCTTCCTTTCACAAATATCTCAAAACTATAGCCTATCCTTACAGCCTCCTCTTCCTCATCACCCACTTACTACAGTAACTCTTCATAATCTGGCTTCCTTCCAGGTAACCTGCCTAAAACCCTGCTCTTAAACCACCAAACCTGATGAATTCTTAGTTCTAACCTTCACTGAGCCCTCATCTGAACAAGTAATCACACAACTGTACCTCCTTTCCCAGAAACATTCCTTTCTTGGAATGTGCCCAAGCCCTATCCTGGCAACCTTCTGCTCTCTTTGCTTCTTCCTTTGGTACTTCTTCTTTCACAGAACCTATAAAAGCATGGCTTTTCTCTAAGGTTTTATTTTCTATTTTGTTCTACGAGCTGCAAGTGCTGCACAGTTTACAGAGTGCTTTCACATCCATTATCTCCTTTGTTCATCAGATCACTGCTCTGCAGCAGGCAGAGCTAGATTTATTATCCTCATCTCGAAAATGAGGAAGCTAAAGTACAGAAATGAAGAGGCATGCTCAGAGCTGAATACCTAATGAGTGCCAGAACCGACCCTCTTCGTTTCTCTCTCTTACTGTGTACCTCTACTTCCTTGGCTTTCTTGACTCCCTGTGAGCAAATCTTGAGGCTTTATTTGCAACCATCACACATCCCAAGTTTTGGGCATAAACTGCTTATTTGAGGATATTACATGTCAGAGCTCAAGCTCACTATGCCCCCAAATGAACCACTTCTGTTTTCCTTTGTCTAACTTTTTTATTTCTCCAGATATGAAATCACGAAGACAACATTTGACCCCTCCCTGTGTTTTTTCTTCTACAACCAATGTTTTATTATCTTCCCTTTTGCCCTTTCTTTCTCATCTCTCCCTTCTTCTCCATTTTCATATTACTCTCTTGGATCAGACCCATTTCCTCCTCCACCCCACCCCACCCCCCGTTTTATTAATAGCTAAACTACAACAGTCTCTTCATCTCTGTTGTCTCTCTCTCAATCATTTGGCCCACAGATCATGGTTAATTCTTCCCCAAACTGTATTACTCTTAGCGCTTCCAGACTCAAAAACATTCACTGGCTAATATTAAAGCACCTCAGGCAGGCACTCAGGCCTTTCATTAGGTGGTCCTACTCTATCTTTTAAAGCTTAGTTTCCGTTATTCTCTTGTACAAACCTTCCAGTCAAATCACTACTTGCTATTCTTTTTTTTTTTTTCTTTTTTTTTTCTGAAGCTGGAAACAGGGAGAGACAGTCAGACAGACTCCCGCATGCACCCGACCGGGATCCACCCGGCACGCCCACCATGGGGCGACGCTCTGCCCACCAGGGGGCGATGCTCTGCCCATCCTGGGCGTCGCCATGTTGTGACCAGAGCCACTCTAGCGCCTGGAGCAGAGGCCACAGAGCCATCCCCAGCGCCCGGGCCATCTTTGCTCCAATGGAGCCTTGGCTGCGGGAGGGGAAGAGAGAGACAGAGAGGAAGGCGCGGCGGAGGGGTGGAGAAGCAAATGGGCGCTTCTCCTGTGTGCCCTGGCCGGGAATCGAACCCGGGTCCTCCGCACGCTAGGCCGACGCTCGACCGCTGAGCCAACCGGCCAGGGCCCTACTTGCTATTCTTTGGACACAACTTTTTGCTTTTCAGTCTCAAAATATTCCTTCTTTCTAACACTCTCTTTCCTCTGACTTTACTAACTCAGCTGGAGCAGAACTCATCTGGCCTCTTCAATATCTACTGCATTTTACTGCTGTGTGCACACGTGTGTGTGTGTGCGCATGTGTTTTGTGTCTCTTGCTCTGCTAGAGGATAGACACTGAACCATATCTTTATAATCAGCTCAACAAAGTGCCCTTTGAATGAATGTTTTAAGGCCTAATAGGTATGCTTGGATATAGCAAGAAAAGCCTCACATTGGTACATTTTCTTTTGTTTTTCCTTCTCCCTTGCTTCCACCCCCACAATTCTTCCTACTTCAATTTGGCATTTTCCTTAACCTGTGTTCCTTTATAAAAGTACAGTAATCGGGCATGGCTAGAAGTGCCCTTGCTTTCTCCACTTAGAAATACCAAGAAAAACACCCACACAAATGGTAAAGCAAAAAATATAACATTTTTTTTCAAATCTACCCCACATGTAAATCTCAAATGCAACATGTTCTATAGCTAGAATGCAATCTTTCAGAATAGAGAATGACTTATTTTAATTTTTTTCTGTAGTTTTCAAATAGTATAAAAAAGGATTTCTTTAATAAATTTAAGAAATGCTCCACAGTAATGAACTCCAAAGCACTGTGTTTGGGGTAACTTCAAGGCTGCTGAAGATCGCTGAGAATAAGCATGGGTCCACAGAGTGTGCTTTAGTCTCAAAGCATTCCCACATTTGTGCCTCATAAAAACTATCAGTTAGGTAGGGCTGCTACTATTTTCTCACAAAATTATCCTTTCACAAGATAAGAAACCTGAGTCTCACATTTAGTGATTTGTTCAGTCAACTGGCACTAGAACTCAGATCTCCCAAGTGATATTGTATTTACCTCACTAGTGGTATTCAAACAGTACTCTGCAGAAAGTTCTGTGGCCACTGTCAGGTTGGGGGTATGCTGGATGAGGTGGGGTTTATGGAGAAGGGAGTGATACTGATGATGATTTGGAAATGGGTGTGGCTCCTAGATCTCCCCATCCCCAAGTCAATCACAGCTCTGCCTTCATTTGCTTTATATAGTGAGCCTCTGCATTGCATATGGTTCTTCAGGAGAGAAATGCTTAGTTGCATTAGTTGGTAAAATGACTACTATGGCCGTATTTTGAAAAAAGTAAATCAGCATTTAGTATTAAATATTCAATGTTAGTATGTATATAAAACAAAAACTTACCTCAAAATAAAAGATTTCATTAAACTGCGGATTGCTTGTTTTCTTCTTTACTTTTGTCTTCTTTTGATCATTCCTGTTCCAATGTGGTAGAGTTTTACCTTGTAGAACTTAACAGTACACAATTATAAAACATGCTATTTCCAACCAGGGGAGTCTGACCTGTTTAACTGTTAAGTTGCCTCAGCCAAGACTGTAGTTTTAAATATTACTTGGGGGGGATATTAGGTGCCTAAAAACTCAAATCAAAGAATAATCAAGTTTTGTATTTTTGACGTATAGCAAGATTATATCATTCTCTCTCTCTGTGGCTATACTAGATTAACTGCCAACCTTATGTCAGGAAGTTTTAATAACACATTCTATTTTATAAGCAATTCAGAATAAATAGTAGGAGAAAGACAGTAAGATTTACCTATGTTGAAAAATACCTGAGAAATATGAAAAGCATTCTTCTTTTCTTGTGTGTGTGTGTGACAGAGACAGAGAGTCAGAGAGAAGAACAGATAGGGACAGACAGGAAGGGAGAAAGATGAGAAGTAACAGTTCTTCGTTGCAGCAACTTAAGTTGTTTATTGATTGCTTTCTCATATGTGCCTCAATTGGGGGGCGGGGGCTACAGCTGAGTGCGTGACTTCTTGCTTAAGCCAGACACCTTGGGTTGAAGCCAGAGACCTTTGGGCTTAACCCAGAGACCATGGGTCATGTCTATGATCCCATGTTTTAGTGACCCCATGCTCAAGCCAGATGAGTCCATGCTCAAGCCAGTGACCTTGGGGTTTCAAATCTGGGTTCTCTGTGTCTTAGTCCGACACTCTATCCACTGCACCACTATCTGGTCAGGCACAAAAAACATTCTTAACTCAGTTTACTTCTTGGGCTTCAGCTACAAAGTGACTTTATAAAAAACCTTTTATTATGAAATGACTATAGATTCAGAGGAGGTTACAAAGAAATGTATAGGAAAGTCCCATGCAGCCTTTCCCAACCTACCTCAATATCAACATCTTATGCAATTATAGTATCAAAACCAATAGTGACTTTTTATAAAAAATTCATATGCCAAATAGTTTCTATCTGTATGTTACTAAACAATTACACTTAAGAATTTGCCTGTCAGGTATAAATTATAAACAAAGACAAGAAACAAAACACAGCTCCACTAGGTTAAATAATTTTTTTTTCTTTATTTTTCATTCTTTTTTGAAGCTGGAAATGGGGAGAGACAGTCAGACAGACTCCCGCATGCGCCCGACCAGGATCCACCTGGCACGCCCACCAGGGGCAATGTTCTGCCCACCAGGGGGCGATGCTCTGCCCCTCCGGGGTGTCGCTCTGCTGTGACCAGAGCCACTCTAGCGCCTGGGGCAGAGGCCAAGGAGCCATCCCCAGCGCCCGGGCCATCTTTGCTCCAATGGAGCCTTGGCTGTGGGAGGGGAAGAGAGAGACAGAGAGGAAGGAGGGGATGGGGGTGGAGAAGCAAATGGGCGCTTCTCCTATGTGCCCTGGCCGGGAATCGAACCCAGGTCCCCCGCACGCCAGGCTGACACTCTACCGCTGAGCCAACCGGCCAGGGCCAAAGGGTATGTACGTTTTTTTGTTTTGTTTTTTTAATTCATTTTAGAAAGAAGAGAGAGAGAGAGAGAAGGGAGGAGGAGCAGGAAGCATCAACTCCCATATGTGCCTTGACCAGGCAAGCCCAGGGTTTCGAACCGGCAACCTCAGCATTTCCAGGTCGATGCTTTATCCACTGCACCACCACAGGTGAGGCCTAGGTTAAATAATTTTAACACGCACAACTAAATTCCTCTGATAGCACAAATGTTATAGGATTGGGTATCTATCTCCTTTTAAATCCAAAACCATCTATAATAATAATAGCATACTACTGTTTGAACACCCAGTAAGTACAGGCATGGTGCTCAGTATTTTACACACACATACAAGTCCATTTCAAATACATTTTTCAAAGTGACTCACAAGTGAGTTTCTAAAAAATAATAATACTGAGAGGGCTTGGGATTGGGGAGAAGGGGTATGTGTCTGTGTATGAATGTTGTGTTTGTGTAGAGAAAATATTTTGCTCTTTGTTTCCTGATTCTAAACCTTCCAGTTGTAGACAAATTTCAGACTAGTTAGGGTCTGAAAAAAACCATAATGAAGCTATAAAATACAAAATAATACAAAGTGCTATAGGTTTTTCCATAAATTATCCTGATAAATTTAAATCCACGTTACAGTGCATTTGACCATGTTCTGGTACTTGGGCAGATTTTCTACAGCTTTGAATTCTCTCTGTAGAGCACAGATGCCCTGAGTAGAAAAGAAATATTTAGTCCTGAGCTGCTTTCCAGATAACAATATGAAATCTGCCTTATTCTGTGCTAGCGTTTATCAAAACAGGATTTTACCTGCATAACATCTAAGACATTTGCCAGCAGGAAGGCTGATAATGAATAAAGAAGGTCAAGTTTATGTTTTAAAGTATACTTTAACAACTATAAAACTGATGTTGTTCTTTCCCCGAAGCTTAAGGGTCTGGCAGATTTGAAATGACTCCTTTTCTCTTTCTATAAAAACAAGACTTGGTTGTTTACAAGGTGTTATAGAACTCAGTAAAGATTTCTCTTTCAAAGCATTACTTGTGTCATAAATAGCTATTTAGCATTTTTCTCTTAGAACCTTAATTTTTTAACTCTTGCATCAAACTTTAAAACTTAAAAATCTCATAATTCAATAAACATTACCTGGAAGGGCCCACTAGAGAAACTGTTGCATAAGGGTCACAGCTTTGTCCATTTACGAGAGGCAACCCGTGGCATGCCTTGATGCTAAGGAAGAATAAAAAAAAATGAACATATGATATTTAGGGTAAACAATATAAGACATCTTTATTTCTTATTTTTCATTAACAATTTTAAAAAATTTATTGATTTTAGAGAAAGATGAAGGGAGGAAGGGGGGCAGAGAGAGGGAGAGAGGGAGAGGGAATGAAAGAGTGAAAGAGAGAGAGAGAGACATTGATTTGTTGTTCCACTTAATTATGTATTCATTGGCTAATTTTGTATGTGCCCTGACTGGGGATCAAACCCACAACCTTGGAGTATTGGGATGCTGCTCTAACCAACTGAGCTACCCGGCCAAGGCCAAAAACATTATCTTTAAATACAAATTAACATATTTAAAGGGTTAAAATTGTTTCCCACATATGCCTGCAGTTGTATGCCTATATACCATCTACCCCAAATATATGTATATATGCATTTATTTATTTATTTATTTATGCTGCATTTCCAAAATGGGGTTATATTAGAATGCAACAATCAGCACTGAGACTACCAAATAATATTTAGCACACATATCCGGACTAAATATGTAATAAGGTACATTTTGTGGTTTGACAATACATTAAAACTGCCGTGGCTCCTACAAAGGAAAAGAGAGCGGTGTGAACCTTAAAGGAGAAACTACAAAATTAAGCCAGATCTATGGCATCACATCCTCTGCTAAAGCATGAATGAGAAACAAGGAAACAGCTGTGGTTTCCACTTAAAATCTGATTCATATATAGAGGGCAAGCCTTACACAGTTCTGTAGCCTTTTATTCTGATTTTCAGTCATAGATCCTGCATCATTCTGTTAAAGATGTTATAGACCATAAACACCAAGGCATCTAACCCACTCCATGGGTCACAGTCATTGGTATTTACAGAGAATATAGCATCTGACTTAATCTGCTAAATTTTCTTTCACTAAAAATTAAGTTCATGAATTTAACATCTAAGGGATTGAATTTCCTAATGCCTAAGAGAAATTCCTGAGTGCTGTTGAAAAGTATTCTTCATTGAAAGATGTGGGCTACTGAGCAACATCCTTATTTCTCTCCACAACCCACTGATCATATATGTGGTGAGTACAAATGGTGCTGCCGAGCAAAGACAGAAATGATAATGACTCATTTCTATTAAATTGGGTATCAAAAATCAAATTCAAAAGTTTTCTGAAACTAACCAAAGAAAGCTCAGGCCTAGATAATTATTCTGGTTATTAATGTTAGGTTTAGGTAACAGTCAAACTCTCCCACCGTACACACTGTGTGAAACTTACTTCAGACCAAACCTAAAGATGACACCTAATATTTATATAGCATTTGCAGTTTATTTTCACAAAATGCATCTAATTCTCACAACTGCCTTTGAGAAGAGTATCTAAGAGTACCATCATGCCATTGTGAAAAAGAAAGTAAGGCTCCAAAAGATTATGTGAGAAAGTAATAAAATAAGGCTAATAAGGTAATACAAAATTTGTAAGAAGTGGGCCAAGATTCAACTTCTTTCTTAACTGTTTCTAAAGTCTAGTGCTCTTCTACATTCCCACTGTGCCTGAGTATGCTGTATTCCTTACCTTGCAATACAAAATTTGCCTCACTAATTATAAGAAATCTTAATTACAAAAATTCACTGCAATTTATGAAGTACAAAAAAAATGAGAAAAATGCAGTTCAGTGTACAAAGACTTCTATAATACAAACCAAAACAATACTTATAAGCCAAAAGTACGAGCCCATAAAAATCGTCAGAATTACTCAAGTTTTAAATGTTTTAAAATTGAATTTTGTGAAAAACAAGTAATACTATAGATTATTTTATTTGCTACATATATTATGAAATATACTGCTCACAAAAAAATAGGGGATATTTCAAAATGAATATGAAGGGATAAAAAAAGAAGCATTTGATTTTTTTATTAAACAAGAACATCAGAAAAGCAAATGACAAGTCAAAGTTGTTCAATTATGCAAATGAGATGCAAAACCAACTTTTATTTCATTGGTAAAAATTCACTACACAAAAGGCTGAAAGGACTGGAGTATCTGCACATTCTCTGATCCCCTAATTTTTGTGAGCAGTGTATTATATTTCTAACACATAGGATACAACTATTCTAATTGGTAAATCAAGCAATTATATATCATAAACCATAGATGAACAGAAAATGTAAAAAAAAACACACTATACTGAATTATATCTTGTTTACATATCACATATAAAGGATTTGATATTAATAATTTTTTATTTTAGAAACTATAAAGGAAGATAAATTTAGTACAAACTAATTTACTAATTACTGAGTGAGTTGAATCTTTTTCTTGGATTTTGTTTTTTAAACTAAAAGACAAATGTTAACTTCTACATACAGTCAAGATGGAGTAACAGGGAATGTAGTTACTCTCCCACCTGAATAAAACCTTTTTTTTTTTTTTAAAGAATTAAAAACAGCTGAGGGTAGTCATCTCTGAGGGGAGAATAAACAAGGTGAGCCCTCCAAGTGTCCCAGCTTTCAGCTGTACAGTTTCCCGGGGAAGAAGAGGGAGAACTGTCAGTTGGGAAAGACCCAGGTGACCAGAGTTCCCAGGGCAGAGTACTCCGGGGAAGAAAGCTGCATGCAGAGAAAGAAAATTTCAGAGAGCTACAGGAATCCACCCAGAGCCTTCAGCTGAGTGCTGATAAACATACACTTATGAGTTAACTACCTGAGGCTTGGGCAAGAACTATTTGATAAGAGCAAAGGGGAAAATTCCTGAAGCCCAGACATGGCTAGTAAGATGTCTAACCGGCCACAGAAAATCTGGTAATTCATGGGTGCTGCCTCAATAGTGGGAAAATATAAGCCACAAAGGCCAACTCTTGTTCCATCTAACAAAGCTTAAAAGCAAACCAAAAAAAAAATCAAAACTTTCGAGGTAAGTTAAATATAATATATTTATGTGAATATCCTTAAGTATATTCATGTGAATACATGCAGTCCCTGGGTTACGAACAAGCAAGTTCTGTAGGTTTGTTCTTAAGTTGATTTGTATATAAGTTGGAACAGGTACATTTTCCTACTAAATTCAACTTTAAGACAGATATTTGTCATAAAATAGTATTTTTACCTTTCTGTGCATATAAATACTTAAACATTTTCAAACCTATAAAACCTACCTCATTTGTAACCCAGGGACTTACTGTGCTTACAAAAGTATGAAGCAACTTCATAATGTCTAGTATCCAATAGAAAATAAGCAAAAACATAAAGAATCAAGAAACTATGATCCACAGTGAATAAGAAAAACAAATCAACAGTGACAGGACCAGGAATGACATGGATGATAGAATTAGAAAATAAGGACATTAAAAGCAGTTATTATATCTGTACTTCATATGTTTGATAGAGACATATTAAGACATTAAAAATTTAAAGACTAGCGATGGAAAACACAGGTCTAACAAGAAAAACACAGTAAGCGGGAGTAACAGAAGATTAGATATGGCAGAAGAAAAGATTAGTAATAAAAAAACAGAGCAATAAACTCATATTAAATAGATGCGTAAATGGTCCAAACATGCCAATTATAAAGTAGAGATTTTCACGCCCTGGCTCGTTGGCTCAGCAGTAGAGCGTCAGCCTGTCATGAAAAATTCCTGGGTTTGAATCCTAGTCAGGGTACACAGGGGAAGTGACCATCTTCTTCTCTACCCCTCCCCCTCTCCCTTCTATCTCTCTTCCCCTCTGGCAGCCATGGCTCAGTTGGAACAAGCTGGCCCTGGGCACTGAGGATGGCTCTGGTGGCCTTGCGTTAGGTGCTAAAATGGCTCGGCTGCTGAGCAACAGAACAACAGATCCAGATGGGCAGAGCATTGCCCCATAGAGGGCTTCAGGTGGATCCTGGTTGGGGTGCATGCAGGTGAATGTCTCTCTGCTTCCCTAGTAATCACTTAAGAAAAAGAAAAGAATTTCAGGCTCTGGCCCATTGGCTCAGTGGTAGTGTCAGCTTGGTGTATAGATGTCCTAGGTTCGATTCCTGGTCAGGACACACAGGAGAAGTGCCCATCTCCTTCTCCAACCCTCCCCTCTCCCCCTTTTCTCTCTGTCTCTTCCCTTCCTGTAGCCATGGCTCAACTGATTTGAGCACATTGGCCCCAGAAGCTGAGGATGGCTCTGTGGAGCCTCCGCCTCAGGAACTAGGAATAGCTCAGTTGTGAGAATAGGTCCCAGGTGGGGTTGCCAGGTGGATCTTGGTCAGGGCATATGAGGGATTCTGTCTATCTCCTCTCCTCTCACTTAGTAAAAGGAGAAAAAAGAGAGATTTTCAGATTGAACAAAAAAAAAAATTGTAAGCTACCTACAAGAAACTCATTAAATATAAAAATAAAATTAGGTTAAAAGTAAAAGAATGGAAATATATATATTCTAGGATGCTACTAGTAAAAGAAAGCTCATTATATGGGTAATAACAACTCAAATGTCCATCAGTAGGGCTCTGATTGAATATAGTAAACTATAGTAAATATTTATGTTAGAACTCTTATGTAGTTGTCAAAAGGAATAAAACAAATCTCTATTCTCTAATTACTCTGATATGCCATGATTTTCAAGATACATATTAAGTAGAAAAGAGGAAGTTATAGTACACTACTCTTTATTGTAAGAATCAGGTGGGAAACACAAATATATTTTTATTTATATACAGTGGAGCAAAAAGTAGGTTTACAGTTGTTTGTATGGACAATATACAATAATTAATAATAATATAACTGTAAATCTATTTTTGCCCCACCCTGGATGTATGCATGTGTATTTATTTATATTTTTAAAAATAATTTTTTAAAAACCCTAAAAATTTTAAATATAGAGGTAAGAGGCTACAGGGTCGGGAATGGATATGATACTTCTCCAAACAGACCTTATATAAGTTCTGACTTCGGAAATATAAAAATTTTTACCTTTCAAAAGTAAAATAAATTTAAGAAGCAATCCTTAAAAATAAAAACCCGAAAAACCACAAAAAAAGAAAGAGAATTCATTTCAAGGGATTAGAACACAGTGTTTAACTCTACATCCTTAGTGATATATATTCTTAGAACAAACAACCAGAAGATCTCTGAAACGTCATTCAGTAACCTACCTGTCAGTGGTAATATTGATATTATTCTGAATCTGTTTTCTATAACTTACAAGATATAGAAGACAATTATGTTAATGTCAGAAATTAAAATTTTCAATTAAGAGGAAAATACAAATATAAAATTAAAGTTATATTAAACTTGAATTAGAAACATAAGAGAACGAAGAAGAGAGCCAGCCAAAGTGGCTATATTAATATCAAAGTAGATTTGACAACAAAGAATATCACCAGGGTTAAGAAAGTTCACGTGACAATAATGAAGAGTTTAACTTATCAAGAGGACATAACAATCCTAATGTTAAGTTCCTAACATTACAGCTGCAAAACAAATGAAGTAAAACTGGAAGAACTGCAGGGAGAAACAGACCTGACATAGTTAACAGTAATAAAAAATAGTCTTTGGGCCCTGGCCGGTTGGCTCAGTGGTAGAGCGTCGGCCTGGCATGCAGGAGCCCTGGGTTCGATTCCCAGCCAGGGCACACAGGAGAAGCACCCATCTGCTTCTCCACCCCTCCCCTTCTCCTTCCTCTCTGTCTCTCTCTCCCCCTTCAGCAGCCAAGGCTCCATTGGAGCAAATTTGGCCAGGGCACTGAGGATGGCTCTGTGGCCTCTGCCTCAGGCGCTAGAATGGCTCTGGTTGCAGCAGAGCAACGCCCCAAATGGGCAGAGCATCGCCCCCTGGTGGGCATGCCGGGTGGATCCTGGTTGAGCACATGCGGGAGTCTGTCTGACTGCCTCCCCGTTTCCAACTTCAGAAAAATACACACACAAAAAAAAGTCTTTGGGGGCAAAAAACAAGTCTTGGTAAATTTAAAAATATTCACATCATACAAAATATGTTGACAACAGTGGAATTAAATTAAAATTCAACAACAAATAGATAGCTGGAAAATCCTCAAATATTTGAAAGTGAAATAACTTACCTCTTATTTCCATAGGTCAAAAATAAAAGAAAAATTATAAAGTATTTTGTATTGAATAAAAATGAAAATTCTTATCAAAATTTGTGAGATGTCACTAAAGTAGTACTTAGAGAAAAATGGATAGCCCTAAAATACCTACATTGGGAAAGCAGAAAGACTTCTAATCACTGACCTCAGCCTCCATCATTAAGAAAATTAAAAAAGAATAGCAAATAAAATCCAAATAATAGAGTGGAAATCAATAAAACAGAAAGCAAACAAGAAATTGATAAACCTCTAGCTAGACTAATTAGGAAAACAAGGAGTGAAGATACAAATTACCAATATTCACTTTACATTTCTATATAAGAACTCCACAGAGATGCCTGATGGAAATCTCTACCTAGATGTTCAACCCAACTCATTACCATCTTATTAAAGCAACTCCTCCTCCATGATTTCCCCTTTGTTGCAAACACCACCATCCATCCAGTAACACATTCTAGAAATCTAGGAACCATACTTAAATTCTTTCTTTTTTCTTCCTCACTTTCTCTCTCTCTCTCTCTCTCTCTCTCTATATATATATATATATATTTTTTTTTTTTTTTTTTTTTTTCTTCTGAAATTGGAAGTGGGGAGGCAGTCAGATAGACTCCTGCATGTGCCCGACCCAGATCCACCCGGCACGCCCACCAGGGGGTGATGCTCTGCCCATCTGGGGCGTTGCTCTGCTGCAACCAGAGCCATTCTAGCGCCTGAGGCAGAGGCCACAGAGCCATCCTCAGCGCCCAGGCCAACTTTGCTCCAATGGAGCCTTGGCTGAGGGAGGGGAAGAGAGAGACAGAGAGGAAGGAGAGGGGGAGGGGTGGAGAAGCAGATGGGCGCTTCTCCTGTGTGCCTTGGCTGGGAATCGAACCCGGGACTCCTGCACACCGGGCTGACACTCTACCACTGAGCCAACCGGCCAGGGCCCCTACTTTCTATGTTTAATTAATTAGTAAGTTTTGGTGATTCTATTCTTTAAATATTTCTTCCTATCCTCTTTTCTCATCTCTCCAACTACCGTTCTGGTTCCATCATCTCACTTGGATCACCCTAACATCTTTTTTTTTTTTTTCTTGTATTTTTCCAAAGCTGGAAACAGGGAGGCAGTCAGACAGACTCCCGCATGCGCTCAACCGGGATCCACCCGGCATGCCCACCAGGGGGCGATGCTCTGCCCATCTGGGGCATTGCTCTGCTGCAACCAGAGCCATTCTAGCGCCTGAGGCAGAGGCCACAGAGCCATCCTCAGCGCCCGGGCCAACTTTGCTCCAATGGAGCCTTGGCTGCGGGAGGGGAAGAGAGAGACAGAGAGGAAGGAGAGGGGGAGGGTAGAGAAGCAGATGGGCGCTTCTCCTGTGTGCCCTGGCCAGGAATTGAACCCGGGACTCCTGCACGCCAGGCCGATGCTCTACCACTGAGCCAACCGGCCAGGGCTTCACCCTAACATCTTTCAAATTCACCTCCTAGTTTCTATACTTAACTGTTGTCACATATCTGATCTTTCTAAAATGCAAGTTTGTCCATATTACTCTATTATCTAAAGTCTTCCAATAGTTCCATAAGTTCATATAAGTTTTATAAGTTCACATGGTTCATGAGAGCCTCCAAGATCTAGCTTATTTCACCAATTGTGTGTGTGTGTGTGTGTGTGTGTGTGTGTGTGACAGAGAGGGAGAGAGAGAGGGACAGATAGGGACAGACAAGCAGGAGGAAGAGAGATGAGAAGCATCAATTCTTCACTGAGGCACATTAGTTGTTCATTGACTGCTTTCTCATATGTGCCTTGAGTGGGGGGCTACAGCAGAGCGAGTGACCCCTTGCTCAAGCCAGTGACTTTGGGCTTCAAGCCAGCAACTATGGGGTTATGTCTACAATCCCACACTCAAGCCAATGACCCCGCGCTCAAGCTGCTTAGCCCCTGCTCAAGCCAGCGACCTTGGGGTTTCAAACCTGGGTCCTCTGCGTCACAGTCTGACACTCTATCCACCATGCCACCACCTGGTCAGGCTCACCAATTTCTGACCAATCTTTGACTCAAGTTTCATATACTAAGTAATATCAATCTTCTTTTAATTATTCACACACATACACACAAACACCATGCTGTTTCTTGCCTCCACACTTTTGCCTATATTGTTCTTTTCTTCTGGAAAAATAAAATCTTACTTTTTCTAGGTTAGCTACTTTCTATTCATCCTTTAAGACAAATGTTCCCTTCGTTCTTCATTTAGTTGTGCAAAGATTTATTTACTGACTGTTAAGTGTCAAGCAGTGGGGTGATGAGGTGAATAAGACAAACATGGTTTCTGATCTCATGCAGCTTAGAATCCACTTGGAAGAAAGAGATGACAAGCAATAAAGAAAAAAAAAGTAATGACAAATAGCAGTAAGTGTTATGAAGGAAAAAGAACAGAATGCCCTATTTTAGAATAAGTGGTATTTAGGCTGAGATTTGAAGGATGAGAAGGAAGCAGCTAGAAATCAAATGGTCACAAGGGTACTCCAGGCAAAAAGAACAGATGTAGAGCTCTGAACTGGAAGAGAATGTCGCATTTGAGTCACTGAGAGGAAGCCAGCAAGCCTATGGACAAGACAAAGCATGCCACAAGATGAAATCAAAGAGGCAGCACAGTCAGAACACGCTCGATCTTGCAGGCCAAGATAAGAGACTTGTATCGTATTCTAAATGCAATGGGAAATGACTAAGTGTTTGAGCAGGGGAATGACATGATCTTGGCTATGTTTTAGATTACTCTGGTTTGCTATAAAGAGAATGGATTGCAGAGTGAAAGGCCAGTTAAGAGATTATTAAAATAGCCAAGGTAAGAAATGGTTGATAATCTGATATAAGGACATGTCAGTAGATATTATTAGAAATTAGACAATTCAAGACATATTTTATAGAATCAGTAAAAAGTGGATCTAATGTGTGAGGAAAGAGAAAAGATTTTAAATGACTCCCAGAATTCTGGTTTGAGCAATTAGGTGAATGAGGTATCATTTGCTACAGCTGTGGGGAGGAGATGCATAGATACTTCAGTTTTTAATACATTAAATTGTAATGTTGTGAGACAGCAAAGTGAAGTTTCCCAAAGGCAGGTGGACATATGAGTTTGGAGCTTAGAAAAAGGGTTGAATATACATGGTGTGCACAACTTTAAACTTTTTGACACAATTTCTGACTTTCAAAGAGTTGTAAAATATATAGAGTTCCTGTATACCCATCACACAATGTTAACATTTTGTGTAACCCAGGTAGATTTATAGAACAGGAAACTAACACTGATACAATGTTAGTTAATAATATTAACTACTCTATAGACCTTACTCATATTTTACCAATATCCTTTCTCTGGTCTGGGATGCATATAGGCTCTTGCATTGTATTTAGTGGTCATGTCTTCTTAATCTCCTCCATCCCAAAACAGTTGCTTAGTTTTCCTTCTTTGTCCCATGATCTTGCCAGTACTAGCCAATTCTTTTGTAGAATATTCCTTAATTTGAATTTGTCTGATGCATGCTCATGATTAGACTGAGGTTATGCATCTTGGTGTCTTCTGTAATTCATCATACTAGGGCATACTGGTGTACATTATAGGTGACAGTAACTTTAATCCCTCAGTTAAGGGGGTATCTATTAGACATCTTACGTGGATACCCTTTGAGACTCTGCAAATATGCTATTTGTCATCATACTTATGCCCATTTGTTTTTAACTATAGGTGACTTGTACTTGCACTAATTATTATTGTAGTGGTTGCCAAAGATGATTCCTATCATTTGCTTTACATTAATTAATTAGAATTTTATTATAAGAAAAAACAGTCCTTTCTCCATTTATTTGTTTATAGCAGCATGACTTATAGATATTTTATTCTACAGGTTTTAATCTGTCATTATCATTATTCATTTTGATGCTTAAATCCTCTCAGATTTGGTTATCTGGGGCTCCTTCAATTTGATTTCAATGTCCTTTCTACATGTCCTCATTATTTTTTAAGCATTTCTTTACTTTCTGACTTTATAGATGCTCTGGACTCATATTTTCTTTGCCCAAGCCTTGAAATCAGCCACTGCTAAATAAAAATCCAAGTTCTTTTTATTGGAGCAGCTGTCTAATACTGTTGCCATTAGCCACTTGTGGTTATTTAAATTTAATTAAAATTAGACATTAAAAATTCAATTTTTTAGTAACACTAGCTATGTTTCAAGTTCTCAATAGCCACCCATACCTAGGGGCTACTTACTGGACAGTTAAGATACAAACCATTTTCATCACCACAGAAAGATCTACCAAACTGTACTAATTGGAGAATAATATTTAGAAACCAAAATATGGGTGCTAAGCAATCTCATTGCTACTGGAATGACACTGTTTCTAGGCCTTCTCAGTGAACAGAGCTAGTGTACACAAACACATATCTATTAGACAATTTTACTTTAAGAAATCTGTCTTCAAAGGAGAACAGAAATAGGAATGGGATATGGAAGTGAGGGGTGAAGATGAGGTCTTGAGAGGACTGTCTTTTAGGATGGGAGATACCAGAACACATGTTTACATGTTGATGAGAACAATCTAAAGGAGAGGGTAAAATGAAAGGAGTATCAGAAGGAGCAAAGTCTTTGAGTAGGGGAAAAAGATGAAATCCTGAGGTCAGATATAAAAATTTACCCCCAATAAGAAAAGGGGCACTTCCTCTACTTAACCTAAGGACAAAACGATGGATGCCAATACAGGTTTACCTATCTGTATTCAGGAAGATGTGATCAATTTATAGGCTGTGGTGCATCAGAGAAGCACAGTAATACTCTAGGGCAGTTACAAGTACCCATGTAAGGTGTGTGGTCATGAATTTAAAGTAAAATCAGTCTGACTGTGATATTTATCCAGCAACATTCAGGTGAAGATTAAACACAGAGGAAGAGGTTAAATTAATTCATATTAAATTTTCCCAGATAAACAAGAGGGATAAAGAGTAGAGGATTTAGGGTACTTGCAAGAAAACAATTACAGTGACATCATAAAAAAAAGTATAAAGGGAAGTAAAAATAGGAGTGGGAAAAAATGTGGTAAAGACCAGTGGATAATGGTCTTATTGATATATAGAAAATGCTCTAGTGTGAAACTTCTAGGTTTGGAGGATACTACTACTGCTAAGATATGAATCCTTCCACACTATCCTGCAAAACTAAAAGTTCAGCAAGGAGCACAAAGAAAACAACACTTGCAACCATCTCTTCAGCATTTCTAAAAACTTCAAAATACCTCTTAAGTTGAGAAAGCAACAATAAATTCCATAAGGCTACTACCAGTATTCTGTTGCGACAAGTCAGTGAGTATGAATAGTGGAGGCTTAAGTGAAAAAGAAGAGGAAAAAAGAAAATACAGACAAGTGTATGTTCACATAAAAACCTGTTTGTGAGCACTTACAGCAGCTTTCTTTATAACAACCTCAAACTGAAAACAATTCAAACATCCATAAACTGGTGAATGAATAAACAAATTCCATACAATTGAATACTACTCATAAATAAAGAATGAACTGATTTCTAGTTCTAGGAAAAGGCAGAATAGATGCATGCTTCTCTATTCCTCCTACTAAGTATAGCTAGCTAAAACCCTGGACGTAGTATATAAAACTAACATAAGGAAACTCTTAAAAGGTGAAGAGAACAAGACAAACGAAAAGGAAATCTTGGGACACAAAGAAAGATACAGCAATGAGTTACAAGGGCTTTCAGTAGTCCCCTGATCCACAGCGGTCCATTCTAAGACCCCCCACTGGATGCCTGAAGCCATGGATAGTACTGAACCCTACATATATTTTTCTTCTTATACATACATACCTATAATAAAATTTAATTTATAAATTAGGCATAGTAAGAGATTAGCAACAATAATAATAAAACAATAATTATAACCAAATACTGTAATAAAAAATCTATAAATGTGGCCTCTCTCTTGTCAAACTAGCATGAATTTTTTTCTTTTTCACAATTTCACAGAAGATTCATTCTTACTGCGGATCTTAGCAACCTCAGCATACAATACTTTTTCTTTCCTTATTAAGTTGAGAATTTTCACTTAAAGCACTTTATGGCTTCTCTCCAAATGGCCAGCATCACTACTCTTGTTTTGGGGCCATTAAGTAAAATAAGCGTTAACTGAATATAAGCACTGTAATACTGTGACAGTAGATCTGATAACTGAAACAGCTACTAAGTGACTAATGGGTGAGTAGCATATACAGTGTGGATACACTGGACAAAGGATGATTCACATCCTGAGCTAGATAGAGCAGGACAGTGTGAAATTTCATCACTCTACTCAGAACTGTGTGTAATTTAAAACTTTTAAATTATTTATTCCTGAAAGTTTTTATTTAATATTTTTGGATTGCAGTTGGCCATGGGTAAGTGAAACCGTAGAAGGTGAAACCACTGATAAGGGGGGGAGGACTACTGTACCTTATATATCCTAGACTTGATTATAGAGAAGTCACTAACCTGGAAACACCATTGGGTATAAACAAATAAATGCTCTAAGAAAACCCCAGCTATCTGTAGTCAAAGGACAAGGAGAAGTGGGCAACTTAGCAAAATAGAAACCATTTTTAGACAATAACCACCTATTCCAATCAAACACCATAAAAAATGTCATGGCTCCAGCCTGAGCCCATCAACAAAGATCAAAGGTTAAGGGGAGAATATAGACTTCCACCTTTGACAAAGTGTAATAAGCCCCTTCCCTCAATGGTGTCAGTGGTGATCACATGGGGAACCTGGCTTTCCATCCCCACCTAGAAAGAATAAGGCACTCCTCCCTCTCCATGCCAGGGTGGTGGTGGCAGAGAAAGCCGAGTGGGAAGGCACAGAGCAGTAATTAGGCACTCCTCCCCATCCCAGGGAGAGTGGTCACAGGAGAGAACTTCAGGAGCCTCACTACCACTCTATTCAGCAGTAACAAGGAACATTTCTCAAATGTAGCAACAGATGTTAAGTCAGAAACCTTAAATTCTACCTCCACCTGACAGAATGAATAGGTACTCTTCTTCCCCCACCAACAGAGGGTCAGAGGAATTTAGCTTTAAAAAAAAAAAAAAGGCCTTGGCCTGTTGGCTCAGTAGTAGAGCATCAGCCTGGTATGTGGAAGTCCCAAATTTGATTCCCAGTTAGGGCATATAGGAGATGCAACCATCTGCTTCTTCACTCCTCCTCCAAGCTCTCTCTTTCTCTCTCCCCCTTCCCACAGCCATGGTTTAAATGGTTTGAGCAAAGTTGGCCCCGGGCACTGAGGATGGCTCCATGGCCTTGCCTCAGGCACTGAAGTAGCTTGGTTGCCAAGCAACAGAGCAAATAGGCAGAACATCGCCTGGTAGGGAGCTTGCTGGGTGGATCCTGGTCGGGGCACATGTGGAGAGTCTATCTCTGCCTCCCTGTCTCTCACTTAATAAAAAAAATAAGAAAATAAAACTATTTAAATGAGATCCAGAGTCTCATAATATCCAAAATGTCAAGGATAAAACTGAAATCCATTCATACCAAAAAACAGATAATCTTCAACTTCAATCAGAAAAGACAATCAGCAGATGCCAACACTGAGATAATGTTGATACTGAAATTATCTGGCAAGAATGTGAAAACAGCCATCATGAAAATAATTCAATAAGAAATTATGAACATGTCCGAAACAAATGGAAAAAAAAGTTTCAGCAAAAAAAAGAAATTTTCACCCAAGAAATAAAAGATATAAAGATGAAATAAAAATTTTAGAACTTAAAAATATAAAAATCAAAATAAAAAACTCAATAAATGGGCTCAACATCAGAATAAGAGGACATAGGAAAGAATCAGTGAATTTAAAGACGGAACATTAGAAATCACCCAAAATGAAAAACAGAGGAAAAATAAACTGGGAAAATAAAAAAAGGTGGCAGAGCCTCACAAAGCAGTAGTACGATAACAGAAGATCTAACGTTCATGCCACTGAAACCTCGAAAAGGAGAAGAGAAAGATGGCAGGGCTGATAAAAGTATTAGAAAAAATAATGGTGGCCCTGGCTGGTTGGCTCATTGGTAGATCGGCCCTGCAGGTGGATGTCCCAGCTGGGTTTGATGCCCAATCAGGGCACACAGGAAAAGCGACCATCTGCTTCTCCACCCCCCTCCCTTTCCCTTCTCTCTTTCTCTCTCTTCCTCTCATGCAGCCATGGCTTGATTGGTTTGAGTAAGTTGGCCCCAGGTGCTGAGGATAGCTCCATGGCCTCACCTCAGACACTAAATAGTTCAGTTGCCAAGCAACAGAGCAGTGGCACCAGATGAGCTGAGCATCACCTCATGGGGGCTTCACTGGGTGGATCCTGGGAAGGGTGCATGTGAAAATCTGTCTTTCTGCCTCTCATTTAATAAAAAATAATAATAATACCTGAAAATTCTTTAAATTTGGCAAAAGACATATTTTACTATATTCAAGAGACTGAGTGAACATCAAACAGGATAAAGCAAAAGAAATCTATGCCAAGATATATCATAGTCAAACTAAAACACACAGGAAACAAAAAAACAAAGAAAAAAAAATTAAAAGTAGCCAAAGAGAAACAGCATAATACCTGCATAGGAAAAACAATATGAATGACAGCAGCTTTCTCATCAGAAACCATGAGGCCAGAAAGAAGTGGTACATTTTATGTCTTTCTTTTCTTTCTTTTTTTGTATTTTTCTGAAGCTGGAAACGGGGAGGCAGTCAGACAGACTCCCGCATGCGCCCGACCAGGATCCAACCAGCATGCCCACCAGGGGGTGATGCTCGGCCCATCTGGGGCATTGCTCTGTTGCAACCAGAGCCATTCCAGTGCTCCAATGGAGCCTTGGCTATGGGAGGGGAAGAGAGAAAAAGAGAGGAAGGAGAGGGGGAGAGGTGGAGAAGCAGATGGGCGCTTCTCCTGTGTGCCCTGGCCAGGAATCGAACCTGGGACTCCTACACGCCAGGCTGATGCTCTACCACTGAGCCAACCGGCCAGGGCCTCTTTTCTTTTTTTAAAATAAAAATTGTAAACCAAAAATTTTATATCCAGTAAAATTTCTTCAGGAATAAAGAAAAAAAAAATCAAGACATTGTCAGGTTAAGGAAAACTAATAGAATGTGGCACCAGTAGATTAAAAGAAGAAATTCTCTAAAAATAAAGATAGTGATAAAATAGGGAATCTTGAAACAACAGGAAGGAAAACAGAATACAGAAAGAAGAGCAAAAATATGGGTAAATTCAATTTTTTCACTATTTAAAATTTTGTTAAATGGCTGAAGAAAAAATTATAAATACTGTTGATGCGCTGCTCAATGTATGTAGAGAAAACATTTAAGACAAGTTTGTTACAAATGGTGGATGTTAAAAGGATTTAAAAGAAGATAAAATTTCTACACTTCATTCTAACTGGTAAAATGTCAGCACCAGTAGACTGATGTTATACATGTACAATGTAATACCTAAAGCAACCACTAAAAAGCTATACAAAGAAATACACAATAGATTGAAAAACACTATAGATAAATCAAAATGGAATTCTAAAAAATGTTCAAGTAACCCACAGAAAGAAGAAAACAGAAAAAGAAAATACAGAGGGAAGAGAGAACAAAAAAAGATGACAGATTTAAGCCAAATGATATCAAGACTTACACTAAAAGTAAATGGTATAAACTCACTAAATAAGACAGAGCTTAGGAAAGTAGATTTAAAAACTGACAGAAGTATATTCTATCTACAAGAAACTCACACAACTGGGTGGATCTAATTGAAAAAACCCAACCCCAAAAGGTCACATTTTAGAAGACTCCACTTACATAACATTCTCGCAGTGACAAAGTTATAGACATGGAGACAGATTAAAGGTGCCAAAGGTTAGGCATGATGGTGGGGAAAGGAGTCAATGTGAAAATAAAGGACTCATATGAGGGAGATCTTATGGTGATAGAATAGTTCTATATCTTGACTGTGGTGGTGGTTACACAGATCTATACATGTACAATGCCAATATCCTGGTTTTTACATTGTATTATAATTATGTAAGATGAAACTGAATGCAGGGTACACAAGACTTCTCTATACTTTGCGATTTCCTATAAATCTGTGATTATCTCAAAAGAAAAAGAAAGTAATCAACCCTGGCCAATTGGCTCGGTGGTAGAGTGTTGCCCAGTGTGTGGATGTCTGGAATTTGATTCTGGTCAGGGCACACAGGAAAAGTGACCACTTGCTGCTCCACTACCCCTTCTCCTGCAGCCATGGTTCAATGGTTCTAGAGAGTTGGCCCCTGGTACTAAAAATGGCTCTGTTGTCTCTGCCTCAGGCGCTAAAAAATTAGCTTGGTTGCCAAGCAACAGAGCAATAGCCCAGATGGGCAGAGAACTGCCCTTAGAGGCCTTGGCTGGTGGATCCCAGTTGGGTGCATGTGGGAGTCTGTCTCTCTGCCTCCCATTCTCTCATTTAATAAAAAAACCCAACAACAACAACAAGAAAAAACTGCCAGAGTTCAAACCCAGACTCTACCACTCCTTGTTATGAACTTGGGCTTATTTAACCAATCTGTGTATTATTTTGTCATCTGTAAAATGAGGAAAACAGTATCCATCAAGTTATGGGGGAAAAAAAGGAAATAATACCTAAAAAAGGATAAAATATTGATATATAGAACAATGTAGATCAATCTCAAAAGCATTATGCTAGCTAAGTAAAAGAAGCCAGACACGCAAGACTTTATATTATGAAACTGTTCATATGACATTTTGGAAAAGGCAAAACTATAGGCATAGAAATCAGGTTATAGGGGCAGGGACTGAATACATTTCTGAACAATGTTTTTTGGTGTAATTTTGACTTTTGAGGTCATGCTAACAATATTCTACATGTTCAAAAATACGAAAGTAAACCAACAAGGATAGGAGAAAACGACACTAAATTGAATGCAAACCAAACCAACCAAACTAATTGTGTTTCAAATGTACTGTATAACATAACCAAAATGAGCAGAGAAGGGAGTATTGGAAAGGGGACTAATTCAAAAATTTTCACTATATGCTGCCAGTCTGGGGGGGGGGGGCTGCAAACAAATCTTGAACTGTTTTCAGTAGTTACATCCAAATAGAAAAGTAACTGGTTCGTGTTCTTCAAAAATCTTAATATCATGAAAGACACAGAAAAGCTAAAAACGATTACAGGTTAAAAAGACATTAAACTAAATGGAATATTGTACATGCTCTTGGATGAAATTCTTTCCTGGAGAGAAACAAAATGTCCTAAAAGACATTATTAGAACAGCTGCCAAAAGTGAAATATAATAGCTATTGATCATACTTTAACAAAGTTAAATTTCCTGAGTTTGATAATTCTACAGTTATTTAAGAAAGTATCTTTATTCTTAGAAAATAAACAATGAAATACTAAGGATCATGATATATGCGACCTTCTTTGAAAGAGTTCAGAAAAAATTAACTGAGTAAATTATATATAATATTTAATGTACATATAAAAATATATAAATATACATTTATATATTTACATAGAGAGAGGATGCCTCAAAGAAGTTGAGGTCTTCAAATTTAATAGAATAAATTATAGTCCAGAGCAGCAACAGAAGAGTGACATTTATCCTACTCCCTGGCTCTAAGGTATGTGGTATGGTAAAAAACAAACAACAGCTTCTGACTGAGAAAGCAGTAGAGGAAACTATCTCAGGGGGTAGTCAGATATCAGTTAAAACAAAGATAGAGAAAACATTCAAAGGAAGCCAGAATAACATAGAGGAAGGAATTGGGTGGGAAAGAAAAGTTAGAGGATTGGGCTAGGCCAGATTTCTCAACAGAAAGTTAAGAGTCTGGTGATAAAAAAAAAAAATGACTTGAAGGCAAAAGAGAAAAGGAATTCAAAATAGGTGAGAATCAATACTGGTAATCTCAAAATAGGCATTTAATCTTAGTCCCAAGGTCCCTAATGCTCTGCTCTGTGGGATCAGAGTTCCTAGAGGCTCTCCACTAAGAAACCTTCCCACCTTCCTCCTGCCTGGTGGTTAGACACACTTAACTGTGAAACTATAACACCCTATTGCCTGTATCTATCATTCAGCCCACATTCATTAATAAATATTGGTTGAGTTAATTAATGACTTATCATAACCTGAGTAGACTAGATATAAGAAAATAAATTAAAAATCAACTTAATAAAGAAATGGCAATTTCATTTCTGAAAAAAGTTTCTGAAGTTTTTAAAGAGTTGGCTTAAGATTCAAAGAATTAAATGGAGAATTATTTCTCATTGATTTTGGTAAAAGAAATATACTTACTGTACAACAAGCTGCTGGCACACAGTTCCATTCTCTGTAATCAGTTCATTCAGTTTTAATTCAAGGTGAACTTTACCCTAAAATGCCAAAAAAAAAAAAAAATTATAAACTGAGTAGTCTATTTGTTGGCAAACGATTAAAGGTCTATACTTTTTCAAGTGGTATTCATGTGACACATGGCTTTGCCCACATTAAGTACCTGTTAAATGACTAATAAACAACAATCAAAATCTGAAAGATAAGCAGTCAAATGCTTATATCAAACATGGTATTCAATTCTAAGAATTTGATGCCCAGTTCAATAAATATTTATATCTCAAATATCATGGATTACAAAGAAAGATAACAATTATGTTTTTAAAAATGATGAAATGAAAACTAATTATAAAATGTAGAATGCTTTTTCCAGAAAAGACAAACCATCAATAAAGCAGAGGCAATATCATTAAAAGACAGAGAAATCATACAAGTCTAAAACAATAAAACTAAGTTATAACTAATAATGCAGTCTGTCAACACTTCTTAAATGACAGAGTTATGGACTATCTACTGTATTTTAGGAGGCACTGTGGGAGTGGGTAGGAATCCACAAATGTCTAACATACAGTTACTGCTTATAAGAAGCTCACAATCTAGTTGGAGAGACAATAAACAAAAGAGAGCAATATACAGCCAAGAGCACTGATTAAAAAATGGAATACTGAAAACAAAGGAGTACTTCCTTAAAAAGCCATTAATAAATGGTTTTTTAAAAAATTCAGTAATATGAATTTAAAGTAAACTATTAACTTCTAAGAAACAAAGACTTAGAAGCAATATAAGAGCTTGATATTTCTACTGTGCCACTGGTAATGAGCAATTCTAGACTGGTTATGAGCAATTCTGAACTGGTTAAGGATCCAATGTTGGATTACCTCCACCCAGGTGACAAGACAAACTCCCACAGTGCCAAGTGGAGACTTCATGGGTGTGATGTCTAGGGGCTGATGACAAAAGTGATTTCATTAGAGGTAAGACAGTTCACTATCGACTCACTTCCTTTTTGGAACAAACCCTTTCAGATATTCTTTCACAGAATTCTAACCTGAATCAGCCTCACTATTTTATGGGGATTTATTGTACAAGAGTGAATCTGAGGTTCACTAACTACAAAGCTCAGGGTTAGATAGTAAGTGGTGAACAATAAATATTGATGTTCTTTATACAAAAGTCTGCATAAGAAAGCTAAGCTCTAAAGAAAGGCACCAGTGGTAGTAAAATTAGCAGTTAAGATGAATTTAGAATGAAATTAAACAAAGCTTCCACTAAACATCTAGGCACAAATATGTATTTATAAAATCACAATACAATTTATGAAATGTCTTTCATTAGTCCTGCTTTTAATATTTACAACCCCTGCTATTCAAGAGTGGCCCTGAAGAGGTCCATGATCTGTAGTAATTTGTAGTATTACTCAAGTAGAATTCTGAATAATATTTGCTGTCATGTTGGTGTGTATGTGGCACTTAGTGAACCCAGCCAACTGTACCAATATTTGCATCTCAAAACAGTTTTATTATTTTAACACGTAGGCATTCTATGGTAGAAATTGTATGCTAACAAAGCACACCCAACTGTCTCTCAGGAAATGTCTAGGCTATTTCTAAGACAATAAAAACTGCTAACATGGAGTAGAGAAAAAGTATAATAATTTCATTCACAACTAAAAATCACAGCACTGTATCAAGTCAAGCCTAGAAATAAAAAGATATTTAATGGGATTCTTCCAGGAATCATTATCATTGAGTCAGAGACTACCTAACATGTTCATTACTCCCACTGGCTTTTAAACATAACATTCCTTTGGTATTAGTCAACAATAACATAATTGTGTATTAACGTGGTCAAGAAAAGAGTGGGTACAGAACAGGAGACACAAGGCACATACTATTAGTGTGGAACACTAAAATTAAAAGGCATTATGAGTTAAGGAAATTATTTCTATACTGTAAAACACTACTTCATTGTATACTTTCACATGGGAGTTTATACACGATAGTAAGTAAAAGAAACAAGTTACAAAATCAACGTATAATGAATAATTTATAAAAATAGAATAATATACTGTACATATACCACTATATAAAATTACTATAAGTCCATTTACTAAAACATTGCTAGAAGTTACTTTTTTGTGTGTGACAGAGACAGAGAGACACAGAGAGAGGGATAGACAGATAGGAAGGGAGAGATGAGAAGCATCAATTCTTTGTTGAGGCACCTTAGTTGTTCATTGATTGCTTTCTCATATGTGCCTTGATGGGGGTGGCACAGCAGACTGAGTGACCCCTTGCTCAAGCCAGAGACCATGGACTCAAGCTGGTGAACCTTGCTCAAACCAGATGAGCCCGCACTCAAGCTGGTGATCTCGGGGTTTCGAATCTGGATCCTCCACGTCCCCGTCTGATGCTCTATCCACTGTACCACCGCCTGGTCAGTCTATAAGTTACCTTTCGTTTGTAGGATTTTTCTTTTTGTTGTTGTTATTGGTAGATGTTTTTTCTTTTTGCTCATCTAGACCTTTTAAGTTACTATTACTAATTTTCCACTACTACTAATGGATCTTTAATAAAAAATAAAAAAAAAATAAAAAAAAATTTTTTTTAATTATTTGAAGCTACTTGGCCTGTGGTGGTGCAATGGATAAAGTATCGACCAGGAATGCTGAGGTTGCCTGTTCGAAACCCTGGGCTTGCCCAGTTCAAGGTACATATGATAAGCAAACAATGAAAAACTTAAGTGAAGCAACTATGAGTTAATACTTCTCTCACCCCACCCTCTGTCCTCTCTCTGTAAAATCAATAAATAAAAATCTTATAAAATATTATTTGAAGCAACTTTTCAGTGTCAGAAATCTAAACCTGTGAATGTGTAAGAAAATATATTTGGTATTCCTTAATACATTTACACAAAAGTTTAGTTTTACTTAAATCTGTCATCATTTTGTGTATTTGGATTGTAGCAAAACAAATTTTCTTTTGTTTATTTTTTGACAGGGTAGTTATGAGTTCAGCAAAACATTTACTTGTCTCCCTTGAAGCCAGGGATAGTAGCTAAGGAGAGCCATATGATATTCTGGCCAATGAAATGTATAACAGAAGTTGCTGGTGGGGCATCTGAAGAAGCTTGTTGAATGAAACTCCCTAACTTGAGCAGTTTAGTCAAAGCTTTCCAGTCTCACAGTGCTGGGCACATAAAAATTGGAGTCTAGGATCCACCAAGATATTCGGAAACACCCAGGCTTTCTGTTGGATCCTCTGAAGGACTATGCCTGAGGAGTAAGAATAAACAACAAAGACCAGCCCTTACAAAGACTGAAACCTAGCCTTGAATCAGCTGAATCCTTAACTGGATTAAGGTAAACTGCCTTTGACCTATCTACATGCCAAAAGCAAAATAAATCTCTGGAGGAAGAAAAAAATACCCAGAGCTTCAAATTATCTCTAAAATATTTCATATTTCAATGTCTAGCATTCCATCAAAAAGTATTAAGCATGCCAGAAGACAAACACCAAAAACAAAAACTTGACAAAAAGAAGCAGATGTATAGGAGATGCAGATGTTGGATTTAACTGACAGAGGTTAAATAGCTGTTTTAATTTTTTTTTTTTTCTTAGCCTGACCAGGCAGTGGCACAGTGGATAAAGCATCAGACAGGGACGCAAGGACCTAGGTTCGAAACCCCGAGGTCGCCGGCTTGAGTGCGGGCTCATCTAGCTTGAGCAAGAGCTCATATCTTGAGCACGGGGTCACTGACTTGAGCCTTGGATGATAGACATGACCCCATGGTCACTGGCTTGAAGCCCAAGGTCGCTGGCTTGAGTAAGAGGTTACTCATTCTGCTGGAGTGCCCCCCCAATCAAGGCACATATGAGAAAGCAACCAGTGAACAACTAAGGTGTCACAATGAAGAACTAATGCTTCTCTCTCTCTCTTCCTGTCTGTCTGTCCCTATCTGTCCCTCTCTCTGACTCTCTCCCTCTCTCTCAAAAAAATTTTTTTTAGTAAACCAATGTCACCCCAATAAATTCAACTAAAAAAGAAACAGAGAGCCCCTGGCTGGTTGGCTCAGCAGTAGAGCATCAGCCTGGCGTGTGGAAGTCCTGGGTTTGATTCCCAGTCAGAGCACACAGGAGAAGCACCCATCTGCTTCTCCACCCTTTCCCCTCTCCTTCCTCTCTCTCTCTTCCCGTCCTGCAGCCAAGGCTCCACTGCAGCAAAGTTGGCCTGGGCACTGAGGACAGCTCCATGGCCTCCACTTCAGGCGCTAGAATGGCTCTGGCCGCAATGGAGCAACGCCCCAGATGGGCAGAGCATCGCCCCCTAGTAGGCATGTGGGAGTCTGTCTGATTGCCTCCCCACTTCTAACTTCGGAAAAATTCCAATAAAAAAAACCAAAATCCCAGGGAAATAATTTTTTTTTTTCATTTTTTTTTTTTTCATTTTTCTGAAGCTGGAAACGGGGAGAGACAGTCAGACAGACTCCCGCATGCGCCCGACCGGGATCCACCCGGCACGCCCACCATGGGGCGACGCTCTTCCCACCAGGGGGCGATGCTCTGCCCCTCCTGGGCGTCGCCATGTTGCGACCAGAGCCACTCTAGCGCCTGAGGCAGAGGCCACAGAGCCATCCCCAGCGCCCGGGCCATCTTTGCTCCAATGGAGCCTTGGCTGCGGGAGGGGAAGAGAGAGACAGAGAGGAAAGTGCGGCGGCGGAGGGGTGGAGAAGCAAATGGACGCTTCTCCTGTGTGCCCTGGCCGGGAATCGAACCCGGGTCCTCCGCACGCTAGGCCGACGCTCTACTGCTGAGCCAACCGGCCAGGGCGGGAAATAAATTTTAAGATAGAAAATAAAATGAAAAAATAGCAAGTAGAAACTAGAAAATGTATCAAATGAAAAATTTTGAATTAAAGCAATAAAATAACCAAAAGGAGAATATATTTAACAGCAGATTATCCACAGCTAAAAAAAAAGGAAGATTGATAAAATGAGAGATAATTAGTTAGAAAATATCTACAAATGAAGCAGATGGTGGTGGTGATGGGGGGGGGGGAATAAGAGAGCACGGGGTCACTGAAAAAAGTCTATTATTTATATACTTGTAGTCCCAGAAGAGAGGAAAAAAATAATAGGGAAGGAAAAAAGAGAAAGAAATAATTGTCTGGAATTTTCCAAAACTAAAGAATGACATCAAGGCAAAGATTCAAGAGCCTTTGGGAACACCAAGTAGGCTAAATATAAAGAAAATCACTTAGGCACAACACAGTAAATCTGATGAAAGCATAAGATAAAGAGAAAAATCCTACAGGCAACAAGGAAAAAGCCAATGCACCTACAAAGAAGAAACCGTAAGACTCAGACAAGGAATTATATTTAATTAGAAACATGCAATGTGATTTGGTCCACAACTACTTTCTTATCTAGTATCTAAGGAAGATTCAATGACAAATAATATACCTTTTATATGCCAGAAAACACGGGAAGATCAGACATCTAGCACTGTATTCTCTACTTTTAATTAAAAACAAACCAAATTCTTGGAAGGTATTCTGTATTGCACAGCATTGACTATGTTAGGTTGATACATGCAACTGTATCACATTAATTTGTATTAACATATTAAGGAACTTGTATTGTTCTGATACTGTCTGAAGGTTTAATATTTCATATGCTAATTTTATTTCAATTACTTTTACAAAAATTTCACACAGAAAAATCCATGATTATTTTAATTTTATATTATGTTGCTCTTTTACCCTGTAGAAAATATATAAACTTCTGCATAGTTTGGGAAACTCAGATGAATATAGGTATTTGAGCAAAATATTATATATACAATGCATGCACTTAAAACCTCGAGTCTAAACACTTTTTTAGTTTTTATCATAGAACACTAAATTTTAACAATATTCTTCATAAAAAACTCAATGTATTTCAAATAGTGAAAAATATTTTTGTATGAGGGGAAAATATCCCAACTTCTGGATTTCTGACAAATGGGTTCTTTTAAAATTTTATTTAGAAAACTAAATTTAAAGGGGTGACATTAATCAATAAGAGTATGTAGGTTTAAGGTAAACATCTCTGTAGCATTTGAACTGTTGATTATGTTGTGTACCCATCACCTGAAGTCAAGTCTTTTTCCATCACTGTATATTTGTCCCTCAAATGTTTTCATATACAGTAATTAAATCTGTAAATCATTTTAGACATAACTACCTGTCAGATGAAAAATAAAATAAAGGTTTTACATTCCATCTCTTATTTATGTATGGCTAGATCTGTTCTATTTTTTTATTTTTTTTTGGAATTTAACTTTTTTTTTTTAATGTGTAAGTATATTTTTTATTTATTTATTTATTTTTAACAGAGACAGAGAGAGTCAGAGAGAGGGATACATAGGGACAGACAGACAGGAATGGAGAGAGATGAGAAGCATCAGTCATCAGATTTTCCTGGCCACACTTTAGTTGTTCATTGATTGCTTTCTCATATGTGCCTTGACCGCGGGCCTTCAGCAGACCGAGTAACCCTTTGCTCGAGCCAGCAACCTTGGGTCCAAGCTGGTGAGCTTTGCTCAAATCAGATGAGCCGGCGCTCAAGCTGGCAACCTCGAGGTCTCGAACTTGGGTCCTCTGCATCCCAGTCCGACGCTCTATCCACTGCGCCACCACCTGGTCAGGCCTGTTCTACTCTTTAAAGAAGTATTTATTATGATCCAGAAGATGTATTCCTGTGTTATTTCACACTTACAAATTTAAAAATAAATTAAAAAAAAAATCAACCCATATTTCAATGTGTCTTAATGGTCATGCAGAAAAACCCTGATTTAGCCCTGGCTGACTGGCTCAGTTGGTTGGAGCTTCCTCCTGCAGCACAGAGGTTGCTGGTTCAATATAGGAGCATATCAATGTCTCTCTCTCTTTCTTTTTTCTCTCTTCCTTCCTCTCTCTCAAGTTAATAAATTTTAAAAAGTCTACTTTTTCTAATGTTAAAATACCTTCACAGCAACATTCAAGCTGGTGTTTGACCAAATAAGTGGGCATTATATCGGAGCCAAGGTGACACATGGAATTAACCATCACATCAATAAAAAAATAATAAAAAAAAATAACCCTGATTTATACTGATTAGAAATCAATGCATTTCTTTTTTAATGCTTATTTAAAGAGGGAGGGTAGAGGCCATATTACATACATACAAACTACAAAACAATAATTTAGGGCATGATCCAGAAATTCAAGATGAGCTTGTTGGTAAACACTTGTTAACTAAGTAATTACATCAAAAGGACGTGATTGACAGTATAGCTGGATTTACTGCTTGTACAAGTTATGTAAGACAAACACCCTTCTTAATTAATGAAAGCACCAATCTCTCCATATGAGAGATTTGGTTTAAGCAGTCTTATGTAAAGACTTTCTAATGCCCCTTCCATTTTCTTTGAACTTACTTAAGTAGGCTTCTGTTCCTAATAGTCACATGTTCCCTAAAGAGATTCTCCTAATAATCTCTGTTGAAGCCTGTTATGGCCAATAATAAAGAACAGCAAAAGGCAGTAAAGCACTATGGTTAAGGTTATTGTAATCACGGCTCCATCACTTAATAGTGCTGTGATTTTGGAGACAGTATTTAACCTCTATGAATCCATTTTCCATATCTGTAAAATGGATGTAATCCTACCTCTACCTTATAACACTACTTTGAAGATTAAATGAGATAATGCATATTAAGGACTTACTTAGTACCATGCTTGGTATAGACTGATATGACTACTAATAGCAACTGTTAGATGAAATTCCTGCTGAATTCTGTCTTACAGCTTTTTCCTATGGCTCCATTAACAGCTTTCATTTCCATGACATTTTTGTAAAATTTTATAAGTTATGCAAATGAAAATAAAAATAAAATTAAAAATAAATTAAAAATTAAAAATTAAAAATAAAAATGGATATTTTAATTTAAAACATTCATATCTGCCTTTTCATAAAGGCATATTAGGGAAATGGCCACCTGATCAACGGTTGGTAAACAGACATTTCACACTTGAATAGCATGTAACAGCTTTCAAAATACTTTTAAGAGTATTTCACTTAAGTCTCATATGAGTCAACATGGCAATTTTTCTTTTTTTGATATTTTTCCGAATTGAGAAAGGGAGGGGGAGGCAGACAGACAGACTCCCGCATGCACCCAACCGGGATCCACCCGGCATGCCCGCCAGGGGGCGATGCTCAGCCCTTCTGGGGTGTTGCTCTGCTGCAATCAGAGCCATTCTAGGGCCTGAGGTGGAGGCCATGGAGCCATCCTCAGAGCCCCAGCTAACTTGGCTCCAATGGAGCCTTGTCTGCAAGAGGGGAAGAGAGAGAGAGAAAGGAGAGGGGGAAGGGTGGAAAAGCAGATGGGCGCTTCTCCTACATGCCCTGACTGGGAATCCAAGCCAGGACTTCCACACACCCAGCCGACGCTCTACCGCTGAGCCAACTGGCCAGGGCCTCAACATGGCAACTTTTATTTCCATTTTATAGAAATAAAATTCAAGGTCAGTAAAGTAACTACAATATGAAAATTAGGACCTACATTTTCTGACTTCTAGTTTAAAACTCTTTCCACTTCACCACATTGCCTCTCACCTGGATCATTTACCATATTGTATAATTGGGATCTGAATAACAGTTATTGTCAACTGGAAAGAAAAGAACATTAAAATGGGGTAGATAAAACAAGAAAAGTTTTAATTATATTTTGTACTTAAGAGGTTTTAGTATACCGATACTCAATTATTTTGAGAATTTAATCAAAGAGAATGCTTGAGAGGTTATAAGGAAATAGAGACAAGTACTTTATTTGCAAATATCTGTGGGTCTGTGCATAGCACTTTTTCTTGTCTTAAACTTCTGTTTGAGTCACAGTAGCAAATTATAGCTTCTTTTAGAGAAGAAAAATTCTGCTTGCAATTATGCCTTCGGGAAATGGTTTCACAATCCTTAGCATATTTTATAAATAAATAGGGTTATAAGGAAAGCATTCCTTTTAGATAGATATAACAACTTCTAAGAGAAACTCAGATTTTTCAGAAACAAACAGAAAGTCAAGATACCTCACACACAGACCCCTTATTTTGACAAGAGGAGAGAGAGAGCTTTAAAAAGAGTAACGATCCCCCTTTAAGGGTATGAGAATAAAGGTACTGTATGGTGAGGTCAAGCATGGTTTGAATAAACAGTATTTTTTTAAGTTGAGTTCACTAGAGAGTAAGTAAAGCATCCTGGTCAGAAGAGATGAAATCACAGACATCTAGGGACTATCTTCAGAGTTAGAGTTAATAAAACATTTTTTTCCTTTTAAAACTTTTTCTCCTTTTAAAAATACTTTAATAATTTGCTACTGTGACTGAAAAAAAAAAAGAACAAGAAAAAATATCCCCCTAATAAACTTCCCCAAACCTACACGCATATGTGTTATTCTTGAATTCATCAAGTGAGGCATTTCCTTCCAGCTATGTATTACCCAAAGGTATTCAATATTTAGTGTCAAAATTTAAAATAAGGTATAATAAACTCTTTGTCTATGAACTGATATAGTTTGTTTTTCATTCATTTTCTGTGTGTGACAATCTCCTATATCACTTAAGTCTTAATATTTACCTGAACCTCTGAATTGGAGTCAACAGGCTGCAGTGAAAACCAAGTTTCTTTACCACTGTGGTTACACAAGTCTTCTTTTTTGATGGCTACTTTTCCTATAGGAAATAAGTAAAACAATATGAGGAAACATTTTGTGTAATTCTTAGCACTGTTAATATCTAATAGTTCGTATAAAACAAAAATAATTCATATCTACTGACATAAAAAAACATTTTTATAAAATATTTTTCTATATTCTAAAGAATAAGAAGTGCTAATTCCCCTTGCTCTGTGGTAGGTCATTTTCTGGGTCATTTTGAATCAGGAGATTACACAAAAACTCAGTTGTGTTTACATGCAATTGCATTTTTTACTACCTATTCAGATTCATGTTTTCACCCCGAGTACAATCAGTATAAAAAGCAAAGTACAACAACAGTGCAAACTAATCCTTCTAATTCTTTAATACTATGAATAAAAGATGTGTTATACCTGCATTTAATGAGTTTTAAGTCCCAATTAACAGAAAAATCAAAACATCATATAACACTAAAAATATTGAAAATTCATTGAAAATTATGGAAGATTAAAGCAATAATTTTATTAAAAGTTTGTTTTTATTAAAACACTGCAAACATTGCTTATACTGCTTTAATACATACAAAAAAAAATCAAGACAGCTCTTTAAAGAGTTTCTACCTCTCAGGAAAAGATATAGTACAACAAAGTAGTACAGAGAGGAAGAAACAGACATGTTCTTATTATAATGAAGTGTTTGCCATGTTGGTACAAAGCATTTCCTTCCTCAATTCAAGTTTTAAGAAGCAGACATAGTTTTGCATATGACTGACAATTTATGCAAAAATTCTATACAAAAACTTCAACAAAAGATATACACTAAAAGTCAAAAACAGTTCACTTTATTTTATCAAATAAGAATTTTCATTTTAAGTGTCCTAATTATACTTCAAGGGTATCTTTCACTTATGATGTATCTTGCCCTTTTAGTTCAACATTTGAAAACTTAGAAAACAGTGTGTCAGGTTTTGTGTATGAAGTGAAAAGGAGAGGCATGACAGGAAAACAAACAGTAAAATTATCTTTAAAATTTTATTCTGAAAAAAAAAAATTTTATTCTGGAATTAGATCATGGTGATGGCTGCACAACTCTGAATATACTAAAAACCACTGTACTGTACATTTTAATAGGGTGAGTTTTATGGTATGTAAATTATATCTCAATAAAGCTGTTATTAAAAAATTTTAAACAGATTAAAGTTTTCGATAAGCTTATCTTCCTAGTCTGACTAGAACTCAAACTACAATGACTACCTATATATGTTTATATGTATAATTTTAAGAAAAATATTAAAATACATAGCCACTTTTGTTTTCATTAGGATGGCAACTGTATTAATATACAACCAAGAGAACTATTGAAAGTTCAGCTTTATTATTAATATATTAATCTTAAAATTAATAAATAGCCCTCACAACAACATGAATCTTTCCAACTTTCTTTTAAATATATTGGATAAAACCTAATGTGAAGGGCAAAATCTTCATGTAAATAACAGCATTTATAATTCATTCAAATCTTACAGGAAATAGCACCAGGAAAAAAATATATTTGTCTTTTGGGGGGTTAAATTTAAGACACAAATTAATGAGGAAAAAGAAATTTTTTCAGGACCAAATATACAGATTACAAGTTAAGTATATATGTTTTAATTTTAATACTAGGATCTTCACTGGAAATGAAAATATATTCTTATATAGTTTTTGTCTTTTTCTCAATTTTTAAGAGAAGACACTATACCTTATATTACATTTTTAAAGCCTCAATTTTATAATTTCCTTTCTTTTTATAAAATGGTTCCTAAGTCTCAAGTTTTTAATTAATCCCTAATCAATCTTTTACACTACCTATTCCTAGCATATAAAATGCCTATATGAAAAGTAATAGTTATTGCTTCTGCTATAGGGATTAGGAGTGGGGTGGGGTCAGTGGTCAAAATTAATTAGGATTATCTATAATACTATAATTACCTTTTTTTACAAAAAGAAAAATATCCATATATCAACATAATTAAAAAGAAAGAACAAAGAAGCTTTTAGTTATATTTGACCAGTACACATTCTCATATCTCTAGCTAAATTTCATTTCCAGAAAATGGAAATGGCACTATTTAATCTACAACTGAGTAGCTCAGAGTTATAAAATAATTGAGGGAACTTAATTTCCAGTAGCTCAAAATTTAAAAACAAAAACAAAAAACCACCCACCTTTCTGAGTTAATGACAACAGAAAATATATTAAACTACAAAAGTATAAATGTGAGAACAGCAAGACCATTTTTCAGCTTTAAATTAAAGGGTGCATATGTATTATGTTTACTTTAAGAATAATTCCTATGTGTAAAAGAAAAAATTCCCACTAAATATATAAATTTTATCTATTAATAAGAATAAACATTTGGAGAAAGTTCTCACACCTAGACATGGTTTTCTTATAACAATCCACGAACAACTGATTTTTACTTAAAATTATTTCTTTTTTTTTTTTAATTGATTTTTACTCTGAAAACACTCAAAGAAGGCCCTGGATGGGTGGTTTAATGCATACAGCATCATTCTTGTAAGCCAAGAATAGGGATTCAATCCCTGGTCAGGGCTTATAAAGCAATCAAGAGTGAACAACTAAATAAATGGAACTAAGTGAAACAAGTCAATGTTTTTCCCTCTCTTTCCCTTACTCCCCTCTCTCCCCCTTCTTTCCCCACCTTCCTCTCTCTCTTTCAAATCAATGGAAAAAAACAAAAAAAGAAAATACACAATAAAACAAAACAAAGGCAATGTTTGGAAATCATACTTATAAATCTCAACTAGGCCCTGGCCGGTTGGTTCGGTGGTAGAGTGTGGACCTGACCAACGTGTGGTTGTCCCAGGTTCAATTCCCAGTCGGGCACAGAGGAGAAGCAACCATCCACTTCTCCACTCTTCCCCCCCTCCCTTCCTCTCTGGCAGCCATGGCTCGATTGGTTTGGGTGCTCCAGCCCTGGGTGCTGAGGATGGCCCCCTGGTGCCTCCATCTTAGGTGCTAAAAATAGCTCGGTTGCCAGCATGGTCCAAGATGGGCAGAGCATTGGCCACAGACAGGGATTGCCAGGTGAATCCCAGTCAGGGCACATGAGGGAGTATGTCTCCCTAGCTCTCTTCCTCTCACTTGGAAAAGAAGAAAAACCCAAAAAAAACCTTGACTAAAGACCTTTTCAAGCAATACTATATGATAACTATAATGTTACATGTAAAACAATGAAAATTACAAAATTTTTTCTTAAGACATGATAGTCAAAGATACATAATTTCTCAAAGGTCTCTAATAATTACCAACAGCCTCTACCCAATCCTCATCCACTCTACCTCTCCCTAGTTTTTGACATTAAAAGATCTTGCCTTTAGTGACGATATTCATCTCTCTTATCTCCTTCTACCTTCCTGATACACCTTATCAATCTTCACTGAAGGCTCATTTTCCCGGCAATACACTCCTTATCTTCTGGAAATTTTTCATTCATTCCAGCAGAGGCTTCAAGTATCACTTAATGCGAACGACTCTCAAGTCCACATCTCCAGTTCTTTTTTCTAAGCTTCAGATCTGCATCCCCAACAGTCAGCCAAAGATGTTCCATACAGGTAGTAATATAAATTTAACTTGTTTGAAACAAAAGTCATCCTATCCCCTTCCCATCCCTCACTCAAACCTGAATGCTCCTGCTGTGTTCCTTCTATCAGTAATGACAGCCATACTACCATTAAAATTTATTTATTTATTTATTCATTTTTAGAGAGAGAGGAGAGAGAGAGAGACAGAGAGAGAGAGAGAGAGAGAGAGAGATAAAGAGAAGGGGGGAAGAGTAGGAAACATCAACTCCCATATGTGCCTTGACCTGGCCAGCCTAGGGTTTTGAACTGATGACCTCAGCGGTCCAGATTGACGAATTATTCACTGCACCACCACAGGTTAGGCCTAACATTTTAAACTCTTTCCCTTCTCACATCCTATTTGTCCTCTTAGTCCCTAAATCCTATTTGAAGCTACTCCTGTGAAGTACAATCCTTTATTTGCATTTCCATTGCCATCACCCTATCCATCTCATTTGGTAATAGCCTCCAGGTTGGTCTCCCTGCCTCTAACTCTCTCTATTCTAAACTATAAACTATAGATTACATATTTAAAGTATATGTTTAAAGTGTTAAGAGAAGCTGTGGAAAAAATGGAACTCTCATTCACTGCTGGTGAGAATGTAAACTGGTACAGCCATTATGGAACACAGTATAGTAGTTTCTCAAAAAATTAAGAATAGAATTAACATGTGATCCAGCAATCCCTCTACTGGGTATCTATCCAAAAAGCTCAAAAACATTGGTATGCAAAGACATATGCATGCCCATGTTCATTGCAGCATTATTCATAGTAACCACATGGAAATAACTAGTGTCCCTCAATAGAGGACTGGATAAAGAAGATATGGTACATACATACAATGGAATACTACTCAGCCATAAGAAATGATGACATATTACCATTTATGACAACATGAATTAACCTTGAGAACCTTATACTGAGTGAAGTAAGTAAATCAGAAAAACTAAGAACTATAGGATTTCACATATAGGTGAGATATAAAACTGAGACTCATGGACATAGATAAAAGTAAAGTGATTACCAGGGGGAGGGGGTTGGGGCAGGGGAGTACAGAGGGATAAATATACAGTGACAAAAAATGATTTGACTTTGGGTGATGGGCATACAATGCAATCAACAGTTCAAATGCCATAAAAATGTTTACCTGAAACTTATATACTCTAACTGATCAATGTTATCCCATTAAATTTAATTTCTAAAAATATGAAAAATAAATAAAAATAAAGTATGTGTTTATATATTTTTTATATGCGTGTATATATACCATATTTCCCCATGTATAAGATGCCCCTACATATAAGGCACATATGTAATACATTTGGAAAAAAAAGTATTACATAAAGTTATTGAACTCATTTTATTCATCATAAAATTCACACAACTCCTCATCCGTGGGAAAAAGCGGGAAATGCAAGTAAAAAAATCTACAACCACTGTATAAGACGCACCTAGTTTTTAGACCCAAAATTTTTTGAAAAGGGGTGTTTCTTATACATGGGGAAATACAGTAGTTATATAAATACATACCCTGTTTCCCTGAAAATAAGACCTAGTGCAATTTTTTTCAAGCTTAGACCTCCCCTCACAGTAAGACCTAGCACGTCTTTAGGAGCAAAAACTAATATAAGACACTGTCCTATTTTTGGGGAAACACGGTATAATACTTTAAATATGTATTTATAGATATATACTATATAGATACTAAATACTATCAATGGACACTGAGTTCATAGTTTGAAAGTTACTGCTGTTGGAAGTTGTTAAACTATAAAAGTATTGATGCATATACAGTTTTATGTAATTTTTAAAAGGTTTCTCATTCTTAAGAGGTCCAACACTACTGTCTACAGAATAAAGTCAAATCCCTTAGCATGGCTTTTAGGGTCCATCACAACTTGACTCCAATTTATATTCCCAACTTTACCTTCTACCATCCTCCTAATTTATACTACTCCATCAGATACTCCACAAACAAGATTCAACTTTTCTCCTCTGCTTCTGCCAATCCCTATTACCTTGAAATATCTTCCTAAATAGTCTGTTAACCTTCCACTAAACAAAATTAACTGTTCTCCCATTTATGATCCCAAGTACTTTGTTCACACCTCCAGCACACAACTTATTATATTAGTACTAGAGTACAATCTGCCTCTGATAGCCTGGAAGGGTACTGAGTGTTACTCATTTAACATACCCATCCATTGCATGACATATAGAAGTGTTTATAAATGTTTGTTTGATTAAATTAAGGATGGAATCTCTGGGGTAATCTATAATTAAGGGTTTGCTAGAAAGACAGTATGTATAGAGAGGTATAGAAGTCAGAAGAAAGACACCTAAAAATGTCAGTAAACTGTCTTTTCCTTAGCAATCAAAAGACTCAAATGTGACACAGAGGCAGATGAGGACTAAAAAACTGCCTTTTGTTAAAAAAAGTATTTGCTATCAATACAGCTGACAAAAGTTAACATTTAACAAATAAAGATGTGTAACAACACATAAAAGATGTAATGCCTGCAAAAACAAAAGGGTAAAAAATGCAATTAATTTATGAAAGAAAAATATAAAACAGAAAATTCCTTAAATTCACTGATAATCAGAAAAAGACAAGTTAAAAAATTAAATATTATTTTTCATCTATCAAATTGGAAATATTGTTTTCAATGATAGTATCTAAGAATAAGGAGTGTATGAAATGGTTATGCCCATGCCATGTTGAGAATAGGGAATATAAATTAGTACAGTATTTCTGGGGCCAATGTAAAGATATATATAGAAGAAACCCTAAAATATTCATACCCTTTGCCTCAGTAATTTCACTTCTAAAACTTTATCCTAAGAAAAATGGATATTCACAGCAGCACTATTTAGAGCAGTGGTCTCCAACCCCCGGGCCGTGGACCAGTACCAGTCAGTCCGCAAAGAAAGAATAAATAACTTACATTATTTCCGTTTTATTTATACTTAAGTCTGAATGATGTTTTATTTTTATAAAATGACCAGATTTCCTGTTACATCTGTCTAAGCACTCTTGATGCTTGTCTGGTAAGTTTGACAATTATATCTAAAAATACCAGTTTTTACGCTGGTTGCATAACTTCATTTTGTGAATTTATCCATCCCACCCTAAAGGCTGGCCCGTGAAAATATCTTCTGACATTAAACCGGTCCGTGGCCCAAAAAAAGGTTGGGGACCAATGATTTAGAGTACCAAGAATCTGGAAAGGTAAATGTTTACCAACAAAGAAATGGTTAAAATAATACATTTCTATATAAAGCAATTATACAACAAATACATTTTTAATATATTTACTAACATGCAAAAAGGATCATTACATGTTATTAAGTGAAAAGAAAAAATAAATGTACCATGGAATAAAAAAATGGAAAAAAATACACAAATTATTAATTGCAGTTATTCCTGTGCAGAGCCACACTACCAGTCACAAAGATTATGTAATAGTTTTAAAATTAAGAAAAAATATGTTGTTTTTAAGAGGTTATTTGATTTTCCCTAAAATAATTTTGACAAACTTCAAAAAAGTTTGTCCAAAAAATGTAGAAGCTATATCACAGAGATTTAAAAGGAAATAAGCAGTAAGCAGAAGGGTACAGACCATTTGTTAAAGAGTTCAATAGCAAAGGAGACACAAATTAGATAGTGGTTTAAGAGGACTAAGCCAAAGAAAGCTTAACTGTTTAAATTATAGGAAACTTGAACATATTTAAAATCAGAAAGGGGAGATGCAGAGGATAAAATTCAGGACACTAAAAGGGGAGAGGATAATAAATGTAAAATAAAGATCTCTACCTGTTATTAAAATATAAAGATACTGTTGCAAAGATCATAAGTGTGACACAAATGTGGCCAGTTAGCTTTGTTCTAGTCCACCTAGCCTCAAACAATTATTTAAGAAATAGTTACTGGTCACCAATACAAACAGACAGAAAACATATGACCAGATTAAAGTGAATTACTTCTAATAGAAAAACTTCAAAAACAGATGCTCATTGTGGGAATCAAATACTGTGATCTTTGTATAAAATATTCTTTGAATCATTCAACACAATATATATCAAACATTTACTAAATGTAAGGTACTCTGTGAGTGACAGCCTCTGCTTCATAAATAACATATTCAACTAGAGAATCTAGATCTTAAACAATAGATGAATAAGCATTATAAGAACTACAGAAAAGAGACCCATCAGGCACTAAGGAAACATATGCCACCATGACAAGAGCAGGCCAATTAAAAATCAGATTCACAAACGAACATAAGACTAGAGAAAAGGATTAGAATAATGATCATATATTATTCTGTTGTTTTCAACACTTAGAGAAAGAATGAACATAAACACCAATGTTGCAATTAAAGATAATTATGGATAGTACATACCTATACGAAGGTCTCTTTGTAAAACATTCTTATCATAAACATAGAAAGATAAATACTGGAAAGTTCTTGGAATCTCAAAGTAAAACTCTTCACTAAAAAATGGGCTAGAGAGAAAAGGAAAAAAGCTCATTATTTTAAACTTAACAAGTGTCCTCAAATAATATTTTTAATTAAAGAAATTACACACTAAAACACCATAAGAAAAGCTTCAAAAGCTCCAAAATAATTTTCTGTTTCAACTAAATCCTGTAAAAACCAAGCTGAACTCTAAAAGGACCTCAATTGCCAGGTTGAGCTCTGAACAAACAGCTTTCAGAAGTCATGTGAACAGAAGACCTAGGAATTGCCCTAGGTCAATGTTCACCTAAAGTGAACACAAATGAGAGCAGAGGACAGTCCCATCATCATCTCAGAAACATGTGAAGCTATGTTAACCACAATAATACATATATAACATAAAATAGGTAATATTATGTAAAACATTATTAAATTTTTTAATACATTTTAAAAATTAAAAAAGGTTATTTTTAAATCAACTTTACTTAGGTATAAATTACATACTTATTAAAATTCAATTTAAAGTATAAAGATTAATTATTTTTGATAAGTTTATAAACTGTGTAGCCTCCATTTCAATTAAGATATGGTAACATTTCTATATCTCCACAAAGTTCCCCTATACTCTTCTGCAGTTACCCCACCATACCTGCCACGGGTAACCAGTGAGCTGATTTCTACCACTACAGATAGACCTGCTGTAGAATTTCACACAAATGGAATCAAATTGTATGTACTCTTGTGTCCAGCTTCTTTTACTCAGCTTAAAGTCTGTAAGATTTTTTTTCCGTTTTCTGTGTATCAGCAGTCCATTTGTTTTCATTGCTGCATAATATTTCATTTATGAATATTCCACAATCCATTCTACTGATGTCACTTGAATTATTTCCAGTTTGGGCTACTAAAAATTAAGATGCTATAAACATTTTTATACAAGGCTTTTACTGGACATATGCTTTCTTTTGGGTAGGTAACTAAGAATGGAATTGCTGAGTTAAAGGGTAAGTAATATTTTAATTTAAGAAACTGTCAAACTATTTTCAAACATGATTTCCAATCTTTTTACATCCCTACCAGCAAGGTATGAGAGTTCTAGTTGCTCCATATCATTGTCAACTTTTGCTGCTGAAAGTCTTTTTAAAATTGCTATTTTAGTGAATGTGACAAGATAAATTTATACACCTGTGTAATCTCTACCCCAATCAAGATACAGAACACTTCTATCTCTCTAGAAAGTTCCCCCTCCATACTGTCGCAGACACCAGTGATCTGATTTTTATCTTGACACGTTATGTTCAAGAATCTATAGTGACAAAAATGGTTTAAAAACAGCATTTCCTTGATGACTAATGATGTTGAATAGCTTTTCATGTGCTTATTGGCCATTTGTCTATCTTCTCTTGGGAAATATCTGCTTGGGTTTTCTCCACATGTTTTAAATGGATTGTCTTTCTTATTTTTTTAAAAATAAATTTTGGATACAAGTCCTTTGTCAGGATATTTTCTTCCAGTTGTAGTTTGTGATTTCATTTTCTTGACAGTATCTGTTGAAGAACAGAAGGCTGAGATTTTGATGAAATCTGATTTATCAACTTTTTTATGATTACTTTTTACAAAGTAAAAAATCATTTCCTACTTCCAAGTTCCTAAGAGTTTCCTCTATGAAATACCTTATTTTTATAAGTGCACTTTAAGAAAACTATTTTGATATTTAAACTCTTCTATGAAGACAGGAATCTCTGAAATGCTAGTAAAATCTTGTCAACAGTTCCTCTTTCACCCTGGTAGGATGGCTCAGTGGATAATGCATTGTCCCTACATGCCAAGGTCCTGGTTAGGGCACGTAAGAGAAGCAATCAGTGATTTAACAACTAAGTGAAACAACAAGTTGATGCTTCTCCCCCCACCCTACTCTTCAAATCAATGGGGGAAAAAAGAGTCCCTTTTTCCTGCGAATGTTTAGTTTAAAAACAAAAAGATACTTTGGAAATGTCACCATAAAATGCAATCTCTTTAGGATGACACAACCTGAAGAGAAGCTGAAATGCAAAGTAAAATGTTCTTTAAGAAGTCCAAAAAGCCCTTCAATAGAAGACTGGATAAAGAAAATGTGGCACATATACACTATGGAATACTACTCAGCCATAAGAAATGATGACATCGGATAATTTACAACAAAATGGTAGGATCTTGATAACATTATACAGAGTGAAATTAGTAAATCAGAAAAAAACAAGAACTACTGATTCCATACATTGGTGGGACATAAAAACGAGACTAAGAGACATGGACAAGAGTGTGGTGGTTACTGGGGATGGGGAGGAGGAGGGGGCGCAGGAGGGGAGGAGGGAGAGGGGAAGGGGGAGGGGTACAAAGAAAACTAGATAGAGGGTAATGGAGGACAATCTGACTTTGGGTGATGGGTATGCAACATAATTGAATGACAAGATAACCTGGACATGTTTTCTTTGAATATATGTACCCTGATTTATTGATGTCATCCCATTAACATTAATAAAAATTTATTTATTAAAAAAAAAAAAAAAGAAAGAAGTCATTTCCAACTTTGTCCAGAAAACAGCTGACTCAGCTTTTTTTTCTTTTTCTTTTTTTTTTTCCATTTTTCATTTTTCTGAAGCTGGAAACAGGGAGAGACAGTCAGACAGACTCCCGCATGCGCCCGACCGGGATCCACCTGGCACGCCCACCATGGGGCGACGCTCTGCCCACCAGGGGGCGATGCTCTGCCCATCCTGGGCGTCGCCATGTTGCGACCAGAGCCACTCTAGCGCCTGAGGCAGAGGCCACAGAGCCATGCCCAGCGCCCGGGCCATCTTTGCTCCAATGGAGCCTTGGCTGCGGGAGGGGAAGAGAGAGACAGAGAGGAAAGCGCGGCGGAGGGGTGGAGAAGCAAATGGGCGCTTCTCTTGTGTGCCCTGGCCGGGAATCGAACCCGGGTCCTCCGCACGCTAGGCCGACGCTCTACCGCTGAGCCAACCGGCCAGGGCTGACTCAGCTTTTCAGTTGTTATAATGCCTGGTTAACTTTTGTCAATACTTTTTCATGTCAAATGTAACCAAACTAAACTCTTAAAAGTTGGTCTGTCAAAATAACTAGACTCTTCTAATTAGTCTCAATACAGAAATCAATATTAAAACAATTATTAGGCAAAAGCCTAACATGTTTAGGTATTTTTCTCCTTTGTATTTTATAAACAATTATAAAATGGAGAATTTCTTTTATATATCATACATCCACACACAAATGTTATTTTTTAAATATTCTAAAGCCAAATAAGAATATGAAAATTATTCATTAAGTAATCTGTATCACTTTATCATCTCAATCTTAATAATACCCACATCTTTATTTTATAAATAAATTAATTAATCCAATTGAAGAAAACTTTTCAACAAGGGGAAAAATGCTAGGGAGAACCCAGAACCCAACAAGCACCTAGTCTAACTAGTATATAGTCTGTACTGAATGACCTAAGGTAATCACTGCTAGTTTTAAAATATCTTCGAAGTTGCTATGCATCTCAAAATATAATTTAAGATAGATAAAAATAATTATTTTATCATTTTTTCAACACAAATATCTTAGAAAGGCAAGGGTTAAAAAATGTAGGCTAATTCTAGTCACTCATTTACAAGGCTACATATAAGAAACAACCACAAGTATTCAATTTATGGACTACTAGTTTTATATATCACTGACCTTTGTGTTATATGCTGTCAACACACATAAAGTAACAAATTAAGATTTAAGTAATTTCAGGTCCCAATCTTAGTTTTGCTACTAACTTCCTTTATTATATGCAAATTATTCAGCCTTTTGGTAACTCAGTTTCATCATTTATAACATATAAAGAACAATCTAATACAAAAGAGACAGGTGATTCATGACTAAAGATATAAAGTATATTACTTCAAATCTTTTTTAGTTTACTTATTGATGTTAGTGAGAGAGAAAGGGAGAAAGAGAGACAGAAACATCTGTTCCTGTATGTGCCCTGACTGGAGTTCAAATGGCAACCTCTGCGCTTCAAACAATGTCCTAACCAACTGAGCCATCTGGCCAGGGCTCAAACCTTTTTGAATTATAAAAGTATTTTCAGCTTTATACAATGTCTTTCCTATGAAGAATTTTGTAGACATTCAAAATGATAAATATTGACAATAAAGACATAAAGGGGAAAAAGAAAAAAAAGGTGAATATAAAGGAAAAAGATATAAAAAAAGAACATAAAAATATAAATGTGACATACAATTTACATGTCATGATACTCAATATTTCATCCACTACATGTTCCCAGAGCCCTTGTTATGATTCTGGTATCTGAATGAAACCGCATTGTTCCAGCACAGCTCTGTACTAGAATGTCCACAAACACTATATTATAGGGAAGAGGTGGCACACTTCAATTTTATGAGTTAGAATTTACTACGATAGTCTCAAAGTGCTATTACACTTTCAAAGATGAGAAATTTACCTAAGAATTCATTCCTTTACAATGCCCTACTTAGTTAAGTGACTTGTTTAAACTATAAGAAGTTATTCAGTTTCGAGAGAAATAAAATGATATAGTTTCAAAAAAGTTCAAACAAATGGGTAAAATTTAGCCTAGAGAACAAACAACTATAGGATAGTTGTTTTCAAAAATTTGAGCATGTCATGTGAAGGATGCATTAAACTTGTTTGCCAGAAGTCCAAGGGACAGAATTAAAAATAAGAGTGGCACTGGCCAGTGGCTCAGTGGATAGAGCATCAGCCCAGCATACGGACGTCTCAGGTTCAATTCCCGGTCAGAGCACAAAGGAGAAACAATGATCCTGCTTCTTCCCCCTTTCCTCTCCCACTTCTCTCACTCTTCCCCTCCTGCAGCCAATGGCTTAACTGGTTTGAGCATGGCCTCAGGCACTGAGGAGTCAGAGCATGTTAGCCTCAGGTGCTAAAAATAGCTCAGTACTTCAGCATTGGCCCCAGATAGGGTTGCCAAGTGGATCCCAGTTGGGGGGCACATGTGGGAGTCTGCCTCACTATCTCCCCTTCTCTCACCTAAAAAAATAATAACAATAATAATTAAGAGGAAGACAGATTCTGAGACAATGAAAAGCCACATGAAAGCAAGCAGTGTGCCTATCTTGTTCTCATGGGTGTATTAATAAACAGCACATAGTAAGTACTCAGAATATAGTGAGCTCTCCTTCTATTAGACATTAACTGACTAAAAATAATACTTTCTAGGAGCCAGAATAGTTCCAAGAACAGACTGGCAGCTTAGGAGGCAATGAACTCCTTGGTCACTGGTACATTATTAAGCAAATGATGACCACCTGTCAAAGATAATTGTCAGAAGGAAACAAATATAGGGATGTCTAGCTCAATGACCACTAAAGTTCCTTCAAACTCTGAGATCCTGTCACTCTAAAATTAAATTCAGAATATAGAAGAAAAATAAAAGTGTCATATGAGGACTTTTTGATGAAGCCTGCAAAGTGTATATTAATAAATATATATCATATATATGATAATCTATCAATATTTTACAAACCTTAATGATTTTTCAACAACTTGAGTACGATAAACTTCTTCCTGATCCAAATTTATGGTGCAGAAACAATCTCTCATTTTGTTGGGTCCAAGATATGGCAATAAATTTTTTGCTTCACCTGTTGGCACAAAAATTGAAATTTGTGTTAAATATCACCAGCTGCTTCATGCTAAGCCTTATATAAGATTAATCCATTCAAAATAACATATAAGATATTGCACAGGGAAAAAAATTAGTTACCAGAGAAGATGATCAACTTGTTCTAAAGGAGTCTGGTGATAATGAAGGAGGAGCTGTGTGTAAAGGGCATGTGAGGTCATAGTACATCACTGTACGCCTGGCTCCTAGAAAGGAGCAATCTCTCAACTTGTGATGTCCATCCCATCCCACCAGCACTGTCTCAACAACTTGACTCTACATTTAATCCTTCTTTCCTATATCATCATTAATTTTCCTTTCTAGTAGATTATTCCCATCAGCACATAAACAAGTTTTGGTATTTCTCAATTTAAAACACGCACACACACACACACACACCTCCTCTGACTCCACCTTCTCCCTGTGGTATCATTCCATTTCTAGACTCCCTTGCACAGCAAAACTTCTTGAAAGCAATTATTTCTAGTCATTCTCTAATATCTCTTCCATTCATTCAACTCTCTCCAATTAGCTTCTAATTCTATTACAACACTGAAACTGCCTTCCATACTGCCAAGCCCAATTGTCCTCATCATACTTGATCTGGCAGCACTATTTAAAATAGGTGAACACTAACATTAAGCCTTTTCTTGGCTTCCACAACTCTGGCTTTCCTCCTACATGACTGGCCCTCTCTCCTGACTTCACTCCCTCCTTACTTCTAAATGTTACAATGCTTCGGGGCTCTGCTGTGGACCACCTTCTCTTCTTCCCCTAAGCAAATTCCTTCAGTGTGTGTGTTAATGCTAATACCTCCCAAATTTGCATTTCCAGGTCTGATATGTCCTCCTCAACACTAGATCTGAATATCCAAGTACTTCTGTGGATTCCAGTAGGTATCTCAAATTTAATAGGTTCCAGACAAATCATCTGATTTCCTCCCCAAAAACATGCTCTTCCCCCAATCTACTACTGTCTTTCTCTTTTTCTTACCATCCTCCCCAAACCTCCCTCTCCCACATTCAGTCCATCAATAAATCCAACAGACCTCCAAAATAAATCCCAAATCCAACCACTCCTCAATACTTTCACTGGTAGCACCCTACAACCTACTCTCCATCTAGCAATGTGATCGTTTAAACATATCACTCAGGCCTGACTTGTGGTGGCACAGTGGATCAAGCATCAACCTGAAACGCTGAGATCACCGGTTTTAAACCCTGGGCTTGCCCGGTAAAGGCACATATGGGAATTGATGCTTCCTGCTCCTCACCCCCCTTCTCTCTCTCTCTCTCTCTTCTCTAAAATGAATAAAAATAATTTTTTTAAGTTAAAAAAACAAAACAAACAAAACATATCGTTCAGGTCAGTCATGCACCTGCTCTAACACCATTCCATTTATTCAGAATACAATCCCATTTCTAATCCCCATGTTAATGGTCTACACAGCCCTACTTACTGTCCTCTCCGCTCTGACATCTTCTCTTCCCACTCTCCCCTATGTTCACCTTCTTTCCATTCATCACTCATACCAAGCTTGTTCAAGCTTAGGGCCTCTGCCTGGAATGCTCTCATAGCTGGCTCTTATCAAGGTCTCAGCTCAAATGTCACTTCCTCAGAGAAACCTTCTCTGACTACAGTTACCACATTTTATTTGTTTCTTTTCATGACAGCATTTATAACTATTTGAAACTCTGTTAATATTACTTTTTTTTTTCTAACAGAGACAGTGAGAGGGATAGACAGGAAGAGAGAGAGATAAGAAGTATCAATTCTTTGTTGTGGCTTCTTAATTGTTCATTGATTGCTTCCTCATATATGTCTTGAGGGGGGGGGCTACAGTAGAGTGAATGACCCCTTCGTCAATCCAGCGACCTTGGGCTTCAAGCCAACGACCTTTGGGCTCAAACCAGTGACCATGGGGTTATGTCTACGATCCCCTGCTCAAGCCAGCGACCCTGTGCTCAAGCTGGATGAGTCCATGCTCAAGGCAGTGACCTCAGGGTTTCAAACCTAGATCCTCCACGTCCCAGTCCAATGCTCTATCCACTACACCACCACCTGGTCAGGTTAATATTACGTGTTTATTTTCTAGTTCCCTCCTTTTTTTTTTTTTTTTTTTAATTTTTTATTTATTTATTTATTTTTACAGAGGCAGAGATAGACAGGGACAGACAGACAGGAACGGAGAGAGATGAGAAGCATCAATCATCAGTTTCTCGTTGCGCGTTGCGACTTCTTAGTTGTTCATTGATTGCTTTCTCACATGTGCCTTGACCGCGGGCCTTCAGCAGACCGAGTAACCCCCTGCTGGAGCCAGCGACCTTGGGTCCAAGCTGGTGAGCTCTTTGCTCAAGCCATATGAGCCTGCGCTCAAGCTGGCCACCTCGGGGTCTCGAACCTGGGTCCTTCCGCATCCCAGTCCGACGCTCTATCCACTGCGCCACCACCTGCTCAGGCTAGTTCCCTCCTTCTTGAGGCCTGAGAAATGGTTGATATCCAAGATCTAAACTAGTGACTGTCATACAGTGAGGAAGACACTTAAGTGTATTTGTTGAATTGATATTAAAGAACCCAGTAAGTCTAGTTTTGAAGTTCTTGTGTGATACTCAGGGGCCACAAGGACACACAAAAGTGTGAATGCTGAAATCAGACACCAGTGTACTAAATTAGGAAGGCAAGGTAGTTGGCATAAGGAAAAAAACTCTACCCTAACAATCATGAAACCAATGTTCCTGTCTTACCTCTGCTACTATAGCAGCTAAATGACTTCAGACAAATTACTGAAGCACAGCTTTCTCGATGAAAGTTTGGAATAAACTTGTCTCTTAACTGCTTATCAACTTTCAAATTAAAGGCCATTTATGACCCTGGCCGGTTGGCTCAGTGGTAGAGCATTGGCCTGGTATGTGGATGTCCTGGATTCAATTCCCAGTCAGGGTACACAGAAGAGGTGACCATCTATTTCTCCTCCCCTCCCCTGCCCCCCCTCTTTCTCTCCCCCTCTCATATTCATGGCTCCACAGGGTGCTGAGGGTGGCTCCGTGGAGCCTTAGCTTAAGGCACTAAAAATAGCTGGGTTGCAAGCATGGCCCCAGATGGGCAGAGCATCGGCCCCAAACAGGAGTGCCGGGTGGATCCCGGTCAGGGCACATGCAGGAGTCTGTCTCTCTATCTCTCCTCTTCACACTTGGAAAAGAAGAAAAAAAATTTAAGGCCACTTAAACAAATATATTTTTAAAAACTATCATAACTATAATAAGCACTTATGAAAAACTCAATAAACAAATACTTTATAATTAAAATGAGAAAATCAATGGAAAGGCACTAGTAAGATACTCATTGTTATTACACTTATTATTGAGAAATTAGAAAAAAATCTATTTACCAATTAATCAGAATACATAAAAATACTTATGTTCATCTCAAGTAAGAATAAAGAAATCTAATCTTTTAAATGATCCCAGAATTGCCTTATATTGGTTGGGCTTTACAGATAAGCCTGTTTCTTAACAGGAAAAATAATATATATTTGATTTGGTATCTATCCATTCTCTTACTCAAAAGACTACACGTCCCTCCTCTCATCCAAAGCTCATCTGTAGTTCATCCATCCACCTGTACTCTCTCTACCCTTTCTGCACAGCAGAGACCAGAAAGCTAAAAACTACATTTCCCAGACTCTTGCTGTTGGGGTTAACTCTTTGAGTAGTGAGATTTGTTTTATTTTAACCCTTTGGGTGAGAATGTACAGGAACGTTCATACTACTCAAAGGGTTAAATTCCAGCAATCAGATGCTCTCACTAGAAATTTGGTGGAAGGCAGAAAGGTAGGGAGGTTGCATTTAGGCTGCTTCTACTAACAAGTACTGTCACAGAGCTGTCCAAGTTTTCTGCAGCAGCATTTGCAGAGGTCCTTGTATCTAGTCACAGGTTTCATAGGTATCAAAAAGAAGGGCACAAGGCCTCTATTCTGTCATACAGGTTGTGGCGGGTGTGGCTTGGCTCTAGAGCCAGCTGCAGTGACAACAGCTTACTGATGAAGACGGCTGCTTGCTAATGGCTATTTCCTAATAGTGGCAGATTCCTGATGGCAGAAGTGGCAAGGTTCTAAGCCAAGTAGCTAGAAATTACAGCTTCCCAATTCTGTAGGCACCTTTCTGATCCTAAAAGAGATACTAAGTCTCTTGGTGGTCCAGCTGCAATGTGGCTTTTAAATGTCATTCCTGAAAGTTCAACACACAGTCTGTTTCCACAGTCCTTCCAACAATTCTATAAAACACTTAAAATCTTTTACTAAATCTCTCAGCTTAAACTAGCTAGAGCTGATTCTGTAAACCTAATCCTAAATTGGTTTCTTTTCTTACCCTTCATTTCTAACAAATTAGAAAATTCCATTCTACATTACTAGTCATCAGAGTCTGGTAAATCTTTCAGATGTGGCTATCTGGATCAAACATGGATTTAGAAATGAGAAAGCAGTATCTCACTAAAAACTACTTTTATAGTTACATTTGATAGTAAGCTGAATAGCTCAGCACGCTCAAAAGGTAAATGCTTCAACTTGGGAAATAGAGACAAATGTATCTTAATTCTCTATATTGTTGTATCTGCTACTGTAGCATTTGGATGAGTTTTTTTAAAATATGCTCAATTATATACAGTATCATGTTTCCATGAATTTGGGAGTGTCAAATTCTCAACATTCAAACCATGTGTACCATTTTGACCTCTATCTTATCCTTAAATTTATACATCATGTCTTGATTCTAAAGTAATAAGATTAAAGTATTCAAGATATTCAATATATTGCTGAGAAATAACACTTGTGCAAGACAAATAAAATAATGGAAGTGGTTTTTACTTGCAATTTAATGAAAGAAGAAATGTTTTTAGCTTAGCCCTGATTTAAAAAATTCTGTTCATGCCAAGGTACTGCAATATGCAAAGGCACATATTTGTTCTACAAAAGCAGATGTATTGGCCCTACAGCAAATATAGAGTATAAACCTGATTATATTTACAAATGTCAATATTTCCTTCAACAGTGAATCGCGATCAGGAGGCATATTACTGACAAAACAACTGTTCCTCTATAAAGAAAGGAGGCTGGCCTTCAAGCGCAACACCTTTTATTCTGTAACAACACCCTTTCTTGTTGCATTAATAAATGTACTCCTTAAAAACTTTTCTAGTCTACATTATGACTTATAACTGTTAAATTAAATTTTTTTATCTCCTAAAGCATGGATTTTTAGAGATGAACTAACTAATCTCCACAGGGCATTTCTTCTCCTTCATAGATGTACAGCAAGAATTCCAAGAACACCTTCACACTACACATCAGTGGTTTTTGTCCAACCATAAAATGAAATAGCCTCTTGACCACTCATGCAATAGTAATTGTTTCTCTGCATCATACATAGCTTGCAACATTATATATACCTTAAATAAAATGTGCTATTTAGCTTGGATCCCCATCTGTTGCATTGTTGCCAGTTATCTTTTTAATATTCAAACATATGGATCACCTTTTGCTCAAAATCTTCAATGGTGTCATACTACCCACCTCGCAGGATAAAGTCTAAAATTCCTTAGTCTGGCATAAGAACCCTTCATGATCTGACACCATCTACATGTTTGGTCTCATCTACTTTCTTAATCTCTCTTTATCCCCACAAGTTATGCTCTAGCAGTATTGTACTTTGGTGCCTTAAACACAGTGTTCTCTCATGCCTCTACATTTCCAAGACTTTTTTCATTATATGGAATGCTCCTGTTTTCTCTTCCCTACCAAAAAAAATATCTGTTTAAGGGCATCATTGTAAAGTTTCCCTTCAATTCCTAGGTAGTCGTGTCACTCTTTCCTTTATTTCCTTATATGTACTTCTACTGTAATAATAATATTGTGTTGTACTTGTTGTATTTCATTCAATAAATATTCAAGTCCCTACAACATGCCAGGTACTCTTCTAAATGCTGGGGATAAAAAAATGAATAAAAATAGGTCTTTGCTCACATGGAACTGTTGTACAACCTAGACAGGGGAGACAAACATTATAAACTCTTAAGTAAGTAAATAATATTTGTTGCCATGGAAGAAACAAAGTAGGGTAAGAGAGTCAGTCCCAGAAGGTAGAGAGAGGGAAGAGAGCAATGTTATTTTATACAGGGAGCCAGGGAAAGCCTTTCTATTAAAATAATTGAGCATATACCTGAAGTAAGTCAATGAGGGACTGAGACATGCGGATATCTGGGGAAAGGAATGGACAGACAGAAAGAAAAAAATATGCAAAGACCCGGAAACAGGACAGTTTGACACAGTGAAGGAATATCAAGGAGGCCAGTATGACTGTAAAACAATAAGCCAAGTGGAGAGAGGGAGGAAATAGTAAGAGATGAGGTAGAGGTAGGGAAAGAAGTAGGTTAAATAGGTCTTGTAGGCCAGTGTAGTCTTAGGATTTTTTGAGTGAGATGGGAAGCTACTGAAGGATTTTGTGTAGAAGAATGGCATGATATAACTTTTGTTTTAGAAGACAAAAGTTCACTGCAGAAGGAAAAAGGTGGAAGCAGGAGACTACTGTAATAACCATGAATCAAGATAAGTTTGGATGGAGAGGGCAGCCCAATATGGAGAAAGGTGGTCAAACGGGCATACATATTGAAGATAGAGCCAACAGGATTTTTGGTATTTTGGATGTGGGTGTGAGAAAAAGAGGGGTCAAGGATGACTTCCTAGAGTTTAAGCCTGAGTAATTGTGTGAACAGAGATGCCACTTCCAGAGGGAGAAGCCTCTTGTTGGGGGAAGAAGATCAAGAGTTTATACTGGGCATATTAAATCTGAGATGCCTATTAGATATTCAAGTGCAGATGTCAAGAGGGCAAAGAAGTCTTAGATGGAGATAAAATTTGAAAATTATCAGGAAATACATAATATTTATAAAACCAAAAGATTATACAAGATCACAAGGAGAGTAAATATGGATAGAAAAGAGATTTGAAGATGGAGTCTTTGAGCACTTAATTATTTTGAGTTAGTAGACATAAGAAGAAAACAGTAAGGAGAATGCTATATGTCTCTTCACTGAACTATAAACTTCTTAAGGGAAGAGATCAATTCTTAGAACCATGCTGATCTTGTAATAGATTATGAAATGTCTTCTGAATAAGTATGAGTGAGTGTGTGTGTTTATAATTTTAGCATGAGCAAAAGAGTTCTGATATTACATCACAAAGTATAAAACTGCATATAAGCTTCTTTTTTTCCAGTTGATATCAGTTAATCTATGTCAACTGCTCCAAAGGTTAAAAAAAAGTCCCCTGTATACAGTTACCTAAAGCACTAACTATAAGAATCTCTATAACATTTACACAGTTATTATGTTGAAAATAAACCAATCTTGAAATTCACACATTCAAATTATTTACTGAGTGCCTATTAAGATGCAAGGGCCACAATAGTGAGAAAAATATGCAAAACTGTATCTTTATTGTACCAACATAGGCAGACAATAAATAAATAAGTAAAAACGATTACTAATAATTTTTTAGCAAGAACAGGTACCACATGAAAGACACAGGAAGGGGGAACCAAAGAGAGTTCCACTGAAAAGGTAACTTCTGCATAAATACCTGAAGGAAGAGGGGAGACAACTAAATATTTTCTAAAAAATAGTAGCTTTTAGTCACTGTCAAAAAATAAACAATTGCCCTGGCCGGTTGGCTCAGCGGTAGAGCGTCGGCCTGGCGTGCGGGGGACCCGGGTTCGATTCCCGGCCAGGGTACATAGGAGAAGCGCCCATTTGCTTCTCCACCCCCCCCCCTCTGCCTCTCTCTTCCCCTCCCGCAGCCAAGGCTCCATTGGAGCAAAGATGGCCCGGGCGCTGGGGATGGCTCCTTGGCCTCTGCCCCAGGCGCTAGAGTGGCTCTGGTTGCAGCAAAGCGACGCCCGGGAGGGGCAGAGCATCGCCCCTGGTGGGCATGCCGGTTGGATCCCGGTCGGGGGCATGCGGGAGTCTGTCCGACTGTCTCTCCTCGTTTCCAGCTTCAGAAAAATAAAATAAAATAAAATAAACAATTAAACCAAGTAAACACCAGTGGGAACCAAACCCGATAACTTAGATTAACAGAAACAGAAAGATAGCCAACTTTCTGTGTATGAGAGCAGTGATTATATGTAAAGGTCACCAGATGGTAAATACAGATCCTACCATATAAATTTTGCCTAGGACTAGAATTTTAAGTATCAGGCTACTTGGTACAAATTCTGGTCTATATGCTTCTGGACATGTACGTGAGTATGCACATACGTCTATGTGTATGTTTGGGGGAAATTATGCATGCATTTATATCTGTAGGTTTGTGTGTATGTTTCTGTGTGTCCTAGAGAAGGACACTACCGGAATAAGAAAAGAATATTATCAAGTAGTTGGATACTCCAAGATTAACACTAAATATATTCTCAAATATCTCATTTGATCTATACAACAACTTTGTGAGATAAGTATTACTGTTTCTTTTTATAAACTAAAAGAATTGGCCCATTAGCTCCGTCAGTTAAGAGTCATCCTGAAACACCAAGGTAGCAGGTTTGATCCCCAGTCAGGGCATTTATGGGAAGCAACCGATGAATGCATAAATAAGAGAAACAACAGATTAATATTTCTCTCTCTGTCTCTCAAATCAATCAATAAATTAAAAATAAATAAATAAACATATTCAAATTTTAAAAATTCAGTTACATATCTGGCAAGGTGATTTGACAAAAATCAACCTCTAAAGCTTAGTCTTTCCATTCCACTCTTCAAGTCTTTGAAAACGGTAGTGTTGAGAGGAATAGATAGCTACTTCTTTCTGAGCTTATCCTAAGAGATCCTGTAGACCCAAGACTGTTCAAAGGATAACTTAAGTACAGGGATAAGCGCCAACATAAATCTCAGTGGAATTAAATTAAACCCCAAGAGAAACTGCAAAGGGCCAGGGTGAAAACCCTAAAGATAAAGATAATTTGGTGTGGGAGGAAAGCTAAATCATAATAGTTGCTACCATTTACTGAATAAGTTAATACATATACTACACATTACTACACATAGCAGATGTTTTTTAGGGACTTCATTTATGCTACCTCACTTTATCTTCATAATAACTTCTTCCAATTGATTTTTTTTTTTCATAGTAATGACACTGAGGGTAGAAGGATAATATTCCAGGAGTAAGTGAACAAGGTCTAGAGGTGGGAACAGCAGAAGCACCTTCAAAGAAGTAGGAATAATACAAACTGGCTAGAGCATAAAGGGAGCTGAAAGGGGTATAAGAAGGAATAAGATTGTAAAGGAAGGATGGAATCAAACAGAAATTGAAACACCAAGCTAAAGAGTTTCAACTTTATTCAGTAAGCAACAAGAGTCACTAAAAGTCTGTGTGGTCAGAACTAAGCTTCAGGAAAATTACTCTGACAGTTAATCAGCCTAAATTAAAGTAATAAAAGGGCAATATGGGCCTGACCTGTGGTGACACAGTGGATAAAACGTCGACCTGGAAATGCTGAGGTCGCCGATTCGAAACTCTGGGCTTGCCTGGTCAAGGCACATATGGGAGTTGATACTTCCAGCTCCTCCCCCCTGTCTCTCTCCTCTCTCCCTCTCTCTCTCCTCTCTAAAATGAATAAAAAATAAAAATATATCTTAAAAAAAATAAAAAATAAAAGGGCAATATGAGGAAAAGAAAAATGGAAGAGATACTACAGAGATAGAATAATTTGGCTACAGTGACTCAGGAGATGATATTCTAATAACAGGACTATCAACCTAAACAGAGGATTGGAACGTTAGATGGAGAAAAGATATAAAACTGTGGAAATTTTATGATTTAGATTCACACAAAAATAAAAGAAGAAGAAAAATGATGTACTCTTAAAATATAATATAGTCTTGGTGTAAACTAGTTAGAATAACATTAAAATGCTCTTATGCAATCTAATTATATATAAACAAGACAATCCTATATAATGTTAACATATCAGAAGGTTCTTTCAATTTTCTTACAAAGTTTAATTAAATTTTTCACAATAAAAGGGACACAATTCTGAAAACATATAAAGTACTATATTGGTAAAGTATAGTGAGTTAAATGAATTTGTTTTGGAGACAGAGATCTGAGTTTCAACATAAGCTTTGTACTTTACCTGTATGTCTTTAATCTCAACTTCCTGTATAAAAAGAGGTAACTATAATGCTTCAGGATTGCTGTGAGCATTAATTGAGGTAAAGCATCAAAATGTCTGTAACAGAGTAAGCACTCAGCAAATAGCAACTAGTAGTGCTCTTCTTTGGTTAGAGATTCTCTTTACCCTAGCCATTAAGTACTGACCAAAGATAATCTGTAATTTAACAACTAGATACAACAGAGAGGCTCATTTATTTTTAAAAAATGAGATTATTGGCCCAGGCCGGTTGGCTCAGTGGTAGAGTGTCGGCCTGGTGTGCAGGAGTCTCGGGTTCGATTCCTGGCCAGGGCACACAGGAGAAGCGCCCATCTGCTTCTCCACCCCTCCCCCTCTCCTTCCTCTCTGTCTCTCTCTTCCTCTCCTGCAGCCAAGGCTCCAATGGAGCAAAGTTTGCCCGGGCGCTGAGGATGGCTCTGTGGCCTCTGCCTCAGGCGCTAAAATGGCTCTGATTGCAGCAGAGGGACCCCCCAAGATGGGCAGAGCATCGCCCCCTGGTGGGAGTGCCGGGTGGATCCTGGTCGGGCGCATGCGGGAGTCTGTCTGACTGCCTCCCCGTTTATGCCTTCGGAAAAATACACACACACACACACACACACACACACACACAAAGAGATTATTATTTCAGAAGTAATACATTTCTATTATAGGAAATACATGGAAAAACACCTGGCCTTTCTATAGGTCAGGTTCCACATCTCTAAAATTAGGGGTTTCAACAATTCTAGAGGACACAAATTGGGAGTTAGATAGCCAGAGATTTGTTTGGCTTGCATAGTATGAAAAGAAAAATGCAGCCAACATCTAAAAACTGGGAGAGTTAATAAAAAATATATAATTATTTTCTGTTTCTCTTTAATAATCAAAGACTTGGCAAGTTGGTTCTGCGTAGAAACTGCAGACGGGCACCCCTTACTAAATTATAACAATCACCACTCCAAAGTGGAAATAAGGTACCGAGCAATCAAGGTGCCTAAAAGCAAGGTACCTGAGTACCTAAGCAAGCACCTGAGTGGACAGAGGACTCCAGGAATCCAGCATAGTTTAGAGGTGGTTAGCTAGACTCAGTAAGCAAAGAATTGTTTTGTGGCCATAAAACCTGAACAATAGTACAATTCTTGACAAGGCATAAAGTCAAGGTTAAAGCATAAGTTCCACAGCAACCCATCAAAAACGTCCTACTAGGTAAGATGCAACTCCTTGGTAGAAAAGTCTACAGAACACAATTAGGGGCCAGTTGTTCCATACAAGTCATGTGCACAATAATTATCATACAGTTATCTATATTGCTATCGTATTAATCACCTTTGACTGAAGCTTTGTACAGAACAAGAAGTGGGGAAACTGTACATGAAAAGGCAAGTTTCACAAGGTATTGGCAGGAAGCGTCCATGGGTTATAGAAATACGTCACCAAGATGCAGGCAGGATCTTCCTGTGGTTTGCCTTACCCACTTCCGGTTTCAGTTTTGAATGTGTGCTGATCCCTAAGCTTCCTACAGCCAGCCACCTTCTCAAGTAGCAAACCAAAGTCTGAAACATATGGTAAGAATCTCTCCTAGGCAGGCCAATGGTTCTCACAGCTACATGAAGCATAGCAAGGCTCCTAAGCTGACCAAGAGAGCCTCATAAGGCAAGCAAACAAAAGGCTGAAAGCCAGGTGGTGGCAGAAGTAAGGGCTTCAAGGACAGGTCATATACAGAATATGGCTACTATTTCTGATAACAGCATCCAGGGAGCCAAAATGAGACTCATAATGACCTAGTGCTTTAAAAAGAATGGTACCTAGATATTAAAAGGTTGAACCCACAAACATACATGTATAGGTGTATGTATGTGTATGTGTGAGTTTTACCAAGACCAAGCTATCAATACAAGAAAATAGGTAGAAGAAACCCCGAGGTTGCTGGCGTGAGCTCAGCCAGCTTTAGCACAGGCTCACCAGCTAGAGAATGAGGCCGCTGGCTTGAGCAGGGGATCACAGGCATGACCCATGGTCACTGGCTTGAGCCCAAAGGTCACTAGCTTGAGCCCAAGGTTTCTGGCTCCAGCAAGTGGTCACTCGTTCTGCTGGAGCCCCCCAGTCAAGGCACATATATATGAGAAAACAATCAATGAACAACTAAAGAGCCCCAATGAAGAATTGATGCTTCTCATCTCTCTCCCTTCCTGTCTGTCTTATCTGTCACTCTCTGACTCTCTCTCTGTCTCTATCAAACGAAGAAAAAGAATTTTTGAACACAAATGGGGAAAACAGGTCAAGTATAAGAAATAAAAAGTTATCCAAAAACTTGACAGAAAAATTGACTCTATTTCTGTGTGCACTCAAAATGTTACCAAGCTAGCCCTGGCCGGTTGGCTCAGCGGTAGAGCGTCAGCCTAGCGTGCAGAGGACCCGGGTTCGATTCCCGGCCAGGGCACACAGGAGAAGCGCCCATTTGCTTCTCCACCCCTCTGCCGTGCCTTCCTCTCTGTCTCTCTCTTCCCCTCCCGCAGCCAAGGCTCCATTGGAGCAAAGATGGCCCGGGCACTGGGGATGGCTCTGTGGCCTCTGCCTCAGGCGCTAGAGTGGCTCTGGTCGCAACATGGCGACGCCCAGGATGGGCAGAGCATCGCCCCCTGGTGGGCGTGCCCAGTGGATCCCGGTCGGGCGCATGCGGGAGTCTGTCTGTCTCTCCCTGTTTCCAGCTTCAGAAAAATGCAAAAAAAAAAAAACCAAAAAAAAAAAAATGTTACCAAGCTAAACATTTAGTAACCCTTATTTTTGCAGATAGGATGATCTTAAACAGCATACCAAGAAAGGCTCACACAACTAAATATTCTATCACTCATTTATACAAATGGTCATTTTTTTTTATAACTTGCTAATACACAAATGGAAAATTAAATAACTATAAGTAGGGTTCATTTCCCTTTGTCTACCACTGAGGTAACCAATGTTGTACATCTTTTTTTTTTAAAGATTTTATTTATTGATTTTTAGAGAAAGGGGAGAAGGGGGGGGGCGGCAAGGAACAGGAAGCATCAACTCTTAGTAGTTGCTTCTCATATGTGCCTTGACCAGGCTAGCCCAGGGTCTCAAACCAGTGACCTCAGCATTCCAGGTCAGTGCTTTATCTACTGTGCCACCGTAAGTCAGGTATTGTTGTACATCTTTTAAAATCTCTTTCTGTGCATTTTCCCACAAACGTGTAGAAAAAACAGAACATATGCTATTACACATATCACTTTAACAACCAATTTTTTTTTTTTACTCAACAATTTGTTTCCTGTACATTTGTTTCCTTTTGCTCTGGCTGGTTGGCTCAGTGGTAGAGTGTTGGCCCGGCATGTGGAAGACCCAGGTTGGATTCTTGGTCAGGGCACAGAGAAGCGCCCATCTGCTTCTCCACCCTTCCCCCTCTTGCTTCTCTCTCTCTCCTCCTCTTGAGCCATGGCTCAGTTGGAGCAAGTAGGCTAAGGATGGTTCTATGGCCTCCGTCCGTATCAGGCATTAAAAAATGGCTCCAGCTGCAGAGGCCCCAGATGGGCAGAGCGTCGTCCCCTAGTGCGCTTGCTGGGTAGATCCTGGTCGGGGCACATAGGAGAGTCTGTCTCATTGCCTCCCCTCTTCTCACTAAATTTAAAAAAAATTGTCTCCTTTTTTCTTTGTTTCCTTTCATACTACAGATATACCTCATTCTTTTTAGCTGCTCTAGTATATGTATATGAATATATTATTTAGCCATCTTACTACTGATGGACACTTAAGTTGTCTCTAATTGCCTTTTTTTTTTTTACCAACAAGGCGACATTAAACATCTTTGTATGTCCTTCTTTTGCAAATGTACAAGTGTTTTTGTAAGGTAGATATGCAGACATAGAAATACATAGGGTTTATACCAGGGGTCCCCAAACTACCGGCCCCGCAGGCCACATGTGGGCCCCTGAGGCCATTTATCCGCCCCGCCGCACTTCCGGAAGGGGCACCACTTCTTTCATTGGTGGTCAGTGAGAGCAGCATAGTTCCCATTGAAATACTGGTCAGTTTGTTGATTTAAATTTACTTGTTCTTTATTTTAAATATTGTATTTGTTCCCGTTTTTTTTACTTTAAAATAAGATATGTGCAGTGTGCATAGAAATTTATTCAGGTTTTTTTCTATAGTCCGGCCCTCCAACAGTCTGAGGGACAGTGAACTGGCCCCCTGTGTAAAAAGTTTGGGGACCCCTGGTATATACATTTCAATTTTTAACAGACACTGTCAATATGCTCTCCAACATCACTTTACCAATTGAAATTCACAGCAACAAAAAAACTGAAATTAACACGTTTTTCTGTTTTCACTAACTGGTGACTTTTGGGGGGGTGACAGAGGTAGACATAGAGACGAGAGAGAGAGAGAGAGAGAGAGAGAGAGAGAGAGAGAGAGAGAAACAGGAACGAAGAGAGATGAGAGGCATCTATTCTTCATTGCGGCACCTTAGTCATTCATTGATTGCTCTTTCATATGTGCCCTGACCAGGGGGATACAGCAGATCCAGCGACCCTTTGCTCAAGCCAGCGACCTTGGACTCAAGCTAGTGAGCCTTGCTTGAACCAGAATAGCCCACGCACAAGCTAGCGACCTCAGGATTTCAAACCTGGGTCCTCTGCGTCCCAGTGTGATGCTCTATCCGCTGTGCCACCACCTGGTCAGGCCTAACTGGTGACTTTTTAAAATTTGTATTTTCCTGATTAATTTGTTTACTCTTACCAGTATTTTCCTTTGTTTCCTAGCCTTTTTAAAGTTTGTATGAACTTTCTATATAGTGTGGACCAGGGTACGTCAATCTTTTTATAAAAACCACCTACTCTTGTAGTGCTGGTCAATCTGGTCCCTACCACCCACTAGTGGGCGTTCCAGCTTTCATGGTGGGCCAATCGCGGCGCCCTTTGGTTGCTCTGCTACCACCCACCATGAAAGCTGAAATGCCCACTAGTGGGCTGTAGGGACTAGGTTGACTAGCACTGCAAAAGTGGGAGGTTTTTATAAAAAGTTTGATGACCCCTGGTCTGGACACTAATAAATAAAGATGTTGTGTAGCATAGCAGGTTCAGAGTAACAGGATGGACTGTAGAGCTAGTCTGCCCAGTTTGAATGACAGCTCCAACATTCACTAGCTGTCTAATCTTGGTCATGTTACTCAGTTTAGCTATTCCGTGCCTCAGTTTCCTCATCTGCAAAATGTGGACAATAACTATACTTATAATTACCATGAGGATTAAATTAGTTAATATGCTTAAAGTGTTTTAAAACAATGGCTTAATAAGGGTCATATAAGTGTTTTCTTTTTGTCTGTAGGATTTGCTGCAAATATCTTCTCCCAAACTATTGTCTTTTAATTCCTGTTTATGTCTTCACTTACCTTTCCTCAGTTTTTTCTCCATTTCTATTCTAGTATCAGAAATTACGTAAGTAGATGAAATCAACAACTGATTGCCCTTTCCAGATCTCACAATCAAGTTCTCTTCCAGAATAAATGCAGGCATCAGCCAAAGCATCTAAATTTTTAAAAATCTTTCTACTAAAAAAAAAGTTAACTTCCTTACTGTATAAAGCATTCCCACAAATCAGTAAGAAGAATAAGCCAATAGAAGACAAAAGAAATAAAGACAAGTTCACAAAAAAATGGAAATGAAAATGGCTCTTAAAAATATGAAATGATCTTTGACCTCATTTAGAAGTACAAATCAAAACTACAAATTCAAAATTTCTTTTCATCTTACAGACCAGAAAGATCAAGAAGTTTTAAAATATACTCTATGTGAGCGTAAAGAAACAGGCATTTATACGTTGCTGGTAGGAGCACAATTGCTATAGTTTCTATGAAAATCAGTTTGGTACTGTCTTCCCAAATAAAAATGTACATACCATTCAAATCATCAACTGAATTAATAAAATCTAGAAATTTATCCTACTGATAGGCATATAACTCATACTAAAAATGGCATACCTACAAGGTTATTTATTGCAGTAATGTTTGTAATAGCAAAAAAAAATGGAAACAACCTAAATGAACATTAACAGGGGACTAGTTAAATAAACTTTGATATATCTTGGTGATGGAATATTATACAGCTGTTAAAAATGAGACAGCACCCTATATAGATATGAATCTTCAAACTACTGTTAAGTATAAAAAAAACAAGATGCAAACAATGGGTATATTTTGCTATTATTTGTATACTGGTGAGAGAGATATTAATACTCCTACATTTATGCTTGTAAATATTTAAATAATCTCTACAAGGATACACAAAACACTGGTAATGCATGCTTCTGGAATGGGAATGGCTAGGGGACAACAGAAATAAGAAAACACTTTTCAACCCTCCCTTTTGATTCTTTTGAATTATATAACAGGCATTTGCACTACCTAATCAAATAAATAAATCTGTTTACAAATAAAACCTTCCTGTGATCACACCAAACTTTCTTTTGGTCCCCTTTAAATGGTCATGCACAACAGATTGCTACCACTCAGGTAGTGTGTAGGATTGGAGTAGAGTCTGCACGTCAGAATTTAAGTTCACAAGTGATGCTGAAGGACGGTCAGGACTGAAAACAGCTGAGTTATAGCATGACACAAATAGGGGAGCATCCAGGCTCAATATCCACTTATGTCACAGTCATAGTCTCATCATTAATCCTAACCACTTAACAAAGTTCTTAAAAAGGAACAGATGAAAAGTATGTCGATAGTGCAATGCAAATCTATTACTACTGGATATATTACTAGATAAGCAGTGTAATCTTCATATATTAAATAGAGTACATTAATTGCAATGTTAGTACTAACAAATTCCCCCTACATAGAATTTTAGAAAGAACTTTGATAGTACCAGTGGACTAGTGCCCAACACAGGGACTCTCTTATTGTCAACTTCTTTATTTATAAGGTAAGAGGTCAAAACAAGATATGTTTTCTACCTTTCAGAACTAAACTTCTATAATTATCTAGAATACAGGTGTCTAAAGGCAACTATTGCTTAGTATACATTTTAGGATAAACTAGTAAGAAACTTTCTCATTACATCCACAGCTAGGCTCAATTCACCATCCAATAGACTAGTGCCCTATCACTCAGATATATATTATGTGCTGCTGAATAAATTAATTAATGCTGACAGAAAAAAATTAGGATTCAAACAATATGATCTAATAAATCTTAGTTTTTAAATAGTGCATCTTATGCAAAACAGGTATACTAAATACATTTAAGCATTAAAGTAAAAGCATCTGATGCACTGTCTTAAAGCAAACAGTTTAAGTTTGAAAGCAATAATCAGCCCTGGCAGGTTGGCTCAGTGGTAGAGCATCGGCCTGGCATGCAGGAGTCCCAGGTTAGATACCTGGCCAGGGCACACAGGAGAAGCGCCCATCTGCTTCTCCACCCCTCCCCCTCTCCTTCCTCTCTGTCTCTCTCTTCCCCTCCCGCAACCGAGGCTCCATTGGAGCAAGGTTGGCCCGGGCACTGAGGATGGCTCTATGGCCTCTGCCTCAGGCACTAGAATGGCTCTGGTTGCAACAGAGCAATGCCCCAGATGGGCATAGCATCGCCCCTCCGTGGGCATGCCAGGTGGATCCCGGTCGGGTGCATGCGGGAGTCTGTCTGACTGTCTCCCCATTTCCAACTTCAGAAAAATACAAATAAATAAATAAATAAAATAAAAGTACTAATCAAAGACTTAGTGCTAAAAGGGATGTTAAAGACCATATCCAAACCTCTCATTTTACATGAAAATAAAAGCTCAGCAAAATTCAGGGATTTTTCCAGTCATTCTGTCATTTACAACATTCAGATCAAGCTCTTAATAAAAATTTGTCAATTAGCCTGACCAGTGGGGGCACAGTAGATAGAGCATCGACACAGAATGCTGAGGCCACCAGTTCAAAGCCCTAAATTGCTGACTTGAGAGCAGGGTCACCAGCTTAAGCGAGGGGTCATTGTCGCCAGCTTGAGTCCAAAATTGCCAGCTTAAGCCCAAGGTTGCTGGATTAAGCAAGGGGTCGCTGGCTTGGCTTGTGCCTGAGGTCACCAGTCTGATGCCCAATCAAGGCACTTATGAGAAGCAATCAATGCACAACTAAGTGAAGCAATGAGCAGATGCTTCTATTTCTTCCTCCCTTTCTCCTCGCTCTTCCTTCCTGTCTCTCTCTCCCTTCCAAAAAAGAAGAAGAAAAAATTGTTAATTATTATTCACAGATGTGTACTGGTATAACCTTAAAGGTATATTATTTCAGGTAGGATTTTTTGCTGACTAAAATGACATATAAAACTAAAGATATAGGACAGAAATTTCTTAATATAAAGTTTATTAATTTACATTTGTCAATGGCTATACAACAAAACTGTTAGTAACTCTCAAAAGAGCAAAGAACTTTATTAATAGATAAAAAATGTAATCTGATATTACTGTCAAATAATTTCATAAAGCACATTACAAGGAAATAAGATTAGCATCTATGATTAAAGGATAAAACGATAATTTTATTTCAGCTACATTACTTCCACAGACTATAGAGTCTATTCAAAGAGTTCTAAGTTCAAATAAAAAGAAAAAAACAACTCTATGAACTCATTGAGGTTTACCTCCTATCTTCCTCAGAGCAAATGATTAGCAGACTGCTCTGTGAACTTTTACAAAGAAACCCTTTCTCTTAATTTCTATCCATCTGAAAGATGGATTCTTCTTCCATTCTAAATAACTTCTCATTTCACTTCAAATTTCTGACAATAATGAATTCATAGAGTGAACAAACCCTTTAAAATCTTTTCCTCTATTAATTTATTAAATAACTTATCTCACTTCACATATCTGATAATAAATTCTCAGTGGAATAAACTTTTTAATCTCTTCCTCTCAATTCTGTTTTGTGGTCAATAAAATGTTTTGATTTATATTTTAATACCAAAAAACTCAAACTTGCCATGACAATAAAAACATTTAATGTCTAAGATGTGATTATGAGACTTTTCCTTACCAGGCTAAGGACCAATTAATGACAAAATTATGAAATACAGTCAGGTAACAATACTCAAATCCTCTAATAATGAGCTATCAAAGCATCTAGAAAAATTTAATCCTTTTTCTAATGAAGCAACTTTGGCAACAGTTCAAATCTAAACTCAGCTGGCACTGATTTTGAAAGGGATGAACTTCCTGCCAGATCCATCTAGTAACAATATAATCTCTTCTATTTTATTTAGCTGTAAAATTTACAAAACACTTTCATATCTTGTATCTCAAAATCCTCCTCAGGATAACACAGTGAGAGATAGGGGATTTTCCAAAGACCTATTTTCTTCTAGACACCATGCTGACGCTTATAATTTTTTAAAGAATACATAAGAATGAATCTACCTTGGAAAAGCTCACAGTCTAAATGGGAAATAAACAAGTTATATGAAATGTGCTATATAATAAGGAAGTAGACAAGGAATTATGATTCCCCAGCAGTACAAACTCGTAACACCTTCTATTCCGGGATAGAGATGGCAGTACCCAAAGAAGAGACATGACATGAAGTAGGCTTTTGAAGGATGAGCAGGAGTTCTCTGACATAAACATGGGGTGCAAGAAAGAAAAAAGACTCTCCCAGACAGAGAGAACAACATGTGTATGATGAAGCATTATTCCCATTTTAAAGATGAGGAAGATAAGCTCAAAAATAAATGATCTGACTAAAGTTGTCACATGAATAATAATTAACAATGTAGAAACAGAATACAGGTCTTCTTCTTTTTTTTTTTTTTTTTTTTTAGGTCTTCTGATTTTAATTAGCTTTGCACACCAGAAAATGCCAGTACATGTTGGATAAGAACATCAAATAAAGATTAGCTTTTATCTCCTACTTTTTTCTCCTTCTTAAGAGATGGTCCATGTCTGTCCCATATTCTGGGAAGAGGAGAAGAAATAATCAGAGAATAGGATTTATTTAATCCTCAAATCAATCCTGTGAGATATTTTTAACTATCCCCATTTTACACATGAGAATACAGAGACACAAGTTGGAAATTAAGTAAAAACTCAAACCTAGGTAACTAATCTGACCAAGCATCTAAACTCAGCATACCCTCCAGATCCTGCTTTGCCAAAGAGCCCCAGGTCATTCTTCATCTGAAGACATCGGGGAGACCAAATAAATTCTGGAATACATTATGGTCCGAGATCTAGTGTTATACCACTCATCTCGATTTTCATACAAATCCTCAAATTTGGCTCCCTTATAAATCTGGTCTTCCTTGAGTAGGTAAACCCGAGCCTGAGTTGGCATGGGCCCTTTCTGCAACAATCTGATTTAATTAGACAAGAGCAAACTGAACAAAAAGCAGTAAACAAAAAGAAAGACATCATAAAATAACAGCATGAAGCCTGAAGTATAAAGGAGAAAACCCCAATCCCCTTTTGCTTGTATGTGGTTTTTCTGGAGGGGGAGCAGCAGGGAAGGATAATACAAAATTTCCTCAGTCGAGTAGCGTACCTGCCACTGACTGCACAGAAGTTCAGGCCAAAGAATGGAGTCTGAAGTAACCCTTAGTTTCTTTCATCAAGAGTTCACACGACAACTACAGGACATTCAACAACCAAACCTGTCTCTTGAATATTAATGGAGCAGACCATTTGGAACTGCCATGGTTTCATAGGGCACTAAAAGGACCTCAGAGAATGTGGAATCAGCAGGTAAGATAAAATATTGTCAGCAACACTGGAATCGCTAATGTCTGATTATTTGAAACTGACCACCACAAAATGCTTTTTCGATCTGTCAACCTGGTATTTCACTTTGTAAAGTATATGAGAAAATTAATAAATACTGGAATAAAACCCCTAAAAAAGGCAGTGGACTATTATCTCTTAAATTTTAAAGATACATAAATCAAGTCTGACTTGTGGTGGTACAGTAGATAAGAGTGTCAAGCTGGGACGATGAAGTCCTAGGTTTGAAGCCCTGAGGTAGCTGGTCTGAGTGCAGTCTTGCCAGCTTGAGCAAAGGTCATTTCGTGGTATCAGCAATACGATCACATTGCTGCTGGCTTGAGTCCAAAGGTTGCTGGCTTGAAGGCCAAAGTTGCTGGCTTGAACAAGGGGTCAATGGCTCCCCTCCTCCGTCGAGGCATGTATGAGAAACACACAATGAACAACTAAAATGACACAACTACGAGTTGATGCTTCTCATCACTATCCCTTCCTGTCTCCCTCTTAATAAATAAATAAATAAATTGTATATGGGCTCTTTTTTTTCTTACAGACACAGAGAGAGGGACAGACAGGCAGGAACAAAGAGAGATGAGAAGCATCAATTATCGGTTTTCATTGTGACACCTTAGTTGTTCATTGATTGCTTTCTCATATGTGCCTTGACCGTGGGCCTTCAGCAGACCGAATAACCCCTTGCTCAAGCCAGTGACCTTAGGTCCAGGCTAGTGAGCTTTGCTCAAACCAGATGAGACCACACTCAAGCTGGTGACCTTGGGGTCTCAAACCTGGATCCTCCAAGCCCCAGTTCAACGTTCTAACCACTGTGCCACCGCCCCATCAGGCTATATGTATTGATTTTATATATATATATACACACACACACACACACACACACACACACTCACTTTTTTGCTGGTATGATTTGGAGTTGAAGGGTCCTACCACAGTTTAGGAAAATGGACATTTCCTTTCAGGCGCCCTTTCAGTCCTGTGGATCGCTAATTCTCCAGATCAGGGATTTGCAATCAGCAGTTTAGAATGTGCCAGCACATCTCCAGGCTAGTGAGTACTATCAGGCTTTCCTCCAAGGTCTCCCAGTATGATGAAAAGGAAAGCTGACATGCTGCTTAGTATCTTCAGTGTCACAACCACCTTCATTCTGTTTGTGACTTTAGCACCTGGTAATGAATTTCCCAGCCCCCAGCCCCCACCATGCAAAACCCACATGTCAGTTTCAGAGAAACAGAAAACAGCATCTCTTCACAGTGTTCTGAAGGTCAACCAACTCTGAATTACACTAGCTAAAAGGAGGGCAAAGAAATGGAGAAGTTTCATATAGAAATATCCTAAATATATTTATTTCTATGAAGCAGACACTATGATCTGACCTATAAGCTGAGCAATTAAAAAACCAAGAAAACGATTGAGATAACAAGTGTAATATGTCATCTATGGTTAAAGCGGTAATACCATTCCCAGCAACTGGACGATCAGTCTCCACTTGTGGGGAGTGGGGTTGCTCCCAGGGGTCCCCAAACTTTTTACACAGGGGGCCAGTTCATTGTCCCCCAGATGGTTGGAGGGCCACACATACAGTGCTCCTTTCACTGACCACCAATGAAAGAGGTGACCCTTCCGGAAGTGGGGGGGTAAAGGGGGAAGGATAAATGGCCTCAGGGGGCCGCATGCACGGGCTGTCCTTTGGGGATGCCTGCAAAGTTGTGTTTTCTTATTTGTTGGCCCTACTCTCCCTTACAGAGATATCGCTTACTATGATATCTTTGCCACGGAGCAGGTAAAAGTGCACGGCAGCTAAATTCTTCTGGAAACAACCCAATCTCAATCCTCAATTCCAAGACGTGTGTGTATGAAGTTCCAAGGTGCAACCAGCAGCTATGTAAATCAGTGAGGCTCCAGTGTTCTCTAGCATCAAGTGACACTAAAGCGTAAAGTTGCAAAAAATTTGTAAAATTAGGGAGAAACGCTAGTATATTTATAATTTTCCCAAATATTAAATTAGATATATGCAAATATTAAGTATAAGACAATCCGAATTCTTAAAAGATCTTATACCCTATACGGTTAATTAACTTCGATGCTAGGAAGTTAGATACAGACAAGATCTATTCAATACTTTTCTGGTGTCCTTTTCCAGGTTTTAAGAACTGTATTCTCGGGCCCTGGCCGGTTGGCTCAGTGGTAGAGCGTCGGCCTGGCGTGCAGAAGTCCCGGGTTCGATTCCCGGCCAGGACACACAGGAGAAGCGCCCATCTGCTTCTCCACCCCTCCCCCTCTCTTTCCTCTCTGTCTCTCTCTTCCCCTCCCGCAGCCGAGGCCCCATCGGGGCAAAGATGGCCTGGGAGCTGGGGATGGCTCCTTGGCCTCTGCCCCAGGCGCTAGAGTGGCTCTGGTCGCAACAGAGCGTCGCCCCCTGGTGGGCGTGCCGGGTGGATCCCCGTCGGGCGCATGCGGGAGTCTGTCTGTCTCTCCCCGTTTCCAGCTTCAGAAAAATACAAAAAAAAAAAAGAAAAAAAAAAAGAACTGTATTCTCTTAAGAGCCTGAGAACTACTTCAGGGAATAAAAAGGTAAAAGAATTTTAACATATCTGCTTCTGAGGTTTAATAAAATCCCAAATACTTGAAAGAGAGAGCAACTTGAAGAGGAAAGGGGGAGAATCCAAGCTTAATTAATAACATCACTAGTCAGAAAGAGGAAACTTTTACATCCTTAGGAAAAAAAAACAGCGTTGTTAGCCATTTTAATGCAATTCAATTTTCTTCATACAAAATAAAAAAGTACTTATAACTAAGGGTTATTTACATGAAACATGAAACACATTCCAGTCTGAGGACACTGAATAAAGAAAATAAAACTAGTATTTGTCAGAAGCAAAAGTAAGTTATAATGATATATCTTATAAATAGAAAAAAAGTATCTATTTCCTCTGAATAAATTACTGTGGAAAAAAAAAAGGGCAATCTGACGACAAAGGGTCCCTCGCTCCCCTCCCGAATAAAAGTCCAAATGATTGGACTCAAATGGTTCTTAATGCTTAGAGCCTCCAAGCAAAAAAAATCTGTATTAAGTCAACTAGGGTGGCTCGTTCACAAAAGTAACAATTAAATGCATGAGAAGGAAATGAATTAAGTGGGTTAAGTTCTGGCTGGATGACTGTGTTTTGAGACCTGTTCACAGGAAGCCACTACATCCTGCCTGAATTCACTGTCAGTCACGCTGTCTCTCGACTCAAGTCCCCGCCGCAGCGAGTTGAGGCGAGTACAGGTGTCCAGCCCCGCTCCCCTCCCGGACACACAGTGCAGCGGCCACTCGAGTCCCACGGCGGCCTGTTTCCTTCAGACCAGGGCGCCGTTTTCAGCCTCGCCCAGCCTCGGGAGCCCAGGAAACAGCAGCCCCCTCCCCTCAGGCCAGCCCCAGTTCCCCGCCCTCCTCCTCCGGCCGCGCCTCCCGGTAATTACCGCTCGGCTCCCACCTCCGGGCTGCTCCCGGGCTCCCGCAGCCGCCCGCAGGCCTGCGTCTCAGGGCGGCCGGAAGCGCCTCACGCCCCCGGCCCGCGCCCCCGGCCGCGCCCCAAGCTCGGGCGTCCCCGCGCCCCGGACGCTCCTCCAAGCTGAGCTCCTCACGCCGACGCAGCCCAGGCGGCTCCCTCGCGACAAATTCTCGGCTCTCCACTCTCTCCGGACAGGGGCAGCCCAGCCCACGCCGCCCCGTCCGGGCGACGCCTCCCCCAACACACCCCCCTTCCAGCCTCGCCCGTGCCCGCCCTCCCCGCGCCGCTCGTCCGGCCCTGGGCCAGGCCCCCTCTCAGCCCCGCGACCCCGGCGCCGCTCGCGCCGACACCCCCGCGCGCCCGCCGCCCCTCAGCCCCGCGGCCGCCGCCGCCGCTGGGTGGATCCCGTCAGCCCGACCGCCGCTTACAGATCTTGCCCCGCAGACTCTGCAGCACTCGGACCTCGCGATTGTCCTCGTCGGCAGCTTCGGGCTCTGCCGTCGCAGGTACTGCCGGCGCCTCGGAAGAAACCGCCGCAGCATCTGGAGCCGCCGCCGCCGCCATGGTGCTGCCCCGGCCCGTGCCGCAGCCCCGCCGCCTGCGTAGCCCGGCGAGGCGGAGCCCAGCGGGCGAGGCGAGGCGAACTGCGCGCCTGGCCCCGCCCCCAGCCTCGGCTCGGCTCGCCCCGCCCCGCCCGGCCGCGGCCCCGCCCGCCCCACCCAGGTCCGCACTGTCGGCGCTCCCCTGTCCCGAGCCCGGGCCGCTGTCCCGAGCCCGGGCCGCCGCTCCCGCGGGAACCGAACTCCTGGCTTGCCTTCTCTTTGCCCCATAAAGCCCCGGCGCTAGCCAAGTGAGGCTCCAAGACGTGGCTCTGACCGTTCTGGAAACCCACTTAGAGAAAATCGCGGCCCTTCGGAAGTCCCCAAGTCCTCCTGGAAATTGGGCTATCTGCACCGGCCGACTTCCCTATCTCCTAGCACTCAAGGAAAGTGCCTATGGAATAGAATGGAGCTTGATAATTGAGTGGACCTCAAAACTCTCTTATTCCAAAGGGGCTAAGAGTGCATTAGAGATTCCTTCAATTATATCCATTTGTATCCTATCCTCAAGCCACACACTACACACAAGTCCTCATTTTTAAGTAAGAACACTGCTTTGCAACAACTGATGCATAAAAAGGACCATAGTCCCCAATCACAGCAACTGCTGTGCCTGACACCCTACCGCAGAGAAATTCTGAAGCCCCACCACTTCTGTATTTCAGAAACAGAGCAAAGAAAGGTTGGGTCTCCCACTAATCCTTCACCACCACCCCCATAAGTAGGCTTGTTAAAAAGTTGATTGACACGAGGAAATTTATCAATCTTTGACTAGTTGTTAGCTTTATGTCAAGGGAGCTCTTTACAGTGAGTAAACTGCATGAATAATGCCCTGGTATGTGATGAGGGCGATGATTTCCTGGTCTTGAGGCTGTTCTCTGCATTGCCCTAAGAAGGAAGAAACTGTGACTTAATAGGGCAGGGTAGTTGTTTTTCAGGGCGACAATAGGAATCAGTCCATCTGTCAACAAATATTTTTTGAGGCTCAGACTTAGTGATAACCTCAGAGACTACACAATGGTGAAGCTGAAGAGAGCCCCGGCCCTCGGTGTATGTCTGTCACTAAAGAGTGACACTTGCAGTTTGGGGTGTGTTACTGGTAACCTCTGTGATTTTTACACTTGGAGAAAGTAAACTTACCTGCTCTTAAGTGGGTGTTTTCCTGTCATTTCAAACAATAAGTCCCAAACTTGATTTTCTATTTTTCTTTCCAAAACTGAGTTCACAGCCGTATTCTGTTGTCTGGGCTAAAAACTTTGTTTTTTTTAAATCCCTTGTCACCATACTGGTTTCAGTTGTCACATTCTTTTGGTTGTACCAAAATCTTTTCTCCCCCCTTCCCTTCCTTTCCATTTTCTGTCATTGATCTTGTTAAAATAATTGTCATTTGACCCAGCAATCCCTCTACTGGGTATATACCCCAAAACCTCAGAAACATTGATACGTGAAGACACATGTAGCCCCATGTTCATTGCAGCACTGTTCACAGTGGCCAAGACATGGAAACAACCAAAAAGCCCTTCAATAGAAGACTGGATAAAGAAGATGTGGCACATATACACTATGGAATACTACTCAGCCATAAGAAATGATGACATCAGATCATTTACAGCAAAATGGTGGGATCTTGATAACATTATAAGGAGTGAAATAAGTAAATCAGAAAAAAACAAGAACTACATGATTCCATACATTGGTGGAACATAAAAATGAGACTAAGAGACATGGACAAGAGTGTGGTGGTTACCAAGGGTGGGGGGGGAGGGAGGACATGGGAGGGAGGGAGGGAGGGAGAGAGTTAGGGGGAGGGGGAGGGGCACAGAGAACTAGATAGAGGGTGACGGAGGACAATCTGACTTTGGGCGAGGGGTTTGCAAAATAATTTGATGACAAAATAACCTAGACATGTTTTCTTTGAATATATGTACCCTGATTTATTAATGTCATCCCATTACCATTAATAAAAATTTATTAAAAAAAAATAATAATTGTCATTTGAATAGTATTGACAGATTATAGTGTTTGGTTTTTGTTTTTAAAAAGATATGAATGAGTGTATGAGACAGGCAGATGTGGGTTGGAGCCTAATTCTACCATTTTTATATGTGTGACATTTGGGCAAGTTACTCGACCTTTCTGAACCTGTTTTTAATAGTAAAATGCGAATGCTATACTTACTCTTCCTTCTTCAAAGGATTATTATCAGGATTAAATAATTATTGAGAGTGTGTATATGGAGCATCTAGTGGAATGCTGGGCACATAGTAGGATTAACTCAGTAAACATTACCTCATTCTCTTGACTGGAATTCTTCTAATAGGTCTCCTATCTGTCTCATTCCTCCTACACATCACTTAATCTTCCTAAAGCAAAAATTGGAGTTTGTCACTTATCAGCTCAGAAAAACATCAATGGTTTGATTTATCCCATCAGCCAGCCAGCAAGCAGAATAAAGTTAAAATTCCTCAGGCAAATGTCCAGTGTTGGAACTGGACCCAGCCTACCTAACTCTTCTTACCACCAGCCACACTGAATCACTTTCCCCACCAGCCTGACTCTGTTAGGGTTGACCTTTTCCTGCCTGGCCAAATGCTGCCTCAGCCATCTATCTCTTACTCTCATAGACAGAGGTTCGCATTTGTACCTTTCTGTGGCATTGATCACTTTCTACATAGTATTATATACGTGTGTACCTGTTTATTTCTTCTCCTAGATTTATGTTTTTAACTCCCTCAATAAATATTTGTTGAATAAGTGGATGGAGTCATATTTGCTCACTTGCTTCTTCTACTCTGCAGAAGTTTTCCTGTTTTGAAAATTCTGATTTGTATTTATTATTCATTATCACACCTGTCCAAATAATTAAAATAGGAATGGGAAGCTTTAATAACATTCTACAATTTAAAATTATTTTTTAAAGATTTTATTTATTGATTTTACAGAGAGAGGAGAAAGAGGGGTAGAGAAGTGAGAAGGATCAACTCATAACCACTTCACTTCAGTTGTTCATTGTTTGCTTGTCATATGTGCCTAGGCAAGCCCAGGGCTTCGAACCAGCCCCCTCAGTGTTCCAGCTTGACACTTTATCCATTGAGCCACCACAGACCTATAATTTGAAATTAAAAGCTAGTTTGTAAATATCAATATCTGTACCAAATTCTCCTAGTTTCTATTCTTTTTCACTAGTTTAACCCTCAGTCCATAACTCTATTACTAAATTGTTATTGAAGATATGAAAACAACTTTACATGAAGTGACCCTCCACTTTTTTTTTCTCTCAAGCGATCTTCCTATTACAGATTTCAGAATTATGATAATGTTTTACTAAAACCCAGAAACTCCCTTTTTTCTTCATCCAAAGCCATTCCTAATTACTCTAACTCTGAATAAACACTTAAGGACATTATTATTCTTTTACTGATCCTGGCCTGCTTGGCAGAGACCTTTAGCAGAGATCTTTAGCAGAGTCAGTGTTTCCTTAGTGTAAAATATTTGGGATATAAAATTTTATAAAGACTAATAAGATTTACTCACAGCACAATTACAAGAAGGCTGTTATACCTCCCTGCCTTTATTGCCCTTGCATTGTGTTTGAAATTCATCTAGAGTTCCTCTCCTTTCTTCATGATGTTTAGTAACTGGAACAATATTGCATCATGTACAAACTTGCACTTCATTTCCTTCCTCAAATTATTAATGAATGTGTTTAAAGACCATCTCCCCTATCTCTACCCCTTCTGCTCTGATGAGCAATCAATCATTCACTACTATGTCCTTTCCTCTTTCTTCACCGGTTTTTAACCCATTCAGTTATTTTCACCCATAAATTGGCTTGCTTCATGGTGGATGAGATAGGAAAACTATAATGCCTCTTAAGAATATGTCCAACAGCCAAAAACTAGTTCCAGAACTTGTTAGTTACACAGCCTTGTTTTGAATCAGCACCCATCAACCTCTAACATGGCAATAAAAGGGGTATCTCCTGGTCCTGAGTTATTTATTACCTTTATTCTGGTGAGTCAGGAGAAGAAAAATGTGCTTGCTTTTTAGTTTTTAAATGGAGGTCATTTTCATAAGGCTGTAGACTCATGAGCAGAATTATGATACTGTTTAGTTAAAATTGGACTGGTAGGAAGACAAGTTCTTTTGGTCATTGATGATTTGATCTCCCCAATCATCTCATCAAGTACTGTTTGTATATTAAGCATTAGTTAATCAGTTACATTGTACAAACAACCTCTAAACCAATCAGAATTTTTTTTACAAAGTTAGAGTGATGAAAGGTGAATTTAAATACTCAGAATATTAAAAAATATATTTTTAACATTTGACTTTTAGATCAGGTTGAGCCTTAACAAGGGTATGCCCCAAAATATGGCAAGTTTTTATCCTAAAGCTTCCAGTTCCTCCTCCCCTTTGTTACTAAATCCCCAACCAGCCTTTTCACCCCCAAAATTCCATGAGCACTGCTCAGAAGCATTAAAAATATTTTCAAATTTGCTCAGTGCCTGGAGGAGGATGGTAAAGGCCTGAATGTTAGAGCATGGGACAGTCTATGCTCTTAGGTCAGTCTGACTTCAGCTGTTTCTGAGCCTCCCTACTTTATTTATTTTTATTTTTTTGTATTTTTCTGAAGCTGGAAACAGGAAGGCAGTCAGACAGACTCCCGCATGTGTCCGACCGGGATCCACCCAGCATGCCCACCAGGGGGCGATGCTCTGCCACAATCAGAGCCATTCTAGCGCCTGAGGCAGAGGCCACAGAGCCATCCTCAGCACCCGGGCAAACTTTGCTCCAGTGGAGCCTTGGCTGCAGAAGGGGAAGAGAGAGACAGAGAGGAAGGATAGGGGGAGGGGTGGAGAAGCAGATGGGCGCTTCTCCTGTGTGCCCTGACCGGGAATCGAACCCAGGACTCCTGCACGCCAGGCTGACGCTCTACCACTAAGCCAACCAGCCAGGGCCTGAGCCTCCCCACTTTTGAACTTGATGCCATATCCACTCCACCTTCACTGCACTTTTCTTATCATTTTAGACTGGTAAAACAACAGGTCTGAAAAGAAAACTGGAAAGTTGAGCAAAAATGCACTTGTTTCATCTCCTTCATTCCTCTATACTCAAGGAATGTCTCTATCTGTCCGGGCAGATTTGACCATTCATTATGAAACCTGGAGAAATGTTCCATTCAGTTGGAAAGAACCAGACCAGAGGACCTCAGGCCAGGGCCCAGCTGATTTTCATAATCTAAAGACATAGCTAAGGTCTCCTGAGGCTGAGAACCATGTTACTCACCTGGTGACACACAATTAGTTTGCACCTCCATCTGTCAGCAAAGGACGGGGCTGGAGGCCTAGCTGGCTATACTCATGATAGGTTGGAGATCAGTGTGTCACCTCTCAGTCTCTCCCCCCACCCCCACCCAGTGCTGTAGGAAGATAGTGGAATAGTGATTGGGTACATAGTGCCCTTGTGTTCTTCCAAACTCTGAGGAAGGAGAAAGGAGACTTGGGTAGAACTAGAAAGAAACTGACTACAGAGTTGGCCCAAAGCCCCCTCTTACAGCAAAATTCAAGGTGGGGAAAAAATCAATAAGGAGGAGATTCAACAATGCAAATCCAAGGAGAACTTCTCTGCAAAGTACCTCTACCCTCTGACCAAGCACAGGAACTAATAGTGCCATGTACTGAGTGCTTACTCTGGGTCAGACTCTTTATGTGGACAAATACATGGATGATATTATTATTGTTTATTGTTGTTATTACCCTTTTATAGAGGATGTCTCTGGGCATGGACAGGTAAGAAGGCAGGTCAGGCAGCCCATAAGCAGGACGTCTGGGATTGGGCCTGACGCAGTCTGACTGCAGCAGACACACCCATTCACGCTACTCCAATGCACACTCCAATGCCATCCTCGGAAGAGGCATCCCCTAATGGGTAGTTTTCCCAGTGGTAAGGGTTTGGGCGAGCCTGGTCCTAAGAGGAAGTCATTCCTGATGGTGAGAGCAACTTCTGAGTAGTGCTCATGGAATTTTGGGGGTGAAAAGGCTGGTTGGGAATTTAGTAACAAAGGGGAAGAGCGGGCTCCAGAAGAGAGCCACAGGAGAATCTACTTGAGTTGAGAAGGGCTCAGTGGTGCCTGGACAAAAAGGTGTCCAGAAGGATGGGACTGAAGGAACAGGGCAGTTAGGAGGAGGAGGAGGAGGAGGTTGAGGAGGAGGAGGAGGAGGAGGAGGAGGAAAAGCCAGCAATGCCTGTGTTAGCCATTTTATTCCACAAGTAGAATTCTGTGGGTACAAAACAATTTTATTTCCCCCTCCATATTCTCTTCTCCCTGCTCTAGGACTAAATCTTTTACCCACCCTGGATGAAGTCTCACACAGGACACTCATGTCAATAATGTAAGTGTCCAGTGCAGAGTAATAATCAAAACTTCTTACTTCAAATTAAAAGCATCTCCTTTCCCCTGATTCATATCTTCCCCAGGTAAGGAGGTTTACAAGGAGGTGGCGGTAGGGTGAGGGTGGGAGGATAAGATTAAATTCTTGCCTTTTTCCTGGGGTCCTTCTTATCTTGCCAAAGCTGCTGGCTTCAAGATCAAGGTTTGGCGAATTCAGTTTCTGGTGAAAGCTCTCTTCCTAGCTTTCAGATGGAACCCTCTCTCTGTACATTTTTGCATGGCCCTTCTTTGATGCATGCGTATGGAGAGTGAGAACAAGCTCTCTGGTATCAGTTGGTATAAAGACACTAATCCTACTGGGTCAGGACCCCTCTCTTATGACTCATTTAACCTTGATTCTTTAAAGGCCCCATCTCCAAATACAGCCTCACTGGAAATTAGGATTTCAACATGTGAATTTGAGGGGGGTACATACATTCGGTCCATAACAAGCTCCCATAAAAACCATGGCACACACTGTCAATCAATCACGACGCTTTTTCCAACTGAATTTTAATGAGACTCAGAACACTATGCTTAGCCTTCTCAAGGTCAAAGTCTCTTGTAGCTGGGATGCATACGTGTGTCTCAGTTTCCCTCAGGGAGATACAGCCATGAGAGATTTTAATTCAGAGGAGAATATGAGAAATATGATAAAAAAGAAGACATCGCTGTTGAAGGTGGCAAGGCATAGCACAAAGACCTCAGGTCGGAGAGGTTGAGGCCTCGGCCACTTTATCTTGTGCAAACTGCAGTGCTGTGTGACCAGATGTGTGACTTGGGTGTTGTGTTTGGGTGAAAAACTTTCCAGTTTGACTTTCTAACCCTCTAAAAGATTCTTATTTACCCAATACATGTAATGCATCACCTTCCTGCTTAAACTAGCTAGGGAAGGGTCTGTTGTTTCAGGGTCAGCTATAACAGATACATGCTTACACTTTATGTGCTGATATGTCTAGCTCTGCAGTTAGTTCCCTAAATATGCGAGGTGGCTATATGCAGATATACTGTACATCAACCCCTCCCTTTGTCCAAGACCCCCTGCCCACTTTAGCTCCCATAAGACCACGTAGGAGGTATTTGGCTGCAAGTAACAGAAAAGCTGTCAAACATGGCATAAACAAGTACAGTTTAATTTGTCCATAAAAAAAGAAGGCCTTACAGGTCCTGTAAATTAAAAATAGAATTACTGTATGATTCAGCAATTCTACTTCGGAGTACATACCCAAAATAATTGAAAACACAGTCCAAAGAGATTTTTACATCGTGTTTATAGCAGCACTATTCACAATCATCAAAAGGTAGAAGTAATCCAAGTGTTCACTGACAGATGAATGATGTAAGCAAAAGGTGGTATACACATGACAAAATATTATGCAGCTTTAAAAACGAAGGTAATCCTCACACACTATATTGCACTGTTGAATCTTAATGACATTATGCTAAGTGAAATAAATCTGTCACAAAAGACAAATATATATAAATGTGATTCTACTCATATGCAGTCCCTAGAGTAGCCAAAACCCTAGAGACAGAGTAGAATTGTGGTTGCCAAAGGCTAAGGGAGGAGAGGACTGGAGAGTTATGTGTTTGATGGGTACAGAGTTTCGATTTTGTAAGACGAATGTTCTGGAAATGGATGGTGGTAATGGCTGCACAACAATATAAAAGGAGTTAATGCCACTGAATAGTACCTAAAAATGTTCAAAAAGAGCACTTTATGTTATATATATATTTTACCACAATAAAAACTTGGGGGAAAAAAATGTCCTTAAGTACATAGCCACAGAGATGATTCATTGACTCAATGATGGCAAGGCTCTGGGTTAGCTTCTATGCAATTCTTTTGACTTTGGCCTCACAGTCACAAGATAATTGTTGAAGCCCTAAACATCTTAACATCCAATGGCAGGTAGAAACATTTTATTCTATTGCTTTTCTTTGTTTGTTTGTTTTTTAAATCAGGGAGGAAAACCCTTCTCAGAGAGTTTTTCCTAGAAGTCACTCCCCTCCCCTAATGCTCCTTCCCACCCTGACCAGGTATATTCTCCATAAATCTCACTCACAATCATTATGAATGTATAATTGTCTTAGTCTGATCAATAGTCCTGGTATCTGAAATGGATTCTCCTTCCAAAAGTGCATTGCTGTCTGAGACCTGAGAGCTGAACCAAACCATGTTCTCTTATGAAAGAAAAGAAACCGATAGCCATGGAGTAGACAGCCAATTTTGACCACCATACCAACATATCTACTTATATTTCAATAGTAAGTTCAACTGAAAATATTTCAATATATATAATATCTGAGATTTACCTCCTGATTTGCCCCATACATCTGGCCTCTTCTTCCTTTGTGTCTTTATAGTACCCAGCGTATACATTCGTGGGAAAGTTCATAATGTATTTACCATTCTTATTTGTTGGCCTGTATATAACTTTCTCAAAGACTGGACAAAATTTTATTTGTCTTTGCCTCTCTGGTGCATAGAAAACATAAAAGAACACAGAAGGCATGTACTAAATGTTTGATGAGTGATGAATGAATGAATGAATGAATGAGCAAATGAATGAGATGGCCTGTCAGAGAACCTGCTAATAAATGAACTCAGCATTCTGAATTTAAAACCCACAAGGGAAACCAGAGCAGACCACATAACCATGTTGGGCTGAGACTGGGTTTTGCAGAAAGCTTAGGTGCAGAGCAAAGGCAAAGCCTCAGAAGTAAGATGAGGAAGGAGAAAAGGAAGGAGGCAGGGTTTGAGGTTTGCAATTCTCCCCTTGGGCTGGGGCGATGTATGTCACAAGCAGCTCATTTTTGGTAGAGATACCAAGAGGAGCAGAAACTCATGGTTCATGAACTGTTGTCTAGTGGTGGGATAGAGCTAAACATCTTTCATTTTCTGTGGGTTGTTGTGGAAGTTGGGAAAACTGATTTCAAAGTAGCAAGCTGTTTTCATGATTATTATTATGGTCAAATCTCCAGGCAACCATATCAGCCTGTGGCTACACAGGAGACTCTGCTAACATCATTAACCTAAAGTTCTTGATCTTGCCTCCACTTCCCACTTGCATGAATAATTCAACCTCTCTCCAGTGATTTCTTTCCAGGAGTGCCCAAGTCTCAGTCAGACTCACAGAGTGGGGGTTGCTGGGTTGGTTATGTTCTTCCTTTCTTGCTCTGGCTTCCCTTTGTCACTGTGTCTACTCAGGAAGTAGCTTGAGGGACTCTCACCACTCTACGGTGCCTGCTGTGAGAACGTCAAGGCCCAAACTGAGATCATTGTCCTTCAGAGCCCACAGAGCTTCCAGGTGTCAGCAAAGCTGGTAAGAAAGGTCATCTCCCAGCCTCAGCCTGATAGCTTGGTTGGTTAGAGCTTTGTTCTGAAGCATAGAGGTTGCCGGTTTAATCTCTGGTCAGGGCACATAAAGGAACAGATTAATGTACCTCTCTCTCTCTCTCTCTCTCTCTCTCGCTCCCTTCTTCTCTTTCTAAAATCAATAAATAAAAATTTTTTTAAAAAGGAAAGTCTTCTTCTCAATTCTAAGCCCCCCAAACAGCACTGCTTGGGCTCAGAGTCTCTCATAAAAATCAACTCTCAGCTCTGGTTCTCATTTCTTTTCCCATCAGCCCTCCAACTAGTTGAAGATGCCAGGCTGGAAGACTTTTATATATATTATGGTTAACATAATATAACGGAGAGGGTACTTCCCATCTCTAGACAGAACTAGATAAAATACAATTTACAATAAAAATGCTATTCTTTTTGTGTGTGTGTGACAGAGACAGAGACACAGAGAGAGGAATAGACAGATAGGAAGGGAGAGATGAGAAGCATCAATTTTTCACTGTGGCACTTTAGTTGTTCATTGGTTGCTTTCTCATATGTGCCTTGACCAGGGAGGAGGCTACAGCAGATTGAGTGATCCCTTGCTCAAGCCAGCGACCTTGGGCTCAAGCTGGTGAGCCTTGCTCAAACCAGATGAGCTCGCGCTCAGGCCAGGGACTTTGGGGTTTCAAGGGGTTTTGAACTTGGGTCCTCCGCATCCCAGTCCAAAGCTCTATCTATTGCACCACTGCTTGGTCAGGCTAAAAATGCTATTCTTATACATGTTATAAAGGGTTAGGGCAGTGGTTCTCAAACTTTTTGAAGTCGGGGCACATTTAAAATCCTACAAATAATTGTAGGCGCACTATATACAAATTTCTGAGAAATATGTTATAATTAAGTCAAATATTAAAGAAAAAATATAAAGTCCAAGCGTGCTTTTATGGTAATTAAACAAAATAAATACGACAAAATTAAATTTATTATGGCATTAAAAAACATTTTTATGTTACATTTTTTGAGTTACGCTTTTAAAATTTGTAAAAAAGGGTTAAAAATTTTAAAAATGACAAAGTTTTATATATATATATATATATATATATATATATATATATATATACACACACACACATTCTTAGTAAGATTTAGTAAATTTAGCAGGTCCCGGCATGAATGTGTTAAGGTTTTTCATTCTTGTGTTTATGAGAAACATGAACCTGATGTGTCCTAGCGATTTCTTCAATGTTTAGGCATATATTTGAAAGGCAAACTCTCGTTTCCTCATCAATACATTGAAGAATTCCTCTCCTTTTACTCTTAATTGTGTTGAGGGTAGAAAATCCTAATTCACATAAATAGGATGTTGAAAATTGTAGTAAAATGTTCAAAGCTTTTTTAGATATTGCCACATATTCTTCTTTTATAGAAATCCAAAAGGCTTCAAGAGACAATTCCTTGTGTTTAATCATCAATCCAAAACCCCCACCATACATATCATCTTAACTTTACACCAAACAAAGGATAGAAGAAACTTGCCTCCAGTCTTTCCAGGGAACATGGGAAGTAGTATAAACAATCCAGCACCATAGCTTAACAGCCTTTTGCAACCTAATCAGGCAAGTGAGGTGAGGGGGTTGGACAGACTGTCAGCTTACAGCCAATTCCCCACACCTCTGTCCCCCAAAAATCTAAACTCCAAAAACCCTCTTGGATATTTGGTCCCCAACAGGCACATATTTTTCTGGAATACCATAGGGCACACCTGGAAATCTTCTGGTAGGTTATATGACCTAATGAGACATGAGAGGGAGTCCTCTTCCGGCTTCCAGAAGGCTTTCCTGGCAAAAGGGCCAGATGAGATTGCCACCATACCTTCTTCCTCATTGAACATAGATACAATGCCTAGAAATGCAACTGCTGTCTTGTGACCATGACAAAAAGGATAAGAGAATTCTTGCCCCCAAATCTTTGAAGCTCTACACCTGCGTTGGACTGCTTTCCTCCAGGCTTTTTGTTATGAGAGAGAAAAAGAGATGCCTATTTTTCAGCTAGACCAAAGCATGGTCCTAGTTGTTACAAGTTTGACTTTTGCACATTTTATGTGCTGATACTATGAAATCATCTTTTTTTTTTTTACAATTTATTTATTTTTTACATTTTTTTAATTTATTCATTTTTTTTAGAGAGAGGAGACACACAGAGAGAAAGAGACAGAGAGAGGAAAGAGATAGAACAGAGAGAAGAGCAGGAAGCATCAACTCCCATATGTGCCTTGACCAGGCAAGCCTGGGGTTTCAAACCGGCGACCTCAGTGTTCCAGGTCGATGCTTTTACCCACTGCTCCACCACAGGCCAGGCTGAAATCATCTCTTAGAGTCCAGGTTGTTCATTCATAAATCATCTGGCGGACAATGCTGTTGATTCGATTCATCACTTGGTGGCCCTGGCCACCATTGCTGCTATAAGAGGAAGGAGATAGGTCTCTGACAAAGTGATGAAGGCAACTGAAGGTAGTTACTTTTGTAACTTGGTGCTAGGACCAAGCCTGGTGGCAATCTCCCTCTGGCCCTGTGTCCTGTCTTTGCTCTTGGTATGTCCCTACAGAGAAATGTAAAAGTTAGAGACAGCCCAGTCCTGTATCCTGGCTGCCTGGTTGTAGATCCAATGGAAGGGGAGAGGCCAGAAATGACCTCTACAGGGCAGGATATTGTTTACCTTCTCCCAGGTGTCTCCTTGCTGCCTTCAACCGAAAGAGGCTGAGGTCAGGAATATAAGGAGAGAATGAAGCCCTGACTCTTTATAATATGGATAAGCATAGCATATTTGCTACTGTAATTTGTATTTTATCTAGTTCTGAACACTTTGGCATCAATTTCATACAACTGTTCCTTCTATAGTACTGAGTTTCAGAGAAAACACATGGAGATACAGCCACAAAAGAAACAGCATGTTGTTGTTGTTTTTTAAGTTGGTGGCCTATTTGAAATAATTGAATCAAAAGAAACTATCAAAAGGTAAGCCCTCTAGTTTGTTGAGTTATTGTTTAAAGTCATCTAAGGTGGTCCCTAGTAGTGACCTCTGGGGCTGTCTATATAGAAAGATGGAGTGGGGACTGAGCAGGAAGGGCTGGTGGACAGAGAGCCGAGGAAGGTGGCTCAAAATCTAAAGGCATTTAATACAGCATTTGGATGGAGGCCAAAAATATCCTGGTCCTTCAACACCCTTACCCCAAACAGTCCTTAAACATTGTAGATGTCTGATCTGAAACAACACAAAACAAATTGTTGGGAGAGTTGGGAGGGAAAGAGAGCTAGATTTGGAGGATTCTCTAGTAGTGAGCAAAAGATGGGGAGTAACCACGGTTGCTCATATAATCACCTCTTAAATTTAATAACTATTTTATTCAGTGTACTAGTTTTATATCTTTCATATTGAGTGTAAAAATATTTATGAAGACTTTTCATTAATTTTCTAGAAACTTCTGTATTAAACTCTACTTTTCCACAGGGCCTGGAATTCTTAAATAGTAGCTCTCCCAACTTAGAGGTTTTTAGGAACCCACATTCTATTTAGCTAATATTACTATACACAGCACACACACACACATTTAGTGTTGTTTAAGAGTTAATATCAGCCTGACCAGGCGGTGGCGCAGTCGATAGAGCGTCAGACTGGGATGCAGAGGACCCAGGTTTATACTCCGAGGTCGCCAGCTTGAGCGTGGGTTCATCTGGTTTGAGCAAAAGCTCACCAGCTTGAGGCCAAGGTCTCTGGCTTGATCAAGGGGTTACTCAGTCTGCTTTAGCCCCACAGTCAAGGCACATATGAGAAAGCAATCAATGAACAACTAAAGTGCCACAACGAAAAATTGATGATTCTCATCTCTCTCCCTTCCTGTCTGTTCCTATCTATCCTTCTCTCTGACTCTCTCTCTCTGTCAAAAAAAAAAAAAAAAAAAAGAAAGAATTAATATCACACACTTGAAAAAATGTTTAAAATGAAAAAAGCTGGGTTTTTTTTTCATGTAGCCTTTGAGAAGAGAAGATGAAAGGGAACAAATGCCACTTCCTCCATTTTTCTATATCAGGATTTTTCAACAGTGGCCCTGTTGACATTTTGGCTGGGATAATTCTTTGCTGTTGGAGGCTGACTTATGCATTTTAGGATGCTTTGCAACATATCTGGCCTCTACCAACTTAATGCCTCTAGCTTCTCCCAGTTGTGACAATCAAAAAACGTCTTCAACATTGCTAAATGTCCTCTGGGAGGCAAGACCACCCATAGTTGAGATCCCTGCATGTCCTGTATATTGGCAGGGTCACCGTGTTTGTAAACCTGTCAAAGCTGAGATTCATGTGGTTCAGACCTTGAGTGGGTGGGGCTCAAAGAAGCAAAGTCCTGACAGAAATTCTACTCTTAATCTCAAGGAATATAATTGAGATCTAAGTATGTAATCTTTCCGCTCCTCAGATGTTCAACCGTTCCATTCTTCTATTTCCCCAAAATGGCATGCTCCCCCCACTCCACATCTCTCTGGGCCCCTTTCCCACACCCACCTGATGCATTTGCCCACATTCATTCCCCCTGCTCTCCATGGCTTCTTGCAAGAGGAGCTTGCTTTATTATTATTATTATTATTATTTTCTCCTTATAATCTACCCATGTGGCTTACACCACTTATTTCCGTCTCCCATTTCTCGAATTCCGCACTGAAATCTCAGAAATCCGTCTGGACCCTCCATGCTCTTCTCCACAGTTGGCTGTGGGTGGATAGGAGGAACTGAACAGCCCAAGCAGCACCAAATTTAGCAACAGGAGGAGGACAGGAAAAGCTGGCAACACCAACATGTGTGAAGGGTGGCAGATTTTTTCACCCTACTCACAAATGTGCAGAGAAGATGTAGCATCTTTATTTCTTTAACAATTTTTCTTATCTTCCTTACGAGCCTACAACCACTGCATAGATGGGAAAAGACTCTGGCGCAACAGTTCAACTGGACATCTTAGGGACACGGTCCATCTCTTTATGTGAAACGTGCTCAGTGTCTTAGATATCTGCATTCTCCCTCTCCCTTTCAGTCTTTTTGAAACTGTGTCTGGGTTTCGGGAAGAGTTATGGCTGAGGCACTCCCTAGGCACAGAGTAAAGAGGGAGCCTCAGGTCATGCAGCACCTTCTGCATCTTTGCTGCTTGTTGGTGTGGGTGGGTGGTCTGGACACTCCTTGGGTTGTAATTAACCCACCCCTGGGACTTCTATGAGCACTTGCTGCTGAGGCTGTATCTCCAGTGCCCGTGGTTCCTCTGGGGTGCTAGTGGCCTGTTAGTGGTCCCTGGTGACTCAGCCTCCACTCTGGCTGCTGCTACAGACCCCACATCCTCCATCTGACTGTTGCCCAGAAGGTCCACCCCCCAGGCTCATTGCTGACTCACTTTTCAATCTTGCTGACTGACGCCTGGAGCCTGTTGGCTCTCAGCTCAGCTCCTTTCCAGACCTCTTCTCTGGAGCAGGTGGGAACTTCTCGGCCCAATTTATTTTCTACTGGTCCTGGGGGGAGCCTAGAAAATTATATTCCCATTTCCTCCCTGCAGAATCATGTTGAGTTAAACCTAAATATAGCCATTCCCAGGGTGGGGCCAGCGAGCCTGCAAGATGAGTCCCTCCCCGAGTCCCAGAGAAACCCTCCACCTTTCTTCCACCTGCTAATAAATCGCCCTGCTTCAGGCAGAATCAAGGGAGATTAGAGTCACCCCACCATCTCTGTCTCTCGTTTTTCCTAGGTTGTCCCTTAGGACTGACAGGATAGGTGCTCCTCTTTCTTTTCCTATCTACTCCAGGACTTCCCTGTGCAAAACTGTGATCGAGTTAGTTTTTGATATGACAACAAGAGAGATAAAGGAACCTAGAACATTTTTTTCTATCTCTTACTAAGCCTAGCTTTTAAGATGATTTGGTTCAAAAATCCTAAAAGTCTATGTGGAAGCTGATACTTAACTTTTTTTTTTTTCCGAAGCTGGAAATGGGGAGAGACAGTCAGACAGACTCCCGCATGCGCCCGACCGGGATCCACCCGACAAGCCCACCAGGGGCAACGCTCCGCCCACCAGGGGGCGATGCTCTGCCCCTCCGGGGCGTCGCACTGCAGCGACCAGAGCCACTCTAGCGCCTGGGGCAGAGGCCACAGAGCCATCCCCAGCACCCGCGCCATCTCTGCTCCAATGGAGCCTTGGCTGCGGGAGGGGAAGAGAGAGACAGAGAGGAAGGAGGGGAGGGGGGTGGAGAAGCAAATGGGCGCTTCTCCTGTGTGCCCTGGCCGGGAATCGAACCCGGGTCCCCCGCACGCCAGGCCGACGCTCCACCACTGAGCCAACCGGCCAGGGCCTGATACTTAACTTTTTCTTTCTTTTTCTCTTTTTGTTCATATTCCTTTTGTATCAATCCTAAACCTCCTCAAGGCAAATGAAAACCTCTGGAAATATTGGGTGGGGAGAGAGGTCAGTATAAGAAAATACAAGGGTGGGCAAAGGCAGGTTTACAGTTGTGAGTATGCGAGAGAGTTTATTCTTATTTCATTATTTCTTAATTATTGTGTTTTTATTACTGTTACTATTATTAACCTACTTTTGCCTACTGCTACTAAAAATAGTAACAGTTTTTAATACTGTTATTATTATTAACCTCTGTACAAAAGAAAGCAGCATATTTGGATATTTTACAACTATTATCATCATTCTATATATGGATGATTTTCCTTACCACACGTGACGTTCTCATGTGTTTGTTCCATAGAGGCCTGCGCGGCCGGGACCACAGCCCTGTGGGTAGACCGCATCTGTCCAGTGAATGGCCAGAAGAAAATGTAGGTCTTCACACAGGAAACCAGAACTCTGAGGACAAATTTTAACAAAGAGAAGAAAGGCCTCTTTTCTGTCCTCCAGGTCCCTCGGCCTGGACTCACAGGGGTTTCGGGACTAGGACAGTCCTCCCAGGTGTGGGCTCATTTTCTCTCCAAATGGAATCAGGCCCTGGGCCTGCGAAGGGAGACTTCCACGGAGGACTGTGCTGCTCCGAAAGACAAGTGCAATGAAATGTTCATAACATTTTATTTTTTTGTAATGGGAGGACTACCATTGGGTTATCCACCTTTTATTTTGCCAAGCAAGTATCTTTAAAACCAACCACTAGTTTAACCAGGTTTATTTTATTTTAAAGAAAGGTCTTGTAACACCCTTTAAAAAGTTGGTGATTTTATTTTAAGGAAGGCATCATTTATTGATAAGAAAGAAAGCCATTTCAGATGCCTGGGATGGCATGGATCAGAGACGTGGAAATGAGGCAGGGAAGGGAGGTAGGCACGTCTCTTCCGGGGGTGGTAGGAACACTTCTTTGCCTCCAGGACTTGCACAATGGCCAATGGGCGGTGGGGCTGACAGGAAGTTAGAGCCTGTCATGGAGCTCCTTGAGTAACAGGGTGAAGAACTAGAATGTCAGCTCGGAGACAGTCAAGCGTCTGACTGTTCCATGAGAAGGAAATTGACATGAAGAAAACCATGTTTGGAAAATTTAAGTTGTAGGTTATGTGCAGCCTCTGATGGAGTTACTGCATTTTGAGGGCAAGCAGGCAGAGGAAGAAGAGCTGCTTAGAAGAGAAAGTTTGGAACCCATCCTAGACTTTGAAGTATAGGTTTGGTGGGAAATGAAGGGGGCACTTTTTCCATGTCTGTTGATTGCCATGGTGGGGCTAGGAGGTGATTTTAAATAATACCACAGATACTCCTAATGACATGATAGCTATATGCACTGGGTATATTTTAACATTTTAGAAAATTCTTATTTTGTACAAAATTGAGTCCATATTTATTCACCTTGTCCTAATGTCAATATAGGGTATATGGCTTGTACTTTTCCTTCGAATCACTTACCCCAGTTCATGATTATTTCATTAATGTGAACATTTTTAGTAATATCTGTTCCCTCCACCAAACCATAAGGACCATAAAAACAGGGTCCATGTATTTAACTATTATATCTCTAGCACCAAGTATGGGGCCCAACATAGGATAGAAAGCCCCAGAATATTTCTTGACAAAGTAAACAAGTTAATGAATAAACAAATTTACCTCTAGGATGAATATTTTGAATCAGCCTCAACAAATGCACTTTATGACGTGCCTTCCTGTGTGTGGTCCTGTGCTGTTATGTTTTATTACAGAGTGAGGTTCTTGAAGGCCACAAACAGACAAAAAAAAAAAAAATGGATCCCATGATCGCACTACAGGAAGTGGTCTTGGTGGCTCCTGGCTGCTCTCTCCCCAGCCAGCGTTCATGAGGCCGGGTGCTAGTGCAGTGCCACCTGTTGGTAAAACAGAAAAGCCAGCTTTTTGCGCAATCTTCAAATAAGCATGTCGCAGTCCCTTCTAACTTTTGCTCCTTGAGTATCCTCTGCAGCATTTAGAGACGTTTTACATTTTTTATTTTGACTTCATTTCCTCAGCTAAACTAACTGTTTCCTTACTCTTTCTCTATTAAGCAGTAGCTTTGTTTAATCCTATTCTCTACATTTCAGATAAAGGAACCTTCTATATTAAATTGTTGTAAAATTTCTGTTACCGAAAAATAGCCAGGGAATGGAGCAATTAATAGAATTACCTTGTATGCCATGCAGGCACCACTTGGGGACACAGATATTTGTGATAGAAATACATTCTATGGCCCTGCCGGTTGGCTCAGTGGTAGAGCGTCGGCCTGGCGTGCAGAAGTCCCGGGTTCGATTCCCGGCCAGGACACACAGGAGAAGCGCCTATCTGCTTCTCCACCCCTCCCCCTCTCCTTCCTCTCTGTCTCTCTCTTCCCCTCCCGCAGCCAGCCGAGGCTCCATTGGAGCAAGGATGGCCCTGGCGCTGGGGATGGCTCCTTGACCTTTGCCCCAGGCGCTAGAGTGGCTCTGGTCGTAACAGAGCGACGCCCCAGAGGGGCAGAGCATCGCCCCCTGGTGGGCAGAGCGTCGCCCCCTGGTGGGCGTGCTGGGTGGATCCCGGTCGGGCGCATGCGGGAGTCTGACTGTCTCTCCCTGTTTCCAGCTTCAGAAAACAAAAACAAAAAAGAAATACATTCTGTAGTGACACCGTGACAAGACTGTTGTTGATAAAAGATTATTGAAAAGAAACTTCAAAAACATGCAGTTCCTCAGTCATTATGGTAAACATCTGCTATTGTGCTGGAAAAGCATGAAAATAATGTTTAACAGAATCCTGGTTAGCCTGACCAGGCAGTGGCACAGTGGATAGAGCATTGGACTGGGATGCAGAGGACCCAGGTTCGAATCCCAAAAGTCACCAGCTTGAGCATGGGGATGCTGGTTTAAGCATGGGATTATGGACATGACCTCATGGTTTGGCCCAAGGTCGCTGGCTTGAAGCCCAAGGTTGCTGGCTTGAGCCCAAGGTCACTGGCTTGAGCAAGGGGTCACTCGCTCTGCTATAGCGCCCCCTCCCTCAAGGTACATTTGAGAAAGCAATCAATGAACAACCAAGGTGCTGCAACAAAGAATTGATGCTTCACATCTCTCTCCCTTCCTGCCTGTCTGTCCCTCTCTCTGTCTCTGTCTCTCTCGCTAAAAAAAAAAAAAAAAAAAAAAAAAAAAAAGTCCTGCCTAAAGATTTTACTAATTATGCTTTACAAAGACACATACTGTTTGTTGTTGGTTTATTTATTTTATTTTTAAAGAGAGAGGGAGGGAGAAAGGAAGAGAAATGAGAAGCACCAACTCGTAGTTGCGGCACTTAGTTGTTCATTGATTACTTCTCATACATGCCTTGACCAGGGGGTGCAAGCCAAGGCAGTGACCCCTTGCTCAAGCCAGCATCCTTGGGTTTCAAGTCAGTGACCTTTAGGTTTAAGCCAGCGACTATGGTGTCATGTCTATGATCCCACACTCAAGCTGGTGAGCTCCTGCTAAAGTTGGTGAGCTCATGCTAAAGCCGGTGACCTCAGGGTTTCAAACTAGGGACCTCAGTGTCCCAGGCCAATGCTCTATCCACTGCACCACGACCGGTCAGGCTGGGCACAAACATTTTTAAACATTTTATGTCAAATACTAATGTACACGTTGGCCTTTTTGTCCATTTTAATAAAAATGCTTATTAACTCAAATGATGAGTTCCCATTGTCTCCTGCCAGTGGTTTTATCAAGCCAATGTTATAAAGTGGAATTATTGGCTTGCTTGTTTTTACTTCTGGACAGATTTCCAAACTCTTTTTAAAATCTTAAGTGTTTGGCATTGGTATTTTATCTTTCCTTTCCCGGTTCCTGGCTTCGTATCATATCAGCAGTAGAAGCCTTTTTTTTTTTTTCTTTTTATGCCCTGACTGGGGATCAAATCCACAACCTTTGCATATCAGGATGATGCTCTAACCAACCAAGATATCTGGTCAGGGCAGCAGTGGAAGCTTTTTATGATCTTTTGAGTTGGGAAGGTAAAGGGGAAGAGAATGTGTGTTTTTTTATTATTAATTTCCTGGAAATATTTACCTATAGCAGATATGAACCATTTGTATGTATATGTGACATAGTGACATATTCTGCTAGTCTCTATGTGTGTGCTTTGTTTGTAGTACTTTTTAAAATAGAAATTGTAGTGTTTTTATAGGCATGTATAGAAATTGTGAATTTTTATAAATCCGTACTCAGTTTTTTTCTTCGTGATAATTTGTTATCTTTGTGCTAAGAATATCTCTTCTTTCCAGAGATTACTGCACTTAGTTTTTATTTTGTATTTCTGATTTTATTTTTTATTGCACACTTTAATGCATTTGAAATTTACTTTAGTGTATGTGTGAACCAAGTTTCACATATATCCCCCAAATAGGCAATAATCTCAACATAATTTGTTTAACAGACCATTTGCCTTTTCATTGGTTTGTGTTTTTTCCTTTATTACAAATGACACAATCTTATATGTCAGTATCAATTTCATGACTTACATTTCTGTTCACTTAAACAACCTGCTAATTATTGTGTCAACACCATATATATATATATATATATATATATATATATATATATTTTTTTTTTTTTTTTTTTTTTTTTTTTTTTACAGTCAGACAGACTCCCGCATGCGCCGGACCAGGATCCACCCGGCACGCCCACCAGGGGGCGACGCTCTGCCCACCAGGGGGCGATGCTCTGCCCCTCCAGAGCGTCGCTTTGTCGCGACCAGAGCCACTCTAGCGCCTGGGGCAGAGGCCAAGGAGCCATCCCCAGCGCCCGGCCATCTTTGCTCCAATGGAGCCTCAGCTGCGGGAGGGGAAGAGAGAGACAGAGAGGAAGGAGAGGGGGAGGGGTGGAGAAGCAGATGGGTGCTTCTCCTGTGTGTCCTGGCCGGGAATCGAACCCGGGACTTCCGCACACCAGGTCGACGCTCTACCACTGAGCCAACTGGCCAAGGCCAACACCATATATTTTTTATGAACTATTGGCATCATCTTGCTATTTCCCAAAATACATCTATTAAAATTTTGATTCACTCCTTTTTTTATATTGATTTTAGAGCGAGGGGAAGGGAGAGAGACACAGAAACATTGTTCTGTTCCTGTATGAGCTCTGACTTGAGATCAAGCCTGTACCTCTGCATATTGGGATGGCGTTCTAACCAACAGAGCTATCTGGCCGGGGCTTGATTCACGCTTTTATATCCTATTCAACAAGTATTAATTGAGAATTGATATAAAGGAGCTAATAAATGTTGACCAAATAATAAAGGCAACAACATTTGTAAGTGTATATTTCCTTATATTTGCAATGTGCTTTAAATGTTTAAAAGGGTGTCATTAAGGAGTTTCAGAATACTTGAACACAAAATTGAAGGTGGGTGTGAAGAAGGAAAATATTTCTTCAGTGTAAACCAGGAGGGGAATAGGCTCTCTTTAATTCAAATCATAAAATTAGAAGAGGCTAAGGCAGAAATTTGGAAGGGGGACGCATGGGTTTAGGCAGTCCCCTACTCTGTGAGACACAGCATGTTAACAGGCACCAGGCTGGCATCTTGGTGATGTGCATCCTGGGCCCTGGGTTCAAGGTCCACAGATCTGAGATTACAGTTCTGCACCTGGGTTGAATAACAACAGCCTTTGCAGCTGTGGTAAGATAGAGAAAAAAATTTGGATCGAATGAAGTAAATTGACAGATACTATTAAAAACTGGAGATCATAATAAGTTTTATAAGTTTGTTATTTGTGCTACTAGAAAAATTAAGAGACTTTAATTAGAAAGTATTAAGATAATATTAAGTTTCTAAAGAGTTTGAATGTTTAAGCGGATTTGACTTAGTACATCTAAAATTTTTATCTAATATACTTATTACTTTTTGATGAATTTAGTATGATTTTGTTTGTTAAACTTATAACTTTATTCTGTGAAGTAACTGAAATAAATGCCTGAGAAGATCTAACATTAAATTTGTAAACATTGAGGGGGTGGGGGAAGGGAGTAAAGAGGGACAAATATACAGTGATAGAAAATGATTTGACTTTGAGTGATGGGCACATAACACAATCAACAGTTCAAATGCTATAGAAATGTTTACCTGAAACCTATGTACTCTTATTGATCAATGTCACCCTGTTAAAGTTAATTTTCTAAATAAAATTAAAAAAAATTGTAAACATTGTTTAAAAGGTTTAAGGAATTTAGTTAAGTCAATTTATATAGAGTTTAGGGAAATATAATTTTTAAAAATTTACAGGTTAATGAAACATTACTTCAAGGATGAGAGAAAATTATTCTTATTTGTATATATAATATAATTTTACCTATACTTTTTGAACATTCATACTTATGTATAAAATAATCATATTTATAGGTAGACTTCAAACTTACATTTTTTAAAACTTGAACTGAAGATTGATTCAGACACATGTTAATGTCTATATATCTTTCTGTGTTCTGAAGTCTACCTTGGACATTAACAACTCAATTGGTTGTAACACAACTAACTCATTCCACTTTTCTTTGAACTATTTTAGTTTTAAAATGTAATGTCCCACATCCTGGGAAACTTGCTAAACTGGGACAATAGGTCACCCATCATGATTGGCAGACAATCCTCTGATCCATACAGCAGCCCTAAGGCAACCTGGTGTACAATCTTGGTGCAGGGTTATTAGTATCATTAACAGAGGTAGCAGCTGGGCTCAGAGAATTGAACATGGGTTGGCCACAGCCATAGATTGGTTTATATTTATCCTCCTTCCCCATGTCCTTTTCCCACTTAATTTGATTGGTTGATTTACTTCTGAGGTTCCCACCCACCCAACAAAGAACTTGGATCTTTTTTAAAATAAATTTTGGAGAGGGTGTGGGTGAGGGAGAAACAGAAACAACACTTTGTTGTTCTACTTATTTATGATTCATCGGTTGATTGCCCTGACTGGGGATTTAAACCCACAACCTTAGAGTATTGGGACTGAGCTACCAGGCCAGGGTGGATTCTTCTTTTTAAAACGAATAAAGAGGGGTTATAGGATTATGCACCTGAAACCCATATAATTTTGTTAACCAGTGTCACCCCAATAAATTTAATGAAGAAAAGGAAAATAAAATGAATGAGATCTATTTTCATCTGGAGGGGCCTTGGTTAAGGATTAACTTCAGCAGTGATCATTATAATTTCTTAGAAGAGACATCCAGGGAGGGAGTCTCAGTTTTTCTGAGATGAATAAAAGTGGCGGTTATGAAGATGTTCAGGGCATGGATTATAATGCATTTTATTATTTTATTTTTTAAATGAGAGGAGGGGAGTTAAAGAGACAGGCTCCCGCATGCGCCCCGACTGGATCCACCGGCAACCCTTATCTAGGGTCAATGCTCGAATCAGCTGAGCTACCCTCATCATCCTAGGCTGCTGCTTGTTTAACCAATTGAGCCACTGCCTGTGAGAGGGGAACGGAGAGAGGAGAAGGAAAGGGAGTGGAAGAGAAGCAGATGGTTGCTTCTCATGTGTGCCCTGACCAGAGATTGAACCTGGGATGTCCGCACACCAGGCCAACGCTATATCCATTGAGCCAAATGGCCAGGGCCTATAGTGCATTTTAAATCACTTTGCTGATCGTTTAAATATGTTACTACTTGTAATTCTTTTTAATAACAGCTTTATTGAGATATAATTTATATACTATATCATTTGTTCATTTAAAGTGTGTAATGTAATGCTTTTCAGTATATTCACAGAGTTCTACAACTACCACCACAAACAATTTTATAATACATTCCACACTGCAAAAAGAAACTCAATACCCATTTGGAGTCACTCTTAGTTTTGCTCCAACCAGCCCTAGGCATCACTAATCTACTTTTGTCTTTATAGATTTGCCTACTCTGGAGATTTTATGTAAATAGAATCATGCTCTATGAGATCTTCTGTGTCTGGTGTCCTTTACTTAACATAATATTTTCTGGGTTCATTAATATGATAGCATGTATCAGTACTTCATTCCTTCTTGTGGCCAAATAATATTCCACAGTGTGGATATACCACATTTTACTTATTCTTTCATCAGTTGATGGGCATTTGGATTGTTTACACTTCTTTTTGGCTACTATGAATAATGCTGTTATGAACACTTGTGTACTAGTCTATGGGTAGACATATACTTTCATTTTTCTTGCTATATAGATAGGAGTGGGATCCCTAGGTAATATGTTAACTCTATGTTTAATCTTGTGGACCTGTCAGATTGTCTCCAAAGAGGTTGCACCATTTTACATTGCCACCAGCAGTGCTCAAGGGCTCCATTTTCTCTGCATCCTCACCAACACTTATTATCTGTCTTTTTGATTATAGCCATTCTACTGTGTGTGAAGTGGTATCTTATTGTAGTTTTGATTTACATTTCCCTGATCATTGGTGGCATTGAGTATCTCTTTATGTGCTTGTTAGCCATTTGTACACTTTGGAAAATATCTATTTAGATCTTTTGTCCATTTTTAAATTGGATTGCTATATTTGTCTTTTTATTATTGAGTTGCACTTGTACTTCATATTCCAGGTAAAAGTCCTTTATTACATAAATGATTTTCAAATACTTTCTACCATTTGGGAGGTTGTCTTTTAATTTTCTTGATGATATCCTTTGAAACAGAAAAGTTTTTAACTTTGATAATGTCCAATTTATCATTCAATTTATTCTTTTGTTGATTTCACTTTTGGTGTCAGATTTAAGATATAATTCACTTCAAATTATACAAAAATATTATTGTGATATATATGAAAACATTATTTGTGCATACATTTTATATAATGTATTATAAAAGTATTTTAGATTTATAAAATATTTTATATGTTGTATAATATATACTTTATGTATATAGAAGAGCCTTTAAATATCTTGAGTTTATATGTACATTCTTCTTGAGGACATTCTTAGTGACTGCAAATCCAGGACACAAGGTGTGACCTAGACTCAAGCATCCTTGGAGAAAGGATGTGTTTTCTATCTAGGACAATTGTTTTAAAAAGTTGGAGGAGGATGAGGTGGGACTGAGGGGATAGATTTTATCCACATGAATGAACAGCAGCACTGTTATAACAAGAACACTAGGTGTGGGAAACATTTCTTCAAATACAAAATATGAATGTATTTTTCACCTAGGAAGTACCATGGGCTTTCCAAGATAGGGTGGGAGGAAATTCACAGCTTTATTTTTACAAGGACCATAAAACTGATTTGGTGAATTCTTTAAACCTAGAATCAATGGACTTTTTTTTTTTCTTAGGACTGGACACTAGATGTCTCAGTTACATGAGTCTCCCTTGAGAAAAGAGAAATTTACAAAAATGATTGGTGCAAACCATGAGCTATATCATTTTCTATATGATGTAGTTTGTTATGTGGGATATTGAAATTTAATTTCTTTTTGTGTGTGTGTGACAGAGACAGAGAGAGGGACAGACAGGAAAGGAGAGAGATGAGAAGCATCAATTCTTCACTGAGGCTCTTTAGTTGTTCATTGATTGCTTTCCCATATGTGCCTTGACCTGGGGCTCCAGCAGAGCAAGTGACCCTTTGCTCAAGCCAGCGACCCCACGCTCAAGCTGGTGAGCCTGCGCTCAACTGGATGAGTCTGCACTTAAACAGGCAAAATTGGGGTTTTGAACCTGGGTCCTCAGCATCCCAGTCTGACACTCTATCCATTGTGCCACTGCCTGGTCACTCTGAAATTTAATTTCAATTAAACTTTCTTTGAAACCAGGCTATAGAGCCTGACCTGTGGTGGCGCAGTGGATAAAGCGTCGACCTGGAAATACTGAGATCGCCGGATCGAAACCCTGGGCTTGCCTGGTCAAGGCACATATGGGAGTTGATGCTTCCAGCTCCTCCCCTCCTTCTCTCTCTCTGTCTCTCCTCTCTCTCTCTCTCTCTCTCTCTCTCTCTGTCTCTCCCTCTCCTCTCTAAAAAAAATGAATAAATTAAAAAAATAAAGATATTTAAAAAAAAAAAAAAAAGAAACCAGGCTATAGATAAGTTATTGTCTTTTAAATTTTTAACTAAAAATTTATTCAAGTGTCAGTAATGTCCTATAATTTCCTGGATGAGGGGATAAAAAGAAAAAATATTTAGAGATTTGTTAAAAGACTTAACTGAAAGTGGAATTAGAAATCAGGGTAGCCCAGAAATTCCTAACTCCCTATATTGTCCTCTAGAAAGCACCTATTTCCACTGAGTAAATTACAACATTTTTGTTAATGTAAAATTAGAAAGTGCTTAAGGTGAGATAAATATATTTAACAGAAGCATGGTACAGAGAGAGAAGCATTGGATTAGGGGCCCAAAGATGTGATTTTTAAATATTGAAACCACTGCTTTTATACTCCAGATGCCATTCAGATTCCCTCCACCTGGGTCTTGTTTTCTGCCAGTGTCTAAGGGGGTTCTACATTCTTCTGGAGGAAGAGCTCAAGAACCAATAGTTTTCTTTAGGCCACCTTACAAGTTATAATTCTCATTACTTTTTTTTTGTAATAAAAAGTAAAATAAATGCAGAATCGCTTAAACTATAAAATGTTGGATGTGTGCTCCTGAAATGATCTCAGGTGCCCCTAGTCGTACAAATCCTCTGCTCTTGGACAAGGTGTGTTTCTAGATGCAGCCGTATGCAGAGACAAGGAGAAAGGATGAGAGCAGAACATGGACGCAGGTGGAAAAGAGGCCAAGAGAGCACATGATAATGAAAATGGTCCAACATACACGTGTTCTTTCACTCAGCCCCAAGGTCTCTTCCCAACCCTGGGAGGGAGGAGAAGTGGCACTCCGTGGGACCAGGATGATCCCTGGGGGTGGGTTAATTGCAACAGGCACAACTCTCTCTCTGGTCCTCTGGTTCTGCCCACTTCCCTTCCATTCATACACATACACAGACCTGTACTCTAACACACACACACACACACACACACACACACACACACACACTACCTGCATCTAAGATAGCCTTCATTCTGCCTACTGTGAAGAAAAAGTGAAAATAAAAGGCCAATTGTTAGTACATGGACCTCTTAGGTGACAGTTTTGCTACTTCCTGGGAAATCACCCCTTGCCCTCAACCACTTGCCCTCCCAGGGTCATTGCCAACCCCCACATGCCTCCCTCACAGGGCCATTTATCCAGGCTTATGTGGGTGTGCTCTTGAGGTGGAGCTGGCAAGGAGAATTAAAGGGTTTCCAGTTCTGTTCCCAGACTGCTGAACTGCACAGAAGAGAACAAATGATGACTATTCTGCAAGGCCACACAATGAGTGGCTTTCTCCCAGAGCCGTGACCTTTACCCAGGAAGAGGCTGAGCACACTTATCAAGTCTGCGTTTGCTGGAGAGCATCCGTGGTAAACAGAGAAAGAAGGCCCTCGTTGTCACTGAGGGCCTCCCAAAGCCACCAGAGCTATTTGCATAGAGCCCTTGGTTGCCTGGTCAATGGCTGTCATCCAATTTTACTGTGGCAATGGATTTTTAAAGTTAAATAATTTATTTAGTTGAATTGAGATTGGCCTGGATGATTGCCAGTGACTGCCAATGTGGCCATCCTATGGTCAACACGCTGGTAGCTCATTCATAATTCATGTCTTCTCCTTTCATGTTCAAAGATCCCCAATTTTGTTCAGTTATTTGGTGACTATAATCCCAATCTCAGGTGATAACCCATATTGTGGCCATCTCTTTCCTCTTTGCCAAGGGCTGGTCTCAATTGTGAACTGCTGAAGGCCTTTGCAGGTGGTGCTAAGTATGCCATGCTGCTTTCTTCTTGCTCTTGGACTTGTGTGATGAGGGGCTGATGCTTGGACTGGCTTTGGCCATCTTCTGATTGTGAGGGTAGATATTACAGACAGAGTTGACAGATGTGAATACAGACCTCAGTCCATGTTGATACCATTGAGCTTCAGAATCGCCTACTTTGGGACATCTTAAGTTGTCATGTGTGTCTGTGGATTGAAGTCCAAAGCATCTTAACCGATATACACATACATTTTTCCCCAGCTGGCCTAACATTATCAGGCCTAAAGAAAATCCTCCAGAAACAAATTTTGTTTTTAGATTTTATTTATTGATTTTTGTTGGGTGGGGGAGAGAGTGAGGGAGAGGAAAAAAGAGGTGGGAGAAGCAGTTGCTCATAGTAGTTGCTTTCTGTATGTGCCTTGGCCAGGCAAGCCCAGGGATTTGAACCGGCAAACTCAGTGTTCCAGGTAAACATTTTATCTACTGTGCCACCACAGGTCAAGCTCAGCAAACAATTTGTAAGCAATCTGGTTTTTTTATGGCTGAAAACAAGATGCTGGACTTCAGAGGATTTCCATGGAGTTTGATTTGGCAGTTGCACTACAGAGGAGCTGGACATAGATTTGAACAATAAGCATCAGGCTGAATGGCAGGGAATCCCCTTTCCTGTCAAGACAACAGCCTGCTTACCTCAGAATCAACTCCTCCTTTGTGGAAGAATTTTGAACTAAGATCCCTCCATGCATACATTCATACATCTATTCATCCATCTTGCAAATATCTATTAGACCCCCTCCATGTGAGCATTTACTAGTATGGCAGTGACGGGACCCCGAGTTCCTCTCAGCCAGGCGCTATGTGCACTGTGATGATGATGGTGGTGCTGTGAACCTTGGGCTGTGGGATCTTTGATTAACAGCTTCTTTGGCCTTTCTGGAGCCAGTATCAGAGGTCCCGTAGCATAACAAAGATTTATACAGTGCCATCCATGCAGAACCACTGCGTCAGGTGTGGTGTAAAGATATATTGCAGTCATAAGATTGGTGTTATTGTATCAAAATGTGCAGAATAGGTGTCACTGGCTTGGGAGAAAGTCTCTGAGAAGAGACCTAAGAGCTGCTGCCTCTCTAACAGTCACTTGACAGATGAGGACACAGACCCAGAGAGGATAAGTCACTTGTTTTACAGAAATTAAAGTGATCAAGGATATGCTTAAGGTTTGTGGACTTTACTGTGGTCATATTTTACTTCAATTTTTTTTAAAAAAAAGCAAAAAGGAACAAAAGAAAAAAATGGTTTTCTGCATATTTTTAACCTAGATATTTTTTACCGTTGTTAAAAGAAAAGGATAAAGGCAGAACTTTGAATAAAGAGAAAATTAATGATTCTTTACACATTTTAAACTAGTAATCATGGGAATGGTCCAATTAATTTATTACTCTTACTAGAAGCTCTTCTAAATCTTAAGTTGAAGTTCTAACATCAGTTTCAACAAGATATTTCTAAATATGTGATGATATATAACAGGGCTGATATTTCTGTGTTACTACTCTTCAAGTTCAGAGTCATGCCTTGAATTTGTTAGCTCCCATTTGGGGGTTAGAAATGACCACAAGTTTCCAGAATGGTCTGGATGCTTGTAAGAGTACAAGCTTTGGATGACCCTTTGAGACTGAGCAGTTAGCCTTAGCCAATTAGGTTTGTTTCCGATCAAGCTCAGTAGAAGGAATCCTAAAGGTATCACATGTCAGGACTGGCTGGGAGAACACCTACCTCATCTCTTCCACGCCACGAGGCGCAGGAGTGAGGTTCCAACCAGCACAAGGGGAGTTCATAGGCTCACGGAAAACCCAGGAGGAACAGTAACTTCAGGTATGGCTGGATTCAGGGCTCAAACAATATGATCAGGATTCAATTTTCCCCTATTTTTAGGTTCTTCCATGTGTTAGTCATAATCTCAGGAACTTTCAGGTAGCCCCACTCAGCTCTGGGTGTTCCTCAGGCTAACAAGAAGGATCTCAAACTCTGTATTTCCTCAATTCAAGGTCCAATCAGGAGATAAACACACTTTCTGTTTTACAGTGTTCCCAGGAACCAGTAATCCAGTAATCTTATTGACTCTGGGTGGGTTACATACACATTGCTGAGCCAATCACCTGTAACCATGGAAATGCAATGCCTTGATTGGCTTAGGCTTAGGTCACATGCTTCTTCCTCAGCACTCTTCCCAGATAAACAGACAGCTTCCTTCTCTTGCCATGAGACTTCTTGCTGCCACTAAGCCTCTGTACCTCTTTCTGCTTTCATTGGACCATCACATATCTGTTGACCAGTGTCTGTGAGGTGCCTGGTGGGGAACAGGCTACATATCCCATGGCTCATGTAGTTGGCATTCTCATCTGCCTCTGAGGACGGCAGCCTCTTAGCGCTGACCATTATAAGAAGTGCGTGCTGTCTGTCATGTGGCAATCCGATGGCTTTTAGGTGCCCTAGTATTTCCTCCCTTATCCTAAAAATGTGGTTTCTCCCCCTCTACCCTTAGTGGGTAGATGGCTCCTGGTAGAATCCCTTTGCTCTATTGGTGGCCACTTGAGAACACTGGCAAGTTGGACTACTGTATACAGCTTTGTTCAACAAATACCTACCCAAATCACACGCTGTCTGTGGCTAGCTCTTGGCTCACAGGTGGCTCATAGATGCTTCTCGTTCTTTGCAGACAGCCCACAGTTAATACTTATTCTGAGTATTAACTTAATGTTAAACTAAAACCCCTCAGTTTGGGATACCAAAGGGTAAAGTACTACTGAGAAAAATTGCTGATAGCATGCACACACTTGGTTAGGGCAACATTGACATTGATTTATTTCCATAAGCTTGGCAGGGAGCAAGTTAGTGAAGAGGAGCAGGGGGAGGGGCAGGCACAAGGTTGTTACATTGTGCTCAGCTGCGGCTGAGTCCCAGCTGGAGCGTCAGTGACCTCTGCTGGCAAGATTTTCCTCTCTGGTCCACACAAAGCTTGGAGTCCTGGTTCATTGCTTTCAGAGATGCTGCAGGACTGACTGATGCTCAGCAAGGTCAGCAGACTGGGCTGTCACACTGAGAGTTAAGTAGGGGGCTGGAGATTGCAGCAGTTGGGATTTTTTTTTAAATTAATTTTAGAGAGGAGAGAGAGAGAGAGAGGAGCAGGAAGCATCAACTCCCATATGTGCCTTGACCAGGCAAGCCTGGGGTTTTGAACCGGTGACCTCAGTGTTCCAGGTGGATGCTTTATCCACTGCGCCTCCACACCACAGGTCAGGTCAGCAGTGGGAATTTTTTTTTCAATTCATTTTAGAGAGGGGGAAGAGAGAGACAGAGAGAGAGAGAAAGAAGAGAGAGAGAGAAAGAAGAAGGAAAAGGAGCAGGAAGCATCAACTCCCATATGTGCCTTGACCAGGCAAACCTGGGGTTTTGAACCGGCGACCTCAGTGTTTCAGGTCAACACTTTATCCACTGCATCACCACACCACAGGTCAGATCAGCAGTTCGGAACTTAAGCATAGATCCTATCCCTACCTCCACCAGCTAGCTGTCTCTTAAATGCAGACGGTTTGTTTACATGACTCATTTTCCAAACATCAATATATTTTCTTTTTAGACAATGCTTTTCCAGCTTGACCTGTGGTGGCGCAGAAGGATAAAGCATCGACCTGGAATGCTGAGGTCTCCGGTTCAAAACCCTGGGTTTGACTGATCAAGGCACATATGGGAGTTGATGCTTCCTGCACTTCCCATCTTCTCTCCTCTCTCTGTCTCCTCTAAAATGAATAAATAAAAAAAAGAAAATGCTTTTCTTAAAAAGAACATATTCAAAAACAAGCTCCTACATATTCAGGTATATGAAATTTCTTAAAAATGACATGTTTGCAATTTGACAAAGTGATGTGAAAACACTGTCAAAATAAGCTCACTTTCTTGTGTATGTGGGTCAGGTGAAAAAGGTATCCTTTACAAACACCTACCCAAATCACACACTTCACCTTGCTGCGCATCACTGTATCCATGAGCACACGTTAAAGGCTGCTGTTGGGCAGGGCCTGAGCCCACCGCTCAGGCAGGCAGACCTTTCTGTAACTGTCCGGGTGCAAGTGTGATGGGAGACTGGGCTGGAAAGCTGGATGGTGAAGTCAAAGCCATCATGACATGTCTCAAGGATCACACTGATGCAGTTACTAAGAAGCTCTTGTCCCTCGGGGACCACGTGGTGGGCATGTGAGGGCCTCTCCCAGCCCATTCTGTTCTCATTGATTGTTGCAGTTTGCCCTTGGGGTCAGGCCTCTGCAGTCATCTTCTAACAGCTCTGTCCCTTTAACCAGAGCTAATTGGACCAGGAGTCAACTGACTAAGGGGACCCAATCCTTTCAATGGGAGTTGGGGGAGGGTGGGAATCAGATATCCTTTTCCCGAAATTGGCAATTGGGACACAGTGATGACAGTCAATCTTTGATGGACACTGCCTCTAAGGTCCTGTATGGTCACATAGGGCTGGCCAGTATCTTGTACTGCAGTTAGGGAGAGGCAGAGAGGCTGTTCAGCACAGAGAGAACTGCATGAAGGTGACACACAGGGGACATGGAGAGGAGGTGGTGTGGAAAGAGAAGGTTTCTGCTTCCAGGTTCCACATTTCATCCATTCTCCCTTAAGTTCTGTCTTACACTCTTATTTCCTTTTCACACCCCATTTGGTTTAAACAACAGACGACATCTAACACAGATGTACTCTGTTCAGTTTGCATTTAATGCAGAGCAAAATAATTCTGAAAACGTTTGCTTGAGAGCGCAGAATTTGAATTACATTGATCCAGATTGCCAAGAACCATCAGAATAGAAGGGGGCCCTGCTATTTGATCTTCTGGATATAAAAGAGTTAAGCAGAAAACGCTTTTTCTGTTTGTTTCCATCTTTGTTATAAAAATCTATCTAAAATGCATGAACAAAAGACAGATTGGAAACAACTTAATTGTCTCTCAGTAGGACACCAGCTAGAAATTTGTACAGTAGAGTATTACACAGGCATTAAAAGAATAAGACAGATCCAGCCTGACCAGGCGGTGGCGCAGTAGATAGAGCATCGGACTGGGATGTGCAGGACCCAGGTTCAAGACCCCGAGGTCCCCAGCTTGAGCATGGGCTCATCTGGCTTGAGCAAAAAGCTCACCAGCTTGGACCCAAGGTCGCTGACTTGAGCAAGAGGTTACTTGGTCTGCTGAAGGCCCGTGGTCAAGGCACATATGAAAAGGCAATCAATGAGGTGTTGCAACAAAAAACTGATGATTGATGCTTCTCATCTCTCTCCGTTCCTGTCTGTCTGTCCCTGTCTATCCCTCTCTCTGACTCTCGATCTGTCCCTGTAAAAAAAAATAAATAAATAAAAATAAATATTAAAATAAAATAAAAAAAGACAGAGCCATATTAAATAAACAATAAAATATTATATATAGTGTGCTTTTATTTATATAAAAAGAAAAAGGAAATATATAAGTTCATAGATACATATATGCTTGGATGTGCATAGGATCTCTGTGGAGGGGTCCCCAAGCTCTGCAACAGTGCATGCCTCTAAGGAGAAACCTGGGGACAGAATGAAAGAGAAACTTATTTTTCTGTGTACCCTTTCATACTATTTGAATTTTTTTTTTTACAGTGTACATGTATTAGCTCTGCTTTCCACTTGTATTAAGTACAGAGCAGTTATTTCCCTTAACCATGAGAGTTCCTGGAAATTGGAGTAGAAATTTCTTCATCAATGTCTCCATTGCTGGGGACATTGCTGGGGACCTAATCTAACATATTTGCTTCACCTGTAAAATTTGTTAAACGATCAGATAAGGTGTTGAGAAGTAAAAGCCCAGTGTTCCCTGAACAGCACAAGTGAGGGACAAGTGAAACCGGAAAGGGTGTAGTTTGAGCACCAGCAAGTTTATCTCTGAGACTCTCATTTCCTCTGTGGATTCTCATCACTCAGAGTGGTTAAGGCCTTGAATAGGGCCTTTTGGCAACTATTAAATGGTGACAGCAATACCTTCTTTCTAGGTTCTTCTGAGGAATAAAGATTAAAGCATCTGCAGCAGTGCCTGGCTCAGTTAGTTTTAGCTGAATGTAGTCTGTTTTGTGGTCACTTTGATTGGTTTTAACTTTTCTTCAAAGTGTTCTAGAAGGAAGTACATAATCTACCTTAGAGTGTCACTGATGATGGTGGATGTCCTGAGTTTAAATTCAGACTCTGATGGAGATATAAAATAATGGATCAGAATACAGAGCCTAGAAATAAACCCATGCCTGTGGACAAGTCCTGCTGGGGGTGAGGATGACGAAGACACAAAGACCCGACTCTGGGGACCAGGTTCAGTGACGCAGATCCACTTTATTCAGGAAGTAAGCTAGCTTATATACACAGGTTCAGCCTATAGGATGTTACGGTGTGTCCTTCATAGCCAATGGCTGAAAAGATCAGGGAGCTCTGTGGTTGGCGCTGAGTCACTTCCTTATAGCGGGTGAGCTCCCTTCCTGGGTTTGCCCAGGATGGTTCTGGAAGCTGGAGTATTCTCACAGCATTGCATCGGCCACAGCTGCTAGGAATGCGCTCTGCGCTCCACCCACACATGCCATTATGGTCAATTAATATTTGACAAAAGAGGCAAGAACATACAATAGAATAAAGACAGTCTATTCAATAAGTGGTGTTGAGAAAACTGGACAGACTCATGCAAAAAAAAAAAAAAAGAAGAAAACTAGATTACCTTTTTTTTTGTATTTTTCTGGCGTGAGAAGTGGGGAGGCAGAGAGCCATCCTCAGTGCTGGGGCCAACTTTTTGCTCCAATGGAGCCTTGGCTGTGGTAGGGGAAGAGAGAGATAGAGAGAAAGGAGAGGGGGAAGGGTAGAGAAGCAGATAAGCACTTCTCCTGTGTGCCTTGACCAGGAATCTAACTCGGGACTTCCATATGCCTAGACCACTTTCTTTTTTTTGTTTGTTTGTTTTTTGGGGTTTTTTTAGACCACCTTCTTATACCATACAGAAGAATAAACTCCAAATGTATTAAAGACTTAAATGTTAGACTCAAAACCATAAAAATCCTAGAAGAAAACATAGATAGTAAAATTTTAGCCATTTCTTGTAGCAGTATGTTTTTCAGATATATCTCCTCAGGCAAGGGAAACAGAAGAAAAAAATAAACAAATGGGACTACATCAACCTTAAAGTTTTTGCACAGCAAAAGAGACCCATCAACAAAATGAAAAGACAACACACTGAATGGGAGAAGATATTCACAGATACAGCTGTTGAGTTAATTTATAAAATTTATAAAGAACTTATATAACTCAACACACAAAAAACAAACAATCCTACTTAAAAGTGGACGAAGAACCTGAATAACACTTCTCCAAAAAAGTACATACAGATGGCCAGTAGGCATAGGAAAGATGTTCAACATCACTAATCATCAGGGAAATGCAAATTACAATGAAATCACCTCACACCTGTCAGAATGGCTACCACCAATAAATCAACAAACAAGTTGTATTTGGTGTAGAGAAAAGGGAACCCTCATGCACTGCTGATGGGAATGCAGATTGGTGCAGCCACTGTGGAAAGCAGTATAGTGTTACCTCAAAAAAAATTAAAAATGGAACTGCCTTATGACCAGCAATTCCACTTCTGGGAATTATATACAAAGATACCTGAAACACTAATTCAAAAGAATATATGCAGCCGTACGTTTATTATAGCATTATTCACAATAGCCAGGATTTGAAAGCAGCCCAAGTGCCTGTCAGTAGATGAGTGGAGAAAAACACTGCGTTACGTTTACACAGTGGACCACGACTTGGCTGTATTAAAGAAGGAAACCTTACCTTTTTGCAACAGCATAGATGAACCTGGAGAGTATTATGCTAAGTGAAATAAGCCAGTCAGAGAATGACAAATATATGATTTTACTTATATGTGGAATCTAAAGAACAAAATAAACAAACAAAATAGAAACAGACTCATAGGTATGGAGAGCAGACTGACAGCTGTCAGAGGGGAGTGGGGAGGGGGAGCTGGGGGAAAAGGTGGAGGGATTAAGCAAAAAAAGAAAACTTCGTAGATAGCCAGCAGGATGGTGGTTACCAGAGGGCGAGGGGGTGGAAGGAGGTAGGAAGGGCAAAGGGGGGATAAATGGTGATGGAAGGAGACTTGACTCGGGGTACAACACAATACAACATACAGATGTTATATTTTAGAGCTGTACACCTGAAACCTATATATTTTTATTATAATACCTATAACACCTATATATTATAATAAAATTAACCCATGTCATCCCCAATAAACTCAATAAAAAATAAAAATAAAAATGAATTTAGACTCTGATGTTTAGAGGTTATTACCAGAAGTGTCTTTGCTCTCTTTGGAGATGATTGTTTTTGGTGGGGGGCTGACTTTTTTCCCTTCAGCACGGACAACTTTGTCATCAACTGGAGAGAACCAGCCTGAGGCTGAAGCCAACATGGAGGAAAGTAGAGCAGCGAGTAAAGAGAGAGATAGATGGAGAAAGAGAGAAAGGGAGAGAGAATCATTTTGTTTGAGCCCTTGGATCCAGCTTTGCTTAAAGCCAACTCTTCTGTCCATGGCAACTGAGAAGACCCCGACTCAGTCTCTTTGTTCTTGTGTCGAGATGTAGACATACAGTATACTAGAAACCAGGCCGTGTGTTTCCCACCCACCCAGCCACCCCACCTGGTCATATGGACTAAGAGGAGGACTGTGGAATAAGGGAGTGAGGGGTGGTTTCTAAAGGAAATTCAAATGCTTTCACCACAAAAATAGAAAAGGACTCAGCAGGAAAACCCATAGCTATCCACCACACTTAGCCGGATAGAGTAGAGGTGCGGGGGAAAGGGCAGGAAAGAATCAAACAGACCATCACTGATACTCAGAGTGGACTCTCTGACATGCTTTGTGTGAGCATCTGGAAATTGAATGATGAGCTGGGTTCCCCAGGAAGATCTCCAGAGAAATGAAAATAGAGGGAGTCTGTGAAATAATGAAAGGATTGTATAGGAGTCTGTAGATGGGGCCCGTGGTTGTCCCATCCACGTTTCCAGCCCAGACTTGCACAGCCTGGACTAGAGGTTTCCTCACTGCTCAGGAGTGAGTGGTGGAAAGTTGACAGTCTCATTATAGTTACTTCAAACTAAAACTGGCCAATTAGTTTTCCTTCTGTCCTGGCTGCTGAGGCCTTTCCCCTTTCCATTAGGGTGACCAGTTATCCCAGTTTTCCCAAGATTGTCTCTGTTTAGCACTGAAGGTCCCAAACACACCTGTGGGTTGGTCACCCTAGAATGGAGAATCAGCACTCTTAAGAGATAACTCGGGTTTGAGGGCGCTGTGCTGATGCTGGAAGCAGAGAGCTAAATAAGTCAACTCTGGACTGGGCCTGGAAGAGCTTGTTATCTGATACCAGGGATGAGACCGACATGGATTATCCCAGAGAGCTGTGGTACAACCGAGGCAAAGGCAAGCAGAGGTCTGAGGGGCTTCTCACACAACACCGTAAGGAAGAAGCTGTTGAAGGGGCTTTTGAACCAGACATTGATAAATGATTATGTCTGTGGATCGGGGTGGCTAGGAACATTTCAATACAGCCAGGAGCTTGTACACAGACATAGTGTGATAAAAACCAGGCACTTGGGGGAGTAGTGACAGTCCTCCTAACCCCTGTCAAACATTGCAGGGTCAAGGGCAAACACATAAGTAGAAGCCTATATATCATGTGTCTATATATTTGAAAGTTATAAACCAGGCTAATAAGCTCTTATATAAATATGCTCTATTTATTCTCTTCCCTTGACAAACAGACGTTCATAACAACCTGGGAGGCCTGGTTAGACTTGGGAGTCCCCAGTCTCTCTGGCGTTCTGGCTGAAGGAGATTGCATGAGAACCGCTGGGCCCCGGCCTTGCTCGCGTACCTCCTTCCTACCCCCAGCCCTGTGCCTTCCCATGCTGCTGGGGGCCTCACACATACACACGGACCCTGACACTACAACACAAGTTCTATCCAGGTTCCCTGCAAACAGCTTGCTCATCTCTGCGTCCCAGGGGAGTAACACTGGCAGGCAGGGAAGAGACCTGAGCAGGCCCTGGAAGTGGGCAGGGCATTCTTAGGTCCTGGGTACTCAGAGTGTGGTCTAAGGTAGGTACAGGCTCTGGCTGGCACATCTCTTTGGGCCCTGCAGACTCTGCCTCGTGGAGCGGGGGACCTCTGGACAAGGCCTGGGAGAGGCTTTCTTGCCTGGGTATAAGGATGATACTGAGTGGTGAGGAGTTCCCAATGGCTGGAATGCTGTCTTATCAGCATAAGCAAATAGCGGCGGAGGCAGGTTCTTATTACTATGAAAGATTACAAAAATAGTGGTCCTGCATTTTAGTTTTTAGGACGAGAAACATTAGAAAGGACCTGAGAAAGGGCCTGCTGCTCTTCTCACTCACCACATTTACGCAGAGGTTGGACATGTCCACATCAGTGTGTGGAGCCGTTACTTATGGTCCAGAAAAACAGAGGCGAACTGAACAGGACCTCAGGTACACACTGTCTCAGACTGTCAGTTTGGGAGAGAAATGGGCCATTTGGAAGTGAGTTGGCTTCCCTCTGGCAATAAACACTCCATGGCTCCTGCAAAGTGAGTAACCTTTCTGAAGTGCAGATGTCATTTCCTTGTCCTATTAGAGGGCCAGGATGTGTTAAAGTAAGCGATGACCCAGACTTTCAGGACTGCCATTATACAGCAGGGGGCACTAAAGGAGCTTGAGCCTTTCTGAGGCTGCTGGACACCTCAGATCCTAACTCCCTGGTCCCAGCCATATCTGACCTGTTAGTAGCTGACTTAAAGTTTCAGATTGATTTTAGTTACTTATAAGGAAAACACACACACTTCCATTCTTGCCTAATTGGAGACAAGTAAAAGCATGAGGTCTTCTATTTTGCCTTGGGACACACAAGAAAGACCATATTTTCACCTCAACATAAAAGGAGCCTTGTTTAAATAGTCCTTGAAATTTGACCCAATTTGTACCATCATTTCTTTCCATTCACAGTATTTTTAGAATTTCTTCTTCTCCCACATCCCTGATAGATAACCCCAGGAGCTCTTTGGTTCTACTATGAAGAATGCTGTGCTCTTAACCATCAGGCCTTTGCTATGAGGGATTGTGCTGTGCTACTGGGCTCTGGAACTCAACTGTCTGGGATTAACTGTTTTCCCACGTATCAGCTGTGTGACCTTGAGTAAGTTATTTAACTTCTTTGTGCCTTGGTTTTCTCATTGAGAACCATTCATTGTAGCAGCTTGGCATACGTTTCTCCCTTCTCTGTACATGCCTGCCACTTCCAGACCATTGAGAAATAGAGCCTATTCCTCCACTGCCCCGAACCTGGGCTGGGCTATGACTGCTTTGATGCCCAGAGTAGTCAAGCCTTAGATTGGCCTCACTGCTTTCTGACTGCTACTGGGTGAGAGGCCCGCTCAGCTGATTCTAGTCAAACCATAGAACCCTGTGAAATATAAATGGCTGTTTTAAGCCACTAAATTTTGTGCAGCAAAAAGATAACCATATTAAACATTGATGGGGATGATAATAACAGTATCCACCTAAAGGGGTTGATGTGAGGAATAAATGAGTAATAATATTCATTAGACGCTTAGGACAGCATCTGGTCATTCTGATTGACATATAAGGACATTTGAACAACAACAAAAAAATGAATGGCCAATACTCTGAAAGTATTAGAGTCTCAAGCTAACAAATACTCATTAATTATTTAGCTTTTGTGATCTCCACTAGAGCCTAAGCTCCAGGGAGTATTTGTTTTGCCCACTCTTATACTCCCTGGACCTAGCTCAAAAGTTTTGAATGAATGAAACATGACATTCAGATCCTCCTATGAACTTCTGATCCACATATCTAGTTGTCTGCTGGTGACTCCATCCTTTCCACTGCTCAGGTCCAAGCCTTGGGACCATCCTTAACTTCTATTTTCCTTTCCATCTGGGACTAAAGCACCCACAAATGCTTTCAGATCTATCTTCAAAATGCTTCCAATATCTCAGCAGACAGTAAGTGCCTCTTGGTGGAAAAACATAACCCAGTAGCGACTGCCTTGCTAATTCCCAGACTGTGAGAAACTCTCCAGGACAAACCACCCAATTTTTTTTTCAAAGATAAATTGCACAGGGGGAAAAAAAGAAATGGGGGAACCTATAGATTAAAAGACAAACAGAGGCCCTGGCCGGTTAGCTCAGTTGGTTGTTGAAACGAGAAGGCTGTGGGTTTGATCCCTGGTCAGAGTACACACGAGAAGCAATCAATGAATGAATGAGTGAAATAACAAATGAATGCTTCCCTTCCCTCTCCCCTCTCTCCCCCTTCCTCTCTCTCTCTCTAAAAATCAATCAGTAAATAAAAAAATTAAGGTCTAGCCAGATAGCTCAGTTGGTTGGAGTTTCGACCTGAAGCACATAGGCTGCCGGTTCAATCCCCAGTCAAGGCACACACAGGAACAGCCCCATGTTCTTATCTCTCTGTTTCTCTGTCTCTCCCTGCCTACTAAAAAAGAAAAAAAGACACATAGCTATTTATATCAATTGTAGTGTGAAACCTTAACATTGTAAAAATATTATAAGACAATCAGAAATGTTAACTGATAGATTTTACATTAATTTAAGAAACTATTAATTTTTAACGTGATAATGGTATGGCTATATTAAAAATGCTGTTAAGAGATGCATACTAAATCGGCCTAGCGTGCGGAGGACCCGGGTTCGATTCCCGGCCAGGGCACATAGGAGAAGCGCCCATTTGCTTCTCCACCCCTCCGCCGCGCCTTCCTCTCTGTCTCTCTCTTCCCCTCCCGCAGCCAAGGCTCCATTGGAGCAAAGATGGCCCGGGCGCTGGGGATGGCTCTGTGGCCTCTGCCCCAGGCGCTAGAGTGGCTCTGGTCGCAACATGGCGACACCCAGGAGGGTCGCAACATGGCGACGCCCAGGATGGGCAGAGCATCGCCCCCTGGTGGGCAGAGCGTCGCCCCTGGTGGGCGTGCCGGGTGGATCCCGGTCGGGCGCATGCGGGAGTCTGTCTGACTGTCTCTCCCTGTTTCCAGCTTCAGAAAAATGCAAAAAAAAAAAAAAAAAAAAAAAAAAAAGAGATGCATACTAAAATATTTACAGATGAAATAATACAATGTCTGGAATCTGCCTCAAAATGACACAGTACAGAGGAAAAATAGGCGAGGGTAGAGTAAACAAGAGTGGCTATGAATTGGTGTCATTGAAATGGGATGACAGGCACACTGGGGTTCACATTCTATTCTACTTTTGCATGTTTGAAGTTTTTCCTATTAAAAGATTACACAGAACAGCAATTTTCAACTAGTATGCCATGGTACTCCTACAAGAATTTCTAAAATATGCAATACCTGACTATTTAAGGCAGGGCATTGACTTCTTTTCTCTTAGATTGTCAAATAAAAAAAATTATAACAGCCAGCACAATAATAGCCATCTGGTGTGAATGAATCAAAATTATACCCATTTTTTTTTGTCAGATCGGTTAATGGTATATTTTTTAAAATAAAATTTTAGTAACGAGTGTACCATGAAATGAAAAAGGTTTATTTAAAAATTCTTGAAATAGAGTAACTGTATAAAGTCATAATTTTCAAAATTACTAAAAAAAAGGTGCAGTTGAGTTCTCAGACATTCTAAAAAAAATAGTATGTGATGTCTTAGATGTCAAGAATAAAAAGCCATATTTCTGTTATGACCAATTCTTCCATTAGTTGTTTAAGTTTGGAGTGTCTCACTTCAAAAGTTGCACACCAAGCCAACTCATCTGCTCCCTGACCATCTTGCTTGAAGGATCAGGATCAAGGTTTGCAAACTGGGAGGGAGAACCAAAGGGGCGGGCTCTCTCCAGAAGCTCCCTTAATAGATGGCCAGGATTTGGGGAGGGGAAAGGTGAAGAGTTCTTAGATGTGAAAACAGTGCTTCTACAAAGAGGAACTCACAGAGACAGAGGAAGCCAGGTCAATCAATAGGTGATGAGAAAAGAGGAACAATAGGAATGAAAGACCCGAAGCAATTGAAAGAAGACGCATATACAGAATTGCGATTTGCTGTTGTTATCCTTTTAACCCAATTATACATTATTTTGATATTAAATCTGCTTTGCTAGATAATAAAGTTAGTTTTAGCTGATAGCAGTTATGAAAGTTTGGGGAATATAGTTGTGAATTGCCCCTCAAATACAAAAATTGATGCTACTGGCCAGTCAGTAGACCTGGAAATTTTATTTCTCACAAGTCATTTATTTGGTGATGGATTGTGGTGCCTGAGCCACTGATACCCCTTTCACACTGCCCACTATGACTAGTTACATGCTTTGTGTGTGTGTGACAGAGACAGGGACAGATAGGAACAGACGGACAGGGAGAGAGATGAGAAGCATCAATTCTTCGTTGCAGCACCTTAGTTGTTCATTGATTGCTTTCTCATATGTGCCTTGATCAGGGTGGGGGGGCTACAGCAGACGGAGTGATCCCTTGCATCCAAGCTGGTGAGCTGTGCTCAAACCAGATGAACCCGTGCTCAAGCTGGCGACCTCGGAGTTTCGAACCTGGGTCCTCTGTGTCCCAGTCCAATGCTCTATCCACTGTGCAACCGCCTGGTTAGAGATAGCTGCATGCTTTTAAAAATTAGCTAAGGTTAAGAGTATAGTCTGTGATGATGGAAACAGATTTTTTTTATGTGAAAAATTACTAGTGTATAAGAGCATTAAATTATGTCTATATTCTTTTAAAAGTGTACAAACTCTTAAAAATTGATTTTATACTCCTTCCTCTCTGTCTCTCTCTTCCCCTCCCGCAGCTGAGGCTCCATTGGAGCAAAGATGGCCCAGGTGCTGGGGATGACTCCTTGGCCTCTGCCCCAGGCGCTAGGGTGGCTCTGGTTGCGACAGAGTGACGCACCGGAGGGGCAGAGCATCGCCCCCTGGTGGGCAGAGCACCGCCCCTGGTGGGCGTGCCGGGTGGATCCCGGTCGGGCGCATGCGGGAGTCTGTCTGACTGTCTCTCCCCGTTTCCAGCTTCAGAAAAATACAAAAAAAAAAATAATAATTGATTTTATAGGTTAATATCCTAAGATAAAAGAAAAGCCAAATGCCTAAAGTATTGAGACCTCAGGAAGTAGATTAGTGAGGAATCCGGGGAACGAGCCTAACATAGCCTCCTTGAAGCTGTCATTGTAACAACTACCATCTGAATTACTTTATCATGTCTTTCCTCTCCTCTTCCTGTTCAGATTAAGCACTTTTCTTAGGTGTTGAGAAGGAATGAAATGTGGGCTTTGGTGCTCAGCAGCCCTAGGTTGGGTTCCTGATTCTGTCCGGCTCTAGGCTCTTCTCAAAGTCACTATAAAATGTAGAGAATGACATCTATTTCCCAATGTTGTCAGGGAAGGACCACTGTCAAGTGCCTGGTACTCCCTAAGTGTAGTATGTTTCCTGTGGATGAATACAGCAGATAGGACCAGGCCTGTCCAAAGCACTAAATTACCAGAAGACTTCAACTTCTCTAATTCTGATTTTTCTAAAGCTGGAAACGGGGAGAGACAGTCAGACAGACTCTGGCATGCGCCCGACCGGGATCCACCCGGCATGCCCACCAGGGGGCGATGCTCGGCCCCTCCGGGGCATCGCTCTATTGCGACCAGAGCCACTCTAGCGCCTGGGGCAGAGGCCAAGGAGCCATCCCCAGTGCCCGGGCCATCTTTGCTCCAATGGAGCCTCGGCTGCAGGAGGGTTAGAGAGAGACAGAGAGGAAGGAGAGGGGGAGGGGTGGAGAAGCAGATGGACGCTTCTCCTGTGTGCCCTGGCCGGGAATCGAACCCTGGACTTCTGCACGCCAGGCCAACGCTCTACCACTGAGCCAACCGGCCAGGGCCTCTGCTGATTTTTTAAAATGTCATAAGCATCTAAGTAGGTACCACAGCATGTAAACAAGTGAGGAAACAGAAATGTAGTGAACAAATATTATGTGAAACAATGCTGTGACTCACACCGATGAAAACAGCTGCTTGGTTGCACAAAAGAGTTAACATTAAACCATTTAAAAAGAGACTTAACATAGGAACAAGCTATTTTAATCAAGCAAAACCAAATTTATAGTCATTATTTTTAAAAATAAAATTAGACTTTTTCCAACCCTTAACATCTGCATTTAATATCTTCTAACCAAAATACAGATGCTCAAACAGCAAATCACAATATATCTTGTACAGCATACAGTATGTTCACTGTTTACACTTACTTTATTTCTAGTTGGTCGTTATATACTCAATGCATACTTAAACATCACTCATAATAAAGTTTTCACAATTAACAAAAAAATGTGACAAGGCTGTCTTAAAACGGCTCTGCTATAAATTGTATAGAATATACAGAATTACAAAGTCAAGTATTTTTTTTATCAAAATATACACCCCTCCCTGAAACTAACACAAGCTGTCAACATTTTAAATGAATAATACAATTATAGAAAATATCTGCAAAATTATTTTTTCATGTATAAATATTCTGCCATATTTACTTTGGTCTAGAATTATCAGCATACAAGTCCACTTTAAAAATATCCACATGTAAGGGCTGGGAGACATCACTACATGTAATAATTTTATATTTGGAGTGGCCTCAAATCAAAATGACTAAAATACACAATTTTTCTTGATTCATAATCCTAATTGAAATAAAACAAATTAAATCACAGGATTGCTTATTCAATATTCTAATTATCAATTCAAAAATGATTTTCATAAGCCCTTAGTGACTATCTCTTCAACAAAACCCAACAAATAGTGTAGGTATACATATATACAATGTATAAAATAAAGTTAATTTCGCCTGCATTTTCCCATTTTTCTCTATTCCATAATGCTGTATGTAAGTGAAAATAGATGAACAAAAGATAAATGCCGATACAATATTGGGGTTACTTAACAACAAAGTACTTCAGTATTAAAATGTCAGCTTTTAATCATGTCCCTTCTGGGTCTTTAAATGCTTTCTTGCCCACTCAAATCTGTATTAAGTCTTCTTCATGGAGACATCACAACATCTGGAGAGAGAAACTAGAGTCCTTTGAGTTACTTCTTCAAAATGGTAACCTTGCAACCCTGGATAACCTTGGGTCTCCATCTATCAAATCCCATAAACGGAGATGGCTGCAGGTCACCCTTGAACCGGTTTCCGGATTCTGCTCATACTGGTGATCAAAGGATAGGAATGTTTACTCTCCTATTAGGCAGTTTAAGAAAAATCATGAATTCCAGCTTCCCAGGAACCTAGTCCAGATGATGGAATATCCTATAGGGCAATTAGACTCTGAGGGCAATGTTGGCAAGGGTCAGCATAAAAGAACATCAAAAAAACTTAAGTGGGATTTTTTTTAGCAAGGGGTCTAGATGTCTGCAAACATGACAAGACAGCTGACTTGTGGATATACTTCTGAGTCACATAAGTGTGGGAACCTTATCACTCCAAATCTATCTCCCTACCCACCCTCAAACAAAGCTATTGTTTGAGGCAAGGATGGTTATCACTTACTGTTACCCACTCAAGTCCGTAACTGGTGTGGCAGGTTGTCTTTTTTGTTTTACACTAGTATGTATTTGTGGGCTGCATAATTACCAGAAAAACTAATCATTGCAGGGATTGGGCTTTCTGTTCCTGGGCATTCATCACGTTATGCGAGCCTTGTGTTAACTTTCCTAGACACACCTTTAGTAGAATGGGAGGTGTCAGGTTTTACTTGAACCCTTGAGACTGGTTAAGTTTGTCTGGAATAGACCTACACACATTTATGGCCTGTGATGGATGGAAGACTGCAGGGAGTTTCAGAAGAATTTGACCCTTCTTCATTTTGTGAGGTGAGGCCATTGCAAAGGAACGCACAGCACAGGTAATCACAGGGAAATTCTGGGAAGGCTTTCCTCCATAGATAAGGCATGACCTATGTTTTCTGTGGCTTGAATACACCAGTTCTAGTAACAGCTCAGCCATAACTTCAAGAGAACAGCATTCCACCTAAAGCATACACATGTTCTTACGTCATATTCAGAACACTTCCTACTGATTTTCACATCAGTCCTCATTATCTGCAGATCTATTGCTCATCATTATAATTCTCTACAGGGGACATGGACAGTTAAAAGTTATAGTGATTTATATATGTATTTTACAAGGTTTGTGTTGCAGAAAAGTAGTTCTAATAATATGAATGTCCTACTTAGGTTACTCATTTCACACATATTTTTAGCTATATTTTAAGTATTTAATATGTAGCCATTAAATTTAAACAATTTTCAATAGTGCAGAAGCTGAATGGGAATGACTGTCATAGCTCATTTACCTTTTACTTATGAAGATGACATTTTCATGATGTCTGACCCTTAATTTCTCCAGTGACTAAAGACAGTTTAGCAGCCAGTTCTTATTAGTACTTACCAGAAAGTTTTAAATTAGGCTAAAATTAAACTTTTTTCCCCACTGGCAGAAATACCACAGCTAAGAGCTTGATAAACTTTCACAAGACACTTGGGATATTGGCGGAGTCAGCTACTGTATTTTTGCGCACTTTGCAAGACGTTAATGCTAAAACCCAAAGTAGATATTAGGATCCTTTTCCTGGAATTCTCACAAATGAAATTTTCTTTTTTACAATTCACTCCTTCATGACTGTTACATAAACAAAGCAAAACTAAATTTACAAAACAAAAAAACAAAACAGCTAACTAAAAAAAAAACCCCACCAACTTATATTATTGAAGATTTCCTTTTTTCTAAGCATCGCCATTTAAAGGACATTTCCAACAACGGTTTGTACATTATCCTTTTGGTCACTGTCTTCTGAATCCACGAAGTGTGGGTTCTCCAGGACATCTGAGTTTTCGTGGTACAGGTCACCTTCGGCTTTCTCTTGCTGGCTTGGGCTTTTGAATAAGTGTTTCTTCTGGTGCATTCCAAGGGCGGCCGCTGTTTTGCAAATTTTGGGGCACTGGAAGCAGGCGAAGCCCTTCCCGTTGTGCTCCCGGATGTGCCTCTGCTCATGATTCCTTTTCGTGGAGAGGTACAAAAAACTCTGGAAGCAGAACTGACAGTGGTAGCGCTTCTCGCCAGTGTGGATCCTCTCGTGGATTTTGAGGGTCTCATTCAGCGTGAACGCCTTGTTGCAATACTGGCAGATGAACTCCTTGACACCCAGGTGGATGCGCTCGTGTTTCTGGAGGTTTCCTTGCACTGAAAAGCAGCGTCCACAGGTCTTGCACTGGTAGGGCTTCTCCCCAGTGTGGCAGCGCATGTGCATCTTGAGTGTGGAGGGGCTCTGGAACTGCTTGGCACAGAGCTCGCAGGTGTACGGCCGGGCTGTGAGGTGCCGGTGCGGCCTGCCTTGGTTTGCAGCTCCCAATGCCTTGTCTCCATCACAGAGTTCACACTGCAACTTGGGCATCTCTTTATTTTCTTCTTCCTCAAAGGCCTTCTCCTGGGGAGCCTTCCCCACAGCGCAGTCTAGTTCAGCCGGGTATTTATACTTGTTGCTCGGGCTTCGGTTCTCATGCTCTTTCCTCCAGTTGCCTTTCTTCATTTTTCTCAACTGCCTGGATTTCTTTTTGGGTTTGTAGTTGTAGTAAGGGCGCCATGGTTTGTCTGTGGAATCCTGGTCACTTGCATCATCGAACATTTCACTCATCTCCACACATTCGGATTGGCAAAGCCCAAGCGGGCTGTCTCCATTGGTTTCCAGGTCGCTCTCTTGTGGCAAAGTCTCCTCCTGCGTTTGATACTTGGGTCTCCTCCCTCTTTTATAGAACAATTTAGATCCTAGGATATGCCTCTTCACAATGGCTTCATTCCCAATTTTGACTGTTATTTGGCAAAGGGGCGCGACGTTGCTGTTGGTGGAAGTTCCAGGGAGAGCAGGCTTTGCAATGTAGGTTTCAATTTTACTGGTTTCTTTAATGACATTTGTGGTTTTGCTCAACGACCCCCCAGGATCAGCATCGTATCTTGATTCCTCTGGTGTTTCTCCCCTGCTACATGGGGTGGTTTTCTTTTTCTCCTTAATGCTTTTGGGTCTGCTGACAACTTTCCCCGCTTTGTCTGGCTCAGGTTTGCTGTCATCTTTCATGGTCTGACTCTCAGCCTGGTCCAAAGGGGCCTTGTGGTTGTTGCTGGACATGGCGGCCACAGCAGTGCTGTGCATGATCACTGACGAAAACTGGCTACTGTGCACAATGACTGAGGGTGCTGAGCCACTGTAGCTGATCACAGAGGCTGAGTTCTCACTGCCATTACTCAAAGACAAAGCAGGCATGTCCCCAGCTGGGAGGTCAGAACTGACGGCGTTTTCAGTGGAAGAAACTGACACCTCCGTTGAATAAAAGTTATTGTCAAGATCAACTTTCAATGTCTCCTCTCCCCATTTGGTCCCCTCTGTGTTTTGGATGTTGGCAGAAGTGGGTCTGTCCTGATATGTGGATGTCTCCATTGGGACAGCTGGACCGCTGGTCAAGGTGTTTGCACTGTCTTGGAAATTCAGAGTAGGTAATTCAGAGCTGCGTGGATTCTGAATAACATAGGGACCGGGTGCAGACTCATTCATCTGACTGTTTTCTCGAGCATTTTCATAGGAAGAATTTCGGTAGCTCTTATAGGGAGCCCTCTTGCATTTCATAGGCAGTAACCTATAAAGTTTATATGGATAGACACTAGGCTTCAAACCTCCATTTGCCGTTTTTTTACTGATGGAAAGCCTATGATCTATGGCATGGAAAGACTTCTGATGGTTTTTGAGTATATAGTAGGTCATGAAAGTTTCAAGGCAGAAAATGCACTGATACCGCCTTTCTCCTGTATGCCAAACTTCATGCCTTGTCCTGTACTCAGCCAATGCAAATACTTTGTTGCAGTAATGGCAAGGATACGTTCTTCTCCATGAATGAACATTTGCATGTCTGCGGAGGCTAGACAAAGTCACATAACTACGCTTGCATACAGCACAACTGTAGAGCATTTGCCCATTAACAAATTTAACCAGGTGTTCCATTTCTGGCAAGGTACTTCCGGTACTGGAAAATTCACCAATCCTATTTCCAGGTAATAAAGATTCTGGATCTGTGAAGGAAGCTCCGTTTTGTCCGATGGTGGGATAGTTTTCCAAAAAGCGCTGATTTCCTCCTGGAATGGGCATGTGACTAGACCGCATACAGATCTGCTCATGCCGATCCAATCTGTTCAGCGTGCTGAATTGTTTGTTGCAGTACTTGCACACCAAAGGCTCCTGGGTTGGCTTGTGCAGCTGCATGTGGGCACTGAGCAAAGTGCTACTGTCAAAGGATTTGGAGCAAGAGCTACAATTGTAAATGAGAGGTGGGACCTCCGCTGCTGGTGGCCCAGGAGCGTCAGAAGATTTATTTTCATCTTCCTTGGGAAGACAGGCATCTCCTTCATTGTTGGGAGATTTTGAACCAGAAAGAACTGCAGCTGGCTGTGGACTCCTTTCTTGATTAACCTCTACGTTGGCTACTGGAGGGGGTGGTAGCTTTTCTGGGGTTGGTTCTGAATCCTGGGGTATGGAGAGTGTCTTTGGCTTCCGGCATGTTTTCGGTTTTGCGGCAGGAGCTTCACCATTTTCTTTGCCTGTTTTACCAGGCGAGCTGCTAGCACATTCACTCACAGGCTGACTTCGGTAAGCCTCGGCCATGGAAGAAACCGCGTAAGAGTGCTCCGCCAGGGTACGGACAGGCTCCGCCTCATGACAGACGTCAGTCCTCTCTAGGCAAAGGCTGGCCGATCTCATGGAGTCAGAGACCTTTTTGAAACTTGCCCTCAAGTCCAGTGGAGAAAACATGTTATTACTATTTTCTGTTTCAATGATGGAAAATGCATTTGTGATCCTTGGCCCATTAGTGATGGCTGGTTCTTCATGCCTTTTTTCATTTTTTTCTTCTTTAACCACTCCCTTCTCAGTAATGCAGAATACATAGGGAACTGGGGAATTTGAGAAGTTGCGATCAGTCAGGTCTTCTAGGAAGGATATTCCCAGCTTTTTTCCTGCAGCTGCAAGATCGGTGACTGTTTCCTGTCTCTTGACAACGACTGTGGAGCTGTAGATATAATTGAGGATTTCTGTAAACACTTCGGCTTTGAGATCATCCAGCTCCAGCACATGGCTGGAAATGCAGATTGTATGGCTCCAGAAGATATTTTTGAAATAAAGGCTTGAAGCAGCCAGGACATTGCTGTGGGCTTTAAATTTGGTGTCTTCCACAATAATAGTGACATCACATAAAATGCCTCGGATACGCTGCTCGTTTAAAATGGAGAGCACTGTGTCACTGTGAAAGTCGTCCTTGAAGTCCCTGGAAAGGGACATGACTGTCATCTGAAACGAGAGATAAATGGTTAGGGTCCCTCTACAAGCAGCTTCTTTGTTTCTAAATTATTTTTAACCTCTTTGACAAACTTTTTTTTTTGGTATGAAAATACATGTTTTTAACCCATTCTATTGTTGCTTCCAAGACTTGGAATCAACATGAGAAGCTAACTCTTTCTCCCCAGCTTGTTTCCCATACCGTTGCTAAGAGTTGTTATAGTTGGTCCTCCCAGAACTCTTTTTCCGAAGGTGTAGCTATATATACATGTCCAAATTTAGGGGGAAGAGGGGTTTTTCTCTCCAAAATGTGAAGGGTCTCATCATCACGCAAAGCTGCTGCACTGAACTCCCAGAGCTGGGCAATACCCTGGCAGCCTCCTATCATCTATTTTCAAAGATAGCCCTGATGATCTGCTCCAAACACAATTCATGAAACAGGACAATAATATATATTTTTAAAATTTTCCCTAAGAAAGCAGTACCTGCAGGTAAAGGTATTGCCTGCTCGGAGAAGAAGCAAGATCTGGAGGAGCCATTCCTAATCTGTGGCTTCAATGGAAAGGGTCTCTTAATGAAAAGTCACAGTCTGCATGACCAAGTCTGACCACCAGGGCAGCATGCCCCTCTGTGGGACCAGGCTATTCCATTCCTTCTCTGATTTCCCTTTCATTATAGCCAAGACCAGGGTTTTCAAAAAGAGCACTGTGAGGTACTGAAGGCAAACAAAAAAAAAAAAATAAAACCAAGAAAGTATGTTTCCTAGTCCACAATACTGAGTCTAATCACAGGTTCCTAAATTAGCACAATTTAAAGGCACAGTGACTCTTGCTCTGGTCTGAGGATCTTATCTCGGGTTTTCCCAGAGACTCATTCTTTTATTCTCTATATATGCTCTATATCAGCCTGGAATGGCCAGCGCCTACCAACTACTATTCTCGTGAGAGACAAGTCAAAAGCAGTGGCTTTTGTACTTACCTGCAATAACTACACGGTATATCAGTGACCTAAAACACAAATGAAATTAAAACTTGACTTTTACTGTGTGTGATGTAGTCTGTTCTGGTCTATTAACTTGCATTTAAAAAAATGCTAACAGCAACTCACTAAACTTATTTCACTGTACAATAACACATCATCCCTGCAGTTAAAACAAAACAAAAACCCTTTGGTCTACAGGATATACTAACTAGCTATTCATTTAGTATCCCTATCCCTTTATCAAATGACATCCAGAAAGCCATATAGCTTGATGAATATTTCTTTCACTCTTAGAGGCAAACTTCCTAGCCCTGGGGTGTAACATTTAGCTCATGGCATTTATTCAGTTGGAAAGACCAGATGGCCACATAAAGAATCTCTTTTTACTTTTTTGTAAAGCAATTATAAGTTGTGCCCATTAGGTTATTTAGCATCCTTTATCTAAGGGTCCATTTGATAAATTCTTTCTTCTCATTCAGGCATAGGAAAAAGTACACTTCTACTAACAAATTCTTCAATTCAGATAACAAGAACAATATACTCACCATGTTTCTCTTAATTCTTGAGACAAGTTAGAATTAACTTTTGGCATCACTTGTAATAGCCATTGTGAGCCTGCGTTCTGTTGTGACTACTGTCTGTCTTTATTTAACATTAGTTCTTCTACTCTTGTTTACCCTGACTTTAATTGCAATATTTTATGAATCTTTTCTAGAATTCTAGGGGATTAAATCTATAAATAAAAATGAAAAATTTTTTGTTAATTTTTATATTGATTTTAGAGACAAAGAGAAAAAGGATAGAGGAAGAGAGAGAGAGAGAGAGAGAGAGAGAGAGCGCGCGCAACATTGATCTGTTGCTTCAATTTTTCTCTCCTGACTCATATATTCTTATCCAGCTTGGTTGTTTCTGTAAGGTCCATACATTATTTCAATTCTTTATCCAGCCTAACTGGATGGTCTCAGATCTGGCAAAACACACTACGTGATTCTAAATGGTGCTTCCATCTTGGCTTAGTTTTATTCTGACATCATCTATTTTGTCCTTTCACTTCAAAATTACTGCTTGTTCCAAAACATCCCACTTCACAGCACTCTGAATCTCCCTTGAGGCTCTACCTCCATCTGGGGAATACAGTATTTCACATCAAGCTACTATAAATACTCTAGAGTGTCATCTTATAAGCCCCACCAACTGCAATGCGATTCTCTGATTCTTCTCTTAAATTGTTCAGTTAGAATGGTCAGCAAAAAGCCAACTGTTAACATTTAATAAGATCTTAGTATCACTTATAGTTAGAATAACATATATAACAGAAATCATTATATGTCATTAAAACATCCTCATAACTTTGGAAAATCCAAGCAGGACATTTTTCAGGGGACTAGCTACCACTGTGTGGCAGAGCCCTTTACAAATCATAGTTAACAAAGTAGCACCTTGATTAGCCTTCTTGGAGCACACAAAAAAGCCTTCATTCTTATTTCAATTTTATCCACCAAATATGTTAATGACTAACATGGTCAGACAGTGCTCAGAGCTGGAGATACTAAGGAGAGTAAGGCAAGTCTTTGTCCTCAAGGGCTCAGAGTCCAGGAGAAGAAAGACAACAACTAACAGATGGAGTCTCTGATGGTAGGCCTTATACTAAAGGTAGGTACAAAGTATTAAGAGATGGAGTGACAATTTATTATTTACGGGGCCCCTGGGAGAGTTGGCCTCTATGGATAAATAAAAGAGGGATGTGGAAAGGGTATTCTAAGAGGAAGGAACACTATGGGCAAGAGAGACAAAAATTAAGAGTATACTGTCCTCAGGGACTGATGAGTGGGTCTGTGGGAGGTCATGGGAAGGTGTGCGCACTTTTTTTGTCCCCATGGTCTCCCCAGCAGTGCCAGGCACATGGTTAGCTTCAGCATCTAGCTGCCGAGTGAGATGAGCTAGGAGAGGAAGGGTCAGACCAGATCATCATGGGCCCTAAAGGACTCTTCACAGTAAAATTTTAATGCAGGGAACAGGGAACCACTGAAAGACATGAACAGATTTGAACGAAGGAAAAAACATCACTTGGGCTGAAGTGTGCTGAAAGGATCAGAAGAAAGCAAGCTGGATGCAGAAACCCGGGCAGTGAGGCCATGCTGGTGGTCCAGGTAAGAAGCAGCCCATCCACCCCAGAGCAGGAGCCTGGGAGGAGCAGATGCTGTACCCTCTGCCAAGAAGGATGTAGGGGTGGAATGTAAACTAAACATTTCTTTTAATTTCCTCAGCCAATATTTACTGAACAACTGCTAAGTACAAGGCATCAGGCTAAGTGCCATTCCTCTTTTGAATAGATGTTACTGAATACCTACTATATGCTAGGGGACAGTAGTTCCCAAACCTGACTATGCATTAAAATCAGTTGGGAAGCATTAAAATAGTACAAATTTATAAACTCCTTCTTCCCCACTCCGGCAGACTCTGATTCAGAACAGCTGGCATGAGAGCCTGGAACCCATATGTACTTCTATACTTTATTTAGTGAATAAGTAATACAGTCACATGACACCAAATTCAAAAGGCACACAGAGTAAACACCAAAAGGTCTCCACGCCACCTTGTCTCAGAATTTCTTTAGGTGGGTTTTATTAACCAGCCAGAGCCAAGCCTGGGGGCTGAGATACTAACCCAGTGTCATAAAAGAATCAGAAAATCTGCCCCCCTCCACCAAGGCCTGTGGGAAGCAGGGGAAGATTTTTTTTTTTTATATTCAGTGAGAGGAACGGAGGCAGAGACAGACTTCCTCATGTGCCCTGACCAGGATCCACCTAGCAAGCCCACTAGGGGGCGATGTTCTGTCCATCTGGGGCATTGCTCTGTTGCTCAGCAACTGAGCTCTTCTTAGCACCTGAGGAGGAGGCCATGGAGCCATCCTCAGCACCTTGGGCCAACTCACTCCAACTGAGCCATGGCTACAGGAGAGGAAGGGGGGGGGGGAAAGGGAGAGAGAGAAGCAAGAGGGGGAGGGGTGGAGAAGCAGATGGTCGCTTCTCCTGTGTGCCCTGATTGGGAATTGAACCCGGGACATCCACACACTGGGCTGATGCTCTACCACTGAGCCAACTGGCCAGGGCAAGTAATATTTAAAGAAATATAAAGTCTTTATGATGCTAGCACCCCCCTTTCCAATCTTACCATTGCCCTTTACCTAAATTACCTAGTTTTGTCATAAGGAGCCTTCAGACCATAGTCCAAATTCTACTTGTTCAAAGTGAAAAAAAGAAATGAGTCCAAAGTCTAGACCAGAGGGAGCCCACTGTGGGCCCTGGGCAAACGTGTTCCCTACAGGTTTTATTTCTGGAAACATGTTTTTGAAAAACTGAGCTGATGTTGAAAAACGGTAAGATTTAACATAAAAATCAATATACCTCTTCTTGACAAATCAGAAGACTGGGCAACAAGAGGGCTGTCGCCTGCCTGGCAAGAAGGACTGAGGCCTCGTAGCTGTGTCCCCTTGTCGCAGTCACCTTCACATACACACTGCCTGCCCAAGGACTCAACACCAAGCAGCTTCTCTCAGTAACAAGACCAGTCTGGCCCCGTTAGCCAGTTTGGTTTGTGCAGCTGATAAGAACATAAAGTACAATAACGATGGAGCCACAGATCTTATCAGACATACTTTAAGGATATTCCCAGAATTAAAATGAAGAGTTATAAGTGAACTCATGGTGGGGAAGGCAGTCATTCTCACCAAAATTAGTGTTCTTTGACTTTAAAAAGTTAAGTAAATGACCTCCTCTGCTACATTTCTTCATAGGGAATAACTTAAAACAGATGTCTTAGGACTTCCGGTCAACGCAAAGCTCACAACACACTGCAGAAAAAGAAATATAAGTTGGAAAGAAGATGAGGTATAATTTACATGTAACTTTCTAAAGAGCAAGTTTCATGCAACAGATTCATTATTGTCCGTAGTACTGCTATGACAGAACAGACAAGCATGGGAAAAGCTAACAACATTATAGATGCAAACCATTTTCGTGAACTAGTATTAAAAAAATGAATTTGACTTGACCTGTGGAGGCGCAGTGGATAAAGCGCCAACCTGGAACACTGAGGTCGCCAGTTTGAAACCCCAGGGTTGCCTGGTCAAGGCACATATGGGAGTTGATGCTTCCTGCTCCTCCCCCCTTTCTCTCTCTCTCTCTCTCTTCTCTCCTCTCTCTTTAAAAATGAATAAACAAAATCTAAAAAAAAAAACTTAATTAAAAAATGAATTTGTAATTAGGTAACTGGTCATCTGACTTACATTATTGTTTTCTGAGTTTGTACTTTAGCTGTAATAGATTTTATTGTATGTCTTCTAAACACATAAATACCCACATGTGACTAAGTACTGAAAGTTCATTGATAATGGTTTCAGATTCCATGCTGCAAATAACCTTTAAGGAACTATCATTTATTAAGTTTTAGTGTGGTATCAGAAAATATCCACAATTAACTGAAAAGATTATTTAAAAACTCCTCCCTTTTCCAACTATTTGTGTAAGGCTGGACTTTCCTATATACTTCCATAAAAAAAACAAAAAACATATCGCAACCAAATCCCGAAGCAGATATGAAAATCCAGCTGTCTTTCCATTAAGCCAGACTTTAGAGATATTCACAGGAATGTAAAACAATACTGCTTTTCCCACTCTATTTTTTTGCTTTAGCAATTAGTTATTTTTAAAAACAAAATGTTCTTTTATCATGCAACTGAATTTTATCATAGTTAATTTGTAATTACTTGGTCAGATCATTGCCAAATTAAAAGCCGTAATTACTATGTCTTTTTAATTCTCACTTAAAATTTGAATATGGTAAATACTGACAGCTATGACTCAGCTAAGCAAAAGCTCTTTGGGCTCTCGTGTTTATAAGAGTGTCAGGGTGTTCTGGACCAAAATGTTTGAGAACTGCTCCTCACAGCCTATTATACATATGTTCAAAATCACTTTTAAAGAAATTATTTAAAAATTACTTTACTCAATAAAATAAATCATGTATAATTGTAAAAGCACTATAGAGAAAGAACGAAAGTACGGTAAAACACAAGGCTGAAATGCCCAGGAGACAAGCGAGGCCAAGGAATAGAGAAACACAGATAGACATACCTGCCGTCACACAGGTGCACACACTTTGCAGCTATCTAATTTTCCAGGTTTGAAGTATTATAGTAAGTTCTCACTTACTCCCCAGAGCTCTCGCCAGCAAACACTGGAAGCCTTATCAAAAGAGGAGGAACACAAGGGCCACAAAACTGGAATCTCCTGCCCCTTCATGCTGTCCTCCTGCCCCTGCCCATCTCATTCCCACTAAAAGCACAAGTCTGGCCCTGACCACTCTGACCTTCCCACCTGCTACTTCTGTCTCCCTCACTGGCCTGGTTGCTGTTTCTTGAAGAAGTAGGACATGCCCCTCCTCAGGACCTTTGCACATGCTGTTCCCTTCATGTTATATGCATGTTCTAACTAGATACCCACAGGGTTCCCTCATCAGCTCGGCATTGTCAGGCTTCACCTTCATTCTGAGGCCTACCATGACCACCTTATTTAAAATTGCAGCTGCCCAGCCCAGCACTTAATGTCATAGGTAGGATCTTGAAAACTACAATTTTAAGCAAAATGACACTTAAGGAAACCAATTTTCCCTAGGCTAATTGATATAAACAAGAATGAAGTTCCTTCACCATATTTCTGGTCACAAAAACATCACTGAACTTCTAAATAAAGACCCAAAACACTTCTATTTTTCATCATTCAAATAAATGTGAGCTATACATATATTTAAGAAAGATTTATAAAACAAGTAAGATCGTTCTTTTACAACCCGCTCATTCCAGTTCAAGATGGCGTATGGCCAGAGCCTCTCCTGGCAGCTCAGGGCACAAGGCAGGACCCAATTCTGGACAGGACTTCCTTCCATCTCAGGGCACTCTCACACCCACACCACCCACATTCAGACAGGGACAATGCAGACATGCCACTTCAGCTCACATGCACATCTCTGGGAGGAAACCGGAGCACCCGGAGGAAACGCACACAGACACAGGGAGAATGTGCAAGCTCCACAGAGACAGAGGCTTCAGTCGAGAACTGGATTTCTTTTTCCTCATCAATGTTATTCAAGGAACGAAATGACGTTATTCAAGGACCTGCTGTACTTGAATTTGAGCATGGCTGAAAAGCCAGGTGGATAGTCCATTCCACACTACACTCAAGTTAAAGTTGTTCCTTGATCTGCAGGGCTGCCTATATTCTGTTTACGCCATCTGTCAAACTTGCATCCTTGCCTTCCAAGCCTCAAAGGTTAGCTTTGTCGCAGTTCTTTTTGCCTGTACGAGTCTATCCATTCATCTCTTAAATTAGCCTTGTCCCCACTGTATCCTGGATACTGCTTTTAGTATTCTGGGATTGAACTTCAAAACAAAAGAAACACATTTTGGCAATGATCTGACCAACAAATTCCCAGTATTTCCAGCTTAATTAAATCTTCCCTCCCCTAATTACATAGTTAAGGCAACTTTACTGAAATACACAGATGTCAAAAAACTTAAAATGATATTTTCCATATAAATTCTAATTCTTACTCTCAATGCAAAAAAAAATCTTGAAAAACCTCTTTATGTTGTAAACTGACATATCTACTATATCGAACTTTCAGGGCTTGCTAATGAAATCTGGTGTACTTTCATTAGTAAATTTTTAGGACGTGACATATAGAGAGTGAAGTAACCCTATCTAGTATACACTGTTAGTGCGAATTAGAAGTCACTCACTCAAGGCCACTCTCCTGGGCCAGACTGAACCCCATTTTTCTGAAAATTTCCCATTTTTCTGAATCTTCTGATCGGAGGGAAAGGCCGAGAGTTCTCTGGCAGCACTCGGGCCACTCCATTACTGACGCACATACGTAAAAGCAAAACGGGACAGAAGAACTTTCTCCTCTCTCTACTGCGCGTCTTCTTCTATAAAAAGAAACTCAGAAATAAAACCCAACTAAAAAAAGAACGCGCTGCATTAGGATACTGACCTGGAATCCTGCAAAAGTCAAACGCACAGTCCATTTTGGGCCAGTCTGAAGCCCATACCGCAGTGGAATCTACTGCGTGGGTCTGCTGTCCCCTGTGGAAAGTTTTCTGACAACGGACACTGCTTCAGTGATCCGGCTCCACCTTCCCACACATCTTTGCAGTACATTTTCTCATAGTCATGTTGGGTGACTGCGTCAGACCTCCCCACGTGACGGGGTGTTAGAAACACATGCATCAGATCTCGAAAACAGATTACAAAACAGAAGCCCTTTATAGAGTTCAGCTGTGTCTAGGAAAAGGCAAATCCTCTCAATTTGCCTTCTAAAGGCAGCCCAAAAGGGGCAGAGGAGAGCTTCATTTATCAGACTTTCATGCACTTAAACTACCAGATTCAAGAAGGCGTAGTTTGCAAGGGAAATTGGTTTTTCAACTGAAATTTGGGACCTTCGAAAGGCTAAAATCAGGAAGCTGCCAGAGTGCATTCAACAAGGAGGAAGGTTCGCTTGAATCACCTTACCTGAACATATTATTTTGCAAAAGTAAACATTCCCTCTCTAGACTTGTAGTTGCGTGCATACAGACTGAGAACAAGTATTACCAGATTCATGAATGATGCAATGTGTCCAGTTACATATTTCAGGTTGCTTGCTGGAAAGATGAAAGGGGGGAAAGGTCTTTGGTTTCCTTTTTATTTTTGAAAACACAACAGCATTTCAGGGTAGCCCATGTACCTTGGGTTCGTCTCAGGATCAAGTTTGCCCAGATTCCCACTTGCTTAAGAAATCTGGCAAACAGGCTTAGAGTTTTTCTCTGAAGCGCTGGAGTGATGTAACCATTTCTTGTTTCAACCAAATCCCACTGACACTCCAAGTCCCTAATGCAGAAGGCTTTAAAATTTTTTTTAAATTTATTTATTAATTTTTAGAGAGAGAGAGGAAGGAAAAGAGAGAAACATTGGTTTGTTGTTCCACTTATATCTGCATTCACTGGTTGAGTTTTATATGTGCCCTGACTGGGGATCTAACCCACAACCTTGGTATATCAGGATGATGCTTTAACTAACTGAGCTATCCAGCCATGGTGCAGAAGGCATTAAGCTGAATGCAGTGGGGACCAAGTTACCAAAATGAGTAGGACAGGATCCCTACCCCCTGGAACTTTTAATTAGAGGGGTGATTCCTAACCCATCAAGAGTTAGTTTCAAAAGCCAAATACCACTTTCTTTTTTACAGGGACAGAGAGAGTCAGATAGACAGGGACAGACAGACAGGAACTGAGAGAGAGATGAGAAGCATCAATCATCAGTTTTTCGTTGTGACCCTTAGTTGTTCATTGATTGCTTTCTCATATGTGCCTTGACCGTGGGCCTTCAGCAGACCGAGGAACCCCTTGCTCAAGCCAGCGACCTTGGGTCCAAGCTGATGAGCTTTTTGCTCAAGCCAGATAAGTCCACGCTCAAGCTGGCGACCTCGGGGTCTCGAACCTGGGTCCTCCTCATCCTAGTCCGACGCTCTATCCACTGCGCCACCGCCTGGTCAGGCCCAAATACCACTTTCATGTGAACCTAAAGGGCCAGCCGACTTGATGACTCTGTTCCTCTCAGTTGACCGCTATGTCGCAGGGAGGGCGGAGGGAAGAACTGTTGTACATTTTGGCTTCTGCACAAGAATAAACCTCCAGCTATCCACAGGACGGGTTATCCTAAAATGGCAGAGCACCAACTGCTTCTTTGATGTTAAACTATCCACATCCACCTCCCACTGCACCCGGGCTTTCTGCAGACTCCTGTAAGGCAATGAATCCACTTGAGACTGGTTCTTTCTGGATGAACCAGAAACCGGGCAGAGTGTGAGCAAGCTAAAGCTCACAAAAAGCACAAAGCGTAGTCCTTGACACATAGTAGGGTTCAATGAATGCTGGTGGAATCAGCCTGAGAACTGACTGTCCGGCTCCATTGGTGGCTATGGAGAGAACTGCTTATGCAGCCCACATTTCATGCAGAATACAAGGTGATCTTTTAAAAGTACAAAGGAGATCAAACCAAGTGCTCTGGTGGCTTTCCCCTCGTGCTAGGATAAAATCCAAACCCTTCACTGTGGGCTGCAAGGCCCTGCACTGTCCCTGGGTCCTGTCCTCTGTCTCCAGACTCGCTTCCTCCCTCTGCCCCACTCCCTGTGCTCGCCACATAGGCCTCCCTTTGCTTACTCCACTTGCCAAGGCCCTTCCAGCTCTGGGGCCCTCAAACACACTGGTTCCTCTTGTGCTTCAGGCCCAGCTCAAATGTTACTTCGGAGAGACCACCCCATCTCTGTATTTGCTCTGGCCCTTGCTTGCCCTCACATCGTCTAACTCACTTTCCTCATGCTACTTAACCTTAACGTGCAATCATCACACATATTTATCTGCACGTTCACTATCGACTCTGCCCACCAGAAAGAAAACTCCAGGAGGAAAAGGACCTTAGCCCTCCGGTTTACCACTACATCTCCAGGCCATCACAACGGGAGGCACTCAGGAAATGTTTGTTGAATGAATTAAATGCAGAGGCTAGGCACCTAAAACACGAAGGCTCACCCTGATTTAAAAAACAACCCACTTCCTCCCTTGCACTCCTGATCCCCCTCGCCCAGCCTGCTTTTGTCTTTTCCACAGCACTCTCAACATTCCAATACAGCACACAACTCACTCATTATTTACTGTACATCTGTCTGCTAGAATTTATGCCCTACAGGACAGCAGTCTTTGATTTCTTCACTGATGTAGTTTAAGGTCTGGCACATAGTATAGTAGGCGCCCAATAAATAATCATTTACTATATGAACAATCTGTACTACAAAGACATGTTTTTGTAAACCAGTGTTATACTGGATAAGTACCATAAATATTGCTGTTACAATTTTCATGTCAGCATGTCCCCAGTCAGTTTGGGATAAAATTGCTTCTGTCTGATCCATTTCAAGTCGTGAAGCACTGCACATACAAATTCATTTCATCCCCTTCACAATCCTGCAGGCACCTGAAACGGAGGAACTACTATGTATTCACAGGGTGAAATGAAGGAACAGTGTCCGCAGTCCACGCACGGAAGCTGACCTTATCAGGCCCACAGCGTCCCTGTGGAACGTGAGCCCAGGGAAAGGGATTTTCAAAGCCGAGCTGGACCTCCTGATGGCGTGCACTGCTCGGCCCCCACCCTCGCTCGGCCCCCACCCTCGCTGCTCAGCCCCGGCAGGCCACTGCCTCACGTGCACGCGCACATGCTGCCAGGGTGAAACCAGAGCAGCTGACTTGCTTTCTCCAGCACAAAATGGCTGCACAGAATCCAAACTGCAGGCTCATTGTACAGGATCACCACTGCAGAACCCTGCAGCAGGAACAGATGCAGGCTAAGATTCAAGAGCGAGGGCTGTCGGAGGCAGCCAGCTGGGGTCACATGCCAGGACATCCCTGAGAAACGCTGCCTGTCAAGATGCAGAATATTTCAGAGATGTCCCCAAGAAGAGCAGCTGAGGGTCAGTTGAGGCAAGCAGACCCCTGACTGTGGGCAGGAGGTACCAGGGCAACCCGAGCAGTGCCAGAGGATGAGCCTGGTCCTGCGACCCCTCACAGCTGGCTGATACAACGCGGTTTCAAGGTGCCATCTGAACACACAGTCAATCATAGTGTTGCCCCAAAGCCCAGAATTTGTTTAACACCTAACACCAAGGCCTTTTTTATACTATACCCATATTGCCAACTTAAAATTCTTAGTATTAAAAAAATTGATTTTTAAAAGTTTGTTGCAGATTCAGTCCAAGAATTTGAGAGACAAAGGATAAGGATTTGCACAGCCAAGATTTGTTGATGTGAAGTGAATTCATCTGCTTCCCCTCCCCCACCAAGAGTACTGAGATTTATCTTCTCATTACAGGCCTGGGATGATGCAGTCTCAGGATCAGAGGCTCAAGCTGGGAACCTGTCAGTCAGGATACAGCATGAGCTCAGTGGCTAGGAAGCCTCAGGGGAGGAGCCAGGGAAGAGCCTTCCAGCTTGGGGGCGGACTTTGGGTGTGAGCCTTCTCCGTGAGAGAGGGGAGGGTCTCCCTGCCAACATAAAGCTGAGATACAGTCAGTGAGGCTTGTTAAAACCCTAAATCCAAATTCCAGTGTCTTTACCAAGGCTTATCAGATCCTCTGACAAATGTGTGCTTTTACCACAAGGGTATAAATTCCATGAAAGCTGAGACTGTTTACCACAGCCTCCCAGCTCCCAGCACCACATTTGGCACATACCAGGTACTAACAAGCCTTTATTAGATAAATGCAAAAATAAAAAGCAACCAAACACTAAACTTGACCCACTGTATTTGGCACTGTCACCAAGCTTTCTGGATCCAGTGTTAGGTCAATGAGAACTGCCCTGTTATTTGTCAACTATGGTGAAAGGGGGAAATACACTGGATGAACATAAAAAAGTCAAGAAAGTTATTATGATATGGTAAAAGGAAAAAGAAAAACACACACATACATCTCTGGCAGCCTAAAGCTGAGCTGGATAAGACAAGCCAGGGCTGTCCACTGCCCACAAAGTTGTTACTGCTCAAACAAGTTAAAACATTGAAACACAGCTTTGAAACACCCTAACACTGTGGCTCAAAAGAAGGAAAAGAGCAATCCTTCAAGCTCTACTGATACGCTTTGTTCTGTTGAAGAGAAGACAACCGGCCCAAAATGGAGCTGCTTATGCTAAGTCCCACATCACCAAACCAAAACTTAACTTAGTTTCTGCTCTCCAGAAATGAAATCGTAGACAAGTCGATCAGAAATGGACTGCCCAGTATTAGGTCATCTTCCTGATAAACCCCTGCCACTGCCTATATAGAAAGTAATTTTGTAGTAACCAACCCACATTTTTGCTCAGTGTAATTTCCTTATTTTGCTCCCTTTTGCCTATAAAACCTCTTGCCTTGTACATTTGGAGCTTCTTTCTATTAGATTGGATGCTGCCTGATTCATGAGTCACTGAATAAATCCAGTAAGATCTTTAAAATTTACTAAGATCTTCAAAATTTACTCTGTTGAATTTTGTTCTTTAAACTTTAAACTCCAGGGATTTGGCCTTCGTCTCCTGAGTGCTTGGAATGAATTGGCAACAGACTTATTTTTGACTTTTTTTTTTAGTACTAAAAATTTAAAGTAGGCAACATGTGTCAAGTTTTTGTAAAGAGCTTTGTCCTCCCTGCAAGCACTCCTACAGGTCTCCCCACTTTGTACCCATGTTTCAGTTCCTTCCGATGTCTCCCTCACTCAGCGTCTTCTCACCAGAAATTCACTGAGCGAGGCACCCCAGGCCTGTGGCCTGCTTCTGGGTCACAGACCTTGGAGGCTGGTGCTTCCAGTGCACTGACATGTGACCCACTCCATAAGCAGACACAACCCTCCCCACCCCCCCATCAGGCGGCAAACAGTCAGATGAAAAGGGCATTATGATGATGTGTGCTTACAATGATTGTTCTCAGAAGAGATGCATATCAGACTCATCTGTGGAACCTCAGAGAGAATATGAACTAGGTGGCACCCTGACACTGAATCAGAGTTTTAGGAGATAGGGTTTGAGCAGGAGTGCTTTTTACATTCTGCTGAAAATTACTGAGTTATGCTATACAGATGAGCTGGCCCAGGGCTTCTAACTACACTGTGAACAGGTCATTATGTCTCTTGCTTGAGATGAAACCCCTCTCGGCAGCCTGCCTAAAGGTTGCTTTAGAGTGACATTGACATCCCACCACACTTGCATCAATGTCCCCAATGTGACTTACTCGTTTGGCAGGAGGAAGTTCACCTAAACATGCCAACCACACGCTGTGCCTCTGACACCTCGCAAGCATATACATGTGCCCAGCACCGCTTCACACCCTCATTCATTTAAGCTGCGCAGCAATCTTATTTTGCAAATTAGGACACTGAGGCTCAGAGAGGCTGTGTGACTTGACCAAGGTCATTTAGCTACCAAGCAGCGGAGCTGGGATTCATATCCTGGCTGTGTGATTCAAAACCACACTCTGTATCTCAGGCTCAGGAGCAGTAAGAAATAAAACTTGGCTTTCCCATGTCTTTCTTAACAGCACAGGCTCATCAGCTCATGACTCCAGCCTACTCAACAGTGTATGTGTCTTTAGCAAACGTGTAGCCTGGACTTGAGCAGGGCTGCCACGTATAGGAGTACAGGTTATGCCCTGTGGTATGCTGTGGTGGAAAGGGCAGGCTAAGCCAATCCATGCTTGGCCAGCTAAAGTACCCCAGTGAGGGCTGCATCTGGCTGCCACAAGAGGCCATTTCTTTAATATGCAGAAAGACGCCATACAGATCACCAGGTGGCCCTGGGGTGAACACTTGAAAGGAAATGCAGAATTTTCCATATCATTCTACTTTTAATATATTTTCTTTAAAACTGTAAACTTTAAAGTAATATACGGTATTCAAAAATATTACCATTTTGATTTTGATCCATTTCCATCTCAAGGTAATATGACTGAATGCCTACCACCCACCAGTTACTGAGTATAATGCAGGGGTTACTATAAGTTGGAGGCATAGAAAAGGTGTAGTGGAGAGATTAAAGCTACTGAATTAGAAGAACTGAGTCCCTTCCCCAAAGCATTGTATTAGTCCACACATAAAACAAGGCTCGACCTAAGGATAATTTAGGATAAGACAGACCATGTCCAGTCCTGCACAGCAACTAAGAACCTGAAATTTGGTGTCAGGCGGACCTGGCTCTGTAACCTCTGGCTGTGACCTTGGACAAGTTCTTAAGCTCTTTACACCTCAGCTTCTTCATCTGCAAAATGAAGCTAATTATAGAATCTACCAGGGCTAACAGGAGGATTAAATGGTAATACCTCTACAGTGTTTGGCATACTGTCTGGCACACAATCAAGCTTTTATAAAATATTAGCTATTATTGGTTTTACTATTACCTTTTTTTTTTTTTAATGAGAGAGAGAGAGGGACACCCAGGAAGGGAGAGAGATGAGAAGCATCAACTCACAGTTGTGGCACCTTAGTTGTTCATTGATTGCTTTTCATATGTGTCTTGATGGGGGGGGGGGGGGGGCTCCAGCCGAGCCAATAACCCCTTGCTCAAGCCAGCGGCCAGCAACCATGAGGTCATGTCTATAATCCTACACTCAAGCTGGTGAGCCCACACTCAAGTTGGTGAGCCCACGCTCAAGCCAGCAACCTTGGGGTTTCAAACATGGGTCCTCCGTATCCCAGGCCAATGCTCTATCCAATGCGCCATCGCCTGGTCAGGCTAACTATTGCCTGTTATTATTAGTTGCCTTGTCTCAGGCCCCGAATCTAGGGAAAGTGAAACTTCTCAATGGCACAAATGCTTTATTTTACTGTGTGCCCAGGGCTCCCCATCCCCCTACAGTGCTTCATACCCCGGAAGGGCTCACTAACTTCTCTTTCCTAACATGGAGGGCAGTAACATCAGAGCCTTAGCTCATATTCTGGCATTTAGTTACAAGTATCATCTAAATGTCTTTCTTTCCTTTCTTTAGTTCACTATTGGTTAGCATTTCTTCCAACCATGCAGAAAAGGCATTAAGAATTTCAATAAAAAATCATTCAACTTAACTATTTATTAGCAATTCTGATAAAAAGCCTGATAGAGCCCTGGCCGGTTGGCTCAGCGGTAGAGCGTCGGCCTAGCGTGCGGAGGACCCGGGTTCGATTCCCGGCCAGGGCACACAGGAGAAGCGCCCATTTCCTTCTCCACCCCTCCGCCGCACCTTCCTCTCTGTCTCTCTCTTCCCCTCCCGCAGCCAAGGCTCCATTGGAGCAAAAATGGCCCGGGCGCTGGGGATGGCTCTGTGGCCTCTGCCTCAGGCGCTAGAGTGGCTCTGGTCGCAACATGGCGACGCCCAGGATGGGCAGAGCATCGCCCCCTGGTGGGCAGAGCGTTGCCCCATGGTGGGCGTGCCGGGTGGATCCCGGTCGGGCGCATGCGGAAGTCTGTCTGTCTCTCCCTGTTTCCAGCTTCAGAAAAATGCAAAAGAAAATGCAAAAAAAAAAAAAAAAAAAAAAAGCCTGATAGAAAGGAGACCAACATAATTTGCTTAAGACAAATACTTAAATTATACATAAATTTCCATCACATGTACTTACTTGTCCACTTAAGCCAGAAGGTCACTCCAATTTGGCTCGATAAAAAAAGGCTAGGGTACTGTTTATTGGATCATATGCCTGTTTTATATCATGTCATTCTTACCTTCATGAAAAAAGGCTCCCCTTGGTTTGCTTTATCCCCTCTCCCGGGTATTTAAAGATTCCTGGCAGAAGATTTGCTCCTTTCCCCTTACCCCACGGGGATTTTTGCAGGGCAAAGTCTTGTGACCTCCTCTCTCTGACTTTAAACAAGGAACCTAATATTTCATTATAATTTTTTTAGTTGCATGCTTTGTGGTTTCAGCTTTTTAATTTAAAACTTTTTTTTAAAAAATTTAAGTCTTGGTTTAATGGATTCCTTAAGTTGTTGTTTGTTCAAAAAAAAAGAATAAAAAATTGGGTTCAGTTTGGAGTTTAGCTTATTTATGTGCTCATTCTGGGTTTTGGTTTCTGCGGAAATCCTCAATTAAAATTTTTGACAACTATCAGAAGCAGTCAGAGTTGCAAGCTTTCCTTTTCCTGTTCTATTCTTCCTAGTTATCGTCCATCCATCTCAGAGGGTAGAGCAGGGCCTCTGCTCACACACTTCTGGGTTCAAGTTCCAGTTCTGCCACTTAGTAGTTGTATGAACTTAGACAAGTTAATTACCATCTCAAGACCGGTTTTCTTTTTTCTAATCTATTAAATGGATATAACAGCGCAACTTAGTTCTTAATAGGATTAGATGAGACAATACAGATACAATGTAGTATCTAATTCTATTGCTCTTTTTCACCCTGATGATTTCCCATGAAAATTCCAGAAACCAAAACAATACCTACAACTCTTTTCTCTAGCCCATCTCATTATGATAATAGCACCAATTTAATGCTTGTTAGTTGAAAGGGTGTTGGTAGCAGGGGTCATTTTGTAAGTGGGGATTTCCCTTAAGCTAGAAGTAGAGAATGAGTGGCCTGGAGAGTTTCAGGCTTCAAGGGCTTCCAGTGAGCCCCCGCAAGATGAGCTCTGCAGGCTGCACCATCAGGAGCTACTAGACTCAGCCAGGCTGCCCACAAAAGAAGGAAGTTAGCAAAAACATGCTGGTGGAAAGATAAATATTTAACAAAATAAGGGAATGGAGATTAACTACAGATATGGTAATATAACTGAAAGAATACATAGTTACTTTTAAAGAACAGGTACAAGAATCATGATGTAATAGTACAATAAAGACAATAAATGCGTATTAACAAATACAAAATCAGTAAGCTATTGTTTTGGGAAACCCTGCATGCCCATTAAAGATACTGTTCCCCACCTCACCCCCACCCTCCACAGCCCTACTATGAAGAGTAGTACGTAGAGAATAAGAACCCTGAACAGCCAGGAACTTCTACCCCTTGGTTTCTCTAGGTGCACAGATTGCTCCTTCTAGCGTGGGTAAAGGGCCTTAGACCACCATCTCAGCCCAGGCTGCGTTATTACTAAGTTTCTGCACACACAGAACAGCATGAACACAGAGGTGGCCGGCCTCACCAGAGTGAGGAGACGAAGCTGGGGAGGCAAAACACTTACAACCCGAGTGCTCTGTTCCCTTCAAACCTTCATTCTGTCCCATCCTCACCTGGCTGGGAAGGGGGCCGTGAAATACAGTAAAACAAGTTAGGCTCTGAGTGGCAATCTATGCTAGCAGGAAGGAGAGCAGACAGGGCAGAGGGGTGTCCCAGACCAGGAGAGGTAGGGTGGGAGGCAGAATACAAGGGGAGAAAGGTTCTGGAGGAAGGGGCTTGGACTCCCTCCCAAGGAGGCCTCTGTATTAATGCCTTCCCTAATAAACAGAATCCCAAGTGTATGACAACTCATGGGACAGTCTGGCTCACTGTGTTACTGAGCCTGCCCACTCTGCTCTTTTGGGTATCATAGACTTAAAAATAGGGTAAGAATCACAAAAGGAAATTCCATAGGGCAGTTACTAACTCTGAGAGCAGGTGGTCCGTCTTAAACGCAAGAAACCTCAGACAGAGCCTTTCCCCAGACAGCAACAGCTGGCTCAGGGTTGTTTTCTGAGTTTCTTTCCATTGGAGGGCCAAAGCCACTCACCGTCCACAAGGCTATGTCCACAAGATGGTGCTCAGTACACACACAAAAATGCTCTTGTGTTCCGAAGAGCTGGTAATCCAGTCCCCCCAATCATTCTCAAAATGGGCAAATGAGTAAGCACTGCTTCCAAATAAACAAGACACTGGGTGTTGCAGATAACAAAAAGCAAAGAGAGTGTGCTTTTTAGCGAAGCATGCACTCTAACTCAGGTTTGATTTGCCACAAATGGATTCTAGAGATTCTTCAGACCAGGGGTGGGGGCCACTCCACCCAGTGCGGGAATTTCCTTTGTAAAGGAGCAGTGCTTACCGGGAACAATGGAGGGCCCCTAAACAGTAACCTTTGCCACATGACGGCCCTCTGAAAGTTTTCCCTGCTCATCCCTCTCCTGGGCTAGACAGCGCAAATTCCAACTATTCTCGGTTTCATAGACAAAAGGAACTTTAGAGGTTATTTATTACGACCCTTTCATTTCAGCTATGAGAAAATTAAAGCATGGAGAAGCCAAACACCTTGCCTAAGATTCCATGGTGTGAACAAAACATGTTTCTAGACTTCTAGTGCCACACACCTTACTGTACCATACTCCTCAAATGGCAGGTGCACGGACCTGCTTACTAGCAGCATGACCTTAGAAAGTACTTATCTCCATAAGCCTCAGACTCCTCATCTCTAAAATGGAGCAAATAACACACATCTCACGGGGTGTTGGGAGGATTAAATAAGAGTATCAAGCACTCAGCAAGTACACAGTGAATATAGCAAGTGCTCAATAATTGATTTATTTACAATGTACAGACATTTTGTTTTCTTTTTTGGCATGGAGTTCCCCTTCCTCTCATTTTCTTTTTCCTTGGCTTCCAAACTTCCAAGGCTAAAATTTTTAATCCAAACTCAAAAATTCCTACATTTAACCTGATTCATTTTAATCATATTCACTTGGTCCATTATCTCCAGTCTATTGGAATATCTTAGAATGTAAATTCTTTTCTAAAATATATCTACTGATTCTTTAAACATGTTATGCTGATTCCTGCTGCAGAAACTTTCAGGTAAGTTTAGGATGGTGATGTCTGTGACAAAAAGGTATGACTGTTTTCTATCCTCGCCTCTGGAGAGGGGCAGAATGTGACCATTCCTCTTACCCACTCAGATCCTATTTTGAGATCAAGACTGTTATACTAATGACAACTTGGAAAATATTTTTCAGCCTATTCGAATACCAAAACTGATGCCTTGGTTTCATCTTTAAAGAAGAAGGAGGTTGAATCCACACTCGTAGGAAGTGACTCTGTGAGGAGCAGCTTGGGCCATGTTAAAACATTACTATGTTTAGAATTGAGATGCTGAGACCTCAGGGTAAGTGAGCTCTTCCACTGCGATGCAGAATACTTCAGAGCTGCTGAAAATAAAATTACTGGGAATTACCTAAGAGTAAAAGAATAAGACATCAAGTTCCCAGGAGCTGATCTGTGGTCCCTGAGCTGGTCCTTGGTTGCAGGTGACCCCATCAAACCAGACTAGTTATAGTCTCTCAGCTCCGTTGTTTCAACAAGCACAGCATGACGTAATTTTCTAACCATTCCTCTCAGTTCCCATTCCTGCATCCTCCCTAACTAGCTCATGCCACCACCTTCCCCATCCTGACTCTTCCCAAAGGCTGGCTTTCTGGACCCCAAAAGAGAATGAAGGCAAGAACACCAGTCCCTTATTCCTGTTGAACCCTTTACCATTTACAAATCACTTTCATACACACCATCTCATTTTCTTTCTCACAACACCCCTATCAGCTGTGAAATAATATTTCCATTTCAAGGTGAAGACACTGAGGCTCAGAAAAAGGAAGCTAAAATTCCAACACTACCTAGTTTGTCATTGGCAAGGTTGGGTTTTCAACCCTGGTCTTGTGACTTTGGGTCACTAACTTTTTCTAATACACTGAAAAGGAAGACTATATGTTTATGTGATTTCAAATGTTACTATATATAAATCACCATCTCATTTTTTGATTGATGTTTAATGATCGTATTTATTTTATGCCAAATTCCACGTCAAAATGTATTTGTATTTGCCATGCAAAAAAAAAAAAAAAGGTATTTCATTAGCTAATTTTTTTTTTTTTTCAGTAAGACCAATTTTTCCTTATCAGCCTATATACCATTAACACCTGTGGATTCTACTTTGCTCGTTTATGTATTCTACCTTGCTGGCTAGGTGATCATGCGTAGGTGATCTACTTTGTAACCTCTGCCATCCTATATTACCTGATCCCAGAGTATTTTGTTTAATTCATTCTGTAAAATGGGACTGACTCCTGAGATAATTACTGTAATAGTTAAATGAAGCAATGACACCAGAGACCTTAGCTAGCATGTGTTCAATTAATGGTATTACTCACACACATACATATTACCTCTATACTACTACCACTGTATCTTCATTGCATTCACTAAAACCAAGTACTTTTGTTTTCTTAACAAGTGTCTGATGAGGTATAAGGCGGCATGGGTCCAATAATTCAGAAAAATGATAAAAATTATTTCACCCCTTGGCCTTGTCTAATTCATTCAGCAACCTCTGGAGTCCACAGTACAATGGAAGAGACAGATAAGCAGACTTAACAGCTCCTCCATGATGACTGACATGCTCAGCTGAGAGTGCCCAGGGCTCTGAAGAAGGCAGCTTGAACTGAGTTTGGGGAGAATCAGAAAAAGAGGTGGAACCAAGTCTTGAAAGGGAGCAGGAGAGAAACAGAATTCAAACAGAGAAAAACAAATACTATATCATTTCACTATGTGTGGAATATAAAGAACAAAGTAAACAGAGAAACAGATTCATAGATACAGAGAACAAACTGATAGTTGTCAGATGGCAGGGTGTTTGGGGACTGGGTGACAAAGGTAAAAGGATTAAGAAGTACAAATTGGTAGTTAAAAAATAGACATGGGGATGTAAAGTACAGCCTAGGCCCTAGGGAATATAGTCAATAATATTGTAGTACCTATGTATGGTGCTAGGTGGGTACTGGAAATATTGAGGGAGCACTTTGTAAAATATATGATTGTCTAACCACTATGCTGCCCACCTGAAACTAATACAAAAAATATTGGATGCTTTTCATTTAATATTTTAGCAAGTCCCTGGGTACTTCTGAAGCAAGGCTAGCTTGGATACTGCATCAGTTTCCTAGTGCTGCCAGAACATGTAGCCACCAACCTGGTGGCTCCAAACGACAGAAGTTTATTCCCTTACATTTACAGAGGCTATCAAGGTGCTGGCAGGACTGTGCTATCTTTGAAGGCTTAAGGGGAAAACACTTCCTTGCCTCTTCCAGCTTCTGGTGAATTCAGGAGTTCCTTGACTTGTGGCTGCATACCGCCTCTCTCTGTCTCCACATTCATACAGCCTTCTCCTCTTCATGTCTTTCCTCCATGTGTCTCTTACAAGGACATTTGTCTTTTGATTTAGGGCCCACCCCAAAATCCAGAATAAACTCATCTCAGGATCCTTAACTTATATTTTTCCAACCGTTTTTCCAAATAAGGTCACATTTACAGCTTTGGGGATGTGAACATATCTTTTAGGGGGGGCGCCATTCAAATCCACTACTGATGCCATGGCAACAACTCATCTGGATGAATGGGAGAAGGGATTAGGATGTAGAACTCCAAGCTAAATTCCCTGACAGAGGCAGGAAGAGGAGGGAGAAAAGAGGAAGAGCCATTTCAGGAACTACTCAGATCTACAGCTGCACTTCCAAGTCTTGTGCCACCCGATGGACTGCGGGCCACTAAGTGTCTAGGGCACAAGACCTAAACGTACTCTACTGAATGGTAAAAACTGCCAAAATCATAAATAAACAAAATGCTAGACCATGTTACCCTCAAAAACAGAGATGAGAGTTTTAAAGTGCTGAAAGGCTTTAGGTTAATTCACTTCCCAAACTAAATTAATTTTATATAAAGCTAGGATTCATCCTTAAGATACTGCGGACATGTTCTCCGCTCCACCCCAGTAGCTTCCAGTCCAGACGCCAAGTCACTGCAGCAGCATGGGATTGGTTATTTCCATCTCTCAAAATGTTTCCTTAGGAGCAGGCATCAGTGGTCGGCAAACTCATTAGTCAAAAGAGCCAAATATCAACAGCACGACGATTGAAATTTCTTTTGAGAGTCAAATTTTTTAAACTTAAACTATATAGGTAGGTACATTCCTTATCGAGGTAGCGCCCGCACGTGGTATTTTGTGTAAGAGCCACACTCAAGGGGCCAAAGAGCCGCATTTGGCTCACCAGCTGCAGTTTGCCAACCAGGGTTCTTGGTCACCAATGTTAAAGAAGGTTCAGTTACACCTCCCTTCTCACCAGCCATTAGGGTCCCCAAATCTTCACTGAGAGTAGATCACCCCTCAATTTTACATTGATACATGTACCACCATTCAAGTCCTACATTATAGTTGTGTCAGTTCCTGGATACACAAAGGCCTTCTGTTTTCTCACAAAGGAATTTCCTTTCTTGGCAACAAGGTTTGCAGGTCCAGGGGGTCAGTGCTTGGTGGGGAGGATGGAAAGGAACCAGGTTCTATGTTGAAGTTAAAGTCACAGGCAGGGGACAATAGCTTTCAGAATCAGACTCCTACTGATTTCATCATACATCCCTACAGTATAATGTAAAAGGCATACCCTCCAGACCCCACCCCCTAAGACTGTCACAAAGCATCAGCTAGCTAGCAACCAAAGGACCAATCTCTATGCAAGTCTGCCTCTGTGGTTCACCACAGCATCTAGAGCAGTGCTCCCAAAACATTAACATGCATGAGTCAGCTAGGGATTGTGTTAAGCGCATTTTCTGACACAGTGGGTCATGTATGTGTGGTCCATCTTCATTTATGTCAAGGTGGAGATGGCTGAGGCACACAACCAAGTTTCCTTACCTGCTGGTGAAATGATAATAGTTATAATGGTGATGATGATATGCCAATGACAACACAAGCTAGTATTTACTGAGCACTTTCTACATGCCAGGCCCTGTGTTAAGTGCTTTGTAGACATTATGACTCACTTAGCACCAAGAGAGCTGAGGAAAATGGGAGTGGTTAAGAGATGTTTAGAAAAATTCCAGGATGTGCAGAAGGTTAATCAAGTGTCAATACAGAGGGAGGACAATTTCACATTGTCCCAGTCCGGGACTAGTTAGGAAGTTGCTACGTGCTTGATATTTCAGAAAACATCCTTGAGCCAAGCAGGTCAATATAGATATGGCATATCAATATCAGCTAGATAAATCAAGATATGCCTGCTGTCCTTTGGTGTCATCCCTTAGCCTGATGCCATCCAGGTCAGCCTCTGTGGGCAGGGCTCCATTCAGCTGTCTTGGGAGTGACATTCCTGGGTAAAGAGGGCTTCCTTTGTGGCCCTGGCCGGTTGGCTCAGCGGTCGAGCGTCGGCCTAGCGTGCGGAGGACCCGGGTTCGATTCCCGGCCAGGGCACACAGGAGAAGCGCCCATTTGCTTCTCCACCCCTCCGCCGCGCTTTCCTCTCTGTCTCTCTCTTCCCCTCCCGCAGCCAAGGCTCCATTGGAGCAAAGATGGCCTGGGCGCTGGGGATGGCTCTGTGGCCTCTGCCTCAGGCGCTAGAGTGGCTCTGGTCGCAACATGGCGACGCCCAGGATGGGCAGAGCATCGCCCCCTGGTGGGCAGAGCGTCGCCCCTGGTGGGCGTGCCGGGTGGATCCCGGTCGGGCGCATGCGGGAGTCTGTCTGACTGTCTCTCCGTTTCCAGCTTCAGAAAAATGAAAAAAAAAAAAAAAAAAAAAAAAAAGAGGGCTTCCTTTGGTGTGTTCTTCTGACCTATCCCGAGATGGGTACACTGAGCACTGGGCAGCCTAATCAACGCTATGTCTCATGCCTTTCCAGATGTCCTCCAGACGGCCTTGGACATACATGCTTGTTCTGCTGCTGGCTCTATGGACAAATCACTTTGCCTGTATGGGATGACATAGTTTATATCCAACATGGCTTCTTTATTTGCTGTGACATGGAGAAGGCTCAATGGGCATGACTTGGGCTGGCTCTTGGGAGAGCTTCAAGCCCCACACTGCCGGAAAAGACTGGGCAGGCTGCCACTAAAGAAATTCAGACTAGGGTTGAGTCGGGTGGTACAGCTCTGTAACTGTTAACCTGCTGATCTGTTTCATTCAGCCCCACATTATATTTTTTAAAAATTTCATGCCCTCTAGTTTGCCACAATCTAACCATTATTTCTTCTTATACCCAAGTACACACTGAACATGCACCTTCTTGCCCCTGTATATATCTGAATTTTAGACCACGATCTATAAGTATAAATCACAAGCTTTGTTCTGCCTGTCACATTTCAATATCTATTCAGTAATTCATTGTCCCCCTAAAATGTAAATGGTGAGATAACAGTATTCAAGCTTACAAAACTACCAAAGTATTCATGTTAATGAAGGATAGTGGTGAGACACTTTCACATGGAATAGATCAGGGTCATATACAATTTCTTCAGGATCCCTCCAGCTTGTTCATTGCCATGTGGAACATTTCTTAATACATGAATCCTAGGAGGCAGAGAGCCAAATATCAAACTCTTTCACTTTGTTTCAAAGGTCACTTTAATTATAGGGTCATCTCAGCTTCTAGAAGGAAGGGATACTCAACTCCTAAACGGCATTCCAAAAAATCAGATTCATACTCTCAGAATCTGCCCAGCTCTCCTTTTTAAAAGAGGGTCCCATCTTCATCAGCAGCAGGTAATGTAATAAGAAAAGCAATACACTGCTGAGAATGCATAGACCTTTACTGATAGCTGCTTGCTGGGTCAGAGTATACTGAACTGGCATCACACTCCATCATTGCGACACGCCAACAATTCCAAAACTGTATCACAGAAGTGGAGCATGGAGTATCTGGTGGTCAGGGCTTCTTCAAACAACGGGGTCAATACCATAAAGCATATCTACCAAGACCACCAGTGTCCTCATGGAATCTTTGAGAAGGGAACAACAGTGGTGAACCCGAGGAAATAAATTCTGCTCTAGAGATGCAGGATGGGGGGTGGGGGTGCACAGCTAGTTCCTTTGGTCTGGAGAACAGTCTAAATATCTTTCACGCCGGTGGGGGCCTCCTGAGGAAAGGCTGCCGGCTTATGCTCGGGCCCTGCTCTGCCTCACCTCCTCCCCACCACCAGCAGACAGCCCACATTTACGGTGCTTTCCCACCGGGTTCCAGACACAAAAAGTATAAAGATATTTTTACGAGCCGGGGCATTCATATATTTATCTGAGTCCACGCACATACTTTCCTTGTACGCACATTTCCTTTTCCTCGGCTTCCCACCATTCCTCCTCCCATGTTTTCCATCAGTTCTCTTTCACCTCCCATTTTTCCAGTTTGAAGCCACTGCCGCGATACTGTGGTCTCTGGAGGGCGGCCAGGCGTGGCGTGCAGCTCTGAGACAGCACAGGAATGTGAGACAGCCACTTCTTCCCAGGGTTCAGGAGATGCAGGTGATTGGCACAGCTGTCAACCAGCCCAGGTAGGTCTGGTGTGCAGTGAGGAGCACAATAGCCTCTCTGCTGTGGGAATGCTACCAAAGGCTGGTCGGCCACACAGATGGATGGACAATGGTTCAGACAAAAGAAATCTACTGGGGAAGCTGTTGGGCGGGGAGAAGGGAGAATATGAAAGGAACAAAGTTCCAGTTAGCTTTTGCCAACTTTACCCTGAAACAAATTTAATTAAAACCGAATGAAGGTCTCTGGCCTTAGGTATCCGAACAGTTCCCTTGTTCACCTGTACTAGAGTGTACTAAATTATCTGGAGGCAGGGGGACCAGGGAGAAATGACACAGTAAGTTGCCTCGATTTAAAAAAATAAAATTCCCAAAACAAACCCAAACCCACTATATATAAAAACACACAATAGGCTGTTTAGACAAATTATGCTTTAAATACACTGATCTAAAAAAATCTAAAGAACAGGCTGTTCTGTGGAACAGCTCGAGTTTCTGCTTGTGCTTTCATTTTAGAAAACAAATGCTCAGACTCCACAGTGGGAGGAGTTTCACACAGGGATTCAAACTCACAGAAAATGGCCACCAGTTCTAGAAACCTGAACACAACAAACACAGCACTCAAGGAACCTTCTGGGAATATAGGCCACTTACCCTTCATAAGACTAATTACCTAGAGACAGATACAACCCCCCTCCCCCACTAGCCAGTAACATAAACCATGGCCTCCAAAGTGTTTGCTGAACGCCACATGACTAATCACCCGACTTTGACTATCCTTCCTGCTAAGGGAACCTCATAGGTGCTAGTAGGTAATTTTTAATGTAAGGTAGCTGCTAGGTTTGGAGATAAGACTCCCCTTTAAACTTCTTCTTTAAAAAATTTTTTATTGATTGATTTTAGAGAAAGAGGGGAAGGGAGGGAGAGGGAAAGAAGAGAGGGAGGAGGGGAAAAAAGGAGGGTGAGAAGGGGAAGGGGAGGAGGAAGAAGAGGAGAGGAAGGGGGAAGAGGAGGAGGGGAGGAAGAGGAGGGGGAAGAAGGGGAGAAGGAGGAGGGGGGGAAAGAAAGAGGAGGGGGTGGGGAGGAACAGGAGGGGGTGGGGAGGAGGAACAGGGGAAGGGGGTAGGAGGAGAAGGGTAAGAGGGGGGTGAGGGGGAGGGGAAGAAGAGAGTGAAAAAGAGAGAGAGAGAGAGAGAGACATCGATTGGTTGTTCCTCTTATTTATGCATTCACTGGTTGATTCTTTTATATGCCCTGACTGGGGATCGAATCTGCAACCTTGATGCATCAGGACAATGCTCTGAGCTACCCAGCCAGGGCCCATTTGAACTTCATAAAAGAAAAAAAGAAATCTCAAAAAGCATTTCCTAAAATAGAAGCACAAATCATCTTATCAGAAACTCATATCATTAAATAGAGAAGAAAGTCTTAAAATATTTAGGATGTGGCAAAAAAACTCTCGATTGAAAAACTATAAAATCAAAAACAAGCATTGGGAATATTAAATACATAACAAACGGGGTGAGGCACTTCCTTTGTAGTGTATGTTCATTCAGGGGAAAAAAACATCCTCCTGGGTAATATACAGCGCTTTTCTGCAAAGAGTCAACCTACAGTGTATAGTGGCTCAAGAAACTCCAGAATTTCTTGACCTTGCCCAGAAAAATTTTTAATCCTGTTGAGCACAGCACTTGGAATAGGGGGTTCACTAACATGTGAGTAAAACCTCGTCTGGTGCTTCATTTCATTGCCACGTCGTTGCTTTTCACGGCTATCCTAGTACCTTCTGCTTCCTCAAAATGGTCCTCCCTTCCTCTCCCGTTAAAGCAATGGTGGGACTCGCTAAGAATCCAAGAGAAGGGCAGGACACACAACAGAAAGTGTGGCTTGGCACCAGGAACCCAGGTAGCAGGTATGACTCTGGCTACTGTGAGACTGCTTCCACCAATGAACATCACAGACGGAACTGAGACCTTGAGAAACTTTGCTCTTTGAGTTCACATCAGATACTACAAGACCAGAATAAACCAGTATTAGCAGGGACGGACCAGCATGCTGAGCGGGTTTTTAAAAAGGAAATCCTCACTTTGGTCTGCAACGCTCTCTTACAGCTGGTCAGAAACTCCCACGCTTAACATGAAAATGCACCTAAGTTTGAGGAGCCTGAGATTCAAACTCGAATTTCTCATGCCTGGCAAGATAATACATTCAGCTCTGTTTTTACTGAATCGGTAGTCTTATTATCTAATTGTAATCAATTCCACAAATGACCAGAAGTTGTCCTAACACATGAACAGGAAGAACACAAGCAAAACCAGGCCTAGAAACACTAATCAACTCACAAAGCAGGAAGTGACAACTCATATCCCCTCTCGCCAGGCACAAAGCCTGCCTTCAGGGGCTGCTGAAATGACCCCAGGATGCCCTTCGAAGACTTAAACAGTCACTGGATTGCTCATGAAAATGTACCCTGGCATGAACGTGCTCAAAGTAGGCACCAGTAAAATGGGTTATGCAAGCTGGGTCTTCCTCATACTCCCTGAGAATACGTTTAATTCCTTTAAAAATTAAATTATTGTATGGCTTAGTAATTTTCACTTAAAGAGGAAAGATGCTTTAACAAAACAGGAAACAGCCTTCTGTCTCTCCAAGTTTAAAAAGACATTTTCTTGACTACCTTAAATGCCAAGAATCCAAGTGCTTCAATGAGACAAGATGGAAGTCTGCATAGTGCTGTCCCACTGCGTCACTCTCTCCAACGCAACAGCTCAGCCCTTCCTTAAGGTCTGCCTGCAGACTGCCCGCTCCTGCTCACCCGATAACCCGCCGTCAGACAGGACCTACCTGTTTATGCAGAGAGCGTACTGGACTAGGAATAGGACACTGGATTCTGTTCCCAGTTTGCCACTAAATGTGTGACCTTGAACAAGTTCTGTGACTTCCCGGGACTCCCGGTTCCCTATCTGGAATGTGAAGAGGTTGGGCTAGTTTCTCAGGTTCAAGTCATAAAATGTGAAAGCCATGATTCCCTACCTACCATTTTGCCACCTTCTGACTGACTCCCAGCTCCTCTCGATCTTTGTGTAGGAATGTTCACTTCCTCCAAAGTGGACAGTCTCGTCCACTCTTACATTCAGCTATCTCCTCAAAAGTGTATGGGGAAAGGCTGAGCCCAGTCTGGCTAGTCCGAGCGCATTCATGAGGACGGTCAGAGGGAGCTCAGAGACCAGGGACCCCAGAAGACCTCAGACATGGAGTTTATCTGCTTTGTCTCAGCACCTCTGCTTTTCTGATGGGAGAGGGAAGAAATTACTGTTGGAAGGCACCATAGCCATCACTGAGCCAAACCTCTGGTTACAGGTGAGGAAACCAAGCCAGCAAAGCTACTCCATTTTCTTTCCCAAGGTTGCACAGTGGAGCAAGGGATAAGTCCCAGGCCTCTGATCTCTCTCACAGTCTTTTTGCCTCCCTCTTCAGGGGCTCTGGGCACTCGCCCTCGCCCCCTGTATGCTTCCTCAGTGCCCCAGAGGATAATCAACAACACTTACTGAGCTCCTCTGGCCAGCTCCCCAGGGAACTCTCTTAAACTTTCAACTGGCAGGTCGACTCTGGAAACATTTAGCTGGACACAAGGACAGTGACAGATCTAGCGAGACACAAACTGATCTTATCAGAGCAGAAATCCGTTGGTGTCTTGACTCTAAAAGAAAAGCTTGCAGCAGCAGCTACGTGGTAGATAAGAGCAGGTGAGGGAGATAGACAGGCCCCATGAGGGTGGGGTGCTACTCTGTTATCAGGCTCACAGAGTTGATATTTATTGAACAAATTCCAGTCTGCGCATTACCTCTGTTCCACTTGCTTCTTGTCAAAAATTCTAAGGTTACAATAATACCACAGACAAGGGTCTCCAAGTCTCTAAGTTAAAATCAGGAGCAATGACCTATTGAATACTCTCGGTATGTGGCTGGGGAAACAACCTGGGTGTGGAAACAAGAGGCAGGACTTTGAAGTCAGATAAGATGCAGGGTGTGAAAATCCCAGCTCTATAACATGGGCCGCATTACTGAGCCCCTTTTCCTCAATTCCACCACACCAGGTTATTTTGAGCTTCTAATAACATGGCCGAGATAATGCACATAAAGTGTAGAACTGACTCCATAAAGTCGATCTGTTTTATCTTCTCAGGAGCTGTAAATATAGACAGAGAAACCCTGTTCCTAGACAAAGCTCCAGGCCACTGGCATCCTCTTCCAAAAGAGGCAAACCATCAGTGGCATGCCAATGACATTATGAAAGGACTCAGTATAATTTTAATAAATATATTCCTGTTAAGTCACCTGATTTTAAACTATGTATAAAAAATATAAAACACTATTCAATATATACAAGTTAATGTGTTTTATATCCTCCATACATAGCTTGAACACCAAACATGTCTGTCTGTCTCAGGCCTTTCTGGTAGATAAGCAGAGAACCAGGACTAGGAGGAAAGAAAGGATAAGTTATTCTCATCTATAAAATGAGGTTGGGATAGATGAACAATGGGAACTAGCCTCAAAATTACGTGATTCCCAGATGCAGAGAATGAAGGAAATACAATAACAGATGTTTATCGACCAGGAGAGTGGCATCACTGTACAATGTTGCTGCCATTAAATATACTACTGGTAACACCATTTATAGTACATTGGTTTATTTTTTTATTTTATTTAAAAAACTTATTGATTTGAGAGAAACATCAATTTGGTGTTACACTTATTTATGCATTCATTGGTTGCTTCCTGTACGTGCCCTGACCAGGTATGGAACCTGCAACCTTGGCATATAAGAATGACGCTCTGAACAACTGAGCTTCCTGGCCAGGGCCTACAGTTACAATGGTTTTGCAAACTCTGAGCATAAGAGAAGGTCTTACCACTGATTCCACAGGAAAAGAAGCTGATTTGGGGTCTGCAAGGGGCCTAATATTGCTATGGATACACTGGGTGTGATAATGTCACCATTCCTTGATTATCTAGGATCTATTTGTTTTTATCTTATCACAAATATGAATCGTAAAGCTTAATGATACAAATATAAAACTCTTAAGCACAGATATGTCTCTAACAGAAACTGGATTTGAAATCAGCATATCAACTCTCAAGTTTATCCCTTCCTAGCAATCGGCATTTGTCAATCTTCATTATAGCAGTGATCATTTAAAATAAAGATTCCCAGGGGTCCCACCCTAAATCTACTGAATTAGAACGGCTGTTCCAGGGTCTGGGAACCTACATTTCAGTAAGTTCTCTGGGTTGATTCTTATCCATATTAAACTGCAAATCACTTGACTATCACAAGGATAAGTCAGCTATCGTGGAAGGTATTCTCTATGATAAAACACATTAAAATGAGTCATAAAGATAAGGCTTTGTGTATAGACAGATGCACGGTATGTATCAATTTACACACCCACACAAGGTTTTCAGGAAAAAGGAATCAACATTTATTAATGGTCTACTATGATATAGCTATTGACCAAATTACATATTACTCAATCTTCAAAATAATCCTGTTTGAGTTATGAATGGAAAAAATTAGGCTTAGACAGAGTAACTTTTCTGAAGTCACAAGCCTGGAATATGGCCCAGTGCGGTTGTGAAACTAGATTTATCTGACCCCAGTCTTCTCATTCCATTGTATTAAGCTCATATGCCTATGAAAACACACATACACACTCACATCATAAGAGCCATATAATAAAAGGCAAAGGAATTAAATTACTTTTAGAAACCTTTTACATCAATAGGAACGTAGTTTTTAAAGAGCTTATAGTATCAATGAATATTCTTTGGTTCGTCTGCTGACAACAGAATAAATGGTATGACTACTATCAAAACCACATTTAACAGCCAGAACTTTAATAATTAGAAATATGTTCTGAGGCTTGCTAGGGTCAAATTTAACAGCGATTATTAATCTGCACAAGCTACAAATTTTTGCAAATAAAACATCTTAATATTCTGTAAATCATATTACTTTACAAAGAAAACACTAATAAACGTGTGACCTAGCACTTGTCCATCCAATGACCATCCTGGGCCTCCCCTTCCTCTCCAGCATAACCCGCCACTGGGAAAGCCCCTTCTGCCAGCTTATGCAGTCATGTTCTCTTGCCCAAATTCTCTCTACATCCTCCCTAAGTCCTTCTTTCTCTTCTCATCAGGCTCTATCCTCAACCTCTGCCTCCCTATATTCTCTTTCTCAAAAATCTCTTCTTCCACCTCTTAATTTATTTATATTCCAATGACTACCAAACTAGCCCCGGCCTTCCTCTGGGGAACAACGCACCCATCTGTCTGGGGGACATCATACTTCAACATTTAACTCAGCACCTCTAAGGTGCAGCCCTTCACTCCTTCCAGCTTCCTTCGTGGGTGCCATGGCTCTGGAAATCTGTGTCAGCATTAGCTGTTCCTTCTGTACTAAACTGTCAGATTGTGTCAATTCTTCCCTTTGCATCTGTTCCTTTCCCATTGCATGGCTGTCGTCCATTTCAGGCCTTCCCCCTACGCTTTTCCTCGGTGGACTGGGAGCCTTCTAACTGGCCTCCCTGTCTCTGGTTTCTGCCTGCCTCTCCTCCCAATCACCTCATGAGCTACCCGCAACAGCACACTCCTAACACACATGATGCTCTGCTACCCAAATACCTTCAATGTCTCCTACTGGTTAATACATTCCTATTTCCCAGCTTGGCATTCACTATGTTCGATACCAAATGTTCTCTGGTTTTATTTCTCACTTGATATGTTTAGAAACCAGTTCTACTCAGCTAGGCTCACTACCTTTCCCTGAATACGCTCCATGCTTTCCTGTGCTGCTACTTCTCCTATCCCAAATGCCCCCTCCTCATCTCTTTGATGGAAACTCCACATCCTTCAAGGACCTGTTTAAATGCTTTCTCACAAAAGAGTGCCCTGATTCCAACAGGAAAAAGGGACCTCTTCCTCTTCAAAGTAACAAAATCTCTTTTTTGGGCATGTCCCACATAGTTATTTTTGCATATTTTATTTTCTCAGCTAAAACACAGGGTTGGAGAGGAAAGGAACCAGATTTTTTGCTGCTGAGTCCCTCGTTCCCTCTGGCACAGTGTCACAACTCCTAGTAGTTACTCAATAAATATTTGCTGCCTGCCATTTATGGAACTCCTAAAAATGTGCAAAGCCATCCTTTACATTAATATCTCATTACATTTGTTCTCTTTGGAGCTTAAGTTTATTCCAAGTAGCACTCAAGACTTTCAATCTGATTTTTGCTGCTTAATGCAATTATTGGCACTGTCTCTAACTTTGGGCCTTTAAATTAAACTATCTTTTGAATTGCTTTATTTTGAACACTCACGGTGCTGTGTGGCCTCCAAAGCAAAAAAAGAGCATTTTGAGTCAAAGAAAGCCCGCTGGCCAAACTGGTTTTTCTCTCTGCCTACAGGTTAAGTGTACAAATAAAAGGACTCTATAAGCAGATGACAGTGACAGAAAAAGAAAAATTTAAAAGAGAAGAAATTCCTCTCTGAAGATGTTTAAGATAAAAAGATTTTCCTGTATATCCAGTTGGAATCCTACTCTTGGGTCAGTCTCCAACATCCTCAGAGCGGGTATTCTAGCATGTTGACAACAGGAAATCTCTAACTGTTGAATGATTCCTTGCTAAGAGACTGAATATGACTAATATCATGATGGTAAAAACGTGGCACTATGTTTGGTCTTGAATACTCAGTGCCTTGTAGGAGCTTGATAAACATTTGATGAACAAATGAATGAATGAATGAATTCGGAGAAGGCCTTCCTATTGCTTGTAATTTGGAAGTGTAACTTTTAAAATATGGATGGAAGGATATGTAAAATTTGAAAAAAAAAAAGGGCGGGGAATGCACTGACGAGCAAGAACTGTGAAATACAAACTCTTCCTGTGATGGATCCCACTCTGGCTGCGGGAGAAGCAGGTGAAGGAGGGGTAACTATCAGTCACTGCCCCTCGGACTACGCTTCATTGGAGTTTGGGTTGCAAGCTCCTCCAGGGCAAGCACTTTACCTTGCACTTCGTGGCCCCAGTGCTGTGCTTTGCACACAGAATGTGCACCATAAATACAGCCTGAGATGCAAAGACCTTCATGAGCTGCCTGTGCATTTGTACGTTTCAATCCTTCACATCTATTCTTCCTCACCTTGCAGTGGTATTATGAGGAATAAATAAAAACACAACACTTAATCTCATAACACATGCCACACACACACACACACACACACACACCGCTTGATAAATGGTAGTTGTTATTCTCATCCTTTGGGGCTTTGTACATGCCTCAAAGGCAGCATTTAGTGGACTGGGTTGTCAATACTTGTGTGCACAGATTGCAGGTGTCCTGGGGTTGGGGTAAAGACCCTTCCATTCTCAGTGCTTAGCAGGGGTGCTCACCTCACAGCAGGCCCTGAGGCTGGTTGCATGACTAAGCAATTGAGATCCAGGTTCCAGGCCTGGCTCTATCCGAGCCCACTGGGTCACCCTGAAGAGTCATTTAAACTCTCTGGGCCTAGCAATGTCTGTCGGTCCTTTCAGCCTAGAGAAGCTAGCGAGCTATAAAGAGACTTATAGAAGCTCCCATGGCAGTCACTGGCAGAACTGAAACAAGAAACCCGTTGTCCTGGAGCCCTGTCTGCGCAGTTCACCCTTCATCACAGAGGCCTCACACACCATGTCTCCTTAATAAAAGTTCACTTAAATATCACTGTCACTTTGTACTCCTCAAACCTGGTGGGTTGCCGGCACAAATCACATGCCCCTTGGGAGTATGTCAGTCCCTTAGGAAACCATTTCCTCTTTCATGTAGACCAGTGGAAGTCAACCTGGTCCCTACAGCCCACTAGTGGGCATTCCAGCTTTCACGGTAGGCAGTAGTGGAGCAACTAAAGTATAAATAAAAAGATAGATTTAACTATAGTAAGTTGTTTTATAAAGATTTATTCTGCCAAACTTAGCGGAAATCCGACATAAAGTACTTGGTAAGGAATTATTATTATATGCTTTAACTTGCTGTAACTCTGCTTTATAAATTTTATAAAGTAAAGTTACTTCCCTACTTTATAAATCACCATTACTGTGGAACCGGTGGGCGATTAGAAAATTTTACTACTAACAGAGATACAAAAATGGGTGGTAGGTATAAAAAGGTTGACTACCCCTGATGTAGACTAAGGAGACACACAAATTCAGTTACCTCAGGTAGACCGGACCAGCCTTAACAAAGTCAGTTTCTTGTACTTTGGAAGAAATCACTTGGAAATCCTTGATTCTGAATCCTCCATCTCTTCCACATCAAGATCTAAAGAAAAGAAAGAAAAGAAAAAGCACAGTGTCTCAAGACTAGCTGACAGGATTTGATGTTTCAGCAACAACAGTAATTACAATTAGCATGTGTATTGAACACCTACTGTAAGTCAAGCAGCAAGCAAAGTGATTGACATATGGGACCTCAGATAGTCTTCATAATACCCTTCAATAAAGGAGACATTCCCCCAATTTACAGCTGTACAAAAAGAGACTGTAAGAGGCCACGGAGTATGTTCAAGGTCACACAACTAGGTTGTTAGATCTGGGACCTAAACCCAGGTTCAACTGATTTCAAAGCCTGAGTTATTAACTTGTAAGCCAGGGTTTTAAAAACTTTTTGGCAGTGACCCACCATTTAAAAAAAATTATATAAACAAATCCCAAAATCTCAAAACATCAAAACAATGCTTACTCTTACTATGTGCAACGCATTTTGACATTTTCTATTAGATTCTTTTCTATATTGTATTATACATTCTATGTCTTTTTAAAAAATATTCCAATAGTAACCTACTACACTTATTTCATAATCTTCTAAAGGGTCCCTACTCCACCGGAAAAACACTACACTTAGGCATAACACGTCGCTAGAAGTTTCTCTGAAACCACGCACTAAATCCTGCTATGCTTTTCAACCATGAACCTGACCAAGTAGTTGAGCTTCCTAGTTAGGAGAAAAGTCTTTTACCATTAAAATATATATGTATATAAGGCATCATAACGCATATCACCTATAATGAATCCTTACAAGCGATATTCAATTAGGGCCAAAGCCCAGAATGGAATCAGTCACTTACCTATAGCAGAGCAGGAGTTAGAAAGTGGAATCGCGGATGGGCTAAAATCTAAGGTGATTATCACATACCCTGCAAAGAAGTGGCTACCAGCGGGCGGTTGTGTCGAATCAACTGGGCAGACCTAACTATACTACAGAAATAGGAGGCTGCGATTGCAACCCCCTGGGAGCAGGGCCCTGTCTGCATTTTCCATTCAATTCTAGGGACTTGGTGTTGAGCCAGGGAAATCATCAGGTTTCCGTAGGGTCAGGACTGGGGTCCGAGTCGCAGTCTGGGGGTGAGGAGGTGCGACTGTCAGGGCAGTGCCCGAGCCTGTTGGACCTGAACCCAGCACGTCCCTTGGGTGCGCATTTCTCCCCGGCCCCCCGCCCTCCAGCACAGCTGCGCAGTTGGGCCACTACGTGCGGCGCAACCTGCGCGGACTCTGCGGTTGAGCCCCCTCCCCCTCCGGCGCAGGCCCCGGAGCCCGGCACCTGCAGGCGCTCGGTCCCTGCAGCAGCCCGGCTCTCCAGCGCTGGCAGAGCTCAGAGCTCTGCGCCAGGGCTTCCCAGCCAGGCTTCGATACTCCCCGGGGACAGAAGGGGCAGGCTGGCCGCGCCCGAAGCCCCGCGCCTGCAGGCCGCGTTTCACCCACCCAATGCGCATACAGACCCTGCGACTGGCACTTACAGGGTTCGACTCCGCCGCGAGCGCGTTCCCCCGGGGGTCCATGGCGCTTCCGGACCCGCCAGGCCCGCCGCCGCGCCGCACAGCACCGCCCAGAAAATGGACGCCGGCGTCTGGGCTCTGCCAGCCCGGCCCGCCCCCGGCGCGGGGCACTGGACGCGGCCCGTCCGGGAGGAGGTGGGCCCGACCCTCTGCTCCGCGGGCCGGTGCTTCAGGTGGCTCGTCGCGCCGAGGGCGAGGCCCCGGGAGGGCAGCGTTGGGACTGGGGAGCACCCACGACGGCCCCGCGAGGCCCCACACCAAGCCAAGTGGACAGCGGCCTCCGCCTCCACCTTCTACGGGGAATACACAATTCAGAACCCGCGGAAGGACAACCCAGTTAGGGTCTAGGCCCACAGAGCCTAAGCACTATCAAAACAAGCCCTAGACCCGCAGATGTGTTCCTGGGTCCCGGACCCAGATCCCAGACAGCATCTAAATCCCGCGCATTTGAGAGGCAGGATTTGGAGAAGGTCGAGAGCAGTTTTAATTTAATCAAATTCTTCGGAATAGTGGTGTCACCTGCGCTTTCCCATGCCTGTCAGAAGAGGCCTAGATTGATTTTCCTCACGTAGTATAAAAAATATTTCACGCACACGACCCAATTCTTTTCCTTAAATAAAGGCTACTGACTGCCTACTGGGATCTTTCTTCCAAGATTCAGGGACTGCTCACTGAAAAAGTATTTACTGAGGCCTGCCACAAACTCGTGTGGAGCTAACAGCCAAATAAATGCACTAACGTACAGGTTTTGCTCGCTTTTTAAAAACATTCATGTGCCCTGTGTTTTGGTTGTAATGAGCCTTCTTTAAATTTTTTCTTTAGGAAGGATTCGCTACCAGATGACAACTTGGTATGGAAAGGCTGTTCTTTACCTGACTTACATCCTGTTTTTAGCTTGGAGTACCATGTTTGCAACACTACATCCTAGTTCTTGACCATGTTTTCAGAAGGTGATCATTTTGATGAGTAAAGTATGTATTTCTAGTATGAAATACAAAACCAGTAAAACTTTTTTGATTTTAAATAATCAAGGGAAAATATACTGCCTTAAAATCAAATTAAAAGATCATGCAATTTAAAAATAAAGGCAGGGTTTTGAAGGCTGGCAGGTTGGGCAACATGCATACACATGTACATTAGCAGCTCCTACCCTCCTGAAAGCCAATCACCCTTTATTCTCTCTCCCTAGACCACACATTTAGAAAGATCTATTCCAGTAAATTGCATTTATTAGCTAATGATTCATTTTCCCACTTTAAAAAATGACCCTGCAATGTTTTTGTATATGTAACTGCCAGTCAGAGCTTCTAACAAAACTTAAGCTAACCCTTTGTTAATCATGGATTCCAACCTAAAGAGACTTGTTGTCTGATTGCAAGTTTCCATGTTTTCATTGAGGGTTTTAGAAACAGAATAATTCGGACCTCAAACAAAACTGTGGCACCTGAATCAGGAGCCATGGGCATGGCTCTCTGTGCTTCCCTGAGATGTAAAGTGGAAAGTGGTAAAGCAAAGTAATTTGGCCTTTGAATTCTGTCTGCCTGGGTTTAAACCCCAGCTTTGTCACTTAAAGGTCAGTCACTATGTAACTTTAGGCAAATTACTCAACTTCCCTGAGCCTTGGCTTTTTCATCTGTCAAATGGGGCTAATTTTAATATTATGCTTACCTCATAGGGGTTTTTGATGATTAAATGAGATAATATATGTAAAGCAACTACAGTAGTGCCTGCCACATAGTAAGTGCTCTGTAAGTGTAAGCAGTTGTGGCTGTTAGTGCTGGAAGACAAGTATTCGGAGCTCTAAATTCCTACCATCCAAACAGCAAGAATCATAGCTTCTGTGTGTAAAGCAACCTTTATACCCTAGAAATTTTCCATGGGTAAGCTGCCAGGGTCACATGGTGAGTGACATAAAGGGATTTAAACACAGGTCTGATTCCACAGTCCACTTTCTGTGCTGCTAACATGTTCCAAGGTGGTACCTTGATCAGAAGCTGTCAACAGCTTGTTAAGGGTGAAATCGGCTCTGGCTTTCCTAAGAGGCTTAGCAAATGAATGGCTCCTTACATCCACTTGGGAATTCACAAACAGCGGCATTTCTTTCTCATTAGAGCTAAATGTTTCTCCAGAAGCGAGATTTCCCCAAATTATTATTAATAACATCACAGCAACATTTTTAAACACCACAGCCTAAAACTTACATAATCAGCCTGTCCTTCAAAAATTTCCACCCTTCCTCATAACCAGTCACAGATTCTCTCTCTTAATCATTCTTCTGACTATGGGGAACTATCTGGAAATTTCCAGGGACGTCCCAACCTGTCATTATTTTATTGTTTTCTGGAAAGGTTTATTCTTTTCTTTAAAAGACTTTATTTATTTATTTTAGAGAGAAGAGAGAGAGAAAATTCGGGGGAGGGGGAGGAGGAGCAGGAAGCATCAACTTACAGTAGTTGCTTCTTTTATGTGCCTTAACTGGGCAAGCTCTGGGCCTCGAACCGGCGACCTCAGCATTCCAGGTCAACACTTTATCCACCACGCCACCACAGGTCAGGCAGGTTTATTCTTTTCAAAATAACTAAATGTGATTTCTTTTTCTATAGCTTTATAATCCTTTTCATTTTAATACATTTGCTAATCACAAAAGAATACCTAAGACTTTCAGGATTCTTTCCTCTCTCCTTAAATTCCTACCAGTTCTTCAATGTCACCACAACATGGCTCCCAATGCTTTTCCAGTGGCCTTTGAGAAAACTTACCTTGTTTTCTACTTCATTTCTTTTAATACTCACAATTTCTGTTATGCTACAACTCTCTGCTTGCACTTTTTGATTTAGGACTATTGGCCAATTTAACATTTATTCTCCCACTTCTCTTTCTTTTTTAAGGTTTCAATATTATCATAATATATGAATAGATATGTGTTGTATCTATTTTTTAAAAATAGATTATATTTATTGATTTTAGAGAGAGAGAAAAAGACAGGATTGGGGGAGAAGTGTGAATTGGGACCAACGAGATAATCGGTGTCCCACCTAAGTGGGAAGCATCAATTCAGTTCCTTCTCATATGCGCCTTGACCAGGAAGGCAGCCTGTGGTTTCTGAATTGAGGACCTCAGCATTCCAGGTCAATGCTTTACCCACTGCACCACCACAGGTCAGGTAGTGTTGTCTCTGTTAAACCCGCCTGCTTCCTTTGTTTCCTATCATGGGTTAGGAATCTATAACTCATTCTGCCTCCCATGTTTGCAGCACTCTGTAAACTCAATTTATAATTTTACTTTTCCTCTTTTCCCTCATCCTGTGTACTCACCAGATTCTATCACTTGGCTTCCCCTGATGTGGCTGCTTATCTCTTTCCTTTCAAGCTTTTTAAGAAAGTACCTATCCAAATCATTTTCTCTAATCTTCACCGCATTCCTGAAAGGCTTCTTGTGATGTTGAGAAGTCTACCTAAGCCCAGAAGAGGCAGCATTTAGAATAAGAGTGTCAACTTCCAATGCCCATGGGAGCCAGGCAGGAAGTAATGTGAATTGGAATCAACTGGATAATTGGTGTCCCACCTAAATGGAGCGTGGGGATGGTCACCACCCAGCCTCAGACCAATTATTGCCAGGTGGGAATGCCAGATCTGCAGAATTTTCTAATGAAGCCAAAACCAGGAATTTTATATAAAATATATGAAATGTCAACTATTAAAAAAAAAGGAATCTGAATCTGATCAAATCTCTGGTTGTAACTACCAATTTATAAGAAATCTCTGGGACAGAGGAAGATGTAAAACAGCATCAAGAAATGCAATCATTAAATTTCAGATTGTGGGGAACTACAAGTCAAATGAATTGCTTCTTCAACAAAATTTTTATAGCAATAGCAACAATGAAAGAAAGAGAGGGAGAGAAATCTATAGATTAAATGAAATTTAAAGAAATATTAATTGCACTGAATAGACCTTATTTGGAATTGTGCTTTGAACAAATACATTTTTTAAAATGACCTAATTGGACAAATATGAATGCTGACTATGATATTTGATGTTATCAAAGAATTATTGTTTTTGTTGGTGTGGTATTGATACTGTGGTTATTTTTATTTATTAGTCATCCACATTTTTTAATGTATTTTTTAAGAAATTCACATTTTAAAAACTTTTTATTTAGAGATATTTCAAAGTCATAGAAAAGTTGCAATAATTGTACAAAAAACCTACATATACTCTACTCATATCTATTTACCTATTATTTTTTCCTGACCCATTTGTAGGTTGCAGACATTATTCTCTTTTACCTCTAAATATTTGAGCATTTATTTCCTAAGACAAAGGGCTTTCTCTTAATATCCTTATCTTTTAGAGAATGATACTAAAATATTTAGAGATAAAATGATATCTGGGATTTTCTTTATTTAAAATAATACAGGAGAAGGTCCTGGCTGGGTAGCTCAGTTGGTTAGAGCATCATCTGGATACAGCAAAGCTGTGGATTCGTCCCAGCCAGGGCACATACAAGAATCAACCAAAGAATACATAAGTAAATAATACAGGAGAGGATTTACATGAAACAAGATTGGTCAGCAGTTGAAAACTATGGAAGCTGTATGATGGCTACACTGGGATTCACTAAGCTAGTCTTTCCATCTGTTTTAAAATCTCACAATAAAGTTTTAAGAGAATATGGTAATAAAAGACTTTAAAATGACACGAAATGCTTCTGATATATTAAGTGAATAAAAAGAGGATATAAAATTGTCTACAAAATATTATCTCAACTATTAAAAAAATCACAAAGCATAGCTAAAAGACTGAAAGAAAACATGCCATGATGTTAACATTCCAAATTATTTCATAGTATTTGTATTTTACTTTAATAATTAGAAAGGGTTAAAATAATTAAAAAATTAGAAAACAAATACATTGGTAAATGATTCAATTAAAAGTCAAACAAAATACATATGCGGACCGGACTGGTCAATGGGTCCCCAGTTCGCAGATTTTTACTTAGAAAATGGTTCACAAACTATGGTCTATGGGACAAATGTGGCTTGCCACCTGTTTCTGTATAAACTAAAAGCTGAGGATGGCTTACATTTTTAAATGCTTGAAAAAAATCAAAAGGAGAATAGTAGTATTTCATGACATGAAAATTAGATGAAACTCAAATTTCAGTGTCCACAAATAAAGCTTTGTTGGGACACAGCCACAATCATTTCTGTATCTATGATATGACATATATACATACCATGATATTATTCTTCATATATTATTGTATATTTAATGTCACCAATAAAAAGTTTGTGGAAAGTTTTTTCTGTTGTTATATAAATACTGATATACTATCTTCAATTTTGCCTCAATCCACAAAGACTAAAATATTTACCTTTTATAGAAAAAATTTCCAAACCCTAGCTTAGAACTGGACTACTTCTGTGACCTAAAAGCATTAGAAGAATGCCCTGGCCAGATGGCTTGATTCATTAGAGAATCATCCCAAAGCACAGAAGTTACCAGTTCGATCCCCGATCAAGGTTCATACAGGAACAGATTGATGTTCCTGTCTCTCTCTCAAATAAATAAAATAAAATAAAATAAACAAATAAAATATAAGCATTAGCAGAAAGAGCACTGGACTAGGAGTCAAGCACAGCCTCTTAACTATCCGAGTGACCTGGAGAATCACAACTTGTCTGGCCCACAGTTCTCTCAATGATAGAATAAAGTGTGCATATGGTCCACATAGCACTGAAGTCTGGTTCACATTCCCGTAAGTGCTAAGTGAGAAGTACAGGGATGATGACAACACTAAGTGCTGATGTGCCAGGTGTGGGTCTCCTGGAGATCAAAACTTTAAATAATCGAAATTGGAGACAGCTTTCTAGGCACTCAGACTTAGGATACACTGGTGAACAGCAAAGGAAGACCAACGTTGGGCGCTGCAAAAACAGAGCAGCATGCCTCTTGTTGGCAACCTGACTTTGGGGAAAAGAGTTTCTAAAATCTGCAGGTTAATGTGGGTATTTTGGGTCTCTCTTCATTCTGAGCTTTGTAGAAGACCCAAAGACTAGGTCACAGCGCATGTGAAAATTCTGTTCATTTCACTTAAAGGTTCATTCTGATCTAATAGAGTGATTTGAGGTGAGGCTCTCTGGCATCCTCAGCATGTAGAATGGGGGCTTTGAGATGGAGACTTCATAAGACTCTGGGATAAATCACCTCTAAGGATGTCAGTCTGTAGGTTCTTCAGAATAGCCCACATGGGACAATTAAGCAACAAGGCCAACAATATGACTGAAGCCTGACAAATAAGACAGCACCCAGTCCCAACACAGCAGGCCTGCAGTCTGTCTTTTAGGGGCTCTCCCAAGGCTTCATTTTCTAATTGAAACTCCTTCCCACCCTAACTGGGTAGCTCAGTTTGTTAGAACGTCGTCCCAATATGCCAAGGTTATAAGTTTGATCCCCAGTCAAGGCACATACAAGAATCAACCAATGAATGCATGAATAAGTGGAATAAATTGATGTTTCTCCTTCTCTCTTTCTCCCTCCCTCTCTATCTCTCTCTGTGTCTCTCTCAAAAAATCAATCAATAAAAAAGAAAATTAAAAAAAAAAAGAAACTCCTCCCCATTCTTTCTCCTCTGCGCCCCGCACCCCCAGCTTCAGGGTGCAGCACAGCAACCCCTCCTTGTGTCCACCCACCCGCCTACCTCCTGAGTGCTCCCTTTGTTCCCTCGGTCTTATTTTCTGCACCCCCTGGCTGCCTTCTCAGTCTGTGGTCGTCTCTGTCGCCCCACTTAGCCTCTCAGATGACCACCGTTCTAGTCCACATTGTTTCCCCCGCATCCTGCAATTTATAGAGAATCTTTCCATGATGTGGCTCCTTTCTTTTCCTACTAAAGATTCCCCTCTTCCCTTCAACAGCTCAAGAAACAAGAGGAAGGGAAAAAAATTATAAGGGCACTGCCCTTCTGGGATTTAACCACATTTTCAGCTGGTGGCCTTTGTTTTCTTGTCTCGCTGGTTTGTAAGGCCCTCAGGGCAGGGACTCCAAGTCTTTGCGCTCTGCGCTGGGAAAGATGGGCAGGACTGTTAGGCCTTAATTAGAGCAAGACCTCAGACAGGGGTGCAGATTTTAGCAGGCAAAGGAAAAGGAATTTCAAAATATCCATTTGGTAGCAATGACCACTGGGTAAGTAAGAGAGAGGTTTATTTTATTATGTAAAGAAAATCATAAAAGCTCTCACTCTTTTCATGAACACAGAAAGGATATTTACACTGGCATTTTAAAAACAAAACAGAACCAAGAAACAAACACCCTCCAAGAGCCAAATACAGTGAGAGCAGACACAAGTCCTAGTCTCAAACCCTGAGCAGGAATAGCTGCAGAAGCACAGAAGCCATTAAGAAAAAAGATGCAGAATGAGTTATAGGATCAAAAGAGCAATTTTCTGGTCATTGAGACATTTAGGCTATGCAGAACCATGCTGGGATCACCTAACACAGACAAGTGCTTGGGCAACTGGTCTTTGATTTACCTGCTGCCCACAAAGCCTGCAGCAGAACAGCCAGCAGGGAGACCCCTCACTCACCAACCCAGGGTTAGCCAGGGAAGGTAAAAAAAAAACACAAAACAGAAGCATCTTGCCTGCATCAAAAATTCAAATTTCTGCATTCAAGGGCTTCTCAACTTAACATCTGCTCATGAATGCGAAAGAGTGGCAGCCATTATCCAGGTCACCTGGCAATGCAGGCAGACCAGCTTGGAGCAGGGCAGTCAGACATACGGTGGCTTATTAGGAGCCAAGACATCTTGGGAAGGTAATGAGGATGGGACATAGTGTCTCAGGGAAGAACCATCCTTGCTGTTGGCTGAGATGCCCCAAACTGAAGACTGGCCTTCAGGAAACAGTATAAAAGGCTACTCAGAGAACAGCACATCATTAATTCTTTCTGGAACAGAGATAACACATGACTGTGCCTGTCTGTATAATGTTCCAGCATCGTATAGAAACCTGGACCAGAGTTTCATACTATATTTCATTCTGCCTGGGTTATAGCAGTGTCTGTCACATAGTAGATGTTCAACATATGCTTGAAGAAGTGAACTGAATTGTTGAAGCCCCCTGCCCCACTAATGGGTAATACTCTACTACAAAGGACTAGAACAGTCTTCATGCAGTAGAGTGTTTCATAGCTAGTCAAAACCAAAGTATAAAAAGTCAGGCCACTTCTAACTTATAATAAGCAAAATCCACTAAGTTATGAATCAGTTTTAGAAGATGCTTAGGGCCTTACAGTTCCTAACTTGTATATATAGCAAACCTATACCTTTGTTCTTAGATTTTTATCAGTCAGCAAACTAACCTAAAAGGCATAAAAGAGTTCTGAGTCTTAAGAATTTTCTTAGTATTATTTGCTCAAATAGAGAAATATCACTCCAAGTAGTCTTCAAGAAGCCACTAACAGTCCAAGAGGCCTGAAGAACTGAAGAGTTTTAGGTTTTGGAGGGCAATGACAATTTATTGGCAGAATGGGATAGATCTTTCCATCATTTGCCTTTGAAAAAAGTAAAGGAAATAGCTAGCTCAATGCTTGGCCCTGAGTTTAAACTCTGGAATTCTTATGAAAAAATAAAGCAAAAAAGCCGCCCAGAATTTTTTTTTTCACTCTGAGAAGGCTTTCTTTTGTGAATTTCTTGGGTTAGCATTGAACCTGTGCCAAAATTTCATTACCACCCAGGACCATAATGCCCAGAGTTTCCCTGCACCTTCTTAGGCAGCTTCTGGGTAGTACTGGGTCAAAGGCAATGACTCCGCTGGCATCAAATCCTGGGAATTTGACTAAAACCAGTCATGGGGGCCTGGCCCACCTTCTCCCTGCAAGGGAAGTTTACCCAAATAAGGCTAAGTTCACAAAGTCATCAATATCTGGCTCTGATATCTCTGCAGTTACACTAAGAAAGGGAAGCTTGCAGTTTGAGCATGAGCACTCCTCTGGCTGGTCGAGCTCTTCCTGGCTGGCTGGGTCTATCTTATCATGTAGGTCAGTGGTCCCCAACCCCCGGGTCACGGACCGGTACTGGTTCAGGGCCATTTGATACCGGTCCGCAGAGAAAGAATAAATAACTTACATTATTTCTGTTTTATTTATATTTAAGTCTGAACAATGTTTTATTTTTAAAAAATGACCAGATTCCCTCTGTTACATCCGTCTAAGACTCACTCTTGATGCTTGTCTCGGTCACGTGATACATTTATCCGTCCCACCCTAAAGGCCGGTCCGTGAAAATATTTTCTGACATTAAACTGGTCCGTGGCCCAAAAAAGGTTGGGGACCACTGATGTAGGTCTCTGCTAAACACCATGTCTTTCAGAAGGCTTTCCCTGGCAACCCTTTTAAAGTGTCTCTCTTCTTTCCAACATGTCACATTGCTTTTTAAAATTTAATTTAATTTTTTATCTTTGCACTTGTCTTCTTCAATTCATTGTTTACATACTTATTCCCCTCTTCCCCACCACTACCCACCACTCTAGGGACAGGTCCATGAGAAGCAGGCCCTGGTCTCTCTTGTTCATTACTGTATTTTCAGCCTCTGAAATATGCCTAGCATATAGAAGTGCTCAATAAATGTGTCAACTAGGAACTCAAAGTCTTAGTATGATTTCGTACTAAAGAAAAAGTTGCTAGATTCTTTTCTAGATTCTTCTCCCTATATTAACCAGTTCTAAAACATGGCTTGGCTACCATTCTGTGAGAGAGCCATGGTAATGGTTGTGGTACGTCAATATCACTCTAATAGGAAGAGGTAAAATTTTTTTTAATTAGAAGATATTGACAATAAATATCACCCTGGATGATGATATTTTGGATGAAAGAATGTAATATTTTCCATTTACCTGACTAAACAGATCATTGTTATAGATAGGTTTTAAAAAAAAAACTCAAGCTAAGGCTTGGAAAAACATTTATTATTATTTTTTTTTAAAGAAGAAGACGAGTTGAGAATTTTATACTATAAATCATTCAGGCAGAAAACCACAGATTTGCCCATTTCATTTTGGTGAGAACAAAGCAGTTGTTTGCACATTCTTCCTGTCACACCTGCTCTGGCCTGCCCAGTATAAATGCCTTAGCCAAAAAGTGTAAATTGGTTAAGCAGAGCCTTCTGAACTATGAGAAGGGGTAAGTGCCATCCTTTACAAATGGCAGGAAGTGTTTTTGGCTAATCTAGAAAACCCAATAATAATTGTAAATGGGTAAGTTTAGAAATGCATTGTGCCTTGTAAACATTTCTGTGAAATATGGAGGCAAGGCATTAAGGTGAAAAACAACAAAGTAATAAATAATAATTAGTCTTCCATTCACTGGTCTATTTATTAGAATGACAATGGTACAATATACTTCCCAACAGTCTTATTTGGCTTTCAAGCTCCTTGAATTGTGTTTAAAAATTCTTTTAGGTAAGACTAAGAGCAATATAAATGAATAATGCCACAAAAAAATTACTAGGGATGAAAATCTCCTAGATGACGCAACCATGCTTGAGTTGAAAACAAAAGGATCGACCTTTTATAAAGAAGAAATACACTATTGAACCTATCAGGCATTCATTTTTATGGTAAAACAATTCTATTGCATCCATCTAATCTCGTGATTAAGATTCAACTAGGTTCAAAATGATTAATTTGTACCAGCCTAACAAAATAGAAAGCATTGTAGTTGTATCTTTCTGAATAGCTATAGTATATTAATTACAAATGCCTAGTTCATTATTTGCTCAAGAGCGAATGAGAATTAGGTTGATCCTACTGCAACTGTTAAAGCTACTGGTACTAAAATAAATAGACAATACTGAATCAGGTTTCTGACATTTCCCTTCAGTTTATGATTCTCTGATTGATTTTATATTCAAATGTACTTAGTCATTTTAAGTCACAGGCAAAAAGGAAAATGGCTCCCGAACAGCCAAAGGGGGGGGGGGGTTGCAGAAAGGTTATTTCATGACAGCCCAAAGAACGAAATCACTATGAAATGAATCATGATCTAATATAATTGAGCCAAAGAAAGACTTCCACACAAAATACTTAAGTTGGCCTCAAAACAACACAACAACAACAGCAACAACAAACCTTTAGCCCGTTAGAGGTTTGATTTTACACACAGTGCTTTGGAATATGACAAGCTGCTAGAATACAGCCACTATTTACAAAAATGGTCTGAATCTCAAGGTTCTTCGAATTGGAGCAAACCTCTGGGAGGTTTCAGGTTTGACAGCATCTTTCTCCAACACACCTACAAGGACGTTTCCACAAAGGCTCAACGTGCACTTATCATTGGGGTGGGCTTGGCTCTGGGTCTTTCTCTACCGAGAGCTCTGAGGTTACCAATGGAGGGATCAAGGAAAACAAGAGCATAAGCATTTTCCAATTCTCAGAATTTCTGAGATGCCTTTTGTTTCAGTGGCGCTGGTGAACTTGTGATAATGAAACTACACCTTTGTACACAAACTTTGACCAGCATTCTGGAGCACAGTACAAAGAAAATCTTAATTTCTGAAAGTACTGAGCACAAAGGAAGGGAAAAGGAAGCTCTCACTGTGCAAGCTTTCTCCCTATGTGCAGAAACCTGACTTAGTTTTTAAGACTTGCAGACCGCCTTTAAAAAATGTCTAAAACCAGTTCACACTCTATATGAGAGGAAAAAGAACTAAATTTTTCATTAAAGATTTTTTCTTTTTTTTAAAGACAATATTTTGCATATTTGTTTTGCTCTTTTAAATGAGATTGGGTACTAAGGAAACAGGTTTTGGCCCAGTTTTAATTTGAAACTAAAATATATTTGAGAAGTTAACCTCAAAGGAGAGAGCCCATGAAATTATTTTGAATTGTGTCAGAATTTGGTACTTACAGACCCACAGCTGTATGGTCTGCAATGAACCATCCTAGGGGCTGTTTTATTCAATGAAGCTCTTTTTCTTCTAACAGGGCCATCCACATTAAATATTTCTCACTTTACAAACTGTAACTCTTCCTCTCCCTAAATAATTGATGTATATAAAGTGTATATATTGTTGCATGTTATCTAAAATTAAATTTTTAAGCATATAAGTTTTTATTTTCATCTTTCATATAACACGTTTAAAGACCGTTTCTTAAAATTTAAATATTTTAAATGTTTCATATCAAGCTTGTTTGCGCTCTTTGAAATTATCTCCAGAAACCCATTTATTTTTGGTTTCAAGCTAAAATGGATCTGAATCAACAGACTTTTCAAAAAAAATTCTTTTGTTGTCTAATGGCGCCACACCTATCATATATATATATAAATGATTTTTTAAAAAGAAATAATCTCTCTTTTATTGCAGAATCATTTTGTAAGAGTTTATAAAAGCTATATATTTCTAATAGTATCTGAATAGGAAAGGCTACCCAATTTAACACCCCCCCCCAAATTATAACTGTCTTATTTAATTTTTGTTTTAAAAATCATATTTTAATTCATCTAACATTCTTGCTGCATGGCTCAAATTCCATAAAACATGCAAATTTCAACCTACCTGTATGTATCACTTAGTGCAATGCTAGCATGACAAGACACTCAGCCATTTTTATGTGAAGCGATGGAGACCGATTTCTCCGTCTTCTTGCTCACAAGTTTTAGATGCAATTGTCACACACACAAAAAAATCATACGCAGAACAGCTTGGATGTACTGTGATCACGAGAACTGAATTTATCAACAGGAAAACAGGATTGGAAAAAAGGAAGTTTCTCATCCAAGGTTTCTCTGAGGCTGCAACCAAGGAGATGGTGTGTTGAAATTTTTTTCCCTTCCTCCTCTGAGAGTTCAAAGCTCGGAACTGACCACTGCAAAGGCCACTGTCACATTTGCTGAAAATCAAACCACTGATACCAGCACTGAAAATACAAATTCGAGAACCAAGTTGTTTGCACACCACAACGTGCAGAGGAGTTAAAAATAGATCCCACCTTGCCTCCTACCTGCATAATAAACATGTAAGTTTCAAGTGTTTAATTTGATATTCACATTAATTAACAATACAACATACATTATTTAAAAGTCAGCAAATGAAAGAAGAAAGGGGAGACACCATCTGGTAGCAGAGTTTTGTTGTTGTTTTGTTTTTAGGGGTTTTTTTTCTTTGGCTTTGTTAAAAAATAAAAAGGTAAAATCCTATTTTGAATGTGATGAAAAGCAAACATCCAGAAGCAAATGAATTGGAACTGAAAGGTGATGTCAAAATATCTAAGGCTATAATGAGGCAAAAACAAGTCTTCACTACCAGATGATATGGCACACAGAGCATTTACATACTCACATCTGAAATACTAAGCAACGTGTAATGAATTCTATACACAGCATGCACACACAGCACAAGCACAGCTAATCCTGCCTGCCATCTTAGGCTCGCAGGAGCAAGATACGCACTGCATGCAGCACAGGAGCACTGGGGAAGGAGGAGGCAAGGGACGGCTCACCTTAAATGCAGTATCTGATTGATGTTGGAAGTGACATTGCATATCAGCCTCAGAGTCCTGGTTCAACTGAGTAGGAGGGAACAAAGAAAAATGTCATCAACTGGTGATGCAAGATGAGCCCAATCACTAAACACTGTTTAGCCAACTCCAAATTCTGCAACCAGGCAGTAGAAGGCATTTCATACACTTAAGCAGAGCTGCTGCACAATGACTGTGTCCTTCTGCTTCTGAGAAGCAAACAATCCTTTTGCTAAGGAAGAAAATCAGCTGGAATGAACACTGTCATGTCTTCTTGAAGAAAGCTTTCAATACAGTATGTATTTGGTTTGGGATGCATTTTATAGACTGTTAATTTCATAGCATTGCTAATAACAACAGCAATAAAAAAAGCAAAACTGTTAAGCTATGGCAAAATCAAAAATAATATTATAAAAGGTGTAGCATTTCTAGATTATTTTGTAAAATCCTAAATGGTGCCGGCAGGCTTGTAGAAGAATGCATGATCAGCTGTCTGTATCGGTGCTATAACCTCTAACCACAAGCGTGTAAATGTATCCTGCTAAATGTATCTGCAGTACAAAAGGCAGATACCTCCTCAGCTGGAATGGTATTCAAATGTGAATAAATTTGTTTAAACTTAGATGTGCAGAATACAGCCAGGACAGAAAAATAAATTGATGCTGAGTTCCTTTGGATATACAGCTGACCAGCACTAACGATAAAAGCTATCCTTAGAATACTGACCTAAATAATGTTGACTTGCAGCAGCCTACTGTACTTGCTCAGAACATAGGACATGCAAAATGATTTTTCTCCTCCCTCCCCCTCCAGAAGCTAAATTGTAAAGTAACAAACCATTAACAGAAATCAAAAAGACTATATTTATAAAGAGGGAGAGTACATACTGTAAGAGAAGAAATGGTGTTGTGCTGAGATGCAATGTTTCTTTGTTTTACTTTGAGGCTTATCTTAGCTACGCTTGCATGATGACATTGACATCATGGAGGTCAGGGCTGACACTGGGGTGCTATCCGTTTTATGAGTGAAATGTTTTCTGTAAATTAAATCTCATCTATTCAAACACCAAATTTCATGTCTTCTTCAATACCACCTCTCTACCCCCACTGCTCAAGATTAATGGGATCTAGTTTTACTGTATGTAATAAATCGAAATCATCTTCTGTAGAGATTCCAATACATAATTGTAGGAATTAATTTTTTAAAACAAAAACCTTTAAGAATTTGTATGCATCCCCTTTCAATCCTATCAACACATGCACGCACACATGCATACACGCGTGCACGCGCACACACACACACAATTGAAGCTCAAATTGCAATGAAATGTTTAACATGTGGAACAAAAAAAAATGTGGAAGGAGCTGCTTATTCAGGATTTTTAAGAAATGCCCAATAAGCAAATACTGTTTTGCTACAAAACCGGTGTCACCATGTCCCCAAAGAGAGGAAAACGGCATAGCTTGCTAGAAAAATTTCTTCCAGATCCTGCCAGCAGGTAAAAAGCAGAAAAGCATTTCATTTACCATGCTGTACAAAACAAGAAGTCTTTTATTTTTAAGGAAATAGAACAGATTCTTTTCCACTCCTTCTTCAGCTACAAAGAAACCATACCCACCCCCATCCTTAGATCCTGGACATACGCCAACATTTTTATAAAATGCTATGAGACTGATTTTGAGCACATAACATATATTTTTCTCTTCTTTCTATCCCTCCAAAAGTCTTTCATTAACTATTGCATCACTGAATATGCTAATGTTAGTTAATTTTAGCACATGCAAAAATAAATTAATATTTTCTGAGGTTGCTGGTTTTCGAGTGCCTTTATTTTCTGTAAGGACTGGCTAAAAATAATCGGGTTAGCAAAACATTCAAGTTCCCCAGCATTTCTTTTAAAGGAGAAAATGTATTCGAACATCTTAACTTAGGTACTAGGTTTCACAACCAAATCTTTTATTTCTAGCTCCCATCCTATCTTCTCTCTCAGAAGTCAATAATTTTAGCTCAATGTGTGGAAAGTACCCAGCCCAGTTCTACCTTATATATTTTAAAGTATCCGAGTTGGGTTGTCCAGATGGTTGGTCATACCTGAACCACACCGAGTCCTCTTCTCTTTGGAACACATCTCTCTCTCCACCACCACTATTCCAGAAATAAACGTGGCTCTAACAGAGACAGTAGCTCCTGGTCTAACACCAATGGTGGAACCATCTTCCCCACCCCCACATCACTGCTCTATGAGCTCTGGTTAGCATTGACAGCGACAGAAAATGAGAATGGAGTATCCTTAGGCTAATTCCTCCTTTACCATGGGGGCCGAGAATTAAAGACTATCACTCTGAGTTACAAGGTACCAATTTAATATAAGGTCATCTGTATAAAGCAGAGTTCTGGGAGTGGGGTCGGAGGAGGCTGCAGCAAACACACAGGTATTTGGTGTTATTAGTGTCTGTTCAACTATTCCCCATTAATAACATCTGAAAGCTAGACATTTACATTAAAATACTCACAAATTATCTTGTAGGATAAATAGTCACAATATGGAATCAACTCTAACCACATAGAACTAAGGCAATGTCTTCTCTTCCGGGGATAATAAATGACAGTGACAAGGACAGTAATCCATATCAGGCTCCCATGAGATGAGTGAATAGTGTTATGTCCCCTTTATAGGAGCAGGGTGGTGAATGTAGTTAGGTCCCCTACTGGTACTCATAAGCCGATGCCTGGGCAAGCGGTTTCCAAACCTCCTTGTGGGGTTCTCTGTCCACTCTCTGTCAAAATGAGCCTAAAAGCCATGAGTCGGTTATTTTGAGATGTTCCAAAACACTCCATGAGCTAATGTGGCCTGTTTACTAGACCTGATTGTGTTAAACAAAACTGAACTGTAGTTGAAAGCACTCAGATGGATGAGCTTGTTTAGGCAGACATTCTCTGACTAGTAAATCCTGTTTTGTACTTTTAAAAAACCACGCTCATGCCTGAATTACTTGCTTTGTCATAATTACAAGTGGCAATGGTATGCGTTCACTTATGATTTTTAAAAATTTGTGCTCCTCACTAACCTCCTCAGGGCATATGCAAAAACATGAATGCAAAAGACAGACCCTTTTTCCATGACGTAAACGCTAACCTGTTTTTTGCCACTTTGATGAATCAAGGACCTGGAACCCAAAATAATCTGGCAAGAGCAGGAGGGAAAAGGACAGAGCTGGTGGTGAGGGGAGCGTCTTTCACTTTGATTAAAGGCTCTTACTTGCTCACAGTCTCATTGTTCTGCAGTCTGAGCTCATTTTATTTTCAGTCCTGTGGGTTAAAGTTAAATTGCATGGCTTACATAAAGAACATAATTCAAGTATGAGCGAAGCTTGACTCTCTACGTTCAAAAAAATGTCATCAAGGCACTGCGTCCCAGAGGACTCTGGTTGATAAAACATTTGGATTGGTTTGTACATTTTTTTACTCCATTCACAGCATTAAAAATTACAGCTGGTTTCCGTTTATACCTAATATAGATATTCAACATTTGTGCGTAAAATTGTTATCAGGTTAGGCTGTTTTGATCTAAATTTAAAAAAATATAATATTCCACTACAACCAAATATAACATAAAAAGTTTAAAGATTTTTCTGAGGTTGGTGAGTATGTGTCTAGAGTGTGTTTAGCCACAGAAACAACAAGGTTATAATCTATCAATGGCTGAAAAAGAACCTGGATGATATGGAAAGTCCAGTGCTACTTTGATTATCTACATTTTGCCTAGAAATCTGGGCAGGAACTTCTGCTTTCTATCTTGATCAGAGCTAAGTCTACAATAGCTTCCATTTATTGAGACCTTATAATGAACTCAATATCTTAGCTATATTATTTAATTCTAAACCAATAATCATGCAAGGTGGATATTAATTATCACCAATTTTAGGTAAGAAACAAATTGAGATTACTTTTCACACAGTAAATAGCAGAATAAGGATTCAAACCTAATCTTGACCAATTCTAGACTCTGGGTCTTTTCAACCAATTTCAACAGGATAAAACCTCCTCCCTCCACATTCTGCCCTGATGTAGGAATCCTTTTGCTGTGCAGACTCCTGGTAGAGGGGACACACTCCTCCAAGAGCCCCAGTTACCTCTGTTTATAAGAACCAGCCTCAATTCTTCAGGTCCTGGAAATTTAGGGTACCTAGGATGATGGACCAGCAGGTGGAAAGACAGAACGAAACGGAAAGAATGAACGAGTAGACCATGCTGGAAACTTAAGGTTAGACAGCACTAACAAATCAGCAGTTCACAAATTTGGTCAGAGATCTGTCAATAATTGGAAATGTTTTACAAGGTAAAATAAGTGGAATAGCATACATTTCCATCTGATAGACCACTTCCTCTAGTGAAGCCCCGTCTTTTTATGTTACAAATGGGGAAAACTGAGGCTGAGAGAGATCTGGTCATTTGTGCTAGATCACACACTTACTAAGTAAATTGATTCATTTGCTGTATTAAAAAGCAATCTCGTTTCCTGTTATACCTAATATACTCAGCATTTGTGAGTAACTTGAACACATCGTTAGATTGTTCTAAGCTAAATGATCATTAAAGAAAAATCAGTGTAACAATCAGGACTGACCTGGTTTCCACAATGTTTTTGGCCCAAACAGATAATCTAAGTTGGTATTACAAGTTCCTCCCCCAACATATTTTGAAAATGAACTTTTAAAAAGCTTAAATTTTGAGTAAGAGATTTTCCTCCAACAAGATCTGTGTTTCAGATGCATCATTTTAATGATCAACTCCTGCTAACATCTGTATATTCAGCCACTGTTTCTAAGATCCCTTTCACCTCCAAAAGTTTGTGATTCTAAAAAAATGCAACCCAGGTTGCTTTCTAGGTTAGGCCAAGAGCTGGACTCCAAGTCCCCTGCCGCCTGGTTATATGGCCATCTGACTGTCTCCCTCCTTGGCAGTAATTTTATATGCCAACCAGATGGCTCTCAAAGGGGGCTTTCTAATCGACTCTATCAGCTCCACCCTGCCTGGGAATATGAGAGGAAGATTATCTTCCTCAAAGCTCATGAGGCAATAGAAGGAATGACTGGGTGAACAGACAAGCCTGAGAAGTCTGATTTCCAGAAAGCCTCTTCCAATTCTTAGACAGGAGCTTTCTCACGCCTGCCCATGAGCATCTGTGTAAGAAGTGGGAAGAGAGTATACTTTTGATGGCAAGGATGGGCAGTAAGCCTTGGTGACCAAACTGAAGTTACCCTACAGGAAAGAGTTGGAGGGAGAAGGGGAATGGGAACCATGTGGTTTTCAACAGAGAAAAAGTGGTGACTTAGGGCTGCAAGGCAGACTGGTGGATACCATCCCATGCACCCTAATTCAGTTCAGACTCTCCTGTGGGAATATCCTCAGCATGTCTCACTAGCCTTTTCAATATCACGACCTCCAATTTAGCAACAGAATAGTTCCTGCTTTAATTTCTCTGCACTTGAAACATGGCTAGTAAAGACCTTGAATGCACTGGAGATCAAGAGCTTTCCTGCATCCCTAATCACATGTTCATCTGCAGTCATGACTGCTTGCCACTCCCCAAATGGGCAGCATGTAGAACAACAGGGTTGTCTTGAATTGGCAAAATACATATTCAGCAAGAAGGCTGACTTTCTTCTTTCTAGAGAGATTAGCAACTAGGTTGAAAAGGGAGGGTGGGCTATAAATGAAGGTGGGGAAGAAAGACTTCTTACAGATCAGTCAGATCCAACCCACGTGAGTACACAATCCTCTCCTTGCATCTTTCTTCATTCTGGGCAGCACATATTCCAAAAGCCTACCTAGGAACAAACTCATTTGTTTTTTTTTTTCCCCCGCAGATAAATGACTTTATAGCTCAGAAGGGCTACAACCATGTACCTCTTCTCACCACAGCAGCTTAACAAACCTCAGTGAATTTTCACTTCCTTTGGATTGAAGATAAAAGCACAAGAAGTTTGTGTTGTATTAAATTACCTATCTTTACTCATATCTCAGGGTTGCCTCCTGCTAGATCTATGTATCTGCAATGGTACCTAGAGTGTTGCCTGGTGCAAGAAAGGGACTTAGAGGTGTGTGCTCTTAACTAACCAACACCAAAGTTGGGGGTCCTTTCTCTGCTCCCACCACTACCAGTGGAATCTTCAGCTTGGTACCATGAAGTCACTTACTAGAAGTGAAGAACTCACTCCACAAGTTAAGGAATAGACCTGGGGACTGAAAATACCAATAGAAGTCTTTCAAACACTTAGTCACTTGTTTTACCCAGGGGGCCACAGATTGTTCCTTCTAGAACAGGGAAAGGGGAGACAGAAATAAGAGTAATCTGACTGGGTTCTGGCTGGTTGGCTCAGTGGTAAAGCATCAGGCTAGCATGTGGATATCCTGAGTTCGATTTCTGGTCAGGGAACACAGAAGAAGCACCCATCTGCTTTCTGCACCCTGTTCTCTTTCTCTCCCCCCCTTTCTCTCTCTCCCCCTCCTTCTCTCTTCCCTTCTGCAGCCATGACTCAAATGCTTTGAGCAAGTTGGCCCTGGGTGGGCACTGAGGACAGCTCTGTGGCTTCGCTTCAGGTGCTGAAATAGCTCAGTTGCCAAACAACAAAGCAGGGGCCCTAGATGAGCAGAGCATATTGGTAGAGGGCTTGCCAGGTGGATCCCAGTTGGGGTGCATGCAGGAGTCTGTCTCTGCCTCCCCACCTCTTGCTTAATAAAAAAAAAGGAGTGACCTGACAGCAACACCACTGTTCCCCTCATTTCCTCAGGCCCTCGGTGGCAGAGCTTGCTTTCCAGAATTACAGAGAATGCCATCTAAACTCTTGCTTTGAGGGAGGAAAAAGGTTCAAAGAGACTGCTGCAACTCAAGACTTCAGCATCCAGGATAAAAGCCATGTTTCTTAATTTCTAGTATTCTGCTCTCTGTAAGTCAACACACTGGCTCAATTCTTTTTTTGGGGGGGGGTTCATCTGGGATTCAATTCTTTTTTTAACTCCAAGCTTTCACTCAAATAGATGCTTACTATAGTAATAGAATAAGTGAATTAATGAATAGATGCCAATGTAGAGGGTTTATAACTTGTTTCCCAATTCTTCTCATAAGAAAATGTTATAGCATACTTACTTTTTTTTAAAAAACAGAAAAGCTCAACTAAATATAATTTTAAGCAAAATAGTAAATATTGGCCAAAATATCACCTGGGACCAAGCATCCCTTGAGAGTATCAGAGAAGTAGGCTTGATCGCTATTAAATCAAGCAGATTAAATTTAGCCAGCTGGAGTAACCTTTATCCTATTTGGTTTACAAAAAAAAAAAAAAAAAAAAAAATCTCATGAGTTAGCATGAGCAGCTAAAAATAAGTTGCATGTTTCATTTTCTGTTGTTCAGTATGATTCTGAAACCAAAAGGTACAAAATTAGGAGATTCACCAACGCCTACCGATGACCAACAATTCCAATTTTTACCTTTCTAGCAGGTAGTCCCAATCTGCACCTCACAGCCAGGCCCAGTACACTGCTATCTGTCTCACCGTGGTCCCTTGAGATGAGTCCCCTTAATAAATAAGGCATGGCAGGAAACGGGGCTGAGGCCAGTCCAGGGGGACAGTGGCTTGTGTGTATTTTATATCCGGACAGGATGCCACCTAGACACCAACCCCATTTGCTCAGCCTCAGTTGTAGCTGATGCTGGGGACCCCTTCGCAGAGCAAGGCAGTAAATAAAACTAAAATTTCATTAAGATGGGGCCCTAAGGTAGTGACAACAGCGAGTACCCCTTGCCCTAAATGTCCATGGCCTTATGCAATTCCATACTGCAAACGCAGGCGGTTCACGGTAAATTTAATTTCAAAACTGTCTTTCGAGGGCCAAGTCTGGTGGAAAGGTAAGTGTGACAGAGGCAGAAGTCCTTCAGAGGGAAGGCAGCCACCCCACACTGGAACATTCAGCTAGGGCACAAGGCCTGGAGAGAGCATGCGGGTAACAGAAAGCCCTCGGCTGAATGAGATTGAAAGGGGGCAAAGAAGGGTTAATCTGCTTCTGTTAGAGGAGGGGACATTTAATGAAGGTGAAGAGAATAATCTGTATGAAGAGCACAGAAGACAAAGAGCCATTCCAGAAAAGAAATGCTTGTGCAGGGCAAGACGGGTGATTTGTCCTGGATTTTCACTGTGAGGCCATTTCTTAGCCCTGTCTTTACATTGCTTTGAAGTTACAGTCTCAGGGAGGGGTGCAGGGAGCAGATTCACGCTCAGTGATGAAATACTTGAGCTCTGATTCCATCTGAGATGGGCGTCTCTGAGAAGCAGAGGGTGAGGCTGAAGCCAACAGAATGCTGCCATAGAAGCCTAACCATAAATAATCAGAAAGCGGCAAAATAAACAATAGGAGCTGCTCATGAAAGGGAAACCAGTGGCTGGTCCCCCTCTCCTGGGGTGGGGAACACCCGTTTTTTTTAAACTTAAAAAAACTTAAAAAAATTACTTTTAATAACTTTTTGGGAAATAGTTTTAAGATTCACAAGAAGTGGCAAAAGTAGTACAGTAATTGTATAATTTCATCCAGCGTCCCCCAATGATAATGTCTTCTACCACTACAGTACCTTGTCTAAACTAAGAAATCAACATTGGTGCAGTGCTACTAACTCAGGTACAGACCTTATTCAAATTTCACCAGTTTCTACACGCACTCTGTGTGTGTGTGTGTCTGGAGTTCTATTAAATTTTATCACATGTGTAGACTGTAGTAGCCATCATCAGAATCAAGATACAGAACTATTCCGTTACCACAAAGAAACTCTTGATAGTCACACCTCCCCCTAGTCCTAACCTCTGGCACTGATCTATCCTCTATCACTGTAATTTTGTCACCTTGAATATGTTATAAAAATGAAATCATACAGAATGTAACATTTTGAGATTGGCTTCTTTCACCCAGCCTAATGCCCTTATGGTCCATTCAAGTTGCATATAAAGAGTATGAGCCTTTTTATTGCTCATTCATATTGCCTGGTATGGATGTACCAGTTTGTTAACCGTTTGCTCACTAGGGGACATATGGCTGGTTTCTAGCTTCAAGCTATTACAAATAAAACTGCTTAAATATTCATATACAGGTTTTTTTTGTGAACCCAAGCTTTCATTTCTCTTGTGTAAATACCTTAGAGTGGGATTGTACGATAAGTGCATGTTCAGCTTTAAAAGAAATTGTCGCACTATTCCAGAGTGGCTACACCATTTACATTCCCACTACCAATGTGTGAGAGATCCAATCTATCCGTATCTTCACCAGCACTGGGTAACATCCATATTTTTTATTTCAGCCATGCTGATAGATGTGCAGGAGGTTCCCTCTGATGTCCCCAAAGTGGGAGGAAAGTACGGGGTCTTCAGAGCTTGGGAGAGGGGCTTCAAATACCTTTAACTGTTCTAGCTTTCTTGTCTAAATAACAGCTTGGGCTGTCTGGCATTTCACTGATAGAAAATGAGGCTCTTGATAGGGGGTGAGCCTTCAGGTTTGTCCAGTTGCTCCTGACTGCAATAGTGGGATACTACCACCTGGTGATGCTGGTTCTTTGAGGCAGTACCTCTCAGCCTAGGAGGCAGACTTAATAGTAATGACCCTCACCCCCATTAGGTGATATGAGAGCCATGATAGGAGAGCCAGGGGCAGGGACAAAGGGGCCAGGGTCCTCCTGCAACTTTGGCCAGAGACTGTGTGGGAACTCTTTATTCTCAGAGTTATTCATTAGTAGCTAGGAGAGGGAAGGTAGGTATGAAATGAGCACAGAGAGGTAAGGATATAACCACCAGTGGCACTTGTCAGATAAGAGGTCTCACTGAATACTTTTGCCCTTGGACTTCCTACTCTGTTAACCACCCAAGACTCCTCCACAGCATGCGAGCACCTGGCCTGGATGCCATCAAACTCTGATTTCTATCTCCTGGGAGTTAAATATGGAGTTACTGCTGTCATCACCATAGGGGCCTTCCTGGCCTAGCAACTCAGGTCCTGTCAGCAATTAGAACTTCATCTAAGTATCAGGAGGTGCCTTAGCTGAGGAAGTTGTTCAGTCGGAGAGACAGGCTTTGCATAGGGCCAACATCATAGTGATGACTCAAACTGCCCTAGCCCTGTCTGGAAAGTCACTTTCCATCTGTGTGCCCCTGAGTCAAAGGAGGTTGTGGACCTTCCCAGGATCTATATTCATCATGACTCTGGGTCCACAAGTTTGGATCAGGAAGCCAAGATTCAGGAGAGCGGTGATTCTGCATGGCAATGGTCAAGAGATAATGGAGGCCATGCACAGAAGCTTGGTGAGCACAGGCAGATTCCTGGTGCCAAGCATATAGAATAATGGTGCAGCAGAGGGTCCTTTGTATTCTAGCTCCTGTGCTTTACCTGGTGTAGTCACAGGAGATGGATGTGGACTTGGGCATGGTTATATAGGACCTGAACATAAATAGGACTATCAGGAGCTGAGTAGTCTGTGGAGGCTGAACTTGAAAGTGAAATGATATGATTATTTGGCCCCCAGAAGTTGAGGTAGTAGAGTGAGAGGAAGGGCAGCCAGATATTATCAGGTGACCAGTGGGTGTGCTCTGATGGGTTTGAGCAGAGTTATGCAGACAGGATGAATAGTCATACTTCCTTTTAGGAGATGGTGAGAATTTTTATATTTCATTTTTGCTCACTATATGTTCTCTGCTATGACAGTTTTCCAAATTTCCATTTTCAGGTGCCTCTTCTCTGACCTATTGTCTCTCCAGATGAGCTGAAGGCAGCCTAGTGCACAACATCTTTCAGATTTAAAGAGGCAGGCACAACTTGGGGCAAGTGCTGGCCCTGACCATCAAGTTATGTAATGGGGACTCCATCATTGAGGTTGAATTAATGGCAGCTCCCCTCTAGCTCTGGCTTTGTCCTCTTTTCCACTCATGCCCACCTTGACCTAAAATTTGCCCACAATGTGGGTCTAGTGCTTGCCCTGTCCCTGCTTTCTTAGCTTCTGACTCTGGACCCCACCTCTTCCTCTGCTCTCGTGGCATGGGCCTGCATGGCTGCCCTACGTTCTCCTTGATCAAGCTTCAGTGTCATCACCTTTGGCTTAGGGCACACTGTGGTCTGGCCTATTAGGCAACTAAAGTGGACAACCCCAGAGGGCTGCCCATACATGTCCTGAGATATGGCTGCCTATCAGAAGCAGAAAAGAAGTCCTCTAGATGAGGGAGGAGCTCATTTCAGCTGGTGCCTGTCTCTTTTCCTCAGAGGTTGGGTGGATCCAGGCCCTTTGTCTACTCAAGTTCCAGTTTTATCTTTAAAAACAGGTCATTTGACCTACTGATTCAATTATAGGAATTTTCCTTAAGACACAAAGATAAATCCACAAAGATTTATCTTTAAAAATGTTTACATATTTATAACACCAGAACACTAGAGGCAATCAACACGGCCATCAATAAACAGACTGGGTAAATTAAGACATATCAGTCCAATGGAAGCATAGTCATTAAAAGTCAAATTTTCAAAGACCATGTAGTCATTTAGAAAATGTTTATAACATACCATTAAGTGGGGTAAGAAAAAGCATATAAAATATCATTTCAATAATTTCTAAAAGAAGAAAAATATATATACAAAATATTGGAAAGAAATACATTGAAATGTTAGTATTGAATTGTTTGGTTGTTGTCTCCTTCATATTTTTTGTATTTTCCAGATTGTGTGTAGTGACTAGTTATGGCTCCTTTTGTTTAAAAACCAGTGACCCTGGCCAGTTAGTTCAGTAGTAGAATATCCACCTAGTGTGTGAATGTCTCGGGTTTGATTCCCAGTCAGGGCACACAGGAGAAGCAACCGTCTGTTTCTCCACTCTTCCCCGTTTTCCTTCTTTCTCTCTTCCCCTCCCACAGACATGGCTCGATTAGTTTGAGTGAGTTGGCCTCAGGCTCTGAGGATAGATTTGTGGCCTCCACCTCAGGCTCTAAAAAATGGCTCAGTTGTTGAGCAAAGGAGCAACGACTACAGATGGGCAGAGCATCACCTCCTAGTGGGCTTGCCGAGGTGGATTCCAGTGGGGACAAATGTGGGAGTCTTTCTCTGCCTCCCCTCCTCTCACTAAAAAAGGGGAAAAAACCCTAGTGATTTTTATTTTTTATTTTTTAGAGTCAAGGAATTTGCCTCATGTAGAATGAAAACTGAAAGACCTCTTAGGAGTTCAGCGCAGCAGTGACCCAGCTGCAGCGAGAGGACTCACAGAACAGACAGACTGAGGCTGGTGCCTGGAGTGAATTTTGAGCTACACTCTCTTTTGCAAAGTACCTTGGCATAGACGATGACAAGGAATTTGAGTCAAGGACAAAGTCCTTTTCTCTAGTTACTACTTTCCTGCTACATTCAGGGATAAAAGACTATAGGATCTGGGACATGGAGGAAAGTTCACAGTTGAAATGACATCCTTACTGCTCTTGGACTGAACTCATGCTTGTTGCCTCTGTGTATAATGCTCCCAACCCTACCCCATAACACCAAGCAGGCCCATATCAGTCATGATTAGGGATTCTGGACAGATGGTGGGCTCCATTCTGGTGTGAGAGCACCACCCAGGGTCAATGTTTTCGTGGAATGGTTTCAGAGCTTCCTTGGGCCAATGCACTGACAGCTCCAGAGAATGCCAGGAAGCAAATACTTTTTGGCAGGGAGATGGCTCAAGTCCATCCTCTTTTGCAGATTTCAGTGAATCCTGGGTCAAACCTCTCTCTGATAAGATTATAAGCCTTGGGGTTAGGCCTCTGGCCTAGACTCAAACCTTTCCAAATGTCCTTGAAATTTTTATGCTTTGGCTCATTAGAAAGTGGTGCTAAGGCTTTCAGATAAAAGTCAATTTAGAAAGACAAAAACAAAAAAAATTAAAATAATGATACTTAACAATATTAACAATAGCAAAAGCTAAAACACTAATGCTGATGATAATTACAGTAATTATTTTCATTAACACCTTGACTTGACATGCGTTTTTCTAAGCCCAAACCACTTCACATTTATTATCTTAGTCTAACAGAATCTCAGTTTTACATTTTTTTTTTAAAAAACTACCATTTCAGAGGCAGAAGGAAGCTTTAAAGTTCTGACAAAAAAACAGAGGCTTTTTGAGTTAAAAACAGAACCCTGAAGTCTCAGTGTGGTGTTTTCCAACTTCATTCTTGACAAGAAATCAGGGGATTTCAGCATGAGAAATTACGAAGCTCTATTACCATGAATTCTTAGCTTTGGTGAATATGATGCGACCTTATTGCAAAATTCTCTAACAGGAGTAATAGAACATTTATAATGCTGACCCACAGTAAGAAGAAGGTTTGTACTTCTGTGCTGTAAGAACTATAAAACCTCTGGGGTAAAAAGAGCCAACAGGTCTGTAGACACTGCCTGTGTCAGTCTGCTATGCTCGTCACACATCTGTCCATCATGAATCCACAGGGCTAGGCTAAGCTCCTTGGATGACCAAGGCTCTGAAAAGACAATGGTGCTCAAAATTTGAACTATACCCCCCTCATGTGGAATTAAAAGTTTTAAAATAATACAATTAAGGAAGCTCAAGAAAATCTAACTTTTCCCATGGTATCTACTTCAATGATTTTTGAAAATGTTAAAGATTTAAATGTTTACAAAGTGTATACTTATAACCCCTACCTGTTTGTGTGTCTGTGAAGTCACTCAGCATGCTGTACCAGTACTGTGGAGGGGTTGTGTTGACAGTAGCGGAAGTCTGATTTGGCGATCGCACACCTCTCTCTGGCATGCTATTCAGCTAAACATTAGAAATCAGGAAGTTGGCCCCACCCCACCCTCTCCAGACACATACTCAGACGTCAATTCCTGCATACTAAGTGCTAGAAGGAGTCATTATCACGTGGCAGTTGAATGGACCCTGACATTTTGCCTCTTTGACTGTGGCCTTTGGCTCTGCCTCTCTTGGTAGACTCCGTTAGGCTGGGACTTTCAACAACAGATCATCCCCACTTGGCTCCAGCTTTCGAAACCTGGTACTCGTTCTCAACTTACTTGTTTGGCTGTACCCATCTGGTCTTCTCTTAGGCTTACTCCACTAGCCCAGCCATGTCAGTAGACTTTCAGGACCCACCAACCCAAGAAAATGAACTTTCAGAGGTTGTAGTGTTTTTGTAATACATCAATTTGTTATTCCATTCCACTCCTCCATAGCCCACTTCAGATGGGAGGGGACTGGGCCAAGGCCAGGCAGCAGTGACAGGAAAACTGCATCAGGCTCCATGAAAGGCTGCAAGGCTGTGTCAAATCAGCCAGTAGCTGGCCTTCCGGCACAATGGACAATGTATATTCCACTGTGGGTGTGGGTGCCAGAGATGCTCAGTCTGTGATAAAATTCAATCAGAAACCAGTGTCTAGCCAGATATTGACAATATAGCTAGAGAATTAGGTACCAGATAGCTCAGGAAAAGACTGTAGCCCATTTTCAGTATCTGTGCTGCTGAAGTGAGCATATATAGTCCATTTTTACTGAAGGTCTTTAATGATGCCTTAGGGGCATTATATGGCACCTGCCATGTGGTTTCTGCTATTTATCTGTGAGGGAAATACTGCACTAACACCAACAACAGTGAGAAGGCTACATAAAATATAAAATTAGTTTCCAGGTTCTCCAAACACAACTATAACTTTAGCACTCATTGTTTCAGTAAACATTTCAAAACTTTTCCTGAAAAGAAAAAGCTAGAATTATATATCAAATCCTTAGGGTAGCAATAATCTTCCCAGCTTGAGCCTTTTTAGTCTACTTTTAAATGTTTCCCTAGTGCCTGACCAGGTGGTGGAGCAGTGGATAGAGCAGGGGTCTCAAACTCAACTCAGCATGTGGGCCGCAGAGCAAGATCACAGCTGCTTGGCGGGCCGCACTAGGTCTACAAAAGGCAACTGTTACACAACACTTTTCTCACTGCAGTTGAAAACAAAAAAAAATCAGTACAACAAGCACAATTGTACATGCAGTTTACTCAGTGTCACAAAATGACCAGAAACTGTAGTTTGCACCACAACTGCTGTTAACTAAGCTAATATCTAGCTAGGATGCTAGAGAAATGAAAAATACAAGTAGGCCCCTAGGCTTACTTAATTTTATTCAAAATATTTTGAACTTCGTGGATTAGTCTGCAGGCTGCACAAAATTGTTCGGCGAGTTTGAGACCCCTGGGATAGAGCATTGAATGGGGACACAGAGGACCCAGGTTTGAAACCCCAAGGTCACTGGCTTAAGCACGGGATCGCTGGCTTGAGCATGGGATCATAAATATGACCCCATGGTCACTAGCTTGAGCCCAAAGGTCGCTGGCTTGAGCCCAAGGTCACTGGCATGAACAAGGGGTCACTCATTCTGCTGTAGCCCCCCGACCCTCCATCAAGGCACATATGAGAAAGCAATCAATGAACAACTAAGGAGCTGCAACAAAGAGTTGATGCTTCTCATCTCTCTCCCTTTCTGTATGTCTGTCCCTATCTGTCCCTCTCTCTGACTCTGTCTCTGTCAAAAAAATGATAATAATAAAAATAAATGTTTCCCTAATACTTGGTGTGAAGATTCTATCTTAGGCGGGGATTCCTCCCCTCCCTTTCTCTGCATTCTCCTCCACCCCATTAAAAACTGTGCCAAGGTCTGGAGCAGATCAGGCAGGGGGGTAGCTTCTAAGAGCCCTTAGGAGCAGAACCAGGAACTTCCTATAGCCCACTAGGGCTCAAAGTTGGGGGAACAGAATTCTGTTGGACAGTTCCAACTAGCATGACTAGATCCAGGACCAGGAGACAAAGCCAGAAAGGTCCTACTCCAAGAGGAGGACCCTGTAGGGAAACATAGGGGAAGAATGTTCTTCCTGGTTCAATGGCCACTGGCACATAGCTCATGGAAAGGCTCAGGGTGACAGAGGCATCTTGAAAAATTTTACCCACTGCTCCTTGTCCACACAGCTAGGTGTTTCCTAAGAGTGTCAGGGAATTCTAAATGTCTGATTTTTTTTACTTCTCCCACTGCTTCATTTTGCTAGCTTACCTTGAGCATCTCTAAGTTCCCAATTATGCTGGGCCAGGGAGGACTACCACTTCTCCAGAAACTCTCCCCAGCATCCCGGGGAAGTGGCTTCCCCTACCCCCCACCCAGGGACTACATTTCTCAAACCCCTTTGCAGTCAGATGTGGTCATGTGAAAGTTTCAGTCAACTGAATATGAGTAGAAGTGATGTATATCACTTCCAGGTATGGCTCATGAAAACCTCCTATGTGCATTTTTTACATTCTTCCTCTTCTACTGGGAAATGAAAACAATCCCAGATGACCCTGAAAACCACATGCTGCAGAAGGTGGAGCCTCTCTCAATCTGTGTTTCTGAATGTGTAAAAGAGAGTTATCCCACTAACTTGCACTGTCATATGAGCAAGAAATAAACTTCTATTTGAACCATTATACGTATTTTGGTCTACGACAGCAATTAAACTATCCTATTACATATCCTTTTTGATACTCAGCTGTTATCATTATGTGCAGAAGTCCCCAGGTTTTCTCCCTTTTTCTTAAATCTTACTGCAAACCAAAAGAACAAAATTAGTAAACTTATATTTAAGCAGCCATTAGGGATAAATGGCACTCACCAAATTACTGGTCACAGTATTCAGATCTTGCAGCCAGATGAAGAGTAGTTTAGCAGAGCCTCACTTCAAGCAATCTGATATATTAAAATAAAACAAAAAGTAAAATATAAGACCTACAAAGCAGATATATTAGAGTGAGATGGTTAATATCTAAACGGTATAGTCAGTTTACAAAGGAATTTACCACTCTTCTGCAGTAAATGACAAGTTTCCCCATTGCCTTTAAAATAAGAGTTATTTTTGCCTGGTCTGTGGTGGCATAGTGGACAGAGTGTTGACCTGAAATGCTGAGGTGGCCACTTTCAAATCCTGGGCTTGCCCGGTCAAGGCACATATGATAAGCAATCAATGAACAACTAAAGTGAAGCAACTATAAGTTGATATTTCTCGTCCCCCCCACCACTCTTCTCTCTATAAAATCAATAAATATGATCTTTTTTTTAAAGAGTCATTTTTAATATCCTCCCCCATTCATCATTATAAAACAGAATTTATAAAGAACAATTCTACTGGACTAGAGTAGATGCTGACTCAGGGAATGACTCTGGAAGTCAGGAAAACTGGGTATGATTTCTATGCCTTATGTGCGCTGCAGTTCTTACATACACATTAAAACTTTCCTCTTGGGAATTTAGCTTTCTTGGGTAGGAACTTCCAGAGCTTGTAAAATTATAGGCTATGCAAAGACTTAAGATATTTTTATAGGTAAAGTTAAAACAGACACCAGAGATACATTATAACGTCTTTGTGTTTAATGTCATCTCAGATGTCACAAGAAGGAATGAAAAAAGCTGTCTGTAAACAGGGCAATGTGACAATGGAAGTACCCACACCAGGACAACCAGGAACACATTCTGTAAAGGCAGCAGGCTGTGGATGTTTTCTTACCAGAAGTGCCATCTTTTACCAGATTGTGTGAAAATATTGTTTGACAGCACAGGGCACCTATTTGCCTAGAGCAGGGTTTATTTTTGTATCTGATTACTCAGTATAAGATCCAGGAAGCAAACAGTTTAGAACTCTGAGCAAACATTCTGGCCGTCCAAAACAGAGCGCTGGGGTGGAAGGAAGAAGAGGGTTGATGAGGGAAGGCTAGACTTAAGCCATTTCCCTCAGGGTTTCAAGCTTTAGTGTGTGTATATATATTTCTGAGAGGAAATGTGTTCCTGTCTGGGCCTGTGGAGAAGAGAGAAGACAGGTCCCTTTGTGCTGAATTTGGAGGGTCTCCTAAATGCAGCGCCCCTCCCCCCCTGGACTGGGGCCTGCCAAGCCTTAGGTGTCAGGGAACAAGATGGCGCCCCACCGTGTAGGGCACTGAGTGAGGGGGCCCAGGGTGGGCCTTCACTTACTCAGAGGCGCTGGCTCTTCTGAAACCCAGACGCTGCCAACTCCTTGGGCTCAGGAGTTATAACCGCTTTCCTGCTCTGTGTTCTTCTCGTTGAAATCAGCTCCACATATTTTTCTGGTGATGTTACCCATTCTGACTCCTTACATTTTGAAAGGTGATCTACAAGTGAAACCTTCCATGAAGCTTAAAAAATAAAAATAAAAAAGAAGAGAAAAAGAAAGGTGTGCTGTGGGGAGATGGGGAGGAAGAGGAGAGAGCAGTTGCCTTCTTAATTTGAGATTTGCTGCAGCTGCGAGTGCCACTCCCCAGTCGGTTTCCTGGCTGCAGAGGGAGGCCAGTGGCCGGGCGTGAGTGACGTCAGGGTCAGGCCTGAGTCATCATCAGAGGCCGGGCTGCCCTGCCACTCGGAAGGGGACAAAAGGAACCTTTGATGTCCAGGGCCCTCCTCTCAGCATACTCGTCTGTACTGAGCAGCAGACCAGGAGAACATTCCAGCCGCTTCCCCACCCCCGGCCATCCTTTCTACTTCCGGAACAGTCCCAGGCCGATTCAGCAAGGCCTCTCCTAGGGATGTCACTCTCCTGCATGGCAGAGGCATGGCTGCTGTCTGTCAAAGAGAGAAGCAGGGGAGGGTGTTTCTCTGGGGATTTCTCACCTCCCCGCTTCCTTGTGGTGCTCTCTAACCCAGGGAGTCGCGGTGGTATTAAAAGAGATGTGGAAATGCAGATGATGTTCTTGTCACCCTCCCTGAGCAGTACGCAGTGGTCAGTGTCTATTCTTGTCTGCTTTTGTGCGATGGTACTGGGCTTCAGTTCTCTGTTCTCTGGATGCCAGCGTAAGCTTGCACTTCCTGGATTTAAGAGGGCACTGCTCTAAAAGGGTATTTATATCCCAGTGCCTGGCAGTGGGCTCAGTAAGTACATGATGAATGAATGAACGATTATTTTAAAATAAAACAGTACAAAACATATATTGAATACTTACAGTGAATATTCGATCTTCTGTGCCAAGTGCTTCATAAAGATTATTTCATTTATTATTATGAAAAAGCTGTAAGGTAGGTGCTATACTGATCACAAAAATTAGGGGATATTGTATCACTTCATATTCATTTTGAAATATCCCCTAATTTTTGTGAGCAGTATATTATTATCCCCTGTTCTCTAGGTGAGAAAATGAGCTCAGAGTGATTCAGACACCTCTCTAAAATTTCACAGCTAGTTAGTGGCAGAGCCTGGATTGTCTGATCTCAAATCCTGTGCTCTTAACCACTATGTTGAGTGGCTGGAGTGAGTGAATGAATATTGATCAAGGGCCTGTCCATCTGAGGGAGAATAAGGGTAAAGATGGGGCCTGAAACCAAATTTTTAAAAAAACAGTGAAGCAATTAGGGATGATCTGTCTAGGGTAGTAGGCCCTGTGCCTTCTTAATGGGTCAACACTGGGTCTAAGGGTTGGTAGGATATGACAGTGACAAGGAAGGCAAGTCTGTCATCAGGTCCAAGTGAGGATGAGAAGCTAGAATGTGAAGACAAGTTGTGGAGGCCTGGTGGCGTGTGCTGGGTGCGAGTCCCAGCGCACAGCAGGAGGGCGTACCGAAGAGGTGGAGGTTTGGGGCAGGCAAACAGACTACATGACAGTGCTCTCAAAGACTGAGAACTAGAGAAAGCTTTGGAACTGTGACATGGTTTCAAAGCATAAGGCGGGGCTGGATGTGACAGGGAACAGAGCTGAACCTTACAATGGTACGTACTGTCCTTAACACTGTCCTACCAGGAACCGGCTGCCTTTTTTGGACTGAGTGAGAGTGCTGTCAGTGGCTGTGCTCACGCCAAGGTGAGGAGGGCAGTGAGAAGAGAACATTTGCTTACCAGCCCAGGATAAGGTGATTTTTGAGGTACCTTCTCTCTCTGTGGTTTATGATTCTGTGATTTGTACTTTTCCACAGTTCTCCTAGGATAAGTGCCTCATTCCAAGAGAAAGAAAAGCCAGGAATTTCCAGCCCCTTTTGGAAGGGGGTTAGGGATGTGTTGGTGGCCTCAGTATTGCCACTTCATAGCTTCCCTTCCTTCTGTGGGGCAGATGTCTCTGATCATAGGACCCCTTTCGTTGGCTCAGGAAATCAATGTAGTTACCTTGTGCTGGGAACTCTGCTAGTTGCCACTCTGAGGAATTAAACTTGTGCTGTGGGGCCGGACTCCCCAGCAGGTGGAATCAGCAGGTGAGTTTCAGAAGGGAGAATGTCACAAGCTTTTAATCAAGGGAGCAGCAACAACTAATCAGGGTCACTGTCAATATCCACACAGAGCCTGACCTTGGGCCAAGGAAAGCGCTTTAAGTTCCAGGCATTTTTGGCAGAAGGCTTGTTTATTCTTTTCTTCTCTCTCTACAGAAAATGCTTCTGGGCACCTCCCTGCTCTGTTTCCCTGAGGGTTCAATGGCCTTGCTTGCTTCGCATACACAGGTACTTATTTCTCTAATAAGATGATCAGAGGCTGATTATTTTTTTCAGCTTCTCTTGTGGGACCAAGACAATGCATTGAGAAGAAGAAAGGATAAAAAGAAATGATGAGTAAAAGCTTAAGTGAGACACGGATCCTTGCACTGTATGCTCTTGGGTTGGTTCAAACAGAGGATAAAATTCAGAGAATTGGGCAAAACATCTATTTAGGGACACAGAGAAGGAAGTGATGAAATCTGTAACCTCTACTCCACCTGGAGAACCTGCCTCCTTTGTTATAACAAATACAGCTATACTGATAACTGTAAAAAATAAAATTAAACATTTATAGGTTTAGGAATTCCTTGGAAGACTTACTTATACTTGCTGCCTCCAATGTCTTTCAACTCATTCACTTAAAAAAAAATTACTAAGATATAATTTATAAGGCCCTGGCCGGTTGGCTCAGTGGTAGAGCGTCGGCCTGGTGTGCAGAAGTCCCGGGTTCGATTCCCGGCCAGGGCACACAGGAGAAGCACCCATCTGCTTCTCCACCCCCTCTCCTTTCTCTCTCTCTCTTCCCCTCCCGCAGCGAGGCTCCATTGGAGCAAAGATGGCCCGGGCGCTGGGGATGGCTCCTTGGCCTTTGCCCCAGGCACTAGAGTAGCTCTTGTCGCAGCAGTGCGACGCCCCGGAGGGGCAGAGCATCGCCCCCTGGTGGGCAGAGCGTCACCCCCTGGTGGGTGTGCTGGGTGGATCCTGGTTGGGCGCATGTGGGAGTCTGTCTGACTGTCTCTCCCCGTTTCCAGCTTCAGAAAAATACAAAAAAAAAAAAAAGATATAATTTATATACCATAAAATTAACTTATTTGAAGTGTGCCATTCAATGGATTTTAATACAAGTATTTACAGAATTGTGTGACCTGTAATCTAATTATAAAACATTTTAATCATCCCAAAAAGAAAGCTTGTACCCATTATCATGCCTCCTTTGCCCCCATCCCCAGCCCTAAGCAAACATTAATCTTCTTTCTGTCTCTATAGATTTTTCTTTTATGGACATTTCATATATATGGAATCAGACAATATGGTCTTTTATGTCTAGCTACTTTCACTTAGCATAATGTTTTTCAAGTTCATTCATGTTGTAAAAGATATCAGTACTTCATTCATATTTATGCTCAAATAAAATTCCATTGTGTAGACATACTACATTTTGTTTATCCATACATTGATTAATAAACATTTAAGTTATTTTCCTTTTGGCTGTTACAAATAATATTGCCATAACTGTTTGAGTACAAGTATTTGTATGGACATGTCTCTTGGGTAGATACAAAGGAATAGCATTGCTGGATCATAAGGTATTTTAACATTTTGTAGAACTGACAAACTGTTTCAAAGTGCTGCACCATTTACATTCCCATTAGCGATATGTGAGAGTTCTGATTTTTCTACATCCTTACCAACACTCTTTTTAAAAGTATTATTTTTTAGTAAAGGATAGTTGAAATGGGATATTGTATTGGTTTCAGATATACAACATAGTGACTTGCCATTTATATACCTTGTGATGAGATCACTACAATAAATCCAGGAACCATCTATGCCTTATAAACTTATCAAGATATGGCCTATTTTCCCTACACCATACATTACAGTCTCATGACTTATTTATTTTATAACTGGAATTTTGTACCTCTTATTTTTCTTTATATTTTTCACTCATCACTCTACTACCCTCCCCTCACCAACATTCTTATTGTCTCTTTTTGATTCTAGCCATCCTGGTGGATGTGACATGGTATCTCATTTTGACTTTCATTTGCATTTCTCAAAGGATTAACGATGTTGAGCATTTGTATATCCTTTTTTGTCAACCTGCCTATTCAACTCCTTTGTCCATTTTTAAATTGGATTATTTGTCTTTTTATTTTTTGAGTTGTAGGGATTCTTTATATATATCAGATAAAAATATATGTTTTACAAATATTATCTTCCTGTCTGTGGGTTGCCATTGCATTTTCTTTATGGTATTCTTTGCAAGAGAAAAGATTTATTTTTATTTATAAATTAAATTTAATGGGGTGACATTGATCAATAAGAGTACATAGGTTTCAGATAGAGGTTTCTATAGTATTTGAACAGTTGATTATGTTGTGTGCCCATTGCTCAAAGTCCAATCATTTTTCATCACCGTATATTTGTCCCTCTTTACTCCCCTTCCCCCATTCTCCCATTCTCCTCCCCTGGTAGTTTTTTATTTTGATGAAATTTTATTTAAAAAGTTTTTAATTTTGATGAAGTACAACTTACCACCCTTTTTTTTTTTCTTTTAACTTGTGCTTTTGGTGTCATATCTGAGAAACCATTATCTTTAACCTAAGGACATAAATAATTATACCTGAGTGTTTTTCTAAGAGTTTTATCGTTTTAGTTCTTACATTTAGATCTGTGATCCACCTTAAGTTAAATTTTATGGTGTATGTTAGGGATCTAAATTATTCTTATCATGTAGATATCGAATTGTCACAAAACCATTTGTAGAAAAAAACTATTCTCACAATAATTCTGTACATCTAAAATTGTTCTAAAATTAAAAGTTTATTTTTTAAAAAATAGTATATTCTCTCCCCTACCGAGTTGTCTTGGCCCCTTTATCAAAAATCAACTGACAATAAATATATATATTTATTTATTTTTTTTGTATTTTTCTGAAGCTAGAAACGGGGAGAGACAGTCAGACAGACTCCCGCATGCACCCAACCGGGATCCACCCAGCACGCCCACCAGGGGCGAAGCTCTGCCCACCAGGGGGTGATGCTCTGCCCCTCCGGGGCATCGCTTTGCTGCGACCAGAGCCACTCTAGCGCCTGGGGCAGAGGCCAAGGAGCCATCCCCAGCGCCCGGGCCATCTTTGCTCCAGTGGAGCCTTGGCTGCGGGAGGGGAAGAGAGAGACAGAGAGCAAGGAGGGGGGCGGGGTGGAGAAGCAAATGGGCGCTTCTCCTATGTGCCCTGGCCGGGAATCGAACCGGGGTCCCCCGCACGCCAGGCCGACGCTCTACCACTGAGCCAACCGGCCAGGGCCAATAAATATATTTTTTAAAGATTTTATTTATTCAATTTTCAGAGAGGAGAGAGAGAGAGAGAGAGAGAGAAAGGAGAGGAGCAGGAAGCATCAACTCCCATATGTGCCTTGACCAGGCAAGCCCAGGGTATCGAACAGGCGACCTCAGAGTTCCAGGTTGACACTTTATCCCACTATGCCACCACAGGTCAGGCCTGACAATAAATATTAATGGTTATGTCCGGACTCTTATTTCTATTCCATTGACCTAGATAACTGTTGTCATGCCAGTATCACGCTGTTTTGATTATTGTACTTCATAATAAGTTTGGTAATCAGGAAGTATGAGTCCAACCACTTTGTCCCTTTTTAAGATTGTTATGGCTATTCTGGATCTCTTGCATGTACATATAATTTTTAGAATTATTTTTCAAGTTCTGAAAAACAGCTGGGATTTTTTTTTTTTTTGTATTTTTCTGAAGTTGGAAATGGGGAGGCAGTCAGACTCCCACATGTGCCCAACCAGGATCCACCTGGCATGCCCACCAGGGGGTGATGCTCTGCCCATCTGGGTCGTTGCTCCGCTGCAACCAAAGGCATTCTAGCGCCTGAGGCAGAGACCATAGAGCCATCCTCAGCACCCAGGCCAACTTTGCTCCAATAAAGCCTTGGCTGTGGGAGTGGAAGAGAGAGACAGAGAGGAAGGAGAGGGGGAAGGGTGGAAAAGCAGATGGGTGCTTCTCCTGTGTGCCCTGGCTGGGAATCAAACCCGGGACTCCTGCACGCCAGGCTGATGCTCTACCACTGAGCCATCCGGCCAGGGCCCTCAAGCTGGGATTTTAATAGAGATCATGTTCTATCTGTAGATCAATTTGGGAAGTATTTTCATCTTAACAACATTAAGTCTTCTGATCCATGAATTTGGGAAGTCTTTCCATTTATTTAGACCTTTAACTTCTTTCAACATTTTGTAATTTTCAGTGTGCTTCTTTTTATCTCCTTTTGTTAAATCTCACTGTAAGTATTTTATTCTTTTTTTTTTTCTTGGTATTTTTTCAAAGCAAGAAGCAGGGGAAGGCAGACAGACAGACTCCTGCATGCGCCCAACTGGGAGATCCACCCGGCATGCCCACCAGGGGGTGATGCTCGGCCCATCTGGGGCAGTGCTCCACTGCAACCAGAGCCATTCTAGTGCCTGAGGTGGAGGCCATGAAGCCATCCTCAGTGCCTGGGCCAACTTTGCTCCAATGGAACTTTGGCTGTGGGAGGGGAAGAGAGAGATAGAAAGGAGAGAAGGAAGGGTGGAGAAGCAGATGGGTGCTTCTCCTGAGTTCCCTGGCCAGGAATCGAACCCAGGACTTCCACACGCTGGGCTGATGCTCTACCACTGAGCCAACTGGCCAGGGCCAGTATTTTATTCTTAATTGATATTATAATCTTTGCTTATGAGAGATTATACTTTGGAGGCTGAAAGACCTAAATTTAGTCCTGGCTCCACCATTGCTTAGCTGTATAACCTTAAATTTACTTAGTCTGTATCAGCTTCCCCCTTTTTTTTTTTTTAATTTGAAAAAAGGAAATAATTTATCACCTCATGAGTTTGTTAGGCAGATGAAGTAAGATAATGCTTACCTAACCTATTGAAATCAGGACCCACATGGGCCAGTCTTAGGGTGGTGTAATCTAAGAAACCCAGTCTAGTCACCAAAAAATAATTTTAAATTAACTCATATTTAAGTGCCTCTCTCAAATGCCATATGGAGCCCCTGCAATCCGTCCTGACATGCTTTTTCCCATCTACCTAAGCCTCTTACACTCCATAACTTCAGCCTTCCCTTCTTTCTCCCAAGCTCCTTGCAAAGCTTTTTCTCTAGCCCTAACCAGTGTTTCTCTAGCCTCCTTCTGCTCAGTACTCTTTCTGATGAGGCAGGAAAAGAAATAGACTAAGCCAGGACTCTTTTTAGTGGGTAGGAAATAAAAGAAATTAAGAAACATCAGACTTAATTTAAGTCCCATCACTCATATGAAGTGCTTAGTGTAATGTCTGATATATCATAAGGGCTCAATAAATGTTGGGGTTTTATTTTTGTTGTGATGGTGGTTACATTATGCTAGGAATTTTCAACTGGTGTGCTGTGGCATACTAGTGTGCCGCAAGAAATTTTTAAAACATGTAATAGCTGACTATTTAGTCAGGGGCACCGACCTCTTTTCTTTTAAGTTGTCAAATGAAAAAATGACAACAGCTAACACAACACTAGCCATCTTGTGTGACTGAATAAAAATTATACCTACTTTTTTTGCCAGATTGACAAAAAATATATATTTTGTTGTGTCGGAGAATTTCAGTTATTTAGTTTATATGTGCCATGAGATGAAAAGGTTGGAAACCGTTGCATTGTGCCCATCTATACTTAGTGTTAATGATGTGGGCTTTAGATCGTGACTTCTGAGATCTAGCCTAGACGCCCATCCTCACTCACTCAGATGAATTTGGGGTTGTTGCTCATCTTTCTTCCTCTTAAATCATTTCTCAGAGAACCACCACTAGAAAATTTTGTAAATCTTGAGATTTTCTCTTTCTTTCTTTTTCTTTTAGCATGGGGGGGGGGGAAGAGGGAGAAGGACAGACAGGGACAGACAGACAGGAAGGGAGAGAGATGAGAAGCATCAATTCTTCATTGCAGCTCCTTAGTTGTTCATTGATTGCTTTCTCATATGTGCCTTGACAGAGAGTCTCTCTGCAAAGTGAGTGACCCCTCGCTCAAGCCAGCAACTTTAGGCTTCAAGCCAGCAAACTTTGGGCTCAAGCTGGTAACTCTGCATTCAAGCTGGTTTCAAACCTGGGTCCTTAGCCTCCCAGGCTGATGCTCTATCCACTGCACCACTACCTGGTCAGGCATGTCTTGAGGCTTTCTAGGCAGTGTTTGCGGACCTATCCCCTATTTCCGCCACCCCTCCTCCCCCAGAACCCTATGCTTCCTCCTCTCCTCTCACAAAATCTTCTAGTATAATGCTTTTAAAACTGCAGGTCAGGACCCATTGCTTATTGAGTCAGAATCGGCATTGGTTCAAATGACAAAATAAAAGAGAACAGAAAGTCTCCAAGTGCATTTTAAGTTAAGATTTTTGTGTCAGTTTTGTAATATGTGTGTGAGCTGGGTCTCTTCTGTGAAATATTTTTCTTACTGTGGTTCAAGGTTTAAAAACATGTTTTAAAAGTAATATTGGCCCTGGCCAGATAGCTTGGTTGGTTAGAGCATCGTCTTGAAGCTCAGAGGTTGTTGGTTTGATCCCCGGTCAGGGCATATATGGGGACAGCTCAATGCTGCCCCCTCCCCCTTCTTCCCTCACTGAAATCAATAAATTAAAAACAAAAACAAAAATTTTAAATGTAGTGTTGACAGAGATCTTCTCTTTCATTACAGTATTAAAACAATTCAGAAGAGCATAAAATAACACTCCACCAAGTGGTCTGTCCATTTTGATGTGGATCAAACCTTTAAGTCACAGGGATGAAGCTCCAGCAGCAGTGAAGGATTTGGGGACATCAAAGCCTTTTCCTGTGTTTATAACACTTGGTGGAGGAATAGGTTTGTGGATCTGCTACCCCAACCCCACCAATACCACCTCTTAGCCATCACCTCTTATTACTCCGACAATATCTGCAAATCCACATCCTGAACTTGTGTGGGGGTTGTCTATTTTCTAAAACTCACATACTCTTATCTTATTTGAGTCTCACAATATCTCATGAAGTTGACAGGTCAGACCCAAGTCCCTGCTTGACCATTAACTTATGGTGTGACCTTAATATAAGCAAGTGACTTAACTTCTCAGGCTACCTCCTTAGCTCTATTATATATGACCAGAAAGGTTAAGAGGCGTGGCCAACATCACACAGCCTGTAAAGTGGCTGGACCAGGAAGAGAATGAATTCTTTCACCTACCAGCCTGGTTGTCCCACAGCTGTCTTCATGTGGATGCATACCTTTTTTAGAGATATAATTCATCTTACTGCCTTGTGAAGAATGTTTAAAAGCAAAGAACATTCTGCTCCCACCAAATCTAAAAACACAGATTTTTATGGCACGAAGCACAAAGACAAATAGCTAGCTCCTCATGCCTTGTGGTTAAAGGTTATCACTGTTAACAGGGAAGGCTATTTATTAAGGGCCAGGCCACGGGAATCAGAGACAAACAACCAAGTCCGCAGGAGAGGAAAACAAAGTCCCCTGAGTGCTCTGCTCTGTCCTTTGTGTTGCAGTGTCCCCTCTAGTGGCTCTGGAGCAAAACAGCTTCTAGAAAACATGTTTATAGATTCAGTATTGATGCAATCAAAGAGTGCTGGTGCTTTAACAGAGTAGAGAAAGCACTTGGTTGAAGATCTTTTGTCATTGATAAGAAACTGAATACTGGAGCAGTGGTTTCTCCCCAGGGAACATTTGGCAACTTCTGCAGACATTTTGGCTGTTATTTGGCCAGGGGGTGGGGATGCTGCGGTTACCAAAAAGTAGAAGCCAGGCATGCTGCTAAATGTCCTACAATACATAGGACAACTCCCCACAACAAAGAATTATCTGGCCCAAAATGTCAGTTCCAAGGTGGATTAAAGAAATGGTGTGATCTACCCTTGGACTTGCAGCACCCCCCCACCCCCGGCTTTATTAAGTTATAATTGACATATAACCAAAGATTTGCAGCCTATTCATAGCTTTTGGCAGCTCAGGTAAGTGCTCTCTCTTTTTTAAAATTCTCTTAATATGCTTTTATTAGAATTGTGAAAAATTCAAAAGTAATACATGCTTATAATTTAAAGCAATATAATAGAAGACTTTCTATCACCCCTTCCCATAATCAATGTTAACATCCTTGGTGGTTTATTAGGTTGGACTATATCATTTCTGAGTTACAAAATGGCAATGTCCTCCAGTTATATTTAAGATGTTCATCTACTTCTCCATGTATACTCCGAACAAGGGAATTCTTTTGATTTTGCTTATTGTATAAAAGTTGAATTAATAACACACATTACTTTATAACTAGCTTTTTCTATTTGATAAATTGTGAATACTTCTTCATATAAAAAGTAAGGGCCTCGATGGCAACAGGAGTAAGGGGTGGGGGGAGGGGGGAGGGGGTGAAGAAGGAGAGAGGGGTTGGGGGAGGGGAGGGGCACAAAGAAAACCAGATAGAAGGTGACAGAAGACAATTTAACTTTGGGGGAGAGGTATACAGCACAATCAAATGTCAAAATAATCTAGAGATGTTTTCTCTCAACATATGTACCCTGATTTATCAATATCACTGCATTAAATTTAATAAATAAATTTAAACATTAAAAAAAAAAAAAAAAAAAGTAAGGGCCTCCTGGCCCCAGCCAGTTGGCTCAGCGGTAGAGCATCAGCCTGGCATGTGGAAGTCCCAGGTTTGATTCCTGGCCAGGGCACATAGAAGAAGCACCCATCTGCTTCTCCACCCTTCCCCCTCTCCTTTCTCTCTCTTCTGCTCCTGCAGTCAAGGCTCCATTGGAGCAGAGTTGGCCCACGTGCTGAGGATGGCTCCATGGCCTCCACCTCAGGCACTAGAATGGCTGTGGTTGCAATGGAGCAATGGCCCAGATGGGCAGAGCACTGTCCCCTGATGGGCATGCTGGGTGGATCCCGGTCAGGCACATGGGGGAGTCTGTCTCTCTGCCTCCCCACTTCTCACTTCAGAAAAATAAAAATAAAAATAAGGGCCTCCTGTATGTTTCTAGAAGTTTGCAATGCTTAGTTCTCTGGCTCCAACAAGCTAAGATCGCCTATGGCAGGGCATTACACGACACTGAATCACATGGTATGTGTCTTTAATATACATCTCTTTGACACTTGAGAGTTCACACTTTCACAGAGAGCTTGGCTCAGGATCAGAATCTTCTATAAGCCATGCTATCTAACTAATAATAAATCAAATCTTTTCATTGCCTTTATACTTATTATTATGGAAACTTTCTAGTTATATCAAGTAATATTGGTTTTCTATTGACTATGGTACTATAAAACTTCATTTTATAACAAATTTACATGTGCTGGTTAATTTTATGTGTCCACTTGACTGGCTCACAGGGTGCCCAGATATTTGGCTGAATATTATTTTGGAGTAAGTCTGTGAAGGTTTCTGGGTAACATTAGCATTTGAATTGGTAGTCTGAGTAAAGCAGATGGGCCTCCTCAGTGTGGGTAGGCATCACACAATTTGTTGAGGGCCTGAATAGAGCACAAAGGCAGAGGCAAGAAGAATCTGGCCTCTCTCTGCCTGGCTGCTGGAGCAAAGTCACCAGTATTCTCCTGCCCTCAGCCTGAGACTTCCACCATGGGCTCATCTGGGTCTCAGGACTGCGCCACGGGCTTTCCTGGGTCTCCCGCTTGCTGATGGAAGGACATGGGTCTTCTTAGCCTTCACAATAGTGTGAGCCAGTTCCTCATAATAAATTCTCTCTTCTTCCCTCCCTCCCTGCATTTGTCTATGTGTCCTATTCTGTTTCTCTTGAGATCCCTGGAGCCAACTCAAATAAAAATGTTTTCTGATTGATTTAAGTTTGGGCAAGATGAGTATCAGTACTAACCAAACAAATAACACAGTTCTTACAAAGGGCAAAGAAGATGAACAAATAATTTGTAGGAAAAAATAGAAATGACAAAATATCATATAACAGATGTTCAATATCATTAGCATCATATGAGAACAATACAATGAGGGTCATTTCCCTTCAGAGAGGCAAATATGGAAAAGATTGAGACTCCACAATTGTCAAATGTATCGGAAAAGAGCTCATATAAACAGTAGTGCTGCATGTATATTAAAATACAGGGTGGGTAAAAATAGGTTTACAGTTATGAGTACATGAAACACAGAGTTTATTCTTGTATTATTACTTATTATTGTATTATTTTCCATAAGAACTATAAACCTACTTTTGCCCCACTCTATAAATATAATTTTTTTCAAGAGCAATTTGGTAGGCTCTAATTATTTTCTGCAATGAACAGGTAGTACATTCATAATGCCCAAGTGACCTTTTAAAAAGTAACTCTTAATGATTAATGAAGAAAATCTCAAATACTTTTTTTTCCAATTCCCCTATTCTAAGACGTTTATATAAAACACACTTTTAAAGATAATTTTCAGGTTGCTTACAACACTGAGTAAGATGTCTGGCAGTGATAATCATCTTTAAAAGCCCTGCTCTAACGATTTATTTTTTAAAATTCTCTATATTTGTCTGGAGCAATATTAGCCATGTTACCTGGCTACTTCATTTTGTGTGTATGACAGAGACAGAAAGACAGAAAGAGGGAGAGATAGGGACAGACAAGAAGGGAGAAGGATGAGAAGCATCGACTCTTTGTTTTGGCACTTTAGTTGTTAATTGACTGCTTTTTCACATGTGCCTTGACTGGGGGGCTACAGCAGAGTGAGTAACCCCTTGCTCAAGCCAGAAACCTTGGGCTTCAAGTCAGAAATCTTTGGACTCAAGCCAGAGACCATGGGGTCATTTCTATGATCCCACGCTCAAGCCAGCCACCCTGCGTTCAAGCTGGCAACCTCAGAGTTTCGAAGCTGGGTCCTCTGCATTCCAGTCCGATGCTCTATCCACTGTGCCACCTTGTCAGGCTCCTGGCTACTTCTTAACATGGTGAATAACCCACTGAATGACTGTAAGTGAAGAGGAGGAGTGGGGAAGGAGGGATGGTACAGGGTGAAGGGTGAAGGTTAGGGAAGGAGAAGGAAGAATGGGAGGAGCTACTATGTCCTGATTTCTCTCTCCCTGGCTTCCGTCTATCTAGATTCAATTGTATAAATGATTTTTGTTTCCCTGTTATTTGGTTGAGCTTTAATATAAGGTTGAGACTTAGAATGTATAGAGTTTTAACAATCTTTACAGTCAACTGAATACCCAGACTTTTCCTGAGCCTGGCATATTCCTTTATTCCACTGTCCATCCTAAATAGGGCCTTATCAAGCCCATAACACCTTTCTTTATGTGAATTAGAAACAGTATCCCTGCAAGAGCAGCCCACGCCAGGCTGCGTGGCACTATGTGGGCCCCTGTGCTGGCAATCCTGTTCCTCACACCAGCCGTAGTCCAACTGCCACACAAGAAAACTTTGCAAATTGACATTTCCTTATTTCTAATGGTCACAGGACACAGTGGCACCTGCTATAGTTCATGCTGCAGACACATGGCTCAGGTTTCTTCCCAAGGCTTCTCCTTCTAAGCAGCCATTGAGATTTCATCAGCAGTCTGTTGTTAATGCTTTTAGTGCCCCCCACCCCCACCTACACCACACACACGCACAAGCACACCCCTCACAGGCTCAGTGTTCACCCAGGAAACAGAATGTCATGGAGAAGTTAACTGTATCTCATCCTTTTACTGCTGAGCCTTTATCAGCAAAAAAGAATGATAAGGTAATTTTCTTCTTGGCCTTGAGTTTTAAGTTTTAGACGTCCCTTCCTCAGGGGAAAAGAAATGGCCCTTTGTACTTCAGTATTAAAGACAGAAGTTTGCCCTGGCTGGTTGGCTCAGTGGTAGAGCATTGGCTCGGTGTGTGGAAGTCCTGAGTTCGATTCCTGGGACTTCCCCCTCCTCATCTTTCTTTTCTTTCTTTCTTTCTTTCTTTCTTTCTTTCTTTCTTTCTTTCTTTCTTTCTTTCTTTCTTTTTTCTTTCCTTCCTTCCTTCCTTCCTTCCTTCCTTCCTTCCTTCCTTCCTTCCTTCCTTCCTTCCTTCTTTCTTCCTTTCTTCCTTTCTTTCTTCTCTCTCTCTCTCTCTCTTCTCCTTCCACAGCCATGGCTTGAATGGTTGGAGCAAAGCTGGCCCCTGGAGCTGAGGATGGCTCCATGGTCTCACCTGAGGAGCTAGGAGTTACTGAGGTCAGTTACTGAGCAATGGAACAGCGGCCCAGATGGGCAGAGCATTGCCTGGTAGGGGGCTTGCCAGGTGGAACCTGGTTGGGGCACATGTAGGAGTCTGTCTCTGCCTCCCTGCCTCTCACTTAATAATTTAAAGAGAGAGAGAGAGAGAGAGAGAGAGAAGTTTCTAAGCCCTAGGATAAAGTCCCTCCACTCAAACTTATTCAGAATCTAGATTTATTAAAAATTATTCAGGATGAAGGAGACAATTGCTACAATTAAACAAGAGAAGTGTGACCGTGTGACCCAGCCCCATGGTGGCTTCCCTGAGATGAAGAAGTCAGGGAGTGAGTGAGTGAGTGTGTGTGTGTGTGTAGGGGTAGTGGGTGCAGGTTTCCAGGATGGCAAGGGTCTGTGTAAGCCCATCCCTGCATGAATTCATGTGGAGGCTACTTAAAAGCCCGTGGAAGCTGGACACCTACACTCTCTTGCTTGAGAGCCTGGATGAGGGTTTCCGTGGATAATCTGTGGCCAGTGGAGAGTGGAGTGCAGCATCAAAAGCCTCTCTATGGTCCTTCCAGGGCCCTCCCTGACTGGCAGAAAAGGTTACACAGGAGTTAGCAGAAGAAGCAGTGGTAACCATGGTACCCACCATGGTCTATACATCAGGATACCCTTGCTTTCCTGGGCCCATGAAGGCCTGGGAGACAGGGATAGGGAGACCCTGTACAGTGGTCCCTTGTCTATCGCAGGGGTTAGGTTCCAGAACCCCCGCGATAGGCGAAAATCCGCAAAGTAGTGACCTTATATTTATTTTATTATTTATATATATTTTAAGTCTTTATAAACCCTCCCCACACTCTTATAAACCTTTCCCACACTATTATTAACCTTTCCCACACTTATTTTGCATATTTTACCACAAAATAATTAAAATAATAATATATAAAGATATCCATATACCGCAAAATCCCACTATAGCAAAAAAATCTGCGATACATAATTAGATATATACAATTTTAAAATCCGCAATACAGTGAGACCGCAGAAAGTGAACTGCGACATGGCAAGGGACAACTGTAACCCTAGTATTAAACTCTTCCCCAATCTTGGGTAGTAGAAACTAGAAGCCAAGTGTAGTTTTTTTTTTTAATCTTTTTTTTTTCTTTTTTTCTTTATTCATTTTTAGAGAGGAGAGAGAGAGACAGAGAGAGAAAAGGGGGGAGGAGCTGGAAGCATCAACTCCCATATGTGCCTTGACCAGGCAAGCCCAGGGTTTCGAACCGGCGACCTCAGCATTTCCAGGTCGACGCATTATCCACTGCGCCACCACAGGTCAGGCCAAGTGTAGTTTGATTTTAGATAAACATAGAAATATGGCATGATTTGTACCTGGGTATTGTGCAGCAATCCATACCTATTACCTACATTTTTCTCCATAATGTAATCTATAGAATCTTTCCTTGGAAAGAGAGGGGCTTCTGCATTTTGAGCAGAGCTTCCTTAATTCCTTCTTCTCATCATAATCTTCACCTCTTAGAAATACTCCCTTGTCTAAAAAACATATACAGTTTAGTTTATAATGTATATATTTAACTTAGTGGAAACATGAGTTCTTCAGATCTTCCCAAATGCCCTAATCCACATTAAAAAATAGAGAAACAGATCTTCAAGAAGAATCCTGAAAATGAAGCCTGACATTGGGCCCACCAGCCTAGACCTAGATTCTGATCATACTGACAATTCTCCCAGTGAGCAGTAGGAACCAATTGTGAAAAAACTAAGTGAACTATGAGACCTTAGGCAAATGGATCTTGTTCTTTTGACTCCAGGTTTTTAAAGTAACATCCGTACACAAAAAGGCAAAGTACTAAGCACTCTGGAGAAACAGAGAAGTAAAAGACATGGGTCCTTCCAGGAGGAAGGCACCAGCTCACTGGAGATATAAGACTATGAACCATGAAGTACTCAAGGGGGTCTGGGTTGGTACGTGGGACATGAGGAGCTCAGAGAGCCAAAAAGACTGGACAAGTCAGGAAAGTCTTCCTACAGAAAGGGTACTGGGAAAAAACCCTTGCCTATCCAATTTCCTTATTTTAGTTGGCTGAGAGAGAGAGTTAGACGGTTTAAAGGGCTTGAACAAAGGGATAGAGGTGAGAATGGTCACTGCTTAATAATGAGGTACACAAAGCATGTTGGGAATAATGGGGAATACATGGAGTTAGGTCTGGAAGGTGGGACCAGCTAGTAGATGAGTTTCAACATTGAGTTGAGAGGTTCAGAGACAAGGCAGTTGGGTTAACAGCATAGAATTGCATGATGAGTGTGGAATTTAAGGAGGATTAGCAGGCAGCACCCATGGGAGATACCAAGCATTAGAGGTTCTCTGGGTTGTTAATAATTTCTTTGTAATAGTGCTTATGGTATTTTTTAAAAGTTGACTTTGAGATGAAAGTATTATGTGTGTTTGTGTATAGAACTTCTAAAGATGTTTATACCTTGATACAACTTAATCTGAACTATTAGTAAGAGAAAATGAAGGAATTACTGACTCATATAATCAACAGATGTAATCAGGAAAAGCTGTGTTGAAGAAATTTGGGTGCTAGCATAAGACCAGGTGCCCACGTACCAACTTCATAAGGAGGTTATGAAAAACTGCAGAAATTAGATAAAAACCATGTTGTTCTACAAGACCACACTTGCAGAAAGAACAACTGGAACGTCCCTAGAGACAACTTCTGGAGTTCAGGATACTCCCAAGAACCCCTCTAAGATAAAGACAGCATTATACCTGGGAGCAACCTCACTGCACTCAATGTCTGATTTTGCCATGTTCACTCATTCATTCACTCAAATTCACTCATTCATTCACTCAGATTCACCCATTCATTCAAATACCTGCTCACAAAATTAGGGGATCAGGGAACATGCAGATACTCCAGTACTTTCAGCCTTTTGTATAGTGCATTTTCACCAATGAAATAAAAGTTGGTTTTGCATCTCATTTGCATAATCGAACAACTTTCTCTGACTTGTCCTTTGCTTTTCTGATGTTCTTATTTAATAAAGAAAGATCAAATGCTTCTTTTTTTATTGCTTCATATTCATTTTGAATTATGCCCTAATTTTTGTTAGCAGTATATTTGTATTTGCTAAGGCACTATAAAAGTTGCCAACTTCAACAATGAGAGACAAGGTCTCATTAATTCAGAGAAAGAGACAGGCATGTACACGAATGATGGCAGTTCAGAGCCATTGTTTTCTCTTTCCTTCCTTGTCTGTCCCCTCTCCATCTCCCCTACCCTCTGAAAACAGAAATATTTGTTGTATTGGTAGGTGATTGGTTCTCAAATTTCCTCCATGAGTTTCAATGTCAACTTTTACTTTTTGTTTAGTAACATGAGCAAGGACATTCAATGAGAAGTTTCTAGAATTCCTTACTTTTCCTTTCCTTCTAAGGGGTGTGGGTTGGAGGAAGGTTCATGGTTTGTCTGAGCTGAGGTAAGGGATGCCAAATGGAACAGGCTGGGGGAGGGGGATCACCCTTAGTGTATAGGGATCAGATCTCCCTGAAAGAAGAGAAGATTAGGGTTGGGTTAGGGAGTGGGGATTGGCTTGGAGGAAATAAAGGAGGGGGAGGGAGGAAGGAAAACAGTAAAAATGATGGAGACAGATTGAGGATGAGAGGAAGAGAGAGAGGGTCTGACTGGTCCTGGTCATCAAAGGGACAGGAGAAAGCAACTGTTGTCTCCTTGGAGGAAGCTTTGCCATGAAACCCCTAACCAAGACCCGCACTATCCTATTCTTTAAAGTTTTTTGGGTATGAGTGGGTGGGGGATGGGTTATTTGTTATTGTTTAGTACAATTTTTTTTTTAGTACAAATCAGTACTAAGACTGAAGACTACTTAGTCTATTATTTGGGGACATTCATGTTGCCCTCAGTTTTGAAAATCACATTTCCTCAGACTTTCAAAAAAATTTTTTAATTCATTTATTGATTTTAGAGTGAAAGGAAGGGGGGAGACAGAAAAATTAATCTGTTCCTGTATGTGCCCTGACCGGGGATTGAACCCATATCTTTGTGTATTGGGACAACATTCTAACCAACTGAGCTATCTGGCCAGGGCTATGTTTTGTCAGATTTTCCAGTGAGTCAATGATATGACCTATGGCTGCAGCACAGAGTGGTCCTATTCAGTATGGCCACCCCTCCATCTGAGAAAGTATAGGCTACACCAGGGGTCGGGAAACTATGGCTCACAAGGACACCTGGAGGACAGGGACATGGATGTTTGCATCCCCAGAAGGAAGCAAGGTTCCAGGATTGTACTTCCCCAAGATGACCACATGACTCCTTCCTCACTTCCCTCAGGTCTTGAATGAAGCAGCAACCCTCCTCCATACTCCCTAGCTCCTTTTTCCTGCTTTACTTTTCTTAATCACATATCTATATCTAGGTCTATATACAAATATCTGGCTTCATTCCTCTCCTAGAATGTAGGCTCCATGAGGGCAAGGGCCTTGTCGATATCTTGGGCCTAGGACTGTGCCCGGCATAAATAGTTCTTGAGTAATGGGATTCCTGGTAGATTATCAGGTCCTTGGTCAATGTGGAACTGAATTAAAGAATCAGAAGTGCACTTCTAGAAACATAATCTTGCCTGACCTGTGGTGGCACAGTGGATATGGCGTCTACTTGGAACACTGAGGTTGTCAGTTCAAAACCTCAGGCTTACCTAGTCAAGGCACATATGGGAGTTGATGCTTCCTGCTCCTCCCTCTCTTCTCTCTAAAACAAATAAATGAAATCTTAAAATATATTTATATAACCTCATAAATAAGGCTTTAACTTTGTTTGTTTAATAAAACAAGGCTTTATTCAACTTTGTACTGAAATCTTGAGCACCTTAAATGTTATCTTTCTCTTGCATTTTAAAAACCCTCAAAAAATATAAGCTTATTTCAGATATAATTAATTGTTAGATGAAGATTATACTTAAACTTAATATTTTAATAACTTACGATATTGTATCTGAAAGGAGCAAAAGGAAAAACTAATGGTAGACATTTTTGTACTCCCAGTGAGAAATATTTATGATTTTTTCTTTGTAAGACAATTTTTGCTTTGCTATGTGTACTTGAAATACATATTTAAATTGGTCTTTGGAATGAATGTATGTCATATGCCTTTTTCAAAAATTGTGAATCAGAAGAACTTATGAAACATGTAATATAAGTATAAAGCAAACACTTCATACTTATAAAGGGTAAATATAAAGGAAGGAACTGGTTGTCTAAGTCAAGTAGCAGTGAGGCCAAAAAGACATGTGAAAAGATGCTCAAAGTCACTAATCATCAAAGAAATGCAAATTAAAACCACAATAAGATTCACCTCACACCTGTCAGAATGGCTATCATCAATAAATCCATTAACAACAAGTGTTGACAAGGATGTGGAGAAAAGGGAACTCTCCTGCATGCACTGTTGGCAGGAATGCAGATACCGGTGCAGCCACTGTGGAAAACAGTATGGAAGGGCTCAGAAAATTAAAAATGGAACTGCCTTATGACCCACTGATTCTATTTCTGGGTATATATCCAAAGAAACCCAAAACATTAATTTGAAAGGCTATATAAACCCCTGGTGTTTATTACAGCGTTGTTTACAATAGCTAAGATATAAAAGCAACCTGAATACCCATCAAAAGACAAGTGAATAAAAAAGTGGTGATACATATACACAATGGAATATTACTTGGCCATTAAAAGAATGAAATATTACCATTTGCAACAGAATGGATGGACCTAGAGGTATTATGCTAAGTGAAATAAGTCAGTCAGAGAAATACAAATACCATATGATTTCACTTATATGTGGAATCTAAAGAACAAAATAAAGAAACAAAATTGAAACAGACTCACAGACACAGAGAACAGACTAATGGTTGCCAGAGGCAAGAAGGTTTGGGGGAATGAGTAAACAAAGTGAAGAGATTAAGAAGTACAAATTGGCAGTTACAGAATAGTCATGGGGATGTAAAGTACAGCATAGGGGATATAGTCAATAATATTGTAATAACTATGTATGGTGCTAGGTGGGTGCTGGAAATATTCAGTTTATAATTATGTAACCACTATGCTGTACACCAGAAGCTAATACTACAAAATTATATTGAATGTTAATTGAAAAATAAAAGAATAAAAATAGCAGTGAGGCCATCTCTCCAGGAGCCCACACCCTCCCCGCCTGAGTTCTGAGTACAGCCACCCCTCTGACCCAGAGGTAACACAATCCTGACTTGTGTGATCATCTTTCACTCTCTTTTCTTTCTAGTTTTGTAACCCAGGCTTTAGAATTTTAAAGCTTTCTCAAAATAATCATGCACATTGTTAAGAAAAAATAAATAAGTGCAACCGTTCCCTGTCTTCCCCAGTCCCACCTGACAGAGGAAAACACTTCTCACCTTTCAAGACATTTCTTCTAGTACAGTGGTCCCCAACCCCCGGGCCGCAGACCGGTACCGGTTCGTGGGCCATTTGGTACCGATCCACAGAGAAAGAATAAATAACTTACATTACTTCTGTTTTATTTATATTTAAGTCTGAATGATGTTTTATTTTTAAAAAATGACCAGATTCCCTCTGTTATATCCGTCAAGACTCACTCTTGATGCTTGTCTCAGAAGTTAGACAATTATATTTTAAAATACCACAGTTTTTACGCCAGTCACATAATTTTATTTTGTGCATTTATCCGTCCCACCCTAAAGGCCGGTCCATGAAAATATTTTCTGACATTAAACCAGTCCGTGGCCCAGAAAAGGTTGGGGACCACTGTTCTAGTAGATATCTCCATATCTTTAAACAATATGCTTACATTGCTATTTCATGCTGTATCCATGTTAGGAGGGTAAGAATAGAGGAGATAAATGAGCTTATCAATAGAACAAAAATTTGAATTCTATCTGACCTGAATTAGCAACACTAGGTGCTAAAAGACATTGGAGCAATTTTTTAACATTCCAAGAAAAAATAATTTCCAATGTAAAAATTGACTCTTAGCCAAGGTATCAATTAAATGTGAAAATTGAATACAAGGTACAAAAAAAGTATCACTTACACATCCTTTATTATTATTATTATTACTATTCATTTTAGAGAGAGAGAGAGAAAGAAGGGTGGAAAAGCAGAAAGCATCAACTCCCATATGTGCTTTGACCAGGCAAGCCCGGGGTTTTGAACCAGAGACCTTGGTGTTCCAGGCCCAGGTCAATGCTTTATCCACTGCACCACCACTGGCCAGGCTTATACTTCCTTTCTAAAGTTCCCTGGGGATCAGCTTCAGTAAACAGAGGGAATAAAACTGTAAAGAGCAAAATGTGGGCTCCAGTCCGGTAGCTCAGTCGGTTGGAGCATCATCCTGACGCACTAAGGATGAAGGTTTGATCACCCATCAGGGCACATACAAGAATCAACAAGTCAAGTGAATGCATAAATGAGTGGAACAGGAAATCGGTGTTTCTCTCTCTCTCCCCCTTCTTCCTCTCTCTAAAAATTAATAAGAAAAGAAAAAGAACAAAATGTGGAATCCAGGAAGCAATCTAATTTTACAGTGAAGACACCAGGTGATTTATGGGCAGGAACCTAGAGACCAAACTGTCTAAATTTGAGCCAGGGAGGTCTCAGGAGGAAAGATGGGAATTTGATAGAGTGCCTGATTAGATAAGGAGATTACATAGACTTGAGGATAAAATAATGGCAAAGATTCTAAAAAAGAAAAACTCCAGGGGAGAAAACCCCAAACAACTCTACAAGAGAATAAATGGAATTAGAACTCTGGCTGGTGCTCAGTTGGTTAGTGTGGTCCTGACACGAAGAGGTTACAGGTTTGATCCCTGGTGAAAGTCCACACAAGAATCAACTAATGAATGCATGAATAAGTGGAACAACAAATCAATGTCTATCTCCCCACTTCTCTCTAAAAATCAATAAATAAAATTTTTAAAAAAGATAAATGTAATCAGAGTGATTACTAGCCCCACAATAAACAATATTTTTATGTTCACAATACTGTAAACACTGTTACTTATTTTCAACTCCTAGACCAAGCCTATTGAGATAGCACGAAAGGCTTAGTTTTAGTCGCAGAACAGATGACAAATGTCATAGAGAACCTTTTCTATATCTTCAATGTATAAATTTAATAATTATATGTCTAGGAGACTCACGGTCTTCACTTGGGAAATGTCTTATAGTTCCCATTATTTATTTTGCTTTCTGTAACTTCTATGAGTCAGATGTGGAACATCCTGGATTAGCCCTGTACAATTCCTTTTCTTTTCTCTTACAATTTCTAGGTCTGTCCTTCCCCTGGGAGATTTCTTTGAATTTATATTGCAACGCTTTTGTTGAACTTTTCATTTTTGTTTTTTTACAAATGTGTTTTAAATGCCCAGAGGTTATTCACACTTCTCTGATTATTCCTTTCTCAGTGCATCCTGCTCTCTCTCATGATGCAATATCTTCTCAAATATCTCTGAATATCAGTTGGCGGTTTCTTTTTCTGTTTCTTTATTCTTTCCTCTGGGTCATTCTTGTATTGACTTTTACCTATCTTTCAGGTTGTAATCCTTCTTCAAATATACGGTCATCCTCAGTTGTCTTCACTTCAAGATGAAGCTGTAAGATGCTAATTGGAACTTTTTTTACACCTAGATGGGGATTATTAGTTGGGCCTTTACCTTGTGGTGACTTAGCTCTGACAGTTCCCTGCTGTGTGATGTTAGGCAACTTATTGAAACACTCTGTGCTTTGGTTTCTTCCTACAGTTGTGAGCATTAAATGAGTTCATGTATAATATATTTACTACAGTGCTATATAACTACTTCCTGCTTCCATTACTTTTTTTTCCTTTTATTTAATAAATACATTTTTATTTTAATGGGGTGACATCAATAAATCAGGGTACATATATTCAAAGAAAAGATTTCCAGGTTATCTTGTCATTCAGTTCTGTTGCATACCCATCACCCAAAGAGAGATCGCCCTCCGTCACCCTCTATCCAGTTTTCTTTGTACCCCTCCCCCTCCTCCTCCCCCTCTCCCTCCTTTTCCCTCCCCCAACCCCCCCCAACCATCACACTCCTGTCCATGTCTCTTAGTCTCGCTTTTATGTCCCACCAATGTATGGAATCCTGCAGTTCTTGCCCCTTTCTGATTCACTTATTTCACTCCGCATAATGCCATCAAGATTCCACCATTCTGCTGTAAGTGATCCGATGTCATCATTTCTTCTAGCTGAATAGTATACCATGGTGTATATGTGCCCCATTTTCTTTATCCAGTCTTCTATTTTTTTTTTTTACAGTGATTAAAAGCCTTTAAGCAAACTCTTGGCCAATACGGCATGAATCCATAAAAGAGTAGTGTCCTTAACATGTTTACCAAGTCCAAGTTGGCCCCATCACCATGCCAAATCCCTGAAAAATGCAACCCAACCACAGTTCAGTCTGTTAGGAGCTGTCACAGGGAGCAGGAGTCCAGGAAAAGTCCACATCCAGGAAAAGTCCTCATGGCATTGGAATTGTTGTTACCATTCTATACTTTGCAGCTCACGGTCAAGTCCCAATGACCGCTGCTTCTAGCTGGTAATGGTTCAGGTAGACTGGAAAAGCCATTTGCAGCATGCGTGGATATGGGGCTTCTGTTCTCCTCTGCCTGGAGAGATGAGACCAGGTTGCCTTTCCCTGGAGCTCTGCGATTATGGCATGGTAAAGAGAACCTTGGGATACACTAAGCTGGGTGGCAAAGGTAGATTCATAACAGAAGTTGGCAAAAGGGGGAAAGAGAGCTCTAAATTAGGAGTAGGTTCCAGCCTGAAATATGAGTGGGGCATTGAGGTAGAAGGGATAAAGGAAACACTATATATTAAGCAAAGCAGCAGAAAATAGGACTATCAACACCCACAACAGAGATCTTTGAGGGAAGGATAAAAAACCTGACTATTCAGGAAAAACATAGTTAAGTGGCCCTTGTGCAAATGAGATCAGTTTACCTGCTTCTTGGAAGAAATACCCTAGGCTTGTCCACAGTGTCGTAGATGGGGCCAATGGCCCTGGGCACCTTCAGCCTTCAGTGGCAAACCCCAGCTTTCTGGGCAAGGTTAGGTCATAGGTGGCTGGAGCAGGGCTGGAAGAGACTGAACCCTCCCTTAGAGGAGCGAGGGGGAAGCCTACCTTCCAATGTCCCTGTTTCCTCACAGCAGAGGCATGTAAGCCTGGCAGGCTTTAGCTCAATGACCTTCCTTTCCACTATTGAAGCCGGACCCAGATGGCATCCTATGAGACCCCTTTGGGATGTTGGAGCCTTTAAGGGTATATCCTAAAAGCTGGTAGTTCCCCTGATCTCTATTGGGCTTTTTCTGCCTCTAGTTATCTTAAAAGCCATGCTCAGAAGATCTCGCTGAGGGGTTGAGGATCCCCATCCACCTATATAAATCTTTTCCATATATCTGGAGCTATTTGGAAAAAGACAAAACAGTGTTATTAGCTGGATCTAATAAAGAAGGTAGTAGTTTGCAGGTGAAAAAGATTTGGTGTCTCCTGTTCATCAGCATTCCAAAGAAAAGTAAATTTTTTTTAAGTAAAAAACATCATACGGTAGACCCGTAGGAGTTCCAGGATATGACTACCCCCTTAAAAATCTTTTTTTTAATTGACCTTAAAATGTTTGCTGAGTACACTTTAATAATACCTTAACTTTAAAGATTGTAAGCATGACAAAATACAGTAAATGCTTTTGCTCCATATGCAGGAGCATTTTCAGTTTAGCCAGTTTAGGAAATCCAATAATAGAACAATGCATACAGACAATGAGCTATACAGCAGCCTCTCCTGTTCTGACAGAGGTTACTATAGATCCGGAATATGTATCCACTGTAATGTGGACATACGACTGTTTGCCAAATGAAGGTATATGAGTAACATCCATCTGCCAAAGTTGTCCTAGTAGGGGTCCTTGAAGGTTAACTCTAAATGAAGGGGCAGTATAGGACCCCTTGGACAAGATTTCCCAATCTGCCATGCTGCTTCCCATGAAATTTGAAACTGTTTACACCGGGCTGCAGCGTTCTGGTGATGAATAGTATGAGACTGACTTGCTCGGTCTGTCATGGTTGCTCCATATAATTTTCTTTTGGGTAGCTTGATCAACAAGGACATTCCTAGGCCCTGGCCGGTTGGCTCAGTGGCAGAGCATTGGCCTGGTGTGCAGGATTCCTGGGTTCGATTCCCAGTCAGAGCACACAGAAGAAGTGCCCATCTACTTCTCCACCCCTCCCCCTCTCCTTCCTCTCTGTCTCTCTCTTCCCCTCCCGCAGCCGAGGCTCCACCGGAGCAAAGCCACCCCGGGCACTAAGGATGGGCCCATGGCCTCTGCCTCAGGTGCTAGAATGGCTCTGGTTGCAACAGAGCAACACCCCAGATGGGCAGAGCATTCCCCCTTTGGTAGGCATGACAGGTGTATCCCGGCCAGGCGCATGCGGGAGTCTGTCTGACTGCCTCCCCATTTCCACCTTCAGAAAAATACAATAAATAAATAAATAAATAAATAAATAAATAAATAAATAAATAAAACCAAAAAACAAGAAAAAAGAAAGAAAAGAGAAAAAAAAAGGAAAAGAAAAAAAAAAGGACATTCCCTTGTGCTAAAGCTCCAGGAAGCATGGGGTGAGCTTGAGTATGTCCTATGAAACATGGAGCTCTATGTTGACATATAAGTCTTTGAAGAAGGAGGAACTGCTGAAATAGTTCATCAGCATTTGTCCCTAAGACAGTCTTTATAGTGGAAACACCATAAGTAAATATTTGCTGTCTGTCTATAGATTAAAGGGGGAATATGGCAAATGCTGAAAAGCCATGATCTTTGTGCCCCTTCCCTCCCTCAACCCCCTCCCTCTCCTCCCCCCACCTTGTAACCCCAACACTATTGTCCATGTCTCTGAGTCTCATCTTTATATCTCACCTATGTATGGAATCATATAGTTCTTAGTTTTTTCTGATTTACTTCTTTCGCTCAGTATAATGTTATCAAGGCCCATCCATGTTGTTGTAAAAGATCCTATGTCATCATTTCTTATGGCTGAGTAGTATTCCATAGTATATATGTACCAAAGCTTTTTAATCCACTCGTCCTCTGATGGACACTTGGGCTGTTTCCAGATCTTTGCTATTGTGAACAATGCTGCCATAAACATGGGGGTGCATTTCTTCTTTTCAAACAGTGCTATAGTGTTCTTGGGGTATATTCCTAACAGTGGTATAGCTGGGTCAAAAGGCAGTTCGATTTTTAATTTCTTAAGGAATCTCCATACTGTTTTCCACAGTGGCTGCACCAGTCTGCATTCCCACCAGCAGTGCAGGAGGGTTCCCTTTTCTCCACATCCTCGCCAGCACTTATTCTGTGTTGTTTTATTGATGAGCGCCATTCCGACTGGTGTGAGGTGATATCTCATTGTGGTTTTAATTTGCATTTCTCTAATCATTAGTGATGTTGAACATTTTTTCATATGCCTATTGGCCATCTGTGTGTCCTCTTTTGAGAAATGTCTATTCATTTCTTTTGCCCATTTTTGGATTGGTTTGTCTTCCTGGTATTAAGCTTTACAAGTTCTTTATACATTTTGGTTATTAACCCCTTATCAGACGTAATGTCAAATATATTCTCCTATTGTGTAGTTTGTCTTTTTATTCTGTTCTTATTGTCTTTAGCTGTGCAGAAGCTTTTTAGTTTGATAAAGTCCCATTTGTTTATCCTGTCTTTTATTTCACTTGCCTATGGAGACAAATCAGCAAATATATTGCTGCAAGAGATGGCAGAGAGCTTACTGCCTATGTTTTCTTCTAAGATGCTTATGGTTTCACGGCTTACATTTAAGTCTTTTATCCATTTTGAGTTTATTTTTGTCAGTGGTGTAAGTTGGTGGTCTAGTTTCATTTTTTTGCAGGTAGCTGTCCAATTTTCCCAACACCATTTGTTGAAGAGGCTATCTTTACTCCATTGTATTTCCTTACCTCCTTTGTCAAATATCAGTTGTCCATAGAACTGTGGGTTTATTTCTGGGTTCTCTGTTCTGTTCCACTGATCTACGTGCCTGTTCTTATGCCAGTACCATGCTGTTTTTTGTACAATGGCCTTATAATATAACTTGATATCCAGAAGTGTGATACCTCCCGCTTTATTCTTCCTTTTCAAGATTGCTGAGGCTATTCGTGTTCTCTTTTGGTTCCATATAAATTTTTGGAATATGTGTTCTATATCTTTGAAGTAAGTCATTGGTATTTTAATCGGTATTGCATTGAATTTATAAATTGCTTTGGGTAATATAGACATTTTAATGATGTTTATTCTTCCTAACCATGAGCACGGTATATGCCTCCATTTATTCATATCTTCCCTGATTTCTTTTATCAATGTTTTATAATTTTCTGAGTACAAGTCTTTAATCTCCTTGGTTAGATTTATTCCTAGGTACTTTATTTTTTTGGTTGCAATGGTAAAGGGGATTGATTCCTTGATTTCTCTTTCTGACAGATCATTATTAGTGTATAAAAATGCCTCTGATTTCTGAGTATTGATTTTATATCCTGCCACCTTGCCGAATTCATTTATCAGGTCTAGTAGTTTTTTGACTGAGACTTTAGGGTTTTCTATATACAATATCATATCATCTGCAAATAATGATAGTTTTACTTCTTCTTTTCCAATTCGGATGCCTTTTATTTCTTCTTGTCGTCTGATTGCTGTGGCTAGGACTTCCAGGACTATGTTGAATAAGAGTGGTGAAAGGGGGCACCCCTGCCTTGTTCCTGATCTTAAGGGGATTGCTTTTAATTTTTGCCCATTGAGTATGATGTTGGCTGTGGGTTTGTCATAGATGGCCTTTATCAAGTTGAGGTATGTTCCCTGTATTCCCACTTTGCTGAGAGTTTGGATCATGAATGGGTGCTGGATTTTATCAAATGCTTTTTCTGCATCTATTGAAATTATCATGTGGTTTTTCTCCTTCGTTTTGTTTATGTGATGAATCACATTGATTGATATGCAAATATTGTACCAGCCTTGCCTCCCAAGAACAAATCCCACTTGATCATGGTGTATGATTATTTTCATATATTGCTGGATCCAGTTTGCTAATATTTTGTTGAGGATTTTTGCATCTAAGTTCATCAGGGATATTGGCCTATAATTTTCTTTTTTTGTGTTGTCTTTGCCTGGTTTTGGAATCAGAATTATGCTCGCCTCATAAAAGGAGTTTGGAAGTCTTCCTTCCTCTTGAATTTTCTGAAATAGCTTGAGAAGGATAGGAGTTAGTGCTTCTTTGAATATTTGGTAGAATTCACTTGTGAAGCCATCAGGCCCAGGACTTTTCTTTTTTGGGAGTTTTTTGATAGCTGTTTCAATCTCATTTGTTGTAATCGGTCTGTTTAGGTTTTCTGATTCTTCCAGATTGATTTTTGGAAGATTATATGATTCAAGGAATTTGTCCATTTCATCTAAGTTGTCTAGTTTTTTGGCGTACAGTTCTTCATAGTATTTTCTTACAATATTTTGTATTTCTGTTGTGTCAGTTGTTATTTCTCCACTCTTGTTTCTAATTTTATTTATTTGAGTCCTCTCTCTTTTTTTCTTGGTGAGTCTTGTTAAAGGTTCATCGATCTTGTTTACCTTTTCAAAGAACCAGCTCCTGGTTTCATTGATCCTCTGTATTGTTTCTTTAGCCTCTATGTCATTTATTTCTGCTCTGATCTTTATTATTTCCTTCCTTCTACTAGCTCTGGGCTTTACTTGCTGTTCTTTTTCTAGTTCTTTTAGATGCAGGGTTAAGTTGTTTATTTGAGCTTTTTCTAGCTTCTTGAGGTATGCCTGTAATGCTATAAACTTCCCTCTCAGGACTGCTTTTGCTGTGTCCCATAAATTTTGAGTTGATGAATGCTCATTATCATTTGTTTCTAGAAATTTTTTAATTTCTTCTTTGATCTCAATGTTAACCCATTCGTTATTTAATAACATACTATTTAGTTTCCAAGTGTTTGAATGTTTTTCAATTTTTCTATTGTGGTTGATTTCTAGTTTAATGCCATTGTGATCAGAGAAAGTGATCGATATGATTTCAATCTTCTTAAATTTGTTGAGACCGCTTTTGTGCCCTAACATGTGGTCTATTCTAGAGAATGTACCATGAGCGCTTGAAAAGAATGTATATTCTGCTGTTTTAGAGTGAAAGGTTCTGAAGATATCTATTAAATCGAGTTGATCTAATATGTCCTTTAAGTCTGCTGTTTCTTTGTTAATTTTTTTTCTTGAGGATCTATCTAATGATGTTAATGGGGTATTGAAATTCCCTACTATTATAGTATTGCTGTTGATCTCGCCCTTTAAGTCCATCAAAGTCTGCTTTATATATTTAGGTGCTCCTATATTAGGTGCGTAGATATTTATAATGGTTATATCTTCCTTTTGGATTGCTCCCTTTATCATTATGTAATGACTTTCTTTATCTCTAACTATGGTCTTTGTTTTAAAGTCCATTTTGTCTGATATAAGTATTGCTACCCCAGCTTTTTTTTCATTTCCATTTGCGTGAAATATTTTTTCCATCCTTTTATCTTCAGTCTGTGTGCATCTTTTAATTTAAGGTGTGTCTCTTGTAGACAGCATATGTATGGGTCCTGTTTTCTTATCCACACAGCTACCCTATGTCTCTTGATCGGATCATTTAATCCATTAACATTTAAGGTTATTACTGATATGTAATTGTTTATTGCCATTTTTTTCTTTAAAACTGTATTCCTCTTTTGCTATATTCTTTTTTTTCCTTTGATCTGTTTACAACAGCTCCCTTAGCATTTCTTGCAGCCTTGGTTTGGTTGCAGTGAATTCCTTGAGTTTTTTTGTTTTTTTTTTTTTGTCTGTAAAGCTTTTTATTTCTCCTTCAATTTTAAATGATAGCCTTGCTGGATAAAGTAGTCTTGGTTGTAGGTTCTTGTTCTGCATTACTTTGAATATTTCTTGCCATTCCCTTCTGGCCTCAAGTGTTTCTGTTGAGAAGTCAGAAGTCATCCTTATGGGGGCTCCTTTGTAGGTGATAGTCTTTTTTTCTCTAGCAGCTTTTAATATTTTCTCTTTATCATTTAGCTTTGGTATTTTAATTATGATGTGTCTTGGTCTTGGTTTCTTTGGGTTTCTCCTTAATGGTGTTCTCTGTGCTTCCTGAACATGTGAAATGTTTTCCTGCCTTAATTGGGGGAAGTTTTCAGCTATGATATGTTTGAACAAAGTCTCTATCCCTTGTTCTTTCTCTTCTTCAGGAACCCCTATGATGCGGATGTTATTTCTCTTCATGTTGTCACAGAGCTCTCTTAGAGTTTCCTCAGACTTTTTGAATCTCTTTTCTTTTTTCTGCTCTGCTTCCGTGCCTTTATTTATCGTGTCCTCTAACTCACTGATTCGATTCTCTGCTTCATCCATCCTGCTTTTAATTCCTTCCATTGTATTCTTTATTTCAGATATTGTATTTGTCATTTCTGACTGATTCTTTTTTATTATTTCAATGTCCTTTTTTATATTTGTTATCTCTTTATTTAGGTTTTTGTAATGGCCATCTATGGTTGTTCTAATATCTTTGAGCATCCTAACAATCGTTATTTTAAACTCTGCATCTGGTAATTTGGTTATATCTGATTCACTTAGGTCCTTTTCTGGGGATTTCTCTTGGTTTATTTGTGTTGTATTTCTCTGCCTCCGCATTTTCTCTTCACGGGAGTGGCTGTGATCACGCGCTCGGGTGCACAAGCGTTGGTGGCCTTGGCCTTTGCCCCGCCCCCGTGTGTGACGTTATGCTCAGTCCTGAGGGCACTGGCAAGCACCTTTGCTCAGCTACAGGTCTCCGCCTGTTTCTGGGCTTTCGCCCTGCCCTTGCAGGAGGAGCCTGCTCGAGGAACGGCTGCTAGCCTTGGCTCTACCACCAGGCAAGATTGCGTGCCCAAGCTCAGCTCAGTAGCGGAACTCCACCTCTTCTGGGCCTTTGGCTCCACCCCCGCAGGCAGAGCCGGCTACCAAGTGAGACCGCAAGCCTGGGTTGCACGGGTGGGGCAAGGCTGTGCTCCTGTGCCCTTGCTCAGGGGCTGGTCTCCACCCTTTCTGGGGTTCCCGCCCTTCTCCCGCAGGCTGGATGGCTGACGGCAGCTGAGCTTGACCGCTTTTGCACGCTCCCTCCTCCCCAGCCGGGCAAGATTGAGCTCACACCTGAGCCCAGTGGTGGCCAGCTGGCTTCCGCCCCTGCCAGCAGAATCGCGCTTTTGTCTCCCGCTGCCGCCCGCCCTCCTGCGAGCCCTCAGCCGCATGGGTGGGGGCGTTGCAGCTCCAACCCTAAGACTCACTACTGTAGACCCAAAAGCTCCCTCCTTCTATGCAACTCTGCTCTGAATGCCGCGGGGGAGCTTGTTTGGCTGCTCTCCTGCTTCCCTTTGCTGGTATTGCTGTTTCCAGGGGAAATATTCACTTCAGCTTTGGGGAGTGACTCGTCCCAGGGGTTAGGGTGGCTATCTCCCAAACTGTTTCTCCCTGTGCCTCCTAGATTACACTCTCTTCCTGTTACTCTGGTCCTCTCCTCTCTCCCCGTCCCCAGGAGCCCTGGGTTGTTGTGAGGGAGATGTTCTGCATGGTCGGTCCCTTTAAGAAGGATCCTGAGTCTGAGAAATCAGACTCTTTCTCACAAACAGTATCCTGACTTGTTTCCAGCTAAATACTGTCCTTACGCCTCTTCTGGGCTCTGGGGCTGCAGGCTGGGGCTTTGTTCCTGGGGCTCAGGACCCTTTCCCCCTGCTAAACTCACTTCCCGCCACGCGAGTCTCTCCCTGCTGCCGTTCGCTCCAGGGAGCTGGGCAGCCCTCTCCACGTTTCCGCTTTTCCTACCAGTCTCGGTGTGGCTTCTTCAGTGTTCCTTGGTTGAAGAGTCCTCTTAGTTTAGTCCAAAGTTGGTTTTTCCCGATGATGGTTCTTAAAATTAGTTTGTAATACACTTTGGTTCTGGGAGGTAGATGTTAGTACGTCCGCCTACTCCAGCGCCATCTTGTCTCCCTCTGCTTCTATTACCTTTACTTGACAGAAACCCTGCCATTTAGTTAGGGAACTCCCAAATGCCAGTATGTCAGGGGGGCTTATCTTTGGGACCATTGCCTTTTGTAGAGAAGAGAATAAGGTTGTTGTGTTTTATTGGGAGTTGGGGGGTGGGTATATACGGAGAACAGTCCATCTGGCTGCCAAGTAGGGTAAGAGATCATTGCTCCATTGTGCTATTTTGTCAAGCACCATAATTTCAGTCCCATTATTCACTCAGCTCATGTTTATGAATTACCTAGTGTCCCAAGTTCTGCTTTGCAAAAGATTTCCTTCTCTATTCTTTCTCTAACCTCCTACTTCTGTAATAAAACTTTAATTTCCTGTTTTCTTTCTTCTGCCACCACTCCTCCATCCACTGTTTACCCACCAGAAATTCTTTGAAATATCTGCTGAGAGTCCTTCTACCATAACTAGATAATTGTCACTTTTTAAATGACTTTATTATCATTTTGGCAGAGTCTCAGTGAAGATAAAAGTAAGCATGCTTAATCTGTCATCTTTAATCAGACATTCATATACTCTCTTGACAAATAAAGAGCCAGGTATGAAATCCTGGCTCTTCTATCTTCTTTTCTTACACTTGTAGGATCTTTAAAGCTCAGGCAAGATGAGGAAGGCAGGAAATAAAGTGGTAGCTAAAATGACTTGCTTTAGCTGAGGGCTCTTAGAAGATAGTCTACTAATGCAGTTCCCCACCTGCAATAATACAGTCAATCTGAACTGCAGTCACCAGGAGAGAGGGTTTTAGGCAAAGGTTCAGGAAAGATCTTACAAGTAATGATCAAAATAAATCACTTAAAGAGGGAAATATAAATTACTTCTGAGTTGCAAGTTATTATGAGCATTTTACTGTAACTACTACCAGATCATTCTTCCATGATGCTATTGCTGGAAACCAGTATGTATATTAGCTCAAGAATGGATGTGGTCTATTTCTGAAAAATACAATAGTAGCTCTATTATGAATAACATAATAATGGCTTATGACTCACAGTTTCCATTACATTTATCATACAAACATATTGAGTAAAATTAGGCCACTGCTTTGAAGCTCTAGTCTATCTAGATGGTGGGATTTACACACATTTATGAAATTTAAGCATTTAAAAATCTTACTGGGAAGTAAGAATAACTTCAATCGATTATAAATAATTACAATAACAAATAATGACAGATAATAATAGATTTGTAGCCACAATCTTAATTAAGCAATTTGCTAATAGGTAATCTATGTTAAAATAAAACGGGTTTTAAACATGACATATGTTCGTCGTCAGGGTCTAACCAGAACAACAGAAACCACAGATATATTTATAAAAGAGGGACTCTAATGCAGAGAATTGGTGACACAGTTCACAATGACCTGAGGAGTTTAGATTAGTGACAGTGGGAAGTCACTCCCAACCCTGGGCTGAAAGGACAATCAGAGGAGACATGTTATGGGAGCCCAGGGCTGGCATCACTGGTGGAGCCGCAGCAGGCCTTTCTGGCTGGGGCTGGAGCCTTGCTACAGCTACTGTCAGAGATGTCAGCCAAGGGCAGAAAGCTGATTGAGAAACACCCTGGCCTTTCCTGTCCTCCATTGCTTCTCACTGGCTGAGCCCCAGTAGAACCCGGGCAACCTGTCTGCAGTGGCCAGCTCCCCTTAGACACAGGGTAGAGCAGGTGAAGGTGAAGAATGGATCTGAAAGCAAATGGAATCGTGACCTCCACAACCTATATGTAGTATTCTACACAGAATAAATACTCTTCAGCTTAAATATATGACGTGTCTATGTAAAACATAAACATATGTACACATACCCCTGCAGCTCTATATGTACTCAGATTAAATTGGAGCCATAGTATTGGTCAGTTGAGCCAGGAATATCTTAATGAATTCAGCTCAGGTTCAAATGAGCCATAGACTATTGCTAACATAATTATGACACTTCATTTTTTATAACTCAGGAAACACATCAACTAGCTACCTTTGGACATGGAAACCATTTTCCTCCTCTCATTTTACCTCAAATTCTACACTAGAAGCATGTAGTCTAAGATGCAAAACTACAATTCCCATAAATGCCCACCTATACAGAACTCACAGACTGTATGGATTTTTTTTTCCGAAGTGAAAAGGGGGGGCAAAGTGGCAGACAGACAGACAGACTCCCGCATGCACCTGACCAGGATCCACCTGGCATGCCCACCAGGGGGCGACGCTTGGCCCCTCTGGGGCGTTGCTCTGCTGCAATTGGAGCCATTCTAGCACCTGAGGTGGAGGCCATGGAGGCCATGGAGCCGTCCTCAGCACCCAGGCCAACTTTGCTCCAATGAAGCGTTGGCTGTGGGAGGGGAAGAGAGACAAAGAGAAAGGAGAGGGGGAGGGGTGGAGAACAGATGGGCTCTTCTCCTGTATGCCCTGGCTGGGAATCGAACCCGGGACTTCCACATGCTGAACCGATGCTCTACCGCTGAGCCAACCGGCCAAGGCCGACAGTATGGATTTTAAACCAACAACACCCAAGTTTAAGATTCTTTGGTAAATTTCATGAGACTATAAAAGAATGATATTCTGAAAACCAGGCTTCGTAAATAAGAAGCATCTTTGATTCTTCCTTTATAAATACGGGTGGTAGAAGTGCTGAGCTGGCTATTTTCCCACACCCGTTTCCTCCTGGCAGATGGCAGAATAAAACATTCACAGAAAACAGTGCCTTCTTTCAGAGACTTGGAAACCTACAGGGTACGTGGAGAAGGCTTGAGTCTTGGTCTCCTTTAGACGTGAGAGCATTAAACCATAAAAGAAATGTGGAGAGTTTGAGAAATGCCTTCAACTGTGCTTTTTAGAAAGTAGGCTGGTTGGCTACGTGGCATGGCCCAGGCTGAGTCCGACTGAACTCTGACTCATTTCCTATTTACCCTGAGTGCAAGCATCTCACCCCGACTCTCCCTCTGCTCCCTCAGCAAGACTTCTAAGCCAAGAGGAAACAAAAACATTAAAGAGACTGTAGATTGTGCTGCCTTTTCATTCACCTTTTGTTGCAATGAAATAGCTTAGATGAACAAAAGGGAACTGTATGATTAATTCTAAATAATTATAATAAAAATGGGAGAAGGGGAAAAAGGAGAAAGAATAGAATAAATTAAAGGGGAGGAGCTAATGAAAAACTTCACCAGTCAAAGGGAAGTGCTTATTTCAATGCTGCTACCCTCAACCTCACCCCAGGCTCTAGGCTATTCACAGAGGAAGTCTCCTGGCAACTGGTCACTGGGACAGACTCCCTGCATGCACCCGACCAGGATCCACCTGGCATGCCCACTTCAGGCAGTTCAATAAGATTGACTCCCCGCATGCACCCGACCAGGATCCACCTGGCATGCCCACTTCAGGCAGTTCAATAAGATTCTCTGGGCTGAGAACCAGGTGTCAGTATCTTTCAAGAGATCCTCTGAGATGAGCCCCACCTTGGGCATAAGGTGACCCAAGGTGAGTTGCAGGGAATTTTGGAGGTGATAGTATTAACCAGTGAGAAATCATAGTCACTATTTAGAGCAGTGCCTACCGGTCACGGTTGTTCTAGGAAATTTCTCTCCACCAGTGCCCTCAGTCAGGCAGGAAGTCCCCAACCCTGCTGAGGACTGGCATTGCCTTCCACTCACATGCTTTGCAGAGTGCTTAGTAGGAATGATCTTGTCCCCAGAAGGCCTTGGCAACTCCCCATGGGGCTGTTAGTTGCCACCATGATTAGTGGATTAGGACTGGGAAGGGGGGGTAGCTAAGCTGTTAGACTGGGTGAGGGAGGCCCTAGAAGGAAACTAACATTGGAAACATATTGTTTGTTAGGCACTGTGGTGGGCCCTTGAGAAAGGCTCTCCTACTTCTTCACCCCCAACATACACTCACCCACATATCTCACCCTTTTACAGCTCTTCTGAATTCAGGGAGAAGTAATGTGCCGATATATGAGAGCTCAGAGATGGAACCAGGGAAGGGATGAGAGAATCCTCTCCTTGCATAATAAGGCCAGACATGAAATAGGGTCAAAGCTGAATTAACAGAAGTACCATGAATTCCAAGTGCAGACAGGTGGGGTTGGGAAAAGAAAAATCTGTCCTGCAGCATGAGGTCTGCCTGACTTTAGATATATAGGGCAGAATGAACTGCAGCCCAAGCAGAATTCCATCATTTTTTATGCTCATATCCCTGCATCCCCCATGGACCAGGGTTCACCTTTTCCCAGTACAAGTAATCCCATATAAGCTGTCCAGGCCCATATATTCATCCACAAGGGCATCCCTGTGATCACTCCACACCTGTGTCCCCAGACTGACCCTAACCAACCTTCCCAACACCTTTTATTATGTTCTGCTATCCCAGGAACACTGCATCTTCCTTTCCTGCAGAAGCCAGTGGAGGTTTTTTCCAGGCAAGACAGCTGACCAGAGTGGTGCCTCATCTTTTCAATCACTTAAACACAGTTTTACCCAGCTTCTTTATTTTACAAAAGTTCATAGTAGCATATCTAGAGGAGGTTGCAAACTCTTGATGATATACAGTAAGTTCTAGATCCCTGATGACAAGAAGTGCTTAGAAATACACAGGTCTGCCTATGCTCTTGAGAAGATGGGACATTACCTCTGTTTCTTCCCTAGGATAAGAGCAGCTGTGGTAGGCAGAATAACGGCTCCCCAGAGATGTCCACCCTAATCCCAAGAACCTGTGAATATGTCACTTTACCTGGTAAAAGGGCTTTGCAGACATCATTAAGATCATGAACCTTGAGATGAGAGATGATCCCAGATTATCTGGGTGAGCACAATGTAACCACCTGAGTCCTTAAAAGCAGAGAAACTTTCCCAGCTGCAGTCATTGAGATGTGACTATGGAAGAAGGGCCATAGGGACACAACAGTGCAGGGAAATGGATTCTCACCTAGAGCCTCCAGAAAGATATACACAGCCCTGTACTCCTTGACTTTAGCTCAGTGAGACCCATGTCAAACTTATGTTATGACCTGCAGAACTATAAGATATTATCTTGATATAAATGTGCATTTTAAGCCACCAAGTTTATGGTGATTTATTAGAACAGCAATGGAAAATGATACAGAGATGATTAAAATATGGCCAAAGATGACCACAGTTTGAGGTCACCTGTACTGCTATTACTAGAATACAAGTACACTTTGGTTCCTAAGGTAAATGGGACAGTTGCAAAATAGATTTTGTGCTTTGGACACACTGGTAGAGCCATGTGGTTTTTAAACAGTAGATTTTAAATAGATTTACTATTATTTAATAACGAGTCACCTGACCTTTTGAGGCCCCAGGTTCTTCAGCTGTAAATTGAAAAGAGCATTGGGAGTTTCTATTTGGTCACCTCTAAGCTTGCTTTTACTCTAACATTTAATAAGTTTAATAATAACAAAAGTCAAGACCACTCCTGGTGGCAGACTGGGCTAAGAGCAAACCACTAAGAATAATCAGCGTGTCTGTCTTGCTTGCTGCTATGTCCCTAGTACAAAACACTGTGACCCACACATAGTAGGCAGTAAACTAAATGAATAGTTCTACTCAGTCCCCATTAAACCCATTAAGCCCCACATCTGTAAATATGTTGATAACTCCCAAACTTATATCTCCAGCCTGGACTCTCTTCCTGATGGACCCAGTTGCTGATTAAGCACTTTCATCTGCAGGTCTAAGATATGTCAAAAATAGAACTCTTTTTTTTTTTTTTGTATTTTTCTGAAGTTGGAAACGAGGAGGCAGTCAGACAGACTCCCGCATGCGCCCAACCAGGATCCACCCAGCACGCCCACCAGGGGCGATGCTCTGCCCATCTTGGGGCATCGCTCTGCCGCAACCAGAGCCATTCTAGCGCCTGAGGCAGAGGCCACAGAGCCATCCTCAGCGCCTGGGCCAACTTTGCTCCAGTGGAACCTTGGCTGCAGGAGGGGAAGAGAGAGACAGAGAGGGAGGGGTGGAGAAGCAGATGGGCGCATCTCCTGTGTGCCCTGGCCGGGAATCGAACCCGGAACTCCTGCACGCCAGGCTGACACTCTACCACTGAGCCAACCAGCCAGGGCTTAGAACTCTTGCTTCCCCAACTCCCTAAGCTTGCTCCTCCACTCCCCACCCCAGACCAGGCTTTCTGATTTCAGTAGATGGCACCACCGCCATTGAGATGCTCAGGTGAAAACCTAGTTGTCATTCTTAACTGCTCTCTTCCTCCTTAGAGGTTATAATTCATCAGAAAAGCCTTTCCAGTTCTGCCTTCCAAATATACCCAAAATCCAACCATGCCTTACCCTCTTCATAGCTTACCACTCTGGCCCACAACACTATCTTCTCTTCCCTGGATTCCTACAGTGACTTTCTAACCTATGTCCCTGAATCTACTTTACTCCACCTACAATCTTTTCTTCACATAGGAGCAAGGATGATTCTCTAAAATCTTAAGCCAGATCATACCATTCCCCTGTTCAAAACTCTTCAAAGACTTCCCATCACAGAATCAATCCAAAGTCCTAACCATGGTCTAGGAAGCTCCAGTGTTCAGGGCTCAGTTTCCTCTCTGATTCCTCTTCATCTCTCTGCCTCGCTAAATTCAGTCTGGCTCTGCCAGCTTCTTATGTTATTTGAACATGTCCAGCAGGCCCTACCCCAGGGCCTTTGCACCTACTGCTCTCTGCCTACAACACTGCTTTGCTTGAGACTGAAGCATGGCTCACTCTTTTGTTTCATTTCAGGTCTCCACTTGAATACCACCACCTCAGGGAGGTCTTATCAATACTTTTCTAAAGAAGCTCCTCTTGTAACTCACTATTCTTTTATTTTGCTTTATGTTCACTCATGGTACTTAACATTCCCTAAATTACAGTATGTGTTTGTTGGTTAACTTCTTAATTGTCTTCCCCACTAGGACAGTTCTATGAGGACAGAGATCTCATGTTTGTTTATAACTCTGTTTACTCTTCTATTCCTAGTGCTGAGTACCATTTCCAGCACATTATATATATTCAATAGATATTGTTGAATAAATAAACAAATTGATGGATCATAATTTATCATCTGAGATCAAGCCCTGGATTAGCGCCATGGGTCTCCACTTATTAACTAAATAGCCTTGGGCAAATCACCTAACCTCCCTGGGTCTCACTTTTCTCATCTATAAAAATGAGCTAATAATACAGTAAAAGACTATTGTGACGCTTAGAGATAAGGGATAAAAGTGACTTATATTAGGCGCTCACTTCATAGACCCATAATTACCTATAAAAGTAAACACCCTTCCTTATGCATTATTTGGTCAAGGGACAAAGGCAATTGTCAAACCTGTTCTCTTAGAACCAGAACTTACTGATGGCAAATGGCATGTGAGAGGCTAAGGAAGGAAATTAATTCATTTCAGCAGAGAAGAAGCAGAGAGCTGGGCTTATATACCAGTCAGAACACCTGAGCCTAGAGACACTATTTCCAAATTCAAGTCAAGGCACCTACCACCGTGTTCTGTGGACAGCAGCAAGATTGGAGGCAATGATTCAAAATGACCTCAGCTTTTGTCTAATCTTGTCCTGTGACCAGGCCACAGGCAGCACCTCATCCGGGGTAGTAATTTCCTTTGCAGCTCTCACCAAAAGATCCACTGACATGGTAAATATGGTGCAGCCTCTACAAAGGATAGGGCGTTTCCATGTGTTCTGACATGCAAAGGTCTTCAACATAGATTGCTGAGTAAAAAACCTCAGGTTACAGATGAAATATACAGTACAAACACAAACCAACAACACTCCACTATACTTATTTTGTATACAGGTTTCCATATAGGTATGTAAACATATAGAAAATGGTCTGGGCCCTGGCCGGTTGGCTCAGTGGTAGAGCGTCGGCCTGTTGTGCGGGAGTCCTGGGTTCCATTGCCAGCCAGCGCACACAGGAGAAGCGCCCATCTGCTTCTCCACCCCTCCCCCTCTCCTTCCTCTCTGTCTCTCTCTTCCCCTCCCACAGCCAGGGCTCCATTGGAGCAAAGTTGGCCTGGGTGCTGAGGATGGCTCCATGGCCTCTGCCTCAGGCGCTAGAATGGCTCTGGTTGCAACAGAGTGATGCCCTAGATGGGCAGAGCATCGCCCCCTGGTGGGCGTGCCAGGTAGATCCCAGTCGGGCGCATGTGGGAGTCTGTCTGGCTGCCTCCCCATTTCCAACTTCAGAAAGATACAAAGTAAAAAAAAAGGAAAAAAATTAAAAAAAGAAAATGGTCTGGAAGGACAGACACAGTACCAATGACATTTCTTCAGAAAAGTGAGGAGGTGACTAAAGCTGGAAGTTGATGTCAAAGGAGTCCTCAGTTTTATCTGAAATACATTTTTACAAAGAGAATGTATTGCTTCTGTAATTAAAAGCTAATTTTTAAAACTTCCCAAACAAGATGATGCTGAGACAGCACATTTAAGGTAAAATGAAGCAATTTACTCTCTCCCAACTAGCAGTTCCCCGATGGGGCAGTTTCACTCAGTGCATGTTTGGAAATGCTTGGTGGCATTATTTGACTCCTGGGCTACTGGCATTTCATTCCCAGGGATGAGAATGTGAGAAAGTCCCACATCACAAAGTAGTACCCCAGGCTAATGCAACAGTGGTCCTGGTGAGAAACACCACACAAAAATTTGGTTTGTTTGTACGTATAAACTCATCTGCGACCCCTAATTAAGAATTTTCTGTCTTTGATTTGAGCTACTGAGATGCACAGCCCATGTTCTATCTGGACATATAAAACGGTAAATTTTATAACCAATGGTCTAGAGTAGTGAATTGAAAAGCGTGTCAAGTGCTCTGGCCAGGAAGGCCGAGAAGCTTGGGTTTTATGCTTCCTTTCAGGAGTGTGCAGAAACTGAGACTAAGGGTTGCCCAGGCACCAGCCAGCACCTTTGTACTTAGCTAAGACTTGAAGACAAATGTCCCATCGACCAGTAGTCAGGCAAGAGCTGAGATCCTTCAAGAGCAAGTTGGGAGGGCCTTTCTCCAGTGATTAGCAGTTCACACACAAGACCATCTGCCTTCAGAACCCCAACCCTTGGGAAGCAGCTCCCAGCTCCCAGTAGCAAGAGCTAGGATGATGACAACAGGCAAAACACAAGAATGTGTTCTACATTTCCTTTCGATTCCATACTCTCTGACACTATTTGGTACATGCATCCAACAAATATCTATGGAGCATCTACTGTGTGTTAAGTATTGTGCTAAGTGCTGGGGATACAGGGAATGAGACAAATACGCTTCCCCTCTGGGAGCGAAGACATCACAAACAGATATATATATAAAAATCAGATAATTGTAAATAGTGATCAGAAACAACATGAGTAATGTGACTGATAGAGACTTGGGAGGGCAACGTATGATAGATTCAGCAGAGACTTCCATGAAGGGGAGCTGGTGCTACCAGCTGGGCTCTGGGGACAATGATAATCATGCAGGGGCGTGGCCACTGTGGAAGGCTTATACCTTTGGGGCTATTCCTATCTCTTCCCGTCCGGCCAGGGCATCCTGCCACCTGGGACAGCAGATGTGGCTCATACCTTGTGGGTGGTCTATGCTCCTGGGCAGTTAATTGTAAAATCATCACAGGAACATTCAAACTTCCTCTTATTTCATTTTTCCAGTTCTCTCTGCCTGGGATTTCACATGCATCTGGGGAGCTGATTTCATTTGCATCAAAGGTGCAGAAATAGAGTGTACTAGTAGGTAACTGACATGGAATTTGTATAAAATTGTTACTCTAAAATACTTACCTGGCACTTATTTGTGTCAGGCACTGCTCTAACACTTTGCATATATTAAATTATTTTGTTGTCACAAAAACCCTACATATCAGGCTCTGAGGAGTATTATTATCCTTAGTTCTTGCATGAGGATGCAGGATTATTTCTCCATTCATAGTCCAGAGTCACATTACCCTTTTTTTGTGTGTGTGACAGAAAGAGAGAAAGAGAGAGAGAGAGAGAGAGAGAGACTGAAAGACGGATTGGTAGGGACAGTCAGGAAGGGAGAGAGATGAGAAACATCAATTCTTCATTGCAGCTCCTTAGTTGTCATTGATTGCCTTCTCATATGTGCCTTGACTGGGGGGGGGGGTTACAGCAGAGCAAGTGACCCCTTGCTTAGGCCAGCGACCTTTGGACTCGCTAGTGACCATGGGGTCATGTCTATGATCCCACACTCAAGCCAGTGACCCCGCACTCAAGCTGGGTGAGCACGTGCCTGGTCAGGCACACTACCCTTTATGTAAAGATTCAAGTGCACTGTGATGGAAGTCTTCATATTTTCTGACTTCTTCTGTTGCCAAAGCTGAGAAACTGGCCAAGCAGACCCCATCTTATGCTGCAAAGTTCGTACTGTGAGGAAGAGATGAGGCTACAGCCTCAGAGGAAGAAGAGCCTTACAATTATTGATGGGATCTGGCAGTGAAAACACTGGCTGCAACATCTCTGTGCTTGCACAGTAGATATGTGCTTAGAAGCCAAGCAAACCGCAGCAGCAGGTGTCTATGTACGTGAAAATGCCAGACAAGGGGTCACTGCTACTCCAGACACTGTTTTCCCCCCACATTTCTCTTGTCCTGGACAGCCAGGGCTCCCACCCTCCCCTCCTGCAGCCAGCCTGCCCCATCCATGCTTCCTGACCCTGTGACAACCTCTCTCTCTCCTCTGATTAGACAGGAGGTGGACCACTCAGCATGTGCTGAATCCAGTCAACCCAGGATCGCTCTCGTACAATAGTGATCTAAGAGGTGATTATATGGCAGCAGGCTCTGCAGCCAGAAGGACCTACAGTTTCTGGGTTGGTGGCCACCGTAAGTGCTCAGAGGTGAGCCAATGACAAGCAGAGACAGGCAGAGAGAAGCAGGGATGCGGTTACCTAAGAGTAAGCAACCGAACAGCTAAGTGGCTTTACTGTCCAGTGTTCCCGAGCCTTGGTGCACCTCACTCACTGTCCTAGGTCTCCCCTACCTATATCCTTACACCCCCAGCCTGTTATTGGTTGGCCTCACATTCTGTCTCTTGCATGCAAGCATTATTGGAGCGAACAGTGTGAGTCCCAGGCTTCACACTGTTCCCCGACGGCCCCAAAGGCCTGGAAAGGCCTGCCTGGAAGAGGCAGATCTCACCACTGGGATGATTCACCATGAAGCTTCGGTCACTCGTGACCTCTTGTGACCCAAAATGCAAAGTTCTAGAGTTAGATCGTCTTGGCAAGAACAATTGTCTAAGAAATCCTTTTCTATAGAGCAGATATTTTATTCTTAGTACTATCTCCAATGTCCACTCTTTGGGCCAAATATAACATATATTGCTCACAAAAATTCGGGAATATTTTATAGCTTCATACTCATTTTGAAATGTCCTCTAATTTTTGTGAGCAATAGACTTCTTTTCCTTACGGTTTTCCATGCTCCATGCCTGCCTTTCAGTGGCGATCATGAATTTTTCATCCTGTTTATCACATTAGGCATGGAAATAATAAGAGCCAGTTCAACATTTTTCAAATTTTCAGCACAGATTTTTTTTTTTAAATTAATGTAAACCTCAATAGAGAAGCAATATAAGCCCAACCACCTCTGGGCTTATTCTCTCTGCACTCCCCCCCCCCCCCCCCCCGCCCCCAGCTACAGGTTCCTCTAGAGTGGGAGTCAACCTGGTCCCTACCGCCCACTAGGGGGCGCTCCAGCTTTCATGGTGGGCGGTAGCAGAGCAACCAAAGTATAAATATAAATAAAAAGATAGATTTAACTATAGTAAGTTGTTTTATAAAGATTTATTCTGCCAAACTTAGCGAAAATCCGACATAAAGTACTTGGTAAGTAATTATTATTATATGCTTTAACTTGCTGTAACTCTGCTTTGTAAATTTTATAAAATAAAGTTACTTCCCTACTTTATATATAGATCACCATTACTGTGGAACCGGTGAGTGGTTAGAAAATGTTACTACTAACAGAGATACAAAAGTGGGCGGTAGGTATAAAAAGGTTGACTACCCCGCTCTAGAAGCTAAGGACTCCAGGATCAAACATTTAGTGCACTGCTCTGGGCGGCAGAGCCTTTCATCCTTATCTTGCAAATAGCCAGGGGCACCTGCTATGTGTTATAGACATACTGTACTATATACCCCATCCCAAGCTCTGGAAATACAGCAAAATGAAAGATATGTTCCCAACACAAAGGAGAGGAGGGGCAGATAAGATGCCAATAGCCAGCAAACAGAGCCTGTGCCCAGCTACAAGGGTGTTAACAAGTACAGTTACAGGCTCAAAGAGATGGGAGGAGGGGCCAGGGCTAGAGCAGGTGGGGACAACGCCACAGAGCAAGTGGGGCTTCAGTAGGATTTCAACAGATTTACATAAGAAGAGAAAGTAATACTGAGGGGAAGGTACAGTGGGTGCACCAAGACAGGAGGAGTAGCACAAATATGGGAAAAGGGTGGTTTGCTCAGGGGGACGGTAGTGAACCGGGTCAGATAGCAGGGCATTCGAAATGGGAAGACAATAAGGGGCCAGATTTTGAATGACAGGCTAGGAAAATTCAATTCATCTGGGAGACCGGCAAGAGCCCTGAATGATTCAACTTAGGGGGGAAAGCCATTAGAAAAAAGAAAAACAAGAGCAAAAATCAGACGTCAGCCTGCTCAGACGTGGTGTTTGAAAGGCGAAGGGTCAGCAAAGGGCAACAGTGATGACACATTTCCCCATTGCTGATCCTCCCCCCAAAACTGTCACAAGCCTTCGGGACTGGTGAAGGTAAGCTGCATTATCTTCCACTTATTCATCAGGCATCACAGAGCGTGGTGACTCATTTGAAGTCAGCCATTAGAGGACTCTGGGGTCCTGACTCACAGCCATCCCAGAAGAATCCTCTCCAGCAAAAAAACATGATCACCAGACACGTGTTCGGCAGCCAGTGAGAGCAGTCTGTGACCAGATCAGTGCTTCCCAGATCTTTTCCCTTCTGTTCAAATTCAGGAAAGGGAAACACCAAGCTCTCTTCCAGCCTCAGCCTGAGCCAACAATGACATACTTAGACACAAAGAAATTCCAAGAAAAACAGCCTTGTAGAAAAACCTCTCTAGAACCATCACAACGAAGCACACACACATGCACGTACGTACACAGTCATTCTTGAAGCAGGCAGGAGCATCATTGCTGAACTGGGTAAAGGTGGGGGCTGCAGTTCATCCGGCCTGCCCTAAAGGAAGGGCCCGATACTACAAATTTCCATGGAGACACAGTATAAGACGTTCCCTCACCAGACACAATTTGATGATGACACATTTGGGCTGGCCAGCTCTCTCTGTCTTTCTCTTTTTCTGTGTGTCTTTCTGTCTGTCTGCTACATAATCAAGAATCCAGAAACATGAAGAGGGCACATTTGACTGTGGGAATAAGGCATAAAAAGTCTGAATGTCCTACACAAGGCTTAAAAAAGTAATTCATGGCCACCTTCTTGTCCTGGACCTCCAGTTTCAGAGGCTGTGCTCTGTCTAATAAGCTCTGGAGGGAGGATAAGAATGACATCACCGGAACAGGGGACAAAGTAGAAGGACAGCTGCCTATACATCCTCCATCAGCAGAGGAAGGTTTTCCAGGAGGTTGTACTGGCCTTCCCAGCATCACCCACTGAATTCACAGGAGCCTGTTTCTGAGGCTATGAGGACTGAGGGGAGAGAGCACCATGGTGGCCTTAACAGTCAGGAGAGCATGTCGGCCACAGTTCAGCCACAGCTCAGCCAGTGACTCAGTACTGCTGGGAAAGTAAGACTGATGTCACCAGCTGCCATCAACACTGGACTTGTCCACCTCCCAGCGTCTGTCCCCACACTCAGGAAGGAACTCTTAAACCAGCTTCCTGGTGACTGAGCTCCTCTTTCACGATGAACATGTCATCTCCCCTCCACTGGTTTTCTATGCCACCAGTTTTCTAAAAGTTATAAATAATTGTACCTGATTTTTAAAAATTCAAGCAGTATCAGGCCCTGGCCGTTAGGCTCAGTGGTAGAGCGTCGACCTAGCGTGCAGAAGTCCCGGGTTCGATTCCCGGCCAGGGCACACAGGAGAAGCGCCCATCTGCTTCTCCACCCCTCCCCCTCTCCTTCCTCTCTGTCTCTCTCTTCCCCTCCCACAGCCGAGGCTCCACTGGAGCAAAGATGGCCTGGGCGCTGGGGATGGCTCCTTGGCCTCTGCCCCAGGCGCTAGAGTGGCTCTGGTCACAATAGAGCGAGGCCCCGGAGGGGCAGAGCATCGCCCCCTGGTGGGCGTGCCGGGTGGATCCCGGTCGGGTGCATGCGGGAGTCTGTCTGACTGTCTCTCCCCATTTCTGGCTTCAGAAAAAATACAGAAAAAAATAAAATAAAATAAATTCAAGCAGTATCAAAGGCTGTCCAATGAAAAGAAAAGCAATAAAATTTAAGTCTAATTTTCTAGTTCTTGGGTGCATCAATGTAAGGCAGTATCACATGATCACATGACTTCATTTTTGTAGACCAGTGGTAGTCAACCCGGTCCCTATTGCCCACTACTGGGCACTCCAGCTTTCATGGTGGGTGGTAGCAGAGCAACCAAAGTACAAATAAAAAGATAGATTTAGGGCCCTGGCCGGTTGGCTCAGTGGTAGAGCGTCGGCCTGGTGTACAGGAGTCCCGGGTTCGATTCCCGGCCAGGACACACAGGACAGGCGCCCATTAGCTTCTCCACCCCTCCCTCTCTCCTTCCTCTCTGTCTCTCTCTTCCCCTCCTGCAGCGAGGCTCCATTGGAGCAAAGATGGCCCAGGCGCTGGGGATGGCTCTGTGGCCTCTGCCTCAGGCACTAGAGTGGCTCTGGATGCAACAGAGCACCACCCCAGACGGGCAGAGCATCGCCCCCTGGTGGGCATGCTGGGTGGATCCCGGTCGGGCGCATGCGGGAGTCTGACTGCCTCCCCGTTTCCAGCTTCAGAAAAATGAAAAAAAAAAAAAAGAAAGATAGATTTAACTATAGTAAGTTGTTTTATAAAGATTTATTCTGCCAAACTTAGCAAAAATCCAACATAAAATACTTGGTAAGGAATTATCATTATTATTATATGCTTTAACTTGCTGTAACTCTGCTTTATAAATTTTATAAAATAAAGTTACTTCCCTACTTTATAAATCACCATTACTGTGGAATCAGTGGGCAGTTAGAAAATTTTACTACTAACAGAGATACAAAAGTGGGCGGTAGGTATAAAAAGGTTGACTACCCCTGCATTATAACAAGCACATCATTGGTACTCAAAAAATACAGAGGAATACGTAAGTGAAGGCCCCTAGTTTGTTCCTTCCCTCCTTCTAGATCAGAGTTAGAGAAGTGCTTTCAACTGCTGAGGAAAAATAACTCCAATACACTCTCCGCCCCACTCCAAGTCCTTCTCCCAATTCAGTTGCTTTTATTTCCCTATGGGCAGCACAACTTGAGTGACTTGTCTACACGTTTTTCTCTGAAGGTCTCCACTTGCCTCTGGAGGAAGCAGCTGACACAATCAAAATATTACAAATATTGGTTGTTTGTTTTTAACTTTAAGAATCAAGCTCTAGATCAGGGGTCCCCAAACTTTTTACACAGGGGGGGGCCAGTGCACTGTCCCTCAGACCATTAGAAGGCCGGACTATAAAATAAACTATGGACAAATCCCTATGTACACTGCACATATCTTATTTTAAAATAAAAAAAACAAACGAAAGTGTACTGTATGTGAGCGATGCCGAGCTTTGTGGCCACATACAGCATCCGCATCCTGTGCTCCTCTCACTGACCACCAATGAAAGAGGTGCCCCTTCTGGAAGTGCGGTGGAGGCCGGGTAAATGGCCTCAGGGGGCCGCATGCGGCCCGCGGGCCGTAGTTTGGGGACCCCTGCTCTAGATGAAGTAAAAACAACTATATTTCTAGAACAGAACACAGAAATGATAAGCCACTCTAGTGCCATGTAGCAGTGAGGGTAAAGAGGCCAGCAGTGGGGACAGGACAGGGTGGAGGGGAACAGAAGTGGAAGGATGCACAAAGCAGGTTCATTTCTTTGTCTAGAGCAGGGGTAGTCAACCTTTTTATACCTACCGCCCACTTTTGTATCTCTGTTAGTAGTAAAATCTTCTAACCGCCCACCGGTTCCATAGTAATGGTGATTTATAAAGTAGGGAAGTAACTTTACTTTATAAAATTTATAAAGCAGAGTTACAGCAAGTTAAAGCATGTAATAATAATTCCTTACCAAGTACTTTATGTCGTATTTTCGCTAAGTTTGGCAGAATAAACCTTTATAAAACATCTTACTATAGTTAAATCTATCTTTTTATTTATACTTTGGTTGCTCTGCTACCGCCCACCATGAAAGCTGGAGCGCCCACTAGTGGGCGGTAGGGACCAGGTTGACTACCACTGGTGTAAATGAATGAAGGAGTACATATATTAAGTGATTTCCCTGCCTTTTCTTCTGGATTTCCCCCCCTTGAAGTAGTTTCAAGCACCAGACCATAAACTAGACTCTATTCCCATTAATCTTGGGTTAACAGCCAATAGAGGCACAACCTAGTTTTGGATGTGATTATAAAGTTTCTCTAAGATTTTCAGGAAATATTTTAAGTCAACGAGGAGTCTCAGTAGTTCTCCAACCAGGGATTTCTCTGGTACTTAGTTGTTGTTTTTTTCTTTAAACCATTTTATTTTAGAATAGTTTTAGGTACAGAGAAAAGTTAAAACAATAATAGTATAGAGAATTCCCACATACCCAACACCCAAGTTTCCCCTACCATTAACATCTTACCTTAGTGTAGTACCTTTGTCATAACTAATAAACTAATTTTGATGCATTATTATTTTTTTTTATTTTTTATTTTTTTGTATTTTTCTGAAGCTAGGAACGGGGAGAGACAGTCAGACTCCCGCATGCGCCCGACCGAGGGGGAGAGAGAAATATTGATTTGCTGTTCCACTCAACCATGCATGCATTCCTTGGTATATTGGGATGACATTCTAACCAACCCAGCTACCTGGTCAGGATCCAGATTTCCACAGTTTTTGAGCAAGATACTTTTGTTGTTGTTGTTTTAGGAAAGCATCCAGGACACCACATTACACTTATGACCTGTTTCCTTAGGTGCATCTGGGCTGTGATAGATTCTCACACTTTCTTTGTTTTTTATATCTTTCTAGTTCTGAGGCATACTGGTTAAGTTTTATAGAATTTCATTCAATTTGGATTTTTCTGATGTTTTTCTCATTATTAGTCTAGGTTGTAGGTTTTTGAGAAGAAGCCCATAGAGGTAAGGTGCCATTTTCATCACGTCATATCAAGGTGCATACTGTCCACCTGAGTTATCATGGTTGGTGTTGATGGCTGGTCATCTGGCTGAGGTCCTGTGCGTCAGGTTTTTCCAATGTGAAGTTACTCCCTGCCCCCTTCCACACTGTGCCCTATGGAAGGACATCACTATGTGCAGCCCACACTTAAGGAGTGAAAAGTTTTGTTCCCTCTTCTTGATGGAGGAGGTAGTTAAATCTCATCTTGCCTTTTCCATTTGAAGGCAATTCTTTCTAGCTTTCTGTCCTGGATACTCTTTTCAGAACACAGAGACCTGTCAACTATGGAACCTGATTTTAGAGGCACCTTTTGTGAGGCTTAACATTTCTAAATGCATGCATCTCAAACCACAAATGTCAAGAACTTAAAATACAGGTAATGACTTCCCTCCAGGGAGGCACTGGCTTACCACTGCCTTTAGACATGGAGGTTCTCTTTGAAACAAGCCTGGAAGAGTGTCCTGTCTTGGGGCCTGTCCGACCCTTGCCCCCTGTCCAACCTGCTGGTGCCATGCATGAGGCTGGCCTAACTTAAAAGTGAGGAGTGCCTGACCAGGCGGTGGCACAGTGGCTAGAGCATCGGACTAGGACACAAAAACCCAGGTTTGAAACCCCGAGGTCACCGGCTTGAGCTAGGGCTCACCAGTTTGAGCATGGGGTCACTGGCTTGAGTGTGGAATCATAGTCATGACCCCATGGTCGCTGGCTTGAGCCCAAAGGTCGTTGGCTTGAAGCCTAAGGTTGCTGGCTTGAACCCAAGGTCACGGGCTTGAGCAAGGGGTCACTTGCTCTGCTGGAGCCCCCCACCCCCCACCCCCCACCCCAATCAAGGCACATATGAGAAAGCAATCAATTAACAACCAATGAGCTCCAAAGAATTGATGCTTCTCATCTCTCTCCCTTCCTGTCTGTCTGTCTCTATCTGTCACTCTCTCTGACTCTCTGTCTCTGTCAAAAAAACACACACAAAAAAATTGAAGTGAAAAACCCCCACAAGAGAAGGAATTGGAAAGGAAATAATTAAAGAATAATGATGTTTCATTGTATTATGCAGATAAATAATGTCCTACTCTGTTACATTAAATGCACTCATGTCTATAAACCAAGAGCATCACAATAAAGGCACACAATGTGGTCAGAGATTGCGTCACCACAAAAAAGTAAGGTAAAGAATTTCACACCAAGATTGTACGAAAGAAGACTGGTTATTTTGTTTTGTTTTTTTTTAGAAGACTGTTATTTAATGAAACACCAACAAGAATAATTGCCAGGTGAGTAAGGAAACTTAGGAAAATAAACTTTTACTCTAGTAAGACAAGCCCCCTGTACTTGGTCCCCTCCAGAGCCTGTATCCTGCTGCCGTCTGGGGCCTCTCCATAGGGTAGGGAAAAGCAAGGAAATAACGAATATAAACTGTTTTTCTCTTCCACTCTATTTTCCTTCTTATTACCTGGACTTTGAAGTTCAAAGTCACGTAAACATTAACTAGTTTCTTAAATAAAGCCACAAGAGCACACTGTGACCTGAGCATATGATTTATCCAAATACTTTCCCATGAGCTCTAAAGATCCTAACTTTCTCTCCAGCAGTATGTCTCTATTGCATGGAATTATTTTAAAATAGTCTTGACTTACAATCATTATTATTATGGTTATTGTAACTTTGTTATTTAAGTGTTTAACAAAGAAAGCCTATCAGAGATGATTTCATGTGGAAATATCTACTAAGTTGCTTTTTAACTATATTTAAGGTAAAAAAATATAATTTGATTTAAAGAAAAAAAACATGTTAAATAGCAGTACAAATGGTAAAAGGTGGGAAAATATGATCACTGCTGGAGTTTGGAACCCACTGAACTCTTGCATTAATCAATTTCACAGGTGCAATTTACTGTACACAAAAAGCCTGGATCACCTTATTATAACTTTGAGAACAACCCACAGCAGCTAAGAGGGTACATTTGTGTTTGTTTGCTAGTTACCACTCATCAGCTACCTACATTAGTGACAGTTTTCCTTTATAATACAATTGTCCTGATCCCTGGAGCCTAAATCACTCTGGCAAACCCTTGAAAACAAATCACATGCTTTGTTAGCACAATCTTTGCAACGCTGGTATCAAGAAGGAAGGTTTCTCTGAATTTGCTTTGGAAATGTTTTTAGATATTCTCCTAGGTTACATTTTTTTGTACCAAATTAAAATAACAAAATTAGAGTGACTTTTCCTAACATTGAGAACTTTCATATGTGTTGCTGACTTGCTGAAGAAACCATCCCTTAGTTTTGAGATCTGGATTTTGTAAAAATGATATGTCTTACTTATTCATCTCGACTTCCACCACTGTGGTGTATCCTTTTGTGATGTGTCATTTAGAGTTGGCCTGCTGGACGTGAACTGTGGAGCCCATATGGTATCAAATAACTGAAAGACTAATACTAAGAAAATGCTAATTTCCTTGATTTTTTTTCCTGCACTTGGATGTTTTCTGTTGACACATAATTACGTGCTTCTGAGCATTTGCTGAATTACTGTGTGGTTAATCCATCTCGACTGCAGGAAGTCCAGCTATTTGTTAATTTCCTTGGTGTACCGTTTCTGATTAGATGAACTTTTCTAAGTACCAAACTGACCAACTGCTATCAATTCGATCACCTCCCCAATTACCTTGCATTTATCATAAATAACATTCTTGGTTGTTTTAATTTGCTTTTGAGAACTGGGCATAGAACAAATGACTACTACATTACAGAGTTCTGAATTTACCTTAAAATGTAACCACTGCTATTTACTTAAGTTCCAAAGAGTATATTTATTGTTATTTTAGTTGTCTACTCTTTTATCTTTATAAATACATCCTTCATTTTACAAAATGACTTCATTTGTTTTATTGATTCTAGGTGTCAGTGATAATGTACCTAATTAACTTTGAAAACACAACTGCTATTGTCATATTATTTCTGAATAACACATTCACAATTCTTTGCACTCACACCCATGCTCTAACCTCTTCCTCTCTCTTTCCCTCCTATCTTGCCTTCGTTTCTTCATCAAACATTTATTGAGAATCTACATGCCAGACACTATGATAGATGTGGGGCATCAATGATGGATAAACTCTCAGTCCCCCATGAAGCTATTATGTTGATTTAAAATCTTTCCTTCATGTTTACTGCAAAGGTCACTTGGAGAACATACACTATTGAAATTCATGGGAAAGAAAGCAAACCTGGGCAGCTTTCACCGAGTTGGAGAAAAAGTACGTCACCAACCTTGAGCTGTTGCAGAGTAATCTTTTCTTCTGTTGGGGCTCTGGCTATATCAACAATTCTTCTTTTCTCCCAGAACTGGCCCTGGGGAGGGCATTATTCCTCGTCTAGCATAAATAACCTTGGTAGGGAATATCTGGATGCCCAACAGTTTGATGAAACCCGGAGCAGGAGAGCCCTCCTAGAAAGTGTGGGTGCCCACACTCGTTTGGTGTGGCTGCCTGAGGCCTCTGGTAGAGAGCTCCTGAAGAAAACCACAAGTGCACAGGAAATTAGAGAAAATCAGATAAAAGCAAAGCATTAAATGACACATGCACATACAGGAAACAGTTAAGAATTAACCCAAATTCATTTAATGCTATAAGAGTGAGTGGTGCAACGGTTTAGTTAATAAATAGCTAGTTTCCAAAGCTAGGGCACTTGAGCCAAATGACTATGGGCTTTCAGAGTTCTCAGGGAACAGGTGGATGGAGAAATGAACCCATCGCAGACAGTCTCACAGATTGCTGTAGGAAGGAGGAACAGGCACTGTATACTAGACCAATATAGATCAGGACAAACCCACCCCTCTCTACTTACCGATGCATATACATCTACTGACAATTTCAGCAAATACTTGGTGAGCACCACTATTTTAAATGATGATTTTGAGAATACAGCAGTGAGAATACCCTCATGGACCTTAAAATTCAGCAATATGTAGATGGCATGCTGAATAATCAACTGGAATTTAGGTAGGGATTTTACAAAGAAAATGGCAATGTTCACACTTGAGTCTGCTGAGTTCAGCTACTTTTTTTTAATATTAGTACCCCAAAATCCTCCCAGTGAAACAAGCTGTCACTTACTCCCTCTTCTTTTCTCTAGTCTGAGGTTGTCTCCTGCTTTTTTATTCTCTCAGTTTAGCAAGACCATGTCACATCTTTAGGCTCAGGCCATCCCTACTCAGGCCTCCAGTCCTGCCCTAACAGGGAACATGAGGCCCTTGGCTGTTCTATACGTGGCCAAGAATCCGCTTCCTGAATGTCTAATTTTTTTACTCTTTTTGACTACTACAAATTGAATTTAAGTTCCTGGATATCCCAGACTGGATATTTATACAACATCTTCTGTTTAACTGATACTCATTAATTTCCATGATCCCAATCAAATCCCTCACCTAGCCCTGAAGAATTGGAGTGTGGAGTGTGACAGCCTGGGCAGAGCACCTAGGGAATATATTCAGGGGACAGAGGTGAGGATACTTAAATGTAAGATGCATTAAATGTCTAGAGACCAGTTCAGAAGGTACAATCTATGGGGATCATAGTTTATAGAGGTCACGTTGCTTCTAGAAGACATTTCTAGAAAAAATTCATCATATGTTGTAGTTTGGAGATAATTTAATGGTAAGAGTAAGAGGTTTCTTTGTAAATAAAATTGGGAAAAAGACTAGTGGTAAATTCAAGCAAAACAAAGGATTTAGGATGAACAACTACTTGTGGAAGGGTGACAATCACTGAAGAGCCTGGGAAAGGAGAAGCTGAGGAGGAAGGTTTTATCACTGTGTCTCCGTTGCTACATAGGTGGGGGCATGATAGTCTCCTGGTCCAGTTGGAAGGCAGATCCCATGCAAGAGACATATGACATCAAATTTTAACTTATTTATTTATTCTTCTAGGTTTTTGTTTCTTTGTTTTTGTTTTTGAGCACAAACTGTGGTCCAGATACCATTAAAGATAAGTCAATGAAAATAATCTCTCCCCTTTTGGAGCTCACAGTCTAAAGAGGAATGCAGGTATATAAACAACTAATTAAAATATGACAAGTTAGAGTTTCTGATAAAAGGTTTCTTGGGATCTCAGAAGGTGGGCAATCCATACTTCCCAGGAAGGTCAAAAAAAGCATTCCCAAGGAAGTGATTTTTCTGTAGAGTTCCAAAGAACAAGAGTATTTCCATGGCAGGTTTTATTTTGTTGTTGTTTTTAAGTGAGAGGAGAGGAGATAGTAAGACAGACTTCTGCATGCACCCTGACCTAGATCCACCATTCTTCAGGGCTAGGTGAGGGATTTGATCCACCCAGCAACCCCCATCTGATGCCAATGCTCGAATCAACCAAGCTATCTTCAGTGCCTGGGGCCAACACTCTAACCAATTTAGCCACTAGCTGCAAGAGAGGAAGAGAAAGAGAAAGGGAAGAGGGAGGGATAGAGAAGCAAATGGTCACTTCTCATGTGTGCTCTGACCGGGGATCAAACCTGGGACTTGTGCATGCTAGGCCGATGCTCTATCCACTGAACCAACTGGCCAGGGCCCATGGCAGTTATTTATTTATTTTGTCTCCACTTAGCTCTTCTTAATGGGAAAAGATTGTTTAGGGCTAACTGCCACAAATAGTTCAGTGTTCCTGGCAAATAGACTTCTCACTGTCAGACTAAAATTCCAGTTAATTTTTAGAACCAGTATGGAAATCACTCACTTAAGCCTGAACTAAATAAAGGTTTTGAATATACAAAGTCATGGACTAACTCCTTGAGCAGCATTAGAAGACAGTAACTGAGGAACCTGGCCTGATTGACCAACAATCCTTATTTCTCTTTACCAACTTATGATTGGTAACTGGCTCCACTGGGGAGCTTTTAGGGCCATGTAAGAGCAAGCTCCACATTTCCTGAACAAAAAGTAAAAATGTGTGTGGGTGGTAGCAGGGGCTTCTTCCATACTTAAAGAAAGCATTACAAATAGTTCTCAGTAACCACAGGAGGACTTGAATTAATTTCTATTTTCCCAGGCCCCTAAGCCTTCAGATCTGAAAGTCTGGTATTAGTTTGCTAGGGCTGGCACAATAAAATACCATAGGCTGGGTGGTTTGAAGAACAGAAATTAATTTTCTCACATTCTGGAGGCTGGAAGTCCAAGATCAAGGTGTCAGTAGGGTTGGTGTCCTCTGAGGCCTCTTTCTGTATCCTAGCATGGCCTTTTCTCTTTGTGTACACACCCTTAATGTATTTTCACATGCCCAAATTTATTCTTCTTATAAAGAGACTAGTAAGATTAAATTGGGGCCTACTCCAATGGCCTCATTTTAACTTAATCACCTCTTTAAAGGACCTATCTCCAAATATGGTCACATTCTAAAGGAACTGGTGTTAAGGTTTAAACATGTGGATTTGGGGGGATACAATTCAGCCTCTAACAGCCCACCTCTGGAAATTCTTGCTGTCTGAATGTCTTGTGATTCACTGTGTGGAAAGCAGCATAAACCACAGAGAAAGCTAGTGACCACAAGGTCCTCTACTTCCTAAAAGAATGCCTACCTCAAACCAAGAGAGAAGTGGAAGAGTCTTGGAATCTGCACCCCCTAATGCACACCTGCACTCTATTGCAGAGAACCTCCTTTTCTTCCAGGATTTGGGGCATTTAAGAGAGACAGTTTTTACTAGTAGCAGCTGAAATATCTCCATATTTTACACCTTAGGATCACATGGGAAATACTGTATGCAAACCAATTACCATCAGAGGTTTCAGACTAAGGAGTCTTCAAAGATCTCAGGTTGCTACTATAGGCAAACTACAATGTAAAAACAGAGCCTGGAGGAAGTAAAAGAACTCTGCAAGGCACAGTTAGCAGCATTATGAAAAGTACTGTTTCCTGTTTGCTAACAAACTTCATTCTTCCACAGGGATCTTGCTCAGTGTTCTCAGGCCCTGTTTGCCAGTGGCGCTGGATCAATTCATTGAAAGTCAGTTGTTTCCATTTTACCTATGAAGTCTATGTGTAGCCAATCCCACCCCTCCGTTCCTGTTCTTCTCAAGTTTCTTCACTGTGTCTAATCCCTCTTAGTCCTCCCACTGCCATTTGCTTTCAGTTCCCCCAATTCTTTCAAGTACCTCTTGGGTCCTCCAAGCCTTTGTAACTTTCCCCTTCTCTTTATTAATCCAAATCATACATCACTCTCAATCAAACAGATCCCATTCTTTACACTCCAGCCCTTTATCTCCTCCCATTATACCCATTCCTCTAGCCCCTCCCACTCATCCTCAACTCTCCCACTGCTTCAAAAGGAACACAAACATTTTATTTATTTGTTTATTTATTTATTTTTTTAGTGAGAGGAGGGGAGGCAGAAACAGACTCCCTGATGTGCCCTGATCAGGATTCACCCGGCAAGCCCACTAGGGGGCGATGCTCTGCCCATCTGGGGCCCTTGCTTCATTGCAACACAAACATTTTAATGGTGATAAAACAGTCCAGTTGCCTATCAAAAACAACTGTACCAATTTAGGCTCACATCAACATTAAATTAGTGAAAGGGCTTAATCTCAGAAATACCACCAACACTATTACTCTTTCTTTTTAATTTTTCTAATTGAATTTATTGGGGGTAACATTGGTTAATAACATTATACAGCTTTCATGTGAACAATTCTACCGTACATCATCTTTACATTGTATTGTGTGTTCACCACCTCAAGTCAAGTCTCCCCCCATCACCATCTACCTACCTCAGCCTACCCCCCTTTCCCTCCTGCAATCCCCACAATGTTGTCTGTGTCCATAAGTATTTTTTCTTTACTTAATCCTTTTACCTTTTTCATCCAACTCCCTAACCCCATCCCCTCTGTCAGTCTCTTCTCTGTATTTATGAGCCTGTTTCTATTTTGTTTGTTTATTAGATTCCACATATAAGTGAGATCATATGGTACTTGTCTTTCTCTGACTGGCTTATTTTACTTAGCATAGTAATCTCCAGGTCTATTCATGCTGTCACAAAAGATAAGATTTCTTTCTATTTTTACAGCTGAATAGTACTCCACTGGGTAAATGTACCATGGCTTTTTTTTTTATCTATTCATCTACTGATGGGCACTTGGGCTGCTTCCAAATCTTGGCTATTGTAAATAATGCTGCAATGAACATAGGGGTGCATATATTCTTTCGAATTAGTGATCTGGGTTTCTTTGGATATATACTCTTTAAAAAAAGTTTTAATTAAATTTATTGGGGTGACATTGGTTCACAAAACCATACAGGTTTCAAGTGTAAAACTCAACAAAACATTATCTGCACACTGTATCGTGCACCCTTCGCCCCAAGCAAAGTCTCTTTTGGTCCCCATTTTCTTCACCCTTGCCTACCTATGTATTCTTCTTATTGACCAATATTACCCATTAAGCCATTAAGTTTAATTTCTTTCTTTTTTTGTGTGACAGAGAGACAGAGAGAGGGATAGATAGGGACAGACAGACAAGAAGGGAGAGAGATGAAAAGCATCAAGTCTTTGTTATGGCTTCTTAGTTGTTCATTGATTGCTTTCTCATATGTGCCTTAATGGGGGGGGGGGCTACAGCAGACCAAGTGACCCCTTGCTCAAGCCAGCAACCTCGTGCTTAAGCCAGCAAGCAACCTTGGTTCAAGCCAGCAATCTCTGGGCTCAAGCCAGTGACCATGGGGTCATATCTATGATCCCACACTCAAGCCAGTGACTCCGTGCTCAGGCTGGTGAGCTCGCACTCAAGCCGGTGACCTTGGAGTTTTGAACCTGGGTCCTCTGTGTCCCAGTACAACACTCAACACACTGTACCACCACCTGGTCAGGTGAGAAAAGGTGGGGAAAGCATTAACTCCCATATGTGCCTTGACCAGGTAAGACCAGGGTTTCGAACCAGTGACCTCAGCATTCCAGATCAATGATTTATCCACTGTGCCACCACAGGTCAGGCCAAATTTAACTTCTAAATAAAAAAGGACATATAATATATATGATATGTGTATATTTGTGTATATATATCTGTGTGTATATATATCTGTATGGTATAAACCACACACCATACAATGTGTGTGGTTTTTTATGCTTAATTTCTTCACCTTATTTCATCCAGCCCCCCAAACTCCCCTCCCCTCTGACAGTTTTTAACTAACAGATATTTGTGAAAATAAACATCATACTGATGTTTTATATTGTATTTTTCTTGATCACTCGTAATATCGAAAATCTTATATATCGATATATATGTTTTTTTGTTAATTGTATTTCTGATTCTGTGAATTGCCTGTTCCTATTTTTTGTCCATTTTTCAATTGAGTTGCCTTTTTCTTATTGATTTATATATCTAGATTATTAGACTTTTTTCTTTTATATATCTCATGAATATTTCCTCCTTGATGTCCTCTGTCTTCTAACTAACCGGGCTGACAGACTGAATATTCCTTAAAATGCTATTAAACAAATATAATGGAATACTGGCTAACTAAAATTTTACAGAAATGTTCAGCAGCTGTTAAAAGAATTCCATCCAGTATGAATTGCTGTAAATTTTGTAAGTAGGTAAAAGAAGCATGTAAGTATAGTACATTGATCAGTGAATTGGAGTTCAGCAAATGGCTCTTCTTCCTCTACCAGCATATCTATCTCAAAACCTCCAAGTGGGACTGCACTTCTTAGTTTTATGTGTGCATTTCCCCCTTATATTCATTACCTTTCTTTTCTTTTTTAACCACAGAAGCAATATATTCTATTGTGGAAAGATTTAAAATTTACAAATGCACTGACAATTGTACAAATGTTTTTCTCTGCCTACTCAATAGTCACATCCCCTTCATCCATGGTGGTAAAGCCCAGATTTTGCTTAGGCAGCCTCTCAAATTTGTTAGCTGGATTATTTAATTCTCTAATTTTACTACTTGATTTATAAACTTCTGAAAAAGTTACATAAGAGGAGGGGGTAGGAGAAGCCCAGGAAGCTAGCCTCAGGTCCTTTGGTGGGATTGAGGGGCCCTGGAACTTCAGGGGCTACCACACAATGAGAGGTTTACATTTAACAGTGTAGTGAGCCTGCCTTTGTACTTATGAGTTCCATTTCAAAGGTGCTCATGTAAGTTCCTAAAAAGGGTCTAAAATGGATTCAGAGTGTGGCAGTTTTCAGAACTGGTGGACTGGCAACCCCAGAAGACATCTATACTGACCCTAGTGGAGAGAGGGACTAAGCCAGAAGCAGAAATCTTTTCATGAGGGACTTTGTATGACTTGAAATAGTAGCTTTGTGAATGTGGTGAGATTGCCCATGTGGCTAGAGGTCGGGGGACTCTCAGGTTTCAAGTCACATATTACAAATAGTGGCGGGGAAGGGACAAATATATGGTGATGGAAAATGATTCGACTTTGGGTGATGGGCACACAACTGAATCAACAGTGAAAATGCTATAAAGATGTTCACCTAAAACCAAGTACTCTTATTGATCAATGTCACCCCATTAAATTTAATTTCTAAATTAAAAATATCACAAACATGTTGCAGACACCAACTCAGAGAACCATGAAATCTGCACAAAATTCTTTAGAGTCAAACAATGCACAATATTACTGATGAATATGCTGCAAAATAGACACGATGTATACACAGAGAAGCTGGACTCTTCTCTTTCATGTGTTCATTTAATTTTTTGTTATAAAATATTTCAAACCTCAAACAATTCAATGTGTAAGAGATAAAGAAGGCTAATAAATATAGCAACATCTAGTTTAAGAAACAGAACATTACCAATGCCTTTGAAGACCCATATGTTTCTATTTAATGCCCACTGAACACCACACTTTCACTTTATGTGTCATTGGCCAGGATTGTACCACATGCCCATATCTAAACAGATTATTTTAATGGTGACAGGATCATCAGGATTACTTTGACAAGAGGTTTTCAAATATTTTGGTTTCAGGACCCCTTTACACTATTAAAAATTAAGGACCTCAAAGAGCTTCTGTTTATACAGAAGGCTTATATATAGAGAGAGTTATGCCTAGCCATAATTACCATAGTAAAAGTTAAACCTGAGAAAATTTTAAAATATTTAATTCATTTAAAATTACCATAAATCCAATACATGTTAATACACACACACACACACACACACACACACACACACACACACTTTTTAAGGAAAACATATTTTCCAAAACAAAAGTCAATTAGTGTCCCTGGCCACTTGGCTCAGTGGTAAAGCATTGGCTTGGTGTGTGGATGTGTCAGGTTCAATTCCTGGTCAGGGCACACAGGAGAATTGACCATCTACTTCTCTACCAACCCCCCCCCCCCCAAACTGCAGCTATGGCTCGACTGGTTGAAGCACAATGGCCCCAGGCACTCAGGATGGCTCTGTGGAGCCTCCATTTCAAGTGCTAAAAATTGCTAGGTTGCAAGCATGGGCCCAGAAATGGGCACAGCATTGGCCCCAGACTGGGGTCGCCAGGTGGGTCCTGGTCAGGGCATATGCGGGAGTCTGTCTCTCCATCTCCCCTCCTCTAACTTGGAAAAGAAGACAAAAAAAATCAATTAGTGAGAAGAACCTCACTCTTTTACATTTTTGCAAATCTCTGATGGTTCAATAGAAGACAGCTGGATTGTCATATCTGCTTCTGCATTTCAGTCTGTTGTAATGTTGTTTTGGTTGAAGTACAGGAACAAAACTTGGTCTCACAGGGATATGTATTTGGAAATGAGGGGAGTATTTTAATAACATTTTCAGGTAATTATGGATACACTTTTTTGACAGTACTCCAAAACACAACAAAGGATAGCTCCTCACAGGGTAAAAGCAATGTGGAATCTAAAACTACATCAATGGACTTTTCAAACTCTGTTACAATAAAAATCCATTGGGCCATTTTGCAATTGGAATAGATTTTTTTATCTATGCATCATGGTGTTGTAATTTCATGGAGCTCATTTGGAAAATACTGAATCACTAAGTGAAGTGTTATTAAAACATGTCCACCAACAGGGGTAAGCAAAACTAGGTTTACAATTGTTCCTATAGAACACGGGTCCCCAAACTATGGCCCGCAGGCTGCATGTGGCCCCCTGAGGCCATTTATCCAGCCCCCACCGCACTTCTGGAAGGGGCATCTCTTTCATTGGTGGTCAGTGAGAGGAGCACAGGATGTGGATGCAAAGTGTGGCGTGCTCATGTACAGTACTACTTCCGGTGACGTGGGACGCATGTGTCACGGTTCCAGAAGCACGCCATATCACTTGTTACGGCTAGCAGTGACAAATATGGAACCGGACATTGACCGTCTCATTAGCCAAAAGCAGGCCCATAGTTCCCATTGAAATACTGGTCAGTTTGTTGATTTAAATTTACTTGTTCTTTATTTTAAATATTGTATTTGTTCCCGTTTTGTTTTTTTACTTTAAAATAAGATATGTGCAGTGTGCATAGGGATTTGTTCATAGCTTTTTTAATAGTCTGGCCCTCCAACAGTCTGTGTAAAAAGTTTGGGGACTCATTGTATAGAAAATAATACAACAATTAATAAATAATAACACAAGAATAAGCTCTTTGCTTTGAGTACTCACAGCTATAAAGCCACTATTGCCCACACCTGTATTCTTTGGCACTCCTCCCTTTAAGAGGCAGAGCTTATTTTACCTCTCTTTAAATGTGGGCTGTACATATGACTCATTTCTAATGAACAGAATGTGGTAGAGATTACACAGTGTGTCTTCTGAGGGTAGAGCATAAAGCTTCTATCTTCCTCCCTCTCTCTTGCATTACTTGATCTGAAGGAAGCTAGCTGCCATGTTTTGAGGATACTCAAAGCCCTGTGGAGTGGTCCATGTGGTGAGGAACTGAGGCCACCTGCTAACAGCCATGTGAGTGTACCTCTTGGAAGCAGATGCTCTAGCTGCATGCAGTCAAGTTCAGCTTACTGTAGCCTCAACAGCCATTGCAGCTGCAGAAGAAACCCTAAGTTAGAACCACCTACATAGGCCAAGTTCTTGACCCACAGAAACAGAGACAATGTTTGTTGTTTAAGTCACTATGTTTTGGAGCAACAACAGATACCTGAGTTATGCATATCTTCCAAATGTTGACATATTATTTCATATAAGAAAAAAAATCATACTTGTTGATAGCACCATCAACCTCACCAGAAGAATCTTCTAAACATTGGAAAACCATCAAGTTACATGGCAGAGATGGTTTACAAAATTCTAATTATTGCTTGAAAAACCAAATTTTATCATTAGCAACAAATAATACCAGTTGTTCCCCTTGAAGTGACAATCTCACTTTGTTCATTTTGTAGAAAATGTCTACCAAATAATAAGATCCAAAAATCACATTGTCAGTCATCCAAGTAAAAGAGGTGTTCTTTGGAAAAGAGTCTAGTTCGGCTAGCAAATCGAACAAGCACAGGATTGTTTTCTGTTAACCAAATGACAGCTATTACGACTTCCACAGGAGATTGAGTCCCAACTGCAAATAGCATTGACAGTACCTGTCATAAGGACCAGCAGTTCCAGGATGTCAACCCACTCCATGGTTTGTAGGTGTTGGGGTTGCCAAGGAAGACAAGACTCACACAGGCATAGGATGGAGCAATGCTTGACTCACCTAGAGAAGAGAAAAAGCAAGGTCAGATTCAATAGTGAGTATCCCCCCATGGTCAGCATGCATGATCTACATGCACTCCTCTTGTGCTACAATTGAAGAATCCCATTCCACCCCACCAGGAACAGATACAGCAGTAGGGCTGGTCAAGTGCGATATGACACACATGCTTTAGCAGAAGGAAAACATACACATTAAGTCCCTTACAGAAGAAGATATTCCCAAAGAGGGATGCCCAGCACAGGCTGTGAGAGCACTTCATCTCTTTGTAAGGAAATGTTCTAGGCACAAAGCATATTCTTTTTTTTTTTTTAGATTTTATTTATTCATTTTTAGAGAGGGGAGAGAGAGAAGAAAGAGAGAGAAAGAGAGAGAGAGAGAGAAGGGGGAAGAAGCAGGAAGCATCAACTCTCATATGTGCCTTGACCAGGCAAGCCCAGGAATTCGAACTGCCGACCTCAGCATTTCAGGTTAATGCTTTAGCCATGCACCACAGGCCAGACACAAGGCATATTCTTACACAACTGTACAGGAGTTCCCAGCACTTTTCCTGAAGACAAACAAACACAGTTCCCTGGTATACAGCAGACTTGCTTCATGTATACCTCTCATTCTGTCTCACAGAATATCAAAGGACTTGTACTCAAGGTTCAAAATTGAGTATAATGAATACTTTTTAACAATTTTCATTAAGGATATTCTTAAGTGAAATTGGCTCCCTCTTCCTTTCTAAGAGCTTTCGTGAAAAACACAGTAACTGCAAATATAGTTCAATGGCACTGCCTTGATTCGTGCCAAGGTGCTAGCCGTTTTACACATCATTTTAAATGGAAATGTCAATGGAGTGAAAAATGCAAATAAATCTTAGTATTACTGTAAGACCGTTTTAACCTTGTAGATCCCCAGAAAGATCTCTGGGACTTCCACAGCTAGCATGGAGGAATGTGGCAACATTGAGCAACACAGAATTACTAGCAGTAGGTGGGGAAAGTGGTTGTAGCTCCACTGGACCATGGACAAGTATTGACCTCACTAAAAATGTTTGGAACAAAACTAAATTACTGTAAGTCCTGTCTCTCATAGAGAAATAGAGCTCTGAAAAATGTGTCATCTGCCTGCATAGAGATACATCCATTTCCCCCTTTTGAGATACACAGTGATAGGTCTCATTCCCTCACTCCCTCACCCCTGTACCCTAACCATCCTATTTTGACACAGTAACTGTCTTTCAAGTGTCTTGCAGTTGTTCCTTTAGTCCACTCCTTCCTTCCGAATGCTCCAGACTCCCTATGTCACTCCCAATCCCAATCCCACCAGTTGGTCCCAGTTCTAAGCGGGTGACCTAAGTGGACACTCAGGGAGAAAACGAAAATAGGCAATAGGGCCAGCAAGTGTTGCTGGAGTCTAAGGAGGAGGGTTTCTCCAGAATCCAGGCACGTGGTGGACGGGTTGTATAAAGCCATAGCGCCATGTAACAGAAAAGTCATCCTGTCGAGAACAGAGGTGGCAAGTCAGGAAGCACTGATTTTCCCCCTCCCTGCTACTGTCCACACCTGTCCGCACTACCCATTGCTTGGACCTCTGTAGCCATTGCTGTAAGTAGCAGAGGAGCTGTGGGAATCACACATGGACCCCTTAGGGTCAAGGTCTTCACTTCTTCCCAGTGGAAAATAGGCAACGTAGGGTTGGTAACAGGGGGGGTCTCAGGATCCATTAACTATTGCATTCGCTATGGGCCTGTCCCCACAGAGGCCTGGGGATGGGCAGAGTTTGTAGCGGCTGCAAGAGGGCAAAGCAGGAGTAAGGCTGAGGCGGGCCGACTCTTGCGCAGCAGAGGGAACGAGAAGGCCGCACGCTGAAGCGCAGAACGGCTGCGGCCTGGTCCTGTCTGGGTTTCTTTGACTCAAGTACGACCCCTGGAGGTAAACACTCCGCGACATCTCGCACCGTTCTACCCCTTCAGAAACCGTCTCTACTGTCAGATTTGTCCCCTTTTCCGCTTGGAAAAAAAGTGCGCAGTTCCGGGGTGGGAACTCCAGGAGCTTTCTGGGAAATGGAGCCTCGGTCAAAAGGATTCTGGGAGGCGTAGTTCCTACTGTTCACTTTGCGCACGCGCATTGCTGCCTCACGTCCCGGTTTCTATTGCTCGGCAGCGCTGGGAGAGAGACTTGTGCGACCACGCATATCTGGCGTCGAAGTGTCTGCCCCTTCGGCTGCTTGTCCGGTGGGGAGGGTTCCCGGGTGGACTGTGACAGACGGACTTGTGTTTCCTGTCAATTACAATTGACAATTATAATTGGGCGTTTACAGAGGCATGCGGTATTTCTGAGATGCAGGGCCTTGCAGCGGCGTGTTAGGGTCAAGAGAAGAGGAGCAGAGCAGAATTTTTGGGTGTGGCACAGGGCCAGGCTGAGGGGGACACATCCAAATTCTGGGGCCTCGAGAGTGCAGAATCCCCGGTGAGCAGCACTAGGACCTTGAAAGGGCCCTGGAGACAGAGTGAAGAGATGTGTGCTATCCCCTGACAGTATAAAGCTGTTGAGGTTTTAGGCAGGGGGATGTGCTGAGATCCTGACTTCATTTTACTCAGGTCACTGTGGCTGTTTTCAGAAGGGTCGCCAGGGGAGGGCATTGGGGGGCTGTGCACCAGTCCGGGGAGATGTGGTGAGAGCCAGTAGTGACAGTGGCAGTGTGATGATGAGGGCTCAGCAAGCGGGAGCTGTTGAGGCCTCATTTCCAGATTTCTGGTGTGGTTCTGCTTGCATGTCTGCAGATATTTCCACTTAACGAATTCACTGGCCACTCAAGACTTGGGGTCAGTGAATGCACACATGTCCATTCACAAAGCTACTGAGATGCACACTGACCCAAAGGATATTCATGCCCAGAGCTAAACAACTCTTAGTTATACCCACTCTTGTGAGCACACTGAGAAAATATACACAGCCAAATAATTACTCATGAGCTCATACACATATTCACTGTCCCAGATGAGGGCCCTGGTAACTGTATTCTTCACCTCAGCTCAAAGAGTCTGCCCAGAGCTGAGAATGCCCTGCCATCTTGGGCTCAGTGTGGCCACCTGAAAGGACACATGTTGATTTCTTTGGGCCTCTTTCTGGAAACTTCACATACAGCTCAGCCTTTGTCCTTCCTATATTACATCTGTATCCACTATGACTTGGATTCTTCTAAGTTACTTTCCTGCCAACCTGGCCTGATGGGAGGGAGAAATGGGGCTTGAATTCAGGTAAGGATTTTATATATCTGAATGTATTTGCTGAGGGTCTTCCCACAGTAGTAGTTCTGAACATATTTGTATGTGCGGGACTCTTAAGAATCCACTAAAAGCTAAGAATCCTCTTCCCAGATAAACACATATCTTCATATCTACACTATTTTGAAAACCCATCTGTGGGGTCCTGGTTAAGAACCTCAGTACAGGTAGATCAGAAGGTCAGTTTCCTGGCTACCCACCCTGCAGTCTTCCAGTGCCTATAGAGGGGAGAGGTGTAGGGCTCCAAGTGCTCAGAGGAGTCAGGGCATGAGGACGGGGCGCCCTCTGCTCCCATCTATATTACCCTTAGTTATGGAGCCAGGCTTTCAGTCTTGTAGTTTCTCTCCTGGGCAGTCACTCATTCAGCTGGTTGGTGGGAGAAGCCTGGCAAGCAGTTCAAACTTATCAGATTTTTAGTTATTTAGGGTTATTAGGTCAGTTACAGAGCCAGCAAGTCCATCAGATCACTTGTGGTTTAGAAACTTAATCAGCCAACCAGCTAGTCACTCAGGATTAATTTTTCAGATAGACAGTGTCCACCAGGATCCATCAGTCAGTAGGTCAGTTTAATGGTTGGTCTGTTCATCAGGAAGCCAGTTGTTGAGAATGCTAAATAGCTGGTTCAGCAGTGAGACAAAAAGGCAGTGGAGGTGAGACCATCGATACAGACTGTTTCTACGTTTACATCCTAAAGGCAAAGCAGGAAGGTAGAGAGAAGATTTGACTCCTAGGCCACCAGATGGGGCTCTGGTTTCCTGGGAAATAGGCCTCAGCTGGTGTGGGAAACCAGGAGAGGAGAATCTGCAGAGCAAGGGAGGGCCAGGCTGAGTTGCCACAAGAGGGCAGTGTGGCGTCCCTTTATTTCCACAGCGGGCACATTGGAGGTTCAACTGCGGCTTTCTAAGCCCCAGTCTCTGGCTAGCTTCTGAAGAAAGGCTTCTGAAAGGACTTCTCTAAGGACTGCCTGACCAAGACACACTTGGCTCTGAGCTGGGCGGAAGCCGGCCAGCTGCCCACCAGGAGGAGGAAGACTTGCCTTTCGAAGGCACAACTGCTGCCAGGGGCATGCCAGCACTGGGGAGGAGGGGGGATGAAGTGGGAGGAGCGCCTCACCAGTCTGCCCAGGAGCATGGACTGGAGCAGCTCCCTAAAGGGAGGGATGGAGGACAGGTGTCTTCTGTTGAAGAGCATGTCACCTTCCAGGCTGCTGCTTCAGTATCAGTATCCCTAGGGGCTGAGGAGGAACCAGCCCAATGGCCTAAAACCTCCAGACTCCACTCCTTTCTGAACTTTGTGGTCAGCTGCTGCTTCTGAAATGGACAGCAAATCTAACTAAAGCAGGAGGGTGGAGGTGAGATACAGATAATGAAAGAAACATGGGGAAAGGACAGCAGTGAGTTTAATTTACCTTGGGAAGTAACTGAGATGTTTAAATAAGGTGTCAAATGTGGCACTGCGCACAAACGCAAGAGTCAGAAAATTTGAGTTCTTTTCTCCACCAAAGGGAAGTGCATGAGGCCAGAGTTGTGTTTCTCAGTTATGCCTATATCATGATGCTAGGTCTCCAGGTGGGTTTCCTGGCTTATAAAATGATCAGGAACATACTCTGGTTCCAGCTGGTTTTAGTGACTCAGAACAGTTAAAAGAAAAGAGTAACTTGGGGGCAACAATGACTGCTACCATGGTAGAGGTATCCCACAAGCTGGGCCCTTCAGTTAGTCTCTTGTGAGGGGTATCATTCCTGGTTTACAGATCCAGAATCTGAAGCCTAGAGAGGCTGACTATCATGCCTGAGGTCCCATAGCTGAGAAGTGTAAAGAACTGGATGTGAACTCAGTCTGAACGGTTCTGAAGATCTTTCCTTTTCCAGGATACCACACTTTAGACACAGATAGGGAAAGAGAGGCGGGTCAAGAGGCAGTTTCTAGGTCCTTGAGAAATATTTGCTGGGGGCTGTGGAGAGAACTGTTCCCTTCAGAGATTCTGCAAGCCCTACATGCCATATTGACACTAACACCTTCTTTTCTCTCTCCCAGTCATGCAAGAAATGCAACTGCAGTTTATGTACAACCCCTTCAGCTTTGTACTATTGCAAATAATGAAGCTGGAGAGGTAAGTGGAAGCCAGGTTATGAAGGGCCTATGTAAGTCAGTTTAGGAAGTGTGGATTTTCTCTAGAAGGCAGTGGAGGGTCAAAGGTTTTTTGTTTTTGTTTTTGTATTTTTCTGAAGCTGGAAACAGGGAGGCAGTCAAACTCCCACATGCGCCCGACCGGGATCCACCCGGCACACCCACCAGGGGGCCATGCTCTGCCCATCAGGGGCATTGCTCTGTTGCGACCAGAGCCACTCTAGCGCCCGGGGCAGAGGCCACAGAGCCATCCCCAGCGCCTGGGCCATCTTTTGCTCCAATGGAGCCTCAGCTGTGGGAGGGGAAGAGAGAGACAGAGGAAGGAGAGGGGGAAGGGTGGAGAAGCAGATGGGCGCCTCTCCTGTGTGCCCTGGCCAGGAATCAAACCTGGGACTTCCTCACACCAGGCCGATGCTCTACCACTGGGGTCAAAGGTTTTAACAAGGAGTCGCATGATTTGATTTGTGCTGACATGAATGTACAACCTATGTAGAGAAATGTTGAACACATATTTAGTATGTTCTAGTAAGCCATTATTCATACTTCATTTGGGCCCCGTGAGAAATGTTTACTATAACGGTACAGTAGTCACCTGTTGGGCAAACAAGTGTGTTAGGCTTGCTTACTTGTACTTTGCCTGATTGGTACATGATTAGAGGGCAGCACCATGTATATAGTCCATGTGTATATAGTCTATGTAAGGCTGCAGGTGCTTGCCCTCAGGGCGGCAGATTGTAGATTGCAGATTGCCTGCTGCCATTGGCAGGGGCCATTTTTTGCTCGTTTGCCAGAGAATGACACCCCCCCCCCAGCCTGTTTGCTTGTCATCTGAGAGAGAGAGAGAGAGAGAGAGAGAGAAGCAACGTTTGTTTCCTGATCCCTTGCCCTCCACTGCGAAAAGCAGGTTTTCGTTTTTTTTCTTTTCTTTCTTCTTTTGGCTTGCCTGTCTTTGCGAGCCTCCAGTAAATTGGTATGGCTCACTGTTTTCCGGCTCCACAGTTCCTTCACCGTCTGCTCGAATTCAGTGCGAATCTGCATGGCCACAACCACCAGCCTTACATCCCCCGCCCCTTATCTGCAGTTTCACTTTCGACACTTTCAGTTACCTATGGTTAGCCATAGTCTGAAAATATTAAAGGGAAAATTTCAGAAATAAAGAATTCATAGGTTTTAAGTTTCGCACTGTTTTAATAATATGGTGAAACTTCGCACTGTCTTACTCCATCCCACCTGGGACACAAATCATCCCTTTGTCCAATGTATCCACTATTTGCCCACTAGTCACTTAGCAGCCATCCTGGTTATCAGATCAATTGTCACAGTATTGCCTGACCTGTGGTGGCGCAGTGGATAAAGCGTCGACCTAGGAATGCTGAGGTCGCCGGTTCGAAACCCTGGGCTTGCCTGATCAAGGCACATATGGGAGTTGATACTTCCAGCTCCTCCCCCTTCTCTCTCTCTCTGTCTCTCTCCTCTCTCGCCCTCTCTATCTCTCTCTCTCCCTCTCTCTGTCCTCTCTAAAAATGAATAAATAAAATAAAAAATTGTCACAGTATCATAGTGCTTGTGTTCAGGTCACCCTTATTTAATAATGATCCCAAAGTGCTGGCAATTTGAATATGCCAAAGAGAAGCCGAAAAGTGCTTCCTTTCAGTGAAAAGGTGAAAATTCTCGACTTAATATGAAAAAAAAATTGTATGCTGAGGTTGCTAAGATCTGTTGTAAGTATATGCCTCCTCATCTATGAGACATAAAACTATGTCAGTTGAATGCTCAGCCATGGTATGTGTTCAATATATGGTGGGTCTTGGTGGAACAGCCCCCTTGGTCATTAGCTCTGGACTGTCCAAGGACACATTCTCCTAATGCTTCCTTCCTGGGCTTACTTAGCTTTCACAATAAAACAATACGCTTCTCAAAGGAAGTGAGAGAAGTTTGCCATCAATAGATATTATCACTTTCAAGTAATTGACTCCATCCAGCTTTACTGTCCAGACTAGCAAAGCTGGATGTGCTCACCTTCCGCGACAGGCCAGGTCCGAGAAAGCAGGCTCTGAGACAGATCTGTCTGTAGGAAGTTATCAGGAGCATTCTTGGGGTCAACACTGTGAAGGATGGGAAAGCAGCTGAGGCATAAGTAAGCTGTGATGCAGTCACAAAGCCCCAACAGAGCCTGTGGGAGCGCTGAGGCTGGGATGGCCCTTCAGGGTGGTCCCCAGGGCTTTAGATCCCTGCCTGCCCAGTCACTGGATGTGGCTGCCCTGGTAGGGAGGCACCCTGGCCTGCCAACTACCAGCCACTGAGGAAACCCCTCAAGTGGGGGATCTGAGTGGTACAGTGTCCATCACACCTTCAGATTTAGTGGTGACTTTAGAGAATGTGGCAGTCACTGTGATTTCTCTGCAGAGTATGCACTTTCCTTTTCTTCCTTATTAAGAGGTGCCTGATTAGTTCGAGACAGCCATGTACCCAATAAAAATACCCACTTCCCTAGACTTCTTTGCCATGGAGGTGGGCCAAGAGACCCCATTTTGCCCAGCGAGATTTAAATAGTCAGTAGAATGGGTTCCTGATGACATGGCGGAGCCACTGGAGAAAATGAAAGACTATTTGCTTAGCCACTGTAATCAAGTTTATGTTGCGTGTCACCAAACAGCCCCAAATGGTTCAGAGGCATTTTCCTATCTTGCTTAAATACATGGTCCTTCGAGTTAATGGACAACAGCTTTGAGTCCCAGCACTGATGCATACTGGTTAGCTATGTGAAACCTCAGATTAGTCACTCCATCATGCTTCTCCATTTCTATAAAGGGTAGTAGTAGCATCTAATGCATATCTTGAGTCATCAACTTATCCCAGTTTGCCTGGGACTTTGGTAGTTTTAGCACTGGAAGTCTCTCATCCCTCAGTCCCTGGCAAACCAGGATGTCTGGTCACCCTTTTAAAACACATCACAAAACTACTCTACCTCCTTTACAGATGGAAGACTGGGTCCTGAAGGCTACAAATTATATTTGATGCTGCCCCTTAGTGGTTGAGTGTACTGTAACATCACCGCAAAGGTCAGATTTACATGATGTAAAATTTTTATTTTCAAAAACAGCAACCACAGATGGTTAAGAAGCAGAGTAAGGCCATTGTCCTAACAATTTAGTTTTAAATTTATAATTGTAACCCCACTATGTTTTAGTATTCATTGATATTCACTGACAAATATGGTATCTTGCAGGATTATGGGGAGAATTAAATTAGTGGAGGGTAAGGTCTTCATTAGTGTCACACAAATTTGGGGTACACTCTGGGCTTTGACTTTTCCTTTGGAAAACTGACCTCACTCCCGAGCCTTTTTTCTCATTTGTATTGGGTGGTGGTGGGGTAACAGGACCTTCCTCAGAAAGTTCTTTAGATTGCTAAATGCTTGTGGGGCCCCTGGAGGGAAGCATGAACCCAAAATGGTGCCTCTACTCCTGACAGTTACCCAGACGCCAGGCCTCAGGCCATCCCTTTGCTGAGGGGCTCTGTGGCGCTGGCCTGTCAGGGATAGGTTTTCTCTTCCTTATCAAGGCCACTGTCAGCTGGCAGGTGGGCCCCAGAGACTAGGGAAGCCTGACCAGTCACTCTGATGAGGTCAGCTGGTTTCTCTCAAACAGAAGCTAGTATAATTCATCAGAGCTGGCCACTGGGCAGGCACTGCACAAGGTTACAACCCCAACACTCAGGTCAGTGGCCTTGGGCAGTGGGAGTTAACTGATGCCGAGGCCAGAACTCTGTGCCAGCCACTATCAAAGCCAGAACGGCAGTGTAAACCCCCGGGTTTTCTGCATCCCACTGTGGTTGTGTTTAAACACACTTGGGTACACCCAGCAAGGCCTGGGCTGCAAAATCTGTTTGAAGTCTTCCTGAAGATTCAGAGAAACATCCCTGCTGCTCCTGCATCAGTCTGTGTAATGCTCTAGTAAAGGGAGTCACTCAGAACTTTCAAAAGTCTAATTTTGTTATAGCTGTGAAGACCCTCAAAAAGGCTTACTAGCAATATTAGATTATGTTCTTCAATTCTGTTTACAAGTGAAATTAGAGAAAGAATACATCACTTATTCCTGTAGCTATACTGAAAAAGGGTAAAGCTAGAAAATTAACACATACATTTACTGGCCTCTGCTTTGTTCTGTGTAACTTTGATGAAAAGCCTTTGTAGTCCTGTTTTAGTGCCTTGGTCTGAAGTTTCAAATTCAGTCATCTTTAATGTTTTAAAAATGTTTCCTCTACACTGCTCACAAAAATTAGGGGGCATTTTATCTTCATATTCATTTTGAAATATCTCCTAATTTTTGTGAGCAGTATATATCATAAAATATTATGCAGTGGATATAAAAAGAGATCTATCTATCTATCACAATGTGGAAATATCCCTTAGAAATATTAAGGGAAGAAAGTTAATAAGAAACATGTCTAAGACATATTATTAAAGAAAATGAAGGGCTAACCATTTTTAAGGAAAGCAAGTCATAGGTCAATCAATATATAATAAATGTTTCCTATTTAAAATAATACATATTTCCGCATCTGCATGGAAAATTTCTATAAGAACATCTATCAAAGCTCTCAGTGTTCTCACTGGAGGGAGATTAGAGATCTTCACTTTGAAGTTTTCAATATTATTTGATTGTTTTCCAGTGTACATGGATTAATTTTAATCATAAAAGCAAGAAAGCTTACTATACCCATGTACACACCTACCTTGCCATGAAATAAGCCATTAAGACCACTGCCCAGCCTGACTAGGCGGTGGCGCAGTGGATAGAGTGTCAGACTGGGATGCAGAAGACCCAGGTTCAAACCCCAAGGTCACCGGCTTAAGTGCGGGCTCACTAGCTTGAGTGTGGGGTTGCTGGCTTGAGCGTGGGATCATAGACATGACCCATGGTCACTGGCTTGAGCCCAAAGGGTGCTGGCTTGAAATCCAAGGTTGCTGGCTTGAGCAAGGGGTCACTTGCTCTGCTGTAGCCCCCTGGTCGAGGCACTTATGAGAAAGCAATCAATGAACAACTAAGGAGCTGTGCTGAAGAATTGATGCTTCTCATCTCTCTCCCTTCCTGTCTGTCCCTCTGTCTCTCTCTCTGCCACACACACACAAAGACCATTTCCCAGACACTAAGAACTAAATCTATTCATCTCAGCCCAGTGCTCAGTGTTTGTTTATGGAGTTAAACTTGATATTAAGGAAAATAGTTTAATGCTGTACATAACTGATGTCTTAGGAGGCTGTGTTGAAGAAGCTGGAGCTGGTATAATAAGAATAGTATATATATATAATCATTATGTTGTACACCTGAAGCTAGTGGAAAATTGTATGTCAATTGCAATTAAAAAACAAATATTTTAAAATCTGGGGGGGGGGGAAGCATGCAGATTATGATCTTGTTGAATGAGGAAGCACTAGCCACCCACAGGGGGCAGCAGAGAGTGCCTACAGCATCAGTTCTCCCACTCTGGGGAAGTGAAACCTACTCATGAGATCATTTTGATTGAAGACGCAGTTTCAATACATCCACACAAAGGAAGTAGTCACAAGATTTATTACTTGCAGGTACCAGTTTGGGGGATGCATTGAGCTGGGGAATGGCAGTCATTATGAGAGAGCAGGAGAGAGAGAGCAATGGAGCAAGCACCTATTACTTATAAGATGGCTGCAGAGAGGTCACTAAGTTTTTTCAGGCTTAACTCTAAGTAGTTATTTTAAAAGGTGCCCTGGAAAAGTAAAGTGGAAACTTATAATGGGCATCCTAAACTGAGGTTCTTACCTAAATGTCCAGACTCTGGGTGTGAGCAGGGCTGTCACACTGTAAAATGCCTAGACAGCAATTCAGAAGAACAAAGCTGTTTTCCTCAAATGTTGTTTTTCTCATCACAGAGGCAGAATCTGCATCTATACTTTAAATGTGGGCTTTTACCCAAAATATTTACCTTTACCAACAGGTATTACAAATTAGTTTTTAAAACTTTTTTTTTTTTTTTTTTTCATTTTTCTGAAGCTGGAAACAGGGAGAGACAGTCTGACAGACTCCCGCATGCGCCCGACTGGGATCCATCCGGCACGCCCACCAGGGGCGATGCTCTGCCCACCAGGGGGCGATGCTCTGCCCACCAGGGGGCGATGCTCTGCCCATCCTGGGCGTCGCCATGTTGCGACCAGAGCCACTCTAGCGCCTGAGGCAGAGGCCACAGAGCCATCCCCAGCGCCTGGGCCATCTTTGCTCCAATGGAGCCTTGTCTGCGGGAGGGGAAGAGAGAGACAGAGAGGAAAGCGCGGCGGAGGGGTGGAGAAGCAAATGGGCGCTTCTCCTGTGTGCCCTGGCCGGGAATCGAACCCAGGAAAACATCTTGATTCACTTTTATTTTCTTCAAGGTATGTTTAGAAATTCTAAATCAGATATTGCGAGTGAGAACAAAACAAACAAACCTGTTGAGGCCTTAAATACTGTACTCAAGAGATAATGCAAAATTGTTAGCAATAATAATAGATGCAGGTAACATAAATTTTAACCTGGCCCAAGGCCACCAGCTGTGACATGTCCTTCTGGCCCAGCGAGCTCTGATGCTGCTGTCAGAGAAAGAAGCAGGACTTTGGTCCCTTTCTGTTGTCCCTGCTGGGCCCAGTGCAGCCTGCTGCTGGCCACAGTAGACTACGGGGCCTGGTCCTCCCTTGGCCTCATGTACTGTTGAGTGTTATAAATTAAACCATTCTTATTTATACAAAAAAAGGTTAAAATTTAAAAATATTGACACTCACTTGAAAAGAACTAGACTTACAGGGACAAACCATCAGTGGTACATACAAGTATTCATCAAAAATTTATTAATAGAAACAGGTGTGTTTAAATGCAATGCTGGATAGACACGAAAAAGTCGGAATACCAATGACACCAGAGACTCTCACTTGCACATTACATTTCTTCACACAGAACTAGCACCATTAGTTCAGAAACCACAGATTTAATAATTGCTTCTAATATATAAAATACCTTATAAAGATTACTTAACTATCTAGTAACAAAGTTCTTCCAAAAACTTATTTAAAAATCAATTGGAATTTACCTTTCAAAACTCACGAAAATGGTTTAAAAGTTGATCCAATTTCTACAGTTTGTCAAAGGAATGAACCATAATTCATTTTATTAGAAGAAAGTGCCTGAATTCAGCTTCTGGCTCCCTTCTCAACACCAACCAGGTACCGTAAATCGAATATGACGTAGGAATAAGAGCACATCTAAAACTGGTCTCAGAAAATATTTTCCTAGACTATAAAAATACTAAATGGAATACAAAAATTTCAGCATATACAGCAAATAGACTACAGCAGACAAATATGTATTTAAAACTATCTTATACCACAATCATCGTGAACATCAAGTATTATTCTCATAATTTTCCTGTGAGTCCTTCTGATTCAACGTGTATTTCCCTTTGTTTTGTTATAATGTCAGATACAGACCAAATCCTGTGTTTCTTGCAGAAGTTACTGGAGGCACTGCTGAATAATTCTAGGTATCCAACCAATTCTAGGTTCTCAAAGTGCTGAGAATGCAGCTGTCGTGGAGCCTGTCTTCTAGATCAGGGGCCAGCCAACAATAGCCCAGACCAAGCCTGACCCATGGCCTATTCTGTGTGACCTGTGCACATTTTATATCTCGTCTGTGGTGGCTTTCATGTGACAAGAGCAGACTGAACAGCTGTGACAGAGCCTGCATGTGACCTTTTGGTCCACACAGTCTAAAATATTTCTCATCTGGCCCTTGACAGAAAAAGTTTGCCAAGCCCTATTTTACATAAATTACTCAGGAAATTTTTCACTGAACCAGAACAAGGTAAGATGGCCTCAGATTAAGAAAATTTTGGTTGAGGTTTGCTGGTTCCATCGTACAGTACCATGGCAGATCAAAAGAACACATATTTGGGCTGGCAACTTTGAGTATTAAACTATTCTGGCATTGAAAGCAAAGTCTGGCTGTGATAAAGTACCTTCCTTTCTCTGTGAACTGGCCATTGTGTATCAAGTAACTCATGTACCCAGATTCAACAATGTACTCACTGTTCAACCCAAACCATCTGTGTGGCTCACACGCACAATTTCTAGTCTTTGAAAATCAATGATCTTGTACCTTAGCAAAGGACAGAACTAGAAGTGTACCGTTCCCATCCCATCTGGCATAGATTCTGTAAGTGCTGGATGGTATGTATACCTTTCAGAATTCTTCCTGGTGACATGCGTCATGATAATTAGTACTACTACTACCCCCCAGGGTCACAAACATGTCCCTTCTGACAAAGTGGACTAAGTTTTCGAGGGGGCACATGGGCTTGGGGGAGCGCTTATGGTGGTCCTGGCAAAAGGAGGTGTGGAACGTGACGTCGACACCATTGTAAAGGATCCGAACAGAATGCTCCCTGGGCTTTTCCCTGTCTTGCCAGAGCTCAAAGATCAACCTGGCTGCAAACCTTGGGAACCTGGCTTCCATCAGGCCCAAGGCACTGAGAACGGGTGACAAAGTGACATCGTGAGCAGAATAGACGGCAAAGAGCTCTTCTTTCCTGCCCTCAGCAGCACGCTGCATGCGGCCGATGGTCTGATTCAGGATGGGGTGGGCGCCCAGGAGCGCGTAGCCCAGATACAGTTTCTTCTCTCGCCTCTCTCTCTCATCCTCGATCTGATGCTTCTTGATCACCTTGAAATGCTCCATGTCAATGCAGCCATTTCTGGTGCAAGGGAAGCTGATGTTGTGGCAGAAATGGCAGAGCATGGAGTCTATGGGGTTGGCAGCTCGCAGCTGCTTGGTGGGGATGTCCACGATCTTGGCCATCTCCCCATAGGTCCTCTCCAGCTGGCTGTTCTTCAAGCGTAAGAGGTACTGCCGACGCTGCTCCTTTTCCAGATACTGGTTTCTCACTGGGCAATAGCAGTTTCCGGAGCAGAACAGGGCACTGGGCTGGTGCCTGAAATAAATCTTCTTCCAGTCAAAATCTGGGAGAAAGCCATAAAGCAGGGCCAGCCCACTTTGTAGTGTCCGGCTTTTCCCAGTAGTCTCTAAGTAAAGCTGGTCTGCGGACCAGTCACTTGGCAGGAGTTTGTGCTTCTTTAGATAGATGTCCCTCAGCAGCTGGCCGTTCTGCAAATGCTGCACAACTCCTAGAACAGAATGACACAAGCTTTCCTGACTACCAGCTCAGCCAAAGGAAGAGCAAAGGGAAGCTGAGTCAGGGCCCAACTCTGGGAGACCTTAGATCAGTGTGCGACAATGCAGCCGACCCTGCTGCCCACTGTGTGGCTGCTGCAAGAATGGGTTCACATCATCTTAACTAGGGAGCACCTCGGGGTCAGTTATCCATGAAGGGATGTGCGGAGTTGGCCCTGGCCATGCCTTTCGAGGGAGGACAGTGGCCATCTGCCTCCATCCCGCCTTCTTGAGACCAGCCTCTTCTCTGCAGGAGCCTCTGTGACTGGCAGCCTTAGAGGGTAGGAATCACCCTGTGGGTGGGTGCCCAGGCTGTAACTGTCACAAGCTTAAGGAGAGCTTTGTCCCTCTGCCCAGGGACATTCCTCCGTGTGCAGGGAGAGCTCAGGTGACTCAGGTAAAGAGAAAAAGTTGCCTGCTGGCTGCTTAGTCCTCTTAGTGCTGGGAGGTTCCCCTTCCCCCCATCCTCTCAACTTTCCCAGCCAAAGGCTTTCTGTCAAGTTTCTAGGTGTCTGCTAAGTTCCTTGCTGGGGCATTGCCATCTCTTCCATAAGGACACTCTCTCTGTATGAATATGGAATGATTTGCCAGACACCCAGCTAGAATATTTGGGGGGAAAAACAAAAAACAGAAGTGCAGAACAGTATGTTTTTATGCTCCTTTTAGATAAAAATGGGGAAAAAAGAATGTATAGTTGGAGTTGCCTGTGTTTTACATAAAGAAACTTCAGAAGGATGAACAAGAAACTAATTTCAGTGGTTACCTGGCAATGATGGGGACACAGAAAAGGGTGGACAGACATATGTAGGAGCAAGAATTTCAAGTTTACCTTTTAGTTGTTTTAGTGTTGAACCACAGTACAGTAATGAATTGTCTTTAAAAAATCAAAAAGCCTTCTCTTCAAGCAAGAAAAGGCAATGCATGATAAAAGTGAGCTCACCTTCCAGCCAATGGGATGCAATTTCAGTAACAAATACGAATTCTCTGAGAGTGGAAACCATATTCTGGCCCTATGACCAGTAATATTTATTCACATGCCCAAATGGTGAGAACAGCTCCAGGGTAAAGTGGAGACAGGTTAAGGCTGAAATTCATGAGACAGAGGAAACTGTTGGCCCAGGAAGGGGAACAGCTCAGATACAGCCCGACAAAGGATGCCCTACTCTGAATGTACTTATTGAGAGAATTCCCTCAGAGATCTGGGCTGGGACAGACCTTAGCATTTCCACAGTGATTCTCAAAATGGGGCAAACTATGAGTGATGAACATTAAGAATCTGTATCTGGCCCTAGTTCACTTCAGGCCCAACCGTCTATTCTTAGGCTACATATACTAAAGTTGGCAATGCTTACTTTGTGCCAGACCTTTCTTCTGTAATCCTCACACACAAACTGAGGCCCTGAGCCATTCATAGTTGAGAAATAGCAGAACTCGAGCCCTTATCTGGCCCCAACCTCGGACTCTTAGACCCTTCTCATAGCACCTTCTTCCTACGTTTTCATACAGAAATACTAAGTTCTAACCATTTAGGGCTTCTCATCTTCTCCAAACACAGTCTGCACATCCCTGACTTTGTCCCTGCCCTTCACCTTCCTCCGCCCAGTAACCCCTCATCCAGCACTTGGCTCCAATAACACCTTCTCTGCAGCATCTTCCTTCTTCCTGCCCCTGCTCAAATGAACAATTCCTTCCTGTTCCCATATGCTGCTGGACCTCTGGAACATCAGCGGCATTCACCGAGCTCAGCATATGGCAGCGCCACGTTAGGTACTTTGCACATGCTATTGGATTTAACTCAGTACCAGCCCTGTGGAGAAGATACAGTGTGTCCGTAAGTCATGGTGCACTTTTGGCCAGTCACAGGAAAGCAACAAAAGACGATAGAAATGTGAAATCTGCACCAAATAAAAGGAAAATCCTCCCAGTTTCTGTAGGATGATGTGGCAGCATGTGTGCATGCACAGATGATGATGTGATACCGCGTATACAGTGGAGCAGCCCACGGCCATGCCAGTGGAGATGTGGAGGGTACAGAGGAAAATTCAGTGTGTTCTATGGCTCGCTAAATTCGAATCCGTGACCAAAGTGCAACGTGAATATCAGCGTGTTTATAATGAAGCGCCACCACATAGGAATCACATTACTTGGTGGGATTAGCAGTTGAAGGAAACCGGCAGTTTGGTGGAGAAACCCTGTTCTGGTAGGCCATCAGTCAGTGATGAGTCTGTAGAGGCTAGATGGCAGTGGTCCCCAACCTTTTTTGGGCCATGGACTGGTTTAATGTCAGAAAATATTTTCACGGACCGGCCTCTAGGGTGGGACGGATAAATCGATCACGTGACCGAGACAAGCATCAAGAGTGAGTCTTAGACGGATGTAACAGAGGGAATCTGGTCGTTTTTTAAAAATAAAACATCATTCAGACTTAAATATAAATAAAACAGAAATAATGTAAGTTACTTATTCTTTCTCTGCAGACTGGTACCAGTCCGCGGCCCAGGGGTTGGGGACCACTGCTATACAGGATAGCTACCTAAGGAGCCCTAAAAAATCTGTGCGTGAGCCCACATCGAACTGCACTGAATAGGTATGAAACTGGGAGGGTTTTCCTTTTATTTGGTGCAGATTTCACATTTCTATCGTCTTTTGTTGTTTTCCTGTGACCGGTCAAAAGTGCACCATGACTTTACGGACACACTGTATTAGCTCCATTTTACAGGTCTTTCTACTCTGAAGCCGGTGCTTATTCTATAAGATCCTGCAGCCTGCAGCAGTACACTTAGTGGTCTCTATGCACCCTGTCCCACTGCAGCTGAGGGATCTGTCTGGACAGGCAGGGGAGCATCTTACTCATCCAGCCTCCATCCCACCCCCCACACTCAGCTGCCAAAGCATCCTGACAGAGTAGGCCCTAATGCCCAATCTGTTCTTATGCAGTTACGTGGGGTGTCGAAAGTGTGCCAGTTATAAATGACTGTTATATCAGCTATGCTTTTTTTAATGAAATTGAAAATAAAGGATAACATTGGCCATTAAAAAATAAGGGAAAGGGAGCAAACTGTACTGCAAAAATAATTTCTAGAGTAATACTAATTTAGTAAATGGTGATATTAAATCAGTTGAAAAAAAGGTCAGAATGAATTGTCTCTAAGTGTAGGGTCCCCCCCATCCCAACCCACTCTTCTCAGGGAACAGCCCGTGGATCCAGAGGCTGGGCCCTCACTCTCAGTGCACAGTCAGTCACCTGGACCTCTTTGCCTGCTGACGAATGCTGACCTTCAAGGACCCCATCGGATTCTCTCTCAAGAATGTGGACTTGTCAGTCCATCTCTGGGTGTGGCTAGGACTGTCACTCTGTTGACAGACACGCAACAAAATCAAAGAGGCAGGGATAGGTAGCCTCTTTATTTCTTGTTCCAGTCTCTGGAAGCCTGGTCATATTCTTACCCTTGGGGCCTATGAGTCACCCTGAATCCTTATAATAAATGTCCCATTTTTGCTTGAGTTGGTTTCTGTTACTTGGCAACCAGAGTCTAAGCAGTGGTTCTCAGCAGGCATGGTTCTGCCCTCAGGGAGGGTTTGGAGGTTGGGCTGGCACAATAATATGGGAAATACTGTTACTGACACCGAGTGGGTGGTGGCCAGGGGGGCTGACAGTCTTCACCCCTATAATTTTTGTATGTACCATAAGACATTCCTACATGTGAAAAATCTGTTGAAATAGCCTAGAACTGCTTTTTTTGAATCTATAAACACAATGTCATTTTTTATAACATTAACATCCAATGAATTTTCCAGAAATGTGATATTAATTGAGGGATATCTGTATTTTGTTTTGATCAGAACTTTTTTTTCCCCTCCTTTATATTATAGTAAAGGTACCTGATATAGTTTAAATTATATACGTAGAAAGATGATATTATGTTTGACTTTCACTTCAGGATAAAGGGGAGCCTTGTTAATAAGAGGGGTACTGGGTCTGGTAGGATGAGAACTCCTGTTTTAATCTAATGCAGAATCTGTATATGTGGAACTAATTATCAAAAGCTCTGACAAAACTCCTTATTCCAGGCTGGCCCTCTAGAGTCTGCAGCTTGCCCCACTTTGTCACTCACTATCACGCTCCCCAAAATAATGGCTCTCAAAACATGGTGCAACCCAACAGGGTCAACTACAGGACAGAGACCTTCTTCTGTCAAAGCTGAGGTCCTAGGATGTTGATGAAACAAGAAACAGAGTATGGCCAGTAGGTCCTCCTGATTCTTCCAAAAGGGCAGGAGACCAAGCACAGGTTGTTTGAGGTCCCACCAGTTCATTCTCTTCCCAACAAAGGTAACCCCACAGTTAACTCACTGACCTGCCCTGACAGTGAAACGGCTATACAATGGTACAAACAGGGCGGCAGAGAAAACAGTGGCCTTCTGTGAGCAACACACTTGACCAAACATACTCCTTGCTCAGTGGGGTTCTGACACGGGTATGTCTCCCTGAGATCCAGTGCATTAAAACTTACCAGGTGTATGGCTTGAAGTATCTAATAACATGGGATTAATTGCATAAGTCATGGCCCACCCATAGTAGAATAATATGTAGCCATCAGATATGCTGTTGTTGATGAATTGGAAAAGATGATGACAATATACTAAGTGGAAAAGTAGGTAACAAAATAGCGTGTTTAGTAAGATACCATTGTGTATGTGCACGTGTACAAGTGTATGCACATGAATGAACACAGAAAGAAAGATAACTAATTTCTTTGGTAGGATTATGGCTGTTATTTTTCTTCCTTTTGCTTAATTGTCTTACCTAATTTCTCTTCCATAAACAGATATTGCTTTTTGTAATAAAAGTTTTTTTAATTTTTACAAATCAGATGTTTAATTAGCTACATTGGTGGACTCAGAGCTGGTTAAGGCGCCAGTCCCTCTTTACCTTGTGAACCCAGAGCGCGTTGCCCAGGAGTACTCACTTCCAACGTGGGACAAATGGAAGAGGGGGAGAATACCTGAGCGCGTGGCCACACACGTACCTGTCTGTGTGAGCTCTCCCATCTCACAGAGCGGGTGATTGGGGAAGAGGGGCAGGGAATGTAAGGGGCTTTCGAAAGAGGCTCCGGATCCTTTTGTCATGTGACTAACGAAAGCTTCCAGTTTAGGGTGATATGGTTTCCTAAAGAGACAACACAGAGATTTAGTGGTCAGCGTGCTCCAAAGTGGTTGGCAACAGTTTCAAATTCAGCAAGCAAAGTCCCATGGGCTTTCTCCCCCCAAATAGGTACTCGCTCAATCACTTTTAAATTCCAATTTCAGCTCAGCTGATTGGAGTATCATCCCGTTAAACCAAGGTTGCGTGTTCGGTCCCCAGTCAGAACACATACAAGAATCAACCAATTAATACACGAATAAGTGGAACAACAAATCAGTTTCTCTCTCGGTTTCCCCCTTCCTCTCGCTCTGAAATCAATAAGTAAGTTAATTTTAAAAAATATTTAAATTCCAATTTCCTTTCCATTCAATCAGAGGTGCCTACGCACAAAAATTCCCACTGTGAAAGGCCACCCGAGTGCCTCTCCCCTGCTGAAGCACCAGCAGTCCGGGAGCTGGCTTTGCCCTCCCCCAGCACTTCCCAACCTGAGCCCTTCCTGTCTCCCTCCGCAGGAGGCCATGACCCTCACCAGACAGTCGTGCCTAAGATGGGTACCCTTGATTTGTCCCTCCCCTGCCTCTACACATGCCATCTGCCTCCCAGTCCTGCAGATGTGTCCTCCTGGGACTTCACACCTCTCTCCTGCATACCTGCAGCCACTAACTGAGCTCTGGCTCAGACAGCTTCTGTCTGGATGGCACGGGCTCATCTTTGGACTGACTGCAGCCTAATCTTGCCCTTCTACTGTGCCTTCTTCATCACCAGAGAGATCTCCTTAAAAGGCAACCCCAACTCGTCACTGCTCTTCTACACTGCTATCTTCTGGAAGGAGCCCCTCATGCCTGTCGGTCTGTTCTGGTCCTGCCTCACAGTACGGCTCCAGGCTCCCCAGCTCCCTCCACTCAAAAGCTGCGCTTGCTCGGGAAACACGCAGCCCACCAGCTGACTTCTGTTCCCCCAACGCAACTTGTGTTGGCTTTCCACATGCCTCTTACCCCTAGAAAACCTACCCCCACCTTCACCTGGATCTCCTTTAATCTTTAACTTATCTGACCTCTGGAAAGTTCCTTTCAAAAAAATTAACTGATTAAGATACCAAGATCTTTATAGTTCTCTGCAGTTCACTATGTCATTTTGCACATACAGTATCTCATTTCATGTGGGGTGGTAACAAATAGCAAAACAAACAAACAAACAAAAACCCAGTGTATTTATTAGACCTGACATTTTTTTATTTCTGCCATGGAGTATTTGTGGTAAATCAAGATTTAATTAATCTTTCTAGTCACTAATATATAATTCCTCTGAACAATGAAATGACACAGGTATACACACTTTCTCTGAATAATGAGATGACTTATGAATATTTATACCTTTTCTATGAATAATAAAATGGCCTATGAATGCATATACATTTCCAGACGAACAGAAGTGGACGGGTAGATTAGTTCAAACATGAAACCAAATCATCATGAAAAGAGCGAAGACAAACTGCTCTACTGGCAGCCCCTGCCCCCCCCCCCCGTCTGAAAGCCCAATTAACATTTGCAACACTTTAAAAATGTCTGTCAAAATAGGTTTAATATCTTTCAAAAACACAAAGCTAAAAAAAATTTCCAATTTTTAGAAAATAGGTTTTGAAATGAGAGAATATGAATCCTGTCCCACAGTATCCTCTGATAAGTCAGCCCAGGCAGCTGCAGGGCCTGCCGTCTTTGCATACAAACAGAGGGCAAGTTATTTTCCCTGAGGCTAAAACACATAAATATTTGCAAATTGGGAAATAAAACTTCCAACTGATCATGAGGCTGCCAATATGAATGCACAGAAACAGAGGCTATGCCTCAACAGGAGTCAACGGTGCTGCTCTGCGCCGCCCTTTCAGGTTGGTGATGGCTGAGGATCTGGGAAAGCTTTGCTGCCAATTTTGGAAACAAAATTTCACTACTGAAAAATGTGCTGAGATGTCCTAGGTTCTCAGGAAATCTGATTGCTTAACGATGTGTTTGTTTCTAACTGTATTCATGAAAACCGGGTTTTGGTAGGGCAAGATGAAGATTCAGAGAAGAAAAACTTCACTTCTGGAAGAGAAAACAAATAAATGGCTGGACCTTGCTTAGGAAGAAACCTGAATCCCTGGGGCTGTCCTGGATCTGAATAACCAGATCCTCCGGGCCTAGTCCACTAAGCCGTCCCTGGAGCCAACAGGGTACCTAGCACATGGCAGATACTCCAAAAAGGCTTGTAAATGAATTCACCTGGGAAATGCCCCTCCTAGATGCTTCATGAAAAGTCCACACCTGCCATAATCTGTAGCAATGAATATAGCAAGTTCCAAGTGTTTATTAAAATGTTCATATTTTGATGAAAATATTAAAAATAAAGGCCATTGAGGGTGAGACTATTGTGACAAAGCTTTTCTTTGACCAAACTTTAGTAAGTCTCCTTTGAGCCCTCTTGCCAAATAGCCTTGACCTTTGCACTTACATTAGTCTTCACATGACCCAGTTTTAGCAAAAATCCTGCTGAGAATCCGGCCAGAATTTCCCACTCTTGATCTGATCAATTTCCTCATCCCCTGGTGGTTATCTGATCACCCTCGGCCACCTTTAGCAAGAATCCTGTCAGGTCAATTTAGCCAGAATTACTCCCTCACCCCTGATATCACCCCCTAGTAATTTTCCATTCACTAACCTCCACCTTACTCCTTGGCTATACACCCTTCCATTGTCCATGCTGTATTTGGAATTGAGCCCAGTTCTATACTGAGGTCTCTTTTCCCCTACTGCGTTAGTTTCTGAATAAAATCTGTTTTTACAGCTTTAACAACTGTCTGGCTCTGGTTTTTCTGTTGTACACTAAAATCTATTCTCTTCTTGAGAATGTGGTTAGATCCCATTTCTGAAGCCCTAATGATTAGGGAGAGCCACGTGACTCAGTGTTCGCCAGTGATGTGGAAGGATGAATGCCCCTCCGGGGTTCAGGCTTTCAGATCATGGGCATGTTCGCTTCATACTCTTTTCCTTCCCTCTGGCCACTATTCAGGCGTGGCAACAACCCCGGTTCAGTCACACAGACATCCCTAGGGGGTGGGGGGAGCAGCATGTGGGAGGAACCAGGGGCCTTGCATGACCAGAGGGAGAGAGGCTAGTCCTATGATCTAGAACATTCACCTTAGCTCTTTATACAAAGAAGAGACATATTTCTTTGTTATTCAAGGCAATGCAGTCTTGGGTCCAAAGGGTTAGCCTAAGACAATGAATTTTTCTTCAGGAAAAACTCATGTTATTGTGGCTTTCACATTGAAAATTCAAAGAATCGGAAGTGATACTATTTTAAGCCTTCAGAAAATTCACTGCAAAGTTCTTATGTACATTTTCATATGCACTGTTCATACCTGTACATGCCACAGAGCTTGAGACGGAACCCCGAGGCTAACCTACATACCCACCAGAAGATGTACTGTGCCCCAGCAATAACCTGAGCAGTGACTGACTTCTGCATAGAACACAGGACTAGTGGAGAAGAGGTGTGACACCAGTGACACTGTTATCAGGAAACAATTACAGAACACTTACACGGATGGAAACTTGAATAAATTCATACCACAGATTTTCAAAGTTTATGCTAATTAAATAATTTATTATTTTATGCTAATATAGTGAAACCCTAAAAAGATAAACTCAATAGATTTATCTCAGTCTGCAGCTTTCTGGACCTTTATGATTTACTTGGCATGATCGATCGCCTCCTCCCTGCTTCCTGAGGCTCTCTCCTTCCTTAGTTCTTATAATTTCACCCTCCTGCTTTCTTTCGTTTGGGTCCTCCTTTCTCTCCGTGCTGCTACAGACTGGTGTTTCCCAGGACTCTGTTTTTTGGCCCCGCCCTCACTTCATAGGCTCAGTCTAATTTCATTTCCACAGCTTTAACTGTGATCTACATGCTGAACTCTCAAATCAACCTCTTATCTCCCAGCAAGATAAAGCTGCTGGGCCCCACACTACATGCCCCATAGTATCTTCTAGAAATTACCACTTGGATGTCTGATGACAGTTCAGACTTAGCACTAAGACCTCTCCTCCTAACTTCTCTCCCATATTTCCCTTCTTCTGTGCTATTCCGGGGAGGGGCACCATCCAGTCAGAAACCTGGGCACCATCCCATGTCTCTTACCCAAGAACTACCGATCCCACCTTATAACTCTCTCAGATCCAATCCCTCTCCAGCTCTGCTGCCACTCCCTGAGTTCCAACTACCATCATTCATTCATTCAACAAATATTTAGCTGTGTTCCTCCTATGTGCCAGGCACTTTCCTAGGCACTTGGGATACAGCAGTATGAACAAAAACAGAAGTCATATTCTAACCTTGGAAAACAGACAACTGCAATGAACACTATAAATAGGTGCACGTGTTAGGAGATAAAAGATGCTATGGAATGATGACGCCTTTATCAAAAAGAAGAGCAGCATAAAAGAGACCTGGGAGGCTTGGGTAGAAGGAGAAATGCATTGCAATTTTAAGTGGAGTGGTCTGACTAGTCTTTTGGATAAGATGACATTTGAGCAAAGACTTGAAGGAGGTGAGAGAACTGGCCATCATCAAGCTACCTGGGGCATAGCTGTCTAGAGAAAGGACACAGTTGGTGCAAAGCCCCACAGTGGCAGTGTGCCCACGTGTTTCCCACACAGGGCAGGAGCAGGAGCAGGAGCAGGAGCAGTGTGGCTGAGGGCGAGCATAGCAGCAGGGAGGTTAGAGAGGTAAGGGGAGGAGGAGGAGCATAGGTGGCCTTAGAGGTCATTTTAAGGGTATGAGCTCTGAGTCTATGTGACCTCTTTCTTCTGGATCACTAGCCCTATCATATTATAAACACCACCACCAGCCTCCACTTCCTCCTCCACATCATGGTGGCCAGAGATCTTCATAATTTCATCCCTCCCTAGCTCCCTCACCACCATCATGTTCAGAGTCCATGTTCCTTACCTGGACATTCAATACACCAGTTGACCTAGTCTCTACCCTCCTCTCCACTCCATGCTCAAGCCTGTGGGTTGAACTGTCCACCTCCTCACATCTTTACACAGGTAGGCCTCACCACCCCACATACTGTTTCTCATCAGCTGCTACCTGACATTCCTACATACCTGTTAGGCCCCTTTCTCTTGGTGGCCTTCCCTGATCTACCATCCTACTTCTCTCTACTCCAAGCTGAGTTGGGCTGCCCCTCTTCTGGCTCATGCCACTAAATATGGTACCAAAACTACTTCCACTCTTCTTCCACTTCTTTCTCTAATACTGCTCCTGCTGCTACTACCTGTGCTGGCCACCAGTTACTAGGGGCTTACCACGTGCCAGGCACCAGATCTGTCTCTCCAGAAGTGGCTGAGCCCCCCATGGGCAGGGAGGGATAACCTTTCTTCGGTGAATTCTTAGAAGCCCATTCTCCCCCTCACTCTTCCAGTCCAGCTACATACTAGTCTTATTGTTACTCATACATGCCCAGCTCTTCCAGCCTCAGGCCCTTTGCACTTGCTGTTCCTTCCATCTGGAACATTCTTCCTCATCAGATACACCTCCATTTTATTTAAGTGCCAGCTCAAATGCCAATTCCTGGTACATGAGCCAGGTACCTGTGGCAGTACCTGGCATATGACACACGTTTAAAAATAAAATATATTAAGTAATTTCTTATTTATCAATATTCTTTTCTTCTTTGTATGTAGAAAAGAGTATTGAGTTCATATTCATTAATGCAAACAAAAAGCATTTATTAAACATAATAAATGTCAATGGCTAGTAACCTTACTACCAGCTAAACATAGTCCTCTGAGGGTAAAAAGAGCAGCTTTGTTGGCCCTGCCCAGTTGGCTCAGTGGTAGAGCATCAGCCTGGCATGTGCAAGTCCTGCGTCTGATTCCCTGTCAGGGCACACAGGAGAAGTGCCTATCTACTTCTCCACCCTTCCCCCTCTGTTTCCTCTCTATTTCTTCTCGTCCTCTCCTACAGCCATGGCTTGATTAGAGAGAGTTGGCCCCAGGTGCTGAGGACGGCTCCATGGCCTCTGCTTCAGGTGCTAAAAAATGGCTCCGGTTGCAATGGAGCAAGGGCCCCAGATGGGCAGAGCATCACCCCCTAGTGGGCCTGCCACGTGGATCCTGGTGGGGGCACATGTGGAGTCTGTCTCTGCCTCCCCTCCTCTCACATAAAAAAAAAAAGCAGCTTTGTCATGAGGCATACGGCATTCAAAAGATGCAGCTCCACACAAAGACTGAGAGAGCCGTGCAGTGTGTCAGTGTGAAGGGAAACACAGGGGCAACTGACTTACATAGACATGTGGCTTCTCTCATTTAGCGCACTCACGGCCCAGATGTTCCCTTTCACGGGACTAGAGTAATGGGCACACTCCAGGACTCACTGCCTTTTAGGAGTGAAGCTGAGCTAGTACCTGGGAAGGCACCTGGCACTGCTGGAGACCTTGATCCCGTGGACCCAGGGGATTCAGAAGCCCGAAGTGGTTTCAAATTGCTCAGAGTCCTGTGCATTCTTATGAATGACAGGTCAACATTTATTGTTTTAAAAGATAGAATTAATTATATGACATTAATTAATTAAACATGCATACCTCACCTAGTTTCTACGAAGACTTAAAGTAGATCCTAAAAATACAGAATGTTTGATACAATAAAACTAGGCTACGAGATCAAGGCCAAGGAAAATGAGGGCAGAAGCAGCTAGGGCAGCTGGTCCCCAGGAACTATGGCTCTGAAATGGGAGCTCCAGAAATGACCATGTCAGTGAATCCTGCCATCGCTCTGACAGAATGAGGGGCCCTGGGACCTGTCCTGCCTTCATGACACTGACCACTCAGGGACGAAAAGAGGCTGAGCCCCAGCAGACCTCCAGGTTGCTGTGGTAAATGAAATGTCATCCCCTTATCAAGCCCTTGGTATGGACCGGGTTCAGTGCCTCACTCTCCCACCTTCGTCAGACTTCACCAGGATGTGAGAAAGGAGGTGTCACCATCCCCGTTCCAGAAAGTGTACAGAGGCTCAGAAAGGTGAAGTGATCGTCCCTCTATCACACAGGCTACAATGGCCTCAGAGGATTCCATGCCAAGACTTGTTCTCATAGGAATACATGATAGGCAGTTATGACTTGTGATTTTCACTTTGGTCCTGAATTCATCCTGCAACCAACCCTGTCCAACAACTATTATATGCCAGGCTTGGGCTGGGCATGGGTGATACAGGAAGAAGTAAGACCCAATGCCCTGGAGAAGCTGGTGGTGTGGGGAGGGGGGAGGACCGAGGCAATTGTGTTGGGAAAGCAAGCTACAAAGTACCAAGGTGCACGGGGGAGGCCCTGCATGCTGCCAAAGGGCCCGGTCCATGGGCCCTTTTTCTGGGAACAGCCAGGATGGCCCCCAGAGGCTTTGAGTACCCAGGGACCTTCTAGCAACAGCTGATTAGTCTGACAGCAGACTTCTGGTCTGAGCCGAGCTTCTCAAATTCTCACTTCTGAGAATTTGAAGCCCAGATAGAGAAGGATGACTAGAAGGTGCAAATAGGCAGAGACAAACATGGTAATGTCCACGAAGTCCTTGGGTCCAGCCAACTCAAAGGCCTGGTAGGTCTATCTGTGCCCAAGCTGCTCAAAAGGTAGATATCCAGCAGTGTGCAAAGGCAGGACTGTGCCAGTTAACTCATAGCAACTCTGTTGTGCCCAATGGAGCAAAGCCACTTCCCCAACCCCCTGAACCCCACCCTGTGCCCTCCTGACACCCCAGGTGCTCCAGCCCATCTCCATGATCCAGAAACTAAAGGGTTAATACCCAGCACAGCAAGTGACCTCCACCCTTGCCCTGGTCCGCAGGCCAGTGAAGGTCTGATCATGAAGTATTTTGTTCTGAGACCCTTCTCAGATGTCCCTCTTTCAAGTTGGAAGTGAGGCCGTGGCTGTGCCTGACACAAGCAGAGAAGTCATCTCATACACAGGGAGAGGTTTCCTAGAGGAGCCAGCATCTCCGGGGGCCTCGGAGGAATTGTGGGAGTGGGCCAAGCAGGCATGGCGACAAGCGAGCCAAATGGCAGGTGAAAAAGCCTGAAGGGGGGGGAAGGGGGCTGGCAAGAAACGGGTATGGCAGGGGCACAGGATCCAGTGGGAAGGTTGGCACAGAAGGCTAGAGTCTGGAGGAAGAAAGCCAGTGTCCACATGGCACCCTGACAGGGACTGATCTCCACTAGGGTGTTTGCCAACCCAGGAGACACCAGGACAGGCCTCCATGCTTGCTGAACATAGAAAACACAAATACCCAGATTGTGAGCATCATGGCCTCTAACAGGAAATGAAAAAAATGTCTGAAAGCCTACACAGTATTTCATGATGTTTTTACCAAAGATGGTTCACTTATTCTTCTCTATAATACTGAATAATGAGAAGGCTCGAGATTCAAAGAGTTAACCTGAAACACCCGGATCCACACTGCGGTCCACCTGGAAAGAACAGCCCTGGCTGCAGGCAGGCAGTCCACGCCCCTACCAGGCTGGCCTGCCCGGGGCAGGCTGGCACTCGGGAGCATTCCATCAAAATAACGTCTCCCCGCTGAGCACTTCCCCCGTTTCCTCTCCTCATTCAGCAAATTCTGCTCGGGATGTTACGTGTCCCCAGACACGATTGCTAAAGCCTGGCCCATCATTTTATTGCTAACTGTGCCTCCAGTTTTAGAGCCATGCCATTTCCATGTGCACCATTTCCACTCTTTTCAATTATTTTTCATCCTAAGGGCTCTCAACCGAGAACACACTGCCTCTACTCTGTAGATATTTGAAGTAATACCTTACACTTATGTGGCTTTGCAAATAACTGATAGTGTGCATTCCCCTCTATCACCTCGCTATTGCTCACCCCAGCCCAGCATGGGAAGCATCGTCATGCCCATCTCAGAGGGTGAAGGCTGGGGCTTAGAGAGACTAAGGGACTTACCTGCTTCCCTGAATGAAACAGCTGAGCCAGGGTCCAAGGACTCCTAACCTGGGGCTCACTGCACCATGTCCCAGCCACTTTTCAAACTGAAGAACAGCAGGGCTCCTGGGAGAGTGGGACTCAGACTGGCCAGGGCTTTACCTGCTGTGTGGCCTCACACAGGTGCCTTCACCTCTCTGGGCTTCTGTCTTTTCAACTGTGGAATGTGATTACCACGCAGGATCATTCCGAAGATCAGGCTCCTGGCAAATGGTTCTCAATCCAGGACAGGTCACTCCCCATCCTGGCATTCTCCAGTCAGCATTTTAACTGGGACAGAGGTAACAGATTTTGAAAAGAACTTTTGAAAAAGTGCAATTTACCTGTTAGCCACTAGAGTGCAGTCAATTTCTGGTCGCTTGGTTTTGGGAATGACATACAGTGGGTATCGATCCCCATGTCGAATGAACACATGTACTGAGACCAGCTTAAAATGATGCGGGGCATGACCTGCAAGAGACAGACAGAAAGAGACAGACATATTGTCTTGTTACCAGTCAGGAGGTGTCAATCCTTTTCACGTCACAGAGTGAGGAGTGGTAACTGGTGGAAGGGTGCCGGGCTAGGGGTGGGCGCAGGGTGCCTTTGAACAGACTCACAAGGCCGGGCAGAGGAGCATGAGAGGGCTGGTTACATCCCAGATCCCCAGAAGTCACGGGGAGGCTCTGAGGGTGTGTCTGGGGGGTGGAGGCCTGTATAATGTGGGCAAGAATATTCCTGTGGCCTCACTCACACCCACAGACTAGGGGAAGGCCCACAGGAACACTGAACATGACTTCTGCTTTAAATCTCTCTTGACACAAGAAAGGGAACAAACAGCTTTAACATCATGCTCTGATATACTCTCCAAAAAGTAAAATTCAACGGAGAAATCATATTTTCCCACCCCTTTCTTGCAAAGACGCCAGCAGGACATCCTAAATTCCCAGAGAGCCGACTTGGAAAAGCTGGGGTGATGCTCTAGAGGGGGAGGCTTAGACCCGGGAACTCACTCAAGGGCACAGCCTGCTGGCAGGAGCAGGATTGGCACCAGGAGAGCGAGCTCTTTACCACCATGCTATGCTACTTCAAGAACCAGTCCCCAGAGGGGTGTCCACCCAGGTACCAAGCTGGGCAGAGCATGCAGACCTACCTTCCATGCTGCGTTCGGCCACACGAGGAACATTGCAATACAAGAGAGCTTCGTAAACCGGGTCCGTCCCGGGGGGCTCTGTCACGGGGTCAGGCATGATTCTCTTTCGACTCTTGCTACTCACTCCATTCTTAGCTGTTGACACTGGGATCAGGTGGACTGCAAGGAAAGCCAAGCAGGTCAGGCATGACACATGCAGTCACAGGGTGCATGGGGCCAGCTGGAGGGGCACAGAGTGTGGCTGGATTTTCATCTTGAGTAGCTATTCTTTCCCTTAGTATAGACTTAAGTGCAGTACAAAGTCAGCAGCCCCTCCAAGAACTGTTTCTTGAGCTCCCATTGTGCCTTGACTCTTTCTTGATGCCATGGCTCTCTCTTCACTAATAATTATGCAACACTAGTGGGCCACCCCCCAAAAAAGGGGCCTCACTCACAGTGGTAAAGGAAGAACTTACACACTAACTTCATTTAAACTGATTACCTCCTTACTAATACCCTTTGAATTACAGTAAATACTAAGGAAGAAAACCAGTGGTGGGATTCAGCCAGTTCGCACCAGTTTGGCAGAACCGATACCTAATTTTTTGTTGAGTTCAGCAAACCGGTTGTTAAAATGGCACTTGTAATCAGGGTTCTCTCTAAGGTGGGCGCCTGGGCAACCACCCAATGTGGAAATCCCAAATTTACATTCCTTACTCTTTTTTAATGTTCACTTGTGCAACAATGTATTCTAAGTGCCCGGAGTAATGTTTGTTCCATTCATAGGTGAAAAAAAATTGCAAGTGAGGACACCAATCAAGAAGCAATATGGAAATATCTTAAATAACAGTTTTATTGGTTTTTGTCAGGTATTATTTAATATTTTTTTATTGATATTTTAAAATTCTTTCTTATAATCTAGTTTTGTGTACCTCTTTTATTGTTCTTATTTAAGTATTAAATGCATGAAATAATAAACTACCTTTTGGTATATCGTTTTTTATACTTAAAACAGTCATTAGGGCAGAGAACCAGTTGTTAAATTATTTGAGTCCCACCACTGAAGAAAACCATCACCTTTTGAATATTTACAAAGAAGTAAACACAGGTATCCGCCATATCTCACTTAATACCACCTGATGTGCACTTTGTGGCCCCTGGAGCCCAGTCACAGGCCCACACTCATTAATCCTCATGAAACTACTTCATGAGAAGAAAGCCACAGATGCAGGGGGAGGCTGAGGCAGCTGCCCAATGGAACCCCATTGCAGCTCACCCCTCTGTCTCCAGGCCAAGTCCCCCCATAGTCTTCTGGATGTCACGTGTGGGCCCTGCAGTTTGTTATGCTTGCCCAGCTAGCACCCTTCCTGTTGGTGAAGCACTCCTTCCCCTCCTTAGGTAGTTCTGGTTGAACTGTCAAATGCAATGGCTCTGGCCCCTGCCTGGGGGTGGACATGAGATTGGAGTCAATGAGGACAGTGATGTGGCAGCCGGACTCCGTTCTTTGAGAGAGGTGCTCTGCAGACATTAGAAAAGGGGCTCCTTCTCTTCTAGATACCAATCTCTAAGAGTGGAAACTTGGGGCTGCCCCAGCCATCTGTCCCTCCATGGAGAGCCTTTGTCTGCAGTAGAAGAGAATGGTGCTATGCAGAGACAAGCCAGACCAATACAAGAGGAAAGTTAATCAGAGACCAAGAGAGAAAGAATGTCTGAGGACATCCATCCTCTGTGCCCCCAAGTACAGATGTGGCTGAAGCCAGAACCTCTGTTAGCTATGTCGAGGAAGTCCTCTTCTTGCTTAAGCTAGTTTGAATTAGGCTTCAGTTACTTTCAGCCAAATGAGTTCTGATTAATACACTTGATCAATTATTTATTTATGAGCGGATGTAAGTCGATCTTCTGGCTCGTGGTCCTCAGTCCTTCTGTGTTTGGGGAACCTGTGTAGCATCACAGATTTTCTGGAACTCCCTACACAATAACAGTTACATTTTTAGCATCCACCTACTGAGGAAATACACAGAAGCAGGTGTGCCCATCGATCATCTAACTTCTGAAAAGTCTACTAATCACCATAATATTTTATAGATGCATACATTTGAACAATTGTCAAAACACAGCCCAGTTGCCAGTCTAAATCCATTTAAATTCCCTAATTTCTTCTACAAATTCTTCTAAATAAATATTTAAAACTTGCCTTGGCAAAAAAAAAAATGTTATAAACAGAGGTAAAAGACAAGCAATCCACTGAGAGGAAAGTATTTACAAATACACAACAGGCAAAGTATTACTATCCAAAGTGCATACAAGCTCCTAACACTGAAAAAGTCAGTAAAGGCAATGAGCAGGCTAATTACAGCAAAATAAATACCAACAGCAACACACGTACATACAAGAAGATGTTCAACATTACTCATACTTAAAAAGAAACACAAATAAAACAACACTAGGAAACAACCCTCCCCATCAGACTAGAAAATCACATAGTAGTAACATTAGCACTGTTAAGGGTATGAAACTATGCTCCCATACACTGAAGGTGACAGTGACAACTGGAACGACCTTTTGGAAGGAGTATTTGGCTATAGTCACCAAAATGTTCTATGTGCTTTATCCCTGGTCCCATTATTCTATATCTTGGAATCTAGTCAACAAAGACATGAAGTCCCACCACAAAGATGAATGGCCAAAGAGATTCACTGCAGTGCTATTTATAGAAACAGAAAAGGGGAAAACCTAAACAGCTCTCATTAGCAGAACAGAGTGACACGGACAATGGGGAATATTCTGCCACTGTGAAAAAGAACAGACAAGAATCTCAAAGACAGGTCCTGGCCGGTTGGCTCAGCGGTGGAGCGTCGGACTGGCGTGCGGGGGACCCGGGTTCGATTCCCGGCCAGGGCACATGGGAGAAGCGCCCATTTGCTTCTCCACCCCCCCCCCTTCCTCTCTGTCTCTTTTTCCCCTCCCGCAGCCAAGGCTCCATTGGAGCAAAAGATGGCCTGGGCGCTGGGGATGGCTCCTTGGCCTCTGCCCCAGGCGCTAGAGTGGCTCTGCTCACGGCAGAGCGAGGCCCCAGAGGGGCAGAGCATCACCCCCTGGTGGGCAGAACTTTGCCCCTGGTGGGCGTGCCGGGTGGATCCTGGTCGAGCGCATGTGGGGAGTCTGTCTGACTGTCTCTCCCCGTTTCCAACTTCAGAGGAATACAAAAAAAAAAAAAAAAAAGAATCTCAAAGACAAAGGAAGTAGATAAATAAAGTCACAAGTTAGCTGCACAATCCTTTTGTGTAAAGAAAAAACAAACTATACATGTATGAATACACAAGTGTTTGTTTATTATGAAAATGCACAGAAAAATGTCTCCAAGGACAACCATCCCAACACAGCAGTGGTTTCCTCTAGAAAATGGGTGTGAAGTGTTTTCACTTGTTTTTCTATAACTGTCTATGTTGTTATATACATCCACATATATACATAATACATATGTATATATATTTACCATATGTTACATATATTCTAAATATATAGAAATATGTGAATATTTCTATAATGCCTACATATACTTTTTTAGTAAGCATATTTTCATTACTTGTGTTAAAATAACCCTCACAGAGCTATAGAGTTGGCCCTTCACCAACTCAAAATTAGCCCTTTAGTGGGTCCTAGAGCCATTTTCTTCTCAGTAGCTGGAAGGGGTCAAAACTGCTAGCACATGGCTCAGGAGTCTGGAGGTAATTTACTATGGAGGAATTTGTCCCAGATCAAGGGAATAAAGAAAATTAGGTGTCCTACGGCAGTATCTCAGTGACCCAGGTCTTCTGGCTGTGTGGCACCCCTCAGTCCTTGACTGTGCTCTTTTATGACAGGGTACCAGATTCTGGCCCCTGGACCTTGCCTGTGGGCACACTCTCTTTGAGTCTGGGCTAGGGAGAAATAAAGCTCAGGAGACACGATAACGTGAGTGACACAGGGGTGGAAGGACATGGGTCCTGGGTGTTTCAGAATCCCTACAATTTGCTGGTTTATTGGCAAGCGCACAGGGGGAGACCTGTTGGGGTTACCACTTGGGAATGCTATAGACTGAATATATCCCCTCAAATTCACATGTTAAAATCCTGACCTCCAATGTGATGGTATTTGGAGTTGGGGCCTTTTGGAGGTGATTAGGCTATGAGGGTAGTAAGCTCATAAATGGGATTAGTGTCCTTATAAAAGAGATCTTAGAGAGCTCTTTCATTGTGTGAGGTTACAGCAAAAATATGTCTTCTCACTGGACACTGAACCGTCTGGAGCTTTGATCTTGAACTTCTCAGTCTCCAGAACTGAGAGAAATAAATTTCTGATGTTTATACACCAGCCAATTTACAGTATTTTATTAAGCGGCCCAAAAGACTAAGACGGGAACTATGGTACCCACAACCCAAGGAAGCAGTGGTTTGAAAGCCACAGAAAAGACTGGGGGTTACTCAGATAATCCATCCAGAAAGAATTTGTCTGTTGCTTCCTCTGGCATCTGGGCCTCGCCCACCAGCTGCTGAGATGCCCTGTGCTGTTTGTGCCTTCCTGAGTCACCAGGACGCAGAGTCCATCCATGTGGGTCCTTTGAAGGGTCCTCCAGATGCTAAACATTTGGGGGGGGTTCTGATGTATAGAAGTCATAAGGTGATGTTTCCCCAGCTCCATCTCTCTGCCTTCCCTCCCCTGATATGGTTCTCATTGTCCTGAACTGCTCAGAGCCACCCTTGTCCCCATAGGATGTTTCTCACATATGTTTGCAACTCTACCCTCAACCCCACCTCTGTTCTCCAAATCTGGCAAACTGTGTCACTGATCTCAGGGGTCAACTCTCCCAGGAAGCCCACTCTGAACCCCCAGGGAGTTTTGACATTCCACCTCTATGAGTGCACCCAGCTCCTGCTGCCATCCTGGGTCACACCACAATACCTAAGCAGGCACGGGCAGTTTGGCAACATGCCACCCCAAACATCCAGAGGCCGGGACTATGGCTCTTTCATGTTTATCATCCCCTTCCCAGCAGCAGAAGGCAGGCCTTTCAAGTATGCTCAGAACTGGTGCGCTGAGCCAGGCACTGAGCTCCATGCTTTTGGTGAAATACCCCTTGAATCCTCACATGGGAGGGCTGAGAGAAAGGGGTTACCCAAGTAGCCTGGGGGTGGGGAGCGTCAAGCAGCTTCCTTAAGCAGACACCCAAGCTGGGCCTGAAGGGCGGAAATGAAGCTGGCCACATGGGGAAGAGGAGGACTGCAGCATGGGCAAACGCAGCAGACAGAGGCAGCCTGTGGGCTCCAGATGCCCTTGGAGGCCTGGCCCAGTGAGCCCCACCAGGGCTGATGTGCAGGGAGCCCTGGGAGAAGTCAGCTGCAAAGGAGCCCAAAGGAGCAGACCCTCAGCTGAAGGCTGCCCTTGGCCTGGCTACTGGGAGACTTGCCAGGTCGCCCTGCCTCCCCCAGGGCACTGCTTCTCCTGGCCAGCCTCGTCCAGGTCCCCAGCTCCTCCGGCTGCCCTGAGGAACAATGAGCAACTCTGCTGAGCCAAGCAGATGGCAGCTGCTCAGATGTCAGACAAGCAAAAGGGACTGTGGGGGCATCAGAAGAGACAGTAGGCAGGCAAATCAATGAATAACGAGTATCATGGTATAGGTATAAAAACCCATGAATCTAATGAGGCCCTGGGGCCATTGAACCCATAGTCATCATGAATAACAGAATAGAAGACACCTTTATTGATAATTAACTTGGTGCCACTGGGCATGCATTTCTCTGTGGTGTGATTTCCAAGCAGAGAAGATTTCTATGAGCCTCCTGTGTATACGAGTCTCTTTCATTACAGCTGCTTTACCTGCTCACCTCATCGACAATCACTTTCATCCCACTGGCATATCTACAACCTTCTTGTATAAAGATGCCAATGGGATCTCAACATCAAAAAAATGTCAGAAAGCATTACCTCTAAAGTAGTTCCTTGGGCCCCCTCACTCATAAAAGCATCTAGTACAGTGGTCCCCAACCTTTTTTGGGCCAGGGACCGGTTTAATGTCAGAAAATATTTTCACGACCGGCCTTTAGGGTGGGATGGATAAATGTATCACGTGACCGAGACAAGCATCAAGAGTGAGTCTCAGACGAATGTAATAGAAGGAATCTGGTCATTTTTTAAAAAATAAAACATCGTTCAGACTTAAATATAAATAAAACGGAAATAATGTTTAAGTTACTTATTCTTTCTCTGCGGACCGGTACCAAACGGCCCATGGACCGGTACCGGTCCGCGGCCTGGGGGTTGGGGACCACTGATCTAGTATATTTAGAATCCTTAGTAAAATAAGCAGGTGCTGTTCCTTGCAGGCCCTCTGCCCTCTCTACCCACCCCCATCCTCCGCAGTGCACATGGGTGAGTCCATGTGTATTATTAGCCAACACTCCTGCAGCTCTAACTAGCAAGCAAGTCAAACTGGCCCATACTACTTTTTCCAGCTTTGGACCTCACAGTAGGAAGAATACCCATCAGCCAGGCAATAGACCTCAGGCCAAGGCAGGTCAAGGGACTGGCCTGGGGTCTTGCAGTCTGTAAGCTCAGGCCTGCTAAACTCCTGGGCCTGGAAGTTATGCATCTTTCATCCACCCATCCAGCATTTATTGAGCATCTTCTGGTAATTCTTCAGAGACTAAGAATAAGTAAGGTCTCTGCTCCTCTGAGGCTTACAATCTAGTTGGGGAGGGTGGTAAGATATTAAAAGAAAAAAAAGGGGGAGCCTGACCAGGCGGTGGCACAGTGGATACAGCATTGGCCTGGGACACAGAGGACCCAGGTTTGAAACCCCCAGGTCGCTGGCTTGAGTACGGGTTCACCAGCTTGAGTGTGGGGTTGCCAGCTTGCATGTAGGATCTTGGACATGACCCCATGGTCGCTGGCTTGAGCCCAAAGGGCACTGGCTTGAGTCCAAGGCCACTGGCTCGAGCCCAAGGTCGCTGGCTTGAACAAGGGGTCACTGGCTTGGCTGGCGCCTCCTAGACAAGGCACATATGAGAAAGCAATCAGTGAACTACTAAAGTGTTGCAACAAGGAATTGATGCTTCTCATCTCTTTCCCTTTCTGTCTGTCTGTCTCTCTCCACTAAAAAAAAGAAAAGGAAACAAAAGGAAGGGGAGCAGGCCTTCTTGGTCTTGGTGCCTTCACACACCTTGATTGCTAGTGTAGGGGCATGGGTGCAGGGATGGTGCAGTGAAGACAGGATAGAAAGGAGACACTGGGAAGTCAGCCCGAGAGAACTGTAACAGCCTCAGGCAAAATCTGACCTTGCTAGCAACAAGTCGTGGCTCAGGATCCAGCACTATGAACATGTCTGGAAGGAGATGTTTCATCAGATGAATAGCTTCTTTTAATTTTTGTTTATTCTATGGATAGTCCCCACGGATTAGAGAAAAGGAGAACAAGGACCCAGGGTCAGGGTCAGATCATAACTTACCAGCACAGGCTCCTCGCCCACAGTCCCCACCTGGCCTTGGGCCTCAAGCCACCTTAGTTACTTCCCCAAACGCAATGATCCACAGGGTTAGTAGGTAATGTTCACCAGGTGTCTACAGTCAGCTCATTACCTGGGAGTCATTTAGATTTGCACAAAGATAGGCCAGCATCTTTCTTTCTCAGGAAGCCAAGCCAATGCTGGTGGCCCCAGCTCAGCTCCCCACGCCAGGGTCTGAGCCAGGGCAGAGGACAAAAATCTAGCTACATACCTGACCTTTTCCCACCAGCTTTAGCCTTAAGAGCCTGCTGTATGCAAGCCCTTTGTAAGTACCTAAAAACTGACTTTGGTAAAGCCCTGTGGTAGCCCCCACCCTGGTCAGATCACCACCCCACCTTCCTTGAAGTGGCTCCTCCCCCATGCCAACCACATGGTGTGGTAGGGATGCCATGCTCCTCCGAGACCCTGTTCTTGCCATGCTGACTGCTCCAGCAATGGGGACCCGACACTAGCCAACTGTGCCAATAAAGGCCCTTTCCAGGAAAGAGAGGCTTCTCAGGTGGAAGAGTCAGTTTTACAGGGAGCTAGGCGGCCTCCGAAGCCCTGCCTCTTGCCATCTGTGCCTTAAGCTGCCTCCTGCTGTCCTGCTTGGGTGTTGTTTAGTTAGCTCTTTGTCTGATTACACAGATGCCCTGGCACAGTAAAGTTAGGTGCTGGGAGCCACAGATGTCCAGTGAAGGCAAGCATGATGGGGCTCAAGTGCTGGCTCAGCTCTGACCTCGTCGCTCTGGGCTCAGCTGCCCCACAAGTCACACTGCTGACGGCACCAGCCAAGAGCCTCATGGGACCAACATGTGGCTTCACCATCTGCTTTTTACCTTCCTAACTCCAGGGCCTGCCTCACTCTTGGTGGGACCTCAGCCTTGGCTGGTCATCTCTCTTGAGGTCTGTAGTCACCTCTTCCTTGGGACTCCTCTTTTTTAGTGCCATTAAAGTCTGTCCTCAGTCACCCCTGTCGCCACAGCTGTCCATGGTTCTGAATGCAGGGAGGCAATGTGGGGCTGAGGTCAGGAGGTCACAGTCACAAAAACCTGGGTTCAAGCCCTGGCTGGTTGGTTCAGTGGTAGAGCGGCGGCCCGGCATGTGGAGGTCCCAGGTTTGACTCCCGGTCAGGGCACACAGGAGAAGCGCCCATCTGCTTCTCTACCTCCTTTCTCTCTATCTTTCTCTTCCCCTCCCGCAGCCAAGGCTCCACTGGAGCAAAGTTGGCCCCGGTGCTGAGGATGGCTCCATGGCCTCCACCTCAGGAGCTAGAATGGCTCCAGTTGCAACGAAGAAATGGCCCAGATGGGCAGAGCATCGCCCCCTGGTGGGCATGCCGGGTGGATCCCAGTCAGGCACATACGTGAGAGTCTGTCTTTCTGCTTCCCCGCTTCTCACTTCAGAAAAATACAAAAAAAACAACACCTGGGTTCAAGTAAATACCTCCGTTACTTCCTAGCCACGTGACCTGTGGCAAGTATTCCTGCCTCGTGACATATCATTTCCTTCATCTGTAAAATGACCCCTAGTACTGTCACCTGATTTCTCCGATTTCTTCCTCCCAGTAATCGAGATGGCTCTTCAATTCTCTCTCCCTCACTGGCATGCCAAGGAATAATGATTTGTTCTCACAGGCAATTCCCACAATTCCCTCAGTGCTCCTCAATCCACTAAATTGTCTTAAATGCCCAATCTGTCTCTACCATGCTCTGAATATAAACATGTCTGTGTGTAACTCTCAAATACAAACCAGAACCACAACACCAGTTTTCTATGCCTTTGGCCATTTGTTTTTAAAGGCAGAGGTAGAAATCATGTTTACAGGTAAAATGTGAAAAATCAAGTACACATTGAAAGACTTGGTTTTACACAGACCAGACTGATCAGCTGAATTCATGGTTCCCTATTTGATCTATCCACTTTGGGCCACAATACAACATCCCAACCTTTCTTGTCATCCTCATTCTTTATCACTCTTCATTCCTCATTCTTCCTGCCCCATGGTGAACCACTGTTAGACAAGAGTCTAATAAGTGCTTTTGGTGCCAGTGATAAGCCTGGTCCCATTAACAGAGCCAGCAAACCACAACAGGGGTGACTCGCAGGGTTGGGGGGCTCAGTTCCTGCCTTATGTTCCCAAGCTCATATCTCCCTCCTGCCTGACCCCTCCCTCTGACATCTGCCACAGAGACCTCAGGCAGGCCAAGGTTCAGGGGCAGAAGTCACACTGTGGCCTGAGCTCAGATGCAGTCTCTCAGAGGCCAGGAAATCTCACACTCCTCTGGGGCCACTGACAACTGGCCTCGACCTAACAGGGTCCTTTGGGTTAGACGATGCAAGCACCGAGGACTTCAAATCAGGACAGAAACTAGACACCACAAAATTCCAGGACAGGCCCCCCCAAAAGAACTATGAGAAGACTCTCAGGATCCTTAACCACTTCAGGACCTAGATCCCTCAGCCTCACCTTTGAGAGTCTGATAGAAGCTACTGAACCTCATCCCTGAAAAAGGACTGCATATTACAAGCTTTTGAATTTGATTTCTGGGGGTTCACGGGACTTATGAAGCCACACAAGACAATACAGACAACTACAGACTTAGGCTAAGAACATAATGTACCTGAGAAAAGGTATCCAATTTCATTACCCTTGAGAAGGTATTTTTTATTTTTCAAAATGAAAAGGAGATCTTTACAATTCATATAAACATGTCTTCGTCCTAAAATAGACATTCAATACTAAGGTATAAAAGGAAATGAAAATCACCCCTAATCTTACCACCCAGAGAAACCTACAGCAAATATTTTAGTGTGTGTGTGTGAGAGAGAGAGTATGGCTGGATGTCCTGCCAGTAAACCTGGGCTTCTGTCCTTCCTCTGGTGGGAATGGTGACAGTCACTATGGCCCAAGGACATTCTTCCCCTTTGCTGAAGAGGGACAAATAAATTTCCTGTGTCTCAAAGGTCTGCACCCCAGTGAGGCCACCAAACCAACTGCCCAGGAAGAATGGCCAGCCATCTGCCTTCTGTGAAAAGGGTCAAAGGAGGAGGCGTCCAGGAGGATGGGAGCTCGGGGAGATCACTTCGGTGAAAGAGACAATGCAGCCGAGGCCGAGGGCGGGGCCTGTACCCTCTAGTATCTGACGTGGTGAAGACCAGGTGTCCCACTTTTTTGTTGATACCCGGGGCTGGGGAGAGACAGAGCCCTGGCTATTTGGGTCCAGCGCCTCAGATGACATAGAAAAATGAGAAAGGGAGGCAGGGTGGGCAACAGGTGATGCTGGAGCCAGAACCAGGTAAACAGAGGGAAGACCCGTGGCTGACTCCCTGTCCTGCCCACCCAGGGGCAGCCTGGCTCTGCTGGGTCCCCAGGAGGCATTGTGTGCTGTGGCCACACTGGCAGGGAGAACGCTAAGATGGTCCCAGATATATATATATATATATATATATCACATATACATATACATATATATGTATATACATATATATATGTATATCACATATATGTATAGTCCATATAAAAAATGAAATCTTATCATTTGTGACAGCATGGATGGACCTAGAGGGTATAATGCTCAGTGAAATAAGTCAGTCAGAGAACGACTGAAAGTCAGAGAAAGAAATACCGTATGATTTCATTTATATGTGGAATCTAAAGAACAAAATAAGTGATCAAACAAAATTGAAACAGACTCATTGACAGAGAGAACTGGTGGTTGCCAGAGGGGAGGGGGTTGGAGGACAGGGTGAAAGAGGTGAAGGGACTAAGCATTATGAGTTACAAGATGGTCACGGGAAGTAAAATATAGGGAACATAGTCAACGACATCGCGATGACTCTGTATAGTGCCAGGTGGTACTATACTCCCTGCCAGTGTGGTACTGGAATATTGAGAGGAATGCTATGTAAAGCAAATGATTGCCTAGCCGCTAAGCTGTACACCCGAAACCAATACAAAGTAAAATTAAACAAACAAACAAACAAGAGATTCTGCCCTCAAGCCCTCATTCCTGATCAGCTTCACAACTGCCCCATCCAAAACCATCCCCCAAGGCGGGGATGCTGTCCAGACCATCTTGATTACCTCTTACTTCACTCTAAGACAGACTTTTTCTCGCTCTCTCTTATTTTTAAAACGCCATCAGTTTGGAACAGGAGCTCTGTTGCCAAGGCAACAAGGAGTGGGGTCTCCAGCTGGTTAGTGCAACACTGCAACTCTGCCTGGCCAGACTCCCGCTTGTCCCTGGCCCGCCCAATCAGTGGACGCTGCAGTGTAAGCACATCCGGAGCTTCCTCTCATTTGTCTCTTGTCATACAATCTTTTTTTTTTTTTTTTTTTTTTTTTCATTTTTCTGAAGCTGGAAACAGGGAGAGACAGTCAGACAGACTCCCGCATGCGCCCGACCGGGATCCACCCGGGCACGCCCACCAGGGGCGATTCTCTGCCCACCAGGGGGCGATGCTCTGCCCATCCTGGGCGTCGCCATGTTGCGACCAGAGCCACTCTAGCGCCTGGGGCAGAGGCCACAGAGCCATCCCCAGCGCCCGGGCCATCTTTGCTCCAATGGAGCCTTGGCTGCGGGAGGGGAAGAGGGAGACAGAGAGGAAAGCGCGGCGGAGGGGTGGAGAAGCAAATGGGCGCTTCTCCTGTGTGCCCTGGCCGGGAATCAAACCCGGGTCCTCCGCACGCTAGGCCGACGCTCTACCGCTGAGCCAACCGGCCAGGGCCGTCATAAATCTTGGTGATCGGCAGATGCCCTCCTTAATTCACTGACGACTTCTACTACTATTACTAACACTTTCTAGACTGCCTGACTAACTCTGCTGGTTCCCTCTCCTCTCAGTGGGAGATGCCTTTTCTTCTTCTCCTCCCTCTCCCTCTCCCTCTTCTTCTTTTTTTTTTATTTGGTGAGAGGAGAGGAGACAGAGACAGACTCCCACATGCGTCCAACCAGGATCTACCCGGCAAGCCCACTAGGGGCAATGCTCTGCCCATCTGGGGCGTTGCTTGGTTGCTCAGGAATGGAGCCATTTTAATGCCTGAGGCGTAGACCATGGAGTCATCCTCAGTGTCCAGAGCCAACTCGCTCAAATCACTTGAGCCATGACTATGGGAGAGAAAGAGAGAGATAAAGAGAGAGAGAAGGAGAGGGGGAAGGGTGGAGAAGCAGATGGTCACTTCTCCTCTGTGCCCTGACTGGGAATCAAACCCGGGACTTCCACACCCTGAGCCCACACTCTACTGCTGAGCCAAACGACCAAGGTGGGAGACTCCCTTTCTTATCAATACTGCTGACTACACGTGTATACACACACACCGTATTCCCATGTAAAAATTAATATCTTATGACAACCTTCCAGGTAAATTCAGATAGGTCTATGTAATTGTGCTATAATGGATACATGAGTATTTACTTTGGACACTTTGGTTGCCTTCCCCCTTTTTTCCTATATAAACAAGGCTGCAATAAACATATATTCTTAGGAAAAATTCTCTAAGATCAGAAACTAGAAAAAAAAAGGAAGGAAGGAAGAGAAGGAAGGAGAGAAGAAGGGAGGGAAGGAGTAAAGGAGAAAAGAAAGAACAAAAGAAAGAAAAAGAAAAAGAGGGAGGAACAGAGGGATAGAGGGAGAGAGGGAGAGGGAAAGAGAGAAAGAGAGGGAAGAAACAGTGCCCCCACCTGGAAGGAAACGAGAAATGACCCAGACAGAAGTATGTCTGAAGAGCCTGTGACATGACGTGCTTGCCCCTGTAATACAGCTGCACTGTAGCTTCGTGCAACTACATGAGCTTCAAACATTATGATGACCGCTGACTTGTCAGGCTTAATTTTGTCATTTATCTATAGAATTTTCTTCATCCACAGATATTTAACTCTATGTGGTAGCTAGACATGAAGTATTCAGAGAAAACTCAGGAATTGGACAGAAAATAAATCTCTAAGAATAAAAATTAATTTAAAAAATGCTAAATAAAAAAAAATTAGCGATAATGATGACATGGTTATATTATGATAGAACTCTTAGGTAAAAAATGCAAGTCCTCACCTGACCAGGCGGTGGCGCAGTGGATAGAACATCAAACTGGGACGCAGAGGACCCAGGTTTGAAACCCCAAGATCGCCAGCTTGAGCGCGGGCTCATTGGCTTGAGTGCAGAGCCACTGGCTTGAGTGTGAGATCATAGACATGACCCCATGGTCAATGGCTTGAGCCAAAGGCCACTGGCTTGAAGTCCAAGGTCGCTGACTTGAGCCCAAGGTTGCTGGCTTGAGCAAGGGGTCACTCACTCTGCTGTAGTCCCTCCACCCACCCATCAAGGCATATATGAGAAAACAATCAATGAACGACTAAGGTGCCACAACAAAGAATTGATGCTTCTCATCTCTCTCCCTTCCTGCCTGTCTGTACTTTTCTGTCATTTTTAATTCCTCATTCCATTTGAGTCCAGCTCACCAAAATAAAAACCTGGGAGGCACTTTAAAATAGCTTATAAAATAGAGGAGATGGCCCATTAGACCCTTGGCATTCTAAGGGTTGCATCCTCATATCTCTGCCACCAAAACATATTTAAGATTTTCATGAATCCCCAAGTTCACTCACCCCCCTGAGGCATATGTTTTGTCCATAAGATATACAACTGTCCTAGAGGAATGAAGGACTAAGTCCCCAGCTAGATGGCAGGACCAGGCCTGTGCAGCAACTGAGGAGCTCAATGGCAGCTATTAATACCTGAATTTGTGCCTCAGCAAAATGCCTCCCCTTGTATGCCTCAGACCTTCAGAGACGCCCACGGGTGTCAGAGCTGCAAATGTTAACAAGAGCGACCTGCCCTGGCTGGTTGGTTCAGTGGTAGAGCATCGGCCTGGCGTGCAGGAGTCCTGGGTTCAATTCCCGGCCAGGGCACACAGGAGAAGCGCCCATCTGCTTCTCCACCCCTCCCCCTCTCCTTCCTCTCTGTCTCTTTCTTCCCCTCCTGCAGCCAAGGCTCCATTGGAGCAAAAGTTGGCCCGGGCGCTGAGGATGGCTCTGTGGCCTCTGCCTCAGGCGCTAGAATGGCTCTGGATGCAACAGAGCCATGCCCCAGATGGGCAGAGCATCGCCCCCTGGTGGGCATGCCGGGTGGATCCCGGTCGGGCACATGCGGGAGTCTGTCTGACTGCCTCCCCGTTTCCAACTTCAGAAAAATACAAAAAAAAACCCCAACTCCCCCTCCCCCCCCAAAAAAAACACGAGTGACCTCACAGAGCAGCTAAGGTTGAAGAGCCAGGGTCTGAAGGACCAAGGCAAGGTGAGTGTCACAACTCAGGCACCTTGCAGGGAGGGCCTCCTCACTGTTCTACTCAGAGGCAATTTTCTTTTCATTTCTACACTGTTCTGCCAAGCATGGTTGTTGTCCATCCTAGCAATGACAGATGCAAAGCAGCATAAGGGAGGTGACATGGGGGCTGGAAGATACAGAAAAACGATGGCTCTGCTGGGAAGAAAGGACTGTAAAGAAAGAGAGACCCACACTCTCCCCAAAGGGGCAGCCCCCGCCCAGCTGCTCAGGGACTGTGGGCCTCAGCTTGCTGGAAAGCCTGGTTTTTAAAAGAGATCAGAAGTTTATATGAAATTGCTTAGTTTTACAACATTGGTAAATAAATTTTAAAATGTGAAAACATGGGTTGGGCCAAATGAAACAAATCCACAGGCTGTAGCTTAGGAGCGGCTTCCACGGGCTCCTGGGAGCCCTGGTCTCCTCAAGCCAGGGCTTCATAAACAGCAGATACCATGTCCCCAAACAGGGACAGGGTCTCTCCTAGGCTCAGTCCCCAAAATCCATGCTCTGGCAGGACAACTCACTCATTCACACCCTGCCCATTTGGGTCTTTGCTACCTCTATGACACCCTTCGCACCTCATTGACTCCTGCCAGCTCTTCCACCTGCTCTGCCCCCAGCTCCTCCAGTTAGTTGTCTGGACCTTGTCCTGTTTCTCATCTTGCTCTGAAACTCTCCCAGGCCTCTCTGTCCACACCCAGGGAGTTCTCAGTGCTACCTGGCCGACCTCCCCCTCTATGTTCTGGGCATTTATTTCAACCTTCAGCACGCCATGTCCCAGATGGACACAAGATGTTTATGTGAATGAATGAATGAATGAATGAATGGACACACGAAGGAAGCATCTACTGAACTACCCGAGCCACCTACTGCCCACGAGTTGCTTCCAGCATCACTCACCCACCAGCCCCTGAGCAGTCCCATATTTGTGTCATTAGACTCTGCCAGGAGGCCCATTTCTGGGGCCCACTCACACCACGATTCTGAGTCTGCAGTGAGGGGTCCCAAAAGTGTTCTTTTTCTTTTTGGAACATGCGTTCCTGCAAGCTCCCTGGGCCACTCTGATCAAGGTGTTCTGGAGACCACACCTTGGCAAATGCTGTACTGAACTGTGGTCTTTCCAAGACACAAGTCTAACGGCATCTCCCCTGCTTTGCATCTCCCTGCATCTTCAAGATAAAATGTAGTAACAAAGGTAGCCCTGGCTTTTGTCCACTTTCACAGTCACACACACAGGTGACGAGTCTTGTCCTTCTCTCCATCAGCCAGAAATACCCTTCCCAGTTTTCCTGTTGGTCAACTCCTACTCATCCTTCAAGGATGAAGCTCAGATGTTGCTTCCTCTGGGAGTCTTCTCTGGTCTCCCAGGTTGAATTAACTTCTTGTCCTTTATCCTCCCATATCACCCTGCCATAAATGATCTCTAATTCACTTTATTTATTTATCAAACATGCAGACACTAATTACTATGTGCTGGTCACTATTCTAAGTGTTTTCTAAGTATCAGTTTACTTAGGTAATCCTTTACCAACCCTATGAAATAGGAACTCTCACTATCGTCATTTTATAGATGAGGAAACTGAGCCATGGAGAGGGGAAATAATTGCCACGTAGCTGGTAAGTAGAGGACAGGGATTCGATCCAGGTAGTCTGGCTCCAGGGTCTGTGTTCTTCCGCATGTCCTCATGCTGTCCTAGCACGCTGTACACTGTCTTCCAATGTCTGCTCCTGCCTCTCTATCAGGCAGAGAGCTCCTGCAGCCCCGGAGAGATTCCATTCCATTCCAGGGCCTAGCAGACAGTGGGAACTCAAGGAGGCTTTGCTAAAGGACAAAGTTGTTCATGCTCAGGACATTGAATCAACAAGGAACATAAAAATTATAAAACCTCCGAGTCTGAAGAGACTATTATTATTTTTTATTTCCAATTGAATTTATTGGGGTGACACTGGTTAACATGATTATGTAGGTTTCAGGTGCCTAATTCTACACGTCTCTGTACTGTGTGCTCATCATTCCAAGTCAAGTCTTCACCCATCACCATTTATCGCTCCCATATCCTCCCCCACACTCCCCCCTCTCCAGCAATCCTGTTGTCTGTGTTCAAAAGACTTTAAATGGGGTCAGATGCAATGACCATCCATTCCACCTCTGCGTGATGCTGACACTAAACTGAAATGTGTCTCCATGGTCACTCAGAACAGGCTAGACTGCTCCTGCAAAGGAGCTCTTCAGATAATGAAGACACCCTGGATTTCACTTCTGCAGGACAACCCTTCCCTCTTCTGCCTGGGAATCTGAATCTCTAGTCTACCTTCAACATCTCTCTTGGAACCTGCTCTGGTCAACTGGGGCCCTGCCCAAGAAGGCGGCTCCCAGAAACAGGTGCCATGAGCCCAGTTTACATTAACCCCTACTAGGGCCAGTGAACTCAGATTGAAAAAACAAACAAAACCCCCAAATAAATGTATGATCCATTTCAAAAGCTCACCCCTTCACCCCCACACAGCCAAAGTAACACAAGCCTGGGCAGCATTGGGGACACTGAGAGCCCTGGTTTCCGAGGAAGCGCATTGCCATGGGACCGTGCTATTGCCTGAAAGGTTTATGCTGATTACGCTACCAGAGCCAAGGGGTGTCCACAGGTCTCTGTTCCCACACCAGGTCTTTGTACTCACAGCAACGTTGCAAAGCAACAACCATGATCACAAATATAACGATTAATTCCATCTTACAGAAGAAGAAATAGAGGCTCCAGGGGGTCAGAGTCGCCCAAGAGCACACAGCTGTTAAGTGGCAGAACATCATTCAAACCCAGGACTAGGATTCCAGAGCCCACCTGCTCCTGACCCGCTGCCACTTTGGGAGTGCCAGTTGGAACAGAGTGAAATGACCATAAAACAAGCCCAAGGAAAGGCTGCGCTGGAGCAGGAAAACGGACAAACGGACAACTACAAACGAGCAGGAAAAGGAGGAACAACTAACCACTCGCGAGTCTTCACATCTGAAGCTCTTTCCCTGTTGCACTAAAGGAGTCCCTAAATTTGAGGGGTTGTTCCTCCCCATACTCATTTTAACTGGAATATCTAAAGCTATTGAAGCCTACTTGTTCCCTTCTACAATTTTAAACATCAGGAATTTCAGAAAGTCCCTATTTCAAAACTCAAAAACATCTCTGATTGAAAACACAAAATGAATGATTTTCATTAAAGACCATTAACCTATAGCAAGTTATTACCACCATTCAAAATAAACATACTTTGAGAAATTATGAACTATATTGTAACCTTTTTTTTTATCTATTCTCTACCATCTCTACCCCTGACCGTACAGAGATGCCTAACTCATGTGAGCACTTAATAAATACATGTGGGTTCGTGGGCATACTTCCTGTATCGAGAGAAAGAAAACTGCTTATTTAAACAACCTGATTTTTAAAATTGCAATCTGGATCATAACTTTATTTAAGAACATCAGAAAAAGAAAAGTACCAAAAGGACAAAAAATATACAATCGTTGCAGAAAGAAAAAAAAAATCCCAAACAAATAAAAAAACTGGTGTTTATTTAAAGCATGAGAAAACCAAGTTATATCTATCTGATTGCCTCAAATATAGTCCCTAAAATAGTGTATGTGCTAATTTAATGTTCAAAAATTAGTCAAAAGAAATGGTGAAGAAGAAGTCCCTATATTTCAGGGTAGGAACAAAAAACCTAAATACTCAAGCACATACCTGTTTATCATGAACTAGTAAAGTTTCTAACACCAGAAAAATTAGCAACCAACAAAGCAATTAAATAAAAAAACCAATTAAACTCCACTTCCACAGAAATGGGTAAATCCCAAAATGACATTTTACCTAGAAGTAGAAGAGCAGTAACAGCATCCATATCTTAATATCTTTCCAAACTCCAACGTATCCAAGAAGAAAGAGCTCAGACTCAAGCAGGCTTGTTCACCCTGCAAAATTTTCCTTTCAAGAAGTATGGCTGAAAATTGGCTCTCCTAAAACAGAAGGGACTTTCACAAGAGTTATATAAGCAAAACACACAGGCCAATTCAGTGACGTGGAAACCACCTCATGCAACAGAAACGCAGCAAACACAAGTAACCCCCATTCACGTCTCAGATCCTGTCAGTGTCTCAGAATAAAAATCAAGGCTGACTGTACCCTCCTACCTCTTCAGCCAAAGGATGGAAAATTTTTCATGAAAAGTTCTAAATAGTTAGAAGACTGAGAGTTCTAACACATTTTTTGGAAAGGATTCTATATTTTACAGTTCTTTAACCATCTGGAGTATCTTTAAATTTCTTACTTCCACCTTCCCTGGACCGCTTTTTCCTGTTCTGGAAGGATAAAATGAGTGTTTTAAATTCTCTTCACTGTTAGAAATAGCCTTCCATACGCACTAGATGTGTGCATGAGATCTGTCACAAGTTGGACGTCAATCAGGGAAACTTGCTCAGAGCCTCCTCGCTTCAAACCACTTACTCCAAATGCCAAGTCTTTCCCACATTCCTTTATGCACTTGGAATATCCCACTCACCGAGCCACCTGCTCGTCTTCCCATCATTCAAATTGCAGAAGAAACGCCACCTCCTCACGGAGCCATCCTCGGCGGTGATGGGTGCCAATCACCTGTCTCCCACACGAGGATGAGGATAAGGAGGTAAACGGAGGAAAGGCAAGCGACAGCAAAAATACTATTCCCAGCATGGCCCAGACATTTTGTCAACTTCAAGTATCAGCACCAGAAGGAAAGGGAACCAGGGTCAGATCTGCTTTTCAGATCAGGTGGAGATCCATTCACTCATCCGACAAACATCCATGAAACAACGACTGCGCAGTGGGCAATGTGCTTCCCGGGTGTGGAGGGAAACAGGACGTGGTCCCTGCCGTCAGAGCAGACAGTCTCGTAGGAGGGAAAGATACAAGAACTGAAAATCATTTGACTGCTCAGTTTGTGCAAGGAGGGAAACAGGTTCACGATGTTCTGGATGTACATCAAAGAAGCACCACGCTCAGCTGGGGGTCATGGAAGGTTCCTGGAGGAGAAGAGGGCTCAGTGAACCAGGTGGAGGAGAGGAAGGAAGAGCGTTGAGGAGAAGAACACTCCGGGCAGAGGGGCTGGCGGGATCCGGGCACAGCGAGCAGGCTGGGTATGGACAGAAAGACAAGCAACTGGGCAATGCGGAGTCATCAAGTCCACAGTGAGAGAGGCCACAGATGGTAAAGGGCCTCTGAGACCAGGGGCCGCCACTGAAGGGTTACACGGGCCAAAGGACCAGATCTGTGTTCGAGGACAGCCACTCATGGGAGAGCAGTGTGGTACACAGATCTGGGTCCAGGCTGAGCACAGGCTCCCAGTGAAGGGCAGAGTGTGGGTGGTGAGGTCCACGGCCTGGCTCCACCGGCCACACTCTTGCCTTGCCACACGCAGTGTCCCATGCACAGTCCCTGCTGCCCAGGGGACTGAGTTTCACATCTAATGCCCCCACCCTCCCCAACAACTCCAGCCCCACTGCTCATTAAACATAGTATAGACAGCCAACCCGTAAAGAACCAGCCAGAGGGCCAAATACCTCTCTGCTCTGCGTGGCTCGGCAGGACATGACAAGAAAACAAGTCGGACCAGTGTCTCGCCTCGGGAATCTAAGAATCCGGGAATACCCATGCAGTTTAGGAAATCTGTGAAGCCAAAAATAGGTCACAAGACCTACTGAGTGCTTTTGCTCCTCATAGCCAAGAAAGACACCCAGAACCTTTGCTCAGTGGTTTAGGATTCCTACTCCCAACCATCCACCATTAGCAGCAATAATAAAAAGACTGGTCGTTTTAAACTTCACTGTTCATTGGAACAACAAAGGCTTTGGGCCTACTTGTTTGTCTGGAGGGCCCTCTGTTTCAGAGCGAAGCCCCCTCTGCTCCCGGATACTCACAGAACTGCAGGCTGAGGCTCAGGAAGGCCAGCAGCGCAGCAAGGGCCAGCAGCAGCAAGAAGCGATTGCGGAAAAGCATTATTGTTTGTTCTATCTCCTCTTCATGGTTTCACCTCAAACCGGGAACATGCCCTGTGAATAAAGCAGAGGCAATAAACATGTGTTCCGGGGTGGAAAACCAAGTTTGTCATCTGAAAATAATCCAATTAGCCAAGGCCTTTGGCAGGCAAACATGAGTCCTAGTGGGAGAACAATAGCAGGTGCAGTTACAGCTTCTCCCTGCAGTGAGGACACCAGTAGGAGGACACCATTTGGTGAATGGTTCGTTTATCTGCTAACAGGGAATGGGATACTTTATGACCTTTCCAAAGAAAAACATCAAGGAAGTTTACTGGGCACTTGTGCTAGACCAGCTTGTGCTCACCCCATTCTGACTCCCAACTCCTAAGCCTCCAACTTTTTTTGATAAGTGTTTTGCTAAGATGGCACTGATCTTCTTTATTTGTAACATTAACTTGAATATCAATCACTGCCACCTGTCCCACAGTAATGACTAATTCAGGGACAGCTGGGGTGTGCCAGAGGATTTGTTCCTGCATTAAGTAGCCCCCCTCACCTGTTAATTAGAGACCTTTCCCCATCCTGACCATTGAGCTATTTCTCTGTATCCATGGGTCTGCCTGCAGCTCCACCTACCCGTTCTAATTTCCTCTAAATACCTCAGGACTTTAACAAAATGTCGAATGAGGCCTTAAATGACCCTACTGTGAAAAAAGTGAAAGTTTGCTAGAGGTTTCATACCATCACTATTAGATACCAAGTTTATTTCCTGGTCTCACTGGCATTTGAAATAATTTTTTTTGTGTGTGACAGAGACAGAAAGAGAAAGAGAGAGAGAGAGAGAGTCAGAGAGAGGGACAGGCAGACAGGAAGGGAGAGAGACAAGAAGCATCAATTCTTCGTTGTGGCACCTTAGTTGTTCATTGATTGCTTTCTCATATGTGCCTTGACTGGGGGGCTACAGCAGACCGAGTGACCCCTTGCTCAAGCCAGTGACCTTGGGTTCAAGCCAGCGACCATGAGTCATGTTTATGATCCCACACTCAAGCCAGCGACCTTGGGTTTTGAATCTGGGTCCTCTATGTCCTAGTCTGACTCCCTATCCACAGCACCACTGCCTGGTCAGGCTGAAATAAAACTTGAAAATCACACTCTCTTCAGAAAAGGATCTTCAACTAGTATAAAATTAAAACAGTCATTTTCAACTGGATTTTAATGGGAGAACCTTCTCCTCCTTCAAATACAATCTCCTTCGGGCCCCAGATAGATATGGTCAGATAAAAGCTCACCTGCTCACATGGGAGGGATGCACAGCTTTGTCAGTACACTAAAAACTACTGAATTGCACGCTGAGTGAATTGTATGCTATGTAAATTCTATCTCAATACAGCAATTTTTGTGTTTTTTTTTAAAGCCTTATCTGCAGGGCATGAAATAGCACACCCCTACCCACTCAAGGAGGTTTGAGAACCACTCTTATATGGGATATGTCAGACTTTCGGCCAATAGAAAACATCTGCTAAAAGATTGACAGAAATACACATGTGCCTCACAACTAAGTCTGGATATCTGGCAAACAGCACCTCTGTTAACAAACAGATCCCAATTTTATACCTTTAAAAGAGCACTGTTCTATCCCTTTAGTCACTGCCCCACCAAGGGCCAATACCTAGTTTCCCAAGACATCTGCACCTCTTCCTGGGACATTGACCTCCTTGCCCTGTGGGTGTCTCTTGCTTCAGCACCTCAGATACCAGACCTGCCTCTTGGCCGCTCTGCACTTGGGTGTGGGAGGTCGGGGCCTCCCTTCTGGTGCTGGGCCAGGTCTGGCCCCTCACCCACTTCCTGCCTCCAGCCCCTCAGGCAATTCTCCATCACATTTACTGGCGAGTGCAGGTATTAGATATACTAAGGCTGCACCCTTTGGTGCCATCAAGGCACTTATGAGAAGCAATCAACGAACAACTAAAGTGAAGCAACTATGAGTTGATGTTTCACTCTCTCTGTTAAAAAAAAAAAAGAATGCACGGCCACCCCACATATCATAAGCAAATATAATGGTTGCTATTTTGAGCCACCACATTTTGGGAGCTTGATACAAAGCAAAAGAGAAATGATACAATAAGGAGGAAATGGCTTGTATCTTTACTAGGAATTTCTAAGCCAGGGTCTGGATCTCCATATCCTCATCTGCAGTACCACATGCAAAGCTCCATCTTGTCTATAATACATTCTTCAATATGCTGAGTGCTGTTTGGAAAAGGGGATATATTTAGTTCTAGATTTAAAATACTTAGACTATGTCAAGTTAAACAGATGGCTGGGATCATGTGACTACCTTCATGCTTTTAGTTTTCAGGCGACTGCCATCTATCTCTGTGTATCTGGTGCTTTCCATTTGATGACGCAGGCCTCAATCTGGGAGCACCCACATTTTCCCCTCAACAATCTCTGGCTTTCTGCAACCACCCCCCCTTCTGACTCTCCTTTGGCAGCTGCCGAATGCCAGGAAATGGTCAGAGTCTCATCACCTCCACTTGTGCTAGGGACCGGCTTGGTGTGATCACAGCCCTGAGAGTGTGCACACCGCCTGGGCTAGGGGGATGACAATGACACTGAGCGCCACGACTAACACATGCCTTCTTCTGGAGCCTATTTCCTTAGAACACTTGCCGAGGAAGGTCATGCTTTGTTTAAATTTTATTTATTGATTTTAGAGAGAAAGGAAGGAGGGGGAGACACACACACACACACACACACACACACACACACACACTGATGGTTGTTTCACTTATGTATGCATTCATTGGTTGATTCTTGTATGTGTCCTGATCAGGGATCAAACTCACAACCTTGGTGTACAGGGATGATGCTCTCACTGAGCCACCTGACCAGGGTTTGTTCTTAACTTTAAAAACAAATGACTATAATGATGACAGAATCCAAATTTCACATGAATTGGAAGATATTTGTGTTTGCAGCTGTAGCTAGGACTCCATCCAATGTGTGTGCATGTATCCACATTTGTGTCCAATGTGGGAACTGGGGCATATGGTTCTGCCTTGGGGTGTGTCTTCACCAGAGACACTTCCTTGGTGAAAGAGACTGAGAGGAGCTGTGACAGAATGGAAAGAAGACTGGCAGATCTGTGACAACTCCCTGCTCAACCACTGTGTTCTGTGTGCCCTCCTCACAAGGAACTGACTTCACTTCTCTGGGTCCAGAATCCAATCTTTAAATAACAAGGGAGTAAGGGCATAAGAAAGCAAGGAAGGTGGTGAGGAACGACTATTGTCATTTGCAGAACAGCAGCACACAATCATCATGCTGTGTTGGGCTCCCCAGCTCTGCAGGAATCATACAGACCCCATACCACAATCGAAACACAGAGATCTTCCCTTTCCCCTAAGCTGTTGCTTCTGCCCCATGCTGTGGTTCCTCTCCCAGATCCTGGCCCCTGGCCACTTTGCCACTCACTGCCCAGCGCCAGCCGTCAGGGCAGGCAGCCACGTGTGCAGCCCATTCCTGGGGCTGACTCAGCTGTGGTGTCCCCACCTCGCTGCAGGTTTTCCCGCTTGGAACATCGGTGTCAGCTTCTGTTGGGCCCCATCCTAAGAACACGGGATGACCAGCCAACGGCTCTCTCTGCCTCTGTGGCCCACACTCCGGCCCCACTCTCCATAGACCCTTTTCTCCTTTTCCATCCCTAGCAAGGAGGCTACACAGCTACTCAAAAGTCACACAATCCGTGGGTTCCTTATGGCCATCTTCCCACATATTCCTTCCATGGGGGTGTCTGCAGCTCCTCTAGACACTGCATCAGACTCGTCCAAGTCATGAGAAGTGACAGCAGAAACCCCACAGCCCACTCCCTCAAAGCCCAGGAAACAGCCCCTGGGAAGACTCACTGCCCCGTCAGCAGGCTGAGACACTGTGGGGTCACAGCCTGTTTCAGCACGGCTGCCACATCTCCTGATCCCCACCCGTCTCCCAGGTGCCACGGCCTTCCGTGCGAAAGGTGCTCTAGGCTCAATACGGCAACATGAAAAATGCCAAGTCCTATAAATACTGCAGTGGAAACAACTGCTTTGTGTCCAAGGCTGAACTTATAACAGTGGTCAGTCATCAGGTGTCTACTGGGCATAGCCTTAGTCCTCTGGGCTAAACCCACATGGTAAAAATACCTTAAATCCAGAAATAAAATTGTTATTCTGAATTCCTGATGAAACAGCAAACAATAAAACAAACAAAAATCCAGCCAACTATAATTCAACTTTCACAACAGATTTGAACAGCAAAAGGAAATATTTTAAAATGTAATTTTGGAAGTACTAGTTAACAGGCATTTCCCATTAACGTTATAGTAAATACTATTTCTGAATTAGGAGACTAAAGGAACATGTCAAAGGCATGCTTACAAGCATCATTCTACCACTAGAGATTTCCAAAGCCCAGGCCCTGGCCCGATTTTTGCCTGGTAAGAGCTAGAAATGCCATACCTAATGACTCTGGTCTCAGGGTCTCTTCAAGGCGTACAGAATTTAAGATTTTAGCCCGACCAGGCAGTGGCACAGTGGATAGAGCATCAGATTGGGATGCAGAGGACCCAGGTTTGAAACCCTGAATTTGCTGGCTTGAGCGCAGGCTCACCAGCTTAAGCGCAGGGTCGCTGGCTTAAGTGTAGGATCATAGACATGATCCCATAGTTACTGGCTCAAAGCCTAAGGTCACTGGCTTGAGCCCAAGGTCACTGGCTTGAGCAAGGGGTCACTCGGTCTACTGTAGCTCCCCGTCAAGGCACTTATGAGAAAGCAATTAATGAACAACTAAGGAACTGCAACAAAGAATTGATGCTTCTCATCTCTCTCCCTTCCTGTCTGTCCCTATCTGTCCCTCTCTCTATCTCTCTCTCTCTGTGTCACAAAAAAAAAAAATTTAGGGTTTAAACATGACCATAACTTCTGAAAGAAAAAAATGTGCATTCAATTTTCTCTCATGTGTGTAGTTTTTATTTATTTATTTATTTATTTTTTATTTTTTTACAGAGGCAGAGATAGACAGGGACAGACAGACAGGAACGGAGAGAGATGAGAAGCATCAATCATCAGTTTCTCGTTGCAAGTTGCGACTTCCTAGTTGTTCATTGATTGCTTTCTCACATGTGCCTTGACCATGGGCCTTCAGCAGACCGAGTAACCCCCTGCTGGAGCCAGCGACCTTGGGTCCAAGCTGGTGAGCTCTTTGCTCAAGCCAGATGAGCCCGCGCTCAAGCTGGCGACCTCGGGGTCTCGAACCTGGGTCCTTCCGCATCCCAGTCTGACGCTCTATCCACTGCGCCACCACCTGGTCAGGCTCATTTGTGTAGTTTTAATACCATTACCAGGATAGAAAGATAGTGTTAAAGAAAATGCTTTCGATGTATCACATATTTTTATTTTTTGATCCTAATCATTTTGGCCTAAGTAAATACAATATTATAATTAAAAAAAAACCTCAAGTCTATAATTATGAATTAAATATGAACCAAGCAAAGGTAAAAGCTATATCTTAATAGTCTTCCCTGTCCAAGGTCACCTCAAAGTAGAGTTTAATTGCAAAATCAAAGATGCTTGGCTAAGAATAAACCAGCCTTAACGTCTACTGAGTGACAGATTCCAGAACCCCCTGAAAAGCCCAGGCAGCGTGCCGGGCACCACAGAGGCTGTGGGCTTCTGGCAGTTATCACATTCCAGTCATTCAAATTTCAGCGAATTTGCAGGCTCAGTCCTAAAGGTTGAAACCAATTCATCCATCAAATCAATCAGTCTATTCAAAACAACATATTCCCAAGAGCCAGCATGTGTCAGGCACCATCTGAAGTGCTAAGGACACAGGATTCAGAACACAGTTTCTGTCATCTTGAAGCTCACAGATGAAATGCATGGAAGTATTTATGGTAAAAATGTTATGAGATCTAGGAACTGCTTTAAAATATTGGGAGAGGGGTTTGAGGAGGAATTAATGAAACAAGACTGGCAAAATGTTGACAATTGTTGATGGATCCTTGAGGGTGCGTTATATGATCCTCTGCTTTTGTGTACATTTGAAATTAAAAGTTTTTTTTTTTAAGTGTAGAAAGAAAAATAAAGAAGCTCACAGTTTGACCAGTGGGACAATGGGTAAATATAAATAGACAGACCATCAGTCCATACAAACCAACGTCAATGGGGAAGCAGGATGGGGGAGGGGTAGAGGCCTGCACAGGCTCAGAGAGGGTGGGTAGGTTTTCTGGAGGAAGCTCAGCCAGAGTTCAATAGAAGAGCAGACTGGAGCTGCTGCATTTGTAACTGCATTTCAGGGAAACAGAATAAACCAAAGAAACAGCACTAAGTAAGACTGTACTAATGTACTGACTGTTGGGGGTAGTAGGAGAGTTTGCGTCGTTTGTGAATGAGAGGAAGCAGAGAAGGGAGGTGGGTGAGTTCATGTACCACTCAACAGCTGCACATACACTGGGTCTGCTGGATCTGGGGAAAGATGGCTGTGTAGAGGCCACAGGAGCTGGGCAGGGGAGCCCCCACCTTGTCTGGGTCTGCTCCCCCACGGGAAGGATCTGCCTATGGCCTGGCACCCTCGGCAGGTGAGCTGCAAAGGGTCTCTCACTTCCTCTGCCCAGGCCAGCGTACACACTGACCCCAAGGACTCCCACCACCAAGGAGACCAAACACACCCCTTAGAATCCCCTCTGGGCACAAAGCCACTGACCTCTAGGTCGGAGCAGAGGTGAGGGTGGATCCCAGTATCCATGCTACCAAGCAGTGCCAGCCTGAGGGACAGGCCAACTTTGTGGATTGACCCTCATTTTCTAAGCCAGGATTCTATCTCTTCCCAGCCACCAGCCTCCTTTGGGAACATAGGAAAGGAGCAGGTCCAGAGGCCTCCCTGCTCTTCTCAGCAGGAGTAACACCTTAAAGGGTGCCTAATAGCAATGTGGGGGGCTCGCCTTGAACATCCGGCACTTTGCCCAACAGCTGGCACTCCCTGGGCTCCTCTCTCACCAGGGCCTTTGCTCCTGTAGAACAGCCTGTCTTCTACCCAGGGGTAGTGAGAGCTGATCTAACCCATGACAGGAGTGGCAACAAACTCTCCTGGCTATGGGGTAACCACTGGGGGGAGGGCAGTCAATGCTACAGATCAGTCCCAAGCTGGCCCTGGATATAGGTAGCATCAGGCCCAATGCTCCTTGGCTCTGATTTTTAGGACTAGCTATGATCTGGCCACACCCCATAAATCTCACTCCATGTCCCAGTCTTATCCATATCACATAGTTAATTAAGCACTGCAGCTCAGGATCAGCTGGCTATGCCTGGAGCCCGTCTTCAACCATTACTGGGCCACAGTTTTCCCGTCTATAAAATGGGAACCATCATAGAGTCTATCTCATAGATTGTGAAAGGGTTAATGAGGTCAACATGTGTAAGGGACACAGCACAGTACCTGGATCCTAACATGTGCTCAATAAAAGTTAGCAATGACTTCTCTTATGGTTTCAATACCCACCATCCATGTGTGAAATACTCACCCTCCTTGCCCATGTCTCTACCTCCACTCTAGAAATAGAGTACCTATGGCACCATGCCAGGCAAAGTCAGATTCTGATGAGGTTTTAAACATCATCTGGGGTCAGACCCTTGGCTGACCAGAAGAGAGGCCAGGGCAGGTCAGAAGTAGCACGAGGTACAAGATGGCTCAGGGAGTTTGGCTCTCATGGCTCAAACCCTTGCTGTACAACCAGAAGGTAGCACCAAGTACTCTGTGCTTGTCATATTATTCCTCTTCACTGTAGAGGACAAACTATGTGACAGACACTTCTGACTATCCACCACTGTCTATTTTCTCCTTCTTCCTAACATAAGCCTCCAGGTTTTAGCTGATTACATGGTCACCCCACTAAAGATAATATTCCCCAGACTCTCTTACAACTAGTTGTGCTATATAATTCTGGCCAATGCATAGTGACTGGAAGTAGTATGTGCAATCCCACTCTGCCCTCCTTTCTTTTCCTGTTCTCATTCTCTGACTCACTGGTATGGTGATGAACCAGCTTTCTTTATTTGTGTGTGTGTGTGACAGAGACAGAAGAGAGAGAGAGAAAGGGACAGAAGGGGACAGACAGACAGGAAGGGAGAGAGATGAGAAGCATCAATTCTTTGTTACGGGGACTTAGCCTCCTTAGTTGTTCATTGATTGCTTTCTCATATGTGCCTTGACCGGGGTGGGGGGGGGTGCTACAGCAGAGCGAGTGACCCCTTGCTCAAGCCAGTGACCTTGGGCTTAAGCCAGTGACCTTGAGTTTCAAGCCAGTGACCTTTGGGCTCAAGCCAGCAACCCTGCGCTCAAGCTGGTGAGCCCATGTTCAAGCCAGATGAACCCATGCTCAAGCCGGCAACCTCGAGGTTTTTCAAACCTGGGCCCTCTGTGTCCCAGTCCAACGGTCTCTCCACTGCGCCACCATCCGGTCAGGCTGAACCAGCTCTCTTGATGCTTATGGAAGACATCCTAATGGATGACAGAGAAGAACCCTGGATGACCCTACAGTGCAAGCTACCCATTCCCTTGACTGCCTACCATCTCAAATTGTTTTGGGAGAGAAAAAATTAATCTCACAATCTTTTTAAGTCATTGTTATTTCAATTTCTGTTAAAGTAGCCAAACCAACATCCTCCCCAGAACTGGCCACTAGCACTAAAAGATGCTGGTCCTCTCCCTGGGTCCCTCCTAGGTGGTGATGAATAAACACATACACATGCATGATGAATTGTAGTAGGCAGGGAGCTCTGATCACTGACTGAATGTCACTTTTAGATGTGATATACACAGTAACCTTTATTTTTTTTTGTTTCATTTAGCTGTAAATGATCCGATGTCATCATTTCTATGGCTGAGTAGTATTCCATAGTGTATATGTGCCACATCTTCTTTATCCAGTCATCTATTGATGGCTTTTTGGTTGTTTCCATGTCCTGGCCACTGTGAACAATGCTGCAATAAACATGGGGCTGCATGTGTCTTTACGTATCAATGTTTCTGAGTTTTTGGGGTATATACCCAGTAGAGGGATTGCTGGGTCATAAGGTAGTTCTATTTTCAGTTTTTTGAGGAACCACCATACTTTCTTCCATAATGTTGTACTACTTTACATTCCACCAACAGTGATGAGGGTTCCTTTTTCTCCACAGCCTCTCCAACATTTGCTATACCTGTCTTGCTAATAATAGCTAATCGAACAGGTGTGAGGTGGTATCTCATTGCAGTTTTGATTTGCATTTCTCTAATAGCTAAAGAAGATGAGATCTTTTCATATATCTGTTGGCCATTTGTATTTCTTCCTGGAGAAGTGTCTGTTCATATCCTCTTCCCATTTTTTTATTGGATTGTTTGTTTGTTTGTTGTTGAGTTTATGAGTTCTTTGTATATTTGGATATTAGGCCCTTATCTGAGCTGTTGTTTGAAAATATCATTTCCCATTAGTTGGCTTTCTGTTTATTTTGTTATCAGTTTCTCTTGCTGAGCAAAAACTTCTTAGTCTGATGTAGTCCCATTCATTAATTTTTGCCTTCAATTCTCTTGCCATTGGAGTCAAATTCATAAAATGCTCTTTTAAACCCAGGTCCATGAGTTGAGTACCTATGTCTTCTTCTATGTACTTAATTGTTTCAGGTCTTATGTTTAGATCTTTGATCCATTTTGAGTTAATTTTAGTACAGGGGGAGAGACTGTAGTCCAGTTTCATTCTTTTGCATGTGGCTTTCCAGTTTTCCCAGCACCATTTATTGAAGAGGCTTTCTTTTCTCCATTGTGTGTTGTTGGCCCCTTTATCAAAAATTATTTGACTATATATATGTGGTTTTATTTCTGGACTTTCTATTCTGTTCCATTGGTCTGAGTGTCTATTTTTCTGCCAATACCATGCTGTTTTGATTGTCGTGGCCCTATAATAGAGTTTGAAGTCAGGTATTGTAATGCCCCCAGCTTCATTCTTTTTCTTTAGGATTGCTTTGGCTATTCGGGGTTTTTTATAGTTCCATATAAATCTGATGATTTTTTGCTCCATTTCTTTAAAAAACGTCATTGGAAGTTTGATGGGAATTGCATTAAATTTGTATATTGCTTTGGGTAATATAGGCCATCTTGATTATATTATTCTTCCTAACCAAGAACAAGGTATATTCTTCCATCTCATTATATCTTTTTCGATTTCCCTTAACAATGGTTTATAGTTTTCATTATATAAGTCCTTTACATTCTTTGTTATGTTTATTCCTAAGTATTTTATTTTTTTTGTTGCAATCGTGAAGGGGATTATTCTTTTGAGTTCCTTCTCAGTTGTTTCATTGTTGGCATATAGAAAGGCTATTGACTTCTGTATTGTTAATTTTGTATCCTGCGACCTTACTGTATTGGCTTATTGTTTCTAGTAGTCTTTTTGTGGATTCTTTGGGGTTTTCGATGTATAGGATCATATCATCTGCAAAAAGTGATACCTTTACTTCTTCCTTTTCCGATATGGATGCCTTTTATTTCTTTGTCTTGTCTGATTGCTGTGGCAGAACCTCTAGTACCACATTAAATAAGAGTGGAGAGAGTGGACAACCCTGTCTTGTTCCTGATTTAAGGGGAAAGCCTTCAGTTTAGTGCCATTTAATATGATGTTAGCTGATGGTTTATCATATATGGCCTTTATCATGTTGAGATATTTTCCTTCTATACCCATTTTGTTGAGAGTCTTAAACATAAAATTGTGTTGTATTTTATCGAAAAGCCTTTTCTGCATCTATTGATAAGATCATGTGGTTTTTGTTCTTTGTTTTGTTGATATGGTGTATTACGTTAACCGTTTTACGTATGTTGAACCATCCTTGAGATTCTGGGATGAATCCCACTTGATCATGATGTATTATTTTTTTAATATGTTGTTGTATTCGATTTGCTAGTATTTTGTTTAGTATTTTAGCATCTGTATTCATTAGAGATATTGGTCTGTAGTTTTCTTTTTTTGTGCCATCCTTGCCTGGTTTTGGTATGAGGGTTATGTTGGCCTCATAAAATGTGTTTGGAAGTATTGCTTCTTCTTCAATTTTTTGGAAGACTTTGAGTAGAATAGGAACCAAGTCTTCTTTGAATGTTTGATAAAATTCGCTGGTATAGCCGTCAGGGCCTGGACTTTTATTTTTGGGGAGGTTTTTAATGGTTTTTTCTATTTCTTCTCTACTGATAGGTCTGTTTAGGCTTTCTGCTTCTTCTTGACTCAGTCTAGGAAGGTTGTATTGTTCTAGGAATTTATCCATTTCTTCTAGGTTGTTGAATTTAGTGGCATAAAGTTTTTCATAGTATTCTACAATAATTCTTTGTATATCTACGGTGTCCGTGGTGATTTCTCCTCTTTCATTTTGGATTTTGTTTATATGAGTTCTTTCTCTTTTTTCCTTGGTAAGTCTTGCCAAGGGTTTGTCAATTTTGTTGATCTTTTCAAAGAACCAGCTCCTTGTTCTATTAATTTTTTCTATAGTTTTTCTGTTCTCTAATTCATTTATTTCTGCTCTGATTTTTATTATCTCCTTTCTTCGGCTGGTTTTGGGTTGTCTTTGTTCTTCTTTTTCTAGTTCCTTAAGGTGGGAAGTTAAGTGGTTCACTTGGGCTCTCTCTTGTTTGTTCATATATGCCTGAAGTGATATGAACTTCCCTCTTATCACTGCTTTTGCTGCATCCCATAGATTCTGATATGTCGTATTTTCATTTTCATTAGTCTGTATAAATCTTTTGATCTCTGCACTTATTTCTTCTTTGACCCATTCATTTTTTAAAAGTATGTTGTTTAGTTTCCACATTTTTGTGGGATTTTTTTCCTCTTTTTTGCAGTTGAATTCTAGTTTCAAGGCTTTATGATCAGAAAATATGCTTGGTACAACTTCAATTTTTCTGAATTTGCTGATGTTGTTTTTGTGGCCCAACATATGGTCAATTCTTGAGAATGATCCATGTACACTGGAGAAAAATGTATACTCAGTCACTTTGGGATGAAATGTCCTGTAGATGTCTATCATATCCAGGTGCTCTAGTGTTTTGTTTAAGGCCACTATGTCTTTGTTGATTCTCTGTTTGGATGACCGATCTAGAGCCGTCAGCGGTGTATTGAGGTCTCCAAGTATGATTGTATTTTTGTCAGTTTTTGTTTTAAGATCAATAAGTAGCTGTCTTATATATTTTGGTGCTCCTTGGTTTGGTGCATATATATTAAGAATTGTTATGTCTTCTTGATTCAGTGTCCCCTTAGCCATTATGAAATGGCCATTTTTGTCTCTGAGTACTTTTCCTGTCTTGTAGTCAGCATTATCCGATATGAGTATTGCTACACCTGCTTTTTTTTGGATGTTATTTGCTTGGAGTATTGTTTTCCAGCCTTTCACTTTGAATTTGTTTTTATCCTTGTTACTTAGATGAGTTTCCTGTAGGCAGCATACAGTTGGATTTTCTTTTTTAATCCATTCTGCTACTCTGTGCCTTTTTATTGGTGAGTTTAATCCGTTTACATTTAGTGTAATTATTGATACTTGTGAGTTCCCTATTGCCATTTTATATCTTGCTTTCTGTTAGTTTTGTGTCTTGTTTGATCCTTCTCTTTCGTTTTTCTATCTTTTGTTTTTATTTGGTTGTATTCCATACATCTTTCCTCTGTTGCTATCTTTTTTATCTCATGTGCTTCTGTGGTGGTTTTTTCAATGGTGGTTACCTTTGAGTAATGAAAAGGGTTCCCTACCCTGTTCATTGTAGCAAACTATTTTGTGAGTACTTTTGCACTCCATCGTCCTTTGCTACTGTTAATCTCATCTTCTCCCCCTCTTTCTTTTTGTTGTTGTCACAGTTTAAATTTGGTTTTATTGTGTTCTTCTTGGAGCTTTTACTTGTGGCTCTGTTTTTTTTTTTGTTCTTTGTATCTGATTGGAGAACCCCCTTTAGTAATTCCTGGAGTGGGGGTTTTCTGATGATAAATTCCCTCATCTTTTCTGTATCTGTGAATGTTTTTATTTCTCCTTCATATTTGAAGGATAGCTTTGATGGGTATAGTATTCGTGGCTGAAAGTTCCTCTCTTTCAGGACTTTAAATATTGGGGTCCACTCTCTTCTAGCTTGTAGAGTTTCTGCTGAGAAATCTGATGATAATCTAATGGGCCTTCCTTTATATGTTGTATTCTTCTTTTCCCTGGCTGCCTTGAGAATTTTTTCTTTGCTGTTGGTTGTGTCAATTTCATTATGATATGCCTTGGAGTAGGTTTGTTGGGGTTAAGAAAACTGGTGTTCTGTTTGCTTCTTGAATTTGAGGCTTTAGTTCTTTCCACAGGCTTGGGAAGTTATCATCTATTATTTGTTTGAGTATGTTCTCCATTCCATTTTTCTATCTCTTCTCCCTCTGATATACCTATTATTCTTATGTTATTCTTTTTGATGGAGTCAGATAATTCTTTGTAGGGCTATCTCATTTTTTTTAATTTTTGAGTCTCTTTCTTCTTCTCTCTGTTGTGCCTCAAGTTGCTTGTCTTCTATTTCACTAATCCTCTCTTCTATCTGACCTGTTCTATTAGCTAAGCTTGTTACTTCGTTTTTCAGCTCGTGAATTGAGTTTTTCATCTCTGTTTGATTTGTTTTTATAGTTTCAATTTCCTTTTGACATATATCTTTGTGTTCATTGAGTTGTTTTCTGAGCTCCCTAAATTGCCTTTCTGTGTTTTCTTGTATATCTCTGAGTATTTTTTAGGATTTCTATCTTGAATTCTCTGTCATTTAGCTCCAAGGTTTCCAATATATTAAATTTTTTCTCCATAGATTTTTCCTCATCTAGCTGTGTTACCTCTCTTTCTTTTGTATCCATGATATTCGATTTTCTCTTCCTTAATGGCATCTGAGGGTGGTTTTGTTGATAGTATTAATGAGATTTAATAAAGAATAAAAAGTTAAAAAAAAAAAAAATCAAAAAGAGTTGTTTTTTTAAAAAAATTAATAATGAAATAAAGAAAAATAAAATAATAATTTTTAAAAAAGGAAATTATTCCCCCCCTCCTTTTTTCCTCTCCTCTCCCCTTTTTCTTGAGAAAATCTTGTGGTGAACTGTGAATTATAACAAACAATGCCTGTGATGGAGGGCCTGAATTGGGGAAAAGTAATAAAGGGGCAAAAAAAAAAAAAAAAAAGAAAAAAGGGGGGCGGTATGGACCCACAAAAAGCAAATAAGGAAAAAATTTGGGTCAAGAATAAAATGATTTGCTTTTAGGTGTTGGTTGTCTAAGAGTTATGATGAGAGGAATAAGAGAGAACAGAAAAATGGGGGGACAAATTAAAAAATACTATTGTATTTAGTGGAACAAGAACTAGATAAAATGGAGAGCCAGGGATGGGAGCACTGCTAGTGAGTTAAAAAGGTGAAGTAAAAACCCCCAAAATGCCACAAACATAAGTTTGAGTCCCAGATAAGATAATTTGTTTGTTATTGAGGTTTGAATGAGAGGAGATGTAAAGGAGAAAGGAAGAAACTAATATAGAGGGAGAAAAGAAAGAGAGAGAGAGAAAAAAAAAAAAGGGAACCAGTAAAAGAAGAAAAAAGAAAGGAGAGAGAGAGAGAAACAGTGAAGAATTTTGGATTGCAACCCTCATAGAGAGAAAGGAAGAGGAGAAAAAGATAATGGGACATGTAACACTTATGGGTAGTGTAGTTCAAGTAGAGGAGAGAGTAAGACCAGCAGAGAGTTAAGCGGCCAAATTGGAGGAGGAAAAACAGTATCAAAAATGAAGATAAGAGAAACAAACGAACAAATATAATAAAATGGGATAGGTTATAAAGTCTGCAGATTATTCTTGATTTTGAGAGGTTATCTTCTTGCTTTTTCTTTTCTTCCTCTTTTCTTCCTTTTTCTTCTTTTCCCTTTTCTTTTTTCTTTCCTGGTCGGTGACTCTGTACCCCGTTCTGCCCCTTTGGCACGCTCAGGTAGAGGTTTGCAGTTGATAAGTCTCTATGGCAATGTCATGTATTGTGCTTTAGTCTCGTTGGAGTCAAGGCTCATTAGCATTTATAGGCTCCGACAGTGAGAGAGTCCGTGTTCCTGGAGCCTTTCTCCTAGTCTTTCCTTCCTCAATTAGTAGCCTGATAATCCAGCTATGGGGTTGCTGCTGCCTCTGCCTGGATAGTAAGAGGCTCAAAGAGCTGGCAACTCCCCACTCTATTTCCACTCAGCACAGGGCTCTGGGTAAGGCTCAGTCAGTCAGAGCTGCTAGCATAATCAGGCGGGCTTTCCGCCCACTCAAAGACCTCTGGCTCTGCCACTCTGTCCGGTAACACAGGCAGGCGCCCACTTCCGGGGCGCTTGGAGGAAACTCTCACTCACTGTCTGCGACCAGGATATCCGGCCAGCAGTCTCACGCTCTGAGTGAAACCCCCAACCGCATGGAAATCTGCAGCGCTGGAATTCACTCTCGCTCCGTCCCCGTGCGCGGCTTTTGCAAGGCGCTGGGGCGGCCCGAGATTCCGCTTTTGCCCACACAAAGGCCCCTGACTCTGCCCCTCTGTGCGATAACACGGGCGCGCACTGCCGAGGCACTCGGAGGAATCGCTCACTACCTATCTGCGCGCGCACACCAGGATATGAGGCCGGCCGCGTTTCCCTGAGTGAAACCCTCACCAGCACGGAAAATTTCCACCGTTGGAATTAGTTCTTGCTCCCTCCCGTGCGCGGCTTTCCCAGGGCGCTGGGGCTGCCCAGAGATTCTGCTTTCGGCCCACAGAAAGGCCTCTGACCCTGCCTCTCTGTGGGCAACACGGACACCCACTTCTGGGGCTTAGGAAGATCTCTCGCCCACTAACTGCGCACCACCAGGAGAACGGGTAAAATGGCTGCCCTTGTCTTTCTTTGTTTGGGTTTGGCGCGAGTGTTAGCTTGTATTGCCCGGGTTGCCACAGGATCAGTTTTCCTCGCTAGGATCTCCGTGCCACAGCCTGGTTCGGCCTTTGTGCCGCAGCCTGGATGTATTCACCCCCTTTGCCCGCCTCAGTTTCTATATTCACAGTTACCAGAGAAAGCCGCCCTGTTTAGGTTAGTGAGGAAGGCGGAGCATTTCTTACTCCCTATTTCCTTCGGATTTGGTTATATATTTAGCCAATTTTTCACTCGACCATACCTTCGGGTGTATTGTGAAGCATCTGGAGGCTCCAAGTATAGGTTTTTCTGTTTCTGGTTGAAGATCTTGTTGAGTTTTGGGGGAGATTTATCGGTATCTCTTCCTACTCCGCCATTACTCTGACGTCATCTCTCATTTATTATTTTAATTCATGCATTTATGATGATGGTTTGGCTACAGGTAACAGGAAACACTAGGTAATGTAATGGGATTCATCAACATTCTCACATAACGAGCCATCATATTAGAAAGAGCCGCTCTGGGATTAGTTAATTCAACAACTCAAAAGCATCATCGGGAAGCTAGGATCTTTCCATCTTTGGGCTCTATGTCATCTCTTGTGTTTGTTTTATCCTTAGGATGGCTACTCTCAAGAATCATAAGACTGCCCTGGCCGGTTGGCTCAGTGGTAGAGTGTCGGCCTGGCGTGCAGAAGTCCCGGGTTCGATTCCCGGCCAGGGCACACAGGAGAAGCGCCCATTTGCTTCTCCATCCCTCCCCCTCTCCTTCCTCTCTGTCTCTCTCTTCCCCTCCCACAGCGAGGCTCCATTGGAGCAAAGATGGCCTGGGCGCTGGGGATGGCTTCTTGGCCTCTGCCCCAGGCGTTAGAGTGGTTCTGGTCGCAACAGAGCGACGCCCCGGAGGGGCAGAGCATCGCCCCCTGGTGGGCAGAGCATCGCCCCTGGTGGGCAGAGCGTCGCCCCTGGTGGGCAGAGCCGGGTGGATCCTGGTCGGGTGCATGCGGGAGTCTGTCTGACTGTCTCTCCCCGTTTCCAGCTTCATAAAAATACAAAAAAATAAAAAAAAAGAATCATAAGACTGGCCATTCGTAGGCCTCACAGTCACACTTGGCCAGCTGCACATTTCTACTGGAAGCAAGGCAGCCTTTCCAGATACCCTCCAACAGACTTCCCCTCACATCTAACAGCCAGAGCTGAGTCAGGGCCCATGCCCAAACCAATAAGTGGCACCGGAACTAGCCACAACAATCAGGGGAAACCTGATTGGATCCACCTCTTGGTGGAAGCCCTCACAGGGAGGGAGGGAGGGAGAGAGGGGAGACCTGAACAGAATCAGAGTTCTGTTAGGAACAAGGGGATGTCTGTAACAACCCACATGTGGAGATAACCTGACAGCACACACAATTAATCTAAAAAATTATTCTCAAACCCAGCCATCTGATGACAGTACCGGTACTTTTCAGATCTAGCAATCATGGCACGTACAGTCATAATTACATGTTTAAGAAACAGCAGTGCTGGTTTGCTCCTGCGGAATTCCACAGTGACAAACAGCAGGGCAGCGCCTGTCAGCCTGAGGACTGCACCCGTTCTACCAACGAGACCTTTGATAAAACATGTGTTTACATATGCAGTATGAATTATTTACCAACTGTTTCTCTCCAGAAATGATTTAAGGCAGATCATCTGCAGATTTAGATTTTTATAAATCCCTAAAACATTAACTTTTTCTCCCTTCATTTGTGAACTACACGTTCTCACCTCTCCCTCCTTTGAGGTTTCCTCAGCTCGAGGTGGCCGGGTATTTCTCAGCACCAGACCAGACTGAACTAACGCATCCATCAAGCCAGGATTTCCGCTTTCATGTACTTTTCAGTGATTTTTTTTTCTGACATTATAGGAGAAATCTGTGTTCCATCCAATTTTGCTGCTTTGTTCCTTCTTAAGTTTTAGAAGTAGCTACATCTGAAACTGGCATTTTTATTTTAGAATGTGGTGAACAACTCTAAGTACCTTAACAACAAAAAAGGACATGCAGTTGGCAAGATTTACTCACCACAAAGCCACTTAAAAAATATGTCTGATTCTTTTTATTTTGCCAGCAAACTGTGTCAATTAAAAGTTTCTTAATATGTCAAGCAAAGCACAAGAGGATTAACTAGGCAGGGCTGTGAAACTACAGACACAAGTGATATACAATGAAGGTTCATGTGGTAAAAGCCACATTTTAAAAGGCAGAACCAAAGTGCCTGAGGATCACAGCTGCACAGTGTGACTCAGGCACACCTGACTGCCAAAGCCACTTATATTTTCTGAAAGCTGTCTTTTCTATGTTAACAGTACCACACAGAAATGGGGGTTTTACTCCGGATGGATACAAACACAGGAGCACTCATGCACCACAGATTTAAGCATTTTGCCTGATCTTTTTCAGGCTGGGAACACACTCACCTACAGAGCTTTGACAAAACACTGTGCTCACTGCCAGCCCATTCCACGACTTGATCGTGACAAAGCATGGGGCACTAGGTCGTCTGTGGATAGTAATCAATGCTGGTGCCGTGGGCAGGACTCCATGCCCTTAAAATACCTTATAGAAAACTGCTGGATGGTTTGGTGGGAGGCTGGCAGCATCCGTGTCCGCACAGAATGAGCCCTTCTGCCCAAGGAGGAAGGTGGTCCAAGTGTGGGCAGCCACTGGCTGGGAGTGCCGTGGGGGCTAACATGGGTGGCCTCCAAGAGCTCTCCATGTGCTGAGATCCAAGGATTCTCTGATGACATCAAAACAAGCTCGTAAACCATCCCCCACTTTGAACTTCTGAAAAAACAGGTAGAGCAAAGACAGAGCTCAATGCTATCACGTAGGAATCACAGACATTTCACTTGGGAAGGAATCTGAATTGCTATCTGGCTCCAGCTCCCTTACAATAAAGTAGAGAATACCACTATTATAAGCTTCAAAATTTTGATTCAGCTTAGGTTAAAGCTGTAATGAAACACACACCTCAAAGTCAGTGGTTCTTGTCATACACAGGGTGAAAAACTGAAAGCTTTCTTTCTTAGACCAGGAATAAGACAAGGATCCACTCTCACCACTTTTACTCAATACTGGAAGTACTAGCCAGACCAATTAGGCAGGATAAGGAAATAAAAGGCATCCAAATCCGAATGGAAGAAGTAAAAAAGTCTCCATCTGCAGATGACATGTTATGTACAGAAAACCTTAGAGATTTCACCAAAAACCTGTTAGAATAAACAAATTCAGTAAAGCTATAAGACAGAAAAATGAATAAACAAAAATCAGTTGCATTTCTATACATATTTCTAACAACAAACTATTAGAAAAGGAAATTAAAACAATCCCACCCTAACCAGGCAGTGGCACAGTGGATAGAGTCGGACTAGAAGGCAGAGGACCCAGGTTCGAAACCCTAGGTCACCGGCTTGAGCGCGGGCTCACCAGCTTGAACATGGGGTCTCTGGACTTTGCATGGGATCATACACATGACCCCATGGTCACTGGTTTGAGCCCAAGGCCGCTGGCTTGAGCAGGGGGTCATTTGCTCTGCTGTAGCCCTCCACCCCCACCCGGTCAAGGCACATATGAGAAACCAATCAATGAACAACTAAGGAGACTAAGGAACTGCAAGGAGGAATTGATTCTTCTCATCTCTCCCTTCCTGTCTGTCCCTATCTATCCCTCTCTCTGTACCCCCCAAAAAGAGAAAAAAAAAAAAAGAAAAAAATCCTATTTATAATAGCATCAAAGAAGAATAAAATACCTGGGAATAAATTTAACTAAAGAGTTGAAAGATCTGTAATCTGAAACTGTATCTGACATTGATGAAAGAGATCAAAACACAAATAAATGAAAAGATGCTCTGTGCTTTAGAAAAATTAATATTGATTAGATGTCCATACTACCCAAAGCAATCTACAGATTCTATCAAAATTCCAATGGCATTTTTCACGGTAATAGGAAAAAAAATCCTAAAATTTGTACAGAATCACAAAAGACCCTGAATAGTCAAAGCAATCTTGAGAAAAAAGAATAAAGGCATCAAGCTTCCTGATTTCAAACTGTATGACAAAGCTTTAGTAATCAAAACAGTATGATACTGGCATAAAAACAGACACATAAATCAATGGAACAGAATAGAGAACTCAGAAAAAGAAACCCCATGCAGATGTGATCAATTAAGTTATGACAAAGGAGCCAAAAATACACAATGGAGAAAGGACAGCCTCTTCAATGAATGGTGTTAGGAAAACTAGAGAGCCACATGCAAAAGAATGAAACTGGACTCCTATCTTATGCTATACACAAAAAGTAACTCCAACTGTATTAAGACTTGAATGTAAGAGCTGAAATCATAAAACTTCTAGAAGGAAATATAGGGGGTAAGCTCCTTGACATTGGTCTTGGCAAAGATTTTTTGACTTTGTCATCAAAAGCAAAAATAGTCGACCTGGAATGCTGAGGTCGCCGGTTCGAAACCTGGGCTTGCCTGGTCAAGGCACATATGGGAGTTGATGCTTCCAGCTCCTCCCCCCTGTCTGTCTGTCTGTCTCTGTCTCTGTCTCTGTCTCTCTCTCTCTGTCTTTCTCTCTCCCTCTCTAAAATGAATTAAAAAAAAAGCAAAAATAAACAAGCGGGACTACATGAAACTAAAAAGCTTCTGCGCATCAAATGGGAGACAATATTTGTAAATCACATGTGAGCGTTCGATTTCCAAACTATATGAACAAATTATATTACTCAATAGCAAAGCAAACACTCTGATTAGAAATGGGCAGAAGAACTGAATAAATATTTTTCCAAAGAACACATAAAAATGGCCAACAGGTACATGAAAAGATGCTCAACATCGCTAATCATCAGGGACATAAAAATCAAAACCAGAATAAGATATCCACTCATACTTGTTAGAATGACTGTCATAAACAAATGAACAAACAAACAAACAAAAAACCAAGAGATAATAAGTGCAGACGAGGATGTGGAGGAAAGGGAACACCCGTGCAACTCACGGTGGAAATGGAAATTGGTGCAGCCACTACAGCAAACAGTATGGAGATTTCTTAAAAAACTCAAAATAGAAAAGCTATACAGTCCAGCAATTCTACTTCTAGGTACATATCCAAAGAAGACAAAATCACTATCTTGAAGAGATATCTGCACTCCATGTTCACTGCACCCCATGTTCACTGCGCTATTTGCAGTAATAACCCCTTTCACTCACCCCCATGCCTGATACCATTGTCTTGGAACTAAACTGGACTATTATTATGAAGGAAAAATCATCTATTCTGTTAAGCCACTGAGATTTTGGAATTTATTAGTTGCAATACCTTAACATTAATACTAATAGTTGTCCATATCTAAGCTTTTGATAAAGATTAAACAAAATAATATATTTAAAACACCTGAATCATATTAGCTCAGTAATGACTAATTCCTCTCCATTCATGGGCCTTCTACTCATGTGAAAATACACCAATAAAATCAATTTTGTTGCTTGGAAGCAATAGTTTTTTTTTTTGTTTTTTTTAGCACAGATTAAAATGTACATATCAAGGCTAACCCCTTAAGCTTATTATCAAGCAACATTTTGGGGAGAGTTCTGATCATTTACATCTTTAATTCACTGTGATCCTAGACATGCTTACCTGGAAACCTAACTTAAAACTGAGATAGGTAGAGGTCCTGAAACAAAGACAGCCATCTCACTCAGTGGATGGGGCGGGGGCGGGAGGGCTTTCCAGTTTTCAAGAACAGGTCATACTTACATATAAATTACTAAGGGTTCTAAAAAAAAGTTCAATAGAACTTAATAAGACATGTAGGGGAAGAAGCTGTGGACGCCAGTGATTTTGAGAACACGAAGCATTGGGGTGGGTCATGATTCCTGTTTACACACCAGTTTCCACAAACCTAAGCTAAATGAGCAAATACTTATTCTGTATTAGCACCATAAAATTGAGTTTCTAAATTGCGTTTCTGGGAATATTTACTAAATGGGGTAAAGAGCTATCCTGCAATACTTAGAGGTTTGTCTTAACAGACATCTTCCAAGGTCTGTTGTGTTATTAGCTGGGCACTACTGATTGTCAACTGTTGCACATTAGTTGGATGTTACAGAACATCACAGTGGCAGGAATGTTTGTCACAGATTGTGTCCAGTGGGTGTTGTGTGTCCTGTGGGTTATGGCAGAGTGACTCTGCCCACCAGCCTTGTGATAACTAACCACAGACATCATACCACGGATTCAGTCAGGGTGGGGATCTGCTTCCTCTTCCCAAGTAGGGACATACCTGAAAGTCTTCTTTTGTAAGAAAAAGAAATCATTCTAACAGATTAATTTAAAAACAAAATGCAAAATCTTGTTCTTCCCAGAATTGTCTTTTTTTTCCCCCATTGAGGTATAATTCACATATAACATTATATTAGCTCCAGATGTACAACATAATTGTTGCAGTAATATAATGTTGTGGTGATTAAATATATAGAAATATGGAGAAATATGAAAGATATATGGAAATAATCAGGATATAATATTAAAAGCAGTTAAGGAAATTGAATAAAGTTATGCCGTTTGGATAGGAATTAATACAGTGTGTACAGATATGATAGAGAGACTGCCTTATATGCAGGATTCAGTTAGTGTGTGTGTGTGAAGTTATATATAGATAAGTAGCTTGATGTCATAACTCCAGGTTAAAATAAACAAGAAGCTTCCTTAAGAACACCTTAAAAGTGGCTTAATGACTTAAATGTAAGGCGTGAAACCATAAGCATCTTAGAAGAAAACATAGGCAGTAAGTTCTCCGACATCTCTCGCAGCGATATATTTGCTGATTTATCTCCACGGGCAAGGGAAATAAAAGACAGGATAAACAAATGGGACTATATAAAACTAAAAAGCTTTTGCACAGCCAAAGACAATAAGAACAGAATAAAAAGACAAACTACACAATGGGAGAACATATTTGACAGTACGTCTGATAAGGGGTTAATAACCAAAATTTATAAAGAACTTGTAAATCTCAACACCAGAAAGACAAACAATCCAATCAAAAAATGGGCAAAAGAGGCCCTGGCCGGTTGGCTCAGTGGTAGAGCGTCGGCCTGAAGTGCAGAAGTCCCGGGTTCGATTCCCGGCCAGGGCACACAGGAGAAGCGCCCATCTGCTTCTCCACCCCTCCCCCTCTCCTTCCTCTCTGTCTCTCTCTTCCCCTCCCACAGCGAGGCTCCAGTGGAGCAAAGATGGCCCGGGCGCTGGGGATGGCTCCTTGGCCTCTGCCACAGGCGCTAGAGTGGCTCTGGTCGCAGCAGAGTGACGCCCCAGAGGGGCAGAGCATCGCCCCCTGGTGGGCAGAGCATCGCCCTCTGGTGGGCGTGCCAGGTGGATCCCGGTAGGGCGCATGCGGAAGTCTGTCTGACTGTCTCTCCCCGTTTCCAGCTTCAGAGAAATGCAAAGAGGAAAAAAAAATTAAAAAAAAAAAATGGAGCCCTGGCCGGTTGGCTCAGCGGTAGAGCGTTGGCCTGGCGTGCGGGGGACCCGGGTTCGATTCCCGGCCAGGGCACATAGGAGAAGCGCCCATTTGCTTCTCCACCCCTCCCCCTCTCCTTCCTCTCTGTCTCTCTCTCTTCCCCTCCCGCAGCCAAGGCTCCATTGGAGCAAAGATGGCCCGGGTGCTGGGGATGGCTCCTTGGCCTTTGCCCCAGGCGCTAGAGTGGCTCTGGTCGTGGCACCCTGGAGGGGCAGAGCATCGCCCCCTGGTGGGCAGAGCGTCACCCCTGATGGGCGTGCCGGGTGGATCCCGGTCCGGCGCATGCAGGAGTCTGTCTGACTGTCTCTCCCCATTTCCAGCTTCAGAAAAATACAAAAAAAAAAAAAAAAAAAAGGGCAAAAGAAATGAATAGACACTTCTCCAAAGAGGACATACAGACGGCCAATAGGCATATGAAAAAATGCTCAACATCACTAATCATTAGAGAAATGCAAATTAAATCCACAATGAGATATCACCTCACACTGGTTAGAATGGCGCTCATCAACAAAACAACACAGAATAAGTGCTGGCGAGGATGTGGAGAAAACGGAACCCTCCTGCATTGCTGGTGGGAATGCAGACTGGTGCAGCCTCTGTGGACAACAGTATGAAGATTCCTCAAAAAATTGAAAATCGAACTGCCTTTTGACCCAGCCATCCCACTTTTAGGAATATACCCCAAGGACACCATAGAACGGTTCCAGAAGGAGAAATGCACCCCCATGTTTATAGCAGCATTGTTCACAATAGCGAAGATCTGGAAACAGCCCAAGTGTCCGTCAGAGGACGAGTGGATTAAAAAGCTTTGGTACATATATACTATGGAATACTACTCAACCATAAGAAATGATGACATCGGATCATTTACAACATGGATGGACCTTGATAACATTATACGGAGTGAAATAAGTAAATCAGAAAAAACTAAGAACTATATGAACCCATGCATAGATGGGACATAAAAATGAGACTCAGAGACATGGACAAAAATGTGATGGTAACAGGGGAGTGGAGGGGTGGGGAGGGGGCGAGGAAGGAGAGGGAGGGAGTGGAGGGAGGGTAGGGGCACAAAGAAAACCAGATAGAAGGTGACGGAGGACGATTTGACTTTGAGTGAGGGGTATGCAGCATAATCAAAGGTCAAAATAATCTGGAGATGTTTTCTTGGAACATATATACCCTGATTTATCAATGTCACTGCATTAAAATTAATAAAAATAAGATTTAAAAAAAAAAACTAGCCCTGGCAGGTTGGCATCGCCCCCTGGTGGGCAGAGCATCGCCCCTGGTGGGCGTGCCGGGTGGATCCCGGTCGGGCGCATGCAGGAGTCTGTCTGACTGTCTCTCCCCGTTTCCAGCTTCAGAAAAATACAAAAAAACCCAAAAAACAAAACAAAACAAAACAAAAACAAACAAACAAAAAACTTCAAAGTGGCTTGATGTAACATTTCAGTCGATTAACATAAAAAAGTCTCCCTGCGAGGAACTTCCCAAAAGGTGGTTTGAGGTGATAATCCTGTAGATTAACACCTGTTAGAAGGCATTGGCCAGAAAAGGTACTAAAGTGAAGGGGCACCCCGTCCATGGTAGTCGCCCAGACTCCAACGTTGACGTGGACTGTTTCCACGTTGCTCTGACCAAAGACAGCTGAGAGGAGCACGCCAAGGGGCCCCTTAAGCTGCACACCAGAAGGATTTGTGAGTAATAAACTGCCTGTGTGATTCTTGCAACTAACTTGTGTGTTAGTCTTTCCTCCAGTGGCAATTGGTCTCTGCACTGATAAGTAGCATCCTCATAGCTGCCTCAAGAGTAGTCTCCAAGAGGCTGCCAGCCTTGCTGATAAGCAGGAGTGTCCCACTGTGCGGGGAAGTTGAATTGGGGACACTTGATCGACATCAAGCTCAGAATCTACTGGGACAATAATGATCTGATGTTTGTAAATATTTTAGAATGATCACCATATTAAGTCTAGTTAACACCTGTCACCATACACAGTTATAAAATTTGTATTGCTTGTGATGAGAACTTTTAACATCTATTCTCTTAGCAACTTTCAGATATGTACTACAGTATTAACAGTCACCATGTTGTACATAACATCCCCATGACTTAATTATCTTATAAGTGAAAGTTTGTACCTTTTGCCCCCTTTCACCCATCCCCACACCCTGCCCCTGCCAACCACCAATCTGTTCTCTGTATCTATGAACTTAGTTTTTGCTTGAGATGGTGGGGTGGGGGCCCCAAGGAGCAGGCTGGAGCCAGAACACAAGGCCATAACAGACTTCCTGGAAGGGCTCTGGTGGCCTAGGCAGGTCGGAAGGTTTGAAGCCAAGGCTGAAACACTCAGGAGTGTGGTAGTTTTAAGGCACGTTTCACAATCCTCTGTCACATCTCCCATCAAGAGGAGGTTCTAGGTCACCGCGCTGGTGATAGGGGGAGCTCAAAAGTTAAAGTTTTAGCTTGAGTAATGGTGGCTTTGGTTATGGCCAGTGGGCATTATGGTTAATAGAAGTAACAGCTTTGTTCCAGGAACTGGGATACCTGAACAGGCCTACCTGACTTAAGGAGCCCCATGAGTAATCCACTGTTGCGCCCCAGAGGACTACAAGCAAAGCCTTTGTGTTCCAACGATGAGCAAGAAACATCAGCTGGGCCCAGGCAACCTCCAGACCGTGAAGATAACAGTAAAATAACAGTTGTGTTAGCCACCAAGTTTGGGGATGATTTATTATGCAGCAATAGTGAGTTTCATGATGATAGGAACTTTTTTCATCTTTCTTCTACTCTTGTATCCCCAGTGCCTGGCCCAGAGCAGCTGCTCAATCAATATTTGTTGGATGGATGGATGGATGGATGGATGGATGGATGGATGGATGGATGGATGAATGAATGAATGAACGAACGAACATAAGAGAGGCTCACAATAGCTATAGGCAACAATCCATCCTCTCTGCCTTCCCCAGCTAGCACGCTACCTCTCCTCTGACCCTCCACTTTTCCTATCTTGCTGGCTTCTGAACAGTCCTCGATCTCAGCTCAAAGATCATATTCTCAGGGAAGCTGCCCTTGAACTCCCCTGTCTAGAGCAGCATCCTACCCATCACTCTCAAATCACCCTGTACTTCTCCTTCATGGCATTTCCCAGGACTCTCATTACACAATCAAATAACCATGTGGAAATTCCTGGCCAGCTCTCTGCTGCCATTCATTGTAAGCCACCTGATAGTGGTGGTGGTGGTGATCTGTTCACAGGTGTGTCTTCAGTGCTGGACAGAGCCTGGCACCAAGCTGGTTGCCCATGTCAGAATGTTTCTGGAGGCCAGCAATATACATTTCAATTTTTTACTGTTTTTACTCACAACAATTCTAACACCAAATGTGTAGGTTTATGTTTCCTCATACCAACGAATTTTCCAACTCTCTGGACACCACCTGGGTATCCTACAGTTCAATTCAATTCTGACACTGACTACTCCAACTTAATATCAGACCCCATGGGTTTAAGGACTCAGTCCCAAAGACTGCCCCTACTTCAGATGCCAGCTGCAAGTATTGGGTCCTCTGGTTACCCATTTCTGTCAACGTGGCTACAATGTCTGGGTAGGGGAGGTGGTTTCCCACAACTCCCACCCCTTTCAGGTTTAATAATTTGCTGAAACAAAACTCTGGAAGACACCTTACTTACAGTTTCTGTAGATTTATTATAGAGGATACAACTCAGAAACAGCCAAATATACAGAAGAATGCATAGGGAAAGGCACGGGGCAAGGGCAGAGCTTCGCGCTCTTTCGGGGTGTGCCACCCTCCCGGCACTCAGTGAGTTCACAGACATGCAAGCACTCTAAGCCCCGTTGTTTAGAGCTTTTTATCGAGGTGTCACCACATAGACATGATTGACTGAATCACTGGTCATTGGTGACTGAACTTACCCTCCAGCCCCCTCACTTCCTGGAGGTCAGGGGCTGGGGCTGAAAGTTCCAACTCTCTAATCATGCCTTAATTTTTCTGGCAACCAACCTCCATCCTAAAGCAGTCTGGGGGCTCCCAGCCATCAGTCATCTCATTAGTGTATAAAAGACAGTGTCAGGACTCTGGAGATTCCAAGGGTTTTAAGAGCTATGTGTCAGAAAAGAGGACAAAGACCAAATATTTATTTTACATGATGCCACACCAGCCAACTGCATTATCAGAAGGTGCTAATTCTTTGAATTCCCATTAATATTGAGCTAGAATTGGTCTCTAACTACTAGCATATCCTCTGCCAGCCTTTCCAAACCTACTCACACTTAGGTCATCCTCACCATGGGAACCCAAAAGGGTGAGTGTCTTCATCAGGTTTACACAATTGTTAGGGTAAGAGTCAGAATCTGAAGCCAGCTCTTTTGACTTTCCAGTTGAAGACTCTTTCCATTACACCACTCTGCCTTCTGGATATTTCCAGTGATGTGAAACACTCTAAAGTATCATAATCCCTCCATACAAACAACAAACAAGCCGTGCACTCTTCATAATGGAGCACATGAATAAGGTGAAGCTTCTCCATTTAACAAATAATGTTCAATGTCTGTGTACAACAGGAGTTCATGATATTTTAGGCACCTCCATGGCAAATGCCTAAGGGATAAGTCCCTGAGCAAACATCTAATTCAGATTTTAATTTGATTTCTATTTACTGGATAGCCTCTGTGTCAATTCTCTGCAGAGGGTGCTCCTTCTGCTTTTTTTTCTATTACTGGTTTTTCACAGGGTCTTTGAAGATTAAAGACTTAAATGCAGGTGATTGCAATAGTTAAGTAAGACAGCACCCCTGCACAATTGAGCTTCTGAAAACAATGTAATGACCTGGAAAGAAAAATGTGAAAATTTTAATGTGGAAAGAAAGAAAAGGGGATACAGAACCACGTACTGCATGACTACATTTTTAAAAATGTGTACATATACATGCTTGGAAAATGAGGATGGAAAGAAATACAAAATTTAAAATGACATGGAAGTTTTCACTGTTCAGATTGGCAAAAACTAAAAAGATCATTCATCTTTAGTGAATGTTAGCCTCAATGGGGATGAATTCTTTCACACAGTGTTGGTGAGAGGGTTGTCAGGGAAGAAAAAAATTTCCCTTTTTTTCTTTCATAGTTCTTCTGGTTGGTCTAATAATCAAATTGACATGAGACAGATCAACATGAAAATAACCAGATTTAGTTATGTATGTACATATGGGGTTTTCATGAGACTATGGGACCTCAGGACAAATCAGGCAGTTGAGTCTTATATGTCATCATGAGCTAAGGAAATAGGGGCAGGAAATAATGACTTGGACTTCAAAGGGAAGGCTGGCAACTCACAGGTAGATGAGAAGGAGCAAACATTTGGTGAATAAATTCTTGCTGTGCCACCTAGGAACCAGAGGGAAGTCTAAGAACAGCCTTTGCCAAGTTCCTCCCTGTTGGCCACACTTAGTTCAAATTATGCTAAGGTGATAGTTTCCTTCCTTTAAGCAGATTTTTCTATATAAATTCCTTGAGGCAGGTAAGGGGGAAAGTAACAAGCTCTTCTTAAGTTTGTTGGACTTTGTCTTTAGCAAGAAATAATCTGCATGCTAGGGTGGCACATTCTGGGGAGACTCATTCTGAACCCCTAGTTTCTTTCCCTTATTTTTAGGTGAGAGGAAGGGAGATAGCAAGGCAGATTCCCACATGCACGCGATGGGGGTTCAGACAGCAACCCTGTCTTGGGCCGATGTTCAAGTACCAAGCTATTTTTAGCACCTGAGGTGGATGTGCTCAGACCAACCAAGCTATGCTCAGCACTCAAACCAATCAAGCCACTGGCTGTGGGAGGTGAAGAGGGGAAAAAAGGGAGAAAGAAAAAGAGAGAAGCAGATGGTCACTTCTTCTGTGTGCCCTGACTGGGAATCGAACCTGGAATGTCCAAATGCTGGGCCAATGCTCTATCCACTGAACCACTGGCTAGGGCCCTACAGTTTCTTAAAAGTAATCAACTTAAAATAATCAAATCCCCAAAAAGATATACTTGGGGATGAAAAACTGCTCCCTCTTCAGGGTTAACTGGAATAGAATTCATGAGTAAGTGGTAGTCTTGTTAAAACAATAAACACACAAGAATTTATATTCCAGATATTTCAAGACATACCCATTCATATGAACAAAACAGAAATAGAACTGATTATACAAATTTGAAAACATCCTGACCAGGTGGTGGCACCATAGATGGAGTGTTGATCTGGGACACTGACGACCCACGTTCAAAGCCCTGAGGTCACCAGCTTGAGCACAGGCTCATCCGGCTTGAGTGCAGGCTCACAAGCTTGAGCACGGGATCACTGGTTTGAGTAAGGGACCATAGACATAACCCATGGTCGCTGGCTTGAGCCCACAGGTTGCTGGCTTAAGCAAGGGGTCACTGGCTCAGCTGTAGCCCCCGGCCAAGCTTCTCATCTCTGTCCCTTCTTGTCTATCTGTCCATTTCTGTCCCTCTCTCTCTTGCTCATTTCCCCCAACCCCCAAAAAAGAATTGAAAATAACTAAAATGTTCATCCATAAGGAAGTGGTTGAAAAATTAACGTTTGTCCATACAATGCAACATGATTCAGCCTTTAAAAAGAAAAAGGTAGGCTTAGATGTGCACGTAGACAAACCTCCAGGAGATACGGTCAAGTTAAAAATACACAAGAGAAGCCTTGGATGATAGCTCAGTTGGTTAGAGTATTGTCCCTACGCATGGAGGTTGTGGGTTCTATTCCTGGTCAGGGCATACAGAGGAGCAGATTGATGTTCCTGTCTGTAAGTCCAGCAGTTGTGGCCATCACAGCCACCAAGCACATGCAGGTTCACATTAGATTCAAATAGATCTTAGAGAAACAACGGAGCCAAGAAATGGTGGGCCATTACCTTTATTCTAGACTCCTACTGGCCAACAAGTAAAAACAAACACACAGGCACCAAAACCCATTCACATGTTCCCCGGTTCCACAACCAGGAGAATCTTTCTGGTTTTTCCTAGAATCAAAGGCCCCACTAGCCTCAGCCACCTCCTTTTCCCCATCTGCACACCTCCATCTTGGCTGCTTCTCTCTCGGCAACCACGTGGCCTCCCTCCAAAATGGCCTTCTAGCTCCTCCTTTTAAAACTTTTCAGCATGAAAATCCCTCCTCCAGCACACATTAGCATAACCAAGCCCCTTCCAAGCATGAAGGTAATTAACATTATCACCTGGGCAATGCAATCACGTGGTCAGTGGCCATTTTTAACAATAAAAGTGAGCAAAACCAAATAACACAAATTTTACAAACTTATTTGCCCAACTCTCTCTCTCTCTCTCTCTCTCTCTCTCTCTCACTAAAATCAATAAATAAAATTAAAAAAAATACATGAGAGAAGAAACCCAGGTGTCCATCATTAGACAAATGGGTAAAGAAGATATGGTACCTTATACAATGGAATATTACTCAGCCATAAAAAAGAATAAAGTCTTACTATTTGTGACAACATGCATTGACCTAGAGGGTATGCTAAGTGACATAAGTCAGACATAGAAAGACAAGTGCCATATGATTTCGCTTACATGTGGATTCTAAAAACAAAATAAACAAAACAGAAACAAACTCATAGGGACAGAAAACAAACTGATGGTCGCCCGATGGGAGAAGGTGGAGAGGTGGGTGGAAAAGGTGAAGGGAGTAAGAAGTACAAATTGCCAGTTATAAAAATAGTCATGGGGATGTAATGTACAGCACAAGGAATATAGTCAATAATATTATAATAACAATGTATGGTGTCAGAGGGGCACCAGATATATTGAGGTGACCACTTTGTAAGTTATATAAATGTCTGATCACTACGTTGTACAACTGAAACTAATATAATATTATGAAAAGTGTAATTGAAAAATAAATTTTTTTTAAAAACTAAAAAAACATGAGAGTATGCAAGTAGCAGCATAACGGATGAAGTATAATCTCATGTAGGTTAAAAAACAACCATACGTTTTCATATCTTGATATATATGTGAAAATTTTAAGAAAACATATAAACTTACAGAAAAAAGTCTAGGAGGAGACAGCCCCCAAAATAACAGTGGTCATCTCTATTATGGACTCTTCAGTATTTTACTTCCATATTTAATGCTTTGTTTTTATTAGGTATCATGTACAAATAATAAAAAAATGATTAGTAATGACAGAAGAAAATGTTATATTCTTAAGTCAGAAAAGCAAGCTATCATACAGCATGTACAGTTTCAGCTCAACTATGTCACAAAGAAGATCTGTTACAGAACCGGACTGAATGGGGTGAAACAGCAGTGGAAGTGAGACTTTTTTGTTGTATATGCTTTAGGATTTTGAACCTACTGCTATTTTTCAAGAAGAGTAAATGTAACAGGTTTTTAAAAACTGGAAAGAGAAAATATGCTCTTAGTGTTATGCATGGTTATGGCTGTTTTGACAAGTTATCTTAATTTTCTTAAAACAAATTGCAAGATGTAAAGTTGATTTACAACTTCTTAAGCAGGTGATAGGGCCCTAGAAGACTTATTTTTCTCATTTTCAGTTTTCTACATTTTCCAAATTTCCTTAAACAAACATGTACTACTTTTACAATCAGAAAAAGAGAAAGCTGTAAACTCATTTAAATTATTTTTAAACAGTGTAGTTAAGCAAGAAGTCACCAGGCAGGTACATGATAAATTATAAAGATGTTTGGTAAGAGCACCTCCCTTCAAAACTCAGTGCAACATGGAACCTGATGTGTGAGAAAGATAAAAACAAAGTTTACTGGGAGGGACCTCCCGCCCCACTCATGAGCAGAACGCAGGGTTCCAAGAACTCCATTAGGAAATGCACTGCTACACACAGACTGAGGCTGCAGGGCCTGTGGGCAAGGGCTCCCAGGGATGGGACGGTCAGAGAGGGCTTCAGGGAAGAGGCAGAACAGAGTTAAGGTGAAACAGGCAAGGAGGATGTCAGTGAGCATGCCTGCTGTAAACAGGCATTTCAAGGTGGATAAACAATGTACACACTGGTGCAGAGGCCGGGACAATGCCCATCCTTCCCTGTACTGTTTGTTGACTGACAGCAGGTTTTCTGCCCTCACTCATCAGGGATCAGAGTGAATGGCTGGGGCCAGACTAGGTTGCCTCTAGGAGCAGAGAGTCATAGAAGGTTCCTGAACACATGCATGACAGAATGAACTCCTGCATACTCATCCCCACCCTCTGGAGTTCTAGCCAGGCACTTATAGCAAAAAGACAGACAACCTTCCAGGCCTTGATATGTGAGTGCCTGCTGCTCACTGTTACACAACTGAAGGCTTTGCCAGGGTCGTGCTGCATTTGGCCAGAATGATGGGCCAGGCAGGCTGTGGGCCTTCCTACAGTGCTATCCTAGAAGTAACCCACATTCTAAGGGCAACATGTAGGCCAGGGACATCAAATCATAGCTCATGGTAGGTAGCTCGCTGGGACTGAGACCAGGGCCTTTTACTCCACTCCTCAGCAGCTGTGGCACCTCAGGCAAGTTAATCTCTCTGAGCTGCAGTTTCCGTACTGGTAAATGGTGGTTCAGTTATTCGTACAAGAAATATTTACTGAGCATCTGCTCTATGCCAAGTACAGTCATAGAAACGGGGGATCAGTAGTGACCAAATCATTCCCATAGTCCTACCCTCATGGAACTTATATTCTAGTGGAATGTGAATTCCCCACTTCATGGGGCTGTGGAAGGGATTAGATGAGGCAGTTCCTGGAAAGCAGGGTAGTAACAATTCTGTACCTAATTCTAACGCCGGTGGGTTTTCCCCCATACTACCCAGCAATTCTCTGACATCAGCTGGGTGTCTTACCATTCAGCTCAGTTCTAACCCCATCAATCTGGAGATGGCATCAGATCTCACGGGTTAAGGTCTCAGTCCCACAAGACTGCCCCCTCATCACAGATCTAGGTTGTCTCCTATACTCCACATACTGGAGTTTCTAACAGCCCCCTCCTTGGGTTGGATTCATTTGCGAGGGTGGCTCACAGAACTCAAAGCAACATTCTACTCACTAGGTTACAGGTTTATTATAACAGGATGTAACTCAGGAACAGCCAGATGGGAGAGGTGCATAGGGCAAGGTACGTGGGAAAGATCACAAAGTTTCCACGCCCTCCCAGATGCGCAGCATCTCCACGTGTTCACCAACCTGTAAGCTCTCTTGGCACTCCTTTTAGGCTTTTATGGAGGCTTCGTTATACAGGCATGGTTGATTAAAACACTGACCACTGATTCAACCTCCAGCCCCACCCTTCTCCCTGGAGGTCTAATCACAAGGTTGGTTCTCCTGGCAATTAGCCCCCACCCTTAGTTTACCTGAGGACATGCCAAAAGTCACCTCATTAACATAAAAGACACCATTATTGCTCTCACCATAGGAAATTCTGAGCGTTTTAGAATCCCTGTGCCAGAAATAGGGGCAAAAAATAAATATACATATTTCTTACTATGAATCACAGATCAAGATAGTAACAATCCTCCTCCTCATTTTATTAGTATGCATTCCCTGCAGCCCTTAGGACCAAGACGGCACCCAGTAAACATCACAGGCCCAGTCTCAGTTTCCCTATTGGAAGCAAAGTGCCCTACAATCAGCACTGGCCTTCCTTAGACTGGCCTGAAGTTCCTCTCTCTGCACCCCAGCCCCAGCCCTAGCGCTGCCAATTCCACCCTAACAAACAGGGCTGGGCATAGAGAATGAGGGAGACCGCCATCGAGGCCATTCTTCCCACAAAATGCTGCTGACCACTCAGCGAAACTGGCTCAGTCCTCAAGTCCTCAGGGAGACAGAGCAAAACTGTGGCTGAGAGCCTGTCCCTTCTCAGGCAGTGGGAACTCAGGGAGGTGACAGGCCCTGCCAACCAGGCCAGCCATGGCAAGGCAAGCCCTCACTTGGTGGATTTCAGGCCTCGCCAACCAGGCCAGTTATGGCAAGACAAGCCCTCACTTGGTGGAGTTCAGCGTTAAATGCTCATTCCAATGTGCTCCCAGAGTGGGTAAGAGGCACAAGCAGCACATATTCCGAGCCGAGTGGTCAGAATTATTGGTATGAGTTGAAAGGGAAAAAATAAATTGTAAGCCAACTTTAGAACCTCGTCCTTGGGATTCCAAGAAAGAGCTCCATCAAAAACCTTGCTGGCACGTATCTTGATATGTAATGATAGTTTCAGCTTTCCTCACCAACGACATTGGGGTCTGATGCCAGCCTCTATTTTTACAGTCTGAGTAATGCCTGGGCAAAGGACCAGATGAGACTCAGAGGCAGAGGGACGGAGCAAGAGAGGTGATGGCACAGAAACGGGGCCCATATCCTCCTCAGGCTCCAGCAGCAGACCCTTAGCAGCACTGTCTGAGACAGCAGCCACGCCTTCCTCAGACCCTGGACTTCCTCTGCAGCCTCATCCTGCTTTATAGCTCCAGACCCTAACCTCCCTTTTGGTTGCTACTTTGATCTCCTTGTTCACCACTGTGTTAAATGTGTGAATGACCACATCACACCAGCTCACCTCTGGGACCCTGGACTGCTTGCTGTTCCCTGAAACCCCACATGCCCCCTCTCATAACTCATTGTCTATGCCCATTTCACTCTCTTAGCCCAGATGCCTTCTTGATCTGGTTAACTCCTACTCATCCTTAAACTCAATTAAAATGCCACCTCCCTCTGGAAGCCCTCCCTGACCCCAAGGCTGGGTGAGGTCCTCCAACATTGAGCAGCCGCAGCCCTCCCACAACACTCATCAACACAACAGGCTCATGTCAACTTCTTTGCTACCTTTCCCAGCGCAGGGCAGACACAGAGCTGAGTAAGCAGGGGGTGCTCAGAGGTGTGTGTGTGGCAAGGAAGGGAGGGAGGAAAGAAGGGCACCAAGAAGGATGCTGTCACAGAAACCTATCACAAACTGAGTCAGAACAAAGCACTAAAACCCAATAGATCAATGGACCATTCATTAATGTTTACTGAGCAAAAAACTGCAGGAAGTGGTTGGGAAAATATTTCTCAATGAATGTCAGTGGGAAGCAGGTCACTCTTGGCTGCATTCTCTCCTCTGTACCCCTTCAGGTATGGGCTGGGGGCTGGCGTTGAACAGCAGGAGACACTCTGGAAGGCTGAGTGAGTGGGGACACTTGCAAGGCTCATGAACAAGCAGCTTTCGCAGGCTTGGGGCTCTCATAGCTCCCCTGGCCTTGGTGAGGGGCTGGAGACCATTTTTTTTTCTGGGATAACCTCTAACTGCTGAGGGAGAGCGACCAGAGCTATCCCTACAAAGCTGTTAAGAACATGCTCTGGGTCAAGAAACAGAATAATGAGGACCTTCCACTGTCCTCCTGGTCCAATTCCCAAAAGTGGGAACAAAAGCAGGGACTGAAGACAACCGATCTATGAATAAAGACTGTTTTTGGCTGGAGCCTTTTTAGCATATTTCCTTCTAAGACACTCCCAGTTGCCTATCAGTATCCATTTCTTCTTCCTGGCTAAGAGAATCCTGATTTGTGGGAGGGGAGAACAATGTGGCAGAGACTGGCCGCTAATCATGAAACCCACATCCTCTTCTTCCTCTTCCTCGGCCCAGGGCTGGACGCCTTTCACAGCCTCACTGTAGGAGGTGTGGCCATGTGTCTGAGCCCTGGCTAACAGGCTGTCACTCACCACCTCCAAGCCTGCTCCATAAATTCCTCCCTCACACCATCCTCCAAGTTCCTTCCTCCAGTGCTCATTAATTATAGTAACCAACTTTTTTTACAATGAAAAGGAGGACAAAAATAAATTGAAGAAAACAATATCATAAATAAAAGAAACATTTTATTCATTGCAACCATAATACACTATAATATGACAAATGCATAATAAAAACATTTGTAATAGTTTATATTGCAATTGTGCTTACATGCCTATTAATTTTTAATAATTGTAAAAAAAAGTACTCATTTAGTAAAACTAAATATCAAACAAAACCACTAATTTGTAGTGATATTTGGGTGTATTTATCATTTTCTAATTAAAAAAACATCTCTTTTATGCAACTATTTAATCAAAATGCTTTATTAATAAATATGATTTGAGGTTGAATTTTCACTTTAAAACTCGAATTTCGGGAAAATACTTGTAAATAAAATTATACGTATTTGGAAATTATTAAATAGATAATGAATTAATAAAACATGAATTGTGCTTACCTATCTATGATTGAATATTCACTGAGAAAGAAATAATCGTGAGTCTACAATGTCTTATGTGCTGTGTTGTGTTTCAGTAAGAAGTACACAAAGCCATTTGCACGCACAGTATACCGCGCTGTCTCTCAAGGTCTCCCATGCGGAGCACATGCATCTCGTAATTGTGTCTCGCCGCACTGTACAATCTTTGACAATCGTCATGTCAAATAAAAATACGTCACATCACATGCAATGGATTGACTCTGCATCGATCGAAAACAGACATTTACAGATTAGTCTTCCAATATCAAAAAGGAGGACATGTAAGAGGACACTTTTCGAGGGAGGACGGAACTTACAAAAGGAGGATTGTCCTCCCTAAAGGAGGACGATTGGTCACCTTACTAATGCAAAAGAGCATGGCAGTCCTAAGGGCCTGGGTGCCTGAATCACCTCTGGAAGGAGACCCCACCTCCCACCCCAACTGATCAGAAATAGTCTTCTGGACTGTGTGAACAAAAAGCAAATATCTATCATATTTGAGCCATCAAAAGTATTTGGTGTGGTTTGTTTTTCAGCAGTGAGCCTACCTAACTATTCCATGCAACAATGTGTCTGACTAAATACTGACATGGCCGTTTTAGCTGGGAATGGTCCTGTGACACAGTTTTGGCCATGGAATGTCAGGGGAAGTCTGCTGACTGTTTTGAGAAAAATGTCTGCTTTCTTGATAAAAGGTACCAATGTGGCTGGAACCTCCTTCCGGCAGCAGCCATTTTGCCATCTTGAAGGAAAGGCCAAGAAAATAACGGAAGTGTCCATCCAGCCATCTACTGAAACCAATGCCCCGACCACCTAGCTTCAGACAGCTTGTTACATGAGGACAATAAACCATTATCTGCTTAAAGCCACTAAGGTAGGGCTTTCTGTTACTTGAAGCCAAACATGATCCTAATTGCTTTGCAATCACTCATTCATTCTTTCACCCAACCTTTATTAAGGCCTATTTCATGCCAGTCCTGTGATTAGAACTGAAGATTTAGAGAGGAGCTGGGGTGGTCACTGCCATCCAGGAGCTCCCACGCCAAGCTAAGAAGACAGGCCCCTGAATGGACAATCCTAAGGCAGTGGGAACTGGATACTGTGATGACATGAAGTCCCAACGGAGTGTGAGCAATGATTGGTGGGTGGGCAGAAGCAAGGAGTCCCGACTCTCTTGCTGGCATTCTGCACACAGAACAAACCAACACTCCTCAAGCTAAAAAGCAAAAAAAGAATGTGATCTGCTCAGCGAAGCCAACTGAAATACTCCCTGTACAGTGAGTTGTTAAACACCATCAATTAAAGCAGCTGTTTCAAGATAATCAGCAGTCATAACAGCAAGATGCACAAGAGGAGAAAATAAAACAATTATTCACCATTAACTTAGAAATGCTGGAAATTATATGAACCTAGGACAGGGCAGCCTCACTTGGCTATTCTCGCCTGCTGATGTTAGCCATCACCTAAAATATAATTTCTTCTTCAAAGAAGACACAGTAATTTTTCACCTTAAGACAGAGAAAAAAAGGCCACCAACTGTCCATGCCATGACCTTTGACCATAAATGTTCAAGCTTTGATTGTGTAGGTCTGTCTCCTTTAGGAACTATGATGGAGACAAATTGGTGACAAAAGTGGACCCATCTGGGAAATGAAGAGGCAACCAAGACCAGATAAGTCAGAGAACCCAGGGAACCATTTGGAAACTAGAGAAAAGCTTTCCTCCTTTTAATTCAATTCTGCTTGTATACAAATAAATGTTGTGGATGTTGTTTTATAAATGAATGGCATTATTTGCCATTTCTTTCTTTACCACGTATAGGGGAAGTTTTTTTTTTTTTTTTAAGAAAGACAAAGCCTCATTGACTTCAGATCCCCGTAGTTTAAGCAGGAATAAAAATAAGCAGCTCCCGTGAAGAGAACTGATGACCAGGTTTCCAGTCTGACAGTGGATGTGTTAGCGTAAGGCGGTGCAGGGCAGGCGGTGTGCTGGTCACACACACAGGCACAGAAGCTCTGGGGTTCCCGAGGCAGCATCACAGCAGGTGTCCCCAGTCCTCAGCCTGTCACTGCAGGCCCTGTGCCAGCTCTGTGATGGTAGGCTGCCATGTGGAAGTTTCTTTGTAGGACACACAGAGCAAGTGTGGGCGAGGTCTGGGGAGGAAGGACCTCCCTTTCCAGGACCAGTTTATTCAATCCAAGCCCATCAACACAGTTTCCCCTAGACCTTCATGTCAAGGATATCCAGCTATGGCAGACACAGAAAATAGTTGTCTGGCCTTCTGCCTCAGGTCCCCTACCTGCCCCCACCCCCTGCGCACAGCGATATCACCCCTCACTCAGAGAGCTGGGCCTCTGATGGTCTCATGGGCTTCTGGGACTGCCAAAGAGACAAGTCCAAAACAGTGGTCAGGGCAGCATGCTGTTGACCGGGATCAAGAACCGTGCAGGCAAACCAGGTGAGTAAATATTGAGTTTATGGTCTCATATCACACTTCCCACTAACAACTGTAGGGAAGTGCCAAGAGTGATAGTTAAAACATTAACCATCACATGTCAGACACACACCAATCAAATAAGTGCTCGTCTTAAATAGCTGGCAAGGCCACATCATACCAGTGTGTACCAGATAAAGGTCATCACTTCACTACCCCACTATGGTCAACGCTTTATAGGCATTGCCCTATCCTCGCATGGTCGGGAGCCAGGTGAGTGCCTGGGAAATGTCTGGGCTAACATTCATGTCCTCTGCCATGAAGTCAAGTAAAAAGTCCTCTGTTCAATGAGGACAAAGACTGTGTGTCTTATTCATTCTTCTGTATTCATTGTATCAGTGCAGTTGGCTGCACCAAGAATGTATTTTTAAGGAATGAATAAATGGTAATAACAGCTAACATTTTTAAAAAGCATGTACCATGTGTAAGGCGCTGCTCTAAATCCTTGTCATGTACAATCTCATTTCAGCTTCACAACAATACCATAGAGCAGGTATTATTATCATCGTCCCAATTCTACAAATGTGGTAACTGTGGCACAGAGAGGTTAAGAAACTTGCCCAAGGGTACAAGACTAGTAATTGTAGATCAAAGACAGTTTAGGTTCAGAGTCTACACTCTTAACCACTGCACTGCACTGAATACACAACCAAACTCAGGTACTCTAGCATTAGGAAGTCATCAACAGAGAACATCTGACATCTACAAACCCAGAGAAATCCTCCCAGGAGGCTTCTGGTGCTGCTAAACATACTGTTTCTGTTCATTTGACTTTTAAGGAAAACCAATACCTACACAGGAGCCCACCTATAATTTTCAAATAACTATGTAGCTACATTTGGTTACCAAGCAACACGGATTGTAGGGGAAGCCTTTTAAACACTCTGTGGTCCCATTCCCCCATCTCTAAGAAGGTCCCAGACTTGCTGGAAAAATTGAACAAGGTTGCCTATTTATTATGATAAGGTATTATATCAGCATAATGTATGATCGTAATAATTAGCCCATTTCAATACAATGACGGATCAAAATTTCTATACTCATCAATCTATATTTATCAAAATTCTATACTTGTCTATACATCTATGAAAGTTCCTATTTATCTCTCCAGGTTTTAGTAACTATGTTTGAAGCTTAACAACTTATTTCTGCAACACTGTTTCCTTTCATCATTATCTCTGAGCTCCCATACATTTCTGCTTTAACACTAATACCTTTTCTCTGCCTTAATCTGCTTTGTTCACTTTAGAAGCATAGAGTTAACGAGGCAGTAAATGTTTTAGTCTAACTTTAGTTTTCCTATATTAACAGATGATAAAATTAGCAAGCAAAAGTTTTATTTTATAATTAAAAAGCTCAAAATGGTATCACTATAGCTCTGCAGGCCTGGAGTTTGGGGTTATATCCAATAAGGTAGGTCTAGGGAAGTCAGCTGTGGTTCTGTTGGTTGGAAAGACATGTGTCTCCATATAATTGAAGGGGAGGACAAACAGTATTCAAACTATTCATAAATTTTATATAAATGATAACTCCAACCACACACAGAAGTGGAGAGGAGGGGAGTGATGGTGGTGTCAAAATCAGGTGCAATAATTATCAACTCAGTCTGGGTTTTTTTTGTTTGTTTGTTTTTTGTATTTTTCTGAAGCTGGAAACGGGGACAGTCAGACAGACTCCCGCATGCGCCCAACTGGGATCCACCTGGCATGCCCACCAGGGGGCGACGCTCTGCCCACCAGGGGGCGATGCTCTGCCCCTCCGGGGCATCGCTCTGTTGCGACCAGAACCACTCTAGCGCCTGGGGCAGAGGCCAAGGAGCCATCCCCAGCGCCCAGGCCATCTTTGCTCCAATGGAGCCTCGCTGCGGGAGGGGAAGAGAGAGACAGAGAGGAAGGAGAGGGAGGGGTGGAGAAGCAGATGGGCGCTTCTCCTGTGTGCCTGGCTGGGAATTGAACCCGGGACTTCTGCACGCTAGGCCAATGCTCTACCACTGAGCCAACTGGCCAGGGCCCAGTCTGTTTTTTAAAGTTTTGGTTTCTATACTATTTTTTTTTTCTGAAGTGAGAAACAGAGAGGCAGAGAGACAGACTCCCACATGTGCCCGACCAGGATCCACCCGGCATGCTCACCAGGGGCCGCTGCTCTGTTGAAACGGGAGCCATTCTAGTGTCTGAGGCGGAGGCCATGGAGCCATCCTAAGCACTCCGGGCCAGCTTTGCTCCAGTGGAGCCTTGGCTGCAGGAGGGGGAGAGAGAGATAAGAGAGAAAGGCGAGGAGGAAGGGCGGAGAAGCAGATGGGCACTTCTCCTGTGTGCCCTGGCTGGGAATGGAACCCAGAACTTCCACACGCGGGCTGACGCTGTACCGCTGAGCCAACAGGCCAGGGCCTGGTTTCTATACTATTGATTATAGCTCTTTCTAAGGAAGTTGGTTATACACATAGGCACAGAGGGTGGTAAGCAGATGACAAAGGGATGCCTAAGAGTTCAGAAACATGAATGTATCAGTTGAGGAAGTGACTGCGCAAACAAACAGAGTTTTCAAGTTCCTACAGTTGCTACCACGAGATGTTTGAGTTACCCAAACTCTCCCCTACCCTGTAGCAGCACAAAGGTGGCACCTTTGATGTGTTAAGTGCAGATGGATAGGGCTGGAGGAAGGAGGGAGAAAGGGAAGGAGGGACAGAGGGATGCACAGATAACCCAGCCAAGAGGACACGGTGCAGGTAGCCTTCAGGCTGCAGGAACTACTCCGCAGGCTGCTTCAAGCCTTTTCTCAGGGCCTTTTTAATCATTAACTTGCTCCATGCTCTGGAAGAAAGCTGGCTGACCTGCTTGTTTCTTTCCAAAAAGCCAGTGGCTTCCCCAAGCCAAGTCCTAGCATTCGGAGCAGCCTGCTGGTTCTGGTGGTGGAGGCTAGCAGGCTGGAGTCTGTGACTCAGGCAGACCACCCTGGCCTACCTCCTTTTTGGACTCAGAGCAGACCCTGCAATTCATTCCTGGTTCCCAGGTACCTTCTCATAGCTGCCTTTCAGTATCACCAGGCTCTAATCCAAAGCAAGGCTGCCCAACAGAACAGAATCAAGGAAGGGCACTAGGAGGCTGCTTCTGTAGAAATGCCCACTCCCCTACCAGACGGCAGCTGGTGGCTCTTCTTCACTCCCTAAGTGCAGATGCACAGACCTCCTGGCTGCTTCTCCTTCACCACTCCCTGAGACTCTCCCTATGGCATCTTAGGTATAAGGTGGCTCCCCAGACCAACGTCGCTCATGCCATCACTTCCAAAGGGACACAACCCTCATTTAAAAACTTAAAATGGCTCAATGCTCACTCACCTTGCTAAACTCAATACTCAGCTGATTTTAAAAGCCTTCTAGAAACTAGAATGGTGGACCTGGCAAACCTCATTTCAGGTTACTGCAGGGTCATTTTCCTGTGTGTCTCAGTGACTTTGCTGCTTACAGTAACTCCTACACCAGAATGTGGGCACAAGTCCTGCGCCCCCAACCAAGAATCTTGTTCCAGGGTTGAAGTCTTCCCCTCTGAATTTTTAGGACCTTGCATATTCTCCGGTCTTTTGCCTACCCACCTCCAGACAGCAGTCAGTCTCAGTCCCTCCCTCCCTTTCTCACTCACAAGCTGCAGGCATTAATTAAACCTCTTCTGGAAAACATATTCTCACCAGCTGCAAAAATTGTGGGTAAGAGCCAGACCTGGAGACAGAGACAGTCTGGGTAAGAAAGATAAGCTCACGACAGCCATGAGCCTGTGGGCAGCGTAGGTTCCCATAGCCAAGTGACATTCTGAATTCCAGATCTTCCTGCACTCCTGAAAAAAGGGGCATAAGGTGCTCCCACGCCCTCAGCCTCTGGCTGTATTCTCCAGGGCTGACCTTTGACAGGGGCAGAGGAACTGCACTTTGCTCGATCTGCCAGTGGGTCACAGCCACCTCTGACAGAAACACCATCCAAACCACCCGTCTCCTCCCCCCAACAGAGCTGTCACCAGAAATGTTCAAGAGGGGCACTTCCGGCTCTACATGGGAAGCAGTTATTTGGGGTGGGCAAAGCCCACTGCAGTGAAAATGGTGTAATCTGAAGCAGCCAATGGGCTCCACAAGTACACCAGACCTCCAAGTGATTCCTCCGTCATGGGCAGGGATGAGGGAGGCAGAAAGGGACTGTGGCCACAGCTCAGGGCCCTATCGGTCAAGCTGTGGAGGACTCACCTCTCAGCAAACAGCCTTAGCTCCCCAGAGGGCCCATCACTCTCTCAATTCTGGAATAAGAAAAACTAATTTCCTTCTTGAAAATTCTGGCATCCCCACTGAGGTTAGAGACACAGCTGTCAGAGTCTAACACATAAATTGAGCTCTCTGCCCCAAATACACACAAAAATGAGTTTGTCTCTAGTGAGATGAATTTAAGGGTGACATTTGAAAAGAGTGCAGCACAATGGAAAAACATGGGATATGGGCTCAGACAGACTGGATTCAAGGAGGAGGGGATCCATTTCTTTAGGCAAACATTGAGTACCTACCACTTAGAGGGTGCCAGGCTGGGTGCTGGCGCCATAGAGATAGTTTCACCCCATCTCTGGCCAGTGGGGCATCCCAGTCAACAACTCATCACCGAGAGGACTGGTGAGATACCCGCAGGAATTTGTAGACACTCAGAGGGAGTCTTCTGAGCCCCAGTGTGACCTGGGGCTAATTACTTATTAGCTCACTGTTTAAGGATGAATGAATGTTAAGCTAATTACTATTCAAGTCGATCAGTCAATAATAACAATAATAATAATTGTCACTGATGCTGCAGTTTTACAAATGAAACTGTGCTCCAGAGGCCAGGTGGTCGGTCCATCCTGTCCATGGTGCCCCAAAGCAGGCTGCCATGCATCAGTGAGGGTGGGCTGGCCAACAGCCAATCCCTAAAAGAGACATACCCCTATATGCCATTTCTCTGTAATAGGCAATTAATTTAACCCAAGACTTAATGAAAACCAGAAAAAGGGAGGGGGCAGATTCCTGCCCTGGCTCTCAGGCTGCAACCATGCATCTCCACCTCTCTCCAGGGAACACGAGTCTGTCAAACCATCTGCTTTAAACTCTTCCCACTGAAGTCCAGACTGGGCACCAACACCTCTGAGGAGTTGTTGTCAAGCCCCGTCGGCAGTCACATCAGTCGCAGTCACATCACGTTTGTAAGGCTAAGCCGGGCACTGTCTGCTCCACACTAGGGTTCATCCAAGGGTCTTCTGCAAAGAGCAAATTATGTCCCCAAGTTGAGAAGCACTCTTGAGGCCCCCTTGGCCATCCACTTCACACTTCCCCCTTCACATCAATCTGATTCCACATCTCTCCTGATTTTACTTCTTGAATGCTTGCAAAGCATCCTTGCCTTCCTGTGAAGACACTGGACACCCAGGCAGTGATAACCAAGCTCCTTCGTAACAGCTTAATACCGAGCCCAAGCAAAAAAATATGGCTCCACATCCGCCTGCACCGCTAATCCTTTAACTATCCACAGGTACAACTTGAAAGACCGCTGCAGCCACAAAGAAAACAACCTGCTCTAAGCACATGCAATTTTGAGTGTGTGACAAAGCTGGCTTCTTTGAAAGATTGATATATATGCAAGTTCACGAGCAAAAGCAACGCCATGGGGTCAGAACCACGCAGTCCTAACCTGAGCTTCCAGGCATGTCAGCCCGTGCACGAGCGACCCCTCCACGGGGCCCCGGGACGCCCGCAAGCTCAGGGCGCAGGTAGCTGCTAAGAGGAGCCAGCGCCACCCCCTGAAAGGCCGCAGAGAAGTTGCCGCCGCCTCCTTACCTGGAGACAAGTGGGTTCGGAACTGCCCCAGAAGGGGGACTCGCTCGAATTCGGGGTAGAATCCAGCGGCAGGAGTGCCGGGGTCGAGGAGGAGAGGGTTGGCAGGGCCAGGCTTTGGGTGGAGGCTGGAGAGGCAGGAGAGGCAGGAGAGGCGCGGGACTGGAGGAGGAGGAGGAGGAGTAGGGTAGTGGGGTGGGCGAGGCGTCCTCCGGGAGACAGGGAGCGAGGGTTTGGGGAGAGGGCAGCGGAATCGTGGGCAGGATTAGAGGAGGGCGCTGGGGCTTGGAGAGGAGGCGGGGACTGTGACAAGGGGTGCGGGGCGGGGGGGGGGGGGGGGGGGGGGGAGGCTTGGGGAAGGGGATGGCTTAGGAAGAGGGAGCGAGTTGAGACGGGGATTGGGGAGGGCGCAGGGATCGGAGAGGAGGCTTAAATCACGGGATTCACACCGGTGCTCGGTGCTCGTAAGCCCGCCCCAGCCACCCGCCCCCTCTCCCACAGGAGACACTGCCGGGTCGTCCTGGCCTCGGCAAGTCCAAAGAACCCCTCGGTCTCCCAACCCCGAACCCTGGGACGACCGCCCAACTAGAGCCTCCGCACCGCTCAGCCTCTACAGAAACTAGCCCGGCCCCAGCCCGTGCAGCGCTCACCACCCATAGTCCTGGCCCGGCCTGGGCTCCACGCTGCGCGCCTATTTGGCGCTCGCCTAGCGCAAAAGGAGGCGAGGACAGCGCACACGACCGCGGGACAGCGCGATAGCCTACAGCGCCCCCTGCTGACCTCGCCGCGCTCTCACTTGGTTCACCCTGTGCCGGCTGTCCTAGAGCTCCGCCCCGGAGGCGGTGAGGCAGAGAGGCCCCGCGGGTGAGAAGGGCCCAGAAGGGGCTTTGGAGAGGACATTGACTCTTGGAAAACAAACACAGCCCCCAAACACGGGCCAGTCTGCAGAGCTCCCGGCGGGCGAAAGCTACAGTGACGGTGATGGTGACGCACAAGGACAGTGGCCACATGCGCTTAGGGTCGCTGTGTGCCTTACTATGCCTGACTTGAGATAAGGGACTGCACTGACGCTCGCCTAGGCCGGGGTACACACCCGGCCAGGGCCTGGGACCCTGATGCGGGTGCGTTGGTACCGTGTGCGTGGCGGGTGCCACCCGGATCCCGGTGCTGGGCGCACGTTTGGGGCCCGCCACCGCAGGGTAACTGCTGCTGCATGGACCCAAATTGTCGTGACTCTCGCCACCGTGTGTCCCCCCACCCCCCATCACCCACTCCAAGCTTCTCTTCCGGCGCCGACCACATCCGGCCAGTGAATCAACTGGAGACCTCATTGCCGCCCTGTCTGGGGATGGTCTGCTGGCGCCCCTGGGAGGCAGCCGTCAGCGCAGCTTGTCTTCCCGCCTTGCGGCTTTCCCGGAGGCTACTGAAGCGTCACAGAGCATTTGACCTATTTTTATAACTCAGTTAGGCATCTGAGAATTGAACTTGATTTGATACCATATTTGTGGGTCATTTCTTTCGAATGTACACCCTGAGTGTCTATGGGAAAGTCTACAGTGACCCCTATGTGCCTGGCACACCACTGGCCTTGAGCAAAATAGACATTATTCTGTTTACTTTGTTGTTGTTGTTACTCCAGGCACACTTTCTGGAGGAGTTCATCATTTGGCCTCTGATTTCACTCCTGTGTTGATGCCTCCCAAATCCATACACTACACCCACATATTTTACCCATACTCTCTGGTTTTCTGCTTAGAACTTCCCATCTCAAATTAGCACTTCTTTCACCAAATTCCGTCTCTTCCTAGCTCCCAAACCCATCTACCCTGTGGTCTCACCATTCCCTCAGCCACCTGGGATGCCTTTCTCACCTGAGGGCTCAATGTCCAGTCAGTGTTTGCTTTCAAACCCACTAACCCACCCTTCTGACCTCATTCCTGTGATGCTATGCTGTCCTCAGCCCGTTTCTGCCCTGACTGACACAGCCACTCCTGGTGAACCTCCCAGTGCAGGATCTCTCACTGTCAGCCTGCGCATCTCCCCAGCAGACTTTCCCACCTGGCTGTCAACGCTCCCCACCACACCCAACACTTCTCCCCTCTGCAGTCTCCTCCTGATTCTCCTCCCATTAATCCCAGACTCTGCCCCTTGCCGGTCCTGCCTCCCTCTTCCATACAGGGGTTAGTTAGTCAGGGCTCCTTCTGCTGTAAATGACAGACAACCCAAGTCACACTTGCATAAACAAAAAAAGAATTGATTGACTTATGTAAATGAACAGCCCTGGATTTAGTTCCAGGGACTGAAGACTTCAGGGACTTTCCATCTGTCAGCTTTCCTTCCTTCTGGGTGAACTACATTCTGAGGCCCCACAGGGGACACCAGCAGATCCAGGTTCACACCTCACAGCAGTTAAGTCCAGCAGAAAAGCAGCTGCTCTTTGCCAACCATTCCACAAGCTGTGGGCCTGACGGGGATGGGCAGGATTGAGTCATTTGTCCACCCTGCTCTCCCAGCCACTGGGACTTCACGTTGACTATTTTTCTCTCAATTACCTTCTCACCCCCCACAGGGAGCACATGACTGCTTCTGGATCCCTTCTGTGTCACAGGGGCACTAAAGGTGACTCAAGGACACCACCTGGAACCGTTTCCTCACAAAATATGCCACACTACCATTCACATTGTTACATGTTGGCGCAGGCCACTCTGGGGCAGAGTTCCAAACAGGAGGGGGTGGGCGCAGGCCCTCTGTGCTTTCAGCTTCCTCCACAACCTGCCTGGGATGTCTTTGTGCCATCTCACTCTCTAGGGCGAAACCTGACACAGAGGTAGCCTAAGACCCCTCAGGGAACCTGGTGAACTCTCCCTGGACTCATTCTCTCCAGTCTCTTTCCTTCCCGTCCCTATTCCCTGAGACCTTCTGTGCCCTCTTCTCCTCTGGAGGAGGTGTCCCCTCCTTGCTCCATGTGGACTTTGGTTCTGAGGGGTACCCATTCTGCTCTGTCCCTTAGGGCAAAAACATCTCATGTTGAGCCATAAAGGATGAAGGAGCTATAAGAAAAGAAAAAGGAAAGGTTCCTACAGGGAAAATAGGTATGAGAGCATCTCAAGACCATTACACAGACAGACAGACACACACACACACACACACACACACACACACACACACACACATCAAACCTCTTTCTTTTGTGGTTGCTGAGGAGGTAGGATGAGGCCGGCGGCCATCTGGCCGCACCTGAGGAGACTGTATCAGAGGCTGTAGTGGACCCAAAAGAAAGCAGACTCAACAGACAGGCAGCTCTGTCATGCCTGAAATCAGGACCTGGATTTTCAATGACATGTTCAGTAAATTCCCCACTGTCCCTCAAACAAATTAGAATTGATTTTTCTGTCACAAGCAAGAGTCTCGAGTAGTCCAAGCTCATAGCTCAGTGCCTGGCACATTGGTTCAGGCAAAACAGTAACTATCACTATGATTATTTGTCTGATAGAGGAGGGAGCATGCCCACTGATGATTGTAAAATAGAAATGAAAAAGTGCAGTTTCTCTGGCTCACAACCATGGTCTCCCCTTCTATTCCCAGCCTGCTCCTTGTTCTTTCCACATACACATCTTGGCCCCAGGGAAACTCTCAAAATGTACTGGAAGCCAACCCACATATCTTATAAAAATAGTCCCAGGCTCACCCAATTCATACATATGCCTTTTACACAAGCAATTCCTGCCTAGACAGAGAGTAGCAAGGAGTAGGTGCCCGTCTTCAATTCAGTTTCAGCCCATTGAGCAAAATTTGAGCCAATATTTGCACAGCCTCCCTTGATTTGTGCTGTAGACTTAGAGAAATAATGGGCTTCTGTTCTCACCATTAAAGGGACTTTCCTTTGGGGGAAGAGAATTAGTTTAGGACAGATGAGGTAACAACAATACCAGGGAGTCCTCTGGGGGAAGGAATGAAATGCTTTATTTGGACCAGCCTCTAAGTTCCAAGTCTGTGCTGCCTGTAACCCTGCCTTATAGCAGAATTAGACATCTGCAGGTTTGTTTGTTTTTTTGTGACAGAGGGATGGACAGACAGACAGGAAGGGAGAGAGATGAGAAGCATCAATCCTTTGTTACAGCTCCTTAGTTAATTGATTGCTTTCTCATATGTGCCTTGACCTTGGGGCTCCAGCAGAGATAGTGATCCCTTGCTCAAGCCAGTGACCTTGGGCTTCAAGCCAGCGACTTTTGGGCTCAAGCCAATGACCATGGGGTCATGTCTATGATCCCACACTCAAGCCAGCAACCTTGGGGTTTCGTAACCGGGGTTTCATAACCTAGGTCCTCTGCGTCCCAGTCAGATGCTTTATCCACTGCGCCACCGCCTCATCAGGCTGCACAAAACATTTTGTTTGTGCCCATTACACTATCTAGGTTACAAATATTTTTAAATTCCATTTACCATGGATTTTATTTCTCTGAATATAAAAGGAGTGCCCATTCCTCTTTAAAAATTTGGAAAAATACAAAGTATACAAAATAAAGGTGAAAATAAAAATTACCGTTACCTGTAATGCTGGTGGCCGAGGCCAGGTAGGTCCACACTGGATTCGGGCAGACATGGTAGAGAAACTGCAGAGTCGGAAGTGTTGGGCTGTTCCATTTAATAGAGTCTCACAACGGCAGATGAGCACACAGGCAGTGGAAAACTGCTTCTCCGGCACACAAACAGCAAGAGTGGCCCCTCACAGTCCGCGATTCCCCATCTCTCCTGACCACAAGCACCCATAGCCTTATATAGGCCACAGACATGGCGCAGCAGCCGTGCACTCACGCGCCAATCAGGCAAAGTGTAACCCTGCCAGCAAACCTAACACAGCTGCCCCACATTCCACCCCTTTAGGGTTCCTCACCTCACAACAGGTACCTTACATACATTTCAAAAGTGACAATTACAAAGGTGTCCTTCACAATGTCTCCCTGAGCACTCTGCCCAGGGAGTTAACTGGAGGCCCACCTCCAACTCCCCACCCCACAGTGCCAACAAGGCCACCCATCGTAGGTAGGGGGCCTGCACAGTCCAAGGCCATGTTCATTGAAACCTTCAAGTGTCCTTAGTGCATCTCTGCAACTGGATGAGAGCAGCATCCTGGTGCAGGAGGGCATCCACCCGAGCTGCCCCCTATCAGGGTCTCTCAAACTGTCCAAAGGTGGCATGTCCATCCAATAAGGGAGCTGGTGGCCCCCTCTGGCTGCAGTCCAAGAGTCAGTCCACTTTAGACAGCACAGCTGTCTGTGCAAATCACCAAGAAAAAGGTCCGTTACAGGTAACTAGGTTCACATAGGGCCTCAGGCCTCCCCCCTCATTCCTGCCGTCATGGCAGCTCTGAAGATGCTGCCTCAAGGAGGAACCCATGGCAACAGTGGCCAACCTCTCCACCTCTGCTCCAGAGAGCATGATGCCATCCACTCCTATGTCCCACAATCACAGCAAGCTTCTGGGGGCTCAGCAGGTACTCTTTGCTGCTGGGTTTTTACCTTCTGGGCAAACACTGGCCAAGCTCTGAGTGTGCAGATGGCAGCTTCAGCCTGAGCCTCCTCATCCTCAGAAGAGGAAGTGGAAACGTCTGCTCCCGCTGACTCAGAACCACTCAGTCGACAAGCTCCATCTTTTCATCTTTGGCTCCTGTGGCTGCCGGCTAACAGCCTGAAGCTGAACCCGCAGTTGTTCCTCCAATAACTGCCAACGTTCAACTTCCAGGGCAAACTGCAACTCATGAACCTGTAGATTGCTTCAGTTTCAGGCACCATCAGTGCTCTGCAGCTCTCAAACCTGGTTGGCCTCCCTTCTCCAGCTCTCGCTCCAGTTCACGCAGTCATTGGCGTTCAGTATGCAGCTCATCCTGGAGCTTCCAACATCACTCAGCTTCTTGCACAGAGCTCTTAGTTTCTTCTCACAGGATTGTAAAAATACCCAGCCCAAGCTCCCTACCAGGAGAGCCTCTGGGAACAGCCACTCCTCTGTTCTACCCCTCCAGGGTGTTGGCAGCTCCATACCAATCTGCTCCGATTCTGCCCACTGCGCCAGATGTACTGCCAGTGGCTGAGGCCAGGCAGATGGTAGAGAAACTGTGGAGCTAGAAAGCTTTGGGCCATTCTGTTTAATATAGTCTCCCAACAGTGGACAAGGACACAGGCAGGGGAAAACTGCTTTTCTAGCACACGAACAGCAAGAATGAGCCCTCACAGTGGTGGACAGACAACCCACCATTCACGACCCCCCATCTCTCCTGAGTGGAAGCATCTTTTATAGGCCATACACATGTAGCACAGCTGTGCACTCACACACTGATCAGGCAAAGTGCTTATAGCCAGTAACCCTGCAAGCAAGCCTAACACAGCTGCCCCACATTACTCATACTGTACTAAATTTGTGTTGATTAATGTAGTAGAGAATATCGAAGATAGACAATTATTCCATGCACATTTCCACACCACTGCTGGCAACCCCAGGGTCTTCAGGAAATAAATACCTTGTAAAAGGTTTAAGGTCATTTCTTAGGTTCTTGTAAAAATGCTGGATTCTCTGTAACACATGCATATGTTTAAACACTGCAATCAGCCTTCCAGCTCCACGGTGGTCTGTTCTATATTATTTATGGACACATGATTTATTTTCCCAGCTACCAGCTACAATCGCTTCTCCCCACCCCCAGCAGGCTTATTATACTGGTCCCTATTTCCTCCTGAGAGCAACTAAGGAGGAAAAACTCATTTTAATTCTTTTTTTCTGCATGAAATTTAATTAGAAAGGCAAATTCAGAAAAACAAAACACAAAATAACCATGTTAAGTAAAAATAAGAGATGGCTCTTGAACCTGACCTTGAGCAAAAAAGAAAAAAGAAAAAAAATCACAAAGAACTGAAGTGCTTTGCTGAATCATAGGTCTAAATATTCATTTTTGTCCTCTAAACTCTGAGCCCAACAAAAAAGATGTTTCTAAGGGAAAAAGAGACAAACGAGCTCTAGATAAAGTCACAAAAATTTCACTGAGAAATCAAAAGGACAACAAGGATTTGGGCTATCTAGTTCATCGACAACAGTGCCTGGAACATACTTCATAAAAAGTGGATGAATGGATGAATGAACCAAGAGTCCATCCCTCGCATTATACAATTAGAAGCCAACCAAAGAGGAAACGAGTGAAGAGTGGTAACCTAGTGGAACTTTCTGTAGTTTCATGGCCCCTTGGGAGACAAAAACTGGAGTTCCATGTTCACGAGAGAGCTGGGAACCAGATAACACCCCAGACTTTCAGAGTACCTGAAACAGAAAATGTGGAAATTTGAATACAGCATTAAAATGCTGAAAGTCATTGCCAATGCAGAAGTCTATGCCCAGAGAAAACAAGAAACAGAGGGTAATCTACTTGTTCCAAATCAATCACAATGGCATAATGAGATGAGCATGTAGGCAACCTGAACACTTCAGGGCCCTTTTCATTGAACTACGGTATTCCTTTTACCATATATATATATATATATATATATGGTTTTAATATGCAATCACAGATGTATAGTAATGTTGAGCATCTTTGCATGTGCTTACTTGTCATTTGTATATCTTCCTCGGCAAAATGTCTATTCAAATCTTTTAACAATTTAAATGGGGTTGTCTCATTATTATTGAGTTGTGAGTGTTCTTTATATATTTTAGACACAAATTTTTGTCAGATATACATTTTGCAAATATTTTCTCCCAGCCTATGGTTTGCATTTTTATTTTCATTACAATGTATTTCAAAGAGCAACGTTTTACAATTTTTTCTTATTCTTTTTTTTTTTTCTGAAGCTGGAAACGGGGAGAGACAGACTCCCGCATGCGCAGGACCGGGATCCACCCGGCACGCCCACCAGGGGCGATGCTCTGCCCACCAGGGGGCGATGCTCTGCCCCTCTGGGGCGTCGCTCTGGCGCGACCAGAGCCACTCCAGCACCTGGGGCAGAGGCCAAGGAGCCATCCCCAGCGCCCGGGCCATCTTTGCTCCAATGGAGCCTCGGCTGCAGGAGGCGAAGAGAGAGACAGAGAGGAAGGAGGGGGGGTGGGGGGTAGAGAAGCAAATGGGCGCCTCTCCTATGTGTCCTGGCCGGGAATTGAAGCCGGGTCCCCCGCACGCCAGGCCGACGCTCTACCGCTGAGCCAACCTGCCAGGCCCAATTTTTTCTTATTCTTATTATTTAAAAAAAAATTTTTTTAAACTTCTTTCTAGGACAGAAAAGTAAGTCTATACTGTTGAACTTTGTTCTGTGGAACCAGATCAGCTTTGAGTCTATGTCTGGGTTAGCCCTGTTCCTGAGATAATACCCTTCTTCGTGCTCCAACAATTCCCATATATTATAAAGTTTTCCCGCTCCGGTTGGTGGAAACACCAACTATTCCCAGCTCTACGTAAGCTTGGATATCAGAAATCTGCTTACCTGCCTTTAGTGGGCACTCGAAAGATCCCTCCCACTCAATAAACTAAAGTAACACTAGGCCTGACTAGCTAATGGTCTCACACATCTTACAGGCAGCTGGGAGCTAAACAGCTCTAACTTCTCCATCGTCTGCTCCCTCCTCCCTGTCTTCTACTACTTGCTCCAACACCCAACCCCACTCCCCTGGACCCTCCCTGGGTTGCGACATAGCCCAGAGCAGAAAAGTTGAGTTGACCATAGGCTGGGGTGAAATGGGAAGCAGGCCTGGGACAACAGGGGTGCTCTATGCTGTCCTGGAAAACCATGGTGGGGTCGACCCTAATCCCTTTGGAAGAATGAGAGGCCGGCATAATGGCAGTGTGGAGGGGCAGGCAAAGAATGGAGTGATTGAGAGAACCCTCCAACCCCTACTAGTTCATTTACTGAGTGCCTGCACTGGCGCCTACAAGATGACAGTGAGTCCTCACTGCCTGGGCAGCTCCAAAGCCTGTCTGGGAAGCCATGTGGTCAAACGAGCAATAAACCACAAGGTGGGTGCAGTGGGAAAAGCACAACCCCATTTCAGGCAAGGGATAAAAGTAACGGCTAGTGAGGTTAAATGGCATGCCCAAGGTGATCCAGCAATTGGTGGATCACCATCACCCTGTCTCAGCCTTCTCATCAGCGCAACCCACCCCGCCCCCAGCAAGAACCCTCCTGCAGGTCAGAACTGTCCAGTGTGCACATCTTGCCGTCGTGATTCTTCATCAGGGTCCTTTGTTCCGGTCCCAGGTCCCCAAGCAGGATCTGCACCACCCAGGGGTCAGCTCCCACATGGCTCATGTGGCTGTGACTTGTCACCACAGTGGACTTCTCAACTCCTCGGATAACTCTGATTCCCTCAGAGTGCCTTGCACATGCCGGAGATCAATAAATGTCTGCTGATCAAGTTGCTGTTAATAGATAGAGACGGCTTCATCAGTGACTATTGATGAATTTGGGACTCCTCACTGTAGACAATGGCTTTTGCTGAAGGAGGCAGAGAAGAACGCCCAGTAACTGGATGTGTTCCCTATGTGGACAAAGCTATAATCAGATTGGGGGAGGGGGGGTTCTCTGTCGTCATGGTGACTCTTAAAATAAAAAAAAAAGGATTGTTCTTTAATAGCATTCCAGACATCAAGACTCGGAAGTAATGGTCCTTTTAAAATTGAATCATATTAATAAGATCTACCCGACTGAACAATGTGTTTCTTTCTTTTTATTAGATGCATTATTAACTTGGCTAGCAGCAAGGCCTCATAAATGCAAAGTGCCCATTCAAAAAGAACACTGCTTCCAGCATGGAATAAATAAGGATGCAACTCACCAATTTCAGGGATGCTAGTGGTTAAGGAGTAAGTTCTGTGAATGGTGATCTTTGGGTTGTAGATCCCAGAAGGGCCTGGGTTGTGTGCGGGTTGCTTCTGTTGGATGAATCCCCCACACCTGGGACAGCCCACACAGGCCGGCAGATCAGCCTGGTCATAACGCATCAGCGGGAAGCTGAGAAGAGAACAAGCCAGTCTCACGGAAGCTCTGCCTTGTGCACGAAATGAATTGCAAGAATCTTAAAATCGTACTGCTCTCCTGCCCATGTCACATTTTGACATTTGGATTTAATAATATTCAGTGTTTTTTGAAGATATAGTGTGGAGGATAGACTCTAGGTGGCCACCAGAAATCCTTACCTTCTGGTGTTCACACCCTTGTAAGCTCCCTCCCTTTGGGTGTGGTCAGGGCCCGCACTTGCTTCTAACCAATAGAATATGGCAAAGGTGATGAGATGGCACTTCTGTGATTATATTACATAAAATCTAACTCTGTCTTGTTGCAAACTCTCCCCCTTGCTGGCGTGATGAAACAAGAGGCCATAGTGTGAGCTATACCATGGGCGGACTCTGGCCAACAGCCAGAAAGAAACTGAAACCCTCAGCCCAACAACCCACAAGGAACTGAATCCTGCCAACAACCACATGATCTTGGAAGTAGATTCTTCTCCATCTGATCTTCAGATGAAACTCCATCCCTGGCCAACACCTTAATTGAAGCCTCATGAAAAATCCAGAAGCAGGGGACTCAACTGAGCCAGACTAGGAAACTTGACCCACACGAACTCAGAGATAATAAATCCGTGTTGTTTTAAGCCACTGTCTTTGTGATAATTTGTTACACTGCAACTGATCTCTAATACAAGCACTTGCTGATGCTCCAAGTGCCATGGACACACCCGTGAACAGGACAGACGATTCCCAGCCCTCATGAACATCCCCCTTCTAGTTGAGGAGATAGACAATAAATAAATTAATTAATTACTGCCATGCAAAGAAAGAAATGAGGGTGAAGGAATAGAGCAGGATGTGGATGGTGGCTTAGATAGGATTGGTGGGGATGGTCCTCTGTGAGGAGGAAGCATTTGAGCCGAGAACTGAAGAAGTAGAATATCAGGGCAAAGAGTATTCCAGGCAAGGAAACAGCAAGTCCCAAGGCCCTGGGGTGGAAGCACACTGGGCAAGTTGAGCCCCAGTTAGCAGAGGGAACATTGTAAGAGAGAAAAGCTCAGAGAGTTAGTGGAGTCAGATCGGAGACAGGCCTGCAGGCCACGTGAGAGAATGCAGCAGAGGCTTCAAAACTGGTGTGTGACAGGATGTGACCTGTGTGTAAGAGTCTCTTCAGGAGAATGATTCTCATCTAGAATCCGCAGCATGAATGGCACAAAAGCTACCCAGGGGTTGGAAACTGACAGAGAGACTCTCATCTATTTTTCTTCAGAGATTCTTCCAGAAACTCTGTGGAGTAGCTGGGGCAGGTACAGGAATTCACTCCCAACTTCACATCCCTCTCGTTCAAAATGCTGGTCTGTGTGGCTGGACTTCCGGATTCTTTTCCCACATTCAGGAATCATTAGTATGGAAGCAGGACAAACGATGAGTCATTCAACTCATGACTTGGGACACCGATCTTAATGTCAGAAAGACTGAATGTTTGTGAGGGGGAGGGAGCAGATGGGACACTGTTCTCAGACACGTAGTACTTGTAGCCAGGCAGTTGGGTGTTTAGTGGATAAAATCTTTTTTTTTATTTGCAGGTATAATTTTTAAAATTCCTTTTCTTTGAGCTAATCTGAATGGGTGTTTTCTGCTACCTTGTCTTCTGAACAGCTGAGCTGATTCAATTCTCCGCTTCATCATCCTTCTATTAATTCCTTTTAGTGGATTTTTCATTTCCGATACTGTATTCTTTACTTCTGACTGGTTATTTCTTTATGGTTTCTATGCCCTTTTTCATGTTTACTATCTCTTTGTTAAAGTTCTAAGTTCTTTAAGCATCCTTATAACCAGTGTTTTGAACTCTATATCTGGCATCTTGCTTGCCTGTATTTAATTTAGTTCTCTTTTGGAGATTTCTCCTCTTCTTTCATTTGGGGCATGTTTCTTTGTCTACCCGTTTTGGCTGCCTCTTTGTTTCTATGTAGTAGGTAGATCTTCTGTGTCACCCAGTCTCAGCAGGGTGGCCTTGTCTAGCAGGTATCCTGGAACAGTCTCTCTGGTCGCCTGAACTGAGTAATCCTTGTGTTCCTTGTGTGGGTGTGTGTGCCCTCCTGTTGTAGTTGAGCCTTAATTGCTGTTGGCATGTCAGTAGGTGGGCTTGGCCCTCAAGCTGACTGGCTGTGAGGATTGGCCATGACCACAGCATGCGAGCTGCCGTGTAGGGCTTGACCCCACAGAACAAGGTCGGGTGCCTGCTGAGTCTACCCTCTGGGTCTGCCACTTGTGGAATATATTGGGTCATGCTCTGTGGTGGTCTGAAGCTGGCCACCTGGTGTGTTGGTTCTGGGGCTTCTTGCGGGGTTCTTTGGTGCAAGTCAATGTCAGACACTGCCTACGACCCGCCTGGGGTTACCTGTGAGGAGCTACAAAGCGATCTGTGTTTGGTAACTGCCCGTGCTAGGTCTGGATGCACGTGGAAGAGGCCATACTGTGAACCAAGGCTGGCTGCCACAAGTACTGGGCCGGGGGCAGGTCTGCAAAAGGCTCAAGGCACCCCAAGACCTGCTGTTACCTGTCGACTGCTTGCTTGTAAGCCTCAGCTGCTAAGAGAGCTTCCTGCGGTACAGGAGTTGGGTGGGGCAGGGTAGGGCCAGGAGCCACCTCAGTGGCCATGCAGGTTCCCATTGGATTCGGGCAGAGGGTAAGGAACAGTGGAGCCAGAAAATGGTGGGTCATTCCATTTATTAAAGTCTCGTAATGGCCAATGAGCAAACAGGCAGGACTCCTAAGCCCCTCGGCATTCTGGACTCACAGGGCCCCACCAGCCTCAGCACTCCTCAACCAGACAGCCCAGGCCGATATTGCAGGGCTCCCAAACCCCTCAGCTCTCTCTTTATCTCTCTGCACTGTCCAGCAAAACAGGCTGGGGGAAAACCCCTTCTCCAGCAAACAATCACCCCTCCCAAGCAGGAAGATAATCTGCAATTTGCAATCTGCTGCCCTGAGGATAAGCACCTGCAGCCTTCCATAGACTATACACACATGGCAAGGCCCAATACAAGCAAGCAAACCTAAAAAGAAATACTTGTTTACCCAACAGGCAGGGTCTCAGGGAGCGGCCAGGGTGGTATGAGTGGTGTTCACCAGATTAATACAGATTCATACTTTTCACTAGTGCTGAGCTTAAGGCCATTCAGCATAAGTCAGGAGACACCTAAGGCCACTCAGCATAAGTCAGGGGACACTGAGGCCAGTCATCACCTGCCTTTGGCTTATAGATATTTGTGGTGAGACACGGTCTTAGAGAGTTGTCAGGGTGGAGTTAATGGAGTTCACCAGGTTAATACAGAATCAGATTTGGTTGCATTCGGGGAGGTCCGGACAGAGGAACACTGACAGCTATTCCTCCAGCCCTTGCTCTGAGGCCACACAATTCAGTTTCTTCCTGTACATCTGGAATTCCTTAAAGAAAGACTACAACAGGGGTTCAGGCTGACTGTGGGCAAAAGAACCTCTGGCTATAGAGGAGGTGAGGTGTCAGAATGAGAGGGGAGAAACCAGAAGAATGCAGGAGAAGGGGCCTGCAGGAATGACTGGCTCAGTCAGTTAAAGATTATCCACATCCGTAACTCTAACAGGAGATCTCTAACTGATCTCCTGGAGACTTTTACAAAACTTACAAGAGAAACAAGATATGTAAATAGAGCCAGGGGTCCGGAAACCCCTTCCCCCCTTGCTGCCCTGCCGAAATGTCCCTGCCCCACCTTGAGCCACGAGGTGCGTATAGGACCTCATACAAAGGAATCATGTGCCCCTTGCATGGACACTATAAAAGGTATACAAGATGTAAGAAATCTTACTTTGGGGATCTCGTGCTTTGGTGCTACTAACCTCATGTGCTCTGCCAGCTACTAATAAATCCTTCCTCTATTAAGTTGTCTGGGCGGCTATTATCCTCCTTTAGGGTGGTAGTCAAATAAGTTGCTAAAATATGATTTTTATGTTTGCTCACTTATAGTTTGCATTGGGGCTGGGCAATGCCAGGTATATGTGGTCTGTGAAATTGCAAATTACCTTCCTGCTTGGGAAGGGCCATTGTTTTGCTAATGTTTGCTGGAAGAGAGGTTTTTGCGCCAGAAAGTTTTGAAAAGAGAGAGAAGAAGGAGAAGAGGCAGAGAGAAGCCATGTTGGCAGGGAAAGAGGAGGTGTGCAGATGGGGAACCAGAGCTGAGGGGCTTTGGGAGCCCTACTGAGGTTTGTGGGGGCCTTTGGTTCTAGGAGGAACTGGAGAAGATTTTCCAAGTTGTGGAACCAGAGAATGCATTAGGGCTTTGAGAGCCCTGAATGCCTGGTGTGTTTGCTTGTTGGCTGGTGCCGACACTTGAGTAAATGAAATGGCCCATCATATTTTGGCTCCACAGTTTCTTTACTGTCTGTCTGAATTCAATGAGAACCTGCATGTGAATGGCCCCTGGCCCTACAGGTGGCATTTTCCTACAAGGGAGTCAGCAGGGTGGAGCTAGTGAAGTTCACCAGGCAGTGCAGGTTCAGGTTTAGCCATGTGGGGAGAGGCCTCAACACAGAGACAATGATATTTGTCCCTCTAGTTCTTGCCTGGAAGCCACACAACTCTCCCTGCATGTCTCCTGAACCCCCCCCCCCCCCCTACAAGCTGGACTGGAATTCCTCAAGAGTTTTTAAAGAAAGACTGTAGAACAGGCCCAGGCCGGTTGCTGCAGAAAGAGCCTTGGGCTCTGGGCAAGTTGGGTGGGGTAGGGTCTCAGGGAGTTGTCAGGGTGGAGTTAACGGAGTTCACTAGGCCGATGTAGCTTCAGATTTGGCCATGTGTGGGGAGGGCTCAACACAGGAAAGATAGTGCCTGTCAGCCATGCAGGAGGAAGGCTCATACAGGGACAGTGATGGTTGTTCCTCCAGCTCTTGTGTGTCCAGAAGCCACACAACTCAGTTTCTCTCTGAATATCTCTGGTGTCCCCCACCAGCCACTGTCCCTGCCCAACATGGCATCCAACATGGAGCCCTGAGAGCGAGAGTTTGTGTGCGGGCCCCTTAAGAGTGTGGGTGAAAAAGGGGCCTGTATGGCCAGGGGCCACCGTCATGGCCATTCACATGCAGGTTCTCATTGAATTCGGGTAAATGGTAAAGAAATAGCGGAGTCGAAGGACGGTGTCTCACCAAGACAGGCAAGCCACAAGAAAAGCCAAGGTAAAAGCAGAAAACCTGCTTTTCCCATAGAGGGCAAGGGATCAGGAAGGCCTCTGCAGTGCTGATAGCAAGAACTGAGAGAGATCGAGAGCCCCTGGGTTCATTTTATAGTGTAGAAAATTAAAGCCTTTAAACCAATAGTCTCTGATATAAAGCCACTTATCTGAAGCATAAATGGGATTCCTCATAAGAGTGCACCAGCCCCTATCATGCAACAGTCAAGGGTGTGGGGAAAAGCTTAGTTTTGAAAAGACCTTAGTATTAGAAGGGAGGGAAAGGCTTAGTCTTAAAACTAAGCCTTAGGCCAGGGGTCCCCAAACTTTTTACACAGGGGGCCAGTTCACTGTCCCTCAGACCGTTGGAGGGCTGGACTATAAAAAAAACTATGAACAAATCCCTATGCACACTGCACATATCTTATTTTAAAGTAAGAAAACAAAACGGGAACAAATACAATATTTAAAATAAAGAACAAGTAAATTTAAATCAACAAACTGACCAGTATTTCAATGGGAACTATGCTCCTCTCACTGACCACCAATGAAAGAGGTGCCCCTTCCGGAAGTGCGGTGGGGGCTGGATAAATGGCCTCAGGGGGCCGCATGCGGCCCGCGAGCCGTAGTTTGGGGACCCCTGCCTTAGGCTATAATGACTTTGCCAGCTTATAGCCTGTCTCCCAGTCCCAAAGTGAGCAAACATATACATCATATTTACAAACTTATTTGACCAACAAGGTCACATGCTGAACCTGACAAGCTCAGGAAAAGCCTAGGTGGTGGCCTTACAGACTCAGGGACCTAATGTAAATACGCAGGATGGCCTGAAATGGAAATTTTTTAACTAAAAGTGGTTTATGGTGGGTAGTCATGTCCTAGGGAGTTATTCTCTATCGGAACTAAGGTCAGCGCTTGCTTTGAAGCCTGTTGCCTTTTGCATCTACAGTAATGTACCTGACACACGCCTTTGAAATGTAGGGGTGATCTTCTTTCTTCTGCCCCCTCAGGCAGGCATCCCACCAGAGCAGGAATCAACAAACCCCTTCATTGTTAATATCATGTTAATTAATTTACCTATCTTAGGTCTCCCTGTGTAAAAGAAATTTCAGTATATATATTTTTACTTTTTATCCAATCCCAGAGATTTCCCAGCTTCACTTTCTCCCGCCTCCCTAATCATCAATCAATTTGATGTAACCCCCCCCCCTTAACGTCTTCCCTTTGATTCTAACGTATAAAATAAATGGTAAACCCCCATTTTCCAGAGCACTTTCTCAGTCTGTTGAGACTCTGCTTCCCGGCAGTTGTTGACAGTTTGGCTCAAATAAACTCATAAAAAATTCTTACAGGTTTGGAAGTTTTTTTACATTGACAAGAGGATGCCTCAGTTTCCCGCAGCCTTCTGTCCAACCCAGACAGACAGAATCCTCGCTGATTTTCACAGCCAGATGTTATGTGGGCTCCTCTTCCTGGCACTGGTGCTCCTGGCTGGGGAGGAGGGCACGGGGCTGAGACCCCTCATTCCTCAGAGAGGCCCTGCAGCTGAGAGGTCCCTCTGGATTCTCAACTGCTACAAGCTGGTGTTGGGTCAGCTTGTTTCAAGTTTCTGCGCCTCCCACCAGTTTCTATGTTGCTTTTTAAAAATATCCTCAGATAGAGGACTAGCAATCAGCTAATCATCAGATAGTTGCCGAGGCTGGTTTTTCTATGATTTAGTCGTCATTTTGGTGTGGTCACAGGAGAAGATGAGTGCGATGTCTACCTCCTCTGCCATTGTGACTGGAATGCTTAGTCTGCAGGTATCTTTTTGAAGTTTCAGAGAAAGGAATATCTTGAAAATATTTCTTGTGAATGATATTGTGCTCATTACTGCTAACTTAGAATGTTTCAAATGCCATTAAGATGTTTTGTTGGGTTTTTTTTGAATGATACTCTCTTTATACAAGGTGGGGCAAACATAGGTTTACAGTTGTGAGTACACAAAGCAGAGTTTATTCTTGTATTATTATTTATAAATTATTGTATCACTTTTCATAAAAACAACTGCAAACCTACTTTTGCCCACCCCTGTATTATTCCTTTAGACTTTTAGAGGCTATATAAATATACCAGAAGTCTTATATATTCACGTCATATACTATTAGTTCCTCAACCTTGTTTTTTTGTAAGATTTGAGTTCCACATGTACAATATTTTTGTCAACATAAACCTCAGGATTGAAAGAGAAATCTGTATGACTGTATTAGTCCTGAAGTTCAAGAGATTAAGTGAAAGACCTCTATGTTTTCTTAGTGGGTCCTGCTAGTTTGGGCCACAGAAGAGGAGGGAACTGAATCTAACCATATTATATAGAAGGCAAGTGACTGAAACTTCACCCTGTCTCCATCTACCCCCTCATCCATCACTTACCCACTTAACTCATCCATCCAGTACGTGAGTATCTACTGAACACCAAACAGAGTCTGACATGCAGTAGAAAACACTGTACTAGAAACCTGGAGACAAGGCGGACATGGCCTCTGTCCTCATACCATTTCCTCCACTACTCCTGAGCTCTCATTTATGAACCACACGTCTAGTCTTGCTGGGGGATGTCCAGGTAAACTTTGCTCCCCCGTCCTGGGGAAGAAGAATCCAAGACATCCCCTCAAAACACTCTCTGTAGTTGGATGTGTTCAGAGTAGACAACCAGAGATTTCAGAATCTGGCTAAAAATCATTCTGGTGCCTAATTCATAGGAAGCTCTTCTAGGTACCAATGCCAATAGCTTAAAGCCTTTTGAAAGAAATATTTAAATATGTTGACTAATTACTACAGGTGGGATTGATGAGTGTAATGCTGGCGGCTGAAGCCAGGCAGGTTCACACTGGATTCAGGCAGATGGTACAGAAACTGCAGAGCCAGAAAGTGTCAGACCATACCCGTTTTGGTTTATTGGAGGATTGCAAAGATAGGTGAGCAAATAAACAACAAAAAGGAAAGAGCAAATAAACCAAGGAAAACCTGCTATTTGCAATAAGGGCAGGGAGCAAGGAAAACCGCACCTCATGATGGCAGGAGAGCGATCAGGGAAAATCGCCACCCAGGGGAAGCACCCATAGCCTCATATAGGCCATGTTCACGTGCCTCTGCCATGTGCTCATGCACTAATCAAGCAAAGTGCTTGCAGCTGGAACACCCGCGAGCAAGCCTAACACACAGCGGCCCCACATTCACACCTATAGGGTTGCTCGCCTCACAATCTACGCGACAGGTTTGTTCAGTGATGGTTCCTGTGTAAGGAGTGAGGTACATTACAAAAACCAAAACAAAATTACAAACACAGATATGGACGAAATGATAGAGTGATCAGCGGCACCAAGAGAAGCAAATCTTTCCCTTCTGGCAGAATACAGGTCAGAGTTCTGTCTACAGACACAGACAGTAGCAGCACAGAGGCCGCCCTGGGCAGGCATACCACACCTTACTGGCCTGCACACCAGGATCTGCTGGTTTGGTGTGCAGCAAAATGGGAGAACTCATTATGAGCCATAAAGATATTACGAAGGTGCCCTTCATAATGCTGTCCCCCTGAGCACTCAAGGGCTAACACACTTCTACCTTAGGCGGCCAGGTGCTGGTTGCCCAGGGAGTTAACTGGAGGTCCACCTCTAGCCCCCACCCCACAGTGCCAACAAGGCCACCCATCATAGGTGGGGGCCTGTACAGTCCAGGGCCATGTCCATTGAAGCTGCTGGCCTTTAAGGAGGGCTGTTGAGGCAGGCAAGAGCACGTTGCCCTGCTGTCCAAAGCCTGGATTGAGCAAAGCATTTATGGTGCGTATCTGCAACTGGATGAGAGCAGCAGCCCGGTGCAGGAGAGTGTCCACTGGAGCTGGGCAGCCCCCCACACCCCCCATCGAGGTCTCTCATTCAAAATCCGGAGTACAGTCACAAACGGTGTGTCTATCCAGTAAGGGGTCCAGTGCCCCCCTACTGTTGCAGTCCCTGCTTTAAGAGTCCATTATACCGCTCAATGATACCAGCAGCCTGTGGGTGGCAGGGGACATGGTACTTCCAGTACACCTCTAGGCCTTGAGCCCATTGCCTCACCATAGAACCTGTGAAGTGGGTACCATTGTCACTTTCAAGGACGAGCGGCCACCCGTACGCAGCACTCAGGTGGTCCAGAGCCTGTATGACTGCCCTCTGGTCTGGGTTATGGGCAGGGTAAGCAGCAAGCAGACCGGTGGCAGTATCTACACATGTGACTGCATACTGGTACCCGTCAACTTTGGTAAGGTCCGATGATGTCTATTTGCCACTGTGTCAGTGGGACACGACCCCTCTGGATCTGTCCAGGTGATGCCAGTTGTCTCTGTGGGTGCTCCTTGGAACACACTGCACACTGCTCGCAGGCTGCAAGCACCTCTGCACAGGACACAGGCCAGTTCCATGCCTTAACGGTAGCCCACATTGTTTTTTGCCCCACATGGAGCAGACACCGGTGGAGCCACTGTGCCACGTCACCTGCAGGCTCAGTCTCCAACCATCATACCCTCGCCAAAGTGTCTGCCTCTTCATTCCCAGGGTAGGCTAGAAGGACATGCCCTGTGACATGGTATACTGTCACATGTTTCTGGTGTCTTATTTCCCATAAGTCCTGCCACATGGCCTGACCCCACAGCAAACAGCACATTATCATCCACTGGTTAATGTGCCAAGTAGCAATCCAAAAGGTCAGTCCATAATAGACAGCCCAGCTGTCGATGCAAATCACCAGAGATGAAGGTTCATTATGGGCAACTAGCCATACAGCTCTTGATTCTGCCCACCGGCTGCTTTGGCCTGTACCTGTGTCCATCCAAATAGACTCAGTGGCCTGATGGAAGGCTATGGCCATCCACTTGGTCGATTGGCCCCTGCTAGAACCATCAGTATGCCAGGCATCCTCGGGGATGGGCACTGGCACCTCCTGGTAGGGACTGACTTCAGGTTCTGCCTCCTCAGCCCCAGCTGCACCTGACTCTAAGGTCGCATAGGTGACTGGACCCAAGACTTCCTGCAGTTCTGCACTCAATGGGCTGGTGCTAACAGCACAGCACTGTTGCAAGTATGCACCCCATTTGGCCAGGGTGGAGACTTGGGCTGTACCACTACAAGGTTTGGTTGCCTAATCTCTCAACCACCCTGCAATGGGGTATGTGGTCTTGACCATAACTGGCATTATGGTTGTAATACTCGCAGTGGATAGAAGGGCAGCATACACAGCTGCCAACTCTTTCTCCACTACTGAGTAACAGACTTCAGCGCCTTTCCACAATTGGGACCAAACCCAATAGGTTGCCGTAGACGCTCTGTCCGTTGCCACAAGCCCCATCCAAACCCCTCAGAGATTACAGGGACATCAAGCTCACAGGGCCTGGCAGAATCGAACACATTCAAGGCCTGTGCCACCTTGACAGCTCTCTCAGTTGCTGCAAATGCACCTTGTGCCTGCTCAGTCCAATCCCAGCGAACCCCTTCCGAATAAGGTGATATAAGTGATGCAGTAACCGAGCTAAATGGGGTATGAATGCTTGCCAATACCCAACAGACCTAGGAATTCCTGTAACTGTTTTACCATAGCGGGCCTAAGAATTCCTGTAACTGCTTTACGTAGCAGGCACAGGGTATGCTTGGATCTTATCTATAACTGCGTCAGGGATAACCTTTGTCTTACCTAACTGGACAAGTCCCAAGAACTTAACAGATAACTCAGGTCCTTGTAATTTGCCCTCATTGACCACCCAGTCACACGCTTTCATATGAGATAGCAGGGTAGAAACTGCTTGTTCCAATTCTGGAAGAGAGTCACTAGTTAGCATAATGTCATCAATATAATGATACATGTGAACTGCCTCTGGTTGTTTCCATTTAGCCAGGTCAGCTGACCCCAGCCCATGACACAAGGGGGGAGGGGGCTATGCGAATAGCCCTGGGGTAACACTGTAAAGGTCCACTATCTCCCTTCCCAAGTGAAGACAAATTGGTCTTGACTCTCTGCAGCTACATCAATAGAGAAAAAAGCGTTGGCCAAATCTGCCACAAAGTGATATGACCCCAACTCGTGGCTTAACTGATTAATCAGGTTAGCTATAGAGGGAACAGCAGTGTGCAAAGGGGGAGCAACTTTATTAAGTTCCCTGTAATCCACGGTCATTCACCAGGTTCTATCTGGTTTGCACACAGGCCGTACTGGGGGATTGTTAAGAGCTGTGTGCCGGTCGGATGATCCCCACCTTTTCTAGTTCGAGGACTGTCCCAGTGATTTCTTCATAGCCACCTGGCAGGTGGTACTGCTTCGTGCTAGTCACACACAGGTGAAAGGGTAATTGCAAGGGGGAATGTGCTGTATTTCCCCACCACACTGCCTTCATGACCCGGACTCGCAGGCGGAACTCCCCAGCTGTGGTTTCCAACCATAGTCCTTGTAAGACATCTACCCCCAAAATATATTCAGGAATAGGGGATACATATACCTTATATGGCTTAGGAGGCAGCCATCCTATATCCAATGGAATAATTATTGGCTTCACTTTAACAGTTTGACCCCCATACCTGTCAAAGGCCACTGGGGTCTGCAGACTCAGAGCCCAGCCTATGGTCACCAAGAAGGTAAAGTCTCAGCGACAAAGAGTCCCTCAGGGGCAACCACAGCCTCCTCCACAGGTAGTGGAGCACTCTGTGGTCCGGCCCTACACCCAGGAAGAGCTGATGGAGTTGGGGTGCAATTCAGGCAGAAACCCATGGAGCCTCTGGCAGCCAGGTTGCTGCGGTTATGGGACATAGGGGTGGATAATATCATGCTCTCTGGAACAGAGATGGAGAAATTGACCACCATTACCACACACTCCTCCTTGAGGCAGTGTTTTCAGAACTGCCATGACAACCCAGGAAACCACACCCTATTAGAATTAGGTGATGGCTGCCATTCGTACAGTCTGGCAGAATGCTGGGGACTTGCCGGGGGCAGTGAGTCAGTGGCAGTGCTAAAGTGAGTTAGAGAAGGTCCTTCGGGAACTAGGTATGAAGAACGCTGCTTTCCACCCGGGGTCCCGTGGACCAGACGAGGACGTGTTTACAGCAGGGATGCAGGATCTTATCCTCTGCAGTGTCCCATCAGCTGTCTTTCCCACACCCCAGCCCCTACCCGCCCTACTACGTAAAGGAAGGAAGGGTATGTTAACACTCCCATCACCCTTTGGTCATTTCATTTCTCATTTCTCATCTCTCCAGTGATAGAAGATTCGTGGCTTCCCAGCTTCTGGGGAGATCAGGTAGGTGTCAGCTGGGTGCACCCCCAGGCAGCTCATTCAGAGCCACACAGTACCCAGGCTGTGGGAGACCAGGCATCGGGCTCTAATGATTCTCCAAGGCATTTTCCAGCTCTGAGGTGGGGACAGAGCAATTGTGTCCCCCTCTTGAACTCACTCACAACGCCATGGTGAGCTAGAGGTCCGGGATCTGGAACAGTGGATTCAATCTCCTGACAGGTCTTGTCAGGGAGGGCCCCACTGTTTCCCACGGGGCCTGTGCAGATGCTGATGAGCACGGTGGGCATGCGTGTTTCCATCAGGAGGGGCTCCGGTCTCCACTGGCTGCAGCCTGGCTCATCCTTCTGTCTCCGGCGCCAGCACAGAGGGCCTTACACTGTGGGCTGCAGAGAGAGATGTGCCAGTGAAGAGCAGTCATCTGGGAGCCAACTGCCCATTTGAAGAACTTCAAGTCAGAGGAGCGAAGTTCTCTGGAGAAAACTAGCAAATGAGAAGGAAATTGCTGACATTTGCCTCGTGATATAGAAGAACGTGGCCTTTTGCTCAGTCAGAGAAGAAAGATTATTGTTGGGCTTCATGAATTTACACATAAACCAAAGAGCAATCTGGTAAGATGAATGGCTGTGTGTGGTAATATTCATGAGGTAATAATAGTTGCTTTTTACTGAAAACCTGTATCCCTCAAGGGCGCAGCCACGGAGGGAGGGCAAAACCAGGCAATCTAGTGAAAGCTGGAGGCCACCTGGTCCACAAGGACCTCTCTGGTTTTAAAATGAGGCTTCTGCCAGAATCAGAAACCAAAAAATGGGGGAAAGGAATATCAGGAAAATTGGACCCCACAAGACTGACAACTAGGGGAGCCTGAATCTGTCTCCAAAGTCTCCTCCCTCTTTCTTCCTGTTCAGCCAGTAAATTATTTTTTTTACTTGCTGCAAAACAAACAAACAAACAAACAGAAAAATAAAAACAAAACTAAAATAGGAACACACCTGTCCCACCCGGCCTTGTTTGCTAGGGGCTTTCCTGGGTAGAGGACACTGTTGCCCCCTGTTACCCTAGTTGTCTTAGTCTAGAAAATCTCTAGAGTAAGAAACTGGCCTGAATGAGTGTGTGTGTGTGAGTGTGTGTGTATGTGTGTGAGTGTGTGTGAGTGTGTGTAAGTGTGTGTGTGTGTGGAGGGGTGGGGGAATTGGTCAGTTTCACTCTTGCCCATGTGTCCTTAGATCCCAGCTTCCCATGTCTTCTTCTGAAGACCCAGAAGCCTCAAATTAGGACCAAAGAGGAGGAGGTAGAGCAACTCACCAGACTGATATTTCACATGTATTTGCCAGCAGAAGGTTCCTATCAAATAGGTGGCAACTAGTGTGGTACTGGGCAGCAGCAGGGCACACTACTGTCAGGTGCTGGTAGCGAAGCGGGGCGCCTTGAAGGACACATGCCTGCTGGTTTCCCTGCTGGTTTCTAGTGCTCGCCACTAGAGAGCGCTCCAGCACTGTACAAGACCAGGTGCTCTATCGACAGCGCCACCACAGGCCAGGCATTGATTGATTGTAGGGAGAGAGGAGAGAGAGGGAAACAGAGAGCAAGAGTGAGAAGCATCAACTCATACTTGCTTCTCCGAACAAGCCAGGCTTTCAAACTGGGGACCTCAGCGTTCCAGGTAGACGCTTTATCCACTGCGCCACTATAGGACAGACTAAACCTTCCAAATAATTTCAATCTACATGTCCAGCCCACGTAATCCACCCTCCTTTTCTGCCCACACTCTCTGATCTCATCTCCTACCCCTCTCCCTTCACTGCTCTGGTTGGCCACGCTGCCTTCCTCCTGCTCCTGCCTCGGACCTTTTGCACTAGCTGTGGCCTCTACCTAAAACCTTCTCAGAGAAACTGGCATCTGTTCACTTACCCACTTCATTCCAGTTTCTGCTGGAACCCAAGATACAACCCCTCTACCCCCTTCATACCTCCTCACCCAGCTTTTTTCCTTCACAGTTCTTATGGACACTCAACATATCACGTTTATTTATTTATTGTCCGTCTCCTCCCAGTAGAGATTTTTGTCTTTGCTCACCGTCTTATGTCTACCATTTGTCACAGAGCTTGGCACATAGTAAGTAGGCCCTCAATAAATATTTAAATGTTTAGATTTTATAAAAATTATGTATTGATTTTTAGAGAGAGAGAAACAGAAACATTAATCTGTTGCTGTTATGTGTCATCACCATGGATCGAACATACAACCGCTGTGCATTGGACAACACTCCAACCAGCCGAGCTAGACAGCCAGGGCTTTAATTTTTAAATCGATTTTTAGAGAGAGGAAGGGAGAGAGAGAGAGAGAGACGAAAAAAGAGAGGTTGATGTGTTTTTCCACTTATTCATGCTGTCATTGGTTGATTCTTGAATGTGCCCTGACTGAGGATGAACCCACAACCGTGGCGTGTCAAGATGATGCTCTTATCACCTGAGCCACCAGGCCAGGAACCCTCTATGAATATAATTAAAGGAATTAATTAGTAAACAAAGGCATACATGCATGCATGCATTTTAAGATTGTGTTTTCATTTTCTCAAACAGTATAAATACTAATTTTTTCTAAAGCTATCTAACTTTTTCTTTATTAGTTTTTGTCACTTAAAAATTCTTTCTTCATAGATTCATGTTTATAGTTACTGTACAACCTGCTGAAAATGACTTAGAGTTCATTGTAAAATCCCTTCAGGGTTTCTACTTTACCTTCCCACTGCTTTAATTAAAAAAAAAAAAAACCAACTTCATGAAATCTCTAAAAGCCACTAAACTTTCCCATGGACACTGATTGCTGTAAAATTGTACCTAAAGGCAACTACTTGGGGTGGAGGTAAGATTGGTAAATGTGTAAATGGGGGTTTGGCAAGTAGATTTAGGGGAAGCTGGCTTGCTGCCCCTCCTGAGCAGCCCTGGGCCGGGCCTCCTGCAGGGACACCCCTCCCCCTCTCCCTGCTGCTGGGGGCTGATTGGCACCTGCTCCTGCAGATCAATGCCAGTGCAGAGAGAAACTAGCTCCACGTCAGCTCGGATGCGTCCCACCTGGCCATCATCTGGAAGTATGGGGGCATCTACATGGACACCGATGTCATCTCCGTTAGGCCCATCCCTGAGGAGAACTTTTTGGCTGCACAAGCTTCTCAGTACTCTAGTAACGGGGTGTTTGGATTCCTCCCCCGGCACTCCTTCCTGTGGGAGTGCATGGAAAACTTTGTTGAACACTATAATTCACACATTTGGGGCAACCAGGGTCCCAACTTGATGAAACGATGTTGAAAGTGTGGTACAAGCTTGAAGACTTCCAAGAGGTGAGCGACCTGAGGTGTTTGGACTTGTCCTTCCTGCATCCCCAAAGATTTTACCCCATCTCCTATCCAGAGTGGAGACGCTACTATGAAGTCTGTGACACGGACCGGAGCTTCAGTGACTCCTATGCCCTACATCTGTGGAACTACATGAACCAGGAAGGGAGGGTCGTGGTTAGAGGCAGCAACACGCTGGTGGAAAATCTCTACCGTAATCACTGTCCCAGGATTTACAGGGACCAGATTCAAGGCCCAGAGGGCTTGGTGTCCAGGGAGATGGGTCCAGGTGACAAATAGAGCCAATGCTGGAGCGTTGCTGCTCCACATAGCACTGACCACGTCCTGGAGCACCAGCTTTCCCCTGATCTCCACTCTCCCCAGCTGTGGTGTTTACCCGCACGTCAGAGTTACCTTCCTCTGTCCGTCATAGAAATGTCCCAGACCGTTGGCCTGTTTCTGTCAGGGACTGACACTGGTGGCACCAAGTCTTGTGTGTGTTGTGGCACAGGTGGCACCGCAGGAGTGACAGCGTCCCCGTGCTAAGCGACCTAGTCCTCCACCCACTCTTGGTGTCCTCGGCACTGGAACAGAGCCTGGCACACGGCAGGTGCTCAACAACTCCTGGCTTACAGAACGTTGAACTGTGGCCGAGTAGGGAAGGCTGGGAGGGCGTCATGCAGGGCAGGCCTTGGTCAGCTGAGGATGGAGTCCAGCTTTCGGCCTTACCGACGAGGTTACTGGGCTGCATGTCAGGTTCATTTTCCCACAACAGCCCTGCCAAAGGGGGCACCCATGAGCACCCGGGGAAATTGAGCCTGCTGGAAATGACAAACACACAGGTCCCCTGAGAGCTACTTTCAGCACACGTCTGGGCCACATGGGAAGAGAGCTGTGAGGTGGCATTAAGTACATTCACATCGTTATGTAACCAACACCACTGTTCACATCTATTAATAGAACTTTCTCATCATCCCAAAGTGAAATTCTCTGTCCATTAAACACTAACTCCCCAATCCCTGCCCATCCCTCTCTCAGCCCTGGTCACCACTAGTGTATTTTCTAGAATATCTTTATGAATTTGATTATTCTGGGTACGTTGTATAAGTGAAATCATGTAAAACTTGTCCTTTTGTGCCTGGCTTATTTCACTTAACATAATGTTTTCTATGTTCATGTTGTGGCGTGTTTCAGAAATACATTCTTTTTTCAGGCTAAATAATATTCCATTGTATGTGTGTATTTGCCACATTTTTTATACGTTCACATGTCGATGGACAGTTGGGTTGCTTCTACCTTTTGGCCACTTTACTAATGTTGTAATGTACAGTTTGAGTCCCCTCACTCCCTTCATTTGAACAGATACCAGACATGGAGCCACTGGACCAGGTGGAAATTCCGTGTTTAATCTTTGAGGAGTCGCCATTCTCTTTTCCACAGCAGCTGTAGCACTTTACACTCCCACCAGCAATGCGTGGGCTTCCCACTTCTCCACAGCCCTGCCAGTGCCTGTGCCCTCGGGCTTTGGCTTTGGCTGCCCCAAGATGCAGATCTTGGAGATGAGGGCTGGGATGTGACAAAGGCCTTAAAACTTTCCCAGAAGTCTGAGTCTCAGCAGAGCCAGGGCTGCCGGTGTGAAGGAACCAGGGAGTGGGTCAGGACAGAGTTCGTTGGTCCTGGGTTTCACAGCTAGACGCACACTACACGCCGGCAGGCTGAGGGGTGGTGGTGTTGGAGTAGGTGACATCTGACCCAGCCTGGACTAACCCAAAGGACCAGCATGGGAACGTCCCTTCAGTTTATGGTGGGTGGGCTGAGCTCTCTCACCGGATGGCTGTAGCTACCCCTAATTAGTGTGTGTGTGTGTGTGTGTGTGTGTGTGTGTGTGTGTGTGTGTGTGTTGGGGTCAGTGGGTGTACAAGAACACTTCCAGACTCCCTGGGCTCAGGGCAGCAGCCTCTCTTCAAGGCCTGGATGCCACTCATATGGAACCTGGATTTTCCAATAGGATTAAAGTGACATTCCTGGCTTTCCTCTCTATAATATCTACAAACATCTGGTCCCAGGGGCCTTGGGAAGACTCCACCCCTCTGGAGTTGGGTGGCACTTCCATCTGGCAGCAGGAACCCCTGGAGACCCTAGGCTGCTAGATGCTGGCTCGCAGTGGTTCTTTATCCCTAGACTGGAAGGTTGGTATCACTGAGGTGTCCATGTGGCTCTGTTCCTGCCCCCAAGAGTGCCAGGGTTCTGAGGCTGGGAAAGAATCCTGGTTCCACTGTCCCGGAGGATTCTGGGAACTGCCTGAGGCTGTTGATGGTAGTTGTTGGTGTTTGGTGGCTGTTGAATGAAACTGGACACGGGGCCAGGCTGAGAAGTGGAGCAGGTACCTCTTGGAACTCTGCACATCTGGTTCTGGGGACACCTAGGTGAGCCAGGCCTCCTGGGAAATTGCCAGGAATTAGGCTGGGGTCCCGTGCAGGTAGGAAATGTCCTTGCAGTCACAGTGACCGGTGACATGGGCAGCAGGAGGTAAACATTAGTCCCTCCGGACACCCCCAGGGCCCCACCCCAGAGCTGGGGAACTGAACCTGGGCTGGGCGCAGCTGGGCCCTTACCCTCACCTCCTTAGATCTGCTCTGGACTGAGGCACCTGAGCGGGAGCGGGAAGGACCGCACCCCCAAGACTAGGCTTCCTGGGGGAGGAGCCTTGGATTTTTGATAAAAGTAAAGTAACTTTGGGAGCTTACTGCCTTGACTTCTGTAGGTCAAAGGGATACTTAGTAATGAGAGAAACTAAAAACAAACACGTTAGCCCTCTAGGTCCTCCCCCTGCACTCGGGGCTGCAGCTGAGAGGGAGGCAGCAACGGTGTTTCCACTCTGAGGGGGCTGCAGACAAAGTCCAGGGGAGACCTGCTTACTTCAGGACAAGGGTCCGGAGGCCTGGCCGGGGACAGCTCTGGGGGCCTGGGCAGTGCCCCATTCACCCAGCACCCAGCACTTTTTAGGGCCAAGGGCTTCCTGGCCAGGTGTACGGTCCATGCAGCCCACGCACTCTGCCTAAGTTGGGCTCCCTTCTCATTTTCCAGGTTGATCTCAGTCCTTTGCTCACTGCCGTGGCCTTGGCGGCCCTCTCCCTCGGGGATCAGCCCAGGGTTTCCCCTACCATGGCGTTTCCCACCACCACAGTCCCTCCCTTCAGGTTTTACCCTCGCCATGAGAGAATGAACCGGAGGCAAATCATTGCCCTGGATGTGGACCGGGTGATACGGGACGTAGATGTGGCGACCTTGCAGCACGACATCACTGCCATCACCTTCTGCAGCTTAGACCAGGAGGCATGTGGCCACTGTGGGCAGCGTTCGGACCCGGTGCTGCTCACGGTCATCTTCGAGTACCTGTTGTACCCCGAGGACTGCCTGGGAGCCACCGCTGCCCAGCTGGAGGAGCGGCTGGAGGCCAGCCGGGCCCAGCAGGAGCGTGCTCAGCAGGAGCTGGGCCACCAGGCTGAGCAGCTCAACAGTGTGCGGGCGGAAAGCCACCGGCGTCACAAGATCAACACCTTGCTGCAGAAGCTCCTGCAGACAGGTGGCCGGAGATATTTCTATGTGAGCAATGTCACCAAGACAAGGAGAGGGGAGGGCTGGGTGCCCAGCTACTGGGCCACCTGGGCAGTACCAGCCCCTGGGCCCTGAGGCTGCTGTGGGCCACATTCACTGGTTCTGTCCTGGGGCTTCTCTGAATTCCTTCCTTCCTTCCTTCCTTCCTTCCTTCCTTCCTTCCTTCCTTCCTTCCTTCCTTCCTTCCTTCCTTCCTTCCTTCCTTCCTTCCTTCCTTCCTTCCTTCCTTCCTTCCTTCCTTCCTTCCTTCCTTCCTTCCTTCCTTCCTTCCTTCCTTTTCTTTCTGTAGTTTTCTGAAGCTGGAAACGGGGAGAGACAGTCAGACCGAGTCTCTCATGCGCCCAACCGGGATCCACCCAGCACGCCCACCAGGGGGCGATGTTCTGCCCACCAGGGGGCGATGCTCTGCCCCTCCAGGGCATCGCTCTGTGCAACCAGAGCCACTCTAGCGCCTGGGGCAGAGGCCAACGAGCCATCCCCATCGCCCGGGCCATCTTTGCTCCAATGGAGCCTTGGCTGCGGGAGGGGAAGAGAGAGACAGAGAGGAAGGAGAGGGGGAGGGGTGGAGAAGCAGATGGGCGCCTCTCCTGTGTGCCCTGGCTGGGAATCGAACCCGGGACTTCTGCACGCCAGGCCGATGCTCTACCACTGAGCAAACCGGCCAGGGTGAATATTATTCTTGAGTGCTTGAATACAGCGTATTACCTCAGAGGCCGAAAAGAAAAGGATGATTCTCTCACTGAATCAAATACACAAGCTGGCCGCAGAGATGTGGTGCACGATCTGTGAGGAGACGCCCGTGTGCAGTGAAGCTGTCCGCCTTCACCCCGGGTCCCCGGCTGCTTCCAGGAGGCCTGTTTTCTGATTAACACATGGCGTTTTTCTTTCATAGAATTGGCTTCATTTTTTTAACCTATGCAAATGATTTTTAAAAATAGTATTCATATGACTTACAATTTCTCTTTTTATATCCCTGCTCCCCATTTTGAGAAGTAAAAACAATTTTTTTTCTAGCCAGTGAGACTGATTCTCTGAAGATTTGGTATGAACGGTTCAGAAGGAAGAAATCTGTTTAATTGAATTATCTTTTAATTAGTTTTTATTATATTTAATGGGGTGGCATTGGTTTAAGGATCATATAAGTTTCAGAGTCCTGAAAGGCAGAAACCGTGGGACAAACTGAAATCATGAGGCCAGTGTGTTCCCAAAGGAAAGTTTATCTTAAAAGCACTCAGGTGCAAGCGCTCAGACCAGCAAAACAGTGTCAGCCCCGAGCTGTGGGAGGGAGCCTTAGATATAGGAATTCAGGCATTTGCTGGCATGGGGTTGGCTGTACCCAGACATACTTATCTGGGTTGGTTGCCTTGGTTACAGACTGACTCCGTTTCCCAACCCCTCATGCTAGCCTTGTCTCAAGGACATTTTTCAGAACCTTGGGGTGGGGGGAGTTGTTTAAGGGGATTGGGGGTGGGGTGGGTGAGGGAGATGCTTACTGAAGAGGTTGCCTTAGTGGAAGTTGGGTGAGGGGAATTTGAGTTTTAAAGGAGCCAACTTAAACCTAACAAGTATATCTCTATGATACGTGATCTGTGTATTGCATTGTGTGTCCATCACCCAAAGTCAAACCGTCTTTGGTCAACGTACATTTGATCCCGTTTCATTTAATTCTCTTTTCTGTTTGTGAATGAAAACAAACCACTGTCCATAGTTTTCAGAAACCCCAATTCTCCAGAGCTATCCCTGAGACTGGGTCCTTTACAGACTGTAGCTCCCAGAACTCAGACAGGATTGAAAGGAAACATCAGGCACGAGCACGGCAAGTGTGACTTAAAGGAAAGTCAGGCTTTGGCAGCTTCTGAGACACCGAGGACAGTCTCCCTCACTGCATGTCCTTATGATGTCCCTCATCCACCCATCAGGGTTCCTGCCTGTTCTGTCTTCCCCACTAGTAACTGATTTCCACCTGCAAAGGCAAATGGGTTTATCACTTTTTATTATTGATGGGAGAGAGAGAGGAAGGAAGAGAGAGAGAGAGAGAAACTTGTTTTGTTGTTCCACTTATTTCTGCATTCATTGGTTGATTCTCATATGTGCCCTGATTGGGGATTGAACCCATAACCTTGGCATAGTGGGATGATGCTCTAACCAACTGAGCTACTACATCAGGGTGGGTTTATCTTTTTCACCAACTCTTATCCAATGACAATGGTGACCTGTAATGTTGTGTTGATTATAAATTGAGGTTAGGGAAGAAAACTGGAGAGTGTCCATGGTATTTGAATTTATACTGAAGAATAGTCTTTTAATGCAAACTGAAAAATTAGGATAAACCTGACACAAAATTACCAAAGAAAGTAAAGGTCTGGAGGAAGGAAAGGGCTTGGAATATTCCAGGAACAAGATGAGGCCAGTGTAGCTGGAGTAGAATGATCAAGGGAATATGAGGTCATTTTTGAGACACTGGCCACAGGCATATAGAGCCTTGTAGATGAAGTGTAACAGTTATCTACAGCTGTGTAACAAATCAACCCAAAACTTAGTGGTTTAAAACAACAGGCATTTGACTCGCTCACAGTTCTGGGAGGCAGCCATTTGGGCTGGGATCAGCAGAAGAATCCTGAGCTTCACCTGCTCTCACTTATGTGACTGCCACCATGTATTGGCTCAGTTGGAACTACATGATCTATGATAGCTTCTCACACATGTCTGGTAGTTAGTGCCAGCTATTGGCTGGGGGGTCTAGGAGGACTCAGATGAACGAGTCATCTCTGTCAACACGATCTCTCTTCCTCCAGTAGTCTAGACCAGACTTTCTCACATGGTGGTCTCAGGGGGGAGCATTCCAAAAGGACAGAAATAGAAGCTGCAAGCCTTTCAAGGCTTAGGCATAAAAATTAAATAACATCACTTGTACTGAATTCTATTGGTCAACACAAGTCACAGAGCCAGCTTAGGTTAAAGAGGTGGGGAATGGACTACTTCTTTTTATGGGAAGGGCAGCAGAGTCACATAGCAATGGGACATGCATATAGGGATGACAGGAATTCGTGACCAAGGTAAACTTAGTTTAATCAAAGAGGAATGAGAAGTCACTGATAGGTTTCCAATGTGGGAATCAGAAAAATCTTGGTTAAGCTATACCTTTTTCCTTTATATTGAATTTATTTATTTCTTAAAATTTTATTTATTCATTTTAGAGAGGAGAGAAAGTTGGGGAGGAATGAGAAGCATCATCTTGTAGTAGTTGTTTCTCTTAAGTGCCTTGACCGGGCAGCCTGGGGTTTTGAACTGGCAACCGCAGCACTCCTGGTCAAAGCTTTATCCTTTGCGCCACCACAGGTCAGGCTTATTGAATTTATTAGGGTGACACTGGTTAACAAAATTATATAGGTTTCAGGCGCACAGTTTTACAACACTCCATTTGTGCGCTGTATTGAGTGTTCACCACCCCAGTTCAAGTCTCCCTTCACCATTCAGCCCCCTCCCCCCTCCCCCCCGTGGTTATGCTTTAGGAAGCCCACTCTGGGGATGAGGTGGAGTACGGATGAGAGCGAGACAGGAAGGTAAGCAGAGAGGCCGGGAAGTGGCTTGGTGGTCGTCCAGGCTGGAGATGAGGGAGGCTGGGCGAGGGTGAGGACAGGGAAGATGGTGAGAAGTGGACACACCTGAACTCTATTTGGGAAATAGGGAAAATATGTCTTGTCTGTGGATATAGAAGTGAGAGACAGAGAAGCAAAACTGACTCTCAGGTGTTTGGCTTGAGCCAGTGGTGCCGGCATTTACAGGAATGGGGAAGATAGATGGTAGGAGGAAATAAAAAATTTGGTTTGGGACCTGGCTTGTTTGCTCAGTGTTAGGGCGCCAGCCGACCTGTGGAAGTTCCAGGTTCAATTCCTGGTCAGGACATACAGAAGAAGTACCCATCTACTTCTCCAACTCTCCCCCTCTCACTTCTCTCTCTGTCTCTCTCTCTTTCTTCTCCTCCTCTCCTGCAGCATGGCTCCACTGGAGTGAGTTGGCCCAGGTGCTGAGGATGGCTCCATCCTCAGGCACTAAAAAAAAAAAATGGCTCTGGTTGCAACAGAAAAAAGGCCCCAGGTGAGCAGAGCATCACCCCCTAGTGGGCTTGCTGGGTAGATCCCCATCGGGGCGCAGGTGGGAGTCTGTCTCTGCCTCCCCTTCTCTTACTAAAAACAAAACAAAAAAACCCAAAAGTTTTATCTTCAAAGATATAAAATGTTATTGATTCAGGTCTCCTCATACTAAGCTTATGCAATGGAATTTCTTTTTTTACACAACATGCAGGTTCAACTAGTTTAGTGACTTTTTTGTATAATACTCTAGAACAGCAGTTTTCAACTGGTGTGCCCCCAAACTTAAAATATGCAATACCTGATCATTTAGGGCACTGACCTCTTTTCCCTTAGATTGTCATTAAAGAAATGATAACAGCCAACACAACAGTAGTTGTCTGGTGTGAATGAATCAAATTATACTTTTTTTTTGTCAGATCAGCAAAAAATATTTTTTTTGGTGTGTTGCAGAATTTAAGTAATTGTACCATGAGATGAAAAAGGTTGAAAATCGCTTCTCTCGAGTTACACTCAGGAGCTGCGCTCATGGTGTGGGCCCCTGCACTGTGGCCCTCTAATCATGTACTTTGAGAACTTCTGTAAATAATTGCCTTGGATGGGGTCCAAGCAACTTCCTGTTGAGTTCTAGTGTGTACAGAAAGGTGTCTCTGATTTGCCAGTGTGTTTGTTTGCCTAGTGATGACAAGGGTCACCAAAGCCAGGAAAAACCTAGAAACCAAGCCTCTACCCCACCCAGTCACTAGGTGAAAATTAAAACACGTGTGTACAGCCAATACTTTTGGAGTTTCCTGTGCCTATAGCTATAAATGTGATATTATAACTGGAATCTTTCTGTTGCAGGTGACAAAAACCCAAATCAAAATAGGCACTAAAGGGAACCTGTTGGCTTCTGTAACGATCCTGTTAGGGAAATCCTCAGGTGTGTTTGGATCCGAAGGCAGGAATGTCTTTCCATCTCTAGGAGCCCGTGTCTTCCTGGTCACTAAGGTTACCGTGTTGTACTTCTGTGTCAGCATCTCAGCAAACACAGGCCCGGCACTTGGTCAGAGCACATTTGGAGAGTGTGTACCAGTCAGGAAGTCCTTGTCCAAGCAAGGCGTGAACAAATGCACGGGAACATAGGTGGTGACATGCCAGGGGCGGGGAGGGAGCCACTGCCCCTGTGGAAAGAAGAATTCTATCCCTGATATTGTTTACAATCATTCATGGTAAGAAGCTCACTGACATGTAGTTAATATTTATTACTATTGTAAAATTATCTACAGACAGTACTCCCCTTAATTCCGGCACCCAGGACAATGGCTCCCCCTCTCTGACTCTGACACCCCAGTAGTTGCAGGAGTCCCCCCTCTCACTCAGCACACTAAGAGCCAGACAGCTCCCGCAGCTTCACCCACCACCTCCTGGCTGCGTGGTTTCCAAGTAGCTTCCTCCTTTGGTGGCATCACCAGCTGCCTGAAGGAAGGACATTTCCACTTAAATATCCCACTATGTCTGATAATGAACCCCACCTTGCTTCTCCCCCTGGGCTTCACACCTCAGAAGATGCCTCTGTGTAACAAGTTATCGGGAATGCATGAGACTGTGTCCCTAATCTTTAAGGCAAGTCAGCGAGGGTCTCTCTCAAACTGCGCTGTGCTGCACCTCCCACGGGGCTGACTGGATGTGACCTGACTGACATTGTTTATTCACAAATCTCTTTCACAAATGTCCAAGGCACACAGGCTGGATGCTTTCCTCAGCCACTTCTCAGACAAAAAAACAAAGCACGGGTCACACCGCTCACTTCTTGCCCTTTGCTGCCACGTGGACTCCTGCTTTTGTGGTGCCCAGGCCTAGAGGAGTCATTCAAGAATTCCTGAGGAGGTTCTCTGAGTGGCCTCCAGTGTGTGATTGGCAAGCCTGGGAGCCCATTTGGGGCAATGGAGGCAAAGTTTGAGGGTAGGGGAACCCCACAGAATTCAATCATTTCTGAAATTTATCTCCAAACCTAGCTCTGGATACCAGGATTTCAATGGGACTATTTGGATTCATTCCCACAACACCCCAACCTTTACCTGCCTTCCCCTGCCCCAGTCTTGTCGAGACTAGTCTGTGCATAATATTCATTCAATATTTGCCAAGTGTCCAACGGTTTCTTTTACATTTACACACTCACCTGTTCTTTCCAACCACCTGTGAGGGCTGGAAGAGTCATTTCCCCACTTTAGAGAAGAGGAAATTAAAGCTCAGTGAAATTAACATGACCTGACTGAGATCCCACAGCTGGTGAGTGGGGGAGCCAGGACCCACAGCTGGACCTGTGTGCCAAGATCTCCTGTGATACTCACTGGCAGGGAGAATGTCACCACCCTGAGCAAGGCAACTCCATTCACACACCGACACCCCGCCCTCAAATGAGCACTTAAGAGAGTCGTCCCTTTGAGTAACAGAGCTGAGTTGTTACACTGTGGCTGGTGTAAATTCATTTATCAGATTGCTGCCTGAGATCACAGCACCAACGATGGGCACATTGCCAGAAAGAAAAGGAAGGTGCAGGCTGCCAAGTGCCATGTGATAGGGGAGACTCGAAAGGTGGGTCCTCGTGGGGGGTTGAGCAACTGAGGGCATGGGATTCTTAGAGCAGAACTAGGTTTGCCTTCTGGCTGTGTCTGGATTCTCTCCCCCAAACAGGGCCAGAGGTCAGGTAGAGGCTTGACCTCTCTGGCTACATTCACCAAGGTCAACTGTGCTCATCAGAAGCACAAACATGAGAAAGGACCAAAGAGATTGTATACAGATTGTGAGCATAAGTAGGTTAATAATAATAAAAAATAATGATAATATAAGAATAAACTGTGTTTTGTATACTCACAACTGTGCACCTACTTTTGCCCACCCTTGTGTGAGGTTGTCACCTTACACTGGTGTTCTTCCCTAATGACACTGGCCTGTCCTACTCCGTCATGAACTTGGAGACATCAGCTCTAGTCATGTCTTTAGCCATTCATTCATGTATTCATTCATCCAGACATTACCTGAGCACCCCATGCTGGCTTCTAGGGAGCCAATGAGACACAGCCTACTCTCCAGGCCATCGCTGACTTCCCAGTCTCTTCTTAAGATTCCAAGCTTCCTGGTTAACTTGATTCTAGAGTTTTCTAACTTAGGATCCATTGACTCTTATAAGCAATCAATGGAACACTTGCATGTTATTATTTAGGATTATGAATTTTTCTGGGGAACAGTCCCTTCCTTGGCTTCATCAGATACCCACAAAATGACCTGCTGCTTCGGGTCATTACCCGAGTGGTGCCCTATGTTATTCCTCTGTGGATACTTCCAGCAATACACAGTGTGCTGGAAACCCTTCCCATTTGCAACAGCATGTTCTGTAAAAGGAATGGATGTTCTAATAAACCAACCCTGAAGTTTGATTTTCTCTAGGTAATGAGTTCCTTTTTTAAATGAGGACTAATTTATTCACATTTGGTACCAGGAAGCTAGGGCTGTCAACACAGACATTTATACATGTCATGAGGCCCTAAAATAGCCCTTGAAGCCAGCCACTAGATTCCATAGAGCTGATGCCTTAATGGAACCATTCTTCTCTCATTGCAAAATAGTCTCCACTTTGATAAACATGTTGTCGACTGCAGCAAAAAAACCATGTTTGGGTTTTTTGGGTTTTTTAATAGTACCACTGCTGTCTTTCCTGAAGAACTGTTTGTATTATATTTTCAGATTAATATTAAATTGGTATACATATTTTAAGCATTGCTTTAAAGGGTAAAAGCCTGCTTTTCTCTGCAGAAGTAAGATTAATTCACACTGTTCTAAAGAAATGAATCCAATCTGGTTTGATAGCTTCCTTGCTGATTGCTAGCTATACCTAACAGTTTTAGCAGTTAATTTAGAAATCCAGGAAAATCATAGCCAGAGAAAGAACATACAAAACTTTATAGGCAGATTCCTGACAAATTGTACTTGGCTGCTTTGTTCCCTCCTCCTTCCCTTTTCTTCCCCTCCTGAAAGTTTTCTGATCTCAGAGCAAGGGTTCACTTTGCAACCAGCTTCCCAAGGACGTTTGGTGTCTTGAACAACTGCCAAGCAATCACTGAGTGACTATTGGACTTTACTAGAGGCACCTAGGAAAAAGCAGTTAAAATCTAACTTGAGCCTGACCTATGGTGCACAGTGGATAGAGCATCGCCCTGGAATGCTGAGGTTGCCAGTTCGAAACCCCAGACTTGCCAGATCAAGGCACATACAAGAAGCAACTACTATGAGTTGATGCTTCCTGCTCCTCCCCCCCCTTCTCTCTCTAAAATTAATAATCAAAATCTTTATTAAAAAAGCTAACTCAAAGACAGGACTGTCATAAAATAAATAGAAAATAATATAAAATGATAGATAATTAAGTTCTAAATTATTAAAAGCTGAGTCAGAGTGTTATTTGAGTTCAGAGAACAGAAATGGCAATGTTGGCTTGGTTTTGTGATTGATTTTTAGTAGAGGTAAAATTGAGTTGGACCTTGAAAGAAGATGGTAGTGAAAAAACTAAAACCAGTGCTATTCACGGAGGCGCAAAAGGTAAATAAGAAAAGTACCAATTTCACAACCTATTTTCAGTAAATGCTTTGTATGAATTATCTCATTTAATCTTCAGAGCAACTCATTTCACAGGTGAGGAAACTGAGGCTCAGAGAGGTTCAGGACTTTGGCTAATGAAGGAATTAGATTTGTCTTCACGCAACCCCAGCCCATGTTCTTTCCACCACACCACGTATAACCTCCCCAAGACGTGGGCAACAGCGCTCCTCCTCTTTTCTTGATAGAAATGATCTTTTAATAGTTTAGAATTGTAAAACTAGAATATTAAGATTTAAGAAGAGGCATCTCCTGGCAGCACCAAAATTCTCAAAAGGTAAGCATGTTTTGTTAGCTGAGTCAGAGAAGATCTGGTCATTCATCTGGCTCAGAAGTGCCCTAAATCCCCTAAAGAGCAGTGTGAGAAGCCCTGGCCGGTTGGCTCAGTGGTAGAGCGTCGGCCTGGCATGCGGAAGTCCCGGGTTCAATTCCCGGCCAGGGCACACAGGAGAGGCGCCCATCTGCTTCTCCACCCCTCCCCCTCTCCTTCCTCTCTGTCTCTCTCTTTCCCTCCCGCAGCCGAGGCTCCATTGGAGCAAAAGATGGCCCGGGCCCTGGGGATGGCTCCTTGGCCTCTGCCCCAGGCGCTAGAGTGGCTCTGGTCGCGACAGAGCAATGCCCCGGATGGGCAGAGCATTGCCCCCTGGCGCGCTGGGTGGATCCCGGTCGGGCGCATGCGGGAGTCTGTCTGCCTCCCCGTTTCCAGCTTCAGAAAAATGATTTGTCACAGCCTTATTCCTTGTCTGTCCATCCCACTGAACTGTGAGCAACTTGAGGGCAGGGCTGCTCCCAGCATCTGGCTAAGTACTTGGCACACAGTAGGTACCCAGGAAGGATTAGAAAGCCTTCTAGAAGCTCAGAGCCATAGACTGCACCTGGAAAAGAGAACCAGGCAACTGCAAAGCAAACAAAGACTGCCTTGAAAGCAGGGAGAGAATGTTTGGGAGACACAGGAAAGGGGCTTCCTCTGAGAAGCTAGGAGCAGCACAGGGATCAAGGCAACCAAGCCACCTGCCTCAGAGCATAAAACCATTGAAACTGGGCGTGGAGAGGGACTTGGGTCCCAATGCCAGGCCTGAGACCAGGAAGCCGGCTCTATACATGACACAGCATCCAACTAGGTCTGGACCATTATGCCAACCCAATCGACCTTGGCCTAAAAGCCAGCCTGTCTTTATCTCGTAGGCAGACCTTGCTGTCATGAGGGAGAGGAGCCAGAACCGGGTGTGACAGCAGCAGGATCAGCCAGTCTAATCTGGGGACAGACTTCGGTTAATCAGTAACTAGGTTGCTGGAGGAAGCTTGGCAGTCTGTTTATGCTTTCACAGGTTGGCTATTTTCCAGTATATGAATAAAGCTCTTGGCTTCACTTTTTTTGTTTTGCTTTATTTCTGATGGTGTATTTTTTAAAATAGACTTTATTTTTTAGAGCAGTTTTAGATGCACAGCAAACTGAAGTGGAAAACAGAAAACTTCTGTGTACGCCCTGTCTGCACACAATCCCAAACCACTATCAACATCCCCACCAGAATGGTACATTTGTTATCACTGATGAACCCACTCTGACACATCACTGTCACCACACTCCACAGTTCACCTTAGGGTCAGGCGTGGTGTTGTGCATTCATTGGGTTTTGCCAAATGTAAATGAAATATGCCCACCATTTTAGTATCACTAAAAGAATAGTTACACTGCCATAAAAATCCACTGTGTGTGCTCACTTCGGCAGCACACACACTAAGATCCACTGTGCTCTGCCTTTCCCCACAGCCCCACCCCAACCTCTGTCAACCACTGATCTTGATATTGTCTCCACAGTTTTACCTTTCCAGAATGTCACATGTTGAAATCACACAGTATGTGGCCTTCTTAGATTGGCTTTTTTCTCTTAGTAATAGGTCTTAAGTTTCCTCTGTGTCTTTACATGGGTTAATAACTCATTTTCTTTCAGTGCTAAATACTATTCTATTGTCTGGACGTAACAGAATTTATCTATGTATTCACCTACTGAAGGACATCTTGGATGCTTCCAACTTTTGGCAATTGTGAGTAAAACTGCTATAAACATCACGTGCTGGTGTTTGTATGGACATATGTTTCAACTCCTCTGGGTAAATATCAAGAGTGCAATTACTGAATTGTATGGGAAGAAAATATCAGTTTTGTAAGAAACTGCCAAATTGTCTTCCAAGTGTCTGCATCATAGTGCATTGCCACCAGCGGTGAACAAGAGTTCCTGCTGCTCCACATCCCCGTCAGCATTGGGTGGTGTCAGTGTTTGGGATTTTGGCCATTCCACTAGGTGTGTAGTGGTAGCTCTCTGTTTTAATTTGTATATCCCTGATCACATATAATGCTGAACATCTCATACATTTACCTGCTATCTCTATATATTCTTTGGTGAAGTGTCTGTTTAGGTATTTTGTCCATGTTTTTATTTTATTGTTGAGTTTTAAGAGTTCTTTCTATATTTATGATAACAATACTTTATAAAACAAGTGGTTTTGAAAATACTTTCTCCCACTCTGTGGCTTGTCTTCTTATTCTCTTATCTTAGCTTAATTTTTTATATTTAAATCTCTGACCTATCTGGAATTTGTAGTGAGATTGGGAATCCAAGTTTTGTTTTTTGCAGATTTGTCAATCTAGTAATAATCCAAACATGATGTATTGAATAATTCATTTCCCTCCACTAGTTTGAAATATGTATTTGGGTCTAAAAATCAGAATGCCTTTTTTTTTTTCTTGTATTTTTCTGAAGTGAGAAGCAGGGAGGCAGAGAGAAAGACTCCCACATGTGCCCAACCCGGTTCCACCTGGCATGCCCACTAGGAGGCAATGCTCTGTCCTTCTGGGCCATTGCTCCAATGCGACCGAGCCATTCTAGCACCTGAGGTGGAGGCCATGGAGCCATCCTCAGTACCCAGGCCAAGTTTGCTCCAATGGAACCTTGGCTGCGGGAGGGGGAGAGAGGGACAGAGAGAAAGGAGAGGGGGAAGGGTGGAGAAGCAGCTGGGCGCTTCTCTTGTGTGCTGTGGCTGGGAATCAAACTTGGGACTTCCACATGCTGAGCTGATGCTCTACTGCTGAGCCAACTGGCCAGGGCCAAAAACATAATATTTTTTAAAGTCTGTATTTACTGGTTACTTAAAACGAGAGCTGCCTATACACTACTAACACTTCTATATAACAAGGTACCCTAGTCATTTTCATGTATGTGTTCACCATATTCTATATTTCATTTAAAATAGTGGTTGTGTGAACTACATTGCTGAGATTTTCCCCAAGGGAAATTTGGGTATCCCCTGAGAACAGAGGCCATTAGCCTGGGACCCCCTTACACTTGTCTACTCTCTCAAAGCAGCCATTCCCTTAGGGCAGCGATCCACTTCCCTCCTACACCAGCGTGTCTTCGTCTGATCATATATAGCTTCCCTCATCAGCAAAAGGGGCCCCTTTGCTCCTATTAAGATGGAAATGCGTTGGGACAGAAGCTATGCCATCTCTGAACATCACTGGACACCTATCCCACACACTGGCCACTCTCTCCTCCTTGTTGACTATTTTTAAAAACTGTTCAGAGGGCTCTCTGAAGAGAGGGTAGCAATGAGGACTGTGGCCCCAGTAAAATGAAGAGCACTTCTGTGTGGTTTCATGGCTGACATTCCTCCAGGCCAGCCGAAAACCACCTGGGGCTGGAGGGTGGCCTCCCGCCCCCACAGCGGGCAGCTCAGGTCAGGCTCCCTTTCCTCTGTGCAGGGGTCCGGGCGGGAAAGAAGGTCTTCAGCTGGATCTCTCTCCCGCCCCCGCCCCCGCCCCCGCCCCCTCCTCATGCCGCCTCCCCCTGGACTGCTTCTGCTTTCAGCATTGCCAGCTGCCATCCTTCCCACCCTGGGCTTCTCCTTCCCTTTCTTTCCCTTCGAATGTTTTGTTTTCCTGTTCATAGAGATAAGCTTGCAGCTTTCCTCAGGAGGGCCGTAGGACGGAGTTGAGCAGAGTCCCGGGCACAGAGCTTCTCCCCGGTGAGACGCAGGGGAGACCGTGAGACAGAACTCAGCTGCAAAACCGGTGGGTGAGTTTCAGCACTTTCAGGATGGCCGTGACCCCGAGTTACTCACTGCTCCCCAGACGCTGTGCTCACAAGAGTTTATGATTACCATTTCACAGAGAACAAGTTAATTAAACATGAAATTTAATGCTCCCTTTTAGCAACTCCATCTTATTTTTTATTTTATTTTATTTTATTTCTGAAGTTGGAAACGGGGAGGCAGTCAGACAGACTCCCACATGAGCCCGACTGGGATCCACCCGGCATGCCCACCAGGGGGCGATGCTCTCCCCTCTGAGGCATCGCTCTATTGCAACCAGAGCCATTCTAGCACCTGAGGCAGAAGTCACAGAGCCATCCCCAGCCCCTGGGCAAACTTTGCTCCAATGGAGCCTTGGCTGCGGGAGGGGAAGAGAGAGACAGAGAGGAAGGAGAGGGGGAGGGGTGGAGAAGCAGATGGGCGCTTCTCCTGTGTGCCCTGGCCGGGAATTAAACCCAGGACTCCTGCACACCAGGCCGACGCTCTACCACTGAGCCAACCGGCCAGGGCCAACTCCATCTTATTAATAAGGCCTGCAGCCTGACCTGTGGTGGTGCAGTGGATAAAGCATCGACCTGGAAATGCTGAGGTCACCGGTTCGAAACCCTGGGCTTGCCTGGTCAAGGCACATATGGAAGTTGATGCTTCCAGCTCCTTCCCCCTTCTCTCTCTCTGTTTCTCTCTCTCTCTCTCTCCTCTCTAAAAATGAATAAATAAAATTAAAAATAAAAATAAAGGCCTGCAGCCTCCAGTCTCTAGTGTGGGGCTCACACTGCTGGCAGATCTGAGATGTGGTCGCTGCTTGGGGGAGAAGAAGGAGCCACCGCCCTCTTGTGAGCCCCGAATGGGGAGCCTCAGGAGGCCCAGGGCAAGGGAAAAGCAGGGTACTGAGGGGTGTCAGTCGGGGAGTGGGGGACAGAGAGGCATTTCTGGCTCTGAAGCTCACCAGTGGTTTCACTAGAGCCTCCGTTGCTCATCTCTACATGATGGTGGCAGTTCCCTCTCAGGGGATTGTCCTGAGGATGAGCTGGAGCTGCATATAAAACAAGTACGAGTCACATAGTAGAGGCTCAATGAATGAGTCTTACTATTCCGGTCAAATCATCTAGACTCATTAGAATGACCCTGTGCTATTCATGGAAAGTGTTCCTAAATTAGCACCTTCCACATGTCAGTGATGAGGAATCTCAGCTAAAATCACACTCTATAAAAGGTACCACATGCTTTCTTCCTTCTCCCCATCTATTTACTCTTCCCCTCACCTGACCTGCTCATCACTCCCCTGAGAGCACGCTGTCCAAGCCACCGCCTGCAGTAGCCCCTAACAGATTTCCTGGTTCCTTTCTTGCCCCCTTCCATCAAGTTTCTGTAGCATCCACCGGGTACGAGAACAAACGTCGGAGACTTTCAGGAGTTAAGATGTTACTTTATTGGCCAGTTTAACCTGTGCAGGGGCGAACTCCCGAGATGTCCGGAGACACCGTGCCCACAAGGAGCTGCAAATGGGAGCCGACCCTGGAGCTTACAGCCATGCCCTTATATATTCTAAGTGAGCAAGCATAGTACAGAAGCAGATGTGGCAGTTTAGCTATTGGCTAGGGAGGTCACACGCAGCATAGCAACAGGGGCCGGCATAGCAACAGGGGCCGATTTTAGCTTAGTGGCGAATTTCAAAAATAAACTTCTGATAAGGGTCTCTGACCTTCTTTGTTCTCAGCCTCACAGGAGCCATATCAGCACTTACTGTTGTTCCTTCAATAGTTACACTCTTTGCAACACTCCCTGTTCCCTCAATAGTTACACTCTTTGGCAGCCCCAGTACTCCCTGAATCTAACATTTCCATATATTACCAGAGTGATCTTTTGCATTTGGAAACTGAGTCTTATATTATTACGCTTAAAACCTTCCAGTGACTACCCACCTCACTTAGGATAAAATCCTTGCCATGACCTACAAGTGCGACAGGAGATGGTCCCTGGCCACCTGTCCAACTCCATCTCCCACTAGTCTTTCCCCATTTATGCTGCTCCACCACCATGCCGTCCTTTTCTATTAAACAAGTGGTTCTCAAAGTGTGCGCCAGGGTGCACTGGTGCGCCCTAGATGATTTCCAGGTGTGCCCTATAGTATTCCAGAGAAATATGTGCCTGTTGGGGACCAAAAAACAACAGGATTTTAGAGTTTAGATTTTTGGGGACAGAGGTGTGGGGAATTGGCTGTAAGCTGACAGTCTGCCCAAGCCCCCATCTCACTTGCCTGATTAAATTGCAAAAGGCTGTTAAGCTGTGATGCTAGATTGTTTACACTACCCCCCCCCTCCCGTGTTCCCTGGAAAGACTGGAAGGAACTTTCTTCTATCTTTTGTTTGGTATAAAGTTAAGATGATATGTATGGTGGGGGTTTTCTGCATTTGATAAAATTCTTGGGTTGCCTTTGAAATGTGATCAGAGACCATTGATTTGCTAATGGCCCACTTTGCCCTATAAATAAAGCAAGATACAGTTTTTAGGTGCACTTTGTTCTTGCCAGCAGCAATTACAGGGCCCTCCCAACCCCGTATTTTCTTAATTCTGCATATTTTCTTAATTCCACACCATTGCCACTCAGGACCTGGAATTACTAGCTGCGCTGGTTCACAGCATGTGCCCAGATATAAAAATATAGTTACTCTATTGTACCATTTCATTATGGAAATACCACTCTTTTTGTTAACACATCATTATTATATTTATTATTAACACATCATTATATTATTTATGTTTCTCATAAACACAAGGATGAAAAAACTTAACACATTGGTACCGGGACCTGCTGAATTTACTAAATCTTACTAAGAATGTATCTATATATATAAAAAGATAACTTTTTTGTGGTTTTAATTTTTTAACCCTTTTTTATTTATTCTAAAAAGCATAACTCAAAAAATGTAACATAAAAATGTTTTCTAATGTCAGAATAAATTTAATTCTGTCGTATTTATTTTGTTTAATAACCATAAAAGCATGCTTTGACTTTATTTTTTTTATTATTTGACTTAATTATTATAACATATTTCTCAGAAATTTGTATATAGTGCACCTACAATTATTTGTAGGATTTTAAATGTGTCCCAACTTCAAAAAGTGTGAGAACCATGGTTACACTCACTCACAGCCTTTGCACTTGCTGTTCCTGGAAAGGCTCCTCCCCCTGTTAGGGGCTGAATCGTGCCTTCCCTGTTGAAGCCCGAACTTCCAGCACCTCAGATTGTGACTGCATTTAGACATAGGGCCTTTAGAGAGGAAATTTAAGTAAGAGGAGGTCTTATGGATGGGCACTAATCCAGTAAGACTGGTATCTTTATAAAAGGAGATTAGGACAGACACACACAGACCCTGTAAGGACACTGAGAAAGCAGCCATCTGCAAGCCAAGGAGAGAGGCCTCAAAGAAACCAAGCTTGCTATCACCTTGATCTTGTCCTTCTAGATTCCAAGATTGTGGGAAAATAAATTTCTGTTATTTAAGTGTGGGGCAATTGTGTTAGGCTTGCTCGCAGGGTTACCAGGTGTCCGCACTTTGCCTGACTAGTAAACGGGTATGGCCCGGTGCTTTCCGGCTCCGCAGCTTCTCTACTGTCTGCCCAAATGCAATGTGAACCTGCCTGGACTCAGCCACCAGCATTATAGAGGCCAAAGGAGTACGAGAGTTGCAGTGTGAGGTGCAGGCAGAACACCAATGACACCTGGAAATGGAGCGGTCTCTGGAGAAGGAATTACAGGTTTGTGAGTTGCAGTTTGCCCTGGAAGCTGAATGTTGGCAGTGACAGCTGTGGGAGAAAGCTCAGGAGCTTGAGAGTCAGCTTCAGGCCGAGAGCCGGCAGCTGCTGGAGCTAAAGCAGGTGCGGTAAAGCGAGCTGCAATCCTGCTGTTGGAGTGGCTCTGAGTCAGTGGGAGCAGGCGTTTCTGACCCCTCCTTTTCTGAGGAGGAGGCTCAGGCTGCAACTGCTGTCCCCAGACTCAGAGCTGGGCCAGTGGTTGCCAAGATGTTAAAATCCCAGCAGCAAAGAGTCTCTCAGAGGCAACCACAGCCTGCTCCACAGATAGTGGAACGCTGTGTGGTCCAGCCCTACACACAGGAGTTGGGGGCACAATTCAGGTGTCACTCATAGACAGTAATATGAGATACCCTGATGGGGGGCCAGCTCCAGTGGACGCCCTCCTGCACCAGGAAGCTGCTCTCGTCTCATTGGAGAGATGCACCAAGGACACTTTAAGGTTTCCATGGACACAGCCCTGGAATATACAGGCCCTCCCACCAACCATGGAGTAGGGGCTAGAGAAGGGCCTCCAGTTTGCACCTGGGGCAGAGTGCTCAGGGAGACATTGTGAAGGGCACCTTTGTAATTATTGTGTAACTTATGCTGTTGCTATAGTCTCTGGTGTCATGTAGATAGTGAAGCGAGCAACCCTAAAGGGGTGGAATGTGGGGCAGCTGTGTTAGGCTTGCTCGCAGGGTCACCAGGTGTACGCGCTTCGCCTGATTAGTGCGTGAGCACATGGCAGCGCCTCGTGCACATGGCCTGTGTAAGGCTACAGGTGTTTGTGCTTGGGGAGGGGGGCGGATTGTGGAAGTGTGGATTGCCTGCCCGCCACTGTGAGGGGCCATTTTGCTGTTTGTTTGCCTGAGAGGGGGTTTCCCCTGCCTGTGTTCTTGTCCACTGTTGTGAGAATTTATTAAACAGAATGGCCCAATGCTTTCCACCTTGGCAGTGTCTCTACCGTCTGCCCGAATCCAATGTGGACCTGCCTGGCCTCAGCCACCAGCCTTACATGAAGCCATCCAGTCTATGGAATTTTTGTTATTGCAACTTCAACAAATCAATACAACCCCATCTCCACATGGCTGGTGTCCTGTCACTTTCAGCTCTGAACATAAACGTCCCTAAGAGTATGTCCATAACCAATCAGCCTAAACTACATCTCCCCGTTGTTTGTTTTTCTTCGAAGTAAAATAGTTTCTCAGTATGACATTATTTTATTTGTTGGCTACCTGTAAAGCCCATGGCCAAGGCCAGGCTGGTTCACATTGGATTCAGGCAGATGGTAGAGAAACTGTGGAGCCAGAAATTGTCAGGCCATACCTGTTCACTAGAGGCTCACAAAGACAGATGAGCAAGTAATCAACGAAAGTGAAAGAACTAATGAACAAAGGGAAATCTGCTATTTGCAGTAAGGGCAAAGGAAAAAGGAAAATCTCACCTCATGGTGGTGGGAGAATGATCGCAGAGAATCGCAGCCCAGGGGAAGCACCCACAGTCTTACAAAGACCATGCATCTGTCACATACTCACACACCAATCAAGCAAAGTGCTTGCAGCTGACAAACCCGCCAGCAAGCCTAACACAGCTGCACACACTACCATATTGTCTTGTTGCTCTGCTAGGACAGTACCTGGCACAGGGAGACACATGAAAAATATTTATTGAATGTCCATGTTTCCAAGTACCCAAGAGGCTACAAAGACAAATGCGAAGTGATTTCTAACCTGGGGAAGCATGGGCCTCCTGCACGCAGGAATCCTGGGAGTGGACGCTGCGTGGTCTGGAGAGGCCAGCACAGAGCTGTGGGAGGACAGAGGAGGGGTGGAGGTGCTCTGCTGTGTCTGAAAGCCCAGAGGAGTGAAACAACTGTGTGAGTGTGGGCAACACTAGCGGCTCAGTTGGCACAGAGCGACCTATGCTTGTAAAAAGGGGTGAGAGAACAGGAGGAAGGGGTAGACGGGCTTCCCCACGAAGTGCCAAGTGAAGGGAGCTGAACTTCCTTCTCTCTCATTCTCTCGGTGTCTCTCCCTCCCTCCTGCCTCCTCCTCTCTCTTGTTCTTCTTCCTCTACTTTGTTATCTTTGTCCTTTCTCTCTCTATCTCTCTTCCCCAAATCCCTTACAAGAAGGAAAAATAACTCCAACCTCATGGCTGTGTTGTGAGAACAGAAGAGATATGTAAAAGCATCCACCAATGTGTCACATTCCTAATTCATAATAAGCAGTTGAATAAAAGTTAGTTGCATAACTGTAATAAATGTTTCCTTTCTTGGACTTGAATGGATGGTGCACTGTTTCTCATCCATACCCACAATTATCACTTCTTCATCCATACCCAGCTTATCACTTCTTCAATCACCTGCCCATTCTACACACATCTAGTGATTTGCTACATTCTGTCTATACATCCTCTCTTTGCTCATGTAAGAGTGGAATCATGAAAGCAATTTAAGGAACTCAAATGATATGAGCAGTAAACACATTCAAGCTTGAAATAATCCTGTAGTCAGCTGAAATTATGGTTTCTAATTTAATTCCATTGTGATCAGGGAACATAATTTTCATGGCATGAGCCCTCTTACATTTTTTCAGATATATTCTGTTGGCCCAGAGTCTTATCTACCTGGTAAATGTTCCCTAAGCACTGGAAATACAATGTGTGTCCTGCTGTTGTTGAGAGGAGTTTTCTATACATGTCAATTAGGACAAGTTAGCTGATAGTGTTGTTCAAAGACAGTATATCCTTGCTGTTGTCCACCTGTTCTATCAACTTTCTTTTGACTAAAGTTAGCATGACTATCTTTTTCCATCTCTTTACTTTAAGGTATTTGTGGCTTAATATTTGCACAATAGGGAGTATATAGTTGGGTCTTGCTTTCTGTCCAACTTGACTATCTCCTCTTTTTCATTAGGGCCATTTACATATAATATGATTATTGGTATAATTAGGTTTAAATCTATTATCTTGATTTTTTTTTTCTGTTTGTCCATGTGCTCTTTGTGCCCTTCTCCTGTCTTTCATTTGATTGTGCATTTTTTATGATTCAACTCTACCTCTTTTGCCCTAGCCAGGTTGCTCTGTTGGAGCATCGTCCTGATATGCCAGGGTTGTGGGTTCAATTCTCACATACAAGACTCAACCAATGAATGTATAAATAACTGAAAAAAAAGTCCATGTTTCTCTCTCTCTCCCTGTCTCTAAAAGTAAAACAAAAAATTGTTTTATTTCTACCTCTTTTTGGCTTACTAGCTATAACTTTGCTATATTAACAGGTGTTTAAGGGCTTACAGTAAATAGCTTTAACTTAGCACAGTTTATCTTCAACTGATTTGATCTCCTTCACAGATATATAAGAAACTTATCATAGCCTATTTTGGGCTATATTTTCCTGTTTTTTGGCATAGCTGTTAATCTTTGATGCCAGACATTGTGAATTTTACTTTGTTGGGCACTGGATACTTTTGTATTCCTATATATCATTATATTTTTTACCTTTGTTCTGGATTATTTACTTCCACACAGTTTAATTCTTTCACTTTTAAGATGTATTAGGTAGGACAAGAACACTGTTTAGTCTGGGGCTAATTCTTCCCCACTGGCGAGGCCTTTCTGAGTACTGTACACAATGCTCCATGACTGGTGAGATTTCCCATTCTGACTGATGGGAATGTTCCTGGCCTCATGTGAATGCCAAGTACTGTTCCCTCTAATTCTATCAGGAGTACCTCCCCATACTTTCCTCAGATAGTTTCCTCCTGTGCATGTACTGATCAGTACTCATGCTAAACTTAAAGAGGACCCTCTGTAGATATGTGGGGTTCCCGGCATTTTGACCCAAAAACTATAGCTGCCTTGGGTCCCTGGACTTTCAGCTGCGTGTCCTCAACCCAGAGAGTCTGCCAGGCTCTGCCTGTTGCACCTTCCAGTGCTGTGGCCTGAAACTCTCTCCAGGCGCTAAGCTGGGGCAATTTATGGCTTTGTTTCCCATCTCTCAGGAATCATCTTTCATGGCCTATCAAGTGTCTTAAAAACCACAAGTTTATATATTTTGCCTGCTTTTAATAATATTTTTGAGCCCTGTTACCTCCATCATGTTTGGAAGTAAAAATCTAACAGAACCAAAATTACGAAAAAGCCGTGGAAACAACTTTAGGTATTTCCCAGTGAAAAATAACACAAATTGTTTAACTGTGACCAAGGAATTGGATGGAGATGGTTTCACTGACATCCTGGGGGAAGACATTAAAGGATCAACTGAGGAGCAGAGAGAAACATTTAGTACAGAAAGTTCTCAGTATCCTGTATTTCTGGGAGATTTAAGGGCTTTCCACGGTAATTCCGACAAGGGTGTGGGGCTTTCCCTTCCAGCGCTGATCTTTGACCCTAACCCCAAGTACAACAAGACTCCCAGTCCTGTTTCCCATTCCCCGTCGGTTCACTGGACTACTGAGCAGTCTTTGAGGGCATGGCCTGGAGTGGAGGCTGGAGAAGGTGGAAAGCTGCTGACCTGGTTCTCCTCACTCAGGTTCAAAGGACCCGGCCACTTGTGAAATGAACCTGTTATCACTCTCTTCTCCACCAAATATTTGTCAAGAGCTGCTTTTCATCACATTGCTGCCAAATCAGAAACCTGTCCTTTTAACCACTGGCTCCTGACTGTGGGTGCTAACCCAGTGCTAACTTCTTGCCAGGCACCATGGAGGACAGAAAATATCAACTGCACTTTTGGCTTTGGGGCCTGAAAGATCCAAATTAGCACAGGTGAAACCATTAAGGAACACTCCAGCATAAATCCTAGATTTTCATTTCCAGACTGAAAGGCTCACTGAGGACCCAGCAGAGTAAATGAAGAGAACCCCACCACCAACATGGCACTTTGTCAGGAAATTTCTCCAAACCAGGGATTAAAAAAAACCCTAAGAGGTTAAAAGAGCAGAAAACATGTTATATATAAAGACCAGAAATACAACTAGACTCAAGTTTCTCAATATCAGCCCTGGAAACTAGAAACCATGGGACATTGGCTTCAAACGTCAGAGGGAAAATGTTTTTCTTTTTTTTTTTTTTTCATTTTTCTGAAGCTGGAAACAGGGAGAGACAGTCAGACAGACTCCTGCATGCGCCCAACCGGGATCCACCCGGCACGCCCACCAGGGGCGACGCTCTGCCCACCAGGGGGCGATGCTCTGCCCATCCTGGGCGTCGCCATGTTGCGACCAGAGCCATTCTAGCGCCTGGGGCAGAGGCCACAGAGCCATCCCCAGCGCCCGGGCCATCTTTGCTCCAATGGAGCCTGGCTGCGGGAGGGGAAGAGAGAGACAGAGAGGGAAAGCGCGGCGGAGGGGTGGAGAAGCAAATGGGCGCTTCTCCTGTGTGCCCTGGCCGGGAATCGAACCCGGGTCCTCTGCACGCTAGGCCGACGCTCTACCGCTGAGCCAACCGGCCAGGGCGAAAATGTTTTTCAATCCAGAATCCTATACTTAGCCCAATTATCAAATGTGAGGATAAAAGAAAAGCATGCGAGATCCAATAATGACAACAATAATATGCACCTTTTCCTTGGCAGGTGCTGAAGGATGCACTACAGCAACATGAAGTAGCAAATAAAAACAGAAGAAACAGGAGATCCAGGAAGTGAGTAGAGAGAAGTGAACCCCAAGATGATAAGTGTGTGGCCAAAAAAACAACTACTTCATGTTGAAGCAGGAAGATGAAAGAATCCAGCAGGGACCTCTCCAGAGGGAGGGGAAATGGAATTGATAGACTGATAGCTAAACATTTATAAAATTATATTTTTAGGTCATTGCTAGATATGATGTACTATGTGGAAAAAATTAAAGATAGGTATAGAAAATTAAGCAAATAAGAAAAAAGCTGCAATTCTCAATTAAGAAAAATAAAAAATTTGTACCAGAAAAATATGTACACCATGTAACTTTTCAGGGGACAAAATTTACATGCTCATATTAAGATTAAATAGTTGTCAATTTAAAAAATTGTGATATGACTACTGGGAAGATGGAGTAGTAAAAATAGGGAATAGACGAATGAGGTAAAAAAGTTAAATCTGGCCCTGGCCAGAGGGTTCAGTTGGTTAGAATGTAATGGCAATGTGCGAGGGTTGTGGGTTCTATACCCAACTGGGGCACATACAGGAACAGATTGATGTTTCTGTCTGTGTCTCTCTTTCCCTGCCCTTTTCTCTGAAATCAATAAATTAAGAAAAAAATTTTCAGTTAAATCTGCATCTATTATAACCAGAAGTGTAATAGATGATGTTTGAAATTAATAATTCAAGAAAAACAGCATGAATTGCTATTATTGAGAAATACGGAACTAAAGAAAAAGTGAAGAGTTGAGAGTGGCTACCCCTAGGAGCGAAAATGAGGAACCAGGGAGGAATGGGGTAGGGAGTCTCTTAGTTCTCATTATAACTGTTCTAATACTATACTTTTTTCCTAATACTATATATACTTTTTTACAACCACACACATAGCTTTCATTATTTTTGTATTGCGGTAAAACATCTATGTCCTGAAATTTACCATTTTAACCATTTTTAAGTGTATAGTTCTGTGGCATTAAGTACATTCACATTGTGGAATCATCACCATCCATCTCCTGAAAATTTCCACCATCCCAAACTGAAACTTCATATCCACTAAATGTTAACTCTCCTCTTCCAACTTACCCTAGCCCCTGGCCAATATTTTATTTTCTTTCTTTATTAATTACACTATTTTAGGTATCTCATGTAATTGAAATAATGCGATATTTGTGCTTTTGTGATGGCTTATTTCACTTCACATAATGTCTTCAAGGTTCATCCATACTGTAGCATGTGTCAGATTTCCCTTCATTTTAAGGCTGAATAAATATTCAACATTGTGTGTGTATATGTGTGTGTATACACATATTAATATACATATACGTATACATACATACATACATACATACATACCATGGTTTGTTTATCCATTCATCTGATGGACAGTGGGTTGTTTCTACCTATTGGCTATTGCCAATAGTGCTACAATGAACATTGGTGTGATTGTATCTGTTTGAGTGCCTACTTTCAATTCTTTTCTGTATACAGCCAGATGTTGAATCACTGTATCATATTGTTTCAGGTTTTGAGAAATTGGCATTCATTTTTCACTGCAGCTGCACCATTTTACATTCCCACCAGCGATGCACAGGGTTCCAATTTCTCCATATCCTGGCCAACACTAGGTATTTTCTGGTTTTGTTTTGTTTTGTTTTGATAATAGCCACCCTAATTGTGTTCAGTAGTATCTCATCGTGATTTTTATTTGTATTTCCCTAATGCTTAGAGGTGTTGAGCATCTTCTGAAGTACTTATTGGCCATTTGCAAATCTCTGGAGAAATAGCTATTCAAATATTTTGCCTGATTTTTTGAATTGGTTTGTTTGCCTTTATTACTTTGTAATAAAAACATAGAATTAATGCTAAAAGCAAGAACCAAATGCCAACAGACAAACTGGGTTTCAAATCAGGGACTTTGGGCAGGGCCCTTGAATAGAAGGCAGGGTACTACTTCTGTATTACCACAGACTGCTGAGGTCCCAGGCATTATCCACATAAAATAAAAACGTGTATTACCCTTTTATCTCAACAAAATTTATGCATTTCTTTGCAAGCTCTCCTTACCCTTCTAATACTCCTGTCCTAGAGGGTAGAAAAAGTTAGTAGGTTTTTTTCCCAAGCCTCCTGAGACATACTCATGAATTGGTCCCTGAGAGATAGTGTTTCCTACAAGCAAACTGTTAATTCATTGTGGGGGAAATCCACTTCTACAAGCTCCTTATCTATTTCCAGTGCTAGCTCTGCTTGTCACCTGTATATCAGGAGAACAACCTTAAACCATCATAGACCTAAAATGTTACACCGAGTAGCTAATGGGAGTGATGACTCAATGAGACATCAAACAGGCATTCTGGAGCAACTGCCCTCATGACTCCACCTGGGACAGAGTCTCCTTCCACGACTGCATATGAAGGAGGTTCAGAAGGAAATGTTCACATTGTAATTGTTATTTCTCATTATGGGAATAACTGGTCCTGCACATGAGAACTCGGGCTCCCTCCTTACCAGTTTCAGAAGCTTCATTAAATGTAGTAACTTTGGCATTCACTATGTCAAAAACATGGAGCTAAAGCTATTGTCTTAAAAGAAGCACATCTAGCCTGACCAGCCAATGGCACAGTGGATAGAACATTGGACTGGGATGCAGAGGACCCCGGTTTGAAACCACAAGGTTGCCGGGTTGAGCACAGGCTCATCCAGCTTGAGCATAGGCTCACCAGATTGAGCTCAGGGTTCCTGGCTTGAGCATGGGGTCATAGACATTTCCCATGGTCGCTGGCTTGAGCCCAAAGGTCGTTGGCTTGAAGCCTAAGGTCGCTGGCTTGAGGCTAAGGTCACTGGCTTGAGCAAGGAGTCACTTGCTCTGCTGTAGCCCCCCGATCAAGGTTCATAATGAGAAAGCAATCAATGAACAACTAAGGAGCTGCAATGAAGAATTGATGCTTCTCATCTCTCTCCCTTCCTCTCTGTCTGTCCCTTTCACTGACCCTCTCTGTCTCTGTCACAAGAGAGAGAGAGAGAGAGAGAGAGAGAGAGAGAGAGAGAAGGAAACAAAACGGTGCAGTCAGTATGGAAAACAGTATGGCAATTACTCAAAGGGTTAAACGTAGATTTATATGACCCAGCCATTCCAACGCCCTGGTATATTCCTAAGAGAAGTGAAAACATACATCTAGGCTAAAATTTGTACACAAATATTCATGGCATCATGATTCATGATAGCCCAGAAGCAAAAACAACCCAAATGGTTATCAATTCAGAAATAAATAAACAAAATGTGGCATATCTATATGCTTAATGGAAACTGATCCAGTCATAAAACAGAATGAAGTACTGATACATGCTACAGCACGAATAAACTTTGAAAACATTATGCTTAGTTAAGAAAAAGCCATATATTTTATGATTCCATCTACATGAAAAGTCCAAATTATGCAAATCCAGAGAGATAAAGAGTAGATTAGGGGTTGTCAGGGGATGGTGAAGAAGTGAATGGGAGTGACTGCTAACAAGTGTGAAGTTGCTTTTTCGGTGAGAAAAATGTTCTGGAATTAAGCTGTGGTAATGGTTGTACAACCATAAGAATATAGTAAAATCCACTAAATTGTACACTTTAAATAGGTGAATTTTATGGCCTGTGAATGATACCTCAATAAAGCTGGTATAAAAAAGAAATACCCATCAAATGTTAATGCAACGGTTTGGGGAAAGTAGGGCTGGGTGACAAGTTTTATTTCTCCTTTTCTGGGGTTCTAGCTGTTTTTCAAATTTCCCCCCTCTAATGGGCAACTATTACATCAACTGAAGCTCTGGAATCAGATGGATTCTGCTGGATTCAAATCCAAGCTCCTTCTGGGTGAACTGGATATACTGGGCAAGTCAGTTAATTATTTTTACACTTCAGTCTCCTCATGAAAAATTGGGGGTGTAATATCACTTACCTCATAGAGTAGTTGTGAGAATTTAATAGGAGAATGCTGTAAAGTGCTTAGGTCAGAGCCTAGCACATTGGTAAGTGCTCAAGAAATATCAGCTGCCATTTTTGTTATTAAGAATACAAGGCAGGAAAATATTACTACTAATTATTCTGTGTAGGCCTTATACAGCTCTTCTGGAGATGCTACACATATTTTGACACATTTATTTGGTCCTCACAACTACCTTATGAGGTGGATACTCTTATGCTTTTTTTACAGATAAACATTTACTGTGGAGTGGATGAACACTTGCCAGCGGCATGCGGTCTGCACATCTGTAGAAATTTAGAAGAGGTAAGGAGCATAGAGAGCTGCAGCAATCAGGGAGGACTTCACGAAAGAAGTAGCCCAGGAAGGAAAGGAGGGCGAGCCCTGGATAATCACATATGAGTAGGAAGGGGTGGTGAGGGCTTTGCAAGTGGAAAGAAAGTTACCAAACCAAGAGGCAGAAAATGTTAATATTTATTCAGTGTGGGTGATGAGCACAGACTGTGTTATATTATTCTCTGCACTACTCTGCACCTTAGAAATAATTACTGACTACCTAACATTTTAAATATTTAATCACTGTGTTTTGGAAAAATAAAAAATTTCTTTCCCTTAGTCTTTGACCTTCGTATGTGTGGGTGTGTTTACACACATATACCCATACATGAAACATGAAACATTTGCTTATTAGAAGAATGAGTAGATGTCTTTATTCCTTCTAAACTAAACATTAAGTGTTTTAATTCTTTTGGCCTGTTCTAGTTAGTAGGCTTTGCAGATTTTTTTGTGTGTGTATTTTTCTGAAGCTGGAAACGGGGAGAGACAGACTCCCGCATGCGCCCGACCGGGATCCACCCGGCACGCCCACCAGGGGGCGACGCTCTGCCCCTCCAGGGAGTCACTCTGTTGCGACCAGAGCCACTCCAGTGCCTGGGGCAGAGGCCAAAGAGCCATCCCCAGCGCCCGGGCCATCTTTGCTCCAATGGAGCCTCGCTGCGGGAGGGGAAGAGAGAGACAGAGAGGAAGGAGAGGGGGAGGGGTGGAGAAGCAGATGGGCGCTTCTCCTGTGTGCCTTGGCCGGGAATCGAACCCAGGACTTCTGCACACCAGGCCGACGCTCTACCACTGAGCCAACCGGCCAGGGCCAGGCTTTGGAGATTTTTTGCCCACACGGATCTATTTCACCCCTGTCAATACTGCATAATATTCACAATAGGAATGTTTCTTGATTTAATTAATTCTCCATTCTTCTATTGGTACCAATCTTCCACTATTACAAGCATTGTTTTTAAACACTGGACAGCTGTTTGTGATCTTGTAAGCATACCCTTGTATGAGCCTTTTCATGCATTGTTACTCTGAGGCAGATACCAAGAAGCAGAAACATGGGCCATAATTTCAATTTTTAAAAAGTTAATCAAATACATCACTGGGAAAGCTCAATTTTGCTGTAAACATAAAGTGGCTTTAGAATATAACTTTAAAAAAAACGTAAATCAGAGACTTGACATGCTCTCATCCCCACTCTGCTGATGTACCAAAAATCCAGGCGGTTTCTCACGTAAGTCTGGGCGGTAGCGTGGTGCACCTGATCTGGGCGCCCAGGTGGACCCCGGCGGCATATGGTGCAGCCATCATGGCCATGGAGTAGGTGCGACGGCACCATGACCCACTGCCCTCTGGGCACGCGCTCTGGCCCCGCCTACTGGCCCCTTTCATTGAGGAACCCCTTAGCGATCACGTGAAACAGGCATGCCTGACTCGTGACGTCAAGCAGGGCGGACCAATAGGAGCTTCTGTTTATATCAGAGAAAGGGGGGGCGGTCGTTTAAATATTCACACCCCCTCACCCGCCCTCCCTCCCGCCGCCTTGGCACCGCTCTCCCGCTGGGGTCGTGAGCGCTGAGCTGGAGCCGGAGGCGGCGGGGCTCCACGCTGCTGGGACGGCCGCGCCCGTGACTCTCTGCAGCCGCGTCTCTGGCAGCTTCTCCGCCGCCCTCGGGGCGCAGTGCGGCTCGTCTCGGACGGAAGCCCGGGCCGTCGCGGGCGGCCGGATCCGCGTCCTGCCTCAGCGCCCGGAGGACATGCGGGAGAGAGAATGAGCCGGAGGGACACGCTGGTGCATCTGTTTGCCGGGGGGTACGGTCCACGCGGGGCGCGTGGGCTCGTCGGGGCCGAGGGGCTGTGCAGGGGCCAAGGGCCGTGGCCTGAGTCGGGGCGAAAGAGCGGAAGGCGCCCGGTCCGCAGGATGAGGCGGTGCGGCCCAGGCGGGGAGGGTGGGAGGACGAAGCCGAGGAAGGACGTGAAGCTTTGGGCCTGCGGGGGCGGAGCGAGGCTGGGGCCCGATCTGCGGACCTGGGGAGCGGCGGGCCGGGCTGGGGTCAACGTGGGTCCCTGGGGCTAACGCGCTTCCACGCCGCGCGCCGTGGCCTAGCGAGTGTCCGGGTGCGGCCCGCGGGAGCAGGGTGGTTGCGGCTCTCCCGTAGGTTGCTTGGCTGGGAAAGTGTTGGGGCGGGGGCCCAGGACAAGATGGGCAGTGGGACCTCCTCCTCCTTCCCTTCTGGCCGTAGGGGCTACGAGGGCTCCTCAAGTCGCTCGGGCCCCACGACGGACTCGAGCAGCGGATTTTCGGGCCACTCTGCAGGGTTGGGTCCTGGGGAAGGGGGAGCTTCTGGCACCAGGTAGGCTTTGGTATCCTCTCTGCGGGGCAGCTGTAAGTTTCTAGCTCTTGGAAAGTTACCTTCCCCAGCTTCTCCAGGTTAAGAGACGCTGTGCAAAGCCGCAGTGCCTCTGAGGTCAGATCCTTTTCCTGCAAACCTGCCCTCTGCTGCATCGCTGCTTTTCCTTTGCTTGAAAAAGAAAGTATGGGGGAAGGGCGAGGTGAGACGCTTTGGCGGTAGTTAGTGTGTATGAGATAAGGACTGAGCCTGAAGTTATAGATTGCCAGGCTGACTGTTAACGGATATATTGAGCCATTTTGTTCCTGCCAAATTATTTGGAGAATCGCAGCAATTATCAAAAATGGCTACAGTGAATAATGCTGAGGCATTATTCTGCCTATATGACCTTATAAAGTTTTATCCCCTTAGTTTGTTTTTAAATCTATTTACAATGTCTTCAGTTGGATGTGTGGAATCTTGCTAATGAGGGAATTACTTACCTTGAGTTGGCATATTCATTCAACAAACATTTACTGCACATCATGGGCCTATCACTATTCTGACATCAAAAAAATTTTTTTTTAACCCATTAGACCCAATTTAGGCAAAGTTTGCTTTCCACATTGCTGATTCATTTACCGATAATCTTGACAAATTAAATCCTTTTTTAAAAACTTAGCCACATAGATGTTGTTGTAAAGATGCCTTGTTATCCAAATAATTGGATTCCCTTCTATAATTAGATCAATAGCAAATGCTTGAAAGGAGACTGCACTAGTTCTGTCAGCTATTTGGATGAAAAATTCTGATTTGTATTGCTTCATCTGTAAAATAAAGTTGTACTATGTGATCTCTAAGGCCCTTCTCTGGGTCCTAGCATTCTGTTACTCTGCATTTGAGAGTCATATATTAAGTTTTCTTAAAAGTACAGTACATTTGCCTGACCAGGCAGTGGTACAATGGATAGAGCATGGCACTGGGAAGCAGAAAACCCAGGTTTGAAATCCCAAGGTCGCTGCTTGAGTGCAGGCTCACCAGCTTGAGCGCAGGGTCGCTGGCTTGAGTCCCAAAGTCACTGGCTTGAAGCCAAGGTCACTGGCTTGAGCAGGGGGTCACTTTCTCTGCTGTAGCCCCCTGGTCAAGGCACATATGAGAAAGCAATCAATGGCCTTACCTGTGGTGGCGCAGTGGATTAAGCTTTGACCTGGAATGCTGAGGTCGCTGATTCAAAACCCTGGGCTTGCCAGGTCAAGGCACATATGGGAGTTGATGCTTCCTGCTCCTCCCCCCTTATGTCTCCCTTCTCTCTCTCTCTCTCTCTCTCTCTCTCTCTCTCTTTCCTCTCTCAAATGAATAAAGAAGATCCTTTAAAAAATTAAAAATAAATAAATAAAAATGCAAGTTTATCTTTAAAAAAAGAAAGCAATCAATGAACTAAGGTGCACAACAAAGAACTGATGATTCTCATCTCTCTCTACCTTCCTGTCTGTTCCTTTCTCTGTCTCTCTCTCTGCCTCTGTTAAAAAAAAAAAAAGTAGTAAGTAATGTACATTTATTTGAAATGTTAGCTTGATTGCAGTAACTTCCCAGTTTGGATTAGAATAATCAAGTTTGTATTATCAGTCACTTTGTTGTAATTGATACATACAAAGGCCTGTCTGGATAGCTTTTTCTTTAAAATACTGTACAGGAATGGAGAGTTTTTGTAGCATCTAAACATAAATAGATTTAGGAGTTTCTCCTTTCTGAAAGAGCTAGCCTGTGCAGGTTATTTAGAATATTAAAGGAGACACTAGTATGTAGAGCCTGGCATAAGACAGGTGCTGAGCCTTGTAAATTTCCTTCCTTTGCATTTCATCTTGATTTTACATTTCTATGTGGGTGTAGAAGTCAGTATAAAGCCTGGCATATCTGTTTGAGAGAAACATTAAAACTAGGAAGGATGATAAGGATCATCTTTTTCATTCTCTTTGAAATACGGAAAAACTACTGATGTGTGAGAAATTGACTTAGCCAAGGTCTGACAGTTTTTCATACATGTAAAATGAGAAATAAATACTCTAAAGATTCTTCCAGCTCTATATTATATAAAAATCAATTCTGTAGAGTATTCTGGAAGTTTGTGTGCTAAGTAAGCATTGTGGAAATGCAAATTGGGTTGTGTTGATGACATTCTTAACTGAAGATGTCTAATTCTCAACTCTGGCTTATTTAGGCAATCAATTTTAGGATGTTCTTCATAGAAAACTAGATCTCATAATTTTTTTTTTTAGTAAGTGATAGGCAGGCAGGCGGACAGATTCCCACATGCACCCTGACAGGGATCCACCGGGCAAGCCCCCTATAGGGAAATGCTCTGCCCATCTGGACCACTGCTCCGTTGCTTGGCAACCGGTCTATTTTAGCGCCTGTCATGAGGCCATGGAGCCATCCTCTGCCAGGGGCCAACTTGCTGAAACCTTTCCAGCATGGCTGTGGGGGCGGGGAGGGGTTGAGAAGCAGATGGGCGCTTCTCCTGTGTGCCCTAGCCAGGAATGAAACTCAGGACTTCAATATGATGAGCAAATGCTCTAATGCTGAGCCACCCGGCCAGGACCAGATCTCACAAGTTTTAAAATCCTGATAGAATCAAGTAAATTAGGAGTTAGAAAATTTAGTTTTTGTTTTAATAATAACTAGATAGAGAAAAGGAGAGGTTTTTTTTTAAGCTGTTTGCCTAGGGAAACATCATTTGCATTAAATTATGAAAACAATATATTTTAAAAGAATTAAGTAACCTTTCACAGTGACATTTAATCTTAGGTAAAAATAATCTAAATGTGCAGCCTTTGGATTATTTTCCTGATGATTATAATAGTATTTATTGAATGTGTGTTTATCAGAATCTCAAGAGAGATTTCGAATAGTCTACTGGCTGTGTTATTAAATCAGGAATATTTGAAACAGACTAGCACTGGACCCTAGCTCTTGGTGACATACTCACATGTGTAACTTGTGCTTTTTTTGTATTTTTCTGAAGTTGGAAACGGGGAGGCAGTCAGACAGACTCCCGTATGCGCCCAACCGGGATCCACCCGGTATGCCCACCAGGGGGCGATGCTCTGCCCATCTGGGGCATCTCTCTGTTGCAACCAGGGCCATTCTAGCGCCTGAGACAGAGGCCACAGAGCCATCCTCAGCGCCCGGGCCAACTTTGCTCCAATGGAGCCTTGGCTGTGGGAGGGGAAGGGGTGGAGAAGCAGATGGGAGCTTCTCCTGTGTGCCCTGGCCGGGAATCGAACCTGGGACTCCTCCACACCAGGCCGACGCTTTACCACTGAGCCAACCAGCCAGGGCATAACTCGTGCTTTTTTAAAGACACCTTTTGGTCCCGTTGTGTTTTGCTGGAGTTAATATTCAGAGTTTGTAAGGTCATTGGTTATGTTGAGTTATGATGGCAACTCACAGCAGTCTGCAAAAATATGCCAATTAGGTTTAATTTTAGCTGTAGTTTAATAACATATGCCTGCAAATGAATATATACACAATATGAAATATATATTTAAATAGACTACACATTGTGTAGAATTCTCAGCTGCATATTTCTACCAAGAGTCTGTTTGCGAGAGAGAAATTTTCTCTAATGAGACTGACTAAACTTTCAGTTAAGTGGGTGATTTTTTTCTTTGGTAGCTCCTCTGACAGAGCATAATACATGTAATGAGTAATATCTCAGGTTACCTAAAAAACTGTTGTTAGGAATTAACTGTTTGTTCATTTATTCAATAAGAAACTCCCACTTGGGTGTCAAATATGTTGATTCTGCAGAAACTTGTAAAATTACTTGCTTCCTTTTAAAAGCAGGGCAGAACTAGAATATTTAAAAGTATAATTAATGTTGTTTATTTCCAGTTTACATTTTTTATTAGCCATATTTCCATAATTTTCACCACCTTTTCCTTTTTTTCTTTTCCTTGTAAAAATGCATTCTTTCATTCTTAGTAGTAGTTTACAAGACGAAGGGAAGGTGTCTATCCTGACGTAGAATATTCTCATAACTATTTCCCTGTAAGTTTATTAGCCAGCTACAGCCACGTGAATCATGGACCCTTGGGAGGTCCCAAGACCCTGTTCAGTGGTCTAAGAGTTTGAAGCTATTATAAAAATACTAAGACATCATTTGTTTTCACTGTGTAGGTGTTTGTACTGACTGTTGAAAAGCGGTGATGAGTAGCACTGCTACTGCCTTAGCATGCATCAAGGCAGTGTTACCAAATTGTGCTAGTAGTTGTTGACACTTGCAATTTATTATTATTTTTTAATTTATTGACTTGAGAGAGAGAGGAACATCAAGTTCTTGTTCCACTATCTGTGCATTCATTGATTCCTGCATGGGCCCTGACTGGGGATTAAACCCACAACCTTGGTATATCAGGACAGTGCTCCATGCAGCTGAGCTACCTGGCCAGGGCCGACACTTGTGATGTAAAAAACCAGTTTTTTTTACAAATGTCCTTATTTTTTGTTTTATTCAGTGAGAGGAGAGGAAGCACAGACAGACTCCTATATGTGCCCCAAACAGAATCCACTAGGTATGTCCACTAGGAGGTGATGCTCTGCCCATCTGGGTCTTGCTCTGTTGCTCAGCAACCAAGCTGTTAGTATGTAAGGCTGAGGCTGTGCACACCTGAGGCCTGCGTGCTCCAATTGAGTCATGGCTGCAGGGGGGGGGGAGCTAGAGAGGGTGGAGTGGAGAAGCAGATGGGTGCGTCTCCTGTGTGCCCAGGCTAGGAATTGAACTCGGGACTTCCACACGCCTGGCTGATGCTCTACCACTGAGCAAACTGGCCAGGGCCATGAATGTTCTTAAAGCAGAAAAATTAATTTTATTACATCTTGTGTGCTCTTTATTTTTGTATGACAGACTGGGAAATATGAATAAACTACTTCTGCATACTAAAATAGTTCTGTAGTTACTTCAGTCTCAAACTGAACTAGCCTCTTTTTTTCATGAGAACCATTCTCTTGAAAGAACAGTTGATTGACTATTTAGACTTGACTATTTGGCAGACGTTTTCTTACAAATAATGAAGGAAGTGGGGCTCTTGTTTCAAGGAAAACCACTGATGACATTTTTGCCATGTGATAAAATTTGAGTTTTCAAGCAAAAATCACTTTTTGAAAATTTGAATTTACAGGAAGTGTTATATAGCATAGTCAAATGTATCATCACTTGGAAGATCTGTATAACCCAGTGAACCAACATTGTTCAGATGAAGAGTGCGTGATGTTACAGAGTTGTGCATGGGTAAAAACTTCAGAATGTAAGATAGACCTGTGCTTTTAATGTAACTGTGAAAGTTTCTTGTATAATTCAGATCCCAATTGCAACTAAACTTTAAGGACCTACCACTTGTCGGTTTTAATGTAGCATTAAAGAATATCCACAATTATCTGAAAAAAGGGGATTAGATTATCATTAATTAGGTGTTCATTGCTGTGGAAGAAATGAAAAATGGAGCAGGATAAAAGAATAGTGAAAGTGTACTGTATTTCCACATACAGTGATGGTGACGAGTCTTCTTGATAAGGGCGATTTTTGAGCCAAGACCGAGGTGGGAGAGAGTTATCTCTTCAGAGGGAACAGGCAGTGGAAAGATCCTAGCTAGGAGCACAGTAATGAGGCGTTCTTAGTCCAGTAGGGGACTTTAGCTTTTCCTGAAATGAGAGGAGTCATTCCAGGAGTTTTAAAGGATAACTGTGGTCACCATGTTTAAAACTATACATAGGGTAAGGGCAGAAGTAGGGGGATGATTTAGCTACTGCAGTAGTCTCAATGAGTTACAGCAGTTGTTCATAACACATTTTGATGTATTGAATATAAAGTGTTAATCAGAGTCAAGAATAACTCCCAAGGATTTTAGTTGGGGCACCTGGAAGGAGGGAATTGCTTTAACAAGATGGGCAAGGTTGCAGATGGAACAGGGTTGGGGTAGAGGAAGATCAGTGGTTCCATTTTAGGCATGGGAAGTTTGAGAGTAGAGATCAAGAAGCTAGTAGTTTAGGTAGTTGGTTGAATATATTAGTCTAGCATTCAAGAAAGGTGTGGACTTGAGATGTATGTACATCTAGCAGTTACCGGAATATAGATGATGCCATGAGCCTAGGTGAGATCATTAAGTGAGTGAATATGGAGGAGAGGACTCAAGGTTGGCCTTCAGAGACTTCAACAAAGGAGATCAGGAAAAAGGAGGAACCTGCAAAGTAGTCTTAGAAAGAGTGACCAAGCAAATGTGTTCTGAAAGTCAAATTAAGGAAATACACAGTATTGAGGAAGGAGCAGTTGATCAGCTGTGAGTGTGTTAATGTCAATTAAGATGAGATCTGAGAGATGTTAAATTTAACAATCGGAGACCTTTGTTGACTTTGATTAGCAGTTTCCAAGGAAAAGCAGGGAGTAAATGTCTGATTGGAGTGGGAAAGAAATTAGGGATGACAAATAGAATTTTGAGGTTTACTGCATAGGGAGAGCAAAGAAACAAAGCTGTAGTTTGTGGGGTAAATCCACATATTTTATCAGCATACTTTATTTGTATAGTGAATTTTAGTCCTCAGTCTGATATCTTATTCTGAAAATGAAGACCATGCGGCTACATCTTAGGCTGTAGGATTCGGCTTCCTCTGTGTTTCCATGTTTCTCTAAGTTGTTGGCTAACAGTTTCCTTTTTTCCAATGCTATTGTGTTTTGATCATCATTCAAAATAAGTTCGGCCTGTTAATTTTTTTCCTGCATCCAGAACACTACATGTACTCCCCAAAATACTGTTATTTTCAATCCCTTTTGTATCTCTGACTTTCCAAAAGTTAGTCTGTCAAGTATATAGACTTTGTCCTTCATTGATTGTTTCAAGAACTTGTGTTGTTTCTTGCCTAAACATTAAAGCTTCAGAGAAACTACAAATATACTAGCAGCGAAACAATTTTGGTAAGACGTCCTAAATGGTTTTTATAGAATTTCAGAAATAGGCCACATGTTTTGAGATTAAAACTCCTTGGCCTAATATTTTAATGAATCTCTTCCTTAGTAGTAGTTCTTAATTTGACTAATGCCCTAATTAGAAAATTACTATGGAGTGTTACCCTCAGGCAAAAAAATGACAAAATATTTCAGCTTATTCATTTTGCTTCACAAAGCTAACATTGCAGTTGTATGATGAAATCTATTTGCTTAAAATTAACACAAATGTATTTCCAGAGTACTTATTACATACATGTACATACATATATATACATATGTACACACAGAAGTACTGTGAACCCGATTGGAATAGGTTTTGTCCATTTATAAATTACCTTGCATATTAAAGACAAGTGTCCTGCTCTATGCATGCTCAGAAGGTTAAAACCAAGGAACTATGTCTAACAACCACAGTCTTAGAATCCCAGTTCTTTTCCATGACCCATCCTGAGCAGAATCCTGGGTGCCTTGGGTTCCTCCTCCGGTGTGGCTGGTAAAAGTCCCTTAAAGCCGGGAAAACTGAAGACTCAGTGTTGTTTTGCAGCTTGAGGCTATCCCACCGGTGGAGTCTCATGTTTGTGCACCTGACCTAGGGATTGATGACTCTTGGCGGCAGTGTGGCTGTAACTGATCTGCCTGCTATTCATACTTAGTGAACAGTTTCTCTCATCCTCTTCACCCCCACCTCCTCCAAACTTGTTATTCCTGTTGCTTGCTGAGGGAGAGCACATGAGGCCCCCAGAGGCCTCTTCTTTCTAAGAAGTTGTATTGGCACAAGTTATATATATATAAAAATTCTTGTGCCAGTTCGGGATCCACCCAGCATGCCCACTAGGGGGCGGTGCTCTGCCCATCTGGGGCATTGCTCAGCTGCGGCCAGAGCCACTCTGGCACCTGAGATGGAGGCCATGGAACTATCCTCAGCGCCTGGGCCAACTCTGCTCCAATAGATCCTTGGCTATGGGAGGGAAAGAGAGAGAGAGAAAGGAGAAGGGTAAGGGTAGAGAAGTAGATGGGTGCTTCTCCTGTGTACCCTGACCGGGAATTTAACCTGGGACTTCCACATGCTGAGCTGACACTCTACTGCTGAGCCAACCGGCCAAGGCTCCATCTAGATTTTTGATGTTACAGGATAATGAACTACTATGCTCTTCCGTCACATTTAGCTATTCTCTCCTTGAAATTCTTTGCTAATCAAAGCTTTTAAAGCAAAGGAGTGAACAACTTTTAACTATAACATTTTCTTTAATAGTAAAGCATCTAGCCTGACCTGTGGTGGCGCAGTGGATAAAACGTCAACCTGGAATGCTGAGATCACGGGTTCAAAACCCTGGGCTTGCCTGATCAAGGCATATATGGGAGTTGATGCTTCCTGATCCTCCCCTTCTCTCTCTCAATCTCTTTCTGCCTCTCTTCTCTAAAATGAATAAAAAATAATTTTAAAAATTAGTAAAGCATTCTTCTATGTCTTTATTAGTAGAAAATGTGTAAGGGGCTTAAGGCAGCTGACTGACCTGGCTAAATGGAAACAACCAGAGGCAGTTTGTATGTATCATTATATTGACAACATTATACTAACTAGTGACTCTCTTCCAGAATTGGAGCAAACAGTCCCTACCCTGCTATCCCACATGAAAGCGTATGGCTGGGGGGTCAATGAAGGCAAATTACAAGGACCTGGGTTATCTGTGAAGTTCTTGGGAGTTGTCCGGTTAGGTAAGACAAAGGTTATCCCTGACGCAGTTATAGATGAGATCTAAGCATACCCTCTGCCTGCTATGGTAAAGCAGTTACAGGAATTCCTAGGCCTGTTGGGGTATCGGCAAGCATTCATATCCCATTTAGCATGGTTACCACATCCCTTATATCACCTTATTCGGAAGGGGTTCGCTGGGATTGGACTGAGGCACAATGTGCATTTGCAGCAGCTAAGAGAGCTGTCAAGATGGCACAGGACTTCAATGTGTTTGATCCTGCCAGGCCCTGTGAGTCTGATGTCCCTGTAATCTCTGAAGGGTATGGATGAGGCTTGTGGCAATGGACAGAGCGCCTACAGCAACCTATTGGGTTTTGGTCCCAATTGTGGAAAGGCGCTAAAGCCCATTAATCATTAGTAAACAGTTGGCAGCGATGTATGCTGCCCTCCTAGCTACTGAGAGTATTACAACCATAACTCCAATTACTGTCAAGACCACATACCCCATTGCAGGGTGGTTGAGAGATTAGGCTACCAAACCTTGTAGTGGTACAGCCCAAGTCTCCACCCTGGCCAAATGGGGTGCATACTTGCAACAGTGCTGTGCCGTTAGCACCAGCCCATTGAGTGCAGAACTGCAGGAAGTCTTGGGTCCAGTCACCTATGCGACCTTAGAGTCAGGTGCAGCTGGGGCTGAGGAGGCAGAACCTGAAGTCAGTCCCTACCAGGAGGTGCCAATGCCCATCCCTGAGGATGCCTGGCATACTGATGGTTCTAGCAGGGGCCAATCGACCAAGTGGATGGCCATAGCCTTCCATCAGGCCACTGAGACTATTTGGATGGACAGAGGTACAGGCCAAAGCAGCCAATGGGGAGAATTAAAGAGTCGTATGGCTAGTTGCCCATAGTGAACCTTTACCTCTGGTGATTTGCACTGACAGCTGGGCTGTCTATTGTGGACTGACCCTTTGGATTGCTACTTGTCACATTAACCAGTGGATGGTAATGCACCATCCACTATGGGGTCAGGCCATGTGGCAGGACTTACGGGAAATAGGACACCAGAAACATGTGACAGTATACCATGTCACAGGGCATGTCCTTCTAGCCTACCCTGGGAATGAAGAGGCAGACACTTTGGCGAGGGTATGATGGTTGGAGACTGAGCCTGCAGGTGACGTGGTACAGTGGCTCCACCGGTGGCTGCTCCATGTGGGGCAAAAAACAATGTGGGCTACCGTTAAGGCATGGAACTGGCCTGTGTCCTGTGCAGAGGTGCTTGCAGCCTGCGAGCAGTGTGCAGTGTGTTCCAAGGAGCACCCACAGAGACAACTGGCATCACCTGGACAGATCCAGAGGGGTCGTGTCCCACTGACACAGTGGCAAATAGACATCATCGGACCTTACCAAAGTTGACGGGTACCAGTATGCAGTCACATGTGTAGATACTGCCACCGGTCTGCTTGCTGCTTACCCTGCCCATAACCCAGACCAAAGGGCAGTCATACAGGCTCTGGACCACCTGAGTGCTGCGTACGGGTGGCCGCTCGTCCTTGAAAGTGACAATGGTACCCATTTCACAGGTTCTATGGTGAGGCAATGGGCTCAAGGCCTAGAGGTGTACTGGAAGTACCATGTCCCCTGCCACCCACAGGCTGCTGGTATCATTGAGCGGTATAATGGACTCTTAAAGCAGGGACTGCAACAGTAGGGGGGCACTGGACCCCTTACTGGATAGACACACCGTTTGTGGACTGTACTCTGGATTTTGAATGAGAGACCTCGATGGGGGGTGTGGGGGGCTGCCCAGCTCCAGTGGACACCCTCCTGCACCGGGCTGCTGCTCTCATCCAGTTGCAGATATGCACCGTAAATGCTTTGCTCAATCCAGGCTTTGGACAGCAGAGCAACGTGCTCTTGCCTGCCCCAACAGCCCTCCTTAAAGGCCAGCAGCTTCAATGGACATGGCCCTGGACTGTACAGGCCCCCACCTACGATGGGTGGCCTTGTTGGCACTGTGGGGTGGGGGCTAGAGCTGGGCCTCCAGTTAACTCCCTGGGCAACCAGCACCTGGCCGCCTAAGGTAGAAAGAAGTGTGTTAGCCCTTGAGTGCTCAGGGGAACAGCATTATGAAGGGCACCTTCGTAATTTCTTTATGGCTCATAATGAGTTCTCCCATTTTGCTGCACACCAAACCAGCAGATCCTGGTGTACAGGCCAATAAGGTTTGGCCCGCCAAGGGAGGCCTCTGTGCTGCTACTGTGCTGTCTACAGACAGAACTCTGGCCTGTATTCTGCCAGAAGGGAAAGATTTGCCTTTCTTGGTGCCGCTGATCACTATCATTTCGGCCATAGCTGTTTGTAATTCTGTTGCTATAGTCTGTACTGTTCTGGTTTTTGTAATGTACCTCACTCCTTGCACAGGGACCATCGCAGAAGAAATGTGTCGCTTAGATTGTGAGGTGAGCAACCCTGAGGGATGGAATATGGGGCAGTGTGTTAGGCTTGCTCGTGGTTTTACCAGCTGCAAGCACTTTGCTTGATTAGTGTGTGAGCACGTGGCAGAGGCACGTGTGCATGGCCTATGTAAGGCTGTGGGTGCTTCCCCTGGGTGGCAATTCTCCCAGATCACTCTCCTACCACTGTCAGTTGCAGTTTTCTTGCTCACTGCCCTTACTGTGAATAGCATATTTTCCTTTGTTTATTAGCTCTTTCCCTTTTGTTTATTTGCTCGCCTGTCTTTGTGGGCCTCTAATAAACAGGTATGGCCCGACACTTTCTGGCTCTGCCATTTCTCTATAGCAGGGGTCCCCAAACTACGGCCCGCAGGCCACATGCGGCCCCCTGAGGCCATTTATCCGGCCTCCGCTGCACTTCCAGAAGGGGCACCTCTTTCATTGGTGGTCAATGAAAGGAGCACATTGACCATCTCATTAGCCAAAAGCAGGCCCATAGTTCCCATTGAAATACTGGTCAGTTTCTTGATTTAAATTTACTTGTTTTTTATTTTAAATATTGTATTTGTTCCCGTTTTGGTTTTTTTACTTTAAAATAAGATATGTGCAGTGTGCATAGGGATTTGTTCATAGTTTTTTTTATAGTCCGGCCCTCCAGTGGTCTGAGGGACAGTGAACTGGCCCCCTGTGTAAAAAGTTTGGGGACCCCTGCTCTATAGTCTGCCCAAATCCAATGTGAACCAACCTCACCTCGGCCACCAGCCTTACAAAAGCTCACCCCAAACCCTCTTTAAATCTCCACTTCCATCTCCAGCTGCTGTTCCACCATTCTCTTGTTTGCAGCCAAGGTCTGGAAAAGCCTGCCCTGGTCTGGGCAGTCTCAGTTCCAGCCCTGCCCCGCTGGCTTCCTCTGTTTGCAGGCCACTTGAAACCTGCCCATGACATCAGCAACCTCTCTGTAGTTCCTGTCTGCAGTGAAATCCGCAGCTCCAGAGCCTCTGTCACTCCCAGACTTCAAACCTGTGAGCACGCCCTTCCTCTCTGTCCCAGTTCCTTGTGCTCTGGGCTCTGCCAGCCTCCTGCATCCCTCTGCTCCTGCCCAGCTTCTCGACAGGGCCCCTGACAGGGTAGCTCAGCAAGACTCTCTTCAGGCATCTTCCCACTGTATACTCTTGCCCAGCGAGTTTGATGTGGAAACCACCCCTTTCTCCAGCCACATTCTCCCTGGAAAGTTTTGGGCATCTTTGGGGAGTCAGTTATAGCAGGGACTGAGGATTGCCTCCCTGCCTCTTTCTCTGCAGTTTACCCAGTGACAGATCCTTGATATTGAACTGTGTACATGGTTGTCCATAATAAAGAGTTTTCCTGGCCTCCCTTGTAAGTGGTGGTGGCCATGTGACTTGGTTCTGGCCAGTCAATGTGAACGTGTCATGAAGCACTTCAGAGAAGACACTTAAAAAAGCTCCCTTGACCCTGGCCAGTTGGCTCAGTGGATAGAGCATCAGCCCGGTGTGCAGATGTTCCAGGTTCTTGCGCTGCTCACAAGAGAGGTGACCATCTGCTTCTCTTCCCCTCCCACTCCCCCTTCTCTCTCTCTTCCCCGCCTGCAGCCAGGGGCTTGATTGGTTGGAGTGTTGGCCCCAGATGCTGAGGAAAGCTCGGTTGATTCGAGCACGTGTGGATCCCTGTCAGGGTGCATGTGGGAGTCTGCCTCTCTTTTTCTCTCACTTAAAATAATAACTAATAAATAAAAATTTAAGAAGCTCCCTTAGGGTCATATCTCCTTTACTTTCTACCTTCCTCTATTTCAGGGTCTGAAAGTGGGTGGAATGTCTGACTCCACAGACATCTTGGTCACCGAAGTGATTTTAAGGATGGCAGTTATGGGTGGGGGAGCCAAAAGATAGAGCAGTCCAGATCCTGGATCGTTTGGTAGGACCTCAACACCTGTCCTGGAGCCCATCTGGACTTCTTTCCTGAGAGAAGGAAAACAAGCACACCAAACAGAACACCACTAAGTGTTTAAGCTACTGTTGAATCTGCTGAATTTGGGAGCCAAAAGGAATCCTGATACATTTCTCCTCCTCCTGCCTATGAAGAAGCTGATGGCCTTTTCTTACCCCCTTTCTCCTCCTGGGTCTTACCTCAGTGAAAGGTACCAGTCCTGCCTGACCAGTGGTGGCACAGAGGATAAAGTGCTGACCTGGAATGCTGAGGTTGCTGGTTTGAAACCTCAAGGTCACTGGCTCTGAGTGCGGGCTCACCAGCACAGGGTCTCTGGCTTGAGCAGGGGATTGTCCACATGATTCCAAAGCTTGCCGGCTTGAGCCTGAAGGTTGCTAGCATAAAAAGCCCAAGATCACTGGCTTGAGCAGGGGGACACTGGCTTGGCCCTGGTAAAGACACATATGAGAAGCAATCAATGTACAACCAAAGAGGAAGCAACTAGGAGTTGATGCTTCTCACATCTTTCTCAAAAATAAAAAAATAAAAGAGAGGTGTGCCAGAAACCAGGGCCTCACCTGTGATTCCTTCATTTCCCTCATATCTCCTTATACCGAATGAGTGATCAGTCCTGTCTCTCTTGCTCTCTCTCTGCATCTCAGGACCCATACTCTGTCTAAGCCCTGGTTCAGACCAACATAATCTCTCACCCCACAAGCACTCGTTGACCACCTGATCTTCACAAAACCTGTGGACCCTTTGCTTATGCTTCCCATTCTTCCCCTCCATGATCTGCAATATCCCTGAAAGCTCTTCTTACTCTTTCCAGATCCTACCTTACTTTATTTATCCCCTTCTCCAGGGAGCCCTCCTGGACTGGCCTGGCCCACAGGCCTTCTTGGAACACTTGCCGTTGTTCATGTCTCCTGCTACGTTGTGTCCTGTGACCTTTTCACATCTGTGTCCTAACAATAACAACACAGGTAGAGGTCATTTATCATGGTCATCAACCAGGTCCTGAATGTTTCCAGGTCCATATCTACACTCCCTAGCTGGGTCCCAGCCCTGGGTGTCCTAACAATACTCTGCCCTTCTTCCCCGACCTCAAAACTGACCTGCTCTGTGGCCCTTTGCTATGAAACTGATAAGCTAGTTTCTAATGATTTAATCAAGCTAGTTTTTCATTTTATAAGTGGAAGAGCTAAATTTGATGGAGCATCTGCCTTTTGCTATGTGTTTTACCTCAGTTATCTCATACATCACAGAAATTCTCCATGGTAGATGCATTAACCATTTCACCAATGCAGAAACTAACGTTCAGGGAGGTTAAGTGATGCGCCCAAAGCCACACAGCCAGTGAGTAACTTAGCAGGGGAGCGAGGACCGGTCAAGGCATTGTCAATCTTTTATTGAGCAATACTGGACTCCCTTCCTGCTCTGCGGTATTAAAAATAGTCACTAGATGGCGTTGCAAGGCGACCATAAGCCTGGCCTCCCCGGAAAAAATGTTGCTGAGATGCTGAGCCTGTCATGCCCATATTTACCACCAGGTGGCAGGCGAGGAAAGAATAGCACATATGACCACAGGGGCGGCATAACCTCAATTTATTAGGGATTCCACTACCTACCAGCTGGGGAAGGCCAGAGCAGCTTAGTTTACTGATAATTTTAGTTATTCTAAGATGACCAACCTTTTTACAATGAAAAGGAGGACAAAAATAAATTGAAGAAAACTATCATAAATAAAAGAAACATTCATTGCAACAATAATACACTATAATTTGATAAATGCATAATAAAAACATTTGTAATATTTTATATTGTAATTATACTTACATGCCTACTTTTTAATAATAATTGTAAGAAAAAAGTACTCATTTAGTAAAACAAAATATCAAACGAAACCACTAATTTGGAGTGATATTTGGGTATATTTATCATTTTCTAATTAAAAAACGTGTTTTATACAACTATTTAATCAAATGCATTATTTTTTTTTCTTTTTTCTTATTTTTTTTTTGTATTTTTCTGAGGCTGGAAACGGGGAGAGACAGACAGACTCCCGCATGCGCCTGACCGGGATCCACCCGGCATGCCCACCAGGGGCGATGCTCTGCCCCTCCAGGGCATCGCTCTGCCGCGACCAGAGCCACTCTAGCGCCTGGGGCAGAGGCCAAGGAGCTATTTCCAGCGCCCGGGCCATCTTTGCTCCAATGGAGCCTTGGCTGCGGGAGGGGAAGAGAGAGAGAGGAAGGGGGGGGGGTGGAGAAGCAAATGGACGCTTCTCCTATGTGCCCTGGCCAGGAATCGAACCCGGGTCCCCCGCACGCCAGGCCAACGCTCTACCGCTGAGCCAACCGGCCAGGGCCTCAGATGCATTATTTATTATTATTATTATTATTATTATTATTTTGTATTTTTCTGAAGCTGGAAACGGGGAGAGACAGTCAGACAGACTCCCGCATGCACCCGACCGGGATCCACCCGGCACGCCCACCAGGGGCTACACTCTGCCCCTCCGAGGCGTCGCTCTATTGCGACCAGAGCCACTCTAGCACCTGGGGCAGAGGCCAAGGAGCCATCCCCAGCGCCGGGGCCATCTTTGCTCCAATGGAGCCTCGGCTGCGGGAGGGGAAGAGAGAGACAGAGAGGAAGGAGAGGGGGAAGGGTGGAGAAGCAGATGGGCGCTTCTCCTGTGTGCCCTGGCCGGGAATCGAACCCGGGACTTCTGCACGCCAGGCCGATGCTCTACCGCTGAGCCAACCGGCCAGGGCCCTCAAATGCATTATTAATAGATATGGTTTGAGGTTAGATTTCCACTTTAAAAGTCAAATTTTGGGAATATACTTGTAAATAAAATTATACATATTTGGAAATTATTAAATAGATAATGAATTAATAAAACATGAATTGTGCTTACCTATGATTGAATGTTTACTGAGGAAAAAATAATCGTGAATCTACAATGTCTTATGTGCTGTGTTTCAGTAAAAAGTACACAAAGCTATTTGCACGCTCGGTATATCGCACTCTCTCTCAAAGTCTCCCATGCGGAGCACATGCATCTCATAATCGCATCTCGCCACACTGTACTGATCCTTGACGAATTGTCATGTCAGATACAAATACATCACATCCCATGCAATGGATCAACTCTGCATCGATCGAATACGGACATTTACAGATTAGTCTTCCAATATCAAAAATGAGGACATGTAGGAGGACACTTTTCGGAGGATGGAACTTACAAAAGGACTGTCCTCCCTAAAGGAGGATGATTGGTCACATAAGTTATTCAAAACATAAGTTTCAAACTGTGTTACTGAAATCTTTCTTAAATATATTGAATTACCAATGCCTAAGTAGAACTTTAATCTTTTTTGTTAGTTAACAAAGTAATCAGCATGGTTGATAGAAAAAAAAATCTTTTTGTAACTTACTTCCTGACTTGAGCAACAAAGAGGACCACCATTAATTGCTTCCAGATGGCAGAGACTTTACATGCTTTCTCTCATTTAATTTTTACATCTTGGAAAGGTTCTGAGAGGTGAAGTAACTTGCCCAAGTTTACACAGCAGAGCCAAGATTTCAGTCCTAATCAATCCAACTTCAAACTTCTTAGCCTCTTGGAGCCTTAATGGCTTCATCTGTTAAATGGACAGTCATAACCATACCCATCCCAGTGTTGAATAAGATAATGCACATGAAATGCCTCAGAGGGCACAGATGTGGGTGCTAAAGTGGGCGAAGTAGATGGTGCTTGTTACGTGAGGTCTGTCACATAGTAAATTCTAAAACAGGTCTTCAAGCAGTTTCCCTTCTGCACACCAATAGCATTATAAATTCTGCTGGCAAGTGTTTTTGTATCTGATTTATTGTAGAAAGAGAAACTGAGTCATAGAAAAACATTTGGCTGAACTCTCTGAACCAGTGTTAATTCTCCATTGATTCACATCCTTGATATTTTTTGAAGGCCTAGCATGTATCAGGCCTGTGCTAGGCACTGGAATACAAAGATGACTTATATAGTGTCCTTCCCTTTCCAGTGTTCTAGAAAAAAGATGATTGCCCTGATCAGAACTATGATCTCATTCTCTGCACTGCCTTCTGTGATGTCACCTCATCCATACATTCATTTATTTGACTCATCTACCAGTTCACCTACTCATTCACTCACCCATCCACCCATCTACCAGCCTATCCACCCACCTATTCATCTACATATTCATCTCTACACCATCCATCCATCCATCCATCTATCCGTCCATCAATCCATCCATCTATCCATCCATCCATCCATTTATCATCCATGCACTTACCTGTATACTCATGTAAACAATTGTTTAGGCATTCTTTCCTCTGGGTGAAGTTCTTCCTCAGTGACCCCACAGTCATGTATGCTTCCCTCTATCACATCACTGATAACTTTGGCTGTAATGGTCTGTACTCTTGCCTGTACTCCTGTTTATACATTGAGCTATCTGAGAAAAGGAGACTGAAGCATAAGACACTCAGTGAATGCTGTTGAACAGAGCAGTGATGCCCAAAGTGGGAGCCAGGCACCTTAGAGTTTGTGTAAGATGATCCACTGGAAAGCAGAAGGACAATTTTAGAACTTCCATTTGCTTTTAACTTTTGACTAAATAACAAAAGCATAATTAATCATCTCCTGATATTTAATATCGATTGGTAATGCTGCAGCTGATATATGGGATAGGCCTGCATCACTCCTGGTACAGGAAACATCCTGAGAGGAGGATGAAGAGTTACCAACTGTGGACGAATTACTGAGGACCCCTCTCTTCTTTGCTGGCTTTCAAGCAATTGCAAATGCAGTATTTCTTCAGCCATATTACATTATTAATGTTGATTTTATAAAAGCAAGATTTTTAAATATCAGAATAGGTATGTGACTTTGTAATAAGATGTCAAGTGACTAAATGTTTTTGAATTAGCAGTTAAATGTGTTGAACATCATCTCTTGAATTAAATATCAAAGGGCAAAAATGGATATTATATTTACCAAAAAAGAAGACATGAAATCTAAGACAAAGGGGTCTCCCACAGCACAGCAGGGTACGGGGATTCAAATAGCTAGCTACAGGGCAGCAGGTCCCAGAAAGCAGCCAGTTCAGATGGAGCTAAAAATGACGTGTTGGCAAACCTGATGTTTAGACAAGATTGCCAATAGGAGTACTGCTGAACGGGTTGTTAAATAACAGCTAACACAAGCTACCCTTCTTCCACAACACAGCCTCTACCTGGGGTCCCAAGGACTTCACCATTATTCAGACCCTGAGGAGTTAATGCCTGGTACACCAGGGGACTTCCAGCACTCTGCCCTGTGCTTTGGTGGCCAATACTTTGTTCATTCTGGTTGTTCTCTGCTATGAATCATCCCCATTTATTGAATTAAATTGGGCTAATTGGTGATTAAATATTTTTAGTGTAATGCCCTGCTGGTTAAAATATCTGATATAATGGAAAGTCTGAAGAAAAAATGAGGATATGATATAGGCAAAGAAAGCAAAGGCAAATAGAAACTACAGGACAAGCAAATGGCTTGCAAGAAAAGCAGTGTGCCCACAGTATGTTACAGTAACTTGCTGAAACCGCATCAGTGTTTGCCTAGTCATAATCATGTAAACAGTGCTTCTGGATTTTCAGCGATTAGACTCAGTCTGTAAACAAAGAACAGAAACCGCCTGACCTGGTGGTGGCACAGTGGATAGAGCGTCGGACTGGGATGTGGAAGGACCCAGGTTCAAGACCCCGAGGTCGCCAGCTTGAGTGCGGGCTCATCTGGTTTGAGCGAGGCTCACCAGCTTGGACCCAAGGTCGCTGGCTCCAGCAAGGGGTTGCTTGGTCTGCTGAAGGCCCGCGGTCAAGGCACATGTGAGAAAGCAATCAATGAACACGCAATGAAAAACTAATGATTGATGCTTCTCATCTCTCTCTGTTCCTGTCTGTCTGTCCCTGTCTGTCCCTCTCTCTGACTCACTCTCTGTCTCTGTAAAAAATAAATAAATTAATTAATTAAAAAATGTAAACATATTAAACAAAGAACAGAAACTATTCTTATAGTTATGGAATGAAACAATCTTGAAATCATAAAGTAAAGCTGGCCAGGTTTGGGAGGAAGTGATTAAGGAGAGAAATTAATATCTGCACCTCACCAAAGGAGAGTCAAAAAGACACTGTGGAAAGGTGGTGGACCTATGAGCAGAAATATAAGAGTATTTACTTACAAAGGCATCAAAACGAGGAAGCATAGGATTATTTAAATTCAGGTTAATCAGGAAGCTAACAGATAATGCCCAAAATTGATAAGTCTAGAAAGAATCTTAAAATTATAATGTCAGGATATAGAGTGAACCACTATAACGAGTACTTGGAGGAGTTCAGAGTGAACCCGCTGGGGCCCAGTGAGGAGGATGGAGGAGGATGCCTAGGCTTTCCCTTACAAGCTCTTCTGTGCCCTTGACTTTTTAACCAACTGCGCATGTGTTAAAAATTCAAAACTAGCAAGAGCTTTTTTTGTGATTAAAGTGGATGAGGTGGAGCCTATTTGACAACACTCCATTCAATAATGGTTCCTGAAATCTAAAATTGATCTACAGGCTTTGCTTAGAAATCTGTGGTAATTCAGACTCTCCCTCTCCAGCCCCCCCCCCAAAAAAAAACCCACCTTGCCCTCTCTCCCCTGTTGGGCCTCATCAAGTGAGGTCTGAGAGGTGACCAGGTGGGGTCCCAGGACTGGAGAGCTACAGCTCAGGCCAGAAGGGAATTGAGGGCCCTTCTCGGGCAAACACAGCCCTGGGCCAGGGTTCAGGGTTCACGATGAGCAAGCTGCCTGGACTTCAGCTTCATTCAACCCTCAGCTGGAGGCGTTTGTGCAGTGCTCCCCCTACACAACCACTGTGATGGTCCTGGTGCTTAAGCTCCTCTCAGACAGGGAGCGCTGGAGGGCAAAGCCACTGTTGTTTACCTTAAACAAATAGACAGATATTTTTCCAGCAAAATGGGTTTATTCAGGAAGAAAAAAGAATTGTAATTAGTGATACCCAGTCCGTTGACAAACCACACACAAATCCAGAGAAACCAGGGAGAGGAACGCCCTTTTACGGACTGGGTGGGGGCGGTTGTACAGGAAGAGTTCATTGGACTAAAGTGAAAGTTCGAAGTGTAGTGACTTTTCATTGGCTGAGTTATGACTGTCTCCCATTGGCTGAGCTGTTGCTGGGCAAGGAGGAGTTTTTTTTCTTCCTGGTAGTAGTACCACTTCTGGTCGAGATGTCATATAAGTCTCTTCTTGTTGGGGTCAGTGATGTGCATTGAGTGACCTGTGTATAGGGTTCTCTTGTAGCCTTCTGACTTTATTAATATCCACACCGTCATACTCATTTCTGACACTCCGGTTCCAGGAGCAGGGCCTGGCACTCAGTGGCATGAAGGGCTGGCCTCATCCACGTTCTCCAGCCCGACTGCCCAAGTGACGGCGAGGCCGCGGGCTGCACGCACAGACGGCCTGATGGTGCAGGGCCACACTAGTTTCCGTCTCCAGCTCTACCCAGCTTGGGCTCAGAGCACTTTGACCCTCTACCCTCAACTTTTTCCCTCCAGGGAGACTCAGTCTAGGCAAAGTACCTGAAGTTCAAGGTGGGAGTGAGGCGGTCCAGGCCTTTCCATCCAAAGGAAGATCTGCTCCCCACAGCAGAGGAGGGATTAGGGACAAGTCCTGCCAGGGGAGAGTTACAACCAGGGTGGGGAGTTAGGAGATTTATCATGAGAACACATACTGAATAATTCAAACCCGCAGCTCATTACAGGGCCAAACCCTGGGGTTCAGACCTCCACCAGTGGGCGTGCCCACTGAGCTCCGGGCCTGGGGCTCCTGGGAGTCCAGCGTGCGCCTCTGCCTAGGCCACTTGCTGGAAACTCAGGGGCTCTTTGAAATTGCCTGTTTCACCTTAGAAATTCACGAGAGTTTTGCACTCTACTTCAGGGCTTGTTTTAATACAACTTTGTGTGTTCAGTTGCTTTCCACGAGTAAGAAACTGTGGATAAGCGCCTGAGTAACCCTGGGACTTGGCAATCTGCCAGCACATCTTGACGAGGAGACAGTGCCCTGTTGTTCTTCCCGCCCTGCTTCCATCACGTTCTGGTACCAGTGGCTCAGTTTCCTTTTAGGGGAACTAAATATCCTCTTTCCTTGTCCACAGTCAAACTCTGCCCTCTGAGGGGGGTAGGTGGGCCCATTATTCAGGGCACATTCCTCTGAGCACAGTGATTGCTTCAGGAGTGAACATGATCCCTAAGACAAGCCAAAGAGCATTGGCCCTAGGACTTCTCTTGCTGCTATGTATGGCCAACTGTCCTAAAGGCCAGTTTCAGCTAGAATGGTAAAGTGCTAGGAAGCAGCCCAGATGCTACTAGGCCACATAGTACAGAAAAGCTGCCTCAGGAAAGAAACCACCCAGCAAAAAATAGAACTGAAACATGGAAAGAAGCAAAGTCCCAATGGGCCACGTAGGTCTCTGGATCTAGCTGTACCTGAAGCTATGAAATTTTGGGGTTAAACTGGTTTGCATTAGATTTCTTTCCCTTGTAACCAAAAAAAGTTCTGACAAACTCAATAGTGGACACATGGCCTGGTTTGGAGGCACAGGGTTATTGGAAAGAATTTCAGAGCTTTGGTAAGGGAGCCAGAAGACTGGATTTGGGTCCTAGCTTTCCCACAAACTTGCTATATGATTTTAAGGATTGGATTAGATCATCTCCAGGGTTTTTACCAACTCTAAGATCCTCTGCCTAAAAATTTCATAGAAATTTAATGAAAGGCAAATTTACTCAGGGTGGGATTCCTGGGCTGCAAAATGGGAGATTTGACTCTACATCTGGGTGGGGTTTAGAAATCTGGATTTTTTTAATGCAATGTCCAGGCTGTTTTGATACATAGCCAGGTTGGAAACCACTCAGATGCTTAAATTATTTTTCTTAAGGCAGCCATTTAAATATCCATCCAACAGGAATTTACTAAGCACATACTATGTATGAGTGGCACCTTCTTCCGACAATGGCCTTCTTGTTGTGTGGGGAGGGTGACCTCCATCCCCATGCTGGACTTTCTGTAAAGTCCCAAGCTGGCTCTGAGAAAGAACACACATTACTAGCACCACACTTCCTCCAGTCATTCAATTACTTCATAAATAACATTTAAAACTTTTATTGATGAATAAGCTATTCACTGTCCAGTTGGTTCCTTTATAAACAGCAAGTAGGTGAATGTGTGCATTTATGTCGCTGTTGCTGTTGACGTCTCATTTAAAGCCTTAACAAGACCGTGCCATGGCAACCATAACTCCCATATACTCGAATTCCAATGGCTTATTATCAAGATAAACATTTATTATATTAAGGTATGCAATATTAGTGTCATATTTTATACATGGTTACTTGTAGCATAGTTCAGCTCGGGGCCAACACCATATTGAATTATTTAAAGCCATTTCTCCTTGGGTTATTAAAAAGTTCAGTAAAATATATATTAGTGTATAAAATTTTAATGCATAGTTCACATTGCAGTGTTTGCAAGCTCTTGGCCTGCAGAAGAGGGAAGCCAGGGAAACCGAGCTCCAAGTAGACTGTTGTTTCTGAGAAGGTGCTCGGTGTGCTAGCCATAATCCTCTCAGTCTAAATCCTAGCTGTTGTCCCAATCCCCCACACATCAAACCCATGCAACCAAACACCGCCTGTACTTTTGTCTCAGCAATGACCTCCAACCCCGCCAGGCCCTCTGACACAAGTTATAGGTGAGGAGGTTAGAATAAGGGACAGCCACCAATCATGGCTCTGGGAGGCTTTTGGGACCCCAATCTCAGTGAATTTGACTTCCTCTGACTGGAATACAGAGAAGTGTCCACCAACTCCTTCTGCTATGTACGACCCTATAACCCTGGGGTCATTCAGGTGGGCAATGAGTCAGGTATTCCCTACACTGATGTTTACCCATTTCACGAGTGGTCATTTTATCTTCCCTGAATCATACCTTCCTTAGAAGAGCTAGGTAGGGCTGAAGTGCGTGTTTTTCATAAATTCTGCATTGGTCCTATCAATTAGGGGACCTACTATGGCCATGGTCCTCTCCTAGCTGCCCAGAGCTCCCACATTGGGGTAATAAACTCTACTTGTAAATGTCTGGTCACACCAGAGTTGGAGCTTGGGACCATCAGCTTGAACAGGTTGCTGAATTCTTCGAGTCCCAGTTTCCCCAATACATACACAAGCCTGTGAACAGAAGCACACAGCACCAACCAGGTGACCCCAATCATTCATTTCCACTCCACAAATGTCTACTTTCTTCTCCTGAGGTCTGGGTCATCAGCACCTTCTCATTTTTTTCTTTATCTCCTGATGGACATGGATCAAGCTGGATGTGCAGTGGGTGTTCAGTAAATAATTGTTCTATGGCAGTGAAATGGGTCACATTGTTCATTTCTTGTCCCCTCTCCACAGTAGGAAACTCTCAGAAGGAGGAAAAGGTCATTTTTCTCTGGTAAGAAATGGGGACAGACTGGGTCTGGGCTCCTTTGCCTCGGGATATGCATGTAAAGAGCTTTGAAGATTCAGAGCCCAGAACAGATGTTCCCAGGAGTATTCGGTTGGGTCCTCAGAAATAGATCCTGAGACAAAGATTTGGGGACCATCTGGGAGGTGATCCCAGGAGTCACTGGTAGGAGAGCAGAGATGTGAGAACAGGAGGAAAAGAGCCTCTGCAGGTGTGTTAATGAGCAGGGCACGTGTTCTGGACACCTAGGCCCCATGCTGCTTGAATGACTGAGGGGTTGAGGGGAAACGTGGCTCTGCGTTGTCCCCACCAGGGTCTGGAGCTGGCATACTTATCAGCCAGGTGCTGTTGTCGTTGGTTGAAGTGGCTCCCAGGACGTTAGCTGTAGGGCACTTCCGGCCTGCACTCCAGGCTGAGGACACTTCTGTGCCTGGAGCAGTCCTCAGACAGTCTCGTCAGCTTTCAGGATGATGCCGTGGGCTTCTCCAGGAAGTGTGTTCTGGGGTGAGGTGACTGCTACCCCTGTCACCCAGAAGACAGCCCGTCCACACTGAGGGTGTTAAGCTTAGTTCTCCCTGAGGCAGACGAGTAGAGGCTGGAACTTGGGGCTTCAGGTGACTTCTGGGGACAGATAGGAACAGGATGGTGGGGAGTCCATGCACAGTGATAATGACACCTTACTTTCATGTCAGGGTCTCTGAGAGATAGCACACAGACGTCAGGGGCTGGGCCCTAGGTTGTGTGATATTGGGGAGCAGCAGTGAACAAAGGCTATACCCACGGTAGGAGGGAGGAGGTGACACCACCTATAAATGAACAGCCTGGACGATGAGACTCTCACTGGTGACCATGATGGACTGAAGGCCAGAGAAGCTTCCCCAGGTTTTCAGGACTATGCAAATCTCACTGAATACTTGGGTGACCCTCGGTAAGAAAGAGTGTCCCCAACAATGAGTGATGTTGGGCATCTTACTGCCCTGGTCAGTGGGGACTGACAGCGAGATTAACCTTAAATTAGGGGGAAAATGTCATGCTGTGTTTCTTGTTCTTGAGTATTGTGGAGCCAGTGTAAACATATCTCAGTGGTTGGGGTGGAAACAGTTTTGAATTCAAGTGGGGGGGGGCGTGAAAAGTGGGGCCACAACCCCAAGGTGAGCAGTTGAATGTGAGTCCTGTGTGTCCAGCACGGGTGCACAGAAAGAAGTTCCCTCTGCAGCAAGTGAAAATAGCATATGGGGGCTACAACACATAGCAGGGACTGATTCTAAGTGACAGTGACAGAAATAAGTGCCTCTTCATCCTTAAAAACTCACTAAGTGTGTGAAGTCATAGAGAAGATGTAGCATCTTATGACAAAGTCTAGATACTCAGGGGAACTTTAAATGGCAGAGCAGGACATCCTATTCCCCCAAAGGCGGTCTGTCACTTTGAGAGATAGCACAGCCTGGAAATGGAAAGAGTTTCGAGAAAGGCTAGAAGGACTTCACCATTGACAAAAGCAGGCATGGTACTTAGGGAATTAAAAGATTGGGGCAACTGTGCCTGATTGAAGGACACCTACGAGCAGTGCAAAAGCGCCACAGCCAACAAAGCCATCCAAAAGGGGAGGCAGGTAGGTCTGGGCCAAAGCCAGCAAAGCCATCCAAAAGCAGAGGCAGGTAGGTCTGGGCCAATCTGTAGATATCGGTGGAATAAATTGAAAACATGGCACCAGTAACTCAGATGCCCATGCTTGACAACATGCACCATAGTTCCACTTCTGTTGAGGGCCATGGCACACCAGAGGAGAAATTAGAAATGCCCACAGAGTGCATCCACCCAATATACAGGGAACAAATACAGTGACACACCTCGGGACCCCGCATTTATGAGCCTGTGCGAGCCAGCTGAGACAGTGATTCTTACCCTGGATGCTGGAGGAGTCTTTATGAAAGCAGGGTCCAACGGGTATCCAAGCACCACCAGAAGCAGAGGGGAGGAGAGCAGACCCTCAGGAGCCGGCGAGGCCTCGGATCAGAAGTGAGGCACAGTGGAGCTGTCAAGGGAGGTGGGGAACACAAGCAGTTCTGTGTTCTGTGTGGCTGGAAGTGCAAGCTGGGAGCTTCAGAACATGAAGTTAGAGGCATAAGCAAAGGTCACATCACGGTGGGACCTATAAGTATGATGACCATATATTATTTAAATTCTAAAAATCAAAAACCACAAAATGTCAAGGTGGGAAGAGGACTCAGAAAGCATCACGCCAACCTTCTCACTAAGTGGACAAAGACAGTGGCAGAGGTGCAGAGATGTGTATTCCCCATCAGTGGATTCAATTACAAATCATAGAAACCTTCTCTGGATAGTTGAGAAATCTGTTAGTGCTTCATAACTTGAATGCAAATTCAGGCCGCTGAGGACCTTGTTAAAATGCAAATACTGATGCCCAGGAGGTCTGGGGTGGGGCTCCCAGGTGATGCGGTGCTGCTGGTCCCTGGACCACCCAGGAAGCAGCCTGACTGAGAGGACATTAAATGATTCACAGAATGTCCTTGTGAGCCTGAAAGCCATGCACGGTGGCTTCACAGTCAGGAATAAAGCCCAGCTCCCACTGGAAAGCAGGCGCGGGTCCTGCACACTGCTGCCTGAGCCCCCTGCTGCCTCCACTGGACTGAGTGGATCCCACAGGGGGCTGTTTCTTTAGATCATGAGCTTCAGACTCAGTCTGGCTTAGGGTGTCTGACTGGCAGAGCAGGGTTCAGGCGAGTCTGTCACTGCAAGGGAAGCTGGGAACGAGCTCCCCTACGTTCTCCAGTCAGGAGGGCCTGACCCACACAGTGGGAGACTCCTCAAACTCAGGTCAGAGGGTCTAGAAAGAATGATAGTTGTTCACTGAGGACAAAGTCAACAATCTCTTAACAACCAATAAGGTGTAAAATGTTGAACGTCTAGAAGGAAGAACACAAACATGAACTCAAACATGTAAGAGCCAATAATAAGTTTTTATTCCTCTTTCTATTAAAGAAGTGTGTAGGAAAAAAAAAGAAGTGTGTGGATACTTAATGAGAATCTAGTCTGAGCAAAACACTGACACTGAGGGGAAATATTCTATGCTCATCTCTCTATCTTGTGACTGTCTCCCTGAGTTTTCTTCAAGCGTATGACTTCTCTGACCCTGCAGAAATCACGAGGAATGGTCTTTGTTCAGGAGAAGGCAAATTTTTTCTGGTAGCCATGATCCTAATTCAGATATGCAGATATGTACCTTTATGAAGAAAACTGGAAATGCTAACTAAAGGGTAAATATATGATTTTTTTTTTATTATTTAAAGCTTATTGAAAAGATACCTGTTTGTCTAAACCACAACAACAAATCACAGTGGCTTATGGAGTTCATAATAGCTGTATAAAATATATGACAATAAAAACACAAAGGCTAGGATGGGTGAAATGGAAGCATATGCTTGTAAAGTTCTTAAACAATATGGATAATGGTAAAATATTACTTAAATGTATAGCATGATAAGTTAAAGAAGCATCAACCTTAAAGTAACCATTAACATAACAAAACAAAGAGCTACAGCTTACAAATCAGCATATGAGAGATAAATAAAGCATAAACAATACTCAGTTCATCCAAAAGAAAGTGGACGAAGAAGAAAAAGGGAAGAAAGAACAGATGGGACATGAATTCCCTCTAAAAAAAGAGGTATTTTTTTGTAGGCAGTAGAGGTTGGGTCTTGCTTTTTTATCCATGAAGAAAAATCCAGGAAGAGATGAATTTACTGATGATTCTATAAAACATTTAAGGAAGAAACTATATCAAATCCACACAAACTTTTGTAGAGAATTGAAAAGAATTTTTTCCAACTCATTCTATGAAGTTAGTATTATCCTGATACCAAAACCAGGCAAAAGACATTATAAGATAAGATAGCTACAAACTATATTCCTCACAAAATTGATGAAAAAGTCAAACCAAATGTTAGCAAATTAAATACAAAAATGTGTGAAAAGGGATAGCACATTGTTGGTGAGCTTATCTCAAGAATATAAGTTTTGTGCCCTGGCCGGTTGGCTCAGTGGTAGAGCGTCAGCCTGGCATGTAGAAGTCCCGGGTTCGATTCCCAGCCAGGGCACGTAGGAGAAGCGCCCATTTGCTTCTCCACCCCCGCCCCTCCTTCCTCTCTGTCTCTCTCTTCCCCTCCCGCAGCCAAGGCTCCATTGGAGCAAAGATGGCCCAGGCGCTGGGGATGGCTCCTTGGCCTCTGCCCCAGGCACTAGAGTGGCTCTGGTCGCGGCAGAGCGTCGCCCCTGGTGGGCGTGCCGGGTGGATCCCGGTCGGGCGCATGCGGGAGTCTGACTGACTGTCTCTCCCCGTTTCCAGCTTCAGAAAAATACAAAAAAATAAAAATAAATAAAAAAGCATCCAGGTGATGATGAAGAAGTAGAACTGTCCTTATTTATAGACAGCATGATTTATTATGAAGAAAATCTGATGAAATCTACAAAAACAAAACAAAACACTAGAGAGTGTGTAACAGTGTTGCAGGATACAAGATCTGTTTACAAAAGTCAATTGTATTTCTATATACTAGCAACCAATGATCCAAAGTAAAAACTTAAAAAAATTTACAACAACAAATATTAAATACTTAAAGATGAACCTCACAAAAGATGTGTAGAATTTAACTATTAAAACTAGTAAACACTTTTGAGAAAAATTAAAGAAGACCTAACTGAATGGAGAAATCTATGTATTTCACAAGTTGGAAGATTCAGTATTGATAAGATATCAATTCTTCCTAAATTGATCAACAGATTCAGCACAATCTTCATTGAAATTGAAGCAAATTTTCTTTTCAGGAGAAATTGACAATCTGGTTCTGGAATTTACATGGAAATACAAAAGACCTAAGATAGCCAAAATGAGTTTCATAAAGAATGAAGTTGGAGGACTAATGCCAACTGACTTCCAGACTTATGAAGCTACAGTAGTCAAAACAATGTAGTATTGGCATCAAGATAGACAAATAGATCAATGGAACAGTATAGAGTCCAGAAAAAGACCACACATATATGAACAACTAAGTTTTTATAAATATGCAAAAACTGTGATGAGAAAGAATAGTCTTTTCAACTAGTGGTGCTGGAACATTTGTATATCTATATGCAATAGCATGATTTGATCAATGCCTTACACAATATGCATAAATTAACTGAAGATGGATCAAAGAACTGAATGTAAAAACCTAAAACTACAAAACTTCTAGAAGAAAACATAGAATAATATCTTTGTGATCTTGGGTAAAGCAAAGATTTCTTTAACCAGACACCAAAAGCACAGTCTATGAGAGAGAAAAATTAATGATTTGAACCTTATTGAAGTTAAAGATATTACTAACGGAATGAAAAGACAATCTACACACTGGGGTGAAATGAAGCATACATCTGATGAAGGATCTGCACCAAGAATATGTAAAGAACCCTCAAAAATTAGTAACAAAGACATGCACTTAAAAATGAGCAAACGATTTGAACAGATTTTTCCGCATAGAAGGGACATGGATGGTAAATAAGCACATGAAAAGATGCTCAACCTCAGTAGTCATTTAAAATCCACAAGTAAAAAAACCTCAGTGAAATACCACTTTTAGGCCCTGGCCAGTTAGTTGGCTCTGTGGTAGAGCATCAGCAGGCGTGTGGATGTCCCAAGTTCGATTCCTGGTCAGGGCACACAGGAGAAACGGTCATCTGCTTCTCCACTTCTCCCCCATGTCTCCCCCTCTCACTTCTCTCTCTCTTCTCCTCCTGCAGCCATGACTTGATTGAAGCGAGTTAGCCCTGGGAGCTGAGGATGGCTCCATGGCCTCTGCCTAAGGTGCTAAGAGCAGCACTGCCTAGTGGGCTTGCTGGGTGGATCCCAGTTGGGGTGCATGCGGGCGTCTGTCTCTCCGCCTCCCCTCCTCTCATAAATAAATAAATACCACTTTACACCTAAACTTATAAAAGCTGATCATCTGATCATATCAAATGTTGTTGAGGACAAGAATGAACTGAAACTCGGACATACTAGAAAATGTAAAACTCTGACATACTGTAAAATGACCCAACAACTTTGGAAAACAATTTGATAGTTTCTTTAAAAAGTGAAATATACACCTACCATGTGATCCAACATTCCACTACTGAGTATTCCCAAGAAAAAAGAGAGCATGTGACCACATATGACTATTATAGCAGATTTATTTGTAAAAGCCCCATTCCAGAAGCAACCCAAATGGCCATCAATGGTGAATGGATAAACAAGTGTGGTATATCCATCCAATGGAAGTTACTTAGCAGTCAAAAGGAATGAATTATGGCTGCACAATAAAAATATACATGCATCTTGAAATGATTACGCTGAATGAAAGAACTAAGATAAAAAGAGCACATTAAAACCCAAGTATATTTATTAGTGATCAAAATGAAATAATAAGATATTAAATTCCAAGGCTTCGATTCCAGTCACTGAAGAACACATCGATGGTGGAAAATTATTAGCGACCTGGAGATCTAGTCAGGGCATTCTATTTTCATTCTCAAAGTCTGATGAGAAATGGTACATTGATTTCAACAGTCAGAACCTCCTTGATTATTAACTCATGTGATCAGGTATAAGTGTTCATCCTTCCAAATCAATTCACCTGTGGAAAATTCATTCTTTTTTATTATTCTGGATAATTTTAAACAATAGGAGTAGAATGAACAGTATAATAAATTCCCCCACTCCCATGACTCAGCTTCAACAATTTTCAACTCATTGCCTATCTAGTTTCATCTATACACCCAAACCTGCTCCCTGTGCCTCCAGCCCCGACATCTTTCCATTTCATCTGGAAATATCTGTTTGTACTTCTACAACAAAAGGGTTATTTTCAGTTTCTGTTTTAAATGTCTAATAATTCAGAACCAGTCCTAGCAACTCCATCTGAAAATCTCGGTGGGGTTTGCAAGAATGTGGAACTGCCCACACATTGATAAAGAAGAAGGAATTTACATTCCAAGAGATTTTCTTCAGAAAAGGAAAAAGAAAGGCTTATCTTCTCTGTTTACAAAAAAAAAAAAGTTATTTTTTTTATAACTGGTAGGCAGTGATATTCTATTAGGTTCTATATGAAAAATCCCAGGGGCTGTTGTGTAATGTGACCATTATCCAGGAAAGGAATGTGTATTTTTAGATGGAAATGGGAAATTCTAGAACCTAGTCTCTGTGTGCAGTCGGGCTTGTCAGGGCATCCACACTTGCTGAGGAAGGCCACTTGATATGGGAAGTCACTGAGCAGATGTGCTCCTGTGAGTACTTCTAGCACATCGGCTCTCTGGAGAGGTTTTGAAGAGACACTGGGATTCTTTGTTCTTCCAAACCTTCAAATCTCTCAGCCTCCTTTTTTTCTTCTTTTTCTGTGTGGAACCATCTCCCTTCTCAGATGCAATAACTGTATTAGTTGCTGCCAAGAAAAATACTGCATTGAATCCAAAATATTTCTAGTGAGAAAAAAATAACTTATTGAAAACAGAAATTTGGAGATCCTACTCTTCTTTTCTTCCCTTTTTTTTTAAATTTAGGTATACTATACATGAATGAAGTACACAAATCCTATGTATAGAGTTAGATGAATTTTTACATATGTCTGTATTCATGTAACCATGATCTAAGTAAAAATGTAAGACTTTCTAGGACGCCAGCAGGTTCCCTCATGCTTATTTCCAAAATCAGAGGCACAGCTCCTCCACCAGCTCCAAACCAACACTGACTCTGACTTCTACAGCCAGAGATCACATTTGCCTGTTCTTGAATTATATGTTCTTTCATGTCTAGCATCTTTTATTCAACATTGTCATGGGTTCCAGCCATGTTGTGCTTAGCAGTGGTCTGTTTCTTTCAAACCCACTTATTATATAGCACTCCACTGTATGAATATGCCATGCTTTCTTTTTCTCTTCTCCTGCTGATGAACATTTGGGCTGTTTCTGGTTTGGGCTTGTTAGGAATAGTAATGCTATCCCTGGTCTGCTATACATATTGCAACTATCTTCACCCCCTACTGTGCCTTGCTTTTTTTTTATAAATTTTTTTAATTCATTTTAGAGAGGAGAGGGAGAGACAGAGAGAGAGAAGGGGGGGAGGAGCTGGAAGCATCAACTCCCATATGTGCCTTGACCAGGCAAGCCCAGGGTTTTGAACCGGCAACCTCAGCATTTCCAGGTCGACTCTTTATCCACTGCGCCACCACAGGTTAGGCTGTGCCTTGCTTTTTTATTCTCTTAACTTGTCTTTTGCTGAAGAAGAGTTATCAATTTTAATGAAGTTTAGTATAAGTATCTTTTTTCTTTATGATTACTGTATTGTGTGCTCTGTTTAAGAAGTCTTGCTAACCCCAAGGACATGAAGATTTGTGCCTATATTTTCTTCTAAAGCATTTTATTGTGGTTTTACCTTTCATGTTTATGTCTGTGATCACTTTCAATTTAATTTTTGTCTATGATGTGAGGTGGGGATGATGCTTCATATTTCCTCCAGATAGACAGATATCCAATTGACCCAGAGCTACTTATAGAAGGACTACCTTTCATTGAATTTCAGTAACACAATTCATTGATCCTGTAAGCTGGCTCTGTTTCTGGACTCTATTCTATTTAATAGTCTATTTGCTTATCCTTACACCAACATCAAACTATCTTCTTTTAAAATCAAGAGCAAGAGAGAGAGAGAAGAGAGAGAGGGACAGACAGAAAGGACAGGAGAGAGATGAGAAGCATCAATTCTTCATTGTGGCACTTTATTTGTTCATTGATTGCTTTCTCATATGTGCCTTGATGGGGCGGGGGCTCCAGTTGAGCCAGTGATCCCTTGCTCAAGCCAGCGACCTTAGGTTCAAGCCAGCGACCATGGAGTCATGTCTATGATCTCATGCTCAAAGTGGCAACCCTTTGATAAAGCTGGTGAAACCCCGCTCAAGCCAGCAACCTCAATGTTTTGAAGCTGGGTCCTCAGCATCCCAGGCCAATGATCTATCCAATATGCCACTGCCTGGTCAGGCCAAACTATCTTAAATATTATATCTTTATAGTAAGAATCAGCGTCTGGTACTGTAAGTCCTCCTACTTTGTTTTTCTTTTTTAAGATTGTTACAACTATTTTAGGTCCTTCACATTTCCAAATGAATTTAGAATCAATTTGCCAATTTCCATAACAAAAGTCAGAAAATTTTTATTGTGATTGCATTGACATTATAGGTCATTTGTGGGAGAATTGACATCACTACAATATTAAATCTTCTAATTGACATAGTATAACTCTCCATTTAATTTTTCTTAAATGTCTCTTGACAATGTTTTGTAGTTTTCAGTGTAGAAGTCCTGCATATCTTTCATTTGCTTTTTCTATTTTTGTTATTGTAAAAAGGCATTGTTTTAAATTTTATTGTCTGTTTGTTGCTAATATGTAGCCTTACAATTTTTTACCTTGTATTCAAATGACCTTTCTAAATTTTATTTTTTTAAATTATAATCTTTTTTTTTCTCTTTTTAAAAAAATTTATTTATTTTAGAGAGGAGAGAGAGAGAGAGAGAGTGAGAGAGAGAGAGAACTGGGATGGGTGGGAGGGAGGAGCAGGAAGCATCAACTCCCATATGTGCCTTGACGGGGCAAGCCCGGGGTTTCATATGGATGACCTCAGCGTTCCAGGTCAACACTTTATCCACTGCGCCACCACAGGGCCTTTCTAAATTTTCTTACTAATTCTCAGTTGTCTATAGATTCTTTTCAGGGTATACAATGAAGTTATCTGCAAATAATGATGGGTTTATATCTTGTCTTCTATTTTTTATATCTTTTAATTTCTCATTCTTGCCTTAGTGAACCTAGGATTTCCAACACAATGTTGTGTAGAAGTGGTGAGAGCAGACACCTTGCTTGTTTGTCATTGCAAGAGGAAAGCATTCAACATTTTATTACTAAATATATTAGCTCTAAGTGTTTTGTAGATACTCTTTACTAGATTTAAAATGTTCCCCTCTTCTTTGTTTTCTGAAAAATTTTTTCAAAAAAAAGCCATAAACAAGTGTTGAGTTTTAGCAAATGCTTTCCTACATCTATTGAGATTTTTTTCCTCTTTGATTTGGTCAAAATAATGAATTCCATCACTTTCTGAGTGTTAAACCAACCTTGTACTCATGACATAAACTGACTTTGGTCATGATGAAACTTTTTACCTACCCCTGGATCTGGTTTGTATTTTAAGATTTTTGTGTCTCTATTTTTGAGTAGTGAAATGTCTGTGGAAATGTGTGCATAGTGGGTGTTCAGGAATGGCCAGATGAATGCATTCCTGACTGTGCCTGGGTCAGTCTCTGGTCATTGCTGTGACGGCTTCCCCCAGGTGTGGTTTCCTCACTCCCATCTCTCTACTCTAAACCGGCTTCTCCCATCCCTCTGCTAGAGGCACTGCGGGAAAGAGACCATATCAATCACTTAAGCCAAGGGAAATGTGCTCAAACATGGCAGAGTGCCCTACCTGGGTTAATTCCGGTCCCAGCAGCCTGGTGGGATCCTGGAGCAGGTTCACACTGGCTTATAACAGCTGACGGTGACAATTTCAGAAATTTTGCAAGTTGGTTATTGATTACAGCATTATTAAAAATTAAATCATATAAACCTGCAATTAAATAAGCTATATTAAAAACAAGATACTGCTCAAAATTCATCCTTTTATTTTTTATTGATTTTATTTTTTACAGGGACAGAGAGAGAGTCAGAGAGAGGGATAGACAGGGACAGACAGACAGGAACGAGAGAGATGAGAAGCATCAATCATTAGTTTTTCGTTGCGACACCTCAGTTGTTTATTGATTGCTTTCTCATATGTGCCTTGACCGTGAAGCTACAGCAGACCGAGTAACCCCTTGCTCAAGCCAGTGACCTTGAGTCCAAGCTGGTGAGCTTTTTGCTCAAACCAGATGAGCCCGCGCTCAAGCTGGCAACCTCGGGGTCTCGAACCTGGGTCCTCCGCATCCCAGTCCGATGCTCTATCCATTGCGTCATGGCCTGGTCAGGCAAAATTCATCCTTTTTAAATTATTTCATCATCTTTGTCCTTCAGGTAATTTCCGTGCATTGTATCTATATAGTGAAAAGACTATGTGATGGTTGGCTACTGATCACCTTTTCCCAACTCTGTATTTAGTGACATATGTTGGAGCTTGAAATTGGCTGTGGTGGGAGTGTTTACATCTGCCATGGCTCTTACAACAGCATTTAAAAAATCTAGTTCCAGGCCCTGTCCAGCTGCTTCTTGTTGCACAGGTGGAATATACTTTGGGAAGAACGCCATTTTGGTGGTAGCCTGAGCACCTTGGAGATGCTTCAGGAGTCTAGCCTCTGAGGTTCAGATGGGAGAGGTACAGGGGTGGGCTTTGAAATTGCCCCCAGCACACACATTTGGAACAAATTAGCTTTTGCCTATTTATACACTAAGGTTTTGGATCTTTGATATTTTGTTTAGGGGGGAAAAAAGCTTAGTGGCTCTATAGGCTTTTCTCTTGATACCTATAGATCTACTATCCTTCCTTCCATGCCCTTCTCTAGAGGACCTCTGTGGTCACCAATCAGGGTCCCTGGCCTGCTATGCTCCCAAGGGTTTCAGCCAATGGGAGGCACGATGGAAGATGGGAGGCGGGACAAAAGACAGGTCAGGGTGTTTATGCCCTGCCTGCCTCCTTGTCAGGCTGTGGTTGGCGCTGGCTGTGCTGAGTGGCTCTCTACTAGGTACACTTTGCCTTGTTTAATTACTGCTTCCTTCTCTTGGCCCTCCAGCTATAGGATGGTAACAATTTCCCCCTTCCACTGTTGCCAGCCCAGGGTGCTTCACTCTCAATTGTCAGTTTCTTGAACCCCACCCCCAACCCTGTCCATAGCCCCTTTATTAAACCCTCCTCAGCCTGCCTTTTGAGCATGCTGGCTGTTTCCTCCTGGATTATGACCATGACCAAGCTCTTATTCTTGAGTGTGGCTTACAAGGCCCCCATCCTTCCTCATTGCGCCCTTCTTGCATACAGCTTGCCCTCCATCACCTAGGAGTGGTCAACGTTCCCTCTCACACTCTCGCCCTTCCCACCCCCGGGCATTGCTTTTGCTGTGCCTTCTCTTCTCTAACCCCATTGCTCAGACCATCAGCAGGCACTTGGCTCTGGCTTCACCTGTTTGCAGGTCAGTCTCCCTGCTGGGGCGTGTGGGTTTTCTTGGGCAACAGGAACAAAATATCGCTTGGGTCTGGCACAATCCTGGTACAGAGCCGTCTGCTTACTTAAAGAGATAACCAAAAGGCAACTCTTTCCTCCAAATGCCATCCCTGTGCAGAAAATCACTAGCATATTTTCTTCCTTGGATAGAAAACTACCCAGGCACAGACAGTGTTACTGAGGCTTCTGTGCTGGTTGGAAGAATGGGAAATAACTCACCTGGCTCCTCCCACATTCACTGACCGCGCTGGGCACTCACCAACACCAGGGCTGCTTATGAGAAAAGAGCCCTATTTGTTGGATATGCAAAGCTGGTGAGGACATTGTCATCAAGCCAGGGTTGGCTTGTTACTGGCTTATCTACTCCCAAAACCCATCCGAGAATGAGAAGGAGAAGTATCATTTTTATAGTGCAAGTGTGTCAACTTGCGTAGGAAGCAAGGTTTGGAAATACTGGGAACCAAAGGAACCATTCTTGTAGTCAGTTCTCACCATCTCAACTTCAATTCAAAACAGTACATGCAAGGTCAACATTTTCAGTGTGCTCTGTATTTATTATTCTAGGTTATTCTGATTATGACAATGCTCTCTGAGAAATTCTCCGCACGCTGTGGACCTCACAGGTCAGGGGGTGGGCAGGGCAGGAATCAATTAGTCAAGAATGGTGTGGCATCAGGGCAGAAGTGGCTGTCCCTCCTCCCCAGTTCTGGAGAACAGCCAGCTCAGCATCGCTGAAGGAAGGACGAACTCACCAGCTTTGGACTTGATCACAATGGTGATTGCCCAATCCTTCCTTCTCTGGAAATGCTGGGTGGGCTGGGCGGCTTTCTCTGGCCTACAATGTATATACATCCTCACTGACAGCAATGGTGTCTCTCCACTGACATGACATAAGCACTTCCCCCAGTGAGGCTGCCCCTCAGGACCACCGGGGGAGCTTTAGAAACTACCCAGACCCAGGCCCTACCCCAGAGGGCCAACTTGAATTGGTCTGGGGAAGGACCCGGGCACTGGGACGTTTTACAGATTTCCTGAAGGGGTTTTAATGTGCAACTAGGCTGGTCTAACCACAGCCTGCAGCACATCAAAAAGAAGACCCAAGAAGTCCTGTCCGTGTCTCCTAGGAGTTCAGAGTCTAACCAGAGACACGGACATTATCTCTGCTGCCTTGACAGAGATCCTGGGTGACTGTGAACACCTCAGTGGCTGAGGCTGTGAGATATTTCAGTCAAGTCCAGAGCTAGCAGACTGCCTGCTGAACCCTGCCTTGACTGGTGTGTGTGTGTTTATGTTTGTTTATTCCCCTCTGATGTGTGTTATTGTTAGAGTCCAGAGAGCCCGATTCAGAAGCCTTGACCCAGGCCCAGGCAGTTAAAGCCCATGAAAGAGGAGGGCCGTGAGATGTCTTGATGTGCTGTGGAAGGGGTGGACCTGGGCTGGATCACAGGACAATGGCCTCTATTCAAGGGGCCATGCCCATTCAAGTTGGCCAACATCACCACGAAGGAATGTGGGCCTGGTCTCACCACAACTCTGTCTTTCAAGACCAGCCAGAAATCTGGATTTTCTGTTAAAGTACTTGATTTTTCTGAGTTTCATTAAAACACACACACATCATGTGGAACAAGAACACACCAGTGGGATGCAGACCCCCGGAACTAGAGGGAAGAGCAGGCAAACTCTGTTTTGGATGGTAAGTAGAGATTTCCACTCTTGGGCAGGGACTGGAAGAGTAAGCAATGCCGCGTGGCCTCCTGCCCCTTGGCCGAGGCCCACGTGGCTCCTGCGAGGGGCTGCAGCTGCGAGTGTGTCCTGGGGAGCGGGCACGGCTGCCCTGGCACAAACCAATCGCCAGGAAACTGTGTTGCTTGCTACCGGCTGCCACTTTGGCTGTAACATCGAGAGGTGATGAAGTCTCCATTTCTTAATGAAAGGTGGCCCCCAAAGAAGCCAGTTGCTTGCACAAGTGATGGCGGAGGAAAGCAAGGGACAGGGAGATGGCCTTTTCCTGAAAGCGGAGACGTGGGTAAAGCGTGAAATAGGGACCTCAGCGGGGCTCGGGCCTGTGGGAAACCATGCCCACCATATGCTCTCCTCACAGATAATTAAAAAGTGATTAGTGGACTGTTTCAGCAAGTACTTTCATCAGAAACGGGTCATGAAGGCCAAAGCTCAGAGAACATGCCAAGGATGGGAGGGCTAGGGCAGGGTTATGATGGGCACTGGTCATGGGGCTCCCAGATGTCCACTAGGGAAAGGCATTCGGTAGTGTGTGTGTGTGTGTGTGTGTGTGTGTGTGTGTGTGAGAGAGAGAGAGAGAGAGAGAGAGAGAAGTGTATGTGTGTGTACAGGCAGGGGTACTAAGTACTAATACACGAGGAACCCTGGAGATACAGCACATATACACAGGAAGCTGAACTAGAGCCTGGAGCAGATGGCAGTGCAGTGGCTCCTGACCTCAGGTCAGCTCACTGGGACTCAGAAGCTTTTTCTTTGAGGATGGAACAACAGGAAACCCCCTTCTCCCCCCAGAGATCCCACACCTGCTGCCTTCTATGTATTTTTCAGAACTCAGCATTCCCGAGGCCTTCCTTGATCACTCTCAGGAATGGGGTCCCCCAGAGGCCTCGTGGCCAGGTTCTTGGCTCTAGCAAGATGCCTGCTGAACCTTGATTGGTGTGTGTGTTTATTTATTACCCTCTAATATGTGTTATTTAACTTCCCTTGCAAGTGCCATGGGCATCCCATCTACGAGGAGGTGCTTTCACTTCTCCACCGCGCAGGCCTTTGTTGAACCCACGTGTCTGGTCAAGGCTCTGTGGAAAGAAACGGGCCCAGACCCTACCTTCCCAGGCTCACAGTCCACTGGGCAGATAAGACCACAGGGCAGAGAAGGCTCCAGCCCAAGTGCTTGGGTGAGGCTCCTGGGTGCCAGGAGAGGCACCCTCAGGCTGAGAGGCAAAGAGCTGACTCTCAGAGCAGGTAGAGATTGGTGGGTGTTTAAGGAGGGCTTCCTGGAGGAAGGTTAATCTAAGCCGATCCAGGAGAGGGTGAAGTGAGGATGAGACGGGCATTGCTGGAGTGAAAGAAATTGTGTATACGAAGCATGGAAGCTGAGCTGAGACGGCTGTATCCAAGCTGGAAAGCTGGTGCTGAAACGGGGACCCTAGAGGCAGGAGAGAAAGAGTCCTCCGTCACTAGCCCGTGATCAGTCCCCACAGGGTTCACAGGAGGACATGATTTACCCAAAGTCACAGTGTGTGAGTGATAACACTAGGACTCACATCCAGGGCTCTTGCCCCCTAAGCCAGAGGCGAAGCCTCTGCAGGAAGCCGCTTCCCACAACTTAAGTGAGGGAAACCTGCTAGCCGCAGCCCAGCCTCCAGCCCCGGGCCAGTGTGGAAGAACAGTACGTGTCGGCTACCTGTATGGCTGAGTGGATATTGTCCAGTCCTCACACAACCACCACCCTGAACTGGCTCCTAACCTGCTTCCGGCCCTCAGCCTGGCTAAGCCACACACACTAACGCTTTAGCAATTTGTATTGCTCCTTGGTGTGACAACAAGCACTTCCAAAGTCATATCCAGCCTCACCATAAGGGTCTACTTTGAAATGGTTGTTCTAGAGCAGGAGTCTCCAAACTACGGCCCGCGGGCCACATGCGGCCCCCTGAGGCCATTTATCCGGCCCCCACCGCACTTCTGGAAGGGGCACCTCTTTCATTGGTGGTCAGTGAGAGGAGCATAGTTCCCACTGAAATACTGGTCAGTTTGTTGATTTAAATTTACTTGTTCTTTATTTTAAATGTTATATTTGTTCCCGTTTTGTTTTTTTACTTTAAGATATGTGCAGTGTGCATGGGGATTTGTTCATAGTTTTTTTTATAGTCCGGCCCTCCAATGGTCTGAGGGACAGTGAACTGACCCCCTGTGTAAAAAGTTTGGGGACCCCTGTTCTAGAGAGGTCACCCTACTTGCCCCTGTGTCACCTGCAGAGCCTCCCTTTGGACATCACAGCCCTGGTATCAGGCGTTTGAGCTGTTTTCCCACGACCACAGCCAGCTTGGATGGGCCCAGAGTCCAGGCACATATGCTCTTCCCGAGCAGGCCTTTGTAAAACAGCTAGAGTTTGGGCTCAAGTGGGGACAGGAAGACAGAAGAGATGAGAAGTGTCTGGAAAAGGAATCACATTCCTGCCTCTGACTATGTGGGGACAGACCAGCCAGGCTGACTGAAGGAGCCCTCCTGGCCCCGCCCCCAAAGAGCATTTAATAAACAGAGAAGGACTGAACAACACACTTTATTAGAAACGCTCTTCATTCACCAAATTCACATTAAAGTGGGGGGAGGCAGTGCCATCTGGGGCTCTGGGATTCCACTGCTGTGACAAATTCCAGTTAAAAATGAGTCTGGGCAGAGAGCATCAGAAACACACGACAGATGCCCAACAGAGGTGGTGGCAGCAGCAGGGAGAGGACCAGGCTCGGAGTGGGCAGAGAAGGGGCCTCCCACATCCACCCTTCCTGTGACAAGGCTGCCCTCTCTGGCCCCAAGCTGATAAATAAACAGCACATCACACACACACATCTGAAACAGAAACAAACTCGTACAAGTCTCCTAAAGTGAAAAAATAATTCACTCAGATAAAGCTTTGTGGCAACCAGGCTGCCTCCTGAGTGGACAGCTGCCCAGAAACCATCAGCACCCCGGAAGGCTCCTCGGGCCGTCCACTAGGGTGCGCAATGCCCACATCCCCCCATTAGCACCTTTGGACTGAGTACTGCCCTCACTCACCACACTTCATTTTAAAATGCAACTGCTACTTAAAATAATAATAACAATAAAAAACCCTCTCTGTCCCTGGGGTGAACTAGTGAGACTCAGCTTCCCTGAATAGAGGTGCCCGGGGCAAACAGGGGACAGGGTCAGCGGTGGGTGGGGAAGGAGGCGTGTGACAGGGGAAGTAAACGACTTTCAAAGAGGTAAGCTGGAAGGCAGCTCAACACTGCTCTGTCCACTTGCCGGTTCTGCCAGTGGGCATCCCTTTCAAAGGGGCAAAGTCCTAAAGTATCTCGACATCCGACATCCGCTGCCCTGACAAAGAGTGGGTGCCCAGAGGGGACCACAGCAAGCTGTTCTCATCATTCATTATTCAGAGGCAATTTTCTTCCCCGCCTGGCAGATGTTCCCCTGGCCCCATCTGTGCCAGACACACAATAGAAAGTCTCCTGTCCCAATGTTTTATTCATTCTCTTGAATATGGTAACAGATTCTCTGATCAATACCGGTGGCTGCTGCGTCCTGGTTGGCAGGCAGGACCTCCTTCCCGCAGAGGTCCTGGGTTCTTTATTGTTTTCCAGGTGTCGGGACTTGGGAGAGCTGCTTCTAAAGCAGCCAATTCTGTTGGCAACAGACATTCATTTTTAAAGTTGGGAACACGCCTTGGTCCTTCAAAGAACTAAAAGTTGTGGGGGACCGGGAAGAGGAAAAAGACCCCTTTCTGAATGTTCTGTGTGGCCATGAAATGAAAGGCCGGGCCAGCAGAATTGCCCATTGCTGCCCACCAGCGCCCCCAACCGGGCTTACTGGTACTGCAGATAGTTTTTGAGAGACTGAGGCAGAGGCAGGGAGCCGATGTCCCGCAGGCGCTGGCGGCCCAAGGCCAAGCGAATAGATCTCCGGCACAGGTCCATCAGTGGCAGGGGCTCGGCTGCAAAAAGAGGGAAGCAGGTTAGAGTCTCGCCAGCGCTTTCCCCACACCTTCTCCCCACCCATCTGCCCGGTGCACACGGCCAGCCCACCAGATCCTCTGAGCTGCCTTTCAGGGCTCAGGGCTCCTCCTCTGAGAAGCCTACTCAGGTTATATTAGCTGAAGGCTTAGAGCAGTGTTCCTCAAACTGTGGGCTGCAACTGAGTAGACTTTTATTTTTTATTTATTTTTTTAAAATATTTTATTTATTGATTTTTTTTAGAGAGAGAGGAGTGAGAGAGAGAGACAGAGAGAGAGAGAGAAGGGGGAGGAGCAGGAAGCATCAACTCCCATATGTGCCTTGACCAGGCAAGCCCAAGGTTTCGAACCGGCGACCTCAGTGTTCCAGGTCGACGCTTTATCCCACTGCGCCACCACAGGTCAGGCCTGAGTAGACTTTTAAAATGGTGAAATCAATGCAGGGGGTGACCAGCAATTAATAAATAAATAAATAAATAAATAAATAAGGCCCTGGCCAGTTGGCTCAGCAGTAGAGCGTGGGCCCAGCATGTGGAAGTTCCTGGTTCGATTCCTGGTCAAAGCACACAGAAGCAACCATCTGGTTCTCCTCCCTCCCCATCTTCCTTCTTTCTCTTTCTCTTTCTCTCTTCTCCTCCTGCAGCCATGGCTCAAATGGTTTGAGCAATTTGGCCCTGGGCGCTGAGGATGACTCCATTCCTCACCTCAGGCCCTAAATAGTGCTATTGCTGAGCAATAAAGCAACATCCCAGATGGGCAGAGCATCCCTGGGTAGGGGCTTGCTGGGTGGATCTCAGTCAGGGCACATGCAGGAGTCTGTCTCTCTGCCTCTCCACTTCTCACTTAATTAAATAAAAGAAAGAAAGAAAAAGACTGAAAATAAAGAGTAATGCCCTTAGCAAGGGTAAGTACATATTTTCCCATGAAAGTTTTGTCTCTGATGCAGGTGTCTAGTGTGTCTCAATGAAAAAATACTGCTCTCTCACTATAGGTCTTGATAGAAATGAAAATACCTGATGTAGGAGAATATAAAGGGGGCTTCTTCCTAGAAACAGGTTAAGATGGGGAGGCTGTTTTAAATATCTTTGAACCCTCTATAGCCTCCTTTGATGGTCAGCAGAGAGCTGCATTTTTTTCTAATACTCAGCTCTGGAAAAACATTAATAAATTAACATTCACAGAACCTCTGGATATAGGATTGAACCTAACAAAGTTCATTGCAGACACACTTATTAAGCTCTTATTTTCTTCCAGGCCCTCTGACTGAACCCAGGGTACAGAGATAACTAAGCCAAGGCCAGGTGCATCCCTGGAAGTGGAGAAAGGCAAGTGGTCTGGGAATTTAAATAGCTAATTAGAATAGAGGGTAGTATACGTTATGTAGTAATTTGTAAATGTACAAGGACAGGCACCCAGAAGTTCCTGTATGGAAAGGCCATTTGAAAGCTTCAAAGAGGGCCCTGACCCATTGGCTCAGTGGTAAAGTGTTGGCCCGGTAAGTAGAAGTCCCGGGTTCAATTCCCAGTCAGGGCACACAGAAGAAGTGACCATCTGCTTCTCCCTCCTCCTCCCCCTCCTCCTCCCCCTCCTCCTCCTCTTCCTGTACCCCTCCGTCTCCTGTACCCAACTCCCTGCTCTCTCTCTCTCTCTCTTCCCCCTCCCCTGGCCATGGCTGTAAGTTTTGAGCAAAGTTGGCCCCGGGTGCTGAGGATGGCTCCATGGCCTCACTTCAGGCACTAAAATAGTTCATTTGCCAAGCAATGGAGCAGCAGCCCAGACGGCAGAACACCCTCTGATAGGGGGCTTGTGGGTGGATCCCAGTTGGGGTGCATGCGGAGTTTGTCTCTGCCTCCCACTTCTCACTTTAAAAAAAAGCTTTGAAGAGAGGACACAAATGGGGTTTTAAAGCGTGAATATGAGTTTTATGTGATGTGAGTTGGGAAAGGTTTTTGAGGAAGATAGAACAGGCCCAGGCATAGAGGTATAAAACAGACTGTGAGGTCTGGAGGGAGAGTAAGGGCGGTCAGCAGGATCAGGACGAAGATGACTGCGGTTACATGTTGCCTCGTACAGCTCGCACGGCCCAGTCTCCTCAAGCCTACAGGAACACGCTGGAGGCCTAAGGCTGCGTCCCAACACTTGTGTGTGTGTGTGGCAACAGAACAAGTGATAGTTAAAAAGCTTTCTATAATGTGCTAAGACGTAATAAAACTCTAAGTGATAAGTACTAACACAGAGTTGTGATAGGAATAATACTACAAGGGAAAGGATGGTGGTCAAGAATGTGTTTTATAGGCATTTTCATTCACTGGTGGTGTGAGGTTAGATAAGAAGAGACATTAGAATTAAAGCCGGATTTGGCGGTGCACCGGAAGCTATGCACGAGTGTATCCAGCTCTCCTTCACCTGAGGCTCGTCCACACGGCAGTGTAGCTGCACGGAGTGTCAGTGGTGTAAACACTTTCACCTCTGTATCCTCTTTCGGTCCTCATACAAACCCTTGCAGTTGGCCAGGGAAACCTGGGCATCCCCTCTTTTTAGGCCCAGGAAGCAGATCACTCATCCCCAGTCACATGGTCATATGGCCACTGGGCCTAGGCTAGTACTTGACACCCTCCTCAAGGCACCCCTCCGTCTCCTGTACCCAACTCCCTGCCCTCCATTTGACTCTGACCCAAGCTCGGCACTACCCCCCATCATGCCTCTGCAAATCCTTGTCCTCTCCCACCCAACCCAAATCCTCCCATCTTTGACCCTGCTGGAAGCTGAGCTCCCTGCTGCAAGCTTTCGTGATCTCTATTTAGCTCCTATAGCACTAGTGCTCACCGCTGTACCTGTACCGCTGCATGTGGGGGAGACAGAAACCAATATTCCTCATTTAATGAGCGACTCTTAGTTACCTACCACTTAAAATGAAGGATGAAAGAATTGTAGCTACTCTTTATTGAAGGCTTATTATGTGGCCAAGCTCTTTCTTTGTATCAATTCATGTGAATGCAGATAACAAACTACCTCTTGGGGTAGGAATTATTATTATTATTATTATTATCCTCATTTTAAGGAGGAGGAAACTAAAACATGGAGAGGGTAAATCACTTGCGCAAGGACATACAGCTGGTAAGTGGCAGAGCCAGGAGTTAAACCTAGGCAGCTGAAAGCTGGAACCTGTCTTAGATCTAAACCACATTTACTGAGCATCTTTCTGTCCCCAAGCTCTGCGAGGCTTGTCTCATTTAGATACGATCAGGCCTACTTTAGTCCACACACAGGCTCTTATTCTGTTTCTCACCACTTTCCAGCTCACCATTCCCCTCTGCTGCCATGAGTCTGCACCCACCTCAGCGGGCCACCCTGAAATGAGAAGCCTTTCTGCTCCACACGCACCCATTTCACCGTGGACACACATGGTCACAATCCCACCCTCACGTTCTCTGGGCCGCCCTGAAATGAGAAGCCTTTCTGCTCCACACGCACCCATTTCACCATGGACACACATGGTCACAATCCCACCCTCACGTTCTCTGGGCCGCGCCAGACCCTACTTCCTCTGGCACAGACGGCTGGGATCTCCGGGACTTTGGAGGCCCCTATTTTCAGCTCCAGCTCTGCCACCTGTAAGTTTGTGCCTTTGTGAAGGTTCCTCTGAGCCCTTGTTTCCCCATCTGTAAAACGGAGCAACAATTTGCAGGTCTGTGGAAAGGATTAGAGAAAATGACAGGTGACAGTGCCTTGCCCAGGACACAATATAGCGGGAGCTCAGGAAACTTGGTCCCTGTTCACACACTGCCCTGAGTACCACCGAGACCGGAAGTGCCCTCTTCCTCCATTCAGACAAACACAGCAAGGATCTTCAGTTTTACTCATTTAACAATGAAATTAGTTACAAGGAGACTGTGAACTTCCTAAAGGTCATGACCCGACTCATCTGTCTTAGGCCCCACAGTCCTCAGTCTGAACCGGTTACTGGGGGATGACCCAGTGATCATCTATTAAATGAATGAACGGACTTGCTGCTTCAGGGCATCTCTTCTATAGCTGTTGGAAGCTATTGAAATAAATTGCTCTTACCGGGAGGGCAGTCTTCCTGTCCAAGCTCCCTCCTCTCCTCTCCTGTAAATTCCCTGGGAACAGGGCAGGTTTTAATTCACAAGAGTCTTGTGGTGAGAGTTAAATGAGTTAGAAAGTATAAAGTTCTTAGCACAGTATCCAGCATCTAGCAGGTGTTCAATAAACACCACTTCTAGCTACTCTCTTCACAGCCAGGCATCTGTTTGGTCATACCTAGTAAAGAAGAGCTCGGGAGTACTCTTAACAGGATAGGATTTGGCTGGCAGACAAGCAGTTCTCTCTCTGATGAGAGACCAGGCTTGCACTTTTTATCAGGAAAATACTGAGCTGTTAAAGTTTGCTAATCATTGTCAAAGCTTATGAGCTTTCATAATAACTAACACTCTAGATACATACTAGGTCCTCAATGCCCCAAAGCAGAGCCTTGTCAGCAAACCCAGCTCCATGTGTGTTCCCTGCCTAATAAGGAGTTGAACAGAGGAGAGAGCACCTTTTATATTCACTCCTCTGCAGTCACTGAAATCAATCCACAGCCCAAATTCCAGAAGAAGAGAGAAAAAAGGGTCTGGAGTTCAGAGCACATTTTTAGATCTCAATGTGAAATATCAGCCATCTCTCCTATTTCTGGTGACCGCATGGCAATCCCATAGTGCACAGAGAAAGCCCTTGAAGCTGAGCAACTTCCAGAGCTCTGAGGATGCCCAGTGGTGGCTGGGGCCACCCCTTCAACTCCTCCTTACCCGCCTTCACTTTGGAACTTCTTAGAACCATCAAATGTCATTAGAAATAATCACCCAGGTGGGAAGAGAAACAGAATTTTCCAGCACAGGACCCACTCTCAGGAATGTCTTCTGATGAAAGATAAAATTAAAAGGAATGTTGTTTGCAAAAGTGAATATCCAAATGGCCAATAAATACATAAAAATGTGCTCAACTTCCTGAATCATCAAAGATGTAGAAATCAACAATATAATGAAAACAAGACAATAGAAAACGTTGGTGAAGATGTGTAGCAACTGGGACTCTCATAATGCTGCAGGCTGGCCGGTCAATCGGAATGCCCACTTGGGAAGACTGGAGGCATCTCCGAGAGCTGAGCGTATGGCTGGCAGCTTCACTCCTGGGCATACACATGTTCACCAAAATGCACGTATATGAATGCTCATGGAGGCACCCGACTGCAAACAACAATTTTACTATCCACCGACAGTGGGATGTCTAATATACTATGCATCTTCACAGAGGCAAATACTAACCTGCCATGAAAAAGAAAAAACCACAAATACAAGCAAAAACATGGGTGAGTAGCTCAAACATCATTTTGCATGAAAGAACAGTACATTTGTGTGACTTCATCTGTACTGAGTTCAGACACACAGGGGGATGAAGTTAGGGCAGAGGTGGCAGTGGGGGAACAGGATTAGAAGGGGGCACGGGGGAGCTCCCAGGGACTGGTGATGTTCTGCTCCTTGACTTGATTTCTGGCTCTACCAGTGTGTTCGGTTTGTAAAAGTCATCAAGCTTACTCACCTGACATCTGTACGTTTTCTGCATACATACAAAAAACAAATTTACATTAAAAACAATTAGTGACTGAGTCAGGAGTGCTCCGTTCAGCTCCCTGCTGGGTGGGCGCAGATACAACATGAGTCAGTGGGGGCAAAATTATGGGGGGGGGAGACTGGCTTGGAATCCCAGCTCCTGCTCCCCTCCCCCAACCAGTGGGCCTTCTCATCTGTGAAGTGAGGATAGCAACACCTCCATCACGCACTGTGATGGTGGTATGACACAGCACGCCCCTTTCCTTACAGGCATCCTCTTATTTCAGGCCATCAGTCCAAGAGGTACTGTTAAAAATAGTAATAATTTACTTATTGTGGTTCTAAAAATGCCACAGTACGTCATCCCAATTGTCAACAATGCTATGCCGTGGACGAAGATTTACTGGAGCCAGGGCTGGATGCCTGGTTCTGTGCTAAAAATATTACAAGGCAATCACTTCCAAAGTTCCCCAGTGACCCGTATTTTCCATGATTCTCCATCACAGATCCTCTGCACGATCCCGAGTAAGCCACAGAGCTCCCAGGATTCTGCTTTGCTGTCAGTAAAATGGGGGAGTTAGCTATCTGGTTACAGTGGTCTATGTCTGTGACGTCAATGAGGAGAGATCTTGGCATGGGGGTTGGTAGTGTCAGCTGCGTCCCTGGGCCCCTCGAAGTCACATGTGTCACCATCCTACCTTATCCTGCATTTATATTTTGAAAAAAAAAAAAAAAAGATCAACATTTTAAGGTCAGGAGGTGGAATTCTTCTGTAACAGTTCTAGATGATGGTCAACAGATGGGAGGAAGGTTTGAGTGACAGACCTGAAACCTGAACTTAGGTAGACCTGGGCACTGTTTTTTGTTTTCAGGAAAAGAGATGAGAAGACACACATATGGGCAAGAACGTACACACTCAGATGCCAGGCACAGGGCTAATCATCCATCCACAGCCTACGGCTCTGGTGTCCCAGGACAGAACTGCCTGCATGCTGCCGGTCCCCTCCTCGGGAGGCTGCTTCAGCTAGAACATCGTTCCGTGTCCTGCCTGCCAGGAGCCTGCCTCCTCTTTCAGGACCCGAATCAAGTGGTGCCTCTCGCCCGGTGACTTGGCTCCTCTGCCCTCTGGGTATGCACCTGACAGATGTCAATACATTTATTTAATTATGCAAATGGGTGGATGTATCATTTCCTGCTCACTTCTAAAATAGAGCATCCCTGTACCTGTTGGCCCTGTCGTGGCCAACATAAACCTCAGCTCACATCTAGAAAGTATTTGGAATCTGGGGTTTTCTCCCAGCAAGCTTCACCACTTCCCCAGCAAAAAGGGTGGTGATGGCAGCTGGGACACAAGCAGCATAAACTCTCTGCCAACAAGAGTCATTGGCACAGATGGTACCCAGAGCCCATGTCTTTGAATGGTCAGTGCTGAGGTTCAGTGGAGAATCTGAATGCAGCATGAGGAGCCCTCCACCACTGCAGAGGTGGCCACGGTGGTACTCGGAATAGGAAGACAATGAAGTGCCAGAGGGTCTGGCTGCCCACCAGCTCCTTGACCCAGTGCCCAACAGGAAAATGTGTCCAGTAAAATATTCTCACCCATAGATTTCATAGTACTTCCAGAAAAAGGAAAGTTACAGTGCTGCAGATCGAACAGTAGCTATATTTTCAGCTGTTCAGAGGCTCTGAAAGAAGAGCGTCTATCCATCCAGTTGGAAAGTTACTCAAGGAGATACTCCAGCAAAATAAAAAAGGAACCCAGAAAAGAGGGAGAGTACATGGAAGTCAGAAGTGAAGGAAGGTAGAATGAATGATAGTAAGGTCCATTAGGCCTTGATGCTTGGACAAGCGTCCTTGCTGTGGCCTTCACCTCTCTAAAGTACCCCCCTCCTCTCTCTCTCTCTCACACACACACACACACACACACACACTGCTCTGTGTCTCTTTACCTCTGACCCCAGCCCTCAGCTTCCCCACTACTCTAATCTTCCATTGTGCCCATTGGGATAGCTGCTCCACATACAGAAAACTGTACCTCAATTTCTCTGAGAGCTCCCCCCACCTCCCACCTTACAGAACCGCAGTCTCCCCCAGACACCACTGCCTTTCCACCTTCTCTGGGCTGTGTGTGCTCCCAGGGCTGGGCTCGCTAGCTTGTGGCACATGCCAGGTGGGCTTTCTGAGGGAAGCGGGGCAGGATTCCCTGCTCCCTTTTGCTACACACAAAGAACCTCCACCCGTTTGTGAGAAATCCTAGCTCGCTCAGTCCTCTCCCCTCCCTGTTGCTCTTACCTACTGCTCTCTGGTTTGTCGGCACTCTGGTCCCCTCTCCACCCAAACCTGCTCTGTCCCCCAAGACAGAACCTTCCACAGGCACATCCTTCTCATCACTCAGGTTCCTTGGTTTCAGATTCCTGTCTCCTCTTCAGGGACACTCTCCTCCACCAAGTGACCCACACCCTGGGCCACACCATGGGCGCCAACATCACCCCCAAATGCCCATTCTAGTACCTTAGTCTCTGACCACCAGGTCAGCCACCCCCTATGTGATCATATTTCCCCTCATAGAAACCTCTAGACTTCAGAGTCCTCTCTTTTTGCTCAGCCCATCAGCATTCCTTTTTGTCAACTTCCCTCTTCACCCAGCTGAATGATTCATTCCTCCCAGGGACAAAGGGCACGGGGGCAGGCAGGCACCACAGCGTGGCCAGTGAGTGGCTAGGGGCGCAGGTGGGGACCGGACAATAAAGTGGGACCAGCAGCCTCCTGAGTTCAGTTAGCTCTGCTCAGTGCCATTTTGGGGCCTCCTCCCCTGGACCGGCCATACAGCTGAGTGAGTGGCTGAGAGGAGCCGGCACCCCCAGGCTTCGGCCAGCCTTGGCCACCAGCTGGCAGTGTGGCCTTCCTTCCTTCTCAAGGCCTCAGAGCCTATCAGCGTGGCAAGTGGCTTAGCAGGAAGGTTCCGGTCCTTTCCACCAGCTGATGCTTGGTGGGACAAAACTCACACTGAATCCTGGCAGGGGCAGGACTTTGACTAGACCCAATCAGATTAGGTTAAAACGCCCATGAAAGAGTACATGGCAAGGCTAGTGAGGTCTCTGAGATACATGTTAGGCGAGCCTTGGAAACCCAGGACTGTGGCTCCCAAGTTTGTGGCACAGGCCAGGTAGGCTTCCTGGAGGAGGTGGTGCTGAGTCAGGCCCAAGGGGCTGGTTGGCTATAACCTGGCTGCTCAGAGGCCATACTCAGCTTTACCAAGTGAGGCTAATTTTTGCCACAGGCTTACATCAGCATTGTCAAAACAACAAGGGACCTGAATCCCTCATCAGAGGGCTTTCTGCCCATGGGCATTCTCTGCCCCACTGGCCAAGCTCTCATCAGGGCTGGAGCTGCCTGTTGGCTCACTGCTCCTGTACCCTGGTCTTGCCGAAGCCAGGTGGGGATGCCCAATGCCCTCCAAACTGCGAGAAGGAATGAATGGTTCCAGGCAAGCCCTGGGGGCTCAGCACTCCCTGTGGATCTGTGGCCTCAGACCCTGTTGGGCCTCCTGGACCTCTAAGCAGATGCCATCTGGTGAAACCTCCATGTGTCTGGGTTGGGGAGGAGTGGAGAGATAGGGGAGAAGGTCTTGCCCAGCCTCTGAGAGCCCAGGCTGGGGTGTATGGAGCTGTACTGGAGATGAGTCCTAGCTCAGCTGCCACCAAGGCCAAGGCCGGTGTCTTCCAGCAGCAAGCTTAAGCTACCTTTCACTGGCCCAGTCCGCACAGGAGGAAATCAAAGCGTGCCGAGCATCACTGTTCTGACTACAGCCTCCTCAGGTAGGGTTTGGAGGGATACCAGAACTCCAATGTCAGTGTTTGGACTCTGAGGATTGAGTCCTGCCCACTTGGTGCTCGTCACATACGCATATATTTATCACACTTCTATTTCCCAACTTGGTCTGTAGGACCTGAGCAGGGAGCTGGGCACAGAGCCTCCGGGGCTACAGACAGGACAAGGAGACCAACTAAAGGATGGAACACCAAGGGGTCTGGGTTTAAGAGGGGCTGTAAGAGGAGCTGTGAGAGCCAGGAAGAGGGGGCCCCAACCCGGCCTGCGGTGCCCAGAGCAGCTTCCTGGAGGAAGCTGCCGCTGAGAGATGTTTTGGAGGATGAGTAAGACTTCATTCTACTGAGGTACGGTAAGAAGAATGCTTACTGGCCCAAAAGGCTTATCTTTAAGATGTGTTCAAAGAATCTCTCTTGTGTAGCATGGGACAAGTTCTTAGTTTTCTCAGATGACACTTTGAGGAAACAACAATCAATTGTTGGGGAAAATCTAGTCTGCTTAAAAAAAAAAAAAAAGTCAGTGATCTCATCTCCCTGGAAACCAAGGCTGTACTAGGTACCTTAGCCAAGTGCTGTGTGGGTGCACAGGAGCGTCCAGGGCTGAGTTCACACCATGCAACAATCTGTGCATCCTTGATGTCCTGTGTATCACTCTTCAAATGAAAGTACTTCTAAAGAAGTACATCTGCCTTTCCACTTGCATATCCTAGAATTCTAACCAGAATGGTCAGTATTGGTATTCCTGAAGCCCATGACAGTTTTGTTCTGGAGGGAAGCTAAAATGACTCTATATACCTCAGTGTGTACTCAGTGCTTACTATTACCCAAGTGAGGGATGTTGTCACACCAGCCTGCACCCTGGCTCCAGCCTGGGGCCCCAGTGAGCTAGCTATCAAAGTGTGGTCTGTGGACCAAGAGCTTCAGCTTGGCTTAGGAGCCAGTTGGAAATGCATGTCTTGGGCCCCACCCAGACTGACAGCATCAGAACCAGCATTTTCCATTTCCTTTTTCTTAACCAGATGGTGCCCAAGGTCCCTTCAGTCTAGTGCCATTAAGGGAGACGGGTCCAGCCCTGGCCAGTCCCTCCTCCAGAGCCCATGTTCATGGCAGAGTGGACAGGGGCCAGGTGACTCATCCCATCAGGGCAGTCTTTCTTTCAGTGTCCAGATCTTCCACAGATTCCGCAGTTTCCGGGAAGAGGTCCCCTTCCCGGAACCTGGACACCCTGGACCCTGGACCTGTGTAGCCAGATTGGAGCGTGGCTAATAGCTGAGCCCGTCTCTGCTCTTTACAAGCCTCTCCCTTGAGTGGAGCCTCTCCTCTTCCTCCAGATCCTGGTTATAGAAGATGGGTGAGGTCACCTTAAGGAGGTCTGGGGCCCTAATGAGAGCTTCTGAAGTAGAACCAGCATTTTAACGAGATCCCCAGTGACCCCAATACCATTCTGCAGACCTGCTCTGTGGGGTGCTCATACACCCCACCCCGCAGACCTGCTCTGTGGGGTGCTCATACACCCCGACACCCCGCAGCGACACCAGGTGCTTCCGGCTCCTCCTCTCCACTGTGCTTCTCCAATGGGCTCCCTTTCCTGGGACTGAGTCCCAGGTTCCTAAACCTGGTCCTTCAAACGCACTCATTGTGCTCCACCTTTGTCCTCCGAAGCTGCCCCACCCTTAAGCCCCTCCGTGTCCACCTCCTGAACATCTGCCGTGTCCTGACTCTATCTTCACACTAAGCTGATCACCTCTTGACTCCACCAGGAAAAGCAGCCTCCTGGGGGTCGCCGCGCCTCCCCCTCCCGGTCCAGCACAGCTCACAGCCACGGCCAGGGGGGCCTCCTCCTGTCGTCAGAGGCCTCTGAGCGGGTCTCATCCCTATGGTGACGGAGGAGGCTACGGAACAACCCATCTGGAAGTATCCCGTCGTGCTGTCAGACAGCACCGTCTAATTTTCGGGTCAGGAAATTAGGCTGGGTGCTATGGAATCCTTGCCAGTTGTTGGTGTTGTCTTCGCCCCATGCAGACTTCAGGCTCCCACAGGCTGGCACTGGCTTTGTCCTGGAGGGCCAGCCCCTACGGCTCTACTTTGGACATCATGGGCGCTTGGTCAGGGCGAACAAGCAGCCAGGGTCTCGGAGAGGGGTGGCAGCTCCATCGAGCCTCCCACTCTACAAAGGCAACTGCAGCTAAAGAACCCCCCAGCAAGGTCCTGGCAGCCAGAGGGAATGAGACACACACTGCGCCAACTCCTCAGTCTGATGGGAGAGTGCTCCCGGCTCAGCTGAAAAATTTCCCAGAAAATCTGACTGTTCTCAGTTTGGAGCCCAGCCCGGAGAGCTGCACAGCGGCTGGGGACCCTGCGCTTGAAGAGGTCAGCCCCCGCCACACAGGGAGAACCTCATGGAGGGGCGTCCAGCTGGCATGCACCCTCCTTCCCCACGTCCCTGGAGGCTTTCTCAGCTACTGCCGCCGTGCGCACGACCTGGCTACCCGCACAGATACTGAAGGACACTCACTGGACCTGGGGAACAGGATGGAGCACTACAATCTTTCAAAGACAGGTGACACTCCTCCCACCCAGGGCAGGGTCCGGCCCTCACAGAGGGGCCCTGTTCCTCATGTGCATCTGCTCCTACAGAAGAATGAGGAGAGTGGGGTGGCAGGACCTGCCTACCAGACAGCAAGCAAAGTTAAAGCCACAGCAACGAACAGTGTGCTGTTGGCACAGGAATAGACACACTAGACCATTCTAGAACAACTAAACAGGGCATTGTTTAGACCAGGGGTCCCCAAACTTTTTACATAGGAGGCCAGTTCTCTGTCCCTCAGACCGTTGGAGGGCCAGAGTATAAAAAAACTATGAACAAATCCCTATGCACACTGCACATATCTTATTTTTAAGTAAAAAAAACAAAACGGGAACAAATACAATATTTAAAATAAAGAACAAGTAAATTTAAATCAACAAACTGACCAGTATTTCAATGGGAACTATGCTCCTCTCACTGACCACCAATGAAAGAGGTGCCCCTTCCAGAAGTGCGGTGGGGGCTGGATAAATGGCCTCAGGGGGCTGCATTTGGCCCGCGGGCCGTAGTTTGGGGACCCCTGGTTTAGACACACATCTATATGTGGAAATTCTATAAGGAAAAAAACAAAGGAAAGGTAAACACAAAATTCAGGAATGCTTGTCTTGAGGCAGAGGGTGGGGGTGGGCAGGGATGAGCCAGGAAGCGGCACAGAGATGCCTGATTGCCCGTGTCTCTCCTTGGGGCGGGTGGAGGAGTCATGGTGGCATTAAATTATAAAGAAGGAAACACATAAATAAGCAGATTAGAATGAACGGGGCTACGCACGGAACCAACGGTGAGAGTGTATTACAACTAAGGGTTATGTTTAGTCCGATTCTATGTATCAGAGGTTCAGTTAAAAAGAGAGGGAGAGAGAAGGAGTGAGCGAGAAAGTTATGAGTTGATCTCAATGTGGCTCAAATAAGAGCTCGGCCAGAAGATGAATTAAATTCTCATTAATAACTAGTAATGTTGGCCCTGGCCGGTTGGCTCAGTAGTAGAGCGTCGGCCTGGAGTGCAGAAGTCCCAGGTTCGATTCCCGGCCAGGGCACACAGGAGAAGCACCCATCTGCTTCTCCACCCCTCCCCCTCTCCTTCCTCTCTGTCTCTCTCTTCCCCTCCCGTAGCCGAGGCTCCACTAGAGCAAAGATGGCTCGGGCGCTGGGGATGGCTCCTCGGCCTCTGCCCCAGGCACTAGAGTGGCTCTGGTCGCAGCAGAGCGACGCCCCGGAGGGGCAGAGCATCGTCCCCTGGTGGGCAGAGCGTCACCCCCTGGTGGGCGTGCCGGGTGGATCCTGGTCGGGCACATGCGGGAGTCTGACTGACTGTTTCTCCTCGTTTCCGGCTTCAGAAAAATACAGAAAAAACAAACAAACAAACAAAAAACTAGTAATGGAGTCACTCTTGCCTGAGAGCTTAGCACTACTCAGGAAAAAGCATTGCTGGGCAGGAGAAGCTGTCGGCCTGGAGTGATAAGCCCTGGCGTCAAGTTCGCGTCTTACCCGGCAGGCTGCGTCCTCGGTAGAGCGGGACAACATGTGCTGCACAGGGAATGCGTGAGGATGAGATGAAGGGCAGAGGCTAGGTACCCAGCGTGGGCCCTGGCACAGATGGGCAGTCAATACATGAAAACTTGTTTCAGAGTAGCTAGTCCTTTAGGACAAAGTGAAAGCAGAGGCAGCTGGTGCAGAGCTGAGGAGAGGACACCCAGGTGGGACGACTCTATGTTGATAACCACAGATAACTCCAACCAGATGTCTGAGCAGGGCAGGGAGCCTGGTGCGTCAGGAAGCCGGGGTCGAAATCCGGTTCTGTGGGGTCCCAGCTCCGGCCCTGTCCATCAACCTTTACTACTTTTCAGGATATTCCTTCCACCCTTTTCATCAGAAGGAGCATGAGGAAACCCATATGTGTTGATATATTTTTAAAGTCTACCTTGGAGTTCTTACAGGGCTCTTTGGCTGGATTTTCGGCAATAATAACAAGGTAAAATGTGAATAGTCACAGCAAGGACTTACGCAGCACATCCTCTGTCATGAGACGTTCTAAGCACTTAATATGTCTTACTGTACTTCTCACTACGATCCAAGGAGGTACCTACTAACATAAACGCCCATTTAAGAGGAAACGGGGTCTGACCAGGAGGTGGTACAGTGGATAGAGCATAAGACCGGGATGCAGAGGACCCAGGTTCAAACCCCCAAGGTCACTGGCTTGAGCGCAGGATCGCTGGTTTGAGAATGGGATCATAGACATGACCCCATGGTCGCTGGCTTGAGCCCAAGGTTGCTGGCTTGAGCACGGGGTCACTTGCTCTGGTGGAGCGCCCCCCCCCCCCCCGTCAAGGCACTTTTGAGAAAGCAATTAATAAACAACTAAGGTACCTCAATGAAGAATTGATGCTTCTCATCTTTCTCCCTTCCTGTCTGTCTGTCCCTCTCTCTTTCTCTTTCTCTGTCACAAAGAGAGAGAGAGAGAGAGAGAGAGAGAGAGAGAGAGAAAATGGGCACAGAGAAGTTAAATAACTACAGCCAAAGCCAAGTAGTAAACATGAAATAGGAACTTGGGCAGTATGGTTTAGGATGTGCTCTCTGTTGCCAAACTTTCCTGGGGAGGTGGGGTGACAGTCACTGCAAAGGAAACCTTTTCTAGACCTACTGATTCTGTCACTCAGTCCCAGTGTCCCCTGTCCCTGCCCCCTCAGCCCTGTGCCATGTGCTGGTGCTAGTTCATCTCTGTTCACTGGAGGTCCCAGAATGAACTGGAGGTGGGTCTCTGACCCAGCAAAGCCCTGCCATGGGCTCCCAGGTAAGCTGTGAGGTGGCCCAGATGAAGGACCTTGCCTAGTAGGGGACAGTTACTACTGGGTCATCCAATCCACCTGGTCCTGTCTGGGATTTGGCCTGAAGAATTTGGAGAAAAGGAAGCAAATGCAGTCTGCATGAGGGGGGTCTTCACCGCGCCCCCAGTCCCAACCACCAAAACCGCCGCCACTGGCCCGTTGCTGAAGCAGCCCGGGGCTGCCATTCGCGCCACCAGGGCTCTGGCACAGCTGACTCCTGTTTTCTAGCACACAGCCAAGGTCAGGCACACATCCTTCCACTTGGGAAACAACACCACTTTGGCCTCTTGCTAAACAGCATAAGCCCCTAGGGTTTAATATGAAGACTTTCTAATGGATTTATTGTGTTTACTTGACCTTTCTAAGTGTGAGCTCAGAAACAGGCCCAGAGGAGGATGGCGGAACCTTGTTTTTCTTAAGCTAAGCAAAACTGATGAGTAAACTGAATTCTTGGATGGAATTTGCCTGGTTTTCTCACCATAGTAGCTTTAGTTAAAAAGATCCAATTAGGCTCAAGACGACCTTCATATTTATGGGACAGCTGTGGAGGAGGAAAACTGCCTACTAAGAAGTGGTAAGTGAAGAGGTCTGCAAATACATGTTTTCGGCGTGGGAAGAGCCATGCTACAGAGTAACAGCCAGCAAAGTTGGGAACTACTGCTCTATTTTGACTTCTAGTTTCAAGACAAATGATTTCTTGTTTTAAGAAGCTTTTTAAAAAGTTAATGATCAGTGCGTGAATGAAAATCATTTCTAGTAAGCACTAATGTATCTGGATTTTAGATCAGTGGCTGCAAACTCCAATGCCTATGGGCCAGGTTCATCAAGCAACTAGCAAGGAGCAGGTGTAAGCAGTTGGCAAGGGAGGAGGGCGGGGCCTGTGGACACATGGGAGGGGCCGTCACTTGGCTCCAGCCTCAGCTCCAAGCTGGAATGTGGACCCAGTGGTACAGATTTCCTGCTCTTTCAAAATAAAAAAAAAAAAGGCCAGGAATCAAGATTTTTATGTGATATTAGGGTTATTTTAATTTAGTGTGGCCAAACAAAAATATTTCCAGGCCCAGACACTGTCACTTTTCTTGTGGAGTGAAGCTTGTCTACCACCTTTATGCCAAATCAGTACCTGCCACCTGGCCTAGAGGCAGGCCGTCCTCAGGAACTGCCTGAAACTTGGAACCAGCCACAGAGACTCAACTCCTCTGCATCCAGGCAGCTGCTCCCCATTCTTACGGGCCGTGGCCAACTCTAGCTATCATATCCATAACTACGTGTGAAAAACAAAACTCCACGACAACCCACTTTCTCTCTCTGAGGTCTCAGGGTGGACTCTGAGCATCCAGATTGGAAAGAACTCATACTCTATTGCTTTTCAACTTAATGTGGGCGAACAACAACTTATGTTTACAAAACATGTCTTTTCCAAAGACCTTCACAAACATCCTATTGCAGTGAGAGAAGCATTCCAAAAATACACTTAGGGATGTATGAGGCCCTCACAAACCTCTGTTTAATGGGGTAGAATACTTAGGAAGCAGAGAGAGCTGCTGATTTCAATTAGGTGCAACCGGAGGCATTACATTTTTTTGTGTGTTGGATTCAGCTCTGGTGGCACTCGCCCAAGCCCACGCCTCTTTCCTGCCTCCTCAGTCCGATCTGGGGATCTCAAATAACCACTTAGTACGTGCCAGCCCCTGTGTTCAGAATTTCTGACACGTCATCTCCCTTAATCCTCACTACACCCCCACGAGAGAGGTGCTACAGAGCCACGATCCCTTATCCAAAGCCCCGGGGCCAGACGGTTTTGGAATTCAGAGTTCTAGAGCTCAGTAACTCGGCTGCATATACGATATATATGTCACAACATCCTAGTGGTCTGCGGCAGCGCCTGCAATCAAACGCATTAATATTTCTAGGTGAAACCTATGAATATTCACACGGCGTGAAACAAGGGATGACTATAAATTGCCTCACATCAGCTTAGGGCGAGTCTGGTTGCCAAATGAGTTTGGCTCAAATTTAGGAATAAAGTTTTGGTGTCCAGAACACAGTCCTACACTAGACTCTTCACTTTACAGATATATGAGGCCCTGACAGGTTAAGTGACTTGTCTAGCTAGAGTAATACTAGAGATGGAATCAAGCCAGAAGTCTGTCTTCAGAGCCCACATCTATAACCACTCTGCTACATGGCGAAAGAGCACAGATTTCCGGGGGAAACGGCTGAATGTTCTACTCCCTGCACTGCCACTTTGGAGCTGTGGGATCTGGGCAAACTTCACACCGGAGGCCTGCAGCTTCTGTGGAGATCGTCAGAACTCTGCTCAAATACTCCAGCTCTCACCCGCCCCACACAGTGTCACTTGAAGTTAGGCGTGGCCATGAGACTTGCTTTGGCCAATGAAATGTCAGTGGAAGTGCCATGTGTCACTTAAGCTGGAAGTTTTAAGCGCCAGTATGTGCATTACTACCTTTTCCATTAGGGACTGCTCCTTCCGCCCTGGACCTGAACTGAGGACACAAATCTTGCATAATAGAGCCTTCAGCTGACCAGCAATAGGCATACAGCCAGGGCAAAAACAAACGTTTGTTTGTTTGAAGTTAGTGCCATCTGGGGCCTGTCTGTTACTGCAGCAAAACCTGGCCTATACTGATTGACACAGGTTCTTTCCCTATAAAATAAGTCGTGGGAAGAAGACTGAATGAAGTGGCACGTGTGAAGCTCCAGCACAGTGTCTGGCAACGGACATTAGTTAATTCCCTCTCCCATCCTCAGCCAGAATTAGATGGCTGTAAGGAATGGGAGTAATAGTTAAGTTGCTCTGTTTCAACCAGTAAAACTGCTCATTGCAGTCGTAGTGGAAATGATTGTCTAACATTCAGTTATTCATGTCCCGCATCTCACTCTGCTTTTGATAAAGAGGCTGGGGAGAAGTGGTGGGAGCTTGGGGACAGGATCCCAGACCTGAGGACTCCGGGTTTCTGATAAAATTGATAGCATCCACGAAACATCCCCAAAGGTGGGACTGCAAAAGGCCCACTTTGTCAGGAAGAGATCAGGAGAGCCAGGCAGCCTGCTGACAGCTGCTGAGCACAGAGCAGGCGCCGTTTACCTGGAGGGGCTGCCAGGCAGGGGCTGCTCCGGCAGACAGATGGAGGGAGTGAGGCTTTGGGGAGGAGATTCTAGGAGATGAAAATGTTCAGTTACCACAGGACTTGCATTAAGACTCCATTAACCAATGCTGATTAGGGAGCTATAAATAGCACCTGGGCTCTCACAGGCCATAAAACACAATTCCCCGCACCATTCCCAGCCTACAGCCTGCCCTGCTTAGTTGGGGCTCCAAATAAAATGCCAGGAAGACCACTTTGTGACCAGCTGCTGGGACAGGGATGGGACCGAGGCTGGACACAAGGGCAAAGGTGGGGAGGAGGGAGCTGAGGAAGAGGAGAGAGAAAGGGGAAAGGGGAGAGATCATTGATAAAAGTTACTGTGGAAGTCTAGAATCACATCAAGAGTCTGGTGGCCATACCAGCAGATTGCAGCCTGTACTGACTGCAAAAAAAATGGCAACCTCACCTATCTCCTACATGAACCAATGGCTGACAAACGAGGGTCACTGAGGCCAGGAAGTGGATCTGGCTGGCCTTGGTTAGAGATGAGAGGCAGAACACTTGAGTTTGAGTCCTGGTTCAGCCACTGAACAGTTAGGAGACTTTGGTGGGCTTCCCACCTTCTCTGGGACCTCTGGTCTTTTCCACTGTAAAGGAGGGGCCAAATGGGAAGGTCTTTAAGCTCTTGATGCACAGCTGGGTTCTACAATTAAATTCCTACCACTGTCAAGAAGAATGGAGAAAGCCACCACATGCTGAGTCACTTCTAAGGCACATAAAGTGAGCAAAGCAAGGCTCATGGCAGGATGTGAGGGCAATGCTGCTGTTGGTGTGTTCGCAGAAAATACTGAAGAAAACACAAGAATCTGCCCCTGGCTGGTTGGCTCAGTGGAGGAGTGTTGGCCCAATGTGCGGAAGTCCTGGGTTCGATTCCCTGTCAGGGTACACAAGAGAAGCAACCGTCTGCTTCTCCACCCCTCTCCTTCCCCCTTTTCTTTCTCTTCTCCCGCAGACAAGGCTCAAATGGTTCGAGTGAGTTGGCTCTGGATGCTGAGGATGGCTCCATGGCCTTGCCTCAGGTGCTAAAATAGCTCTGTTGCTGAGCAATTTTAGCAAAGATGGGCAAAGCATTGCCCGGTAGGGTATTGACGAGTGGATCCTGGTTGGGGCGCATGCAGGAGTCTGTCTCACTGACTCTCACTTAAAACAAACAAACAAACAAACAAACAAACAAAAACACAAGAATCTGACAGCATCTGTCCTCTCTGGAGAGGGTGGCTGGGAACAGGGGTGAACAGGAGACTTGTCATTGTCATGTTTTAATTTAGCCTTTTGCATATATTTAATATCAGTGAAATCTAGATTTAAAAAATACTGGACTTCAAAAGGCCCAAGTTTTAATGAATTAATAAATGACCCACTAGACCAGTGGAGTCAGGACTTTCTGCCTCATGTACTCCTTGAACTTCTGTCTCTTGAGACTGGTTATGCATTTTAAAGCCTCTGTGCCTTTGCACATACTATACCCAGCCCTAAAACGCCTTTCTCAACCTTTTCTATCTAGTAATATCTTTAAATCTCATCTCTAATATCCTTCCTTCTGGGAACACTTCCCTGATGCCACGGCTGCCCCAAACACCTGTTACTCTCTCCACTGCACTCCAACCTCACTCTCTATGGCCCTTTACTAGTGCTTATTTCATTGAGTGGTCATTATTTGTGTGGCTACCCCAGTAAACTAAGAGCAATTTGAGGTAGGGCCCAGGTGTGACTCTAGGTGTCTGCCAAGTCCGAGCACACAGTGCTGCTCAGCACAACACTCTGCATCCCTGAGGGATCTCACACACAGAGCATCCAATTCAGAGTAATCCTTTGTGGCTCACCTACTGAAAATCACATCTCTGCTTTCATTTGAATATGCTGGGAAAATAAAATTTCTTTTAAAAATTTATTCATTGATTTGAGAGGAAGGGAGGAAGGGAAGGAGGGAAGGAGGAGAGAGAAAGACAGAAACATCAATCTCTTCCTGCATGTGCCCTGACTGGGGATTAAACCTGCAACCTTTGTGTATCAGGATGAGGCTCTAACTAACAGAGCTATCTAGCCACGGCATGGGAAAATTAATTTTTAACTTTAGCCTGAGCTAAATACTATTCAGGAGGGCCACACCCACCCAGAAGCACATGTGGTGAGGGGCCTGCTCTACTGCTCTGCCTGACTGCAGATAATTGATTTTATGGATTATCCCCCACAAAGGTATTCTCTGGGCCTTCACCTCAGCTGCCTTCCTGCCTGACAGCTTGGGAATCCCATGGTAATGAGGCACCCTCAGGAATGAGCTGCCACGCAGGAGGTCTCAGCTTTGCAATTTAACTGGCTGTGTAACCTCAGCAAGACCCAGACCTTCGCTGGTCCTCATCCACAGCATCCTCCAGTTCCCTGGGGGAATGTGTTTGTTTGTTCCAGACACTGCCTCATTTCAGCTCCAGGGGTGGAGCGTGTGACGGGGCTGAGCCAATCAGCACATTCCAACCTAGTGGCCACAGTGATTGGTTCAGTGGTGGGTATGTGACCCAGGCAGAGCCAATCAGAATGCATTCTAAGACACCTGCTAGATGAGGATGATACAAGCATGCTGGCTCTTATTGGATAAGAAGCCCCAGGTCTCCCCACAGTCATTTTGGGACCTGAGGTGAAAGAAGAACCCATGGGTCCCCACCCAAAATGTGTGTGTCAAAGGGCCTTACATGTGGTGCTTTGTGGGATGGGAGATCTAGGAGTCAGTGTGGAATGAGTCTTTACTTAGATTTGTCATTTCATGTAGGTTGAGAGTATGGGAATCTAAAGCCCCGTAAGATACCCCTTAGGCCTCACTAGACACAAAGAAAAAAATATGCTGAGAAATATAAAGACAGAACCCAGATCTTGGCAATAGTGTTTGAACTCTGGATATAGGTGAGTCTGAAGCCAGATGTATCTCAGAACTAGTTAGTGATAAAAGCACATACATTCCCTTTACTAGGAAGTTTGGGTAAGATTTCCTGTTTCTTCCGAGAGAATACAAGTAATAAACCACCCCCACAGTGCTAGGATGTCTCTAGACCCTGAACTTGAATTCTTGAAGTATGGTCAGAAGTAATTTCTGATGGAGACACCCTATTGTGTGGAAGTCCAATGCAATCTATGAGTGACAACAGAGTCAGGGAATGTCCAGGTTAGAAGAGATCTCCAGAAATACCAGTCTATGAAAGTGCAACACAAGCACTTACTCAGAGCTGAAGTGCCTGGCTCAATGGCAATGTCGCCAGTCTAGGACAGAGTACAGACTAGAGCCCCTGGATTCTCCTTTCCAACATGGAGTCCCTTCAAGAGGTCCACCGCAGTTGTCTGGCTAAATCTTAGCATTTCTCTTTTTAAATCTCTCTCCCTGCTATGCAGCAGTTCTGCCACCAGGTGGCAATGTGGAGTCACCGCATGCGGTGTTGAATTGAGGTTAAGTGGCCATGGTGGATTCACTTTTAAGAAAAATGTATCTTTATTCATCTCAAAAGATAATTAACATATAAAACTATGATTAATTTAAAACTAACTTTGAAGATAAATCAAAGAATTATAATCGGGGTTATATACTCTGTCACTTTCCTGATTATTTGCCTCATTCTAACCCTGCCTATGAGGGAATGGAGAGAAGCCAGGCTTCAAAGTCATACTGGCTTGCCTGCCTGCCTTTGAAATGCAGCCCTGCCAGCTGTTTGTCTTTGGCAAGTTACTTCTCTGTGAGCTCAACTTATCCACCTGCACCAATGGGTTCACAGTTACTCTGTATAGGGCTGTGGAAGCAGTCTGTCACGGTTGCATCTTCGGGGGCTAGCATATAGTGGGTGTTCGATGCATCTCCTGTAAAGAAATGAATGTGGTACCTAGCAAAACGCTTGGTGTAGTATAGCAAGTACTCAATAAATGACACTTGTTACTAGAGGCAAAAGGGAATCAGGTCTACAATGGAATTATAGGCAATGGGCAGTGAGAAAGGTTTTGTAGAAAATGTGGGAACTCACTGGAGGCCAGAAATCAGTGTGTCCGTGGCTGCCCATGTGCTGACCACATAAGGCTGATGCTTTTCAGCCTCAGTGTCCAACATCCCCTCTCCACCACACACAACGGCACTGAAACCCTTCTAGAATTCTCTCTGCCTTGTAAGTTCTGCAGGAGAATTCCCCTGCTCCTTTCTCTGTAAGCTCCCTAGACTCAACCGTGAATAGGAGGCTAACCGGTCCCTGAACGCATGGTGAAGATTCTCCAGGAACTGGGTCTCCTCATTTAACACTGTTTCATGGGCTGGCTTTCCAGGCTCAGCGCCTCATTCTCTACAGCTGTGAAACCTGCCCCTGGTGTGGATGGTGCCCATATCCCCTCCAGAGGTGAGATCCTGGGAATACCCCTCCCCCTTGGAATGACAGGCCTTCCCAAGGGTATAGAATTCCTTTCACTTCAAACCTCTTCAACTCTAACGGAACAAATTATGTGATGCTTTATTTTTCCCAGCTTGAATGGGGAGAGCTAGCACCTCATAAAGTGACAGGGAAAATATTTGGCTGGTTTCATACACCGGGCCCACAAAGGCTCATTTGTGATGGCCAATCCTGCCCAGATCTGGGCAGCGAGATCTGCAGACACCAGTGCCCGCCTAACATGGGCCAGCTGTGCGCAGCCCATGAGGCCTGGAAGCCTCCCACCAGGCCATCTCCTCCCACACATTTCCAGAACCCAAGCTATCAAAAACAGCACCCATCATTGGCCCTGAAGAGGGGATTCTACTGGACATGACTGGGAGGCCCTCAAAGACTCTTCTGGGCCTGGCCAGCCGCAGCCACCCAGGAGATGTCTGTAAACATATCTGGGTCATAGTCTGGCCCCAGAAGGCTCCCCTCAAGGAATCCACCCACAAACTTCCTTCCTGCCAGACACAAGAGCATTGCAGCCTCCTTCCCTTTGCTCCTGCTGTTCCCCTGCCTGGAACACCACTCTGTGTCTTCTCCATCAAGCCCATTCCTAACCCTTCCCAGCCTGGCACAAGGTCCTCCTTGGCTCAATGCATCCATAATTCTGCACCTACAAGGACCTCACCTTTCCATGAGCTGGCAGCATTCACGGCCTGCTCCCCTCAATAGATAATCACACCCTTCTTGGGGGTGCCTTTTTAATTTAATGCTGAAATTATTTATTTCTTATATCTCACTTGAAACTTCAGGAAAGAGCTTTGTCAACATCAGTAAATTTTTCTGATAAATTACACTGGGGAACATTTTTTTTTTCATTTTCTGTTGCATGAGGTTTTAGAACTTTTTCTATATATTTCTGCATCGCTGATTCCAAATTTGAAATCCGTTTTTTGGTGCATGCTCTAGTTTTTATGCAATTTTAATTTCTTTTTGTTACAGTTAATGGCATGCATTGGTTTTTAAATTGGAGTTAAAGGGCAACGACTCTTGGATTGAACATAACCACAAGGCAATTAATGTTTTACAAACATCACTTTTACATAATTATAGTTGTTTTTAAATGTAAAAAATTATGATCTGATGAAAACACCCTCGTATTTTGTTTTAAGATTGAATCATGGCTTCTTTGAGTAGGCGTAAATGTCAGAATAGTCCGGACACCTTCTGTTATATATCTGGCTGTTACACACTTCAACGTCAAAGGCGCAATATTTCATCATTTGTGACACATGTATATATTGCCTATTTTCAAGTTCCCCTTGGCGATCAAGACAAGAATTGGGCTCCTCATATTGTGTGTCATAATTGTGAGGAAATGCTTCGTGACTGGACAAAAGGAAAATGCAAAGGAATGCCTTTTGGTATTCCCATGGTTTAGTGTGAACCTAAGGACCACAGCAGTGACTATTATTTCTGTCTGATCCATACAAAGGGCATCGGCAAGAAAAAACGGCATATGATCGCATATCCTAATATTCCTTCAGCAATATGACCTATCGCACACTCTGAGACACTCCCGGTTCCAGTTTTCAATGGTCTTATTTCTTCTAAGGGAGAAGAAAGTGAACATGGTGATCAAGTGTATTTTGATAAGATGCATGAGGAAATGGTTGTAGAATCTGAAGGGTCTTCTTCTGATGCCAAGCAGTCATTAACCCCTCAGCCGTTCAGCCAACCTGAATTGAATGACTAAGAGATTTGGGCCTATGAAAAAAAGCAGCTGAGTTATTAGCCTCCAGGTTTCAAGAAAAGAATGTACTTCACTGGTAAGCTAAAGTATCCCATTTCAGGAAGTGTGAACAAATTTTTGTGGACTTTTTTCCCCGAAGACAAATACTTTGTTTACTGTCCTGATATCAGTAGTCTTAGCCAGCTAGGTGTTACCACTTACAGTCCAACAGAATGGCAGCTCTTTCTTGGCAGCTCTAAACGGAGTCTGAAATGTGTTCTCCTACACAACGGTAATGTTTATGCAGCAGTTCCAATTGGTTATTCAACTCATCTACGAGAAGATTATAATGACATGAAAATTGTCCTTGATTTCTGAAGTATGAGGAACATAACTGGATCATTTCTGTGGATCTTAAAATGGTAAATTTCCTGCTAGGACAACAGAGAGGTTTCATGAAGTATCCTTGCTTTCTGTGTTTGTGGGACAGCCGAGCTTGGGAGAAACACTGGACACAGAAGGAGTGGCCAAAACGTGAAGCTCTGGAAGTAGGGATGCAAAATATTGTGAATGAACCTGTAGTTAATCGAGACAGGATCATTTTTTCCCCCACTTCACATCAAACTTGGCTTAATGAAGCAGTTTGTTCAGGCTTTGAATAGAGAAAGTGAATGCTTTCAACATATTATTTCTGCTTTTCCTGCCTTGTCTTTTGAGAAGATAAAAGCAGGTGTATTCGATGAACCTCAAATTCGAACCCTCATAAGTGATGAAGAATTTGCTAGGAAGATAAATAAGGAGGAGAAAGCAGCATGGCAGTCTTTTGTGGCAGTTACAAAGAACTTCCTTGGCAACAAAAAAGCAAAAAACTATGAACTTTTGATTCAAAAGATGCTGTTGGCTTTCCATGACATTGGATGTAACATGAGCGTTAAGATTCACTTCCTGAACAGTCACCTTGATAAGTTTCCCAAAAATCTTGGAGCTGTTAGTGATGAGCAGACTACTGCTGGAGCATCAAACGAGATTGTCCTCAACAAGTACACAAATGCAAGAGCTACAAACACAAATTTTTGCCTGAATAGAATTTAAATAAGTTTTGTACAATTTTATGATTTAAATAAGTGTTTTAATATGTTCTGTTTTGAAATTGTAGATAAATTCTGATGCAATCATATCCTTTAGTGTATTTATTGCATTATATAAATTATTATATTTTCACAAAGATGATGCCCAAGAAGACATTCTACTTCATTATGTTAAACTAAATGTTGAAAATTTTACAATAAGATGAAAACCTAAAATCTTGAATTGCAAAAAAACTGTAGCTTACAGAGAAAAACTAATGTCAGATTTGAGATCAGCAAACTCAAATTAGGTAAGAACAAGTGTTTTTGTGGATGCAACAAAAAATTTGTTCCCCAGTGTTATCTTTATAAGTATCAACCTACTTTTAGTTTGATCTCTTTGGGCGGGAACAACAAAAAAAATACATTATGCCCTCATCTTTTTTTTTAATTTAATTTTTTCCAGTTTTATTGATAATTAATTGACATATAACACTATGGAAGGTTAAGACATACCACAGTGATTTGACAGACGCTTATATTGTGAAATGATATCATGCTCTCATCTTAAACCAATCACCCTAAACATAATGGAATCTGTTTGTTTTTTAACACTGAAAACGATATTTTATTTAGTTACTTTTCTTTACAACTGAAACTCTGGGAATTCAAAGTTAACCTCCTTGTCCCTTAGCTTCTTATCCACACCAGCAAGTTTCAGCCTTGTGCTCCACATTGCTCTGCTGGCTGCCGTCCAGCTTCACGCAGACCCTCCTGCCCACAGTTTCACTGGGGAAGACCAAGTCCTTCAGGATGGTGTCATGCACGGCTGTCAGGGTGCGGCTCCTGGGACGCTTCTGCTTATTCTTTGTACGGCTTTTTCAAGTTGGCTTAGGCAGAAGTCTCTGCGCGATAAAGACAATGTGCTTCCTGCTGAACTTCTCCTCCAGCTCGTGTACCAGCCAGACCTGGAGTTTCTGAAAAAACTTCAGCTGAGGAACTGGAACAAAGATGCTAATAGCTTTCTGACTGCTACCAACTTCAATTTCCTTGGCCGCTGTGAGGCTCAGCTCCTGCCGCTGAGCCCTGAGGTCGGAGTTCATCTCAGCTCTAGCAGAGACTGGGAGATGCCAAGGCTAGAACCCGTCTGGCTTCTCACCGTTGGGCTTCACAGTCTTGGCGCTCGAACTGAAAATGAGCACTGGCCTAGGAAGAGCTGGAATCTGTTTTTTAAAGATTCAGAACTAAGCCCTGGGTGGTTGGCCCAGCGATAGAGCGTCAGCCCAGAGTGTGGAAGTCCCGGGTTCGATTCCTGGTCAGGGCACACAGGAGAGGCGACCATCTGCTTCTCCATCCCTCCCCCTCTGCTTTCTCTCTCTCTGTCTCTCTCTTCCCCTCCTGCAGCCAAGGCTCAGTTGGAGTAAGTTGGCCTCGGCCACTGAGGATGGCTCTATGGCCTTGCCTCAGGTACTAAAATAGCTCATTTGCCAAGCAATGGAGCAATACCCCCAGATGGGCAGAGCACTGCCCCATAGGGGGCTTGCCTGGTAGATCCTGGTTGGGGCGCATGCAGGAAATTATCTCTCTGCCTCCTTGCCTCTCATTAAAAAAAAAAAAAAAAAGATTTAGAACTAGAAAAGAAAATGCCACTTTTGGTACTGACTTTGTTCTGCTCGGCTCCTGTGGCAAGGGCTGTGTGCTCCTTTGCTGAATCAGACTGTTGTGCCTTAAGAGCTCTGCTTGCTGCCACCATTCTGTCCCTCTGTGTGTGTGAGGGGTACCTGCTGTGGGGCTGCCGTTGGTGTGCTTGCCTCTGGCCTCACCCACCCCTCGCTCTCATTTGCTGTTTTTACTTGGCAAAAGCAGTGGGAGGAAGATGACCAAACCGATGTAGCAGGGTGTAGATGAATAGCAAAGAGTATCTGAGATCTTTTCTAAACTTCAAAACAGGATTTGGGTTCCTTTCACGGCCCTACGTGAGTCTTTTCATTCATTCTCAAGATTGGGGTTGTGTGGGACTGAGGGTGCCAAGTAAGCTTGCTGTTTCTATGTTGATGAGCCCTCAGGGTCATGAGTAGGCTCTGCTGTGCACACACCAGCATCTGACCCAGCCTGGCTCCATAAGATCCAGAGGACTCCTCTTGGGCAGCATGTAATCAGGATGTGGCTCACCCTAGAGCCCTGTTATCAGCTCTCATTTTAGGATTAATTGTGTTGTGAACGGAGGGCCTCCTGGGCCTGCAAACTGAGCTGGCTCAGCGCCTGGCTGGGCCAGAGGGGCCGTGGCTCCAGGTCTCCTGAGGATGCAGATGCAAGGATGTGCTTGGAGGATGGGTGGGGATTTCTAAAGCCCTATCTCTGGTTCCTGTGAAGTAAGAGCTGTCAAACACCTTCACATGGCATACAGAATAGGCATGCTACTTAGGACCTATTTCTTTTCTTATAAGTTACCATGGCTGGTTTGGGGTGCAGTAAATCCTCTTTTAAGGTCTGGGCATAGAGGGGCTGAACAAAGAGTGGGCTGGGCATGGTGACTACACAGCCAGTTGGGATCCAGGGACAGAAGGGGAAAAAAAGGGCCCAGGAGGCCCCTGGAGTCCAGGTGGGAGGTGGAGGCAGAGGTGTAGCCTCTTACCCACAGGTGGGGTAGCCTGTCTGCCCTGAGCCTTGATGGGTCCTGCCAAGCAGTGTCCTCCTCCCTGGCAATGCTTTCCACAGGCAGCCACTTTGACCATGGGGCATCTCAAAGGTGCCACTTGGTACCTGGCCTCAGGTAATCTCACCCACACTTCAAGTTATCCTCACTCAAAATTCTTATACACACAAAGCTTTACCTCCTGCTGGCTCCCTCTCACCTCATCTCCCCAGCCTTGTTTCCTGCCATGCCGCATGTGTGCCACCTGCTCTTTCAGCTCCTAAATTGTACCAGACTCTTCACCTCAGGGCCTTTGCACATGCTGTTCCTGCTGCCTGGCATACCTTTTACTTCACTCCTGTCCCACAATAGATGCCTTGCTAGTTAATTCCTCCACTAAAGCTTAGAGCAGGGGTCCCCAAACTACGGCTCGCAGGCCGCCTGCGGCCCTCTGAGGCCATTTATCCAGCCCCTGCCACACTTCTGGAAGGGCACCTCTTTCATAGGTGGTCAGTGAGAGGAGCACATTGACCATCTCATTTGCCAAAAGCAGGCCCATAGTTCCCATTGAAATACTGGTCAGTTTGTTGATTTAAATTTACTTGTTTTTTATTTTATTTATTTATTTATTTATTTTTTGTTCTTTATTTTAAATATTGTATTTTTTCCCGTTTTGTTTTGTTATTTTTTACTTTAAAATAAGATATGTGCAGTGTGCATAGGGATTTGTTCATAGTTTTTTTTATAGTCCGGCCCTCCAATGGTCTGAGGGACAGTGAACTGGCCCCCTGTGTAAAAAGTTTGGGGACCCCTGGCTTAGAGGTTTCCTATTTACGTACCTCCCTAGTTTGCCACCCAGCACTACAGTGACCACAGGATAATTTCTGTAATTGGTGGTAACATGTCCCCTTGCTGAATGATAAGTTCCATGGGTGGGGTCCCTGGCTGCTTTGTTCACACTGCCTTATCTTTAGCACCTAGAACAGGGCCTGACATATAGTACACAGTCAGTAAAAGTTTACTCAGTGAATCAATCACTATATCCTTCACTCCAACTCTAACCGTGTCGAGCTGCCCCAAGACCCCAAGACCTCTCATCATTGATTTCTTTTTCTGCCTGGATATATCTTTCTTGCTTGAGCACATCCTGCTCTTTGATGAAGGAATGAATGAATCATTCAAACAAACAAAGCATTAGAATCTCGGGTAATCTGTATGAGAATCAGGAGCCCCGCACCACACAATTGGGAAGGCACTGAACGCGTGGCTGGAGCAGCATTCACAGAGGAAAGGGCCTTGAGTGGGAGGGCTGCCGGCAATAAAGCTCCATGAATTTACCAGCATCCCTCTGAAACGCTTTCGGGAAATCCTAGTCTCCAGTGAGCAAGGGCTGGCGAGTGGAAACGAGAAGTGCCGAACCTATTACAATTCATTTAAGATGGGCAGGCGTCCTCACCACATCTCGTAGGTACGTGCTGTCTGTCATTCAGCTTAAGGGGAGGGTAGTATTCTCTAGGTGGAAAGAACCTAAGTGTCCCACACTTCGGGAACACTGTGCAGGTGACAGTGAGAACTACCTGGTAGTGATCACTTCTGTGTGCCAGCACCATGCTGGGCAGTCTATGTCCATTATATTATTTAATCCTCAGGGGAGCCTTGACAGACAGACTTATCTCCATTTTACAAATGAGAAGACGGAAGCTCAGGGAGTGTGACTAACTTGGCCAAGTTTATAGAAGTAGCTGCGGCAGAGCTGGGCTGCGCCTCTGGCAGCTGGACTCTGAAGACTGCCCAGCTGCAGAGTGAGGTGCTGGGCAGGGCTCCTGCGAGCTCAAGATGAAATGCTGCCGTGGAAACAAGGTTTCCAGCCTCTGGTCCTGTCAGGCCGGAGCCTTCAGTCAGGCCTTCCCTCGCCTCCCGGCCCGGGTATCTACAGTGGTGAGGGAGGGGAAGGGAGGGGAAGGGCAGACCCTCCGGCCACTAGAGCATGCAGGGTCAGCCTGCTGAGGGTGTCCTCCAAGGGGACAGCAGTTGGGCTTGAAGGTTTCCCACCCCTCTCCACAGGGACTTCCTCCATGGCCAGCCTTGGGAGGTCTGCATGGCATGTTGTTGGGCCCGTGCTATTGACACACGACAGCTCACACCTGTCCTTCTGCACTTGCAGAGCTGCAGGTGTCATGAGAAGCCAGTCCTCTCCCTTTTTGAAGTTACATCCCCCTGCATGGTCACTATGGATCCCCACCACCAGAGGGGCAAATCCTTGGCTTGGGCCCTGGAAATGGAGTCTCTGCCCACTTTACAGGCCTCCTGGATGGGATTATGCAACAAGTTTCCCCGAGAACTACTGTGTGGTCAGCTCTCTGGGTACAGAGGGTACCCTTGCCTTCTTTCTCAGGACTCCAGGCAGACCTAACCCAGAGCTGCCAAGCCCTGGGACCCGGGGTGCCCCCTCTACAGGTTCTGCTCCCCTCATGCCCCTCCTCACCATGGCCTCACCTGATCAAGCCATTTTGGCGTGTCACTCTGAACATATGGAGGCCTTTGCTTTACATGGTTGAGCAGATGAGCCTTTACCCTCTGGGTGAGTCTGCTAGGGCTTCCATTTCCAAAGTGCCACGGACTGGGTGGCCTAAGCAACAGAAATTTATTGTCTCGCAGTTCTGCAGGCTAGAAATCTAAGATCCAGGTGTCAGCAGGGTTGGTTCCTTCCGAGACGGTGAGAGAACTTGTTCCATGCTCACCTAGCTCTGCACCGGAGTCCTTAGCTTGTAGGCACATCACCCTGATCTCTGCCTTCACATGCATTCTCCCAGAATCTGGGTCTCTGTGCCCAAACTTCCCCTTTTTATAAGGACACCAGTCATATTAGATTAGAGCCCACTCTAACGACTTCACCTTAACTTTTTACATTTTATTGCATTTATTTCCAAATAGAGTTACATTCTAGGGCACTGGAGGTTAGGACTTCAACATATAAATTTTAGAGGACACAATGCAACCCATAACACTCTGTTTAGTGTATGCAAGGAAAGCTGAGGGCTCCTAGGGAGGAAGAAGATGCAGCCCAGTGGTTGACTACTGTGTAGCTGGGTTGCCAGGACCCCCAAAGCACCCCTGGAGAGTCACAAAATAAAGACTGAGATGTGTGTGGAAGGCAGCACAGGGAGGCAGGGCCATGGGAGCCAAAGGAGACCACATGGCTGCCACTGACACAGACTTGTGGCTTTTGGGCCTGAGCAAGACCAGTCAAGACAATTGGGGCCCATGTCTAATGGCTGTGTAGTTTACAGTGGTCCCTGACAGATAGGATCCTCAGAAGAAGATAAACATAGATTATGCAAGACTTCAGCTAAGGTGGCTACAAGAAACCAGATAACCTCAGCACCAGTTCATTCTGATGCCACAGTCTCTTTTTCTTTTTCTTTTAGGTGAGAGGAGAGGAGACAGTGAAGTACACTTCCATGTGCACCTCGACCAGAATCCACCTGGCAACCCTTCTGGGCTCGATGCTCAAGTACTGAGCTATTTTTAGTGCATGAGGCTGCTGTTCTCGGACCAACTGAGCTACCCTCAGTGTCTGGGGCAACGCTCGAACCCGTAGAGCCCTGGCTCTGGGAGGAGAAGAGGGAGAGAAGGAGGAAAGGGGCAGAAAGAGAAGCAGATGGTCACTTCTCCTATGTGCCCTCACTGGGAATTTAACCCAGGATATCCATACACCGGGCTGACACTCTATCCACTGAGCCACCGGCCATGGCTTCTTGTTCCTAATTAAATCTGAGTTCACAATTCAATACCTTCCCAACAAGACTAATAACCAAGTTCACTCAATATAAATTCTCTCTAAGGAAGGGTCCCTCAATCCTGAGATTCTGCAAGGCGTTAGCCAAAGCTTTGGTCCCACCTTTCCAGGCCCTACAACTTTAAAATATACATGTTATTTTAATTAACTAAAGAAACCGTTTCTGGAAAATCCATTGGCATTTGGTATCAGCAACCTTAAAAATAGTTCCTATTCCCTGACCCGTTTATTTTACTAACGATGACCACACTGAGATAAGGAAAAAGCACAGCAGGTCTAAGTGAAAGCGTTCACTGCAATGTTATTTATAAAAGGAAAAAAGTCAGAAACAACCTACATGTATAAAATAGAGGCTGGTTAATTAGATTATGACATAACAAAATGGTGACATATTGTTTAGTTATTAAAAATTGTATTATCCCACCACCACCACCACCACTACTTATCAGTGTCCTGGAAGTACTGGCCGAACAATAAGATAAGAGAAAGAAGGCAAAATTGTTATTATGTGCAGATGATATGATTGCATATTTAGGACACCCAAGAGAATCAAAAGAGAATCTACCAGAGAAATAAAAATGCACTGAGGTAGAAAATTACTGGTAATCAAAGGTCAGCAGCTTCCCTCTAGACATATAACAAGTTAGGAAATATAATGGAAGATAGAATTCCTCCCATAATAATAGAAAAAATGACTATATGTCTACTAATAATTTTGACAAGATACATGTAAGAGTAAAAATTCAAATCACACTAAAGACATAGCAGAAAACTTGAATAATGCAAAGACATATTTTATGCTTGGATTGGGGAGTACTCAATGATTCAGAAATGTCAATAACCCCCTAAAATAATCTATATAGGTGACATGATCTGAATTAAAGTATCAAGAGGGTTTTGGGGCACCTTACCAAGATGATTAACTAAAGTTTACCTGGAAAAGTAAACACAAAGAAGAAATGGAAAAATACTAAGAATAAGGACGCGGTGAAGGTCTAAACCAGTGGTCCCCAACCCCCGGGCCGCGGACCGGTACTGGTCCGTGGGCCATTTGGTACCAGTCCGCAGAGAAAGAATAAATAACTTGCATTATTTCCGTTTTATTTATATTTAAGTCTGAACGATGTTTTATTTTTTAAAAATGACCAGATTCCCTCTGTTACAACCGTCTAAGACTCACTCTTGACGCTTGTCTTGGTTATGTGATACATTTATCTGTCCCACCCTAAAGGCCGGTCCGTGAAAATATTTTCTGACATGAAACCGGTCTGTGGCCCAAAAAAGGTTGGGGACCACTGGTCTAGACCAGTGGTCAGCAAACTCATTAGTCAACAGAGCCAAATAGCAACAGTACAACGATAGAAATTTCTTTTGACAGCCAAACTTTTTAAACTTAAACTATATAGGTAGGTACATTCCTTATCGAGGTAGCGCCCGCACGTGGTCTTTTGTGGAAGAGCCACACTCGAGGGACCAAAGAGCCGCATGTGGCTCACCAGCCACAGTTTGCCGGCCAGGGGTCTAGACAGATGCATCAAAGAAAGGCTGCATTTCTCTAAGAATCAGCTACTTGATAAGAAAATGGTCTGGGGAAGAAGAAAGGGCATAGATTTGAGAACTGGACAGATCAGGACTATCTCCCAGCGTGTGTAGCCCTAAGACGCCTGTGCTATCTGCCAAGAGCCTGTTTTTATTTCGTGTGACTCTTGTAAGAATTAAATAAGGTAATGTATGTAAGTGCTCAGAATGGGGTCTCAAATATAGATGCTCATTAGAAGGTCACTGTTATGATCAATAGTTATTTTTTATTTTAAAATGATTTTAACTACTGATTATTACTACAGTGCCACCTAATCAGACACCCACTGGCCTTCTGTCTTGTGGTACCAGCTACATCCCAGCTCTCCAAATGTAACTACCTACAGATCTCTGAGCCCACCCCTCCTCATTTAAGAGAGGGAAGCCAGTCTCTTCCATGGGAGACAAGCATAAAGTCAACGTGAGGAGGCTTTAGGAACTATTCCAAAGAAAGGATCAAAACTGTGGGAAATGTGTGTCTGGGGAGAGAAATATGGGCAGCCTCAATAACGTGGCCTCTGTTATTTGAAAGCCCGCGGCAGAATTATTGTGGCTCTTCCCATTCTCAGGGTGGGTCAGAGCAGGGACAATGGTTAAGATGGTGAAATAAACATGGTGGGTCCAAGGGCCAACAAAGGCCTGGCCTGACAGAAGAGATGGTGTGTGTTAGGGCAGAGAGACATGAGGCCACCTGGGGGTTGGAAGCAGGTGGTAGAGAGCCCCCCTGCAGGCCAGGTGGCCTGGCCTGGTTCCAGCCACTAACACAGATGATCAAGAAAGGAGGAAACAAAAAGGAGTGGTGCCTCAGGGTGATAAATCTGGAAGCCATGTACCAAAGACACCAGGTTGAGGTTAGGGCACCCAGAGGGAGGAAGGTCAGCCAGGACGCAGGATCAGCTGACCAGGAGAGAGGGAAGAAGATGTGGGCCTATTTCAACCCTGGGCACTCCAGGCACAAGGCTCTGAACTACAAATTTTCCAAGGGCCTTAAAAAAATGTTTGAGACCTGAGGTGAATTTATTGATTCAAACACTACTGAAAAAAATTTGCAGAATGAATACATGTTTGATTAACTATATACCAAAAATAAAAAAGCATTATGTCAAGAAGTCAACTGCAGCTTAACACAACTTGACTCACAGTTATACCTTTATAATGTTCAATGTAGAATGCTGTATATTGTAACACACTTGTGTAAGCAGCACAAGCTAAAAAAGAGATGATATAGAGTACAGAATTAGAAACCCAAATGGTCTCCATACTCTAGGAAATTTGGCATTGTGCAAAAAGATGGAAGCCATCAGGTTCCTATAAAGTCCTCTTTTAAGGCTTTGGAAATACATCCAGGTGGCGAGACAGGGAGAGTAGGTCTTGCAGTATATTCAGTGAAGGAGTCACAAACTCCCTGAGACTAGACTGTGTGAGCTGGCTGCTCAGTGAACTCAAGCTAACAGAGACTGCATTAAAAGAAGTAGGACGTCCAGATTAAAGGAGGTGAGGTCCCACTATCACCTATGTTAGAGAGGACCTCACTGTCCATCATCCAATCTGTCTCCTTTATTCATTAATATCACTTGCTATCAGCCTATTTAACTGCTTCTACCTGTAGCCCTCGGTAGTTGTCACATCCCAGGTTTGGCTCCTCTTCTGGACAGAAGCTTATAAGCTTCTGGCTGAGGCAGAAGGTGCCCTTAGTTCTTCTGTCTTGGCTATTATTTCTACCCCCTCTATGGTCTTTTTCTGGCTTCCTAAATCCAGCCCTGGACTCAGCCTAGACTAGCTCAAAGGGACCTCCTGGTTGCCCACCAATTTTTACCCAAGATTTCTAATAATGCCACATCTGGTCCCTGGTCCTTTTTCATTTGGAGAGAGTCTCTCTGCCCACAGTGCCAGCTCCACCCTGGTTAACTCCACCTGTCCTCAACCCCATACATTCCTCCGTGGCTGCACTTTCCATCTCAGAGAACACAGGGGATGCAGAGGAGGCCCAGTCTCTTAGGCAGAAAGCACTGAGGCAGATTACCTAAAATGTTTCAGGGGACAAGGCACAAAGGGTCCCAAACGTTTCTCAGGAAATCTGGGCAGGCACACGCCCCCCACTCATTCCTCTCACTCACTGAGAAAAGTAGAAATGCTTGCGGCCTTGCAGACAACAGCGCCAGGTGACATGAGGATTTATATGAGTTTTGACAACATCAAGTCCCAGCAAAGTCCCCGGGGGAGTGGGGAAGGGAGCAGGTGGGGGAGCAAGGAATGAATAAGTCTGTTCTGAGCCCCAGGACAGCCGCTTCCATTATGCATTTGTGTTTATCCCTGTAACCAAGGCGCTCCAGGCAGAGGCCCAAACAATACAGAGGACACAGCTGTTGAGGAGCTTACAGTCTCAAATTTTCCGCCTCAGAGTAGCCCGGAAATCCCTTCCTGAACATGCCCTCTGCAGACTCGAGGACTGCAAGAGCAACCCTCTCCGGGGGCGCTGTGGGGGATGCGACATCACCTTCACACCTGGCACCGGGCATACTTCCGTGCCAAGGCCCCTGTGCCTCTCTGATTTGCTCTCCCTTCTCCCCAGTGCTGGGCTAGAGGTGCAGGACCGACCAGGCTCACGGTGGAAGGATGGGCATGGCTGCAGAGGAGCCGGGGGAGGAAGAGAAGGGTAGACATGGGCTGCAACCACAGCGGGGTCTGCTGTGCTCCAGCTGGCCCAAAAGCAAGGCTGCCGCAAATACGGTTCTGGAAATAGAGGGAGCATGCCCAGCTACCACGAACTGAAGGGAACCCGGCCAAAGGGGTAGCTTCTGTTAAGCATGGGCTGTGTGCCGGGCACCTGGCAGACTTTATACAGACACCACCAAACTAGAAGAGGAAACTGAGGCCTAGAACACGGCAGAGACTTGTCCAAGGTCACATGGGAGGTTTATGTGGTATCAGGGGAGGGGACCATTTACCAAGAGTTCAGCAAGGCATGGCTCAGGTTCCGGGAGGTCTAGGGAGTAGACACATGGCTCTTCATACCCGGCTGGTAAGGAGGACCCCTGGCTCCCCACCTGAGTCTCTTGTAGAGGTTGAGATGCTCATAAAAATATATGTGTGTCTGGCTGATAAATATACGTGTGGGAGGAGGGGCAGGAGAGCGCAGCCGGGCCCTGGCAGCTGGCACACAGCCCTCCTCCAGCAGTGCACAGTGGTAAGGTGGCTCTGCAGAGCTGGAAGTTTCCCCAGCTGTGACTAATCCACTGTGGGCCTTGAGCCCAGCTTAACCTCTCTGTTCCCTGTCACCTAAGAGCAAATGTTCTGATGAATTAAATTTCACCTCAGTCAGTATAGCAGAATAAGCATGTTTTTGGAATGAGACAGACCTGATTTTGGATCCTGACTCTGCCAATTATTAGCTGGGTGACCTTGGACAAGTGAAGTGACCTCTCTGAGCCCCATGACCTCATCCCACAAAGTAGAAAAGTACCATCTCTCAGCAGATGTGTCAGGAAGATTTACAGAGAGTAAAGTGCCTACCACAGTACATGGCATTACTACACATTCTATGATCGCCGTTGTTATCATAAAGTCCGGCTGGCATTTTTAGTCTCAAGTTCCAAGAAGCCTTGATTTCTTTCTATAGACTCTATTATGAAAGGAAGAGCTTCATCTCCCTGTGTGATCTCTGAAAATGTTCCCATATCACTGGGGCTGTCCAACCTCCCACCTCCCACCTCCTTGTCCCCTCCCTGAGTGGAGGTCCTGGCACCTTTTATCTCCAGGTAGGTCAGGCCAGGCACCACCACCACTGCCCTGCCCAGAGCCCATCACTGAAGCCTGCCCTGCGGGATGGCAGCCACAGCATGGCCCGCAGCCCTCTCTGGGCAAGGCCGAGGAAGAAAGGCAGAGGGAAAAGTGCCTAGTCCAAGCATCAATCAATCAGACTAGCCTGGAAAGAGCTGTGTGATCTTGGACAAATTACTTTACCTCCTTGAGCATCTTAAAATAGGGGGTGCAGCCCCTCTGCAGTGGAGCACAGCGGAAGAAGTCGCTATAACAGAGCAGGTGCCCTGACAAACAGGAGGGCTCCTTCCTGTGGAGGCATTGCCTCATCTTTCTCTGCCTTGGGATCGTTCCAGGCTGCTCACTCAGCCTCAGTTTCCCTCCCTGCTTTCTTTGTTCCAGGGCTGATAGTTGGAAGGTTTCAGCTGCAGTCGGCCAGCTGGTGAGGCTCTTGGATGTGCCGTGACCACCACCCCCCATCCCAGCAGGAGACTGAGTCCCATGTCAGTTGCTCCTCCCGAGGTCCAGCTCCTGAGGCAGGACCGGGTCAGGGGCCAGCTGCCCCGAGTTGATCGGGCAGAACCTGGCTATGTCCCAGTCTTAAGCTTCGCTCCCCGTGCACAGGGGCACACAGAGCTACTAGTTCCTTCTTCAGTGATGAAGGCCTTAAGTGTAGCAAGTTCTAGTCAATAATTCATGATGGTCGAGGGTTAAGAATGGGATATGCGGTGAGTAGAGGAGAAAGAGCTTTGGTTGAGAGTTAAGTTGATTTCACCCTGGAAGTCGTGCTTGCTAATCATGCTAATAATGATACCATCTCCTATTTATCAAGTCCTGTTTTGTGCCACTTACTCTCCACATTACTTCTAGTCCATAAACAATGCTGTGAACCAAGGGAGGGTTTCCCTCTCATCTTGCAGCAGAGAAAGCTGGAGCGCAAAGAGGTGAGATAACTTGTGTCCCAGATGCTGGTAAAGGAGACTGAGATTTGAACCCAGCTCAGCGAGACTCGAAGCCAACCCAGGGCTTCCCATTCCCATGCTGCCGACTCTGGGTTCACAGCCCCTTCCCGAGTCTGCTGGCTGCTGTGGGGGACACTCTGCCGACGGCTAAGAAGAGCGGCTGCGGGGCTGGGCCAGCTCTGGTTTCGGCAGGTTCTGCTGGACAGAGATGATATATGTGAAAGAGCTCTGACTCCTTATCTGCTTTAAAAAAAGTTCTCAGTTCCCAGAAAAAAAGGAAGTCACCCTGCTGTCACCATCTCTGCAGATTTCTGCCTGTGTTCCTCACCATTTAGCATGGACCTGGGCCCCTGGTACCACCTGCAGTGAGACTACCAGTGGGGCTTGTCCAGAGCAAAGCCAGCCATGTTCCTGCTCTACTTAATTAGGCCATCTGTCAGCGGTAAGAGGTGGTGACAGGAAGATTAGAGAAGCAGGAGCTGGAGTCTCCACTGGAGCCCCAGAGCTGTCACTAGCACGTGATGGCAAGCTGGCACCCCCTTTAACCTCTCTGAACCCCAGGTTTCTCACTTGCCAGATGGAGATCAGTACTGTCAAAAATAATACAAAGTGAACCTAAGTGTTGAAAAGCACTTAAACTAAGGCATTATGTTTGTTGAGACAGTAATTTCTATGCTTAGTAACAACTCATGCTTACGGTATCATACTCCCTGCCGTTCATTATTAAAGGCTTTATGCGTACTATCTCACATAATCTCCACAACAGCCCTTACCAGGTGGTTATGGTGTCTAATCCCCATTCTAGAAGGAGAAAATGTGGCTTAGTTTCTAAGTATTACAGGGCCCAACAGCTTGGTCCTGAGACCTCTTCTCTTCAGTAACTACATTCATTCGCCTGGGGATTTCACACTGCGTCATGGTTATAACAGCCCTGTGTGTGGCAGCACCTCCTCTTCAATGCCCAATGGCCACGTCAGCCTTCACATGTTCAAAGTCAAGTTCTTATCACCATCAGTCTTGCCCACCTTGGTTAATGGCCCTTCCATCCTTTCAGTTGTTGGGCCCCAAACCTGGAGATCATCATTGACTCACGGACTCTTCCCTGTCTCTTATCTCCCACAGCAAACCCTGTTGGTACCACTTTTGGAATATATCCGGCATCCAGCTACTTCGCATCACCCTGGTTTGACTGCTACCATCCTGATCCAAACCACCAGCATTCAAATAGCCTCCTAACTGGCCTCCCAGTCCCTACAATTTATCCTCGGGTCCTTACAATTTATTCCCAAGACCAAGTTAAAGTGATCCTGCTAAAACCCTAGGCAAATCATGGCGCTCCTCTTCCCAGAAGTCTGTAGCGACTCTCCATCTCACTCGGAGAGAAGGCCAGACGTCCTCTTTGATCTGCCTACCCTGACGCCTGGTTTCTCGGTGGCTTTGTCCCTGCTCCTCTTCCCCAGCCCGCTGGCTCCAGCACATGCGCCTTAGGGCCTCTGCACTTGCTGTCACTTCTGCTTGGATAACCCTTTCCAGATAGATCCACGTGGCTCATTCCCTCTCCTCTTCCAAGTTGTTTGCTCACATGTCACTTTCTCAACAAGGCCCTCCTCAACCACCTTAGTTAAGACGGCAAATTCCAGTTCCTCCAGCTCACTGTAGCCCCTTCAGTACTTTCTTTTTCTCCACAGCACTTATCATTAGCTAACATTTTACTATTTGTTTATTGACTAATTATCTACCTCCATCTACTAAAATATAAGCTTCATAAGGACAGGCATTTTTGTCTGTTTTGTCCCTGCGATGTATCCCCAGTCTATGTAATAGTGCTTGGTACACAGTAGGTGCTTAATTAAAATGTGCAGAGTAGCCTGACCAGGTGGTGGCGCAGTGGATAGAGCGTCGGACTGGGATGCGGAAGGACCCAGGTTCGAGACTCCGAGGTCACCAGCTTGAGCATAGGCTCATCTGGCTTGAGCAAAAAGCTCACCAGCTTGGACCCAAGGCCGCTGGCTTGAGCAAGGGGTTACTTGGTCTGCTGAAAGCCCACGGTCAAGGCACATATGAGAAAGAAATCAATGAACAACTAAGGTGTCACAATGAAAAATTGATGATTGATGCTTCTCATCTCTCTCCGTTCCTGTCTGTCTGTCCCTATCTATCCCTCTCTCTGACTCTGTAAAAAATTAAAAAAAAAAAACACAACAATGTGCAGAGTAAATGAATTTAAAAAATTGCCCAGAGTTCTATGGTGGTAGAGTTGGGGTTTAAATTCTGTGCTGACCTTAATGTGTATTTCCAACTGGGAGGCAGGGGAGGGAGAAAAACAGGGAAAGAGGGAGAGAAGGAAGGAGGGAGAGAAGGAAGAAGGGAGATGGAGGGAGGGGGGGGGAGAGAGAGAGAGAGAGAGAGAGAGAACTGAACGAGAACTGTTCTGCTCAGTATTTCCTTACATTTATAAACAATCTGGGAGAGGGAACAGTAGCAGAAAACAAGGGGTAGGTAGCCAGCATCATCCAAGACTATCCTCACCAGCTGCTTTAAGAAAGCAAAATAAAAAAAGAAAAAGAAAAAGAAAAAAAGCAATTCCAAAGGAGGCTCCACAGTGACTTTCTTAAGGTCACCAGCTTATTAGGGACAGAGCTGTCAACACCCACAAATTCTAGAAAGATTTCTATGAAATCTCAGAAAATTGGTTTTTCAAAGATAACTGGCTTTTGACAAATTCCCCAAAGAATAAGGTAAGGGCTTCTGTCCAAATGCGTCCATCATCTCATCTGGCTCCTGACCCCAAGGCTGCTGGCAGACTCAGGTTTGTGAAAGCCTGTGACAGAAGAATTCACTGCAGGAGAGGAAGATGATAGTCCGGGTGGGTAGAAACACCGTATCTGGTCCTGTCCTCACCTCCCCCACGCCCTCTCCCAGGCACTCTCACACCGCCAGCCTGTGCTCAAGCTGTCCCCAGGGCCAGCCTTTGCTCGAGTCTCTACCTACTTGGCAGAGGTCCCTTCCTCTGCAGGACTCTCCTTTACCTGATATTGGTGCCCTGTGTGCTCTCTGTCCCTTTTCTGGTCCATGGGAACCTGCGGTCCTTACTGGATTCTTCTATTCCTGCTGGATGTACAAGCTGGGCCGTGTAAGCCCATATTTGCAGCCACAAAGCACAGCCCAGGTCTGGCTGCGGAGAGAGGTGAAGAAGGCTCAGCCAGTGTTTGGACAGATAAATACTGACCTGCTGGATGAGGACAAGGATTCCTCACACAATCCCCTTCCTTGAGGACTAGAGCCTCTAGCTGGGGTTAGTCCCATCCTTGGGGGATGTGGGAGGATGGAGGCCATCAGGAAGGGCTATCAGGCGCACTGACTGGCACCTAAAATTTAGTCACAAAGGATGCAAGTTTCAGAGTAGTATAGCATGGTCCCGTTGGCGGGTTTTTTTACTTACTCAGTAAATTTATTGTGTGGATGGAATAAGGCAAGCATAAAGGGAACAAGATATGAATCCAGAAATCAGCATTTAGATACAGACACAGATGTGCTTGTGAATGCCCAGAGCGTGTCTGAGGAGCTCTGGAGGAAACCAGAGACGGGGGGTCTGCCTCACTGGGGTTCTGCTGAGACAAGGCTTTGCATGCAGGTAGTTTGGGGGAGGCAGTCTCAGAATAAAAATGAGGGAAAGGGGGGAGTAAAACAGGGACAGGAGGGAGATAAGAAAAGGTGTGCTGTGAAGTCGACACTCTGGGGGTGATTGGGGCTCATGTGCGTGGGATCCTCTGACCAGCTGTGTAGAATGCATCTCAGAACTGTCCCACTGGAGGCTAGGAAGCTGGGGGCATTTATCCACTAAGCCCTGCACCCTGGCTGGTTGAGGGGTACCCACAAAAGAATGTCCAGGTTGCACCTGCATCTGGGAAGGAGAAGAGCAATAGATGTCACCACAGTGCGGGAACAACAGGCCGGGATTGTCCACCACAGCAGCTCCAACACCAGGCGGGCCACAGGGATGAGGTATGGGCACCCAACAACCTGCTAGCAAACAGGGGTGGCTGAAGTCTTACACTTTTCACAATGATATCCTTTTATGTGGGGTTGATGTGGAAAGGACATTAAGCACAAAGAAGCCTGACATTCACCTCTTCTTCTATTACCTAGAAATAACCTTCAATAAATCTGCTTGGAATACAGCCTCTTAGCATTATTGTTTTGTTGTGTGGATTTGTACAGCAGATGTAACTTTGTAACCTTTTTGTGTGTCCCTACGTCACACTGGCAATGCCTTCCTTGAAGCTGGTGCCAGCAGCCTCTGCCGTCCAAGGGAAGTAGGTGGGCAGCCACTGGGACCGTTTCCAAGACAGACTGGAAAGGAGCTGTGGGTGCAGCAGAAACTCTCAGAGCAGGAGGCCCCGGTGTGCTGGCTCCCAGCCCACGGTGCAGAGCCCGGGGTCCCAGCTGTTAAACAGTGCTGGTCGCCTAAACAGCCGTTAGGGCTTTAAATCTTTGTTTCAGGGTCACTTCCATTTTCCTGCTCACTGAGCACAACTAAACTTTGCTCCCTAAAGAAAAGTCCATCCTTCAAAGTTGTAAGCACAGAAATGTCCCCCAACCCCTCCACAGAGAAGGCAGCGACTCCCAGGTAGTGGCTGGAGACACTCGCCATTACCTCCCCCACCCCCAACCTGCCACTTCCCCCACCTCGGTGGGCACGTGGGGAGTGCAGGGCTCTGAGCTTTGGAACTCGGCTCTGGATCCACTTCTGGAGCCTCTGCTTCCTCATCTGGAAAATGGGTATATCACACTTATTTCCCAGGACAACTTGAGGATCAAACAAGATCATGGATGTCAAGAAGCTGCCACGGTGCCTGACAGTGTTGAGACCCAAAAACTGGGGGCTTCGTCAGTATACCCTGAACTTCTTTGCCTCCTACTGGGTCCTTCCTCCTGGGTGACCTATCAACATGACCTGCCTGCCTCCCAGTCTTCTCCAGTCTTGTCTGCACAAAGTCCATGGTGCCTTCCACCCCTCCACGAACTGGAACCCTCTGAAAACATGGCTCACCCCATGCGCCTCCAACCCCTCCCATGACTCCTACAGCCTACAGGCAGGCTGAAGTCTAAATTCCGCAGCAGTGAGCTCATCCCTGGCCTGTCAACCTCTGCATGTGTTGCCCTACTAGTCACACTACTGACCACACTGCCTGCCACATGAGCCCATTGAGGACAGTCCTCCTTTGAGACAGAACCAGAGACTCATTTTCTGAGTGAGGGTCAAGGTCCTGTGTGCAAATCTGACTACAAAAGCTCAGAAGTCCTGGTTCTCTGTGCTCTGTGTCACCTCAGGGAGAGCTGTACCTAAAATTCTGGGTCACCTCTACCCCCAGCCCTCCTTCCCTCCTTCCCTCCCTCCCGCCTTTCTTTCTTTCTCATTCATTCATTCATTCATTCATTCAGTGAGAGGAGGGGAGGCAAAGATATACTCCCTCGTGTATTCTGACTGGGATCCACCTGGCAAGCCCACCAGGGGGCGATGCTCTGCTTATCTGAGGTACTGTTTCACTGCTCAGCAACTGAGCTCTTCTTAGCATCTGAGGCAGAGGCCATGGAGCCACCCTCAGCGCCCAAGGCCAACGCGCTCCAATCGAGTCATGGATGCAGGAGGGGAAGAGAGAGAGAGAGAAGCGAGAGGGGGAAGGGGGAAGAAGCAGATGGGTGCTTCTCTTGTGTGCCCTAACCAGAAATCGAACCCAGAACATCTATACACTGGGCCAACGCTCTATCACTGAGCCAAACAGCCAAGGCCACCTTCCCTTCTTAAACCCAAGGTCTGCTCCACTTCAGAAACTACGACCCCAAGCAGGACAGCACAAGTTCTCAGTCAGTTAACCCAGGAGGTCGAATCTCAGCTTTGTTTTTACCAGCTGTGTGACCTTGGGCAAGTCCCTATGCCTCAGTTTCCCCAGTGTTCTTATGAGGTAAAGGATCTAATAATGTAGTCTGGGATACAGTATCATTATTATAATCTTCACCATAGTTCTGACTTATGGAGTGTGCCTATGCGTCACTTTACAGTTATTCTGTCACTAGTCTTCACTCTGCAAAGCTGGTCATATATTCTTGTTTTACAAATGAGGCAACTAGGTCCCAGAGAGGTAATTTACCCAGAATCATAGCTCAGGCCTTCCTGATCCCAAAGATCATGCTCTTCAGAGCCAAAACCTCTTACATGCCCATATCAGATGCTGGGTCCTAAGCCCATTTTGTGTATATTATCATATGTGTGAGCCTTGCAATAGCCCTACAAGGTAGGCGCTATTATTATCATCACATTTCACAGATAAGGAAACAAAAAAGAGAGGTTCAGTAACATATGCAAAGTCACACAGCAACGAGCAGCACAGCCAAGACTGGAACCCAAGCATTTGAGGACAGAGCCTGTGCTCCTAACTGCTCTCCTCTGTGTCTCATCCCTGCTTTACCCTCTCTTATTTCAAACGATCCTCTTAAAAATACCCTCAAGGCAGACAGGACTGGTCCTGTTTCACAGCTAGAGAAACTGGGGCTCTGACACACAGCAGGTGTGAAATAAAACCAGGAGACAATGCATTTCCAGCTGTGAAAATAAAATGGCTCAGAACCTTCCTCAGATTCTTTCTGTATTATTACATTCTAGAAAGCCTCTCCTTGGGAGATGTGGCTGCAGCTACCTTAGTAACACTATTTCTTTCTTGTCCTCCTAGTCCATGCTCTCACCGTACAGACTGTTCTGCAGACTCCAAGCTTGCGGAAGGGCAAAAGGGCAATGGACACATTAAGGATGCTATAGATCAGAAACAAAATCAGATTGCAGAACACCAAGAAAACTTTTACCTGGGATTCTGCTCACTGTTGGGGCTTTGGAGAGTCGCTGGCCATGTGCCTGACACTGTTCACAGGAATTGCACTAAACACCTTGGAAATTCTTGGGGAGAGGACCTTTTGGCTATAGAGCGGAGCGACAAACACTGGAGTGCATGCTGCTGGCTCCATGCCCCCAGGAAGGGAGGCATCATTAACTGAGTACAGTGTTCTTTCCCATAGAGGCAAGGTGAAGGCTCCAGATCCTTTGCAGAATAGTATTCTAGGCAGCATCTATTGGTTAGAATTATATTTCTCAGCTTCCTTGCAGCTAAGAGTGGTATTTGAAAAATTTTTGGCCATTGAGCTATAAGCAGAAGCATAGTACGGTATTTTTGAGACATCTTATTAAAGGGAGACTGTGTGCCTTCCTTCAGTTCTTCTTTTATCCTACTGCCTGGAATTTGGGTGCAAAGGCTAGAGCTCTGGAAGCCATTCTGGATCATGAGGTACTTTTGGGAACGGAAGTCACAAGTTGGGAAGGTAGAACTGCAGGCAGAAGGAGCCTGGGGCACTAATCACTCCACGGAGTCTCACAATATCCTTGAACTACCTGCTTCCAGACTTGTCTTAAATGAGAAATGAACCTCTATTCTTGCTTAAACCTATATTATTAAGGACTTTTGGTTGCACAAAATCAGACCAAATTCATATCGATATATCTTTAACCCCAGTTCCCTCCACGTGTACTTCCAGCATGTTGTCCAGTTTGCAGGGCCCTGAATCTCTCAAGCTGCTTCAGACCCTGAGCCTGTACCTGAAACACACTCTGTCTGAAACACACTCCCCCCTCCTCTTCTTGACAAACACTAATGTTGCAAACCAGCTGCAGTGAGTCTATTCCGGGGTCTCAAGAGGGAAAAGGTATGAAATTGAATTAAAGAGAGACAGAGACTTAAAGATATATACATACTGGATAGGTTCCGGGGGGGGGGGGGGGGGAACCCCATGGCTTGCCAACAGTCACTACTACTCCTAAGCTGCAACATGGCTTCCCCAGAAAAGACATCCATCTTTATTCATGGAAAACGTGGTCCATTAGCAATTCAATTGTTTCCAAGGCAACTCAAAGACAACCCCCACCATACCATTCAATCTAACTTTACACTAATAAAAAACTAGCTTCCAGTCTCTTCCGGAGAACATGGGTGGGATGAGCAAGAATCAAGCACAGCTTCCTGCAACTTAATCAGGCAGGTGAGGTGGGGGGCTGAGCCCAACACCTCGGTCCCCTAAATATCCAGACCGCAAAATACCCTGCTTATTTTTCAGTCCCCAAACACACTAACTCATCATTTAAAACTCAGCTCAAGCCCTGGCTGGCTGGCTCAGTGGTAGAGTATTGGCCCTGCATGTGGATGTACCAGGTTTGATTCCCAGTCAGGGCACACAGGAGAAGCACCCATCTGCTTCTCCACCCTTCCTCCTCCCTCTTTTCTCTCTCTCTCTCTCTCTCCCTCTCTCTCTCTCTTCCCCTCCTGCAGCTATGGCTCAATTGGTTTGAGCATATTGGCCCCAGGCACTGAGAATGGTTCGGTGGAGCCTCTGCCTCAGGTGCTAAAAATAACTCAGTCGTGAGCATGGCCTCAGATGGGCAGAACATCAGCCCCAGATGGGGGTTGCCCTGTGGATTCTGGTTGGGACACATGTGGGAGTCTGTCTCTGTCTCCCCTCTTCTTATTTAAAAATAAAATAAATAAATAAATAAACTCAGCTCAAGTGCTCCTCTCTGGGAAGCTGTCTTGGATTCCAAGGTCATAGTGCATCTACCTTCTGAGTTTTCATTGTACTCTGGGTCTCCTGCTCAACTGTAGCCTCTACCACCCTCTCCTGTAATTGTCTGTAACAGGGGTCGGGAACCTTTTTGACTGAGAGCCATGAACGCCACATATTTAAAAATGTAATCCCGGGCCTGACCTGTAGTGGCATAGTGGATAAAGCATCAACCTGGAAATGCTGAGGTTGCCGGTTCGAAACCCTGGGCTTGCCTGGTCAAGGCACATATGGGAGTTGATGCTTCCAGCTCCTCCCCCCTTCTCTCTCTCTGTCTCTCTCTTCTCTCTCTTCCTGTCCCTCTCTCTCTCCTCTCTAAAAATGAATAAATAAAATAAAAAATTTAAAAAATAAAATAAAATGTAATCCCATGGGAGCCATTCAACGACCCGTGTACCTTACTCATTATCCAATAAAAATTTGGTGTTATCCCAGAGGACAGCTGTGATTGGTTCCAGCCACCTGCAACCATGAACATAGGCGGTAGGAAATGAATGGATTGTAATACATGAGAATGTTTTATAGTTTTAACGTTATTATTGTTTTATTAAAGATTTGTCTGAGAGCCAGATGCAGCCATCAAAAGAGCCACATCTGGCTCGCAAGCCATAGGTTCTCGATCCTTGGTCTATAACCAAAGCTATCTTGGGAAGCTCGTGGTAGCAAGGGCACTGTCCAAGCTTCCTTGTGGGCCCAAGCAGAGGAAGCATAGTGAATGTCTGCAGAAAGAATGAACAATAAATGAATGAGTGTCTGGAGGGGTCAGACATTGTAGGCTATAAAAGTTCCAGCAGCTGTTGTAGCCAGGGAAGGCTTCCTGGAGGAAGAGGGTAGACAGGCGCACAGAGCATACTAGCTTGGGCTGTTGCACCAGGCTACTGCCAGAGGCACAGAAAGCAGACACCACATACACTCAAGAGATTTTATATGGCTTAATGGAATGTCTCCAAGACAGTTCCTAAGCATCTCTGAGAGGTCATGGCCCCCAGCTGCTGCCAGCGCCTAGATCACCAATTGGTAGTGATTGACAGGGCAGCTGTGTGAAGGAGCTCCAAGGCCCTGGGTCGGGCAGGGGAGGGGTCAAGCTTTGTTGGAAACTGAGCTTACTCTGCTGGCGTTGTACAGCCATCTGGTTTGGGTCAGAGGTCTCTAGGGACAAGTCTGATTTATAGGCTGGTGTAGCCGCCCAGTCGGCATATGGGAGGGCACAGAGAGGCCAGGGCAGGGGTGTGGGGGAGGAGGGAACAGGACCAGGCAGGGGCCCCCTCAGAAGCTGAGCAAACACCATGCTTTGCTCTCAGCCTCAGGATGAAACATCACAGAGGAAAGTACTGAAAAGCCAAGAAGTCTTACTGGTGCGCCCACTGTCTACCTGGGGCTGTATCACAGGCTGTTCTTCCCCGGGTGAACACACAGGTCCACGGGAGCTCCATCCAGGGAGCCCTGCCTCAGGCATGTGTATCACAGGCTGTTCTTCCCCGGGTGAACACACAGGTCCACGGGAGCTCCATCCAGGGAGGTCCTGCCTCGGGCATGTGTATCACAGGCTGTTCTTCCCCAGGTGAACACACAGGTCCACGGGAGCTCCATCCAGGGAGGTCCTGCCTCGGGCATGTGTATCACAGGCTGTTCTTCCCCGGGTGAACACACAGGTCCACGGGAGCTCCATCCAGGGAGGCCCTGCCTCGGGCATGTGTATCACAGGCTGTTCTTCCCCGGGTGAACACACAGGTCCACGGGAGCTCCATCCAGGGAGCCCTGCCTCAGGCATGTGTATCACAGGCTGTTCTTCCCCGGGTGAACACACAGGTCCACGGGAGCTCCATCCAGGGAGGCCCTGCCTCGGGCATGTGTATCACAGGCTGTTCTTCCCCGGGTGAACACACAGGTCCACGGGAGCTCCATCCAGGGAGGCCCTGCCTCGGGCATGTGTATCACAGGCTGTTCTTCCCCGGGTGAACACACAGGTCCACGGGAGCTCCATCCAGGGAGGTCCTGCCTTGGGCATGTGTATCACAGGCTGTTCTTCCCCAGGTGAACACACAGGTCCACGGGAGCTCCATCCAGGGAGGCCCTGCCTCGGGCATGTGTATCACAGGCTGTTCTTCCCCAGGTGAACACACAGGTCCACGGGAGCTCCATCCAGGGAGGCCCTGCCTCGGGCATGTGTATCACAGGCTGTTCTTCCCCGGGTGAACACACAGGTCCACGGGAGCTCCATCCAGGGAGGCCCTGCCTCGGGCATGTGTATCACAGGCTGTTCTTCCCCGGGTGAACACACAGGTCCAAGGGAGCTCCATCCAGGGAGGCCCTGCCTCGGGCATGTGTATCACAGGCTGTTCTTCTCCGGGTGAACACACAGGTCCACGGGAGCTCCATCCAGGGAGGCCCTGCCTCGGGCATGTGTATCACAGGCTGTTCTTCCCCCGGTGAACACACAGGTCCACGGGAGCTCCATCCAGGGAGGCCCTGCCTCGGGCATGTGTATCACAGGCTGTTCTTCCCCCGGTGAACACACAGGTCCATGGGAGCTCCATCCAGGGAGGCCCTGCCTCGGGCATGTGTATCACAGGCTGTTCTTCCCCGGGTAAACACACAGGTCCAGGGGAGCTCCATCCAGGGAGGCCCTGCCTCGGGCATGTGCTCAGCTTTTCACTGAAGGGCTCACTGACCTCTCTGTCACCCTCCAGCACAGCCATCATTAAGCACATTTTACAGATGATGACACCAGAGCAAAAGCCCAGAGTCCCACAGCCTTGAGCGGCAGAGCTTGGACTCCAACCCTGGCTCTCTGCCTACCTTCAGAGCCTTCCCCTCTGCAGGGCCACCAGCAGGTTCTGGAGTTCAGAGGAGGGAGAGGTAAGCAGGGGCCAAGAATTCAATGAGAAGTCACAGAGAAAGATGTTCAGGGATGAGTCACTAAGAAGGTGACTGTGCCTTCCTCTTTTCTGGGTTATAAAGCTCTGCAACCCCCCTCCGTCCAATCAACTGTGCTCCAGCAGCTCAGAACAGAGTTCTCGATATGGACCGCGATGACTCAAGGGGACTTTTAAAATGAAGTTGGCATCTCTCTGAGCCCTGGGAAAGGACAGCTTTAAGCAGTTGAAGAAGTGTGGCATCAGGCAGGGGGCACACTACAAGCACAAGTGTGGAGGTAAGATCTGCCAGCTGAGATGTGGCTACTGGCCTGAGGCCTGGGGGCTGTGCTCTGGTGATGAAGTTCTGAGCAGCTGGGTCTGGGGAGGGAGGCCACACACGGGGCACATCGCCCTGGTTCTGCCCAGAGAAAGGAGCGCAGCCAAGACCCTCCTCCCCAGCGCAGAGCCAACTGTGGCCTTTGTCCTAGCAGGAGGCTGAGAACATGGGGCCCACGGGGGGCTGATGCCCTTCTTGTGCCTTGTGCTGAGCAGGACCTGGGACCAAGAGAGACACCACCGAGGTTCTACTGGGGGTGTGGGAGTCGGTAGCATGGGGACAATAGTGTCTCCTCCAAGAAACCATGGAACACAGTTCTCATGGGCCCTCCAAAGAAGCCGGGGAACGCCAGGTCCCTGGGACCCCACTGAGCTCTTTGGATATGTAAGGCGGCCCCGCTGTCTAGCGAAGGCACCTGGGGCTCAGGGGGCTTCCCTGGCTGGCCCAGGTCACATAGCTCAGCACGACTTGGCCTTACACGTGTACCTAGAGAGGCCCAGGTCATCACGCTGAGACTAAGCAGGGAGGGCGGGGCGCCACACTGCATTCCAGGTGCTTAAATACCTTGCTGCAGCTCACATGATCAGAGGGAAGACACCTGGGGCAAGAGAGGAAGCCTACAGTACATCCTGAAAGGGAGACTTTGAACCTGGGAGTCAGACTGGGGGCCCAATTCCAGTTCTGGCCCTGCTTTTTAGCCTTGCAGAGCCTCGATTTCTTCATCCATGAAATGGAGGTATTAACATAAACCACTCAAAAGAACTTAATGGAATTGTATATATACACAAAGCACTTAGTTTGGGGCAGACAGGTTCATCAAATGGTCACTCTGACTTATCTTCACCCACAGCTTTGCTGGGAAGCACACCAATTTTGCGGCAGGAAAGATGGCCCTGTAGGGATTCAGGCTCCCCTCTCTGTCTCCTGTCTGTCTGTGTGGGGACGTCATGAAAAACCAGTGCCAGACCTGAGCAATGAACCCATCCAGGCGGGTGTGCCGCTGGCAATCCATCATCAACAAGGCAGCCAGAGATGTCACCGAGGAATGCAGATGAAAGCTGCTTTCAGTCCGGGGACAGACTTGCATCATGAAACTGGACACCAGGCTACTTCCTGTCAAGCGCACACCCGTATGAGATGCTGACAAAGCCCAGCTCTGGCCTCTGACCTCTGCCCTTGATTTGTTTACACGTGGCGGGGCTGGGGTCAGAGCCTGAGATGGGCCATGGGTTCAGAAATGACAACCAGACGCACACATGTGTCAGGGACAAGGAGAGGGAGTGTTTAAGAACTCTGGGAGCAGGATGCTGTGCTGGAGAAAGGCAGCCGGGGGGGGGGGGGGGGGGGCAAGAGCCAGCACGGCCCACAGGCGGCCACCAGTGCTACTCTGTTCTGCTGCAGCTCCACAGCACGGATGCAAAGCCGCCTGGGTGTTCAGAGCTGTGGGGGACACAGGAAGAATAGGCTCGTCCAAAGAATCTACTGTCCACTTGGAGTGAAGGAGAAGAACCCCAGTACCTTCAAATCATACTGAGCACAGCCCATGATGACAAGTCAAGGCGAATATCCACAGTGCTACGAGAAGCAGTCTCTCCCGATCCAGGCTGCACCATGTGCAAAGGGCTGTCAGGGTCTGTCTGCTTTTATTCCTTCTCCATAACAACCCTTTTTCTTATTCCTCCCCTCTCATAGCAGGAGATGGAGGCCCCGCGGACTCGGTCTCAACCAAGGACCTAGCAAGGGCGCTGCTGCTCCTCAGCCTGAACTGGGGTGTTCTGGGCTGTTGTCGCTAACACTGAGGCCGTCTCTCCCCTGCCCTCTCCACAGGGTTCCTGACCTGTCTTCCCCCAGGTTCTCCTCTGAATTCCTGGCATACCTCTTGTCATGGCCCCCACTCCTGGCTTTCCCCACCCTGGAGCTCTGATATTCTGTACAGTTTCCTAGGGTATCTGCTCTGAATCTTCTTCCGGTACCCACCCCCTCAGCTGGCCACCTGCAGCTATGGAGCACATGAATGTGGCTAGCGCAACTGAAGAACTTTTAAATTAATTTCCATTAATTTAAACTTAAATGTAAATAGCCACATGTGGCTAGTGGCTGCTGTCACGGACAGCATAGCAGTGCAAAGTGTTTGTCATCCCAAAGTCAGGTGTGCAGACAATTTCTCAATATTTGATACCAATGACTACTGTAGACCCTCTGAGGTCATCTTGTCCAATCCTCTCCTTCCTTCAATGGAGAAACAGAGGCACAGAGGGGAGGTGACTTACCCAATATTACGTGGCTGGTGGCCAGGCTGATCTGGGCTGAGCCAGTCCATTGCTCTTTTTAGAACCTATCTATTCTCCTTCCTTTTTTCCACCCAAAATCAGACTGGATAAATCAAATCAGTTTAGGTAAAGAAAGCTTTTTCAACTTTCACACATATGAACAACCCATTTTGGCAAAACACCTTGAAAAGACAAGGAAGGCTGCCTGTGCCAGTCAAAGGGGAAACAAAAGCCCTCGACCCACCATGTCCCCATGAGTAGCTTGCTCAGCCTGGAGGTGGCAAGTGCCCAGGCCAGCAGAAGCCTGTCAGAACCTGGGGGCTCTGCCATACTAGGGGGGAAAGGGGATGGCAGAACCCACCAGAGCAGAACCAGTTCTGGTGTCCCCTTCCCAGGATACAGCCTGACTGTGGAGAAGCCAGAGCACAGTGGGGAGTGGGTGGCCCAGGCCTCTGCTTATAGGTGTGGGTGAGCTCCAAGCCCTGGGGTACCTGCCCACCGTCCAAGTGGGGAAGAGTGTGACCCACAAGTCCCTAGCCGTCATGCTGCTCTCACCTTGTTCAACAGCCTGAAAGCACAAAAGAACAGTGTGGGCTGGAGACTCACCAAGGCCACACGGGCCCCTGCTCTCTAGAGGCTCCTTCTCCCGGCTGGACTGCCAGATGGGTCTTGCAAACTTGTGGGAGTCTATGCTTACACATACACACACCTAGAATCTGCTTCTGGACCAGTGACAGGTGCAAAAACAGAAGATGAGGTTCAAATCAGCTCTCCCACTCGCACTGTGAGCCAGGCAAGGCTCCCAAACTTTCTGGGCCTCCATCAACTCATCTGCAAAATGGAAATGGCACTATAGTTCATCGGCTCAGTCAAAGGCTATTCTGACCAAAGTTCCAACACATCATTTTGTAAAACCGGGAGACTTGCTCTAACGGGAATAGAAACTTCAAGTATGGCTTCTTTACAATAAGGTTGTTTAAGACTTTTTCTGCAACAGTGAAATGGCTGAGTTTGACAGATGGAGGGCAATGCCGCAGCCCGCAGACCCCGTGTGCAGCCCCTGCTGACCCATAAGTCCCGCGGTCCTCACTCTCCTCTGCACCACACCCAGGCCCGCTGGCTGCCCTGCTGGCCACAGCCTCACACGCTGGTCCCCACTGACTCATTCTTCCCCCGATCTTTCATGGCTGCCTCACCTCATCATGTAGGTCTCACTCACGTGTCCCCTCCCCAGAAAGGGCCCAAAGCAGCAGCTGGGAAACACTTCCTCCCATCCTTTCCTCTGGGTTTGTTCTCTTAAATCACACTGAACTACGTGTATATCTAAATTGACCATAGCACTTGCTTGGGCTTTCTTCTTTTTCTGTCTCTCCCCTTGAATAGTTATCACAGTATCTGCAGTGCCTGGCACATAGGAGATGTCTAAAAAATACCCACTGAGTGATTTTTCTGACTGATAAAAAGCCTCTGCTATTGTGACGGTGACTTCCCGGCAGACCATGGGCTCCAGGGAGAATGGAAAGAGGGCCTGCCTGGCTGACCACTGCAGCCAGCTCCTGGCCCAGGACGGCACAGGGCAGGCCCTTCGCAAGGCCGAGTTAAAGTACAAATGGCTGATGTCACCATCCCTTCCCATGCCAGGGACAGACTGGCCTACACAGGGCTGTGTGTGGTTATGGGAAAAGAAACAGGCTTCTTTACAGAGAGATCAAACCAGTGGCTACGGGCTGGGTACAACTGATTTCAAGGTCCTTTTCCTCGCTAACTAGAACCTTCTCAGTATTCTCTTCCCCGAAGTGTCAATGAGAAGCTTGTAGACACTTTCTGTTTGCACCAAGGCTGTGGGAAGAGCATGCTCTTTCCCTGGGTCTTGCCCTCTACCCAAAAGCACAGTGATTGTTGTCCTGCTCTGTGGACTTGAGCTATCCTGTTAGTCAACAGACACTGTGCCAGGTGCCGGACACACAGACTAGCCCCCCCTCCCCCTGCCAGCTGAGAGAAACGCAGCACCTCAGGAGGACTCCTGACTGTAGCATCGCCGTCTCGATTGAGGGTGCAGAAGTGGCACACACAAGGACACACAGCTCCCAGGGGCTGGCTTTGGGCATTGCTTCCTAAGTCAATCCTGAGCCCCTGGGACGCCCCACGAGGAGACGAGGTGGTAAAGCGGACTTTCCAAACTCAGCACCAACACTAACACTGAGGACACGTGAACCAAAGCATCTGTTTCCCTGGTACGAGAGCTATAGGCACAGTCTTCACATCCCCCACACCTGACCCAGTCGACTGGGAGCCCAAACACTGCTGTACCTTGGCCTGCACTTCCTGATAAGCAGTTCCTATGAATCTGGGACACCACTGTCACCCACCTGCACCCTCTCCCTCCGTGACCCTGCACCTACCCACCCCAGCAGCCTCCTTCCAGCCAGTGCTGAGTTGATGACATTATCAACTAGGAAGCTTGACACACACACACACACACACACACTCACACACACTCACACTCTCTCTCTCTTTCTCAAAGGCCTACTGATTAAATAGGTGAGAGATAGCCAAAATCTGTGTTTTTTACCCTCTCCTAAAGGGATGCTGACATGCAGGCAGGTGTGCTGAGTGACCCCCTCCAGGACTCCCTATAGCTAAGGGAACCAGCAGGTAGGACGCAAGCCAGAGGCAGCCAATCAGAGGACCATTGGGAACCTTGGCCTGAGAAGCACTAAGCCCGTCAGTGACTCTCAGGACTTTAAAACAAGACCTAGGACAATAAGATGCCAGCTAACAGTGAGGTGGAAGCTGTCAGAGCACAGGGGCGGTGTCAGGGCCACAGTGAGCTAAATGCCAAAAGGTGTCCAAATTATGAAGGAACAGAAAAAATACAGGAGAGGTCAGGAACAGCTGGAAGGGGCTGGTCCTGGGACAGAAGTGCAGCCGAGGCAGCAACGGGTGCCTGAGCACACTCCCACTCCTGGACCCACCCCAGTCCTCATGCAACCTTACACGTACCCCCTTTCCTCAGGCTGCTTGAGTCTTCCAGGTCCTAGACTTCAAAAGGAGCCCCCACGAAACATCCCAACCCCACCCTTGGCACTTGGCCTCCAGGTGAGTGCTGTCAGGGGCGCTCAGCGGCGACTCTGGCCCCTCACTCCAGAGGCGCTACTCTCAGGGAGCACAGGATCCCACATGCCCCCCCCTAGCGAGGCCCAGACATCAGGCAGAGAGGGCTGTCACCCGCCTGACTAAATACCAGAGGTACACCAGTTCTCAACCTCAGATGTCCTCGTGAAATGCATTTTGAGGAACAAACATCAACAAACAGAGCGAGACCTGGCATGCGGCTGTGGCCCAAACGGATCGACTCAAACGCTTCCCCTTAAATGATTCTAAGCCCGAAGGACGACATCTCCGCTGGCAGCTCTGGCCCCTCGCTGCACCCAGTGTGGTCGCTGGCCTAGGAGGGGGAGAGATGAAGGGCAGCAGATGCCCCATCAAGTGTGGTCCCAAGGGCCTACAAGGGGAAGCCTGTGCCCATCGGGGGTCCCAGCAGTAGGGTCACACAGCGGGCCTAGCAGCTCTATTTATAGTAGCAGCCGCCAGCAAAGATAAAAAGTGGGAAGCCAGCACGGCAGTATTTTCCAAGCTCACGCTGTCTCGGCTTAATTTCATCCCAAGCAAATAAATCATTAAGGAGGCACCGAGTCCTGGGAGATCTGATGAAGAAGGGCTATTAAACAGCACAGCCTTACCTTGAATTATGGAAGGCCGCAGACAAGCAGCCTTATTAGTGTCTGGCTAAACCGTAACTCAGGCTAACCGCCCCCTCGCCTCAACCAAGGGACAAGACTGGGAGGATCGGCTGGCTTCCTGGCCGTGGGCAAACACCGCTGCCGCCTGTCTAGCAGGCCATGTGCTCTCCCGGTCCTTTAACCATGCTCCTGCGAAGTTGCCGACTCTAGTCCTGGCTTTCCTAAGTAGCACCCATCAGCGTCGGCACCAAATCCTATCAGCTTGACTCTAGTGTGTTTAAGGGAATTTAAATGACACCTGCCAATGCCAGCTTCAGTAAACACTCACGGTGACCTGGTGACACGAAGGTCAGTGCCGTGGGCACTGGAGTTTGAGCCTGGAGTCAGGTGTGCAGATGGCCGCCTCCCCAGCATGTGCTGCAAGCAGCCTCTTCGTCTCTGTCAGCCCCAGTCTCCTTGCCTGTGAAGTGGGAGGACGGTACCCTCTCCTCATCCACGGGGTCCAACGAGCTAACGCGCAGAGGCAGCTTGCCGGCACGTGCACTGCGGGCGGATGTTTACCTAAGATGATGCCCAAGCAGCACCGAGCAATGTCTGACCCTTTGTAAGCGCTCAATCAGCAACTGTTTAACAAAAAGCTGGTTTCTATTTGCGGTAATCCCTTCCCAAACAAAGTGTCCCTCATGGGAAATTCATGGAAAATAGTATGGACTTACTTGTGTTGACCTTGCAGGAATGGTGAGAACTTAGGGTCCAGAACACATAAACTGTCACATGGTAGTTGGGAAGGATGAGAACAAGAGGGTAGTGGGCTGGATTAAAAAGGGAAGAGAGGGCCCTGGCCGGTTAGCTCAGTGGTAGAGCGTCGGCCTGGCGTGCGGAAGTCCCAGGTTCGATTCCCGGCCAGGGCACATAGGAGAGGCACTCATCTGCTTCTCCACCCCTCCCCCTCTCCTTCCTCTCTGTCTCTTTCTTCCCCTCCCGCAGCCGAGGCTCCATTGGAGCAAAGGTGGCCTGGGCGCTGGGGATGACTCCTTGGCCTCTGCCCCAGGCGCTAGAGTGGCCCTGGTCGCGACAGAGCGACGCCCCAGATGGGCAGAGCATCGCTCCCTGGTGGGCGTGCTGGGTGGATCCCAGTCGGGCGCATGCGGGAGTCTGTCTGACTGCCTCCCCATTTCCAGCTTCAGAAAAATCCAAAAAAAAAAAAAAAAAAAGGGAAGAGAGGCCCTGGCCAGTTGGCTTACTGGTAAAGTGTGGAAGTCTTGGGTTCAATTTCTAGTCAGGGCACACAGGAGAAGCGCCCATCTGCTTCTCCACCCTTCCCCCTCTCCTTTCTCTCTATTTCTCTCTTCCCCTCCCGCAGCCAAGGCTCCATTGGAACCACGTTGGCCTGGGTGCTAAGGACAGCTCCATGGCCTCCACCTCAGGCGCTAAAATGGCTCTGGTTGCAGCAGAGCAAAGCCCCAGATGGGCAGAGCATCGCCCCCTGGTGGGCATGCCGGGTGGATCCTGGTTGGGCACATGCAGGAATCTGTCTGCCCCCCCTTCTCAATTCGGAAAAATACAAAAAAGGGGGGGATGAGAAGACACAGGAATCACAGTCACCTTAGCCAGCTAGGAGGGGGTGGTGGGCAGAGCCAGGGTAGGCAACTCGGCCTCACTGGAACAGGGGAAGTGGGTCATTTTCAATGAAGAGGTCGGTCAAGACCGAGGCACAGAGGAATTAAGCAGATTAACGTGGCTGAATGATCAGAGCGGGGTTAGGTGGGTGGATGGTGCTGGGATTAGGGAACCACCTCAGGGGTGAGGAAGCCTTGTCCTCTGCCCCACCTTCAATAGGCAGCACCATGGGCATCACCCAGGAGCTTGTAAGAAATGTAGAACCTAAGTCCCTACCCAGGTCTACTAAGTCAGAACTTGCATTTCACAAGACCCCCTAGCTGACCAGAAGGCATATTAAGGTTTGAGAAGCACTGGTGACAAGTCTATTAGGCAAATCCCACCATCATACTCACTTTACAGGTATGAGAAATCAAGAAACTCAGGCCTAGATCAGCCAGGTGGTATGTGACGAAGACCAGTTATCTCTGGTCTCTGATGTGCTGAACCCAGTTGTTCTGTGGTCGGAGCTGGGGTAGGGACAGGGTCTCGGGCATGTGGGGAGGCATTGAGAAGCCAAGGAGGGTCTTTATGTGTGTGTGGGGGGGTGCTGGGAGCACCTATCAAAGTTCTGCCCAAGCTCCTAGGCCACTCCTTAGGAAGCCCTTTAGTCTCCTTCACCCCCACCCATCCTTCTCCCCCTGCAGTCCAATGTGTTCCACCATCGGTGTCGGGATTCTTCAAGACAGACCCATAAACTGCCCTGAATCCTCACTCCCTATTTCTGGTGAGATTTGTTTTTATGGGGGATTAGAAGCCTGGGTTTTAATTAGCAGGTGACTTTGGACAAGTCTTCCCAGCTCCATGGCCCATTCAGTTCCCACCTGTAAAATGGGGGTCTCGCACCAACTACTGGACAGCATCTGCTCCGGCCTCAATGCCTGGAGCCTGCCCTTCCCTCCTGCCAGCCCCTCTAAGTAGAGACTGGCCACCTCTTTCCCCTTCGCTTTCCTCCAGAGGTCCAGTAGTGGCCATAGCCAGGCCTGGTAACATGTTCAGGGCAGATGCTGCCCTTGGGCTCACCGCCTCAGCAGCTCATCTCCGCTAAATATTCACGTGGGCACAACTGCTGGGGACACTGCCCATTGGGACATCCTTGCTGACTGACTCAGAAACCTTTAAAACGGCTCATGGTGAAGGCTAAACACTGTCAGCTCATTTGTAACATATTCACAGTAGCCTCTGAACCTCAGATGACATTTCCCTCATGCATATTAAAGAGAAAAAATTTTAAAACCTCCCAAATCAACATATTCCTTGGTGTGAAACCCCTCAGATTTCAGTGTGGACTAAAATTTAATGATAATAATTTCTACATTTAATCACACAAAGTAATTGTACCAATCAGTGGGATCTGTAAAAGTCATAATTGGCAATTTTTTAACTCACCTTTTTTTGGTACCTACTATGTACCAGGCACTAACCCAATCACTTTGTCTGTATTGTCAAAGAACCTGATACCTCATGGCAAAGTAAATTGCTATTACTGTTATAAATAAGGACACTGAAGCTCAGGGGTGAAGTGACTTGCAGGAGGTCACAGCTAATTAGCAGTCAAGTCAGGTTTGAGTCCAGGGCTGTGAGACCCCTGAGTCCTTCATCACATGCTCAGCCTGATTGGGCCTGTACTTTAAATCCCCCCTTCCTGCAGGCAGACTTCCTAGATTGAATCTACTCATGACTATGTTAACTGTGGAAAAAACCCTCAAAGCACGCCACAGTGTCTGAGCAAAACCTTTTTTTAGCTGAAATTCTGTTCTTTTCTGTGGAAAACAAAGGGTAGGGACCAGTGTCTGAATGTTGAGATCCTGAATCAAATTTGAGGGCCCATCATGTAGCCTCCACTTGGGCTGGGTATGGGGACAGATGTGCTGTGCAGGGCACACAATGAGAGGTGGGAACGGGTCACACAGGAGTCAGGTTTCCAAGGTGGCGACAGCTGATAGCCATGCCCTCCTCTACTCCAGCCAATTGTGACTTAGGTCGGGCGACCATGCAGGAAAAAAAACAACTGGTGGGAGGCCAGTACATTAATATGCACTTACTGAGTACCTATTATGAACCCTGTTCCAAGGGATGATGTGGGGAGCGGCCAAAGGATGCAGCCTCCACCTCAAAGAACCTCCACTGTCAGCAGTTGCAGCCGCAGCAATAACAGAACAGCGAAACACACTCAGCATGGCCTTTCTCTGTGCAAGTGGGCCCAGAGGTCTTACTGCGCTGACACCCACTCTCTGTGAGGACTGACTGGATTATATAGCTCAAAAGATCTTAGTCCAACCATGTTTTTATAAAGCCTCCTTAGTAACAAATTAATGCGATTCTGCTGTATTTTAAACTAGAAAGCGAATCACTCACACGCATTCATCAGGTGCCCAAGATGAGCTCGGCACTGGGCATGCTGTGATTGGTAATGCAGGATAAGCAAAATAACCTCCACAGCTCCCTTCCACCATGCACCTACTCTGAGCCAACTGTTAGATCACGCTCTTCTCTGCATCAATTACGGAAATGCTTACAGGAATGCTCCAAGGTACATATAATTATTCCCATTGCACAGATGGTAAAACTAAGGCTCAAGGGTGTTAATTAGCCAGAAGAAGGGAGAAATGGACTTCAAATCAGGATCAAAAGTTTATTCTCGAAGACTGGAAATTGCCCAAATGTCCAAAAATAGGGGTTGGAATAATTAAATTATGATGTAGCCATACCATAGAAATCCATGTAGCTGTTAATAAAGAATGAGGCAGCTCTGTGTTAATCATAATAAACAATCACCAAGATAGATTAAGGGGGAAATGAGATGCAGAGCAATGTTTGCAGTATGATCACATTTGTGTAAAATGTCTCTGTCATAAAATTCTGGAAGAACACACAAGAGACTGCTCAGGGTGGTCACCAGCAGGGAGAGGATCTGGGAGCTACAGGGTGGTATTTCACTGGACACCCCTTGGTAGTGTTCAAATTTGCCACCACAGGCACAGTTTACCTTCGAGAAGTAAATGCATCCTATTTTTAAATCCCTCCTTGTCCACTTCCCCATGCATGCCTCCTGAGTCACCCTCTATGCCCTGAGGAACGTCATATCCATCTGGGGAAAGCTGGCAGACTCATGTGGAAAGTGAGTGAATGGGGTGGACGGGGGAGAACTCAGTGCTGAATTGAGGGTGCAGGAGACAGAGCCCTGGGCTGAGGGCAGGGGATGAGCTTGTGTCAGGGCAGAACACAGCAGGGGGTGAAAGGGAGACAGGCCTGGACCTGGTCAGGGGGAAGAGGAGCTGAGTCCAGATGTCAGCAAGGCTACGGGGATCAAGCTACCCACGACACACACGGGAGTTGAGCTGGAAGGTCGGGAGTTCAGCACAGACTGGGAGAACAGCTCTGGCAAGGGGATAGTGTCCTTGCAGTCATTCTGGTAGAAAACTCTCTCTGGCCCTCAGAAAACTTGGCTGACCACCAGCCTCCTCTGCTGAGCCATTGCACCAATAAATAGTTGTTGGCAGATCAATTAAACCATCTAGGAACTACGTCTGGAAATACAATTTCCCCAGCTCAATACAGGCAGACAAGCCCTCTCTGCCAGTTAGGCCCAAGAGCCTATGGTTCCCACTCTCCATCTCCCAGAAAGTCAGCCCAGGACACCACCACCTGCTCTGTGGAATCAGGCCCTGCTCAGTGGGCAGAGTGGAGGCAGGTCTGGCCCAGGTGGCAGGGGGCAGGGCACAGGAGTGCTTACAACCTGGGTTTAAGCACAGCTTTGCTACTTGCTAGCTGTGTGGCTTTGGGCAAATTCTTCACCTTCCAAGAATCAGTTTCCTCTTTTATAAAGTGGGGATAATAATAGCCACATTGCTTCAAGATTCATTGTGTGAACTGAGAAAAAGAATAAAGTGAGTACAACAGTTGGCCCAAGATAAGGAACACGGGTGGTATCTTTTAAAAAGTATAATTATGATGACTCCCAAATCAAAGCTACTCGAGACTCCAAGCTTGCTTGTCTTTGTGGCTCCTCTCCACTTCCTGTGTCACTCACATACCACTCACCACCCAAGAACTCCAAGACAGGAAGGAGACAAAGCCAGTCTGTCAACCCTCCCGGCAGCCAGCACAGAGGAAGAGCCAGGAGCAGGAGCCCAGGAGCAATTCCTAAAACCAGCCCAGGGCTGATTCCAAGGCCTGGCCTACCCCGGAGGCCAAACCTCACAGCAGTTGGGACATTTTCAGTGACATTATCCCTTTGGCAATCAAAGTGTGCCTGATTCACAACCACTGCCGGGGCTGTTTACGCAACTAGCTTTTTGGAACATCCTGAGGAACTCTGTGCTCAGCCAAGAGCTTCAAGGCCTGAAGATGAAGCCGCTGGGAGGAGGAAATGCAGGGACAGCATCTCAGGGTGTCACCCAAACTCACGCTGAAGGTGCTGCCCTTTGCTGCACCTGGCTGGGTGAAGCAACCTCTCTTATCCATTCTCTTCCTGCTTTGTCTGCAAACATCTCCACAAGGCATCCACTGGACAAGTCTGCCAATGTGAATTCTAGTGACCCCAGTTACTAGCTGTGTGACCTTGAGCAACTTACTCAAACTCTCTGTGCCTCGATTCTTCATCATAAAATAAGGATGATAATAAGGCAGTAGCTCAAAGAGTTGTTACAAGAATTGAGTTAGAATTTGTAAAGTGCTTAAAATAGAATCTAGCACAGACTAAGCACTCTATTAGTTTTTGCTGTTATTATATAAGTATTAATTATTGCTGTTGTTATTTGGGCGCTGGACCTCCTCACCGGGAGACAGCTGGCCCATTTGCCTGGCCTCGGTTCCTCATTTCTCAGCGCACTGGGGTGGCAGAGCCCTGGGCATCCTGTGGCTCTTTACAGTAATCCCCAGGATGCTGAGCTGTTTCATTCCATGGCATGGCTGAAGAAACACGTTTGCGAATGAAAGAGCACTTTCGGGAGCTCTTGCCCTCAACAAACACATGCTTCGGAGTTAAATGCGGTTAGCACTTTCTAAGTCTTGCTTTTATAGTCATAAAAATTTTAAAAATGAGAAAATGGTATCCATTAACTTACTTTAATCACATTAGAAGAGAAGCCTCTATTAAGGCCATTTTAATTTTAATTCATAGGTGAACCCAGGACCCAGTCCAGCTCTCCTGGTTAATCAAAGCAGTGAGCACCAATTGCTGTGTGTCTGCTCTGTGCCAGTGAGCTTTATCATGCCCGCTTTACAAAAGAAAATAGTGAAGCTCATTGTCTACGGCCTCCTGGTGAGTGCTGGGGTCCGTGAGGGGCCTTGGTCAGAGTTCTGCCTCCGTTATCTGGTGGGGATGCAATCCCAGAGAACAGACCCACCTTTCTGTTCTTGAACCTCTCTTCACCTGCAGCAACACCCCAGTAGAGTCTGAGACTGGGGATCTGCCACCATTTTACAACCTGGCTCAGAATTCTTCTCAGCACAGACCCCACTTTGGGTTACCTTTCCTGCCCAGAGACTCCCTAGGGCCCAGCTCTTTCCAGTGCCCAGGGATCCCCTGGTGGGCTTCAGCCCACATTACCAGGTATCGGCATCACTGAGTCCCTTCCCAATTAGCCCTCGTCAGACTCCACCACAGCCTGTCCTACGGCCCACCCTATTGTCAGGACCTGTCCCACTGACCATGGACCTTTTGAAGCCTAGCAAAGCTAAGCTCCCTCTTTCTACAGCCATACCCTACCTGAGAGAGAACCTTACTTCTACCTGGGCAACAAGTCAGTGCTACAGCAAAATAGTCAATTCTGTCACCGAATAGGAGTTGCCATAGGCTCATATCACATGACATCCTGGACTCCCCTTGAGCCCTGGATGGGCATTCCAGCTTCAGCCAACCTGAAAAGAACCATTGCCAATCCAAATGTCAGTCTCATGAAGTTTCTTTAGCCACCTGAAGGACCCAAAATCTCAAATGCCCCAAACACAACTGTCCCTTCCACCTAGACCCCACCACCACCAGCAGTACACCAAAGAAGACACCATGGCTTGACTGCTCTTAATCTATCAAGCGTGGGAGAGCCACTGCCTGAGACTTTGATAGCACCTTAGCTTTTGTACCTGAAAACCAAGCAATGGATAATACCCAAGTGTGAATCAATGCCCCCCAAGAGAAAGCCCACCTTGGGGGCCCAACTGTTGGCTCAGGTAGCTCCCAGAGGGTATCAACACCAGCCTTTAATCCCGGCTACTTTATTACTGGTGCCACTGCACAAGATCTCATAGTAGCTATGAAAGGGATCTGATACTGTCCCAATTTATGGATGAGTAAAATGAGTCATAAGGCATTTGAGTGACTGACTCATCAGACTTAAGAGCCATATAGCAAGTCTATCCATCTAGTACAAGGATCAATTCTGGCAAGTAAATTTTCCAATTCTGTTTAAGACGGCACTGCTGGGTGTTGGTTTTCCCAGCACCAACTCTGCCTGGTCACCAGGATCTGAGAGGGATCCGGACAGTCTCCACAAGGCACTAGGATGACTAAACTAGCTTTGTCAAGACACTCTCAACTGCTCCTAGCTTTAACCAGTTAATCAGAGTAAATAGAACAACACCGTGACATTCAATGGCAATGTTTGTCCAACAACCACAAAAATGAAATATGAGCAAAAATGTCACCCATTATACCAGAGAGAGCTCAGCATACCAGCCACAGTCTGTTAGCCTGTACCCTTGAAAAGTCAGCCCACCCTGTGCTTGAGCAAGTGTAAATATTACTGGAGTAAAATTCTGTTCTTGACTTCTTTTCCTGAGTGTTACTCTCAGTCCCCAACTCAAGGGGGAAGTATGAAAAAAAGAGCAAGCTGCAGAGGCTGACAGACCCAGGGAGACATGGAACTAGCTTTCTATAGTTCCACTATTCAGTTTTCTCATCTCTGAAATGGGAGAAATTATATCTCTCATTTAAAACAAATAAACTGAAATTCCGGCTATCAATGCCCACCTCTGTGGGCTTCATAAAGCATGTGGCAGGATGTGTTTAGACAAGGAGCATGAGAGGCCACGAGGTCCCACCCATCGTCATGGAATAGATGTCCATGTACCCTTTGTCCAGAGGCCCCCAGCTTCCAGGAGTGACTCCATCCTAAGACCAATAACCACTTTCACTATTGCTGCCTCATAGGATGATTGTGTATATACATGACAAGAGACCTTAAAATTGTTACGGGCCAAACCCAGCGGCCTATCAACTTGTCTGTAGCCTACAGGAATGTTTTGTTGGTGCACATGGTGTTTTCAGCAGCAGCCAACTTTAAAATTGGGATAGTTCACACAAAATCTAGATTTTTGGGTCCTCTTGGAAAAACCAGAAGATCCCACAACTTGCAGCGCTCATTACCATGAGGCAATTAGCAGTTAGAGAAGAGGAATTTGCCCTTTTGACAGACAGCTCACCAGGAAGAGCAGAAATTTGGGTGTTTGTCCTGCATAGAGTTGGTGGTCAATGAATGATAGTTGCTGTTATCATTACTTATTAATTATCAGTAACTTGAGTGGATGGCATTCAAATATGGGGCCTATGCCTTCTAGCTACCATCCTCCTTCTACTGTGAGAAAGAGGCTGGGCACACAGGAGACATCATTTCACATAACCTTTATACAGATCAAAAGTTTTAAGATTAGTATCAACATTCCAAGGTCTTATTAGATGCCAGTCACTGTTCTAATCACTTCACATACATTACTATCTTATTCGATCTTCAACACAACCCTGACCCAAATTACTAACACTGTGTAACTCTTGCAAATAGGGAAACTATGGCACAGCCCAAGACTACTAAGCCAGAGAAGGAGAGTTAGGAATGAAATCTAAGAGCCTGTCCTCCAAGTCCACGTTCTAACTAGCCTCTACACATGACAGGGTTATCCCGAGTGCCAACGGAGGGCAGGGCCTTACCTGCCTCCAGCCTCCCTCCCCAGCGCCCCTGGGAACAGGCAGATTCTTGAACTCCCTCACCCTCCACCCAGCTGGCTGCACTTACGGTCAAGGCCGTTGATGTAGCGCATGGTGACTTCACAGTGGCCCCACACAGCACTCACCACCGGGTACAGCTTCTTGCCCTTGAGACCACGAAAGGCCACGCCCAGGTATTGGCCGTCCACCACGAAGCTGAGCGTGCCCTCGTCCATGTCCAGCACCACAAGCAGCGAGTCTGGCAGTGCGAAGGCCTCCTCCGGCCCCAGGAAGGCCGGGTAGGCCACTCCAGGCCGGTTCTTGCCATCATGGTAGAGACGACTGCGGCCCAGGTCCCAGCCCCACGACTCGGCGTCACTACCCACCAGAGCTGTGTAGCCCACTGAGTGCAGGGGTGCCCGAGACGTGGCCACGCCCACTACCGCGTGGGTGCCCCGCTGCCGAGCTGGCCAGTGGATCTGCCAGGCGTGCAGGCCGCGTGCGTGGCCTACCTTGCCGCGGATGCCGTCCGTGCTCTGGGCCACCGGGTGCCGGTGGAAGGTGAGCCGGTCGTCATCCTTGACAAAGACATTGAGCGAACGGTCCTCAGGGTTCCATGCATGCCGCAGCTGCACAGCCATCCCCGCCACGGGCATGTCCAGCAGCTGGTCCAGCCGTGCTGGCCGCCCTGGCTCTGCTCCCCGCAGTTCCGGCTTGGCCGGCCGCAGCGCCGGCTCTCGAACCTCCACTGACTTGAGGCTCCCCGAGAGCTTCTGGCCCATGGTTCACTGCCAGGCTGGGTCCACCGCTGCAGGCCACTGCTACCTCGTGGGAGTTGCCACTCCCTGCAGCCAGGGATGTATACCTCCGCAGCCTCTACTGGGCTGGGGCAGGGGCCCAAGCTCCTGGAAGGAAACAAAGGGCGCAGGTTATATATAACAGCATCATCCACAGCCGTTTATGCTCATGCCTTGGCTGGGTCCTTATCATGCATTAATAGTAATTAACTAATATAATAATATCTGGTACTTACCTAGTACTTGCTGTATGCCAGACACTGTTCAAAATGATTTCCATTTAATAGCTCATTTAGTCCTTAAGCCTTCTAATAAGACATATACATTATTCCCATTTTATAGATGAGAAAACTAAAAGAGAGAGGGTAAGTAATAAACCAAAGTTCCACAGCTAATAAGAGGCTGAGCCAAGATTCAAACTGAGGCCATCTAGCTTCAGAGTCCATGTTCTCTGTACTTGCAGCAGTCATAGATAATTTCATTTTAGAACTATGGACTGAACCCAGAGAGGCTAAGTGACCTGTCCAAGATCACAGATGCTGGAGAGGAACCCAGGTGCATTTGATTGCAGAGGACAAGCCCTGTGCCAAGGCTGGGGGAACACAGTTGCTTAAGACATGGGGGCCAACAACATGTAGGATATGGCTCATTTGTCTCCTTTCCTTGGTGCCCTGGGGAGCTTAAATAGCATCTAAAGTACAGCAAGGGTTTAGAAGCAAGACACAGACCAGGGATCCAGCAAGATCACCCCAGGACATGGACATGGACACAAAGCAACCATCTGAGGATGGGGGGTGGGGGGGTGGTCTCCATGGGAAGGTAAGCAGGAAGCAGGGGAATAAAGGAGCGGGTGTTCAGGCTCTGGGACCCAACAGAACTGCATCCAAACCCCTCTCTTAGCTGTGTGTCCACAGGAAGGACTCTTAACTTCTCCAAGACTCCAGTAAAATGGAAATAAAACACCTCCCTCTAGATAGTGTAGGAATCCGAGACAACAATACGAAAGGCTAGCCTGAGACTCTGGGCAGGTTTTCCTCTCTGGCTCTATTCGCTGGGCATCCCAAGTGAACCCTTTCCCTTTGGAGGGGTAGGCTCTTTCTTTGGACATATAAACCCCATTAACAGCGTTAATTGTGGAAACTTCCTCTGAGGCAGGATCCTAGTTTTCAGGGAGAAGGACTGGGCCACAATCACTAGGAGATCAGCCAGAACCCAGGGTGATTGGATAGTCCCTGGTATAGGTTGAGATGAAAAGCGAGCCCTGTGGCCTGTTCAGAGCAGACACCTGTGCCCTCCCCACCCTGGCCTGAGTGTTGCGGGGCTCAGAACAACTTCCTCGGAGACAGACCAAGGGACAGATGTTTTTCACCCCCTGTCAGCCTAGCCATGACCTCCCACCCAAACAGCGGCATTCTCCCAGCCAAAGTGCAGGTGGAGAGGGAAGGAACCCCGCTGGCGCACAGCACAGGGAGGGACGCTGTGGGCTTCTCTTTTAACCCTTCTATTTTATTCTCAATTCCCGTTTTCCTTCCTTCCTATGGTTAGACTTCAGCTTCAGCTCATACCAACTCCATCCAGAGAGCACTGGCTGATGTTTAATCTATAGGAATACCAGAACACATAAAAAGGAAAATTCACAACACTAGACTGTTCTAAGCAGAATCAAGTTACACCTTTTCATATCTTAAATCACCCAAAATAAAAGAGAAAAAGAAATAGAGATGCAAATTCTATTGCCAGCAAACTAAAACACATTTGTAACCTGAACCACAACTTGTAAGGAGAGGCTGCCAAAAGCAGTGAAGATCAAACGGGTGTGAGAAAGCATGCACAGATGACACCTGTGGCTGCGAAGCTCAGATAAAGCTGGCAGATCTCTTGGCTGGCACTCTCTAACGGGAAAAAACAAATAACAAAAATCCAGTGACTCCTAATCAGGAACAACTGGAACAGGGTATATGGTCTGGCAGTGGGAACTACCTGTGACACCTAGGTCACCCAGGGACATGGACATGAACATAGGTAATCATCTGAGAATGGGGTGGGGTCTCCACCGGAGGGTGAGTGGGAGGCAGGGGGTACAGGCGAAAAAAAGGGGACAGGGCTAACAAAGAAAACCACAGGCCAGCCATCTTCACAGGGAACAGTGTGTTGGTGAGGCAGAGAGGGAGAAGGGCCTGAATTGGGGGAAGGCTGTAGCTGCAGGTCTCTGCTGTCTGGGTGAAAGCTAAAAGAAATCACTGGCACAGTCCTGTGAACAAAGTTACCATGAACGTGGGAGTGGTCCTGCTCCCCTATAATACTTCCATGACCTTCCTCTACATGTACCCCCTGCAAAATGCAGATCTGAGAAGGTTTGCCTCAAAGAGCAACCAGCACACCATATAGTCAAAGATGCCAGAGGAGAGAGATGGAGGAGGAAAAGAACAGAAAAAAAAATACGACAAACCAAGAAAACTCACCAGAAAAAAAGCCATCACAAAGGAAGTCAAAATTCACCAAATTTGTAAACTAATTTTATGGTCATATTTCAGAAAGAAAACAACTAGCACAGTCCTAAAAAAAAAAAAAAAAAAAAAAAAGAATAATGCCTTTACATAGTTGTAAAGGCTATCTCCAGAAGAACTAAAAAGAACTAAAAACACAAGTCTTCCAGTCTTCGGGAGGAACCCAGCACATAATAAAACAGACCATACCATGAAAAAAAAATTTTTTTTTATAAACCAATAGAAGCCCAAAGACAAAGACATAAAATATGATAGAAAACTAAGACCAAAATACCAGCTGTGTCAATGAATGGTTACAGAAACTACTAAAAAAAAAAAAAGGATTCTATAACAAAACTCCCAACAGTGTGATTCCTACAAGAGAAATCCCCAAAGCAAAGTGATTCAACAATTTTGAAAATAAAGGAAGGACAAATATATTCCAGGTAAGTGCTACCTCACATTAAACAAGCATTATCACCTTAATATAGTCAAGTAAAGTCAAATTCAGGGTAAATGAGACAAAAAAGAATACTTGATGATAATAAAGAATATGAGCCACAATTGAATGCCTAACACACCAAATAACACTACCAAAACTCAGAGCAAAAGCTACAAGAAGCACGAGGAAGGACAGTCAGACACAGTAGAGGCAAGTGATTTTAATTCACCTCTTTTTAACTCATGATAGATCAAGGGACCAAATTAGGTAAAGAGAGAAAAAGAAAAATTGCATAATTAACAAGACAGTTTTGTTTTGTTTCGTTTTGTTTTGTGACAGAGACAGAAAGAGGGACAGATAGGGACAGACAGACAGGAAGAGAGAAAGATGAGAAGCATCAATTCTTCCTTGTGACTCCTTAGTTGTTCACTGATTGCTTTCTCCTATGTGCCTTGACCAGGGGGCTCTAGTAGAGCCAGCGACCTTGGGCTTCAAGCCAGCTACCTTGGGCTTCAAGCCAGCGACCTTTGGGCTCAAGCCAGTGACCATGAGGTCATGTCTATAATCCCATGCTCAAGCCAGCAACCCCACACTCAAGCTAGGGAGCCTGCATTCAAGCCGGCAACCTTGGGGTTTCGAACCTGGGTCCTCTGTGTCCCAGTCCGATGCTCTATCCACTGCACCACCACCTGGTGAGGCAACAAGACAGTTTTAATTGACATATATTTCAAAATATTTTCCTATGTATTAAGGCCACAAATAAAACCTCAACAAAAGAGCTGAAATAATACCAAACATGATAACATAAGAAAAACTAGAAATTAATCACAAAATTATGGATCACAAAACCCTACTGCTTGGATATTTAAAAAAATTCTCGCCTGACCAGGTGGTGGCGCATGAATAGAGCGTAGGACTGGGATATGGAAGGACCCAGGTTCGAGACCCCAGGGTTGCCAGCTTGAGTGCGGGCTCATCTGGCTTGAGCAAAAAGCTCACCAGCTTGGACCCAAGGTCATTGGCTAGAGTGGGGGGGGGGTTACTCAGTCTGCTGAAGGCCCACGGTCATAGCGCATATGGAGAAAGCAATCAATGAACAACTACGGTGTCGCAATGAAATGAAAAACTGATGATTGATGCTTCTCATCTCTCTCCGTTCCTGTCTGTCCCTATCTATCCCTCTATCTGACTCTCTCTCTGTCCCTGTAAAAAAATTAAAAATTAAAATTAAAAAATAAATTCTCTTCTAATCACCCTACTCCATTTACTTCTGTGTTACAAAGGATCGGCTTACCAAGCATATTAGGAAATTCCCCTTAGGAAACAGCAGTGGTCTCCTGCCAACATAAGTAGGCCAACTGTGCTGGATGGAGCACCTTTAACCCTCCCACTGTACACCTTGGCGCTATTGCCACATTGCGGCAGTCATCCTTGTGTTACTGTGGTATGTCCCTCCTCGAGCTTTAGGAAAATCTTCATTTATTTTTCTTTGCATGACAGCTCTCTGTCCAGTTTTGCCAATTTAAATGTGACTATGGTATAAACAGTTAAATGACTAACTATAAACAAATTTTAAAAAACTATCTTTTAAACAACCCAGATAAAAAAGAGATCTATATAAAAATTGAAGAATACCTAGAAAATAAGAATAATAAAAAATGCTTCATGTATTAGAATTTGTGGGATCCTACTAAAATAGTGCTCAGAAGAAATCATGACTGTTTTACTTATACTAATAAATGAAAAAGAATGAAAATACATGAATTAAGCTTAATAAAACAGAAAATTCATAGAACTAATAGCTTGACCAGGCGGAGGCACAGTGGCTAGAGCATTGGACTGGGACACGGAGGACCCAGGTTTGAAACCCTGAGGTCGCTGGCTTGATTACGGGCTCATCTGGTTTGCGCAAGGCTCAAACAAGGGGTCACATGGTCTGCTGTAGCCCCCCCCCATCAAGGCACATATAAGAAAGCAATCAATGAACATCTAAGGTGCTGCAATGAAGAATTGATGCTTCTCATCTCTCTCCCTTCCTGTCTGTCTGTTCCTATCTGTCCCTCTCTCTGTCTCTGTCACAAAAGAAAAAAAAAATATGAACACTGGTTCTTTGGGGAGAAAATAATACCACAAAAACCAAACCACTAAAACATACAAACCATTTAATCCAATCATTTAATCGATACACATTGTTAGATTATTATCTATTAATCTATCATATTGATAATGTGTACCTTTGATATGATATAACGAAATAACACATTACTTCTCTGGGTCTTCCTCCCCCAAACTCCTAAATATAATCATGAGAAAAACATAGGACAAAATCCGCCAAAATATCTAACCAGTACTCTTCAAACTGTCATAGCCATTAAAGACAAGTCTGAGACACTGTCGCAGCCAAGATGAACTTAACTACTGAACGTAATGTGGTAGCCTAGACAAGATCGATCCTGAAACAACAACAACAAAATGACATTAGGTAAAAACTAAGGAAATCTGAATGAGGTATGAGGTATAGTCTTTAGTTAATAATCAATACTGGTTCATTAGCTGTGATAAATGTACCACACTCGTGTGAGATGTTAATGATAGGGGAACTGGGTGTGAGAATATAGAACTCTCTATACCCTCTATTTAGTTTTTCTACAAATCTAAAACTATTTTAAAAAATAAGTCTATTAATTAAAAACATTAAATTCATTTCTAAATGTTAGATTAAAAAAAAAAGAAAGTACAGAAAACTTAAAATCACCTATCTCATTAACCAGATATAAACCTCTGTTAGTATTTGGATGTGTTTTTATTTTATTCCTTTCTTTTTCTATAAAATATTAGTGAATTTTCTTTTAAAAATTGGCATCATGGGCCTTTATTCAGATGATCTCATCTAAAATGTAATAATTAACATTTCATGTATTACTAAATATACTTTAAATGCATGACATCATGGCTGAAAAATATAAAACACATAAACCACTTAATCTAATCATTTAAAAGAGAGAGGCAAAAACAAAAATATATAAAATATGAAATGAAAATGAGAAGTAACCAAATGACATAGCAAAAACCAAGCATAAAGCCTGACCAGGTATAGTCAGGTGGTGACGCAGTGGATAGAGTGTTGGACTGGGATGCGGAGGACCCAGGTTCAAAACCCCGAGGTCGCTGGCTTGAGCAAGGGGTCACTGGCACTGCTGGAGCTCCCCACTCAAAGAACATATGAGAAAGCAATCAATGAACAACTAAGAAACCCCAACAAAGAACTGATACTTCTCATCTCTCTCTCTCTCTGTCTGTCTGTCCCTATTTGTCTCTCTGTCTCTGTCACAAATAAAAAAATAAGTCAGACTTGTTTGCTGTTTTAAAATGAGGAGGTATATGCAACACAAATCATAATATGACAAACTCCTACAAATGAGTAAGAGAAGACCAACCCAACCACAAAATATTGAAAGGATACAACAAACAGTTCACACACAAATAACAAAACAGCTTCTTTGAAAAGATGGTCTATATACCAAATGCACAACAAAAGAGAAACTCGTTAGAACTACAATGAAATGCCATCAGATTAGTGAAGATGAGAAAGTTGGATAACAACTTGGAGAGGCAGACAGGTTCCTACATTGCTAAACTGAAGGTTAAACGGTGTGATCCCAGTGAACAGCAAATTAGCACCATCTCTCAAAATTACAAAAGCACATACACTTTGACCTAGCAACTCCACTTACATATTTATTCAGATAAGCTCTCGAATGTACAAAACAATATATATACATATATATCATGTATGTACATGTAATATATATGTAATAAATGAATATATAAATTATATTTATTACATATATAAATATGCAACATTGTTTGTAACAGCATAATATTGGGAGAAACCTTGAAGGAAAACAGGATAATTTTTTTTGCAAGAAGTTCTACTTTTATTCCATTGAAGACTGTAAATGGTAACACTATAAATTATGGTAAAGCCATATAATAGAAAACTGCAGCTGGAGAAAAGAATACACTGATATGGAAGATCCAACAGCTAGAAGGTGTCAAACAAAGCACTGTGTCTAGCACTGCCACATTACCGAGGAGGGAGGAGGAAGGAGGAGGAGGGGAGCAGGAGGGACGGGGAGAACAGAAGAGGAGGAGGAGGTGAGTATTAACCTAAAGGGCTTCATTCAGTCCTTGAGCCTGAACCAGGTTATGAGAAATAAGCTAGATAACATAAGAGGTGCAGGGGGCATAGTAGGGATGCAGTCAGTAGAGCCAACACATTCTGGAAGTTTGCACAGACTGTCCCAGGGTGTCTGACTAGGCAGTCAGGGGGGTTGGAATCTGTCACTTTTGTAATTCATTTAAAGGCACCTATGCGCTCATTCTAACAGACTAGAAAACTAGACTCCAGGAGGAAGTAACCAAAGTCACATGGCTAAAAGGCAGCAGAGCAGGCCCCACAGGTCCCACCCTGAGTAGCCTGAACCCAAAGTCCCCACTGCCTGTACTCCTTTGTGTCTTCTCCATCACTAACCTTAAATATATACACTCACTCTGGGCCAGGCGGCATCACAACTGCTTTACAGGAACTATGAGGCATGTGCCCCTTTATTCAAAAGCGGAAAGAGACTCCCAGTGAGAGGTTCCCAGTAAGTTGCAGGGCAAGGACAAACCTCAGGGCCACAGTAGGACAAGCCTGTGCTTTACCATCTTCCTCCACACTATTTAGAGCAGAGCCTGTCCATGATGCCCACATAGGACATTTCTAAGTGAAATGTCCACAACCATGCCAATGTTATTGTTGTTGGAGAGACAACTTGAACGTGTCTGAAAGCAACAGCTGAGCAGCAGCTTCAGAGGAGGCGCATGCTGGGTTATTGAGAGCAGGTGCTGTCCCTTGGGGCTGCAGTCTCAAGGCTTCAAAGCCTCTGCCACCATCAGCCGCAGGCGGGGATCTTGAAGATTGCCTATATGGGGTACGTGGCTAGGTGGACATATGACAGCCCCTTTGCTGCCCCCTCCCCCCACGAGACAGGGCCCAAAACAGAATGTTCAAGTCCACAAATGGCCATCCACTAAGGAAAACTAGTGACATCACAATATAAGGAAGGGCAGGGTTTGAATTTCTGCCTGTCCATTGGGCCCTGAGCAGGGATTTGATCTCTCTGAAACTCATCTGAAAAATGCTGCTAATCATGTGCTGAATTTGCCTGCCTTTGCAAGGATCAGAGTAGACATCTGGAAAGTCTGGAATGGCATAGGGCACCCAGGAGGCACCCAGGGAATGTTAAGTGTTGTGTATGTCCTCCAACAATGCCATTTCTCCATCTGAATGTATCCTAAAGAAATAACCATGGGTGTGCAGTAGGATCCAGCTACGAAGAACCTGTCAAGGGCAACAGTCAGGATCAGAATCAGGAAACAGAATGACCAGCTAGAGATTGAAGATTACAAATGCAGAGTCCTAAATCCTAAACTGGGGTCACAGATCAGTCTTCATGTCTTTGTCCAGGTGTGTGGGGTCCTGAGTCCATCCTTCCTCAACTCCCCAATCCTGCCTGAGAGCTTCACTTCCTCCAGGAAGCCCCCTGTTTCATTGGGGCTCTAGGTGCCTGCCACACCTCTGTCTACCCTGAGCCAGCTGGGACTTTCTGGTCTTGCTTATCTGCATTTTTCTACCTTGAGGGGCATTCCTCTGTGAACCGGAAACTTTTGCTTGGGCTTCCTTGCTCCCCTCATGGAACAGACACAGCACAGTGCTTTGATTATACTTACAGCGTGGAAAAGTGACTCTGAGCTTCAGGGAGGTCTCATTTTCTAGCCTTTTGAGGATGCAGCAGGAAAAGGGCTAGGCCTGGAGTCAGGAGGTGGGGACCGGGGCCCAGTTCTGCCACTGACACGGTCATGGCTTCTGACTCTTGGCTGTATCCAGTCTATCCCTTTGTTAGACACTGCTGTGCACCTTCCTTCTTCCAGTCCTCATTTGTTTGTTCAACAAACACTTAGTGAATGCCTGCCAAGTGCCAGGCTCTGTGCTGCTAAAAGCTAGGGACATGACAGTGGCCAAGTCAGGCTCAATCCCTGCCCTCTCTCTCCAACCAGAGGGAGTAGGCGCTTATCACATTTCTCTTTCGTCTTCACCACAGCACGTGGCACTGACCCAGGCACACAGCATATACAAGAGAGTTAACTTCCTGATAGGAATGATATTATCTCTCAGCTCAGTAAGCACAGCGCATGCTGAGCAATGTCTAAGGGTGTCTCCATCACATTCCCCTTAAACTACACTCAATGTCTTACCAGTGGTCGGCAAACTCTTTAGTCACCAGAGCCAAATATCAACAGCACAACGATTGAAATTTCTTTTGAGAGCCAAATTTTTTAAACTTAAACTATATAGGTAGGTACATTCCTTATCGAGGTAGCGCCTGCACATGGTATTTTGTGGAAGAGCCACACTCAAGGGGCCAAAGAGCCATGTGTGGCTCCTGCGAGCTGCGATTTGCTGACCAGGGTTAGGCCATGCTTGGAGAGGGATGCTTAATCGTTCTATCCAGAAAGATCCAGGACTTCAATGATGGTAGAGCAAGACAACAAGAACTCAGATTGCCATTTGCCTTTCCCAGGACCCTGGAAGATGTTGCAATTCAACAGGGAAATGAGGAGACATGAAGTGATGATGTCGCACTGCTTAAAGAGCCTCAGTAGTTTTCTTTCAGAGGCTGAGGTCTCAAAATCCCAATTTCGGAGGCCTGTTTGGCTGGGATCACCGGATCATGTGCCATGCAACATGACTGTTGCAGGAATTGGTAATGACGGTGAAATACCCTCCCTCAGTGAGGCCTTTGGCTTCAGACTAGCTGGAATAGTGCATGGGTATGAATTTCATGCCTTCTTTTAAGCAGTAGTGATGATGTCTCCTTGGGATCTGAGACTACAGGGAAGTCAAGACCCTATCAATTCCCTCTAGGGAGAGCTGTCACCAAAGAGTCAGACCCAGTTACAGGTCCCAATAACGACAGGGGCTATAAAAAGCAGTGCAGTTTGATACCACTTGAATTCCTTTAATAGACTGCATACTGCTTTCAGATACATGCTATAGCACTTGTAAACCACAAAGCCAATCTAACGCTCCCCGCTTAAGATCTTCCACAGTTTTTCCACAGCTTTCAGGATCAAGTGCAAACTCCTAACCCTAACCCTCCCAAAGTGTTCTACCATGCGTCCCTGGCCCATCATCTTCCTCCCAGCCTGCATGAAGTTCCCTGCAGGCACACGTAGGAGCCCACATCCATGTCCTGACATGCTGCTGCCACTGACCCTTCTCTCTCCCTGCACACTTCCACGTGCACACATCTGGGTAATTTATTCTCCTGGGGTATCACTATCTCTGGGAGCTTCCTCCTCCTCCCCCTGTTCTCAGAGCCACTATGCCTGTCTCCTCTACAGACTTATCAGAAGGGGCACTAACCTCTTCTCAGCTGTCTCCCTCCCACCAGCTGGGGAACAACAAGAGCTGGGCTGGATCTCCTCACTGGAGTCCCCAGGGCTCTGCATGGCTGTGGTGCAGAGAAAGTACAGGTGAATGTCTACACATTGCACAAGCATGAACAAATGAATGAAAGCAAGCTGCTGCCTGAGAGAGCACTCTACCGAGGCGTGAACTGGGAGCGCAGGGCCCTGTGAGCTGGGTCTTCACTCCTCACTTTTCATCTCTGTACATTTCTAGAGACAAACGATACCTATGTGGACTGGTTTGACTAGGAGTTTTAGAAATTTTTCTTAGTACAAATGTTTGGTAGAGGGGCTGTTTTATTAAAAGATGCTTATTCAGAATGAACATGCCAATGATGAATGGACTAAAGAACGCCCTTGGTTTTATTTAGAGGCGTCCATTAGCTTTTCCCCTCTATAAACAGGCATAGAGCTCACACTACAACTGGCTGGGAAAGCCCTTTCTTCCCAAGAGCTCACAAAGAGAGCCATCTGTTCAGTTCCAGGTGGAACCATCTCACGCCTGTTTTCCTGGAGCATGAATCAAGGAGGCTTCCCCCAGCCTCTCCTTGTGGGGTTTCCATGGGAATCCTCCCACGCATGACTGAGCCAGGAGCCCCCAAGATGGAAGCTCAGGCTGTCAGCCAACAAGAGCAGGGAATGGGATGAAGGAGGTTTTCAGGCCAGCATGCTCTGCAAGGTCATTTGAAAGATGCACACCTTCCTGGCAGCCCCGGTCAATGCCGCAGCTGCCCCTGTGCCCAGAGGGCTGCCCCAGGCACATGTGGGCTGTTCTGCAGGACAGCTGGCCTCTGTGAGGCCCCACATGGCTCGGGCCTGATCAAAGCTAGGGGGGGAGGGGAAGAGGGTGCTGCATAATGGGATCCCTTTTGGAAAGATTCCTATGAGGAAAACACAATTAATCTTCATGTCCAGTCCCTCATTTCTCTCCCATGCTGAACACTGCCCAATTGGTAAAACTGGTTGTCTGAAAATTTGGGGATGCCTGAAAGAAAAGGGAACCTGTTCATGCCTCAGACTTGATCTAGGATATCATAATAGGGAACTGCTGGGGTTTCCAAAGGTCCTTCTGTGAAGCCTGTGGGGTCTCTGGGATCATTTTTAAGATACCAGGGGGGAGAACAGAAAGAAAGAGGAAATAGTGAGGAAGCTGGGAGACAGGAGGACCCAGAGAGAGAAGAGAGAGGCAGCGCCAAGGCAGGTCAGAGGGAGCTTCTCAGCCCCAGGACTATGTGTGACCTGCATATCTCACAGTGTGTAGCTGACAGGTGAGATGTCTCTGTGGCCCAACTAATTGGATTAAGCCTCACTGTTTTCTGGAGAAGGCAGAGCTCCAGGTTCACCATAAATAACATTTCACAGCACTAAAAGCCAGATGGGTGACTTTGGAACATCTCTGAGCCTCTCCCCTAAACTTACCAGCCCATGAAGGTGCAGGGCTCAGGAGCAGATTCCTGCCACCACCCGGCTCCAGGGTCCACCTTGCCTGCTCCATAAAGGGGCACCCCTTAGATCACATCTCAGTCTCTGCTCCTCTCTCTCCATATATCTTCTCTCATGACTGGTGTTTTCAGCCCTTACAGATACTTCCAACCTCAGTCTCCAGCCCTGCCTTCTCTCCTCAGCACCAAACCCACCCATCTGGAAGCCTCTGGCCACCCCAGACTAGAGCTCCTTCAAATGACCTTGTAAAGCCAGCTGGCTCCTTTCCCCATAAACCTCCCTCTGTCGGCACACCCACCCTCTCCGGATGTCAGACATGGAGGTACCCACTAGCCCCTAAGATTCCACACACCTCAGCCTTTTCCCTCTCTGGCATTCCAGGTTCCTCCCTGCATACCCGTTTCTGCCATGGGTCCCCCATATCCCAGTCTCCCTCAATCAATGTCTTCAACTTCCCTTGCGTGGATTACTGCAATGGTCTCCTTACAGAGCTCCTGGGACTCCAGTCTGCCTAGGATGAAACAGCCCACCTACCTTCTCTTTCAACTCTCCAGGTGGCTTCTCCAGGGAGAAGTTTCACGCCTTAGCTTAGCACACAAGAGTCCTGAAAACCTGCTCTTGCTTATTTCTTTCACGTCCAGTCTCCCAGCATGGCCACTGCAGACCAGTCATACCAGACTCCCCCAGGCACCACATACCCTGAAGTCCCAGGGGGCCTTCCCACCTTCCCTTGCGGGCTGGTGCTCATTAATCCCTATCCCACACCCAAGCAGGCTGGGCGGCCTCCACAGCAGCACTCCATCCTCCAGCATCAGTCTTTGAAATAAAACAGAAATATCAGCTAGAGAGATATTTGAGTGAAATGGCTGGTAAGTGAATTTTTGTTGTTTGCCAAAGGATGCTTAAATTTCTATTTATACCACTTTTCAAGAAAGTTAAAAGAAAAAGATCAGAGGGCTATGCCCTTGTGTAAAGCATATTTATATCAGGCTACTGACACTTGTCTAAGAACTCCATTAATCAGCAGCACTTATAATAAATGAAGGGCCTGGATGGTGAGGGGGGATTCCCCATCAGTCTGAGTGACAGAAGCTGCAGGATCTAGTTGAAGAGTAGAGGCGCCAAGGTGGGAAAATCTAGTACCCTGATATCCTCTTCCCCGGGAGTAGGGTATAATGACTGTGGGGGAAGAGGGTTGGCAGATCCAGAAATTTCTACTTTAATAGCATTTATCTCACACTCAGCGTTTCAAGTCTTCTCGATTTAGGCTCATCAGATTTGTGGGTAGGGGTGTACTGGGAGGATGGGGGGCAAAGATTCGGCTTCAAACTCCCTCACGAGGAGGATGGGAGAGACGAGAAAACTGACCTGGGAGAGATCAGAGAACTTGCCAAGGTCACACCGCGGGCCGGGTAGTGGAGGCAAAATTTGAACTCAAGCCTGACTCCAGAACTGACAGCCCACCTCGTGACAACGGTACGTAAGTGCCCTCCTCTCCCTTCCAGTCTGCAACAGCCCATGCTCCACGCTCAGACATCCGGGACGCAGGAGAGCGCTCTCTCTCTCTCTCTCTCTCTCTCACACACACACACACACACACACACACACACACACACACACCGCTCCCACCCTCGTCCCCCCCCCCCCGCTTCTCTCGTTAGGGTGAGTTTCTGGGCGACAAGTCCCCTCTTGGCTAGGAGCCCGTGGCGCGTTCTGCTCTACACGGACCGACACATTTGCCGCGGCGCTCCAGGCTCTGGCCTCCTCCCTCCTTCCCAGACCCCAATTCCCAATCCCCTGGCCTTGGCTCCCGGAGCCCACAACGCCCTCCCTTCCTGAGCATCGCTAAGTTTGTCTTCAAGCAAGGCCAGGAACTGGCCCGGAACAGCGCTGGGATAGGGCCACTAGCCACACTACCCCAGTATCGCAGAGTCAAGAAAAATCATGACCAGCTACCACTTCACCAGCGCCTACTGCGTGCCTACAGGAGCTTGACTTCCACAGCTCCCAATCCTCCAACCCCGACGAACAGGCCCCCAGAACGTACGGTCCCCATTACAAAGATGAGAAAGATGCTGCAGGTCCGGAAAGTTGGATGGCACGCTTGGGCTCACACCGCTGATAGTAATGCTAGTTAACATCTGATTGAGTGCTTCAGGTGTGTCTGGCACAGGTCTACATACGTTACAAGCATAGATTCTACCAGTATCCCTAAAAAAGGATACCATGCCCTAAAAACGGGTATCATTATCATCCTATCCTACGGTAAAGAAATCGAGGTTTGGCGACTTGCCCAAGGTCACTCAGCCAATGATCCAGGACCCAAATTCAGACGACGTGATGGGGGGGGGGGGGGGAGCAATATTTTGTGCTGTCTCCACTACTCAGAAAAGTAGCAGGCTTCGATCTTGCGGTTCCAGGGATCGGTCCCAAACGCCCCAAGGCTGCGCGCAAACCACTCAGTTCTGCAGCAGGCAAAGAGGAATTCCCGGGGACCCGGACGGAACTCAAGCCAGGAACGCGGGTTGTGGTGAGTTCCTGCCCGCACGCGGTCGGCGCGAAGAGATCTCGGGTTCTGGCTTCTGCACGCCCCAATGCGCCCCTCACCAAAAGCTGGAGAACACTCACCATAAAAGAGAGGGCGAGCTCCTGCCCGGGAGGAATCGCCAGCACTGGCAGGTCCTGGACTCCCGAGAGAGGCGTCTGCCGCCGCCGCCCACTCAGGGGCGCCCAAGCTACCCTGAAGATGCCGGCTAGCTCCTCGGAACCAGGGGTGCGTCCTCACAGCTTGTGCCCAGCAGCAGCAACCCCTCTGCCCTGCAGGGTGGCCTGGAGTTGGAGCGTTCTTGGGGAAGTTAGCGCTCGGGCGCAGCGGGAAGGTGCGAAAGGTCGGATTGGAGTGGGGAAGCACTCCTGCGCGGATCCTGGGGGCGCGCCGAGGCCCTCGCTGCAGCCGCTCCGAAGCTCCGCGCCCGACCCCGAGGGCGGCGAGTCCCGAGCTCAGGGCTCACGGGCCGCGCCTCGGCCGCCCGCCCCTGGCATGCCCTGAGTCTTCCCCGGCGCCCTGGGCGCAGGCGGCGGTAGCTGGAGCTGGGGCCCAGACCCGGGCTGCGGTGCGCTCACAGCCCTCCCCAGGGGCTTGGCGCCTTTGTGCGCGGGGCGCGCCGGCCGCCGCGGCCAGCACTGGATGCTGCAGCCGCCGCTTCCCCCTCCTCCGCCGCTGCCCGCTCCCCGCCTTCCGGGCCGGCCGGGAGGCTGCAGCTGAAAGCCGATCCGGCTGAGCTCATCCCTGAAGGCCACTAATCCAATAGCCGCGGAAGGCGCGGCCGCCGGGAACGCCCCTTCCCCCACCATCCCGCGCCCCGGCCCGTCCCAGCTCGGGCCGCTGCCGGCGCCACCACCTTCTCAAGGCCACCAGCTGGCGGGAGAGGGAAGTGGAGCCCGCGCCCCAGTGAAGAGTCCCAAGCGCGGTTGTCATTCACACGCCCGCTCGCCTGCTCACGCACTCAGTCACGCACTCACGCACCCATTCATCTTGCGTGGGTCCTCCCCCATTCATTCAAGCGCTCCGGGAGCGCCAGGGTGGGTACCCCTGAGGGGGAGGAGACACCCACATTAATTCCGAGGCTTTGCTGTCTTTACCCAACACATGTGGGAAATAGCAGCCGGGAAAAGAGGATGGTTCAATATTCTCTTACTCAGTCACATGTCCACACTTTATTTTTTAAGGTCAAAGTCCAAATCATCTCTTGAAGTCCAGTTTCATACTGTACTTGCTTCACAGGGAATGAAGGTCTCTCTTCTCGGTCAGCGGTCAGCGGTCAGCGCTGTTGGTGGGCCGATGGTTTGCGAGTTTGAGCTGAGAGATAAGGAAGAGGGCGTGGCCAGAGTAGAGGCCAAGAGGGTGCTTCTACAATATCATAGGTGTTTCTTTACGGAAATTGAGAAGTTTCTACTCTGGAGGTCCTGGTCCGTGCTCCCAGACTTGACTTCACGTCCATTCCAGAGTCGTTTGGTCTAAGCCTAGGTACAGAGCTCCCATTTAATCTGGGACACAGACAAGACAACCCCGTGAGGGAAATACTTTAATGGAGGCTGTGGGGCTTCTTTCCCAGACTGAGAAGGGCAATCTGGGTATGCTTCCTAGTGGAAGTGGCTACACAAATAGCTCCTGGAGGCAGGGGGTTAGGATGGTCACTTGGGTCACATACCACAGCACAGAGCCTACGGTATGACTGGAGTGTGACCAGAGGTAGTGAGATGAAGCTGGAGGAACAGACAGTGGCTATGGTCTTGAGGGCCATCCCAAGAGTTTGGCCTTTCCCCAAGATCATCTGGAGAAGCCTTTGACCAGGGTAGTAACATTGTCAGATTTGCATTCTAGAAAGATCTCTCAGCTTTTGTGGATGGATGGAAGAAAACAGCTTGGAAACTAACGAAATAGCCCAAGCAAAGATGATGCTTAATGAATCAGGGCAGTTGTGGTATGGTGACAAAAGAGAGTGTTGATCAAGTATTGCATTTATTCTACTGTTTTGTTATTGTATTTCTATATCTGTCTCTTTCCGAATACAGTGGTACCTTAAGATACAAACAGACCAACATACGATTTTTTAAGATATGAGCTGCGACTCAGTACGTATTTTTGTTCGAGATCCAAGTGAAATTCCGAGATCCGAGTCGTGATTCAGGAAGCTGCCGCTAGTTGGTGCGTTGGCTCACGGGTCCAGTATCCGCAGCACAACTCCAGCATCTCGTTCTTTCTCACATTACCCACAGAATCAAGTCAAATCTCGTGCGCTGTACTTGTTCTTGCATCATTTTTGCATTTTTTACTTACTTTTTTTGTGTGCTATCATGGGGCCGAAGAAAGTGAGTGTAAATGACAGCGGTAGAAGAAGAAGAGAATGATGTCAATAGAAGTAAAGCAAGAAATAATAGAAAAACATGAGCATGGTGTATGAGTGATTGAACTGGCAAGGCTGTACGACCACAATCCATCCATAATTTGTACCATCCTAAACAAAGGATGCCAACAAAAGCACAAATCCAGTGAAAGGAACTACAATTCTGTCCCAATTAAGGACAAATATCCATGAAGAAATGGAGAAGCTTCTGCTGGTGTGGGTGAAAGAGAAAGAGCTGGTAGGAGATACAGTGACAGAAACTGTAATATGAGGAAAGGCACGTATTATTTACGGCGACTTGAAGGAGAAAGAACCATCAACCTCAATAGAGGCAGATGAAGATACGTTTAAGGGAAGTCATGGCTGGTTTGAAAATTTCAAGAAGAGATCTGGCATCCACTCAGTGGAGAGACATGGTAAAGCTGTGAGTGCTGACGTTAAGGCAGCTGAGGAGTACATCACACGTTTTGCTGTGCTTATCGCAAAGGAAAGCTACATCCCCCAACAAGTGTTCAACTGTGACGAACAGGATTATTTTAGAAAAAATGCCCCAGAGGAGAAGCTGCCAGGCCATAAACCCATGAAGGACCGTCTGACCCTTGCATTGTGTGCAAATACTAGCAGTGACTGTAAAGTAAAGCCACTGCTAGTGTATCATTCCGAAAATCCTCAAGTCTTTAAGATTCACAAGATTCTTAAAGAAAAACTGCAGGTTATATGGCGTGCCAATGCTAGTGCATGGGTTACACAGCAGTTTTTTATTGAATGGGTAAATCTTGTCATTGGTCCTGCAGTGAAGAAATATCTTCAAGAAAATAAACTCCCGATGAAAGCATTACTAATCTTGAAAATGCTCAAGCCCACCCACCTGGTCTTGAAGATGACATTCTTGATGAGTTCAAGTTCGTGAAAGTCCTCTACCTCCCACCCAACACAACTTCAATCTTGCAACCTATGGATCAGCAGGTCATTTCCAACTTTAAAAAGCTTTACACAAAGCACTTGTTTCGCCGCTGCTTTGAGGTGACTGAGAATACAATTCTAAACCTTCAAGAGTTTTGGAAAGATCACTACAACATTGTGATATGTTTACGCATTATTGATTTGACATGGCAAGAGGTTACAAGAAGAACCTTGAACTTGACATGGAAACAGTTATGGCCTGATGTTGTTGCAGACAGGGACTTCGAAGGATTTGAATCAGTGACCAAGACCGAGGTAGAAGCATTGGAGGAGATTATGTCCCTTGGAAAGTCGATGGGTCTGGAGGTAGATGAGGGTGATATAAACAAGCTCGTTGAGGAACATGAGGAGGAACTCTCAACTGGAGGAGTTGAAGGAGCTACAGATGATGCAACATACAGAGCTTCTGCAAGAGGTTAGTAGTGAGGAGGAGGTAGAGTCAGAGGAAATGATTTCTACAAGTGAAATTAAAGACATGTTGGCAATGTGGGAGAAATTTCAAGTTTCCTTGAAAAGAAACACCCAAAAAGTTTCAACTGGTTGTGCTTCAGCACTTTTTAAGACACTTGCTTGACATTTCCACAACATTTTAAAAGGCAGGCAAAAGCAAACCTCTTTGAATAGATTTTTATTCAAAAGTCCTGCAAGTGAGCCCTGGCTGGTTGGCTCAGTGGTAGAGCCTCAGCCTGGCATGCAGGAGTCCGGGTTCGATTCCCGGCCAGGGCACACAGGAGAAGCGCCCATCTGCTTCTCCACCCCTTCCCCTCCCCTTCCTCTCTGTCTCTCTCTTCCCCTCCCACAGCCAAGGCTCCATTGGAGCAAAGTTTGCCCGGGCGCTGAGGATGACTCTGTGGCCTCTGTCTCAGATGCTAGAATGACTCTGATTGCAGCAGAGCAACACCCCAGATGGGCAGAGCATTGCCCCCTGGTGGGCATGCCGGGTGGATCCCGGTTGGGGGCATGCGGGAGTCTGTCTGACTGCCTCCCCATTTCCAGGTTCGGAAAAATACAAAAAAAAAAAAAAAAGTCCTGCAAGTGAAAGTGCTGAAAGTGCAGCCAAAAAGGCAAAAACAGGTGATGATTAAATGAAAAATACGTAATGTTAAGCTTAGATTAAGTTTAAAGTTAAGAAAGTGCTTTTTTTTTTTTACAATTAAGTTTTTGTGGTTTCATTTTAAGCAAAGAAAATGCAGTTTTAGTTTACATTTAGTGTTAAGAAAGTGCAGTTTTTCCCTGGCCGGTTGGCTCAGCGGTAGAGCGTCGGCCTAGCGTGCGGAATCGAACCTGGGTTCGATTCCCGGCCAGGGCACACAGGAGAAGCACCCATTTGCTTTTCCACCCCTCTGCCGCACCTTCCTCTCTGTCTCTCTCTTCCCCTCCCGCAGCCAAGGCTCCATTGGAGCAAAGATGGCCCGGGCGCTGGGGATGGCTCTGTGGCCTCTGCCTCAGGCGCTAGAGTGGCTCTGGTCGCAACATGGGGACGCCCAGGATGGCGTCCAGAGCATCGCCCCCTGGTGGGCAGAGCATCGCCCCATGGTGGACGTGCCTGGTGGATCCCGGTCGGGCGCATGCAGGAGTCTGTCTGACTGTCTCTCCCTGTTTCCAGCTTCAGAAAAATGCAAAAAAAAAAAAAAAAAGAAAGTGCAGTTTTAGTTTCTGTGTCTACAGTGCCTGCATCCCTTCCTTCCTTCCTCCCTTCCTCCTCCTCTGCCATTCACCTCTATTAGCGGCACTCGTCTGTCTCCAAGGTAAGAATACAGTACTAAATAACACTTTTTTCTTTTATTCCATGTATGTTGTTATGCATTGGTAAAGTATACATGTGTGTTTCTTAATTAAAAATGTCTTTTTTTCATAATTTAGGATGGTTTGGGGATGTTTCACAGGGCTGGAACGGATTAAATCTATTTCAGTTATTTTATAAGGCACACTCTTAGGTAAGAGGTGCTTTTTTTAAAATTCATTTTAGAGAGGAGAGGGAGAGACAGACAGAGAGAGAGAGGAGAGACAGAGAGAGAGAAGGGGGGGAGAAGCTGGAAGTATCAACTCCCATATGTGCCTTGACCTGGCAAGCCCAGGGTTTCGAACCGGCGACCTCAGCATTTCCAGGTCGACGCTTTATCCACTGCGCCACCACAGGTCAGGCGTATCTATTTCAGTTATTTTAAATGGGACAAATTTGTTTGATATATGAGTTGACTGACTTACGAGCTCGGTTACAGAACGAATTAAATTCATATCTGAAGGTACCACTAGTGGTACTGTGAACCCCCAGGAGGGCAAGTATCTCTATTTTATGCATCTCTGGATTCCCTGTACTCAGCCCAGAACAGATATTGAGGAAATATGATTGAACTGACCTGAGTGGCAGTTCGGACTTCCCTTCACACTTACTATATTTCCAGGATCTCCACAGAAATCCTTCCTCACCCCTATCAGGAAGCTCCTGGAGCACCTACTCAGCAATGGACATGATTGGCAAGTATAGGACCAGCAACCGTTGCCATGGCCATGCAGATTCGCATTGGATTTGGGCAGATGGTAAAGGAACTGTGGAGACAGAAAATGGTGGGCCATTCTGTTTATTATTCTTGTAAGGGTGGACAAGCAAAAAGGCAGGGCTCCCAAGCCCCTTAGCATTCCAGACTCACAGGCCCCCATCAGCCTCAGCCAAACTGGCCCAGCCAAAATCTCGGGGCTCCCAAGCCCCTCAGCGCACGCTCTCTCTCTCTCTCTCTTTCTCTCTCTCTACTTCTGGACTCTTTCCCCAGACTCACAGACCCCTTCTCCAACAAACAATAGCAAACAATCACCCCTCTCCACTGCAGCCAGTCCTCAATTTGCAATCTGCCACCCTGAGGGCAAGCACCTGCAGCCTTCCATAGACTATACACACAAGACCCTGCCCCAATACAAGCGAGCAAACCTAAAAAAAAATCACTTGTTTACCCAACAAGAATCAAGAAAAAAAAATTTGAAGAAAGAAGATCAGAAGCAAAGGGGTGTTTCAAGAAGACTTTCAAGCCCTGGCCGGTTGGCTCAGTGGTAGAGTGTCGGCCTGGCACAGAAGTCCCGGGTTCGATTCCCGGCCAGGGCACACAGGAGAAGCGCCCATCTGCTTCTCCACCCCTCCCCCTCTCCTTCCTCTCTGTCTCTCTCTTCCCCTCCTGCAGCGAGGCTCCATTGGAGCAAGGATGGCCCTGGCACTGGGGATGGCTCCTTGGCCTCTGCCCCAGGCGATAGAGTGGCTCTGGTCGCAACAGAGCGACGCCCTGGAGGGGCAGAGCATCGCCCCCTGGTGGGCAGAGCGTCGCCCCCTGGTGGGCTTGCCGGGTGGATCCCAGTCGGGGGCATGCGGAGTCTGTCTGACTGTCTCTTCTTGTTTCCAGCTTCAGAAAAATACAAAAAAAAAAAAAGATTTTCAAGCTGATGGTTTCTCCACCTGGACCTAATCCAGTCAGGCTGATGGGGTAGATGAGGATATGCCCACTGCTTCCACTCTCTAGAGCAGTGGTCCCCAACCTTTTTTGGGCCACGGACCAGTTTAATGTCAGAAAATATTTTCACGGACCAGCCTTTAGGGAGGGACGGATAAATGTATCATGTGACTGAGACAAGCGTCAAGAGTGAGTCTTAGATGGATGTAACAGAGGGAATCTGGTCATTTTTAAAAAATAAAACATCGTTTAGACTTAAATATAAATAAAACGGAAATAATATGTTATTTATTCTTTCTCTGCGGACCGGTACCACTCCACGGCCCGAGGGTTGTGGACCACTGCTCTAGAGAACATTACAGCAGCTTCCAGCACAAGATGGGGAGGGAACAATGGCCACCATTTGAGAAACTACTTCCTCCCTTCCTTGGGGCTCCAGATAGGCTCGCACACCAGCCTCTCCAAAGGAGTGTCTATAACAGCAATTCAAGTGTCCTTGTAGGCTCTAAAGTACTTCAGTTCCCGGTTATTAGCGGAGAGGATTTGGCGTTTCGGGAGAAGCCAGGATATACTGCTATGAAAACTCTTCAGATTGAGATGAGTAACTTCTAAGAGGCTCCCAGTGATCCCTGATGTCCCAGGCGTTCCTGATTTGACTTCCCCGTGCAGTGGGACTCTCCTGCTTATCAGCAGGGCTGGCAGCCTCTTCGAGACTACTCGTGAGGCAGCTATGAGGATGCTACTGTTAAGTGCCACCGGAGGAAAGACACGACCGACACACAAATTAGTTGCAGTAATCACACAGACAATTTATTACTCACAAATCCTTTTGGCGTGCCTGGGTACAGCATAAGGGGACCCCATCGGTGTGCTCCTCTCGGCTGGCTTTGGTCAGAGCTCAGAGTGGCGTGGAGACAGTTCACAGCAATGTTTGAGTCTGGATGACTACTGCAGTACAAGGCCCCTCAGCTTTAGTACCCTTTCTGGCCAATGCCTTCTAACAGGTGTCAATCTACAGGATTATCACCTCAAACCACCATTTTGGGAGTTCCTCGCAGGGAATCCCCTTTATGTCAATCATCTGAAATGTTTACATTCAACCACTTTTTAAAATGTTCTTATTTTCATTAATTTACAAAGTTAATGTAAATAACACCAAGCCACTTCTTATCTATGTATAACTTCACACACATACTAACTGGGCTCTACTTGAAAGTCAGTCTGTTTATCACATTACAGAGTTATGGCACTAAGCCACTATATTAATTCCTAACCAAATGGCATAACTTTATTTAATTTTAATAATTATTTTTAATATCCTTTTAATTATTTTTATATATCTTCCATATTTTTATATTTCTATATATTTAATTACTATAACCTTATATTACTATAATACCTGACTTCTTATTTCACACTCTTGTGTAACTTCTCCCCATAGGTATGGGCTGGCCTTACTGACTTCTCATCAACAGAACACCATAGGAGTGATGGGACTTCCAAGATTAAGTTATTAAAAAACTATGGCTTCGCCTGACCAGGTGTTGGCGCAGTGGATAGAGCATCAGACTGGGGCACAGAGGACCCAGTTTTGAAACCCCGAGGTCACCAGCTTGAGAATGGGCTCATCTGGTTTGAGCAAGGCTCGCCAACTTGAGCCCAAGATCTCTGGCTTGAGCAAGGGGTCACTTGCTTTGCTTTAGCCCCCATCCCCACCCTACCCCCATCAAGGCACATATGAGAAAGCAATCAGTGAACAACTAAGGCACAGCAACGAAGAATTGATGCTTCTCATCTCTCTCCCTTCCTGTCTGTCCCTATCTGTCTCTTTGTGTCTCTGTCACAAACAAAAAAACTATGGCTTCTTTTTTAAGCATCTTCTTTCTCTCTCTCTTGCTTTCTTTTGGGATCACCACTCTGGGAGAAGTCAGCCCCCGAGTTCTGAGGCAGCCTTGTGGAGAAACCATGTGCTGGAGGACTGAGGGCTGCCAACAACTATGTGAGTGAACTTGGAGGGACGTGGAATCCTCCCCAGCCAAACCTTCACAGAAGACTGCGATTCTGACCTTGACTGTGATTTCAGGAGAGACCTTGAATCAAAGAACTCAGCAGGGCTATGCCCAGACTCCTGATCCACAGAAACTGTCAGAGAATAGATATTTCTTGTCTTAAGCTGCTAAATTTGGGGGTAATTTGTTCTGTAGCAATAGATAACTAATACAATATGTTCTTAAGTTCAAGGATGATAAAAAAAAAAAAACCTCAAAGAACTAGCCAGTCTCACACCACCACTCCCACTCCAAAAAAAGAAAAGAAAGCAGTTCTGTGTCTAAATTGCCGATTCAGACTCTTTGGATCTTAGCTTTCTCACTGTAACATAGGGACAGAAAATTTTCCTGTGTGTGGTTATCTGTTGTCATGTGTTAAATAGTAGGCGCTCAATAAATGTTTTCTTCTCACTAAGCCCTTGAGCACTCTTGGAATTCTCGAGCTGAGGAAGAGTCATGCCTGGAGCTGGAAGTCCATAGCTGGCTGTGCAGTCAGGCACACAGAACCACTGTTTATATGCAAAGCTGTAAACCCTCCCACTATTTACCTCTTCTTCCATCAAGACCTGGTTTAGGCCTGACCTGTGGTGGTGCAGTGGATAAAGTGTCAACCTGGAAATGCTGAGGTCGCCGGTTCAAAACCCTGGGCTTGCCTGGTCAAGGCACATATGGGAGTTGATGCTTCCTGCTCCTCCCCCCTTCTCTCTCTCTCTCTCTCTCTCACTCTCTCTCCCCTCTCTATAATGAATAAATAAAAAATATCTTAAAAGGCAATTGACATTTAAAAAAAAAAAGACCTGGTTTAAAAATATACTTACCAAGTTTTAGATATTGCAACCTTGGTCTCCTTCTCTATCTTCCACAAGAATCAACTGTGGTTTAACAGAAGTCAAGAAAAAATCCTCAGTTCTGAGAAATTTTGGAGCTTGAAACTTGCCCCGAGGATGTACGTGCCACAGAATAGAATGGTGGTGTGTGAGGTCTGCATGTCTCTGCCCTCACTCCCGCCTTCCTTTTGAGCCCAGCCTACAGGGTGAGCACCCAAAAGGTGCTCATCTCTCTGATCTTGTTCCTCTTAACAGTTCAGGCACCACCTTGTCTTTCCCCAACAGTTGCAGCAGTGTCCTCACATCTGCTCTACTGCAGAGCTCTCTTTATAGAGCAAAACTCCCTGCCACTCCCTTTAGAGGTACCCCTTGGCTCACAGGATGGTTTTCCAACCTCTTAGCGGAATCTGGTTCCTGTGTTCTAGTCTCACTCCCCACATCTGTGCTTTGGGTCAGGCCACACTGAGACCCTCTAAGCAACTCCGATGAGCCAAGCTCTCTCTCCTTGACAGGCCGTTGCACACACTGGCTGGTCTGCCTGGTCTGAACTCCCCAGGGAGCCTTGATTCACCCTTGCACCCTCTGCCTGCACGCCTATGGTCTGCCCCAGGAAGCCTCCTGACACCCTAGGCTCCATTTGCTTCCCTTCCTTGGGGGCCCCAATCTCACTGTTGCTGTTTCCTGCCACCCCTCACCCCCGCCCCCCCCCCACCTTATCCCCAACATGTAAGTATTTTTAGGGCAGAACTGTTTCTTTCATTTTAATAGCCTTTGCACTCCCACCTACCTACATTTTCATCTTACTAATTTCTCAAAACACAAAGCTCTCCAGTCTCCCCAAGTGGCCCTGGGTGGGGTAGGGCCCCTCTCCGAGCTCTACAGCACTTTGTTGCCTTACCTCTGTCATAACGCTGTGCAAAGCCTTTGGGAATCGTCGGACCCCGGCAGCAGACAGTAACTGAGAGAACAGGGCTGTGTCTGATTCATCCCAGTGTGCCTGGAACAGCACCTAACCTAGGGCCAGGTACACAGTAGACCTCTAATAAATGTTTATGGTATAAATGATTGAAGGCAGAGCAGAAATAAGGAATGAGAAAGGTTGGAAGGAAGGAGAAAAGATGGCTCCACTGGCATTTCTCCTTTCCTCCCTCTTTTCTTTCTTTTTGTTCTACTTTTTTTCTTCTAATTTAGTTTATTGAATGTTGAGAATTGGAGCAATTATAATCCTTGGCCCTCATTTATTTAATATATTTATTCATAATATAATAACCCACAAACCACCATCCAACCCAGGGCATCTCCATATGTGCTTCTTTCCTAGCCCACCATTTGCCTTCCCTTCACATAAAACCACTATTCTGATTGTTAAGGTTTACCACTTCCTTGGATTTTTAAAATATATGTGTGTATGTGTATGTATAATATATACATTAAAAAGTTAGGCATATATGTATATTTGGTTGTACTTGTTTTTTTTTTTAACTTTATTAAAACATGCTTGTTGGACAAACCAGTGTGTTTCAAGTATGAAACAAGTGAGTTAGGTTTGCTCACGTGTATTTTGCACTAGCATGGGGAGCACCGTGTGTGTATCGCTTATGGAAGGCTGTGGGTGCTTGCCTTCAGGGCAGCAGATTGCACATTGCCAACTGCCTGCCACCATGTTTGCTATTGTTTGCCGGAAAAGGGGTAAATTTCTGCTGGCCTGTTCTGCAAGGGAGTGCTGAGGCTGGTGGAAGCCTGTGAGTCCAGGTGAGTCTGGAGTAGGGGGCTCCCTGGAACTAGAACTGGAAAAAGAAGCAGTCTTCTCTGCCTATTTGCTTGTGTGCCCTTATGAGAGACTTTGTGTGTGTGTATGACAGAGAGAGAAACAAAGGGAGGGACAGATAGGGACAGATGGACAGGAAGAGAGAGATGAGAAGCATCAATTTTTCATTGCATCACTTTAGTTGTTAATTGATTGCTTCCTCATATGTGCCTTGACGAGGGGGAGGGCTACAGCAGAGTGAGTGACCCCTTGCTCAAGCCAGCGACCTTGGGCTCAAGCTGGCTAGCCTTGCTCTAACCAGATGAGCCCGCGCTCAAGCTGGTGATCTCAGGGTTTCGAACCTGGGTCCTCCACATCCTAGTCCGATGCTCTATCCACTGCGCCACCACCTGGTCAGGCTTTATGAGACTTTAATAAATAGAGTGGCCCACCATTTTCTGACTCTACTGTTCCTATACCATCTGCCAGATCCAACCAGAATCTGCATGGCCATGGCGGCAGCCACTGGCCTTACACTTTATTAAAACATGCTGTATTGCATATTGTTTTCCAGGACTTGCTTTTTAGAATTAACAAAACTCATCCATGTTAACGTGTATAACTGTAGCCCATTCATTGTCATGGTTATAATAGCTTATTAGGTGAACAATGTTAAAAAAATTATTGCCTGCCTGACCAGGCAGTGGCGCAATGCATAGCGCATCAGACTGGGACGTGGAGGACCCAGGTTCAAAACCCCAAGGTCACTGGCTTGAGTGTGGGCTCATAGACTTGACCCCATTGTCACTGGCTTGAGCCCAAATGTCACTAGGTTGAAGTCCAAGGTCACTAGTTTGAACCCAAGGTCGCTGGCTTGGGCAAGGGGTCACTTGCTCTGCTGTAGTCCCCCCCACCCCCGATCAAGGCACATAGGAGAAAGCAATCAATGAACAACTAAGGTGCCCCAACAAAGAATTGATGCTTCTCATCTCTCTCCCTTCCTGTCTGTCTGTCTCTATCTCTCCCTCCTTCTGTCTCTCTCTCTGTCTCTGTCACACACACAAAAAAAATATTGCCTGACTGGTGGTAGAACAGTGGATAGAGCATCAACCTGGGACACTGAGGTCCCAGGTTCAAAATCCTGAGGTTGCCAGCTTGAGTGTGGGCTTGCCTCATTGAACTTGGGAACACTGATATGATCCCATGGTTGGTGGCTTGAGCCCAGAGGTTACTGGCTTGAAGCCCAAGGTCACTGGCTTGAGCCCAAGGTCGTTGGCTTGAGCAAGGAGTCACTGGCTCAGCTTGAGCCAACCCTGCCCCATTAAGGCACTTATGAAAAGCAATCAGTGAACAACTAAAGTGATGCAACTACAAGTTGATGCTTTTCATTTCTCTCCCTTTCTGTCTGTCTGTCTCTCTCTCTCACTTAAAAAAATATTTATGATACTTGTTAAAGACAGTAAGGAAGGCTCTATTAAAGGGGGACTGCTACATAGAGTTTTGTACTTGGGAAGAGAGACGAGGTTCCACATGGAACACAACAAGGACAAGTGGGAATTTATAGCCAAGGTGGGGGGGGGGGGTGTCAGTGGATAAAAAATTACTAAAAGCTAACATCAGTGGTAAGCAATGGTTCTAGCTAAACTGACCTAACAGGTGTCTTGCTAAAAGCAGGCCAGGGTAAGGAGTGAGGAATTTTATCAGCTTTCCAGGGTGGTCAGATGTCAAAGGGTGGCAGCTTTTCACTAAACTGACTTAGCAGGATTCTTTTTCAAACTGGATTTTACAACGGCAGAGGGAAGTCCAAAGTCATGTCTGGTCAAACAGGAACCTGAGTAAAATTTAGTCAAAGGAGAAAGTCTTTGTCAGCAATTTATTTTTCCATGCTCCTCTCAAGAGGCACTTGGGCTGAGTTTAGTTTGGGGCTACTGTGGACAGCACTGCTGCGAACATTCCTGAAAAGGTCCAAGAGTGTCCGTGCTAATGTTTCCTTAAGTCTATTCTTAGGAGTGGAATGGTTGATTCACCGTCTAGCATGGGTCAGCCCATCAAAATGAAATGCTAGAAACTTTATATGTCATCAGGCAAATGGAAATGAAAACAACAATGAGAAACCACCATATACCTATTAGAACACTGACAGCACTACATGCTGGCAAAAATGTGAAGCAACAGGAACCCCTGTTCATTACTGGTGGTGGGTTTACGAAATAGTAGAGCCACTGAGAAGACAGTTTGGCAGTCTCTTACAAAACAAATACTCTTCCCATATGATTCAGCAGTCATGCCCTTGCACACAAAACCTGCAGAGCGGTTTTATTCATAATTGTTAAAACTTGGAAGCAAATGAAATGTCCTTCACTAGGTGAATGGATAAATAAACTGTGGCATTTCCAGACAATGGAATATTAATCAGCACTAAAAATAAACGAGCTATCAAGTCAAAAACAGACATGGAGGAACCTAAATGCATATTACTAAGAGAAAGAAGCCTATCTGAAAAAGGCTACATACTGTACTAGTCCAACTATCCGACATTTTGGAAAAGGCAAAACTATGGAGACAATAAAAAGATCAGTGGTTGCCCCGGGAGCTGGGGAGAGGGAGGGATGTATAAGAGGGGCACGGAAGATTTTTAGGGTAATAAAACTATTCTAAACATTCCCCATCCGACTGCCCTTTACTTAGATTATTAGATCTAGGAGGGCCCAGATATCTCTGGGATATACCTGCTTTGGTCTGCAGTAAGAAAGGAGACAGGTGAGACTCCGTGACATACTGAGTGAACACTGAATTGGTGCAGGACAAGATATTAAAGACAGACACAGACGCACATGCGCACACACCCACACGCATGTGATCATGCATTCCTACATTCAGAGGTCTGGAGAGTTCTATTGTCATAAAATGCCTTGGCACACAGTAATGCAGTGGCAAGACGGGAGGGGCAGGCAGATCATGGTGGGTCACACCACAGAGTTCTAGGTTTTTAATTAATTTCTATAATCCTCACTTTTCTCTTATATAAAATGAGGCAGGAATATCTACCACGTGGAGTTGTGAGAATTAAAGGAGGTGCTGTCTGTAAGGGCTTGTTTCTCCAGTTGTGATCTCGCATAAGCTATCGAATGTCTGGGAACCCAGCATTCCAGCCTGTACAATAGACCTAACTAAATGCCTGTCTCTAGTGGCACTCGTTACTTTTGAACTTGGGGCAGCCAAACCACCTTCCTAAGCCTGAGGATCTCCCCACCACATAACTCTGGGTAGGAAGCAGGGTCACTTCCCACTGATGGGCAAAAAGCTCAGTGGTTGGTCCTGGCTCTTAGATCTCTTGCAAACTCTTCACAATTTGTTTTTTGTGAAATCAAACAACTCTCCTTCATTTCTTAGCCTCCCTTGCCACTGGAAGTGAATGTGATCTGGATTCTGCCAAACAGAAACACTAGTCTGATTCAGAAATGAGCTCCATGGGGAAATACCCGGGCTAGGCTGTCCATTCTGGCTGGTACTTCTGGGGAAGAAGAGGCAGCTTTTTTTTGGATGGAGGCAAGAAGGGCAGCTTCGTGACCTCAGTTGTGGCAGAAGCTCCCTGACCAGGCCAGTTCTGCAGTGTAGTTACAGATATCCTCCTGAAAACTCAGCCCAGAGCCTAGTTTTCCACAATCCCAATGATTATGTGAGTAATTTAATGTTTTAATAAGTCCCCACCTGCATGAAATAGGTGGAGTGGATCGATATTTGGCAACTAGGCACCAACCACTTCTATTACTCTTCCTTCTCTAGTCTTCCTGACTGACCAGTGACATCCTCTCTCTTGGGTCTTCAAAGCTAGAAGCAGGCATTAAAAAAAAAAAAAAAAAAAACAAGGATGGTGAATTTATTCTGATGGGGGTGAGGTTAGCCATAACAACCTGCAGACCCCAGAGATAGCATTCACAGTGATGCCATCCCCTGTGTCCAGTGATCAACCGGGAGTGGTATCGGTATCCTCAACGGATTGGGTTTGAGTGTGATTCCAGCTGGGGTTCTGCTGCCTGGAATTAGATGTTGATTTTGTTGTTGTTCCTGCCTGCTTTTTTTCTGGGTCTGATTCTCCAGCCTTCCCAGTCATTCTGTGATTTTTCCATTTCCTTTCTTTTTGTTCATACAGTGAATTACACTGATTGAGTTTTCAGTGTGCAGCTAGCTTTGCATTTCTGGGATAAGTCTCACCTTGTTGGATACCATACGCATCTGTGTTCATAAGGGATGTTGGTTTGCACCTTCCTTGTAGTATCATGGCCTGGGTTAGGCATCAAACTAATGCTGGCCTTAGTTTTGGTTAAGAATTGGTTAAGAAGTATATCTTTTCCTTCTATTTCCTGGAAGAGTTTCTGTAGAATGAGTATTTCCTCCTTTAGTATTTCATAGAGTTCACCAATAGAGGAATCTGGCTCTGGAATTTTCTTTGGGAGAAAGTTTTTTAATAGAAATGTAATTTATTTAATAGATATAGAGCTATTCTGATTGTCTGTTTCTTTGTTAGTGAGCTTTGGTTAATTTATATCTTTTAAGAAATTTATACTTTCTTTCTAATTATTGGGTATATTATATGGACTCTATAGTGATGTCACCTTTCTTATTTCTGATATAGGTAATTTGGGTCCTCTCTCTCTCTCTCTCTCTCTCTCTCAGCTGTTCAGTCTGATGAGCAGTTTATCAATTTTATTGATCTTCTCAAAAATCAGCTTTTGGTTTTATTTCTCTTTTTCTCTATTTTATTGATATTTCTTCTGATCTTTACTATTTCTTTTTTCTGCTTACTTTGGCAACTGTTTGCTTTTCCTTTTTAGGTTTTTAAGGTGAAAGCTGAGATCATTGATTTTAGACCATTTTTCTTATCTAATATAAACATTCAGGCTATAATTTCTTTCTAAGGACTGTTTAACTACATCCCACAAATTTTACTATGTTGCTTTTTCATTTTCATTCAGTTCAAAATACTGTGTAACTTCAAATTCTTCTTTGACTAATAGGTTACTTAGAATTGTGTTATTTTGCTTCTAAATATTTGGAGTTTTTCCAGACATCATTCTGGTATTGATTTCTAATTTAATTCTATGGTGTTCAAAGAATATTCTTTGTATGACACAAAGCTCTAAATTTACTGAACTTTATTTTATGGCTCAGAACATAATTGATCTTTGTAAATGTTTTGGTTGCACTTAAAAAAGAATATATAGGCCCTGGCCGGTTGGCTCAGTGGTAGAGCGTCGGCCTGGCATGCAGAAGTCCTGGGTTCGATTCCCGGCCAGGGCACACAGGAGAAGCGCCCATCTGCTTTTCCACCCCTCCCCCTCTCCTTCTTCTCTGTGTCTCTCTTCCTCTCCCGCAACGAGGCTCCATTGGAGCAAAGATGGCCCGGGCGCTGGGGATGGCTCCTTGGCCTCTGCCCCAGGCGCTGGAGTGGTTCTGGTTGCAACAGAGCGACGCCCCGAAGGGGCAGAGCATCGCCCCCTGGTGGGCAGAGCGTCATCCCCTGGTGGGCAGAGCGTCACCCTCTGGTGGGCGTGCCGGGTGGATCCTGGTCGGGCGCACGCAGGAGTCTGTCTGACTGTCTCTCCCCGTTTCCAGCTTCAGAAAAATACAAAAAAAGAAAAGAAAAGAATATATATTCTGTTGTTGTTGGATGAAGTGTTCTAGAAATAGCAATGAGGTCAAACTGGTTGTGTTATTCAAGTCTTCTATAGTCTTACTGACATTTTGTCAATCATGAAGAGAAGGACGCTGAAGCCTATGACTATTCTTGTGAATTTTCTGCTTCTTCCTGCAGGTCTATCAATCAGCTCTTGTTTCACATATTTTGGATGCATTCACCTTTGAGTTATACGTCCCTTTATGAAGTGACCTTTGTGCCTGCTAACACTTCCCTAAAATCTATTTTGTTTGATATTATTATATTCAATCTAGCTTTATTTTAAAATGTGTTAGCCTCATATATCTTTCCCCATTGTTTTATTTTTAATCTATATGAGTCTTTCTATTTAAAAGAGGTTGCTTTTAGGTAGCAGATAGTTGTGACTGGTTCTCTGATATGATTGGGTAATCTCTGCCTTTTGATTGGGATATTTATTTTTCTTCTTTTGGGGATTATTATTTAAAATATTAAATTTAATGTGATTACTGAAATGATTGGGTTGAAATCTACCCTTTTGTTATTTGTTTTGTATTTGTTCCTTTTTCCCTCTCTCCTTGCCTTCTTTTTGATTTTTAAAAAAATAAACTTATTTTGTTTCCTTTGTTGGATTATTGGCCATAAGTCATTTTTGTGTTATTTTAGTGTTGCTTTGGGGTTTATAGTACACATCTTTAACTTGTCACAGTCCACTTTTAAGTAATAGTTTACCATTTTACGTAGAATATAAGAACTTTATAACAGTATATTTTTACGTTTCCCCTCTTGGCCTTTGTATATAGCATAGCTATCCTACATTTTACTACTGTCATACGTTTCACATATATTATAAACCCCTTAATACATTTTGACTTTTGCTCTAAACAATTTATTATCTTTTAAATATATTTAAATGATAATTTAAGTCATTATATTTACCCATAGAGTTACTATTTCAGATACTCTTCATTCTTTTGTATAGATCCATATTTCCATCTGCTGGAATTTCCCTTTGGCCTGAAATACTTTTCTGAAACATTTCCTATAGTGCAGGTCTGATGATAAGGCATTATTCAGCTTTTGTAAGTCTGAGCAAAACCTTATTTGCCTTCATTGTTCAAAGACATTTTCTCTTGGTAAAGAACTCTAGGTTGATGGATTTCTTTTTTTTAATCTCAGCCCTTTAGAGATGCTGTTGCATGTCTTTTAGCTTTCATTGTTTCTGATTTTAAAAAATCCACAGTTGCCCTAATCTTTGTTATTCTGTAGGTAACATGTTCCCTTCTTTCTCCAGGCTACTTTGAACATTTTTCTTTATCAGTGATTTCAATCAATTTGATTATCATGTGCTTTGGTGTTGTTTTCTTGTACTTGGGTTTTGCTGAGCTTTTTGTTTTATTTTTAAAGATTTTATTTATTCATTTTAAAGAGGGGGGGAGAGAGAGAGAGAGAGAGAGAGAGAGAGAGAGAAGGGAGGAGGAGCAAGAAGCATCAACTCCCATATGTGCCTTGACCAGGTAAGCCCAGGGTTCGAACAGGCAACTTTAGTGTCCCTGGGGGACACTCTATCCACTGCGCCACCACAGGTCAGGCTCACTAGGCTTTTTAGATCTGTGGTTTACAGTTTTCATCGTATTGGGAAATTTTTTGACTATTATTTTTAAAAATATTTTCTCTGCCCCCTCCATCTCCTCCAAAGACTCCAATTATACATACACAGGCCACCTGAAGTTGTCCTGCAAGTTGCTGTTCCTCTGTTTATGCTTTTCACCTGTTTTTTCCTCTGTACTTCATTTTCAACAGTTTCTATTTTTATGTCTTCAACTGTACTAATCCTGCCTCAGCTATATTAAATCCACAGTCAATCCCATACAGTGTATTTCGTCTCAGAAACTGTAGTTTTCGTCTCTAGAAATTCAACTTGGGTCTTTTTTTACATCTCCCATGTCTTTACTTAACATATTCAGTCTTTTCTCTAGTATCTTGAACATATGAAATATAGTCATAATACTTTTAAAATATCCTTGTCTATTAATTTCATTATCTGTGTCATTTCTGGTTAGTTTTAACAGACTGATTTTTCTCCTCCCTTTGGGCTGTATGCACCTGCTTCTTTACATGCCTGGTAATCTTTTCCCAGGAAGATCTTTTTGAAAATTCCGTTTGATATCCAACTGGCTGAACGGTGAGAATAAGCACCATTTCCCATTTAAGGAAGTTCTAGGGATTGTTCCCTCTAGTCTTTTTGGTAGTTATTTTTCATGGATAATTTCTCCTTTTTTTTTTCTTCTTTTCCAAATGAGAGGAGGGGAGATAGAGAAACAGACACCTTCATGCACTCTGACTGAAATCCACCCGGCAAACCCCCACCTGGGACTGATGCTCTGCCCATCTAGGGCCATGCTCGCAACCAAGCTATTGTTAGCAACTGAGGAGGAGGCTCCACGGAGCTGTCCTCTGTATCTGGGGCTGATGGGCTCGAACCAATTAAACCGTGGCTGCAGGGGGGGGGGGGGGAGAGGGTGCCACGGACCAGCGCAGCTCCTAATAATGATGTGGAATTAAGGAAACATTAAGAAGAAAGGATGGGACTGGGAGGACTCTTCAAATGCCAATGGCAATATCCAAGTGCCCCAGAGCCTCAATTTGCTTTATTATATAGCCCTATGCAAATCAAGACAGTCCTTGATACAAAGTTACACATCCCAGGCTAAAACAGGAACTCTCCCAAGGCATAAACAGGAATCCCCCTACCATGCATAAGTGAAATCAACCAACATCTGAACAAACAAAGAGTAAGAGGAAGGGTATGTAAATTGCTTCCAGCAAGTTAAGGAAGCAAGTGAAGTAGGTGCAAATACTCAACATCACAGCCAATATGGAGGTGGGGGGGGAGAACTTAGCCTTTTGCTAAACCTCGAATCTACAAAGGCTTTTTGCCATTTACGGTCCACAACATATCCCCCTTTTCTTTTTTCTTTTTAATTTGTGTGCTGAGATTTGCACTCATCTGATTTCCTAGTTTCCCAGATTCTAATTTGGAGGCAGACTGAAAAAATATAGAATAAACACAAAATTAGTATAGCCAATACTAACAGATACCCAAACAAACATTCTAATACATTACAGTGATTAAATCCTTTAAGCAAATTCTTAGCCAATATAACAAGAATCTATAAAAGAGTAATGTCCTTAACATGTTCACCAAGTTCAAGTTTGCAGGGATTCCAAATCCCTGCAAATGCAACCCAACCCCAGTTCAGTCCGTTAGGAGCTGTCACAAGGAGCAGAAGTCCAGGAAAAGTCCGCATGGCACTGGAATTGTTGTCATACTTCTATACCTTGCAGCTCGCGTCCAAGTCCCAGTGACCGCTGCTTCTAGCTGGTAATGATTCAGGTAGACTGGAAAAGCCATCTGCAGCATGTGTGGAGATGGAGCTTCTGTTCTCTTCAGCCTGGAGAGATGAAACCAGAGTGCTTTTTTCCCTGGAGCTCTGCAACCGTGGTGTGGTGAAGAGAACCTTGGGATACAATAAACTGGGTGGCAAAGGTAAATTTGTAATAGAAGTTGGTAAGAAGGAGAAAGAGAGCTCTAATTTAGGAGTAGGTCCCAGCCTAAAATATGAATGGGGCATTGAGGCAGGAGGAATAAAGGAAACACTATATATTAAACAAAGCAGCAGAAAATAGGACTATCAACATTCACAACAAAGATCTTCGAGGGAATGAATAAAAACCTGAATATTCAGGCAAGACATAGTAAGTGGCCCTTGTGTCCGTAAGAAATGAGATCAGTTTACCTGCTATTTGGAAGAAATACCCTAGGCTCGTCCACAGTTGACGGCCCTGGGCACCTTCAGCCTTCAGTGGCAAATCCCAGCAGGCTGGGCAAGGTTAGGTCATAGGCGGCTGGAGCAGGGCTGGAAGAGACTGAACCCTCCCTTAGAGGAGCGAGGGGGAAGCCTACCTTCCAGTGTCACTTCTTCCTCACAGCAAAGGCATGTAAGCCTGGCAGGCTTTAGCTCAATGACCTTCCTTTCCACTATTGAAGCAGGACCCAGATGGAGTTCTATGAGACCCCTTGGGGCATTGGAGCCTTTAAGGGGGTATCCCAAGAGCTGATATTTCACCTGATCTCTATTGGGCTTTTTCTGCCTCTTGGTACCTTGAAAGCCATGCTCAGAAGACCTCGCTGAGGGGTTTGAGGATCCCCATCCGCCTATATAAACCTTTTCCATATATCTGGAGCTATTTGGAAAAAGACAAAACAGTGTTATTAGCTGGATCAAATAAAAGAGGGTAGAAGTTTGCAGGAGAAAAAGATTTGGCGTCTCCTGTTCATCAGCAGGATGAACTTATCTTTTTTTAAAGATAAGGTAGATTTGCAGGAGTTCCAGGATATGATTCCCCCTTTTATATATTTTTTAAAATTGACCTTAAATATTTTCTGGGTACACTTTTTTTTTTCTGTATTTTTCTGAAGCCAGAAATGGGGAGAGACAGTCAGACAGACTCCCGCGTGCGCCCAACCGGGATCCACCCGGCACGCCCACCAGGGGGCGACGCTCTGCCCACCAGGGGGCGATGCTCTGCCCCTCCGGGGCGTCGCTCTATTGCGACCAGAGCCACTCTAGCGCCTGGGGCAGAGGCCAAGGAGCCATCCCCAGCGCCCGGGCCATCTTTGCTCCAGTGGAGCCTCGGCTGAGGGAAGGGAAGAGAGAGACAGAGAGGAAGGAGAGGGGGAGGGGTGGAGAAGCAGATGGGCACTTCTCCTGTGTGCCCTGGCTGGGAATCAAACCCAGGACTTCTGCACGCCAGGCCGATGCTCTACCACTGAGCCAACCGGCCAGGGCCTCTGGGTACACTTTAATAATACCTTGACTTTAAAGATTTGTAAGAAATACCTGTAATTCAAAAGGTTTGACAAAATATAGTAAATGCTTTTCCTACATATGTAGGACCACTGTCAGTTTTAATGACATCAGGAAGTCCAATAATAGAAAATGCATACAGACAATGAGTTATAACATGCTTAGCAGCCTCTCCTGTTCTGGCAGAGGCCACTATAAACCCAGAATAAGTATCCATTGTAACGTGGACAAAGGACTGTTTGCCAAATGAAGGTATATGAGTAACATCCATTTGCCAAAGTTGTCCTGGTAGGATTCCTTGAGGGTTAATTCCAAACAAAGGGACAAATTGTAGTATAGGACACCGTGGACAGGATTTAACAATCTGCCATGCTGCTTCTTGAGAAAGTTGAAACTGTTTATGCAGGGCTGCAATGTTCTGGTGATGAATAGTGTGAGACTGGATTGCTTGATTTGTCGTGGTTGCTCCAATAATTTTCTTTTGGGTAGCTTGATCAACAAGGGCATTCCCTTGTGCTAAAGCTCTGGGGAGCATGGAGTGAGCTTGAATATGTCCTATAAAACATGGAGCTCTATGTTGACATACAAGTCTTTGAAAAAGGAGAAATTGCTGCAATAGTTCCTCATCAGCAGTTGTCCCTAAGACAGCAGTCTCTATAGTGGATACAACCATAAGTAAATATTTGTTGTCTGTATACAGATTAAAGGAGGAACATGGCAAATGCTGAAAAGCCATGATAATGGCATGTAATTCTAGTCTTTGAGCTGATTTTAAAGCAACTATTTCAGTATAAACTTGTCCACTGATTATTAAGCCTGCTATTCCTGAGCTAGACCCATCAGTAAAAACTGTAGGTGTTTCAGGAATAAGCTCATTAACAATTGTCTTAGAAAATACAAATGTAGTAATTAGTAAAATTGAACTATTTTATTAGCTGGGTAGTGAGAATCAATTTAGCCTGTAAAATTTGCAAAAGCAATTTGCCATTTAGTGAAAGTTTCCCAGAGCCATTGTTGTTGATCCTTTGAAAAAAGAAACAACAACAATCTGAGGCTCAAAACCTATTAGCTTTAAGAGTCGCCTACGCCCCTTGATAATTAAGGAGGCAACAAGATCAAAATATGGAGATAAAACTTTCTTAGGAGTAACAGCTAAATGAATCCATTCAATAGGACCTGAAGCTTGCCACAATAGTCCCTTGGGAGTGTAACTCGAGGGACAAATTAGTAAGGCAATTGATTCCTCAGGATTTATGCGTTTTAGTTGTGCTTGTTGCAAGGCTTTTTCTACAAGCTTTAGAGCTTGCTTTCCTGCAGCTGTAAGTAACCGAGGAGAAGCTGGTTCAGCTGAGCCTCTAAGAATATCAAAAAGTGGCTTCAGTTCCCCAGTAGTTAATGTCGAGAAAGGTCTAAGTCAATTAATGTCCCCCAATAATTTCTGGAAATTGTTTAAAATTTGCAAATGATCTGTTCTGATTTTTAATTCTTGTGGATGAATTTGTTGTCCCTCAATAATTTGTCCTAAATAAGAGAAAGGTAAAGATTGCTGTACCTTTTCAGGAGCTATATAAAGTCCTGATTCTTTCAAAGAATATTCTAGTTATTGCAAAATGGTCAACACAGTGTCTTTATCTGGATGAGAAGTAAGAATACCATCCATGTAATGAATTATGTACACCTTAGGGTGCTGCCTTTGTACTGGAGAGATAGTCCGAGAAACGTATTTTTGGCACAAGGTAGGACTGTTAGTCATACCTTGAGGCAAAACTCTCCACTGGTATCACTCCATTGGAGCCTGGAAATTAAGTGGAGGAACATTGAATGCAAAATGCTTGCAATCATGAGGGCTTAAAGGAATAGTAAAAAAGCAATCCTTCAAGTCAATAATTACAAGGTGAAAATTCCTAGGAATGGCAGTAGGAGAAGGGAGTCCTGGCTGGAGAGGAGCCATAATTTCCATAGTCTTATTTACTGCTCTCAAATATTGTAATAGTCTCCAGGCCCTGGCCAGTTGGCTCAGCGGTAGAGCGTCGACCTGGCGTGCAGAAGTCCCGAGTTCGATTCCAGGCCAGGGCACATAGGAGAAGCACCCATTTGCTTCTCCACCCCCCCCCCTTTCTCTCTGTCTCTCTCTTCCCCTCCCACAGCCAAGGTTCCATTGGAGCAAAGATGGCCTGGGCGCTGGGGATGGCTCCTTGGCCTCTGCCCCAGGCACTAGAGTGGCTCTGGTCGCTACGTAGCGACGCCCCGGAGGGGCAGAGCATCGCCTTCTGGTGGGCAGAGTGTTGCCCCTGGTGGGCGTGCCGGGTAGATCCCGATTGGGTGCATGCGGGTGTCTGTCTGACTGTCTCTTCTCGTTTCCAGCTTCAGAAAAAAAAATACAAAAAAAAAATATTGTAATAGTCTCCAGTTTCCTGATTTCTTTTTAATGACAAATATAGGTGTATTCCATGGGCTATTAGATGGTTCAATGTGCCCAAGCTGTAACTGCTCTTGTACCAATTGAGCAGCTGCCTTAAGTTTCTCCTGAGAAAGGGGTCATTGGTCTACCCATACAGGATTATCTGATTTCCAAGTAATTGAGTCTGCAAAATGCATTATTGGGGAAGCAGGAGCTACCAAGGCCCCTATACTAAATTTTGATATCCTAATCCACACCTTCTGGTATTGGATGCCACTTCTATGGGGGTGAGAATTCCCCGCTGTTCTTTCCCTAGTCCAGCGGTTCTCAACCTGTAAATATGTATTTCCGATGGCTTTAGGCGACCCCTGTGTTTTGGTCATTCGACCCCCGCCAGGGTCGCGACCCACAGGTTGATAACTGCTGCCCTAGTCCCTTAGTGGGCAAAAATTCCTGATTAAGCACTTGAGTATTGACTAAATTATCAGGACAAGCAATGTTCCCATATTTTTCAAAACATCTCTACCCCACAAATTAACTGGCAATCCAGGGAGCACATAAGGCTGAAAAAGTCCAGAATGACCTTCTTTATCTTCCCATTGTAAAAAACTAGAGCTTTTTTGAGGGGATTTACTCTGCCCTACACCTTGTAATTCTGTGGCTGCTGCATAGTGGTCCAGGAAGGAGACCAATGTAGTTTAGCAATAACAGATACATCAGCTCCAGTATCTAAAAGACCTTTAAATTTACACCCTTGTATTGTTAGTTCCATTTCAGGGCGTTCCTGACCTATTTTTTGAAACCAATAGGCAGCATCAGTGGAGCCAAATCTTTGATTCTCTCAGGGTCCCTTTTGCAGGGTTTGGCCTTGTCTTAAAAGAGGTAAAAGGATTAATTGAGCAATTTTCATGTCAGGGGAGATAGTGACTATATTCCTCAGAGTGTGAGTCATTACTTTAATGTCCCCTGTATAATCCAAGTCTATTACTCCAGGAAGAACAAAAAATTCTCTCATAGTTAAACTACTTCTGCCTAACAAGAGTCCTACTGTGTTACTGGGAAGTGGCCCAAAAATTCCAGTGGGTAGAGCTTGAGGTCCCATCTCAGGAGTTAATATGAGTTGGGAGGTGGGACTGAGGTCCAGTCCTGCACTGCCTGTTGTTGCCCGGGATAGTTGGGCAGTGTTTGGCCTGCTGGAATCAGAGTTTGCTGAGGAAACACTGACATCGCCCCTATTGTTTGATGGGGGTCAAGGAGGCAGCCCCATTGTTCATTTCCCTGCCCTCTGGTAGTATATTTAGTCCTACACTTACTTGGCCAATGTTTTCCTTTCCTACAAAATGGGCAGAGGTCTGGAGCCTTAAGGGATGGCTGTCCTTGAGGGAGAAGCTGAGACCGATATCCGGGGGGGGAGGGGGAGCAGGGAAGTTTCTAGCAAAATGCCCCAAACCCCTACATTGGAAACAATATCCACGGGCAGAAGTACTTTCCTGACCTTCTTTCTTTCATTTGTTCTGCCCTTTATCAAAGTATCGTCCTGGAAGTCTTTGCCTTAACGTCTGTGGCAAAAGCAAGACCTTGCATGTATGAAGGCCCAACATTGGCGCATATTCTGATATAGTCCTCTATATCTCCCTTCTTGTGGTAAGGCTGAAGTGCAGCCTGACAAGCAGAATTAGCATTTTCATAGGCTAATTGTTTTATTATAATATTTCCCACATTTTTATTCAATGCTATTCTTCTGACTGCTTGAATTAGCCATGAGACAAATTCTTGAAATGACTTATTAGGGCCTTGCTTAATTTTGCTCAATTCCTTTGTTTTGCCTAACTGAGTATAACTTTACACGTAAACAAGACAATTTACACACAAAAAGCACAAGTATAACATATAACTTTGATTAATCTTAATACTTAAATTGCTATTTGGTTCCTAACTCTGAACACACCTCACAATACACTAACTAAATCAGTAAGTCTTAAGGATCTACATTCTATTCTTTTTAAATTTAAATGAGCGCTCCTTATAAGTTCTAAAATAATTTTATTTTTTCAATATTAGAGCCAGCGTTTCCAATTTTTGCATGCAAAGAAAAAGAACTTAATTCAGGCCTTAAAAACAGGTACATTTTAGACAACATTAAACAAAGACTAAACAGAAACAAGAATTAGATGAACCAGACAAACCAGAGAGAAATCCGGGATTTCACAGCACTACCAGATTAGAAAGATGCATGCCTGATTTTAGTCAGGGCATTTTTCTGACAGAGGGACTGAAGGATGGGACTAAACAAAATCTCCCCAAGAAAATTTGCTTTTGGCAGCTGCTGGGATACTTTCTATAGTCAGATCCAACACAGGTCCCCTGCCTCAATTTCCAGGCAAAGAATAAGAAAGAAACAAAATGATAGTTCAGAAGATTGTAGTTAAAACATTAAAGAAAATCAGACCATAACAGAAAAAGCTGTAACTTTCCTAATACCTGAGTCTCCTATCCATTCTCAAATTCTATAGTTGCTGTAATGAGTGGTTCAGGTTGACTATGCTGAGATTTCTCGCCTACCTCAATGGCCTTTTCATGAAAGTCTGACTTTCACAGCAAATAATCACCCCCCAAGAGACAAGAACAAGAAATTGCCTTCCAGTCATTTAGGGGAAGAGCATTTGCACTAATAGTATCTGATAAACCAAGTGAAAAGGGGCAGTAGGCCCATACTGAACACAAGCAAGTTTAAGCTCTTTCAGAGTTCTAAAAGGTACGGGTTCATGTTCTTGCACTAGTCTCCCCGAATCATCCTGTCTTTCTACAACAGGAAAACAGGTAAAGCTATTTATTGTTTCCCCTATTTTTCAAGCCTGGTCTATAGATTGTTGGAGAGGGGATTTCCCAGCTTTTGAGCTATAGACTCTGGAATCAGCCCGATAAGGGAACGGAGGAACAGAGGGTTTAACATAAGAAGGAGCCAAGGGTGGCGGAGGCCCCATGGCTAAGGCAGCCATAGCCGTGAATTTTTTTTATCACTCAAGTCATCCTCAGATTCCAGGTTATCCTCGTATTCACATCCCTCTGTTTCCAGCTCACCCTGATACTCTTCAGACAATGATTTGTCTTCATATGGAAACATTTCTAAAAAATGTCCCTTATTTTTTACCCCAACTGCCCCATAATTTTTTAATCCTGATTATACTTTCCCCCAAAACTTTCTTTACTCACTGTGCACACTTCACTTGGGGAGTTCCGTCACCTGCCTTCAGTTTTAGTTTCCTTGTACTCAAGTCCCTGTTCGGCGTCACTTGCCGCAGACCAGTGCGGCTCCTAATAACGGTGCGGAATTAAGGAAACATACTTATTAAGAAAAAAATATGGGACCGGGAGGACTCTTCAAATGCTGATGGCAATATCTGAGTGCCCCATAGCCCCAGTTTGCTTTATTATATAGCCATATGCAAATCAAGGAAGTCCTCGATACAAAGCTACACATCCCTAGCTAAAACAGGAACTCTCCCAAGGCATAAACAGGAATCCCCCTACAATGCATAAGTGAAATCAACCAACATCTGAACAAAGAGTAAGAGAAAGGGCATGTAAATTGCTTCCAGCAAGTTAAGGAAGCAAGTGAAGTGGGTGCAAATACTCAGCATCACAGCCAATATGGAGGTGGTGGTGGGTTTTGCTAAGCCTTGAATCTACAAAGGCTTTTTGCCATTTACAGTCCACAACAAGAGGGGATGGGGGTGGGGTGGAAGCAGATGGTCACTTCTCCTGTGTGCCTTGACCAGGAATCAAACCAGGACATCCACACTCCAGGCCAACACTCTTACCACTGAACCAACTGGTCAGGGCCAGATAATGTCCTCTTATGCACACTCTGATCTTGATTTAGCTGAATCCATCAGGGAGACCCTTTGTAAATCTCCATGGTCCTTTCTGTGTAGTTTTCTTTCTAGTATTTTGCCCTACAAGTTTTCTTCACCTTTACCCCCCGGCTCTCAGCTTCATATTCTTAAATCAAGGAGATCACCAAGTTTGGACTAGCTTCCCTCTTTTTTTTTGTGCCCTTGCCCTGGAAAGTCTCCCTAGGCAGTTAGCTGGGTCAATTATTGGTTTCCCATCTCTTAGAGATTGCTGTCCTTCACTGCCTATTGTCTAAGATCTTGAGAACCATTGTTATCTCAATATCTTGAGATACTGTCTGGTGTTTCAGTTCTTTCAGGTGGGAGGAAACATCCGTATTTTGTTCTTCTGTCTTGGCTAGAAGCAAAAGCCTTCCTTTTGCACTTCCTTTTGTACACAGAGTAATTTTCTGATGTTTCTAATAGAAAACCCTGGCAGAAACACTACCTTACATGACTAATGTGAGGATTAAATGAGAGAACATAATGCAAATGCTCAGGACAGTGCCAGCACAGAGCAAGTGTTCAATTAACATTGATGTATGAGTCAGTTTTTGCTGTGGCAACAAAAATCCTACGCATCTCAGTGGCTTATAATAACAAACATTTCTAGCTCATGAGTCTGCTTGTCTATTCAGTCTGCTTAACTCTCTTTGTCATGACTGAGCTGTGGTTGGCTTACCTTGAGTACCAGGCTTTTTTATTCTGGGACCCAGCTTGATAGTTGCATCATCTCAGAAGATAAGAGCATGAGGCATTTATTGTTTCTGCCTTAATGTGGTGCCTATGGCAACCTCTTATATTCTACTGGCCAAAGTAGGTTAGATGGCCTTCCTGACAATCAATGAGCTTCTCTTCTACTTTGCCCACAGAGAGTCCTGGCAGAGAACGGATGTATGATTCTCTTACAGAAGAGGGAAATGATAATTGTGAACAATAATACAATTTACTACAGCTGCTGATTGTTATTAACATCCTCTTCTGCAAGTAAATTTTCTTGTACATTTTTGTTCAAAGCAATTCTTTAGGTGTACTCAGGTGAACACATCTCTGTATTCCATTAGCATTTTCTTTATCCTAGACATACATCTGTCCTCATTTGGTTTGTTATTACCTGTGGACTCTGATTATTGCAGGAGGAAGGACAACTCATTCCTAGTGGGCTGGAAGGCCGTTGAGACAGGTCAACGGTGAGAACTGGTAGTCAGAGAGCAAACAGTATTATTGATCTGGGCACTGGATGGATAACTGTATGATTTTTTTCGGTCTTTAATGTGCCACTTCTATTATAGGTACCCAAGTCTTTACTCTGTACCATTTGTGTAGGAGACAAGGGCTTGAGACAAGGCTCCCATGGTGCTTTTGAGAAAATCAGCCCACCCTTGGAGGACACTGGTCATGTCCCTTCTTCATCCAGGAATCTACCCTCCCTACCTCACCCTGAATGGCTCTGCTCTCCACTGAATCCCAAGACCCTTTAATTCAGGGTATCTCACTTGGCAGTGAATTATGTAGTAGATTTTTTAATACATTAATTAATATGGTTTGAGGATGAAGGAACTCAGGTTTTCCAAGCACCTCCTCCGTGCCAGGTCCCTTATATGTAGTGGCTATTCTAAACCTCACAATGACTTGATGATGTAGGAGCTGGTGTCTCTGTTTTACAGGTGTAGAGGTAGAGGTGCAGAAAGGTTAAGTAACTGTTTGTCACATAGCTAGTAAGTAGCAGAGCTGGAATTTGAACCCACATCTGTCTGCTTTGCATTGTGCTTATTTTGGGTTCTTACTGGGATTTTATGTTCCTGGGAAGCAGAGACTGCCTCCTATACTTCTTTGTATCACCCACAAAACCCAATACTGAGACTGGACACTGGATAGGTGTTTTAAAACACTGATAAAAAATCTTCATAAAGAGAGAAGCAGGTGACTTAGTGTTCCTTGAGTCCTGAGAGAAATAAAGAAATGCTGGGTGTGGTGCTGGAAGAAATATTGTTCCCCTTGGTTCTCATTCCTCTGGCAGTCTAATCCTCAGAGCTGTGATGGTGTATTAAGCTGATGGGATGGGGCTGGGATGATATTTAGATAAATAGTGCTTTGTCAGAGCAGAGGAATAAGGGAACTTATACTCACTGTATGTCTGTGTGCTTGCCTTTCTTCATTATCTCATCACAGATGCATAATGTCTTACGGGGTCAGGATTACTGATGCTGTTTCACAGTGCAGCATCATGCCGCAATAAATAACAGAGTGGAAGCTGAGCACAGGTCTGGATGACTCTGCAGCCCTAATGCTGTCACTATATCTCACAACTAACATGGCTAGCACCCCCTCCATGGAGAGGCAACCAGGTGAAGCCATTGCTGAGAATGGCAGGCCTCGAGCACATGGGAATTCATATCTCAGAATATATTCCATTCAGGCCCTGGCTGGTTGGCTCAGTGGTAGAGCGTCGGCCTGGCGTGCGGGGGACCCGGGTTCGATTCCCGGCCAGGGCACATAGGAGAAGCGCCCATTTGCTTCTCCACCCCGCCCCCCTCCCTCTGTCTCTCTCTTCCCCTCCCACAGCCAAGGCTCCATTGGAGCAAAGATGGCCCGGGCGCTGGGGATGGCTCCTTGGCCTCTGCCCCAGGCGCTAGAGTGGCTCTGGTCACGGCAGAGCGACGCCCCAGAGGGGCAGAGCATCGCCCCCTGGTGGGCAGAGCGTCGCCCCTGGTGGGCGTGCTGGGTGGATCCCGGTTGGGTGCATGCGGGAGTCTGTCTGACTGTCTCTCCCTGTTTCCAGCTTCAGAAAAAAAAAAAAAAAAGAATATATTCCATTCACACAGATGAATGTTACCCACTGCACACTAGGACTTCTTTGTCAGCTATTACCTGTGTGGTAGTCAACATTTCATCTCTTTCAATGAATTATCTCATTATGTCCTTGACACAGTCTCTCATTCTTTAGGAAAATAAAGTGGTTTAAGATGAAAATGCTGTTACAATGCCATCTATTAAAAGGATCTGGGATTCCTGAAATGTTAAAAGGAATATGTAATTGGCAATTACAGGAAAGCTGTCATGCTACTGGCCAAAACAATGATTAGAAGTAAGTCTGGAAAAATTCTCTGAGCAACATCATACACAAGCTCATACTCTTTCTTCTAGAGCCCAAGTGACCAGTGTGAAGCTCAGAGAGATTAATAACATTTCCAAGGTCATGTAGCCAGTACTCTCCTGACACTGTAGAATGCACATTGCGATGTATTATCTGGGGAGCTGAAGCAGACGAGAGCATGCAAGATTCTAGAAGGACTCAGCTGATTTCATGGGCAACACACCTCTACTAGGCTTCCCTGGGTTAGGCCTTTATCATCCCTCCCCTGGACCCTGGCTGTCCAGGCTCCTCTCCCGCCCTTTATTCCCTCCCTTCCCACAGCGTTCTCCAGATCACACCCAGAGTGACTGTAGCCAGCACTATTGGATGCCCACCAGAAAGCCTCAATGTCTCCCCCATCACTTTTATATTAACAGAATAATCATTTTAGTCCAGGGTCACTATATCCTGCCTCAACAGCAAGTCCTGACAGGCTTCAGCCATTCCTAACAATTACATGAATAAATAAATAGTCTTGTATTTATTTGACTTAATAGATTAATTTGGTTTTCTATAGTAGCATGAGCATAAGAATTCTAAAACCATGTCCTATGGTTTTAGGTCTGAACAAATAAGTGAATATAAAATAATGTCAAGAATCAGAGTTCTCACTGTGGAGAACGGAGATATAACTATCAAATGTAGCAAAGCAAAGCAAAACCCTACAGAGCTGGATGGGAAGAAAGATATCAGTATTTCTAGTTTTGCCCAGGGAAGGAGCCTCAGAGCACTGACAATCTAGCACAGGATTCTGTGTTTCCAAAAAGCATTATTTGCTAAAAAGGAACCAGAGACACTTAGAGAAATGACTAATTCAAGAACTTGTGCAGGGCCTTGACCAGATGGTGGCGCAATGGATAGCATGTCGGACTGGGACACAGAGGACCCAGATTCAAAACCCCAAGGTTGCCAGCTTGAGCGTGGGCTCACCAGCTTGAGCACAGGGTCACTGGCTTGAGCATGGGATCATAGACATGACCTTATGGTTGCTGGCTTAAGCCCAAGGTCGCTGGCTTGAGCAAGGGGTCACTCGCTCTGCTGTAGCCCCCCCCCCATCAAGGCACATTGATGAGAAAGCAATCAATGAACAACTAAGGTGCTGCAATTAGGAATTGATGCTTCTCATCTCTCTCCCTTCCTGTCTGTCCTTATCTGTCCCTCTCTCTGACTCTCTCTGTCTCTGTCAAAAAAAAAAAAAAGAACTTGTACAGGGAAAGTACATGATGAATCTGGAATATTGTACCATGACAGAAAGTAAGAAATAATAGCAATATATCAAAAGTACACAGGAGACATCCAAATATATGACAGTAATGGATTATAATTAATGGAATATAATAAGAATCAACAAGTCCATGCAAAAAAGTCCACACATACATAAACGACAGCTTTTTTCCTGACGAGGTGGTGGCACAGTGGATAGAGTGTCAGACTGGGACCAGAGCACCCAGGTTTGAAACCCCAAGGTCGCCAGCTTGAACCTGGCTCACCAGCTTGAGCACAAGGTCACTGGCTGGAGCATGGGATCATAGACATGACCCCATGGTCACTGACTTGAGCCCAAAGGTCGCTGGCTTGAAGCCCAAGGTCACTGGCTTGAGCAAGAGGTCACTCTGCTTTGCTCTAGCTCCTCGGTTTAAGGCACATATAAGAAAGCAATCAATGAACAATGAAGGAGCCGCAACAAAGAATTGATGCTTCTCATCTCTCTCTCTTCCTGCCTCTCTATCCCTATCTGTTCCTCTTCTTGTCTCTCTCTCTCTCTGTCTCTGCCACAAAAAAAGGGACAGCTTTTTCTTATTATAGAATGCCAACTAATAAATGCGGAAGAAATGATGATATTATAAGATCAGCATTTGTTACCATCCTAATAATAGAGCCAGGATGCTAAAACATGTGGGTAAAAGTCTACTGAGGAGCAAGCTATTTACAGACTTAACAAACCTCTCCACAAGAATAATTGTTAATTAGAAATGGAAAAATAGAAACTAGACAGGCTCAATATTAACAGAATAATTGAAGCTGGAGTTACCAGTCATGAGACAAATCAGCATCATGTGTTTCCTGGCTTGTGGCACTGAGAGGAACACAGCATCATTTCTGTGGTATTCTGCCTACAACTAACGATGAGAAAATATCAGACAAACCCAAATTCAAGGAATTTTATAAAACAAATGACATGACTGTAACTCTTCAAAATATCACTGTTCTGAAAAGAAAGAGGATGAGGACTCGTTCCAGATTAAAGGAGACTAATGACACCTGACAACTAACATAATATATAACCCTATATTGGATCCTGGACCAGAAAAAAATCTGCTGTAAATGGTATCATTTGGACAATTGGAAATGATAAGAGTGATTGTCAATGTTAAAATTTCTGCCATACTGTGAATATGTAGAAGAATTCTTTGTTTTTAGGAAATACATAAGGAAATATTTAGGGGTAGAAGGGAATGATGTGTACAAGTTACTCTCGACTATCTTAGGGAATATTTCAAAGTGAATATGAAGTGATAAAATATCCCCTAATTTTTGTGAACAGTATAATCAGGTCAGAGAGAAGAATGACAAAGCAAATGCAACAAAATGTCAACAACTGGTATTCTGTGGTACCATAAAGATTGCCACCAGTATTTTGCTACTCCTCTGTTTGGAAGGTGAAAATGAATTCTTGTCTTTAAATCTGAGCTGGCCTTCCTGACTTGTTGGACCATTAGGATGCAGGAGAAGTGATACCCTAGGACTTCCAAGGCTGCGTCATGAGAAGGTTCCCACCTTCAACCTGAGCCTTTTAGGAAGCTTTCTCCAGGGGTCTTGAACTGAGGCAACCATACTGAAGAGAATCATGACCTCTGTCAATGTCATGTAGAGCCACATGGAACAGAAATCACCTAACTTTGAGGTAGTCTTTATCCAAAAATAGATACCTAGCAGTAGGCGATACATAAAAAGGGCATTCTTTGGCCTGACCAGGTGGTGGCACAGTGGATAAAGCGTCGGACTGGGATGCAGAGGACCCAGGTTCGAGACCCCGTAGTTGCCACCTTGAGTGCTGGCTCATCTGGCTTGAGCAAAAAAAAGTTCACCAGCTTGGACCCAAGGTCGCTGGCTCGAGCAAGGGGTTACTCCGTCTGCTGAAGGCCAGTGATCAAGGCACATATGAGAAAGCAATTAATGAACAACTAAGGTGTCACAACAAAAAACTGATAATTGATGCTTCTCATCTCTCTCTGTTCCTGTCTGTCCTTATCTATCCCTCTCTTTCTGTCCCTGTAAAGAAAAAAAAAAAAAAAAAAAAAGGACATTCTTTGTAGTGTTCTTGAAACTTTCCTATAAGGTTGATATTATTTTATATTAAAAGAAAAAACTGCCTGACCTGTGGTGGCACAGTGGATAAAGCATCAACCTGGAAATGCTGAGGTTGCCGGTTTGAAACCCTGAGCTTGCCTGGTCAAGGCACATGTGGGAGTTGATGCTTCCAGCTCTTCCCCCTTCTCTCTCTCTGTTTCTCTCTCTCCCTCTCTCTCTCCTCTCTAAAAATGAATAAATAAAAAATAAAAAAAGAATTCTCCAAAAAAAAAATTGTTTAAAAGAAAAAACTTAGGGTCATAAATTAATGGTTGAAACACAGATGAATATTTCTGCTGATACCAAAAGCTCTTTTCTCATCAAGAAAGTCATTTAGCAATTCCTTCTATCTGTGCCAGCTTCTGGACACAAGTTGAGTGAAACATTGTTAGTCAAGACCATGAAGGGGCTTGTTGAGCTCTGATCCGCAATGTGGAAGTGAAGACACATGAAGTGGGAACACATCTATCAAAATGACTGGCCTCTGTGCTCCGTTGCCATGGATCCAACTACTTCCTCTCCCCGAATATCTCAGAGGTACTTCGACTCAGCAGGTATGAAACCTAACTCCCATTTTCACCAACTTGAGCCCAAACGCTCATCAAAACAAGCAAACAAACAAACAATACATAAATAACCTAGCCTGATTTTAGTGTTTGCTATATCAGAACATGGCTGCTCTGTTCCATTGTGTTAGCAGAATCAGAAATCTGGGAGTCCCCCTTGCCTCTCTCTCTCCCTTATTGTGCATCACCAGTCCTATTGGCGTTGCCTCCTGATAGCTTTCCTGCTTGTCCCCTTCAAGCTGAGCTAACATCACCTCTTACATTCTAACCATTCTCCCTGTACTTAATCTTGCCCTCCTGAGATTATGTCTAGTTCTCCACACAGCAGCTACATTTAAAACACAAATCAGACTATATCACTTCCAGGTTTAAAACCATTCAAGGCTTGCCCTAGCCGAGTAGTTCAGTTGGTTGACATATGGTCTCAATGCATTGGGGTTGCAGGTTCTATCCCAGTCTGGGCACATACAGGAGCCAACCAATGAGTACATATGTGGATAGAGCAGCGGACCCATGTTTCTCTCTCTCTCTCTCCCTCCTCTCTCTCTAAAATCAGTAAATATAAATATTTAAAATTATTCAAGGCTTCTTTTTGTTCTTAGACTTTCTTCAGAAACAATTTTAATTTAACTAACCAAAATTGATAAAACTCTTAGAGGCAAAAAAATCATACATGTAAGTCACTATAAAGCAAGCTAAAAATAACTAACTGGAGGGAAATATTTATAACATCACATAACTAACAGTTTTATTCCTCATTTATATAGAAGGATCTAACAAATCAACAAAAGTGATCAATATCCAATAGCAAAATCACCAAAAATCCAGTTCACAACAGAAGAGAAAAACGACATATAAATTTACAACAAAGATCCTCAACTGCTCTCATACTTAAATAAATGAAACTAAGAAACAAGCAAAGGGGTTGTCTACTGTGTTGGCATAGATTAAAAGTTCTAAAGATACACAATGTCAATGCAGGTTTAAAGATAAGGCAATTTCCTGCATGGTTTGTACAAGCAAGGTCATTTTATTTCTTCATTTTTAAATTCATTTTAGAGAGGAGAGAGAGTGAGAGAGAAAGAGAGAGAGAGAGAGAGAGAAAGGGGGGAGGAGCAGGAAGCATCAACTCCCATATGTTCCTTGACCAGACAAGCCCAGGGTTTGTAACCGGCGACCTCAACGTTCCAGGTCAACGTTTTATCCACTGCGCCACCACAGGTCAGGCCAGGTACAAGAAGGGTCATTTTAATACCTCAGCAAATCTCAGGCACTCTGACTTTTGGAAGCCATGCATCATATGGAAGACATTAAAATAACACAAGCATCCTATATTAAGTATAATTTTTGCTGATATTGAAATATTGAAAGAGTTTTTATAATTTTGCCTTTGAAATAACTTGGCTATAAGTAATTCTTTATGATAGGCTATTTAATTATGATAGGCTATTTAGTTTATGATAGACTATTTCTCAACAGTTATAAGACATACTTGTGAATTCTTGCAAAATGGGTGAAATATATATTCTCCTAATTGTTTTCAAATATAATCATTTTTTTAATGAATAAGAACATTACAAGTAATACACTGTAGAGATATTTAATTAAATACTTATTAATTTCAAATCTGCAATTTCCCTTTGTGTCTGGAAGTGAATATATACTGCTCAGTGCCCCAACATTTCCTAGGACCCTAATGCTAATAATCTATGCCTATAGAACATTTTTATGATGAAAGGACCTTGGGCAAACATCTCCGGAGGACAACTGGGCAGTGTCTCTCAATATTACACATGTGTATACTTTTTCACCAAGGAATTCCACTGAAGTGAATTTATCCTACCCATCTATTCACTCATGTGTCCAAACATGTCTTTATAAGAGTGCTCCTGGCCACACTGTGATAGAAGGAACTTATAATATCCATTAGTATGGATTGAATAATACAAAATGGCACATGCATGCACTGGAATACTGTATGGCCCTTGGGGAAAAACTGACGTATTAATGACTGCGCTGCTGAGGGAAAGTGTCTTCCTGTGCTGTCAAGTGAAACGGATGATGGTAAGAAACACCGTGAATAGAGCCCCATCCTCCTTTCCCCCACACACTAGTTTTTTTTTTAGAAGAAGCTGTATATTCTTACATACATGTGTGCATTTGTTTAATAGTTCTGAAAGCATATATGAGAAACTTGACAGTGGTTCTTTCTATGGAGTAGGACAGGGATGAGGAGGGCAATGAGTTTTCTGTGAATACGATCATAAGTTATCTTTCATAACAATTTAACAAAGGGGTAAGAAGAGGATACAGAAGGGTAGGAGAAGAAAAAACTAATTCCTAAACTGGACTATAGAGGTGCATGACCAGGACTCTGCCCTTTCGGGCTTTATCTTGTGTCCTTGCCTCCACTGGTCATGCTCTAGCTCACTGTCTGCTTTCTGGCTCTCTGCACATGCTGTTCCTTCTGCCTGGAACCAACCCCACTAGCACACACACTTAGTTAACTTTTACTCCTCTTTTCAATGATTTCTCGCTCCTGAGGGAAGCCTTCCCTGACATCTCAGGCTGGGCCCAGCTCCCTGTCTGCACTCTCATATCACCCTATGTTTTTAACAGACGACACTAATCACAGTTTAAAATTCTATACCTGTAGGCAGAGGCGGATTAAGGATGATTGAAACCCTGGGTGCAGAAGAAAATATTGTGCCCCTTAAAAAAAAGAGAGAGAGACAGGGAAAATAAAAATACATGTTAACCATATTTTTAAATAAATAAAAAATATTATGTATTATTAATGTTAAAATTGGTGTCATTAGAAAAAAGCATAAAGCAGGGTTTTTGCAGGGTCCGTCAGAAGGCAGGGCCCTGTGCGCTTGCTGTTAAATCTGCATCTGCCTGTAGGCTGTTGTTTCACATCTGGCTTCTTAAGTAAATTGCTGATAATTATATCCCTGACATCCAACACCTGGTCTAACACATATTAGGTGCTCCATAGTATTTAATGAGTAAATGAATCAACTAGAGAGGAAGCAGGGAACAGTCTCCCATCATGAAAGGGCAGGGCATTGTTTCTCCATTATGGCCCCTGTCAATTTCTTCCCACCCGACAGCTTTGCCACATGAGCTAACGACCTGGCCTGCATCACAGAAAAGTAATCTGCAAAGCGCTTCCCTCAGCACTGTTAGGGTCCACAAAAACGAACACATTCCTGTGGAGAAGTGAAACAGGTATCAGTGTTTTTTGTTTTACTAATTGTAGATTTTTGTTAATGTCATTGTTATTAAAACTTGACAAAATAAATGTCTATTTTATATTGGACAATATTTTGTCACATATGTCAAAGAAGCGTAAGATAAATTTAAAAGGAGCTACTCTAAAGATAAAACAAAGGTAAAAGGGGCTTTCTACTGATAATATGGCCAACAGACCTGACTCTCACAGACAAAACAATATAAACTTTGAATAAACTTACACTTGTCCCACCCCACCCCCACCCCAATGACCTGATTACATTGAAGAATGAACAAAGGCAGATTACCGACAGGAGTCAACATTTAGAAGAAACAAATAATACAGGTGAGTTACTCAAATTTATGGTTTTTAGCCTCACACTACATACACCTCAGTCAGCACCACGCAAGACAGCTAAACCTCTGCTTGAAAACCTGCATCTTTTCACCTGAAAAAATAGAGGACAGAATGCAGAGCAACAGTGGCCGCTGAAAAGTGAAAGGGAATCCTGTGAAGAAGCAAGCTGGAGAGAGAAAGACCCAAATCTGTGTAAAAATCTCTCCTCAGTCCTCTGTGTACCCCTTCGACCATGCATGCTCGGGGCGGGATGTGAGCAGCCTCGTTCAGGAACAAAGAAGTGCTCTGAGATTTGAGCTGGTCTCCAAGAGAAAGAATTCACAGTTGGAATCCAACAAAAGTAATTGTTTACTAAGAAAAACAAACATACAAAGCAGAATCTCCAATCTCCTCACGTAATTGTCACAATGTGGGGGATATAATCCAAAATTGTTTGACATAGAAAGATTTGGAAAATTTCAACCATCATCAAGAAAAAAGAATATCAACAAACCAACCTTGAGATACTCAGATGTTCAAATGAGCATATAAGGATTTTGAAACAGCTGTTGCAATTATAATTTTATACTATGATTCCACACAAACTCTTCCAAAATAGAAGCAGGAAACACTTTCCAACTCATTCTATGAGGCCAGCATTACCCTGATACCAAAGCTGAAGACATGGCAAGAAAATAAAACCACAGACCAATGTGAACATAGATGCAAACATCCCTTTAAAAATTTAGTAAATTTGGCCCTGGCCGGTTGGCTCAGTGGTAGAGCATTGGCCTGGCGTGCAGAAGTCCCAGGTTCGATTCCTGGCCAGGGCACACAGGAGAAGCGCCCATCTGCTTCTCCACCCCTCCCCCTCTCCTTCCTCTCTGTCTCTCTCTTCCCCTCCCGCAGCCGAGGCTCCATTGGAGCAAAGATGGCCCGGGCGCTGGGGATGGCTCCTTGGCCTCTGCCCCAGGCGCTAGAGTGGCTCTGTTCGCAACAGAGCGACGCCCCAGATGGGCAGAGCATCGCCCCCTGGTGGGCAGAGTGTCGCCCCCTGGTGGGCGTGCCGGGTGGATCCCGGTCGGGCGCATGCGGAAGTCTGTCTGACTGTCTCTCCCCGTTTCTAGCTTCAGAAAAAAAAAAAAAATTAGTAAATTTAACAATATATTAGAGAAAATAATACATCATGACCAAGTGGGGTTTATCCCAGGAATACAAGATAGGCTCAACATTCTAAAATCAATCACTGTAATTCCTGGCTCCCTGCTGCTCTCACTCAATAGACAGCGGTGCAGTGTCAGCGGCAACCCTGAGACATGGGGAAGGTTGGCGTGAACAGATTTGGCTGTATTGGGTGCCTGGTCACCAGGGCTGCTTTTAACTTTGGCAAAGTGGACATTGCTGCTATCAATGACCCCTTCATTGACCTCAACAATGTAGTCTACACTAGTGGTCCCCAACCCCCGGGCCGTGGACCGGTACAGGTCCGTGGGCCATTTGGTACCGGTCTGCAGAGAAAGAATAAATAACTTACATTATTTCCGTTTTATTTATATTTAAGTCTGAACGATGTTTTTTTTTAAAAAATGATCAGATTCCCTCTGTTACATCTGTCTAAGACTCACTCTTGACGCTTGTCTCAGTCACGTGATACATTTATCCGTCCCACCCTAAGGGCCGGTCCATGAAAATATTTTCTGACATTAAACTGGTCCGTGGCCCAAAAAAGGTTGGGGACCACTGGTCTACATGTTCCAGTATGATTCTATTCCTGTCAAGTTTAAAGGCACAGTCAAGGCTATGTATGGGAAGCTTGTCATCAGTGAAAAAGTCCATCTCCATCTTTAGGAGCAAGATCCTGCTAACATCAAATAGGGTGAGGCTGTCGGCCTAGCGTGCGGAGGACCCGAGTTCGATTCCCGGCCAGGGCACACAGGAGAAGTGCCCATTTGCTTCTCCACCCCTCCGCCGCGCCTTCCTCTCTGTCTCTCTCTTCCCCTCCCGCAGCCAAGGCTCCATTGGAGCAAAGATGGCCCGGGTGCTGGGGATGGCTCTGTGGCCTCTGCCTCAGGTGCTAGAGTGGCTCTGGTTGCAGCAGAGCGACGCCCCGGAGGGGCAGAGCATCGCCCCCTGGTGGGCAGAGCGTCGCCCCATGGTGGGCGTGCCGGGTGGATCCTGGTCGGGCGCATGCGGGAGTCTGTCTGACTGTCTCTACCTGTTTCCAGCTTCAGAAAAATGCAAAAACAAACAAAAAAAACCCAAACAAATAGGGTGAGGCTGGTGCTGAATAGGTTGTGGAATCCACTAGTGTCTTCACTACCTTGGGGAAGACTGGGACTCACTTGAAGGCAAAGCCAAGAGGGTTATCATCTCTGCTCCATCTGCAGATATCTACATGTTTGTGATGGGTGTGAATCACGACAAGTATGAAAACTCCCTCAAGATTGTCAGCAATGTCTTCTGCCTCACCAAGTACTTGGCCTCGGTGGCCAAGGTCACCAACTTTGGCATCACGGAGAGACTCATGACCACAGTCCACACCATCACTCCTACCCAGAAGACTGTGAATGGCCCTTATGGGAAACTGTGGTGTGATGGCCAAGGAGCTGCCCAGAACATTGTCCCTTCTTCTACTGACACTGCCAAGCCTGTGAGCAAAGGTCATCCCTGAGTTGAATAGGAAGCATGACCTTTCATGTCCCCACCCCAATGTGTTGTTGTGGATCTGATCTGCTGCATAGAGAAAGCTGCCAAATATGATAACATCAAGAAGGTAGTGAAGCAGGCCTCAGAGGGCCCTCTCAAGGCGTCTTGGGCTATACTGAGGACCAGAATGTCTCCTGCAACTTTAACAGTGACACCCATTCCTCCAATGCTGGGGCTGGAATTGCCTTCAATGACCACTTTGTCAAGTTCATTTCTTGATATGGTGATAAATCTGGCTACAGCAACAGGATGGTGGACCTTATGGTTCATGTGGCCTCCATAGAATTAGAGCTCCCTGGACTACCAGCCTCAGTGACAGGAAGAGAGGCTCTCAGCTGCTGGGGAGTCCTTGCCCCAAATTGATGTCCCAACACACTGAGAATCTCCTAACCTTCACAGTTTCTATCCCTGACCCCCCTAAAAAAGGGAGGGACTTAGGGAGCCCTTGTCATGTCCAATCAATAAAGTTCCTTGTACTCAGCCAAAGAAAAAAAATTCAATGTAATTTACATTATTAACAGACTAAAACAACAACTATGTGATCATGGTTTTTTTTTCTTTTCCAAGTGAGAGGAGGGGAGATAAAGAGACAGACTTCCGCATGTGCCCTGACCAAGATGCACCTGGCAAACACCCTCTGGGACCAATGCTCTGCCCACCTGGGGCCATGTTCCTAACTGAGCTATTTTTAGCACTTGAGGCAGAGGCTCCACAGAACTATCCTCAGCACCTGGGGCTGATGCACTCGAACCAATCGAGTCATGGCTGCAGGAGAGGAAGAGGGAGAGATGAGAGAGAGAAGAGGAAGGGGTGTAGAAGCAGATGGTCGCTTCTCCTGTGTGCCCAAACCCGGGACATTCACATGCCAGGCTCACACTCTACCATTGAGCCAATTGGCCAGGACCATAATCATGTTAATAGAAGCAAAAAATGGGGGGGGGGCTTTTGACAAAATTCAATTCTCATCTATGAAACTCTCAGCAAACTAGAAATAGAAGGGAATAAAGGGAAATTTCTCAACCTGATAAAGTTTATCTATTAAACACCTACAACTAAACTCATACTCACTGGTGAAAGACTGAATGCTTTCTCACAAAAATGGTAACAAGAATGTCCACTCTCATTATTCCTATCCAACATCATACTGGAGATCCTAGCAAGAACAATGAGGCAAGAAACAAGAATGAAAGGCGTTTAAATAGGAAGTAAAGAAATAAAACTATCTTTATTCGTTAACAACATGATCATCTAGGTAAAAAATGTCAAAGAAACAAAAAAAATCTATTTACAACATTAAGTGAGTTTAGTGATATCAGAGGACAAAAAGTCAATATACAAAAATCAATTGTGTTTTGCCTGACTGGTGGTGGCACGGTATATAGAGTGTCGACTCAGGATGCTGAAGTGCAGGTTCAAAATCCCAAGGTCTCCAGCTTGAGCACTAGGTCACTGGCTCGAGTGTGGGAATTATTGACATGATCCTAAGGTCACTGGCTTGAGCCCCAAAGTCACTGAATCAAACAAGCTGTTACTGGCTTAGCTTGAGCCCCTCAGTCAAGGCACATATGAGAAGCAATCAGTAAAAACAACTAAAGTGAACCAACTACAAGTTGATGCTCCTCATCTCTTTCCTCCTCTCTCTCTCCCTTCCTCAAAAAAAATCAATTGTTTTTATACACTTTCAATTAATAATTGTAAATTGAAATTTATAAGTGTCATTTATAAGATCATAAAAACCAAAACATATAGCATTAATTTTTTTAAAGGATATGCAAGATATGTATGAGAGATCTCAAACAGGACTTAAATAAATGAACAGATATACCATGTTCATAAATCAGAAGACCTATTATTAAGATGTCAATTCCCCGAAACTGATATATAGACTCAGTACAATCCCAATCAATATTCTAGGAGGCTTTTCGACATTGACAAGCAAAAAAATGAATAATAATCAAACCATTTGACAAGAAAACAAGTTAAAGGATTAAAATTACCTCGTTTCATAAATTTTAAAGTTCTAATAATCAATAACTAATAGTGTGGTATTGGCATAAGAGTAGACATATAGATCAATGGAACAGAATAAAGCCCAGAAACACAGCCACTCACTTAGGTGCCTCTCTGGCCAGAGCTGCCCGTTTCTCCCCTTCTCTATGGGGGGAGATCTCCGAGCCACCACAGAGTCTGACTGGGCTGCAAATGGAACCAGTTAAAGGAAATAACAAGGCTCATCGGCTCAGGATAAAAAGCAGCATCTGAACAGGGAACAGCCACTATTTATTTATTTATTTATTTATTTATTTATTTAGTATTTTTCTGAAGCTGGAAACGAGGAGAGACAGACAGACTCCCGCATGAACCTGACCGGGATCCACCCGGCACGTCCACCAGGGGGCGACGCTCTGCCCACCAGGGGGCGATGCTCTGCCCCTCCGGGGCGACACTCTGTTGAGACCAGAGCCACTCCAGCACCTGGGGCAGAGGCCAAGGAGCCATCCCAGCGCCCGGGCCATCTTTGCTCCAATGGAGTCTTGCTGCGGGAGGGGAAGAGAGAGACAGAGAGGAAGGAGAGGGGGAGGGGTGGAGAAGCAGATGGGCGCTTCTCCTGTGTGCCCTGGCTGGGAATCGAACCCAGGACTTCTGCACGCCAGGCCGACGCTCTACCACTGAACCAACCTGCCAGGGCCCACTCTTTATTCTTTTAAAACATCCTCCCTGGTATCTCACTTAAGCCTTAGGATGGCTGTAAGGCTGGTGGCCAAGACCAAGCAGGTTCACATTGGATTCCAGCAGACAGTAGAGGAACTGTGGATCCAGAAAGCGTTAGGCCATTTCCATTTAATAGAGTCTCCCAATGGCAGACGAGCAAACAGGCTCTTCTCACAGCAGCAAGCAAAGGGACAGTAAAACATCCCCTTACAATAGTGGACAGGCAATCTGCAATCCGCCATCCACTCTGAGGGCAAGCACCCTAGCCTTACATAGACTATACACACATGGCACTGCCACGTGCTCACGCACTAATCAGGCAAAGTGCTTGCATCCAGTAAACCAGCAAGCAAGCCTAACACAGCTGCTTTCTCAAGTGGCCTTATGCAATAGAATGAGTAATAGCCTCACTTTACAAGGAAGAGACTCAGGGCCTTTCCTACTGCCATCAAAATGAGCGAGCAAGAACAGCACCTTGCCCACAGAATGCCTGTAGTCTTGCAGGAGACGTGATTGCTGAGCTGGATGCAGGCTTTGCAGGCTCAGGTCTGAGTCAGCCTCCATTCGCCAGCTGTGTGACTTTAGGCAAACCAATATCCTTCTCTGAGCTTTCATTCCCTGTGCTCTGCTGTGATAACACTACCTGACTCTCAGAGTTATTAATGATGATCAAATGCACATGAAGATATAATTCTTCTACAAGGAATTCATTTAATTTTTTTCTTAGTGAAGACAAATCTTTTTATTTTTTTTTTGTGAGTGTCCTTTCTCACTCATTTTATTTTGAACTATTAAACCTAAACATTAGACGTCTCATGATATGTATATAAGTAAAAATGGATCTATTTACTCCCAATTATTTGAAACTATTCTTTTCCTTCTCCATTTTCCTATTTCCCTTCTTCTTTCCCTCCTTCTGGCCCCCTAAACATCACAGACCCTTAGTCCATGAGTTCTCTCTGTGCCTGAGTCTAACTTAGAAAAGTTTGACAGAAGAAAAAGTAATGTTTATGCACTCTTGGTGAGAAAGAAAATTGGTGCTGCCACTATGGAAAACAGTATGAAATTTTCTTAAAAATTAAAACTAAAGCTTGATGAGACAGTGGTGCAGTTGATAGAGTGTCATACTGGGACCTGGAGGACCCAGATTAGAAACACTGAGGTCGCCAGCTTGAGTGTGAGCTCATCTAGCTTGAGCGTAGGCTCACTGGCTTGTGCATGGGGTTGCTGGCTTGAGCATGAGATCGTAGACATGACCCCATGGTCGCTGGCTTGAACCCAAGGTTGCTGGCTTGACCTAGGGGTCATTTGCTTTGCTGTAGCCCCCCCTCCCGATCAGGGCACATATGAGAAAGCAATCAATGAACAACTAAGGTGCCTCAACAAAGAACTGATGCTTCTCGTCTCTCTCCCTTCCTGTCTGTCCCTATCTGTCCCTCTCTCTGACTCTCTCTTTGTCTCTGTCAAAAAATAAATAAAAACTAGAACTACCTTATGATCTGGGAATATATCTGAAAGGTATGAAATCCCTATCTCAAAGATCTATCTATACTGCTGTATTCAATGGCCAAGATACGGATAACCTACCTGTCCACAAGCAACTGGATAAAGAAAATGTTATAAATATGTATGCATGTATGTATGTACATATGTGTGTGTATATATATGAATATAATATGTATGTATAAAATATGTATGTATGTTTTTACATGAACATTATTCAGCCACAAGAAAGATGGAAATCTTGCCATTTGTAACAACATGGATGGAGCTTGAGGACATATGCTAGGTGAAACAAGTCAGAGAAAAAAATTACTGTATAAAATCCGTTATATGTGGAATCTAAAAAAGCTGAACTCACAGAAATAAAGAGTAGAACAGTGGTTACCAGGGGTTGTGAGGAGGGTATGGGTGGTAGGGGAGATGCTGGTCGAAGGGTACAAATTTCCAGCTGTTAAATAAATAAATTCGGGGGAATCTACAATTAATAATATGGTATTATATAATTGATAGTTTTTAAAACAATAGATTTTATATGTTATCACCACACTCAAAAATGATAATTATGTGAGAGGATGGAAATGTTAACTAACCTAATTGTGGCAAATAGTTTGCAATCTATATATGCATCAAATCATCACATTGTACACCTAAAACTTACATATTTAATAGGTCAATATCTCTGTAAAGCTGGATAAGGAAAAAGAAAAAATCAGTTGTTGGCAAGAACATTATACGAGAGAGAGTGAATACCGCCTAAGCACATTGTGCAGGTTGATATGAATGAAGAAGGAGAATACTTCATAGGAGACAGAATTAACTTTGCATGAAGTTATCTTTTTTTTTTCTGTTTTAGCAGCATTTATTTAGTTAGTTAGCGAGAGAAGAAAGAGACAGAGACAGATAGGGACAGGTAGACAGGAAGGGAGAGAGATGAGTTCTCTTAAACTCAGACATACTCGTGCCTCTGGGCCTGATCAGTCCCCAGACAAACTCAGAACCATCTCTGCCAAGGAAACCAAGGCCCGAAGTGAACAGTGAGAGAGTCTGGAGGGTCATCCCTGTTCTTTGTTCCCCACATTCCTCTCCTCAAAGCCCCCCTTTAATATCCTACTAACGGCCCCTTCCACAGGCCCACCTGGGCTTGGCTGTGAGGGAAAGAGGCGGCCAGGCGTACACAAAGTGGAGACCTGACCTGGGCCCCAGAAGACATCCCTGCATTGTTCTGAGGGAGGCCCAGGCAGCCCCCAGGCCTGGGGAGGGAGCAGGTGGGGCTCAGATGGCAGGCGGCACCCTCCAGCCAGACAGATGGAGGACAAAGGAGGCAAAGGCACCAGAGCAGTCCCCCTCGAGGGCCTGAGCTGCAGCCACAAACGAGCTGCACCTCAGAGCATGGTGACGCAGGGCACAAGGGAGCCGCCTGTGTGCTTGCCAGTGTGAGCTGGGATCCAACAAGTTTCTTCATTCAAATTCCACTGCCAAATTCTAACTCCCGTTTACAGACAAGGAAACTGGGTCTAAAGAAATGCTTGTCCAGGGTCACACGTCAGGATTGAAACCAAGCAGCCTGTTCCCAAAGCCTGTAATGTTGACCTACTTCACCGATTCTTCCTACATGGTAAATACTGAGCTCTTGGCCTCTTGCACACAACTTCTAGCCAAGGTCAGAAGGACAACACATTAAAATTTCCTCAACTTGTGTTTTCCAGAGCCAGGAAATTCTCAATGGGGACAAATGAACCAAGAAGCCAGATTGCTTGACTAGAGATATTCATATCACAATCAAACGTGTTTTCAGACATTTAAAATGACTGTTTTTAAAAAGAGAGAGTTTTGGACCACACACAGTTGCACTGAAGCACAACCTGTCTGCACAACTGCGGGCTCCAGTGAACACATTTTGCAAACATCTGGAGGTGGTCTAAGCCATCGCTGTGCATCACTCCTCCCAGGGGCGGGGGTTGCCAATGCTAGGGCTCCCTGGTATTACTGAGGAGGAAGGATGGCAACACGAGGTGGCTGTCACGCAGAGCACAAGCTCTGTCTCTGTGAAAAAAGAATAGAAATAGAACCATTCGAGAGAGGGGAGGTAAGAACAGGGACATTCATCATTGCCGAGTGCCAGACTTTTATAGCTCTTGTTGACTCCTCAAATAGGCAGCAGAACAGCAGCTCTTTTTTACAGATGAGGACATGGAAGCTGGAGATGGTGAGTGATAAAGGGGCATCTGTGTGTCTTCCCTGCTGAGGGTTGAGGCCCCGTCTTTGGCAATAGCAATGCATTGCCCTTGCCCCACTCACAGCCTACTGTGGTTCAGGGGAGGTTGCCTGGGACCCAGATGCAGCCCTCACAATATTCAGTCCCTAGGAAACAGAGATTGGGGCAGGAGTATGCAGGTGACTCGAGTCAGCCAAAGAGATTTAGTCCTGGGGCTTCTGCTGGCCTCCTGGGAAGGACAAGCCCTCTGTCCACTGGAGTGGCAGAAGAGAGAGGTGGGGAGTCAGCCTCAAGAGGTCAAGGGACATCATGTGGAGTAAGGCCTTCCTGAGACTGAACCATACAGAGTAAGATGAGGAGATGGGTGAGACCCAATCCTAGGGTCCTCTGAGTCCGGCATGGCTTGAAGCCTTTCAGGTGTGTGAGCAAAGCAAAGCAATGCCCAATTTTCATTAAACACACTGGTTTTCTTTTTCCACTGATTTCCCTTTCCTTCCCTGCACAGATGGTGGGGCTAATCATCTTCCTCAGTCATGTTCTGTCCTCATGAACCACTAGAAGGTCTCAGGGGCAGAGTGGGTATGTGGGAACACTTGACTTCCAGCCTCCTTTGCAGTGTGTGGGGCAGATGACAGAGTTCTTGTCCTCCTTTCAACTATTTATTCTCCACTTGACTATTTCTCCCCCCCCCCATAATTCTAAAGTAAATTCTAGATATCTTATTATTTTACCCTCAGATAAGGATATTTAAAAATCATTACCAGAATACCATTATCCTAGCCAACAAAATTATAGTAATTTCTTAAAATCATTTACTACCCAATCCATGTTCATGTTTCCCCAATTGTCTTAAAAACATCTTTTTTTTTTTTTTTTTTTTTTTGCATTTTTCTGAAGCTGGAAACAGGGAGAGACAGTCAGACAGACTCCCGCATGCACCCAACCGGGATCCACCCGGCACGCCCACCATGGGGCAACGCTCTGCTCACCAGGGGGCGATGCTCTGCCCATCCTGGGCATCGCCATGTTGCGACCAAAGCCACTCTAGCGCCTGAGGCAGAGGCCACAGAGCCATCCCCAGCGCCCGGGACATCTTTGCTCGAATGGAGCCTTGGCTGCGTTTTTATAGTCAATTTATTCCTATCAGAATCCAATTATGTTCTTTTTGCATATGGCTTATGTGTCTTAATGTCTTTTATGTTTATTTTTCTCTATAATAATAGCCTCTTTTGTTCTTAACTCTACATTATTTATTTCTTGGAGAAAGTCATTTAGTCCATAGAATTTCTAACATTCTGATCTTGAAGGGTTTTATCCTCATAGTATCTTATTTATTTATTAAAAATTATTTATTTGAAAGAGAGAGAAAGGGGAAGAAAGAGAGAGAGAGAAACATCCATTTGTTGTTCCCCTTATTTATATAGTCATTGGTTGATTCTTGTATGTGCCCTGACTGGGGATCGAACCCACAAACTTGGCATAGCAAAATAATGCTCTGATCTACCTGACCAGGGGCCTCACAGTGTTTCTTAATATGTTTCTCCACCTTTTGTATTTTCCATAAAGTGTAGTAAGATCTAGCATCATGGGTTGATTCAGGTTCCTTTTTCTTTGGCAAGAATACTTCATCGAGGTGCTGTGTGTTTTTTATGATGTCACATCTGGAGGCACATCACATGTGGGTGCTGCAATTTTGCTGATAAAATTTGTAAGGGTTCAGGTCTCAACCTGATTTATTCATCCTAAAGCACCCTTACCTTTCACCTCCTGGTTTTAGCAGCATTAATGATTGTGGCTTATACCCATTATTTCAATATGGGTCGCAAATGGTGGTTTTCTAATTGTTATGTTCCTTGCTTTTATTAACCATAATTCTTTTATAAAAATATACATTTCCTCATTAACTATTTGATAACTCTGAAATAGAGACCATCTAGTAAAGACAGAATGAATGCTTATTTATTTCCTTTTATTTACCTGTTTTCAGGATAATAACTTATTTCCTACCAAACTTAAACAAAAAACTCACCATAAGTTTCAAATAAGTACTATTTAAAGGGAGTTTAGAGTACAAAAAATATTTCAATACATTGTACTCATTATTCTTTTTGATGCTCAAAGTGTCTCATCTTTGGCACTAAAGCCCCTGCAAGCTGGACTCTGTCTCCTTTCCACAGGACCCAATAATCCTGAGAACTTCTTTGCTTTCTGGCACAAGGTGTTCCAGGCCTATCTTGTCCATATCTGACCCCAGCCCTAAAGTCAGTCATTTCTCCAAGGAGCCCTGGTTCCTTCTGGTGGTAAATGATGCTTAAAAGAACACAATCGCTTTACAAGCCCTCCCCCTGTGGAAGTGAAGCAGACAGAGTGCCCGCAATCACCGGTCAGATCTTTTCTGTGCAGCCAGGGGAGACAGACACTGCAAAGCAGCCTTACTGTATTCAAGATTTTGGCCTCTGGCTGGCCCTGCCGGAAAGGACCATGGAGAAAAGCCCAGAAAAACCAAGCCCAGCTGTCTTCACATCCTTCCCGCAGAGCAACTGGCCAAGAATTGACAGGTGTGAGGCGATGGTTTCCTGGAAACCTGCTTCCTCTGCTCACCAAGCTGATATCTGAAACAAAGTGTGCCGGGCTTCCTCCTGGCATACCCAGCGGGGCTCTGGCTAAGTGTGTAATTGTGTGTGTGTACACAAGTAGAGGTAATGTTCCTGAGGGCTTTTGGCAGGGACCTTACAATTTAAACCTCCTAGCCACCTTAGGAGCTAAGTACCATTTCTATCTCAATTGTACGGATGAGGAAAATGAGGCTCAAAGAGATTAAGACACTTGGTTAAGATCATCTTATGAGTAAGAGGACAGGCTACAGTGTGACCTGAGTCTCTTGGACTTTATTATAATGAAACTCCCTAAGCCTGGGGAGGAAGGTACTTCCACAATATCAAAAACCCTAGCAGCACCACCAGCAGCAGCAGCAACTGAAATTGCTAAATGCCACCCCAATATTTATTTATTCTCCCTTTGTTCTTATTATAAGAATTCTGACTTTACTCTGGAGGACAATGTGCACAGCTGAAAGACTTCATTTTCCAGCCTCCCTTGCAGTTAGGGGCAGCCAAGGAGATGTACAAACAGAGTTATTGGGCGGGACTTCTGGGTCAGCTCCTAACAAGGGGAGACAACTGCAGGGTACCCCCATTGCCCTCGCCTCTTTCCTAACTTCCTGCTTATATCGTGGAGTTTGACTGTTATCTTGAGTTCAAAAACAGCTTTGAAAATGTCAGGCTTAACTAAAAAAGGGAACAGAAAGATGAAAAGAGCTTGGGTCCCTAATGGCAGAGGAATAGATTGACTATGACCAAGAGTCTATCCTTGATCAAATCTAACCAGACTCCCCTGAACTCTCTTTCCAACTAGGCCCTGGTTTTTGAGTTTCCATGTTTATCTCTGTCCAATTTTCACAAGACTCCTGCTAAGTCAATTTAGTGAGAAGCCTCCTATCCTCAATACCTGGTCACCCTGGATATGGGAATGACCTCCTCCTTGACCATCCTGCGGGTGCTACCGGTTCACCCTGGACTGTCTTCAGCAAGAACCCTGGTAAGTCAGTTTAGCCAGGATCCTCCCTTACCCCTGATGTTTGCTCTGAGTAATTTTCTTTTTTTTTTTTTTTTCTGAAGCTGGAAACAGGGAGAGACAGTCAGACAGACACCCGCATGCGCCCGACCGGGATCCACCCGGCACGCCCACCAGGGGCGCCGCTCTGCCCACCAGGGGGCGATGCTCTGCCCATCCTGGGCGTCGCCATGTTGCCACCAGAGCCACTCTAGCGCCTGGGGCAGAGGCCACAGAGCCATCCCCAGTGCCTGGGCCATCTTTGCTCCAATGGAGCCTTGGCTGCGGGAGGGGAAGAGAGAGACAGAAAGGGAAAGCGCGGCGGAGGGGTGGAGAAGCAAATGGGCGCTTCTCCTGTGTGCCCTGGCCGGGAATCGAACCTGGGTCCTCCGCACGCTAGGCCGACGCTCTACCGCTGAGCCAACCGGCCAGGGCCTGAGTAATTTTCTATCCACTAACTTGCCCCTATGCTCCTTGGTGATAAATCCCCAGGTGTCCTTGTTTGAGGTACAGCCTAATCTCTCTCCCTAACTACAAAACTCCATTGTGGTAGCCCCCCTGAGATGGAGCAGTTCTTACTACCATCTTTAATGTGTCATAAATAATTTTTTTCTTTGACACCTAACTTTGGACTTCATTTATGGGAGAGCGAAACACCTCTCTCCTGTTTAAGTCATGTATTTGGGTATTTTGTTCAGGGCAGATGAGTCTAATGTAAACAGACATAAATGACAACCTCAAAAGCAGAAGCACTCCAGAATTCTGCATCTTCAGTGATGTGCTAGTGTGGAGGCCTATCCGCCTGCCTTGATAAAACTTTCCCTTTGTATGACAAATATTTTGTGAAGCCCTCTTTATCATTTTGAAATCAATTCACATGTAATATATTCAAATCAATATAACATTCTGATTCTAATATAAAGGAGAAATAGAAATAAAGTAATTCGTAAAAATATGTATTTCAATATATAAATGCTTGAGCACAGTTACACTAGCAGACACAATAAAGTAGTCAGATGCCAACACCTATACATAAAATTACTGTGCATGTGACAGCTTCCAATGCAGGTTAACAAAGGTGTTTTATTAGTGACTCAGATATAGGAATGATGTTGTCATTGGTACTATGACTTTCTGAAATGGCAAATAAACAACTCTTGGTAAAGTGTCAATCATTATGAGACAAAGCATTATCTTACCTTGATTTACATGGTAGATGTATTTTGAGAACATAAGGCATTAAAACCACACACAAATACTTTGTGTTTATATATATAACAGAAAGTTCTAGGAGGAGCTAATTAAGAACAGGATTTTCATTTACATTAATTTCTGGTCACACACTGAGAATTCATGTGGGTGCAGGACAGCTTTGTTGTATGAGATTGTCCCACAATAGACTCCATGCCTGCCAGTACTCCTGTACCTTCCACCTGAGCTCTAAGAGCACTGCTCAGACTTCCTAAGCTCCCTCTAGTGTGTGGTCCTGTCCTCACAGAAAATTGCTGGCAGAGTGCAGTGCTCTGAAATGCAGGCATAAAGTGTGCAAGTCCCAGAATGAAAGCAAAGTTGCCAAAATGAGAGTAGTGTTTCTACTTCATGCTCCTGGATACCAAAGGCTACCCTAGAGTCGGGTATCCTTGTCCCCATTTGCCAGATGAAGAAGCAGAGGACACTGGGAAATCACTGATGCTAAAACAGCTGTGCCTTGAACCCCTCAATGACTTCAATTCCAAATCTCTGAGAGATCTAACAAAGAACGAGGGAGACCAATCATCAACACAGCTCTCTCTGCTTTAAACACAAACACCTAGCCAACACTGCACATTTTTTCTAAGAAGACACTTGCCTATTGCCTTGGGATGGCTAATTAATCCTTGGATAATATGAAATGATAATCTAATGATGCTCATGGAAATAGAGAGGAAATGCTTTTGTGGCACGTTTCTGCTAACAGGCACTGAGCCCGAATGCGGCAGGGGTGAGTAGGAACTCTCTTTAGACTCAGCCCTGAGCTGATTTTAGCTGCAAGAATAAACATATTATAGGAGTCCTCAAGAACAGTGCTATGAGGGATCTCAATATGAAATACACAAGAATTCATATTTCTTCTACAAAAGAAAACTGGAGCAACTTTTTCATCTACTGACACCAGCTTGGCTTCGCGGAACTTTGGGCACGGTGAATTATATGGTGATTTTCCTCCTTCCCTCTGTAGGCACAGAGTAAACACTCAATTTACTGACATGCCCTTCTCATTGTTTTCATATATATTTTTAATTTTAAAGAAAAATGCTTTCTGTACTCAATTCTTCTGTTTCCAACACAAGTTTTTGCTTTTTTTTTTCTTTGGATCATTGAAGACTGAGGCTGGCAGAAGTTTCTTGAAGTATAGATCAGACAGATAAAGGATTTCAATGGAAGCTCAGTCAATTGCTTTCCTCCGACTGGGCAAAGAGGAGCCCAGAAGGATGCTGCCCTTGCTGCCCTTTTCACCAGTGTTTATCAGGTTTAATCTCAAGTAGTTCTGCTGGGGTTGATACCATAATTCTCATTTTATAGATGAGAACAGTGAGAGAAGATGACTGTTCAAGTCCCAGAGCAGGTGCCAGAGTTAGGCTTTGTATCAAGGTCTTTCAGAACGGGGAAACCATGAGGACTCTACCACGCCCTCTGATCATTACCTGTTTGAACAAATTTGCCCTCCTCACCACTGCACACAGTACCAGGTGTGCAGTGGTGGAAGTTAAATAATTTAACAACTGGTTCTCAGGCCTCATGACCATTTTAAGTATTAAAAACAATATACCAGAAGGTAATTTATTATTTCATGCATTTAATACTTAAATAAGAATGATAAAAGAGGTACACAAAGTTAGATTATGAGTTTTTAAATATTAATGAAAAAATATTAAATAATACCTGACAAAAAACAATAAAACTGTTAAGATATTTCCATATTGCTTCATGTTTGGCGTCCTCACTTGCAATTTTTTCACCTGTGGATGGAATGAACATTATTCCGGGCGCTTAGAATATGCTGTTGCGCAGATGAATGTTGAAAAAGAGTAAGGAATGTAAATTTGTGATTTCTACATTGGGTGGCTGCCCAGGCACTCACCTTAGAGAGAACCTTGATTACAAGTGCCATTTTAACAACCAGTTCACCGAACTCAACAAAAAATTACGTAGGTATCAGTTCTGCTGAACCGGTGCGAACTGGCTGGATCCCACCACTGCAGATTCACAGCCCATCAGGCATCATTTGTGTGTTACAATGAGCTCGACTTCCTATCTTTGGAATCTGTCTCAGTCTCCAAATCTGGAAGCTCAGGGCTGCAATTGTAAATGCAGATTCTACCCACAAAGTCCTTTGGAAAGGAGCTCTAGCTCCTTCGAGTTCTGTCTCTCATAAATATAACTGAGTACAGTCCTATTGGTCTTTTTCCATAAACAATGAAGAACTGTTGAAGTTCTCAGTTCCAGCGAGCTCTGCCAGGATTTCTTTGTAACTCAGCAAACATTTGCTGAATATTAATAAATGAGTAAATAAACAAGAAAACTGATGAATGTATTCTGCGCTTCTGTGGAGTAAGATTGCATTCCCAATGATGGGGACAGGGAACACTGGTACAGGCCTGCTGCTGTCATTGGCTCTGCTCCTCGTTCCAACTCCTTTAAAGTGAGACCCTCTGGGAACAAAGAGGAAATTGCACCATTAAAAACAATATTACTGTAAATCTTCAGTTTCCTGGGTGACATAACAAAGTATTTACTTTAATGCCTACTAAGTCAACATGAAATCTCATCCCCAAAAGAGGACATAAAAAGAAGGCATTTATCACAACTGCAATTAGAATCAGAATCCAGTTGTTTTAAAGATACAATGTCGGTATTTTGCAGACTCCTCCCCTGTGGGGTAGAAAATCTGGCAGCACCCAGCTGCTATTTTCAACTTCATAATCTCATTCTGGCTAAATTATACTGTTAAATGACTAATATGCAGCCCAGTTTGCACATACACAACAGTACCAAATAGTATCTCAGAGGATAAGTATCTAATGGTGAATATATTTATTCAAATTATATTTAATTTGCCTTGTGTCATCACAGAAGACTATAAAACCATTCTTTATTTCTCTCCATGTTTTAACGTCTGCAATTCATCAGGCCTTTAGCCATCTCCCAGATTTTCCTAAAATGTTCATGAGATAAACTTTTGGGGGGTGCTCCTCTGTGGGTGAATGCTGTTTCCAGGTTTTGAGAGTTCCAGGTGCCAGCTTTAGGGCTCAAAGGGAATGAGCCACTGTGGAGCTGGAACTGGGGAGACAGAGAGGCGACAAGCCCCACAGCAGCTGCTGGGGGCCCCCTAGAGCTTCTGAAGGGGCAAGACACCTTATATCTATGTAAGTCTTAAGCTAATTCTGTTTCTAAAACCTTTTCAATTACGATAATGTTTCAGTTGAAAGAAACATTGGGGTGGATTTTTTCATAAACTATTTTTCATGTAAATTAAGAATTGGGTCACATTGGTAATCATTTTCTAGTTGTTTTAGGAAGAGAATTATCAGCTCTTTAAACACCTTGCAACCACCCAGTAATCACTTCTGTGATCTTCCTTCCCAAAGTGCAAAACCTCAATCTACTCATAAGAATAAAATAAAACAAAAGCAAATGGCAGGTAATTTTGCAAAAGAATTGGTCTATACTTTGACAGACCAATTAGTGTCCTGAGTGGAAAAGCTGAGAATTGCTCCAGAGGAAGGAGACTACAGATACATGACAACTAAATGTCACGTGTGGTTCTGAACTGATCTTCCTGCTCTACAGGATTTTATTGAAATCAGCAATATTTCAATATTGCACTGTACTTTAAATAATAGTATTTTGCAAATGTTACTTTTCCTGAATTTGATTATTTGCACTATTGTTATATAAGAGAATGCCCTTGATCTCTAAAGCTTAACTCTTTTTTTTTTATTTTTTTTTTATTTTTCTGAAGCTAGAAATGGGGAGAGACAGACAGACTCCCGCATGCGCCCAACCAGGATCCACCCAGCACGCCCACCAGGGGGCGACGCTCTGCCCACCAGGGGGCGATGTTCTGCCCCTCCAGGGCGTCGCTCCACTGCGACCAGAGCCACTCTAGCGCCTGGGGCAGAGGCCAAGGAGCCATCCCCAGCGCCTGGGCCATCTTTGCTCCAATGGAGCCTCAGCTGCGGGAGGGGAAGAGAGAGACAGAGAGGAAGGAGAGGGGCAGGGGTGGAGAAGCAGATGGGTGCTTCTCCTGTGTGCCCTGGCCAGGAATTGAACCTGGGACTTCTGCACGCCAGGCCGACACTCTACCACTGAGCCAACCGGCCAGGGTAAAGCTTAACTCTTAAGTGAAAAAAACAAATCTAAAACAAAATTGAATGAGAACATGTATAGTCGTCCCTTGCCATATCATGGTTCACTTTTTGCAGTCTCGCTTTATCTAATTTTGTATCACGGACTTTTCATTATATTGCAGGATTTTGCGGTATATAGGTATTTTTATTTTTATACATCTATTATTTTAATTATTTTTACAGTAAAGTATGCAATTTCTTGCTTAAAAATAGAAAACAATATAAAATCTAGAAAATATTAATTAAAACATATTAAAAGAATATTAAATGGAAATAAAATATGTAGTGTACAGCAGATGAGTAAACAAAGACTTGCACATATGAAAAACGCAGCTACAGCCACTTCCGCTTGAGCTAGTTTGCCCACATGAGATCATACACAGCACTCTATTGGCTGATGGATGGGAGGAGACACCAACCAGAGCACTGTGTTCTGTATCCTGGATGCTGATTGGCTCAGCACCATAGCATCAGTCTCCTCCATCTCCTGTGTATAGCAGGCGTTCAGCATTTCACCTTGTCCATTTCACATCAAGGTCTGATTGCTGCACATAGTGTTGCTCTACAGTGTTGTGTTTTTGTGAAATTTTTGTAAAAACTTGAATTTATTTCAAAACCTATGATGTCGCCCAAATGTTCTAAGGCTTCTTCTGGCACTAAACCCAAGTGCCAGAGGAAGATGCTTACCATCACAGAAAAGGTGGAACTCCTCGCCATGCTAAAGGAAAGGAGAAGCTATGCAGCTATAGGCCCCCATTATGGGATCAATGAATCTTCAGTTCGCTACATAAAGAAGGATGAAAAGAATATAAGGATTACAGCAGCAGTGTCTTTTAACAAGACTGCAAAGAGGGTGGTAACTTCCCGCAATAAGGCCGTTGTGAGGATGGAGTCTGCATTGGCCCTGTGGATCAATGACTGCAGGAAGAAGAATATCTCGCTGGATACCTACACCATCTGCACGAAGGCCAAGAAGCTTTACGAAACTTTTGCTGAAAGTTGTGACGTTCGCAATGGTGACAAGGACAAGGACAATGATGCAGAAGCAGGACCATCGAGTGCCTCTCCCACCAGACCAACCTCATTCAATGCCAGCAAAGCAAGGGCTGGTTTGACAAGTTTCAGAAACGCTTTGGACTTAAGAGTGTTTCTCTGCATGGAGAAGCTGCCTCTGTGGATAAAGCTGGAGCCGAGGAGTACATGAACAACAAATTCAAAACCATCATCGAGGAAGGGGGCTATAAGCCTGAAAAAAATTTTAATATGGATGAGACAGGCTTATTCTGGAAGTGAATGCTGTCTCATACTTCGATTATGAAGGATGAAGCCAAAGCCCCTGGATTTAAGACCCAAAAAGAACATGTAACTTTGATTATGTGTGGGAATGCTGTGGGCTTTATGATAAAGCCAGGGCTTATTTTTAAGTAAAAAAAACCCAATGGATCTAAAAAAAACAAGAATAAGAATGTGTTGCCTGTGTACTAAATGTACAACCCCAAGGCCTGGATCATGAAACTCCTCACGTGGGATTGTTTCCACCAAGACTATTTCCAGAGGTCAAGCTTTATCTGGCAGAGAAAGGCCTTGATTTCAAAGTGCTTCTGATCATGGACAGTGCTTGAGGCCACGCTGTCAATCTGTCTGTCATATGATGGTGTGCAGATGGCATGGTGTTCTTGCCGCCAAACACCACATTTCTGATTCAGCCCATGGATCAAGGTGTTATTCATGCTTTTAAGGCTCTCTATATATGAAATGCCCTGCAAAACCTCATTGAAACTGTGGACTCAGATGAAGACTTCTCGCTAAAGGCGTACTGGCATGACTACATCATTGCATTGTGTCTCCTAAATATTCAGAAGGTTATAAAGGAGATGAAGAGTGAAACTTTAAATGCCAGCTGGAAAATTTGTGGCCATAAATGGTTCACAATTATAAGGGATTCTTTCCTGATGAAGTCTATCACTCTGCAGTAGATATGATTGTGAAGTTGGCATAACTATTGGGAGGAGATGGCTTCAATGATATGATTCCTGATGACGTTAATGACCTGAGTGATGCCCGCTCACAACCACAGGTGAATGAAGACCTGACGGAGATGATGAAGTCAGCAAGCGAAGAAGAGGAAGAAGAACAAGAAGATCTAGGGGTTGAAGAAGAAGAGGAGGTTGGCCTAACACTCGATTGCCTTGCAGCCATGGTCAGAATGGCCAAAGAACTTCAGCAAGTGGCTCAAGAATGGGACTCTCAGATGCTTTATTCATTGCAGTTCTCACATACAATTGAGGGTGGCATGTTGGTTTATAAATACCTTCTCGCCCAGAAGAAAAAGCAGTGCCAGCAACTCCCCATAACTATTCCTCACTTGGAAGAAGACACCAGTTATGCCTAGGCCTTTAGCAAAAACAGAAGTTACAGACAAGAGTGAAGATATTGCACCACCTAATGAAGCGCCAGTTGAAGTGGCACCTTCAGAAGAGCTGTAGTGCTCTTCTTGGCTGTGCAGTACATTCATTTTATTGTCATCATCTTCATCATCATCAGTACTGCACAGCTAATTCATCATCATCTTCATCATTCAAGTTGTAGTATATTCACTGGTGAGTACCCATATAGAATTTTATATGTTGTTAAAACTATGTAGATTTAAGAGTGTAGAAAGTTTTTAAGAGCATAGGAAGTGTTTATAAGAGTGTGGGAAAAGTTATAAGAGTCTGGGGAGGGTTTATAAAGCCTTAAAAAATACATAAATAATAAAATAAATCTAAGGTTGCCACTTTGCAGATTTTCGCCTATCGCGGGGAGTTCTGGAGCCTAACCCCATGATAGATGACAGATCACTGTATATAATATGCACACAGTAACAGTTTCTTACAGTTGCTTTAACAAATTACCACAAATTTAGTGGCTTTAAGTAACACAAATTTATTATAGCACAGTTTTAGAAGTCAAATATTTGTAATGGGTCTTGTTGGGCTAAAATCAAGGTGGCTGCAGGCCTATGTTCCTTTCCAGAGGATCTGGGGGAGAAAGTATCTTCTGCTTTCTCCTGCTTCTGGAGGTGCCTGCATTCCTTGGCTCATGGCACTCTTCCATCTTCAGAGCCCATGATGGTAGGTCAAGTCTTTGCCAAGATGCCATCTCTTTGGTTCTGACTCTTCTGCCTTCCCTTTTCTCATTTATAAGGACTCTTGTGATTACATTGGACCCACCTGGATAATTAAAACTGATCTCTTTACCTTAAAGTCAGCTGATTTGCAACTTTAATTTGTCTGCAACCTTAATTCCCCTTTCCATGTGACATACTACATTCATAGGCTCCAGGAATTAGAATGTGGACATCTCTGGGAGCCATTATTCTTCCCAATGCGTGCGCGCGCGTGCGCACGCGCGCACACACACACACACACACACACACAATGAAAGAAAGAAAAAGAAAGCAAATGTGGTAAGATGTTGACAAGTTAACAATAAATGAAAAGTATATAGAACTCCATTTTAATATTCTTGTAACTTTTTGTGGGTTTGAAAATAAAAAATTTAATTAAAAAAAGTCTTTCTGCCTGACCAGGTGGTGGCGCAGTGGATAGAGCGTCGGACTGGGATGCGGAATACCCAGGTTCGAGACCCCACGTCACCAGCTTGAGTGCAGGCTCATCTGGTTTGAGCAAAAAGCCCACCAGCTTGAACCCAAGGTCACTGGTTCCAGCAAGGGGTTACTCGGTCTGCTGAAGGCCCACGGTCAAGGCACATATAAGAAAACAATCAATGAACAACTAAAGTGTTGCAATGCGCAATGAAAAACTAATGATTGATGCTTCTCATCTCTCTCCGTTCCTGTTTGTCTGTCCCTGTCTATCCCTCTCTCTGACTCACTCTCTGTCTCTGTAAAAAATAAGTAAATAATAAAAAATAAAAAAATAAAAAAAGTCTTTCTAGGCCCTGGCCAGTTGGGTCAGTGGTAGAGGGTTGGCCTGGCATGTATATGTCCCAGGTTTGATTCCCAGCCAGGGCACATAGGAGACGTGCCCATCTGCTTTTCCACTCCTCCCCCTCTCACTTCTCTCTCTCTCTTTCTCTCTCTTCTCCCCTCCTCTTCTGCAACCATGGCTTGATGGAGCGAGTTAGCCCTGGGCCCTGAGGATGGCTCCCTAGCCTCCGCCACAGGTGCTAAAAAAAAAATGGCTCGGGTTGCAACAGAGCAAGGACCTCATATAGGCAGAGCATCTCCCCCTAGTGGGCTTGCTGGGTAGATCCTGGTCGGGGCACATACAGGAGTCTCTGCCTCCCCTTCTCTCTCTCTCTCTCACACACACACACACACACACACACACACAAAAGGTCTTTCCATACAATAGTGCCTCATGTGCTACCCAACCCAGGGCTGAAGGCCGGAGAGGGGGAGCAAGGAGCAGGAGCGCAGATGGCTTTGAGGGGAGGTGAATGTTAGTAAATGAGTAAAGAAGATCAATGAGGAGACACCCCACCTGGGAGAACAGTGTGGGGAAATGCTGGAGGCTTGAGAGCACCTGGCCTGTTTGAGAAAATCAAGTCAGTCAGTCTGATGGGAGGGACAGTGAAGGTTGGAGGGCAGACAAGGCCAGGCCATGGAAGAAGGCTTCTTAGTAAGGAAACTATTTTGATCTTGAAGTTCCTGAAAAGCCACCATGGGGATTTTTACTATGGAATATTTAATGAGAGAAAGCACACTCTCAGGCAGTGACTTCTGCCTCCTGGTGTTCACACTCTTATGTAATCCTCCCTCCCACCCCCCACAACTCCAGCCCTGAGCTTGGGTTAGACCTGTGACTTGCTTTGAATGAGTAGAATATGACAAAGGTAACGAGCTGTCATTTCTGAGATTCGTTTATAAAGATCTGATTTCTCTTTTGCTCACCTCTTCGCTTCCACTCATGATGAAGCCACCGGCATGTTGTGAACTGCCCTATGGAGAGGCCCAGTGGAAGGGAGCAGAGGGCAGCCATTTTTTGGCTGAGAGCTGTCAAGTCCGAGGCCCTCAGTCCAACAACTCCTGAGCAACTGCATCTTGCTGAAGACTATGTGAGCAAGCTTGGCGGAAGGTACTTCCCCACTTAAGCCTTGAGCCGATTACAGCCCCAGTTAACAACTTGCAGTCTCTGAGAATCCCTGAGATGGAGGATTCAAATCCACAGAAACTGTGAGGTAATAAGTGATTTGTTGCTTTAAGTTCTTAAGATTTGGGGTAATTTGTTATGCAATGATATATGAAAAGAAAAACTTTTAAAATCATTTGACCCAGCAACTGCTTGAAGAAATAGAGCATCAATTCTTTCAGAGCTTCCTGTGTGTCTTTTCTTTATTCTACCCTAGCCTCCTTTCTCCTGCCTGAGGTGACCGCCATCATTCCTTTTGTGTTTATCATTCCTTTATTATTTGAACACATGTATAATTGCCTAAACAAATTGCATCAAGTTTTGCAGGTTTTAGAGCTATATATAAACAGAATCACACTATATGTATGCTTCTGTGACTTCCTTTTTGGTTGTTGTTCAAAATTAAGTTCCTGAGACTGAGCCATGTGGATCGTATGGTTCATTCATTTTCACTGATGTGAATTTCTCCGCTCTCCTGTCCTTGGACACGTGTAATGTTTTCAGTGTTTTGTTATTGCAACCAGGCTGCTATGAACATTCTAATGCATGACGCCTGCAACATGTGAGCCAAGGTTTCTCCGGGGTGCGCTCCCAGTAGTGGAAGTGCCAGCTTATGTGGTATAAGCATCTTCCACTTTAGAATATAATGCAGAATGTTTTCCAAAGTGTCATATGATACCACCTTGCACTCCCCACTGGAGTGCATAAGAATTCCTTTGTTCTACACCTATTTGGGATTGTCTGATTTATTCATTTTTGCCTTTCTAATGGTCATAAACTGACATGTCATGATTTTAATTTACAGGGCCCTAATTACTACTAAGATGAACTTTTTTTTTCACAACATTATTGCATAGTAAGTTTTGGTCTCCTGTGAAATGCTTGTTTATGACTTTTGTCCAGGTTTTTATTGGGTTGTCTTTAACTGATTGATTCACAAGGTTTTTTTTTTTATATATTCTGACACTATACTTTGACAGTTATGTGTGTGTGTGTGTGTGTATTACAAATATATTCTTCTAACCTTAAAATTATCTTTTCATAAGTTTTGAAGTGTTTTTAAGGAAAGAAGTTATAATGTTATAAAGTTTAATGTAGTCTAATTTATAAGTCATTTCTTGTATGAAGTGCACTTACTGTGTCTTCCTTTAGAAGACACTAGTTTATAAAGACTTTCTCCTATGTTTTTTTCTTAACATTATAAAAGATTAGCCTCTCACAGTTAAGTCTAATTCATCTGAAATTGATTCTTTTCGCATGGTCTGAGGTATCCATCAATTAGATATAAATGTTCAAGTTCATAATTTTTCATATGGATAAACTTGAACAGCATTATATTGAATGGTCTATAGTTCTTACTGATTTGCAGTGCTCTCTGACACAGTCAAATTTCTGTGTGTGTGTCTGCTTGTGGGCTTTGTCTTCTGTTCCATTGTTCTAGTTATAGATCATTTTACCATTACCACACATCTTTTTTTTTTTTTTTTTTTTTTTTTTTTGTATTTTTCTGAAGCTGGAAACAGGGAGAGACAGTCAGACAGACTCCCGCATGCACCCGACGGGATCCACCCGGCAAGCCCACCAGGGGTGACGCTCTGCCCACCAGGGGGCGATGCTCTGCCCCTCTGGGGCGTCGCTCTGCCGTGACCAGAGCCACTCTAGCGCCTGGGGCAGAGGCCAAGAAGCCATCCCCAACGCCCAGGCCACCTTTGTTCCAATGGAGCCTCGGCTGCGGGAGGAGAAGAGAGAGACAGAGAGGAAGGGGGGGGGTGGAGAAGCCAATGGGCGCTTCTCCTATGTGCCCTGGCCGGGAATCGAAACCAGGTCCCCTGCACGCCAGGCCATCGCTCTACCACTGAACCAACCGGCCAGGGCCTATTCTGGTTCTTTTGCTTGGCCATGTGCATTCTGCAATTATTTTAATTAAATTCCAAAAAAAAAAAATACTGTTGAAATTAAGTTATACAGAATCCACAGGGCCATTGCAGGCAATTAATACTGTTCTAACTCTCCAATTATTTGGAACTTTAATAGTTTTCCAAAAAAGCTTTATCATTTTCTCTATATTTTATGAGTTTTAGTCCAGTTATGGTATTTTTCACTGTTGCAATTGTAAATGGTATTATTTTAAATTTTTAATATAGTTTTTTTAGAATTATTTTAGAAGTTAGAAGCAGGGAGGCAGAGAGACAGACTCCTGCATGTGCCCGACTGGGATCCACCTGACATGCCCACCAGGGGGCGATGCTCTGCCCTTCTGGGGTGTTGCTCCATTGCAGCCGGAGCCATTCTAGTGCCTGAGGCGGAAGCCATGAAGGGTCCTCATCGCGCTGGCCCACCTTGCTCTAACGGAGCATTGGCTGCAGGAGGGGAAGAGAGAGATAGAGAGGAAGGAGAGAGGGAAGGGTGGAGAAGCAGATGGGTGGAGAAGCAGATGGGTGCTTCTCCTGTGTGCCCTGACCGGGAATTGAACCCCGGAGTTCCACATACTGGGCCGATGCTCTACCACTGAGCCAACCTGCCAGGGCTGTAAATGGTATTATTTTTTTTTAATGTATTTTCTGTGACAGAGAAAGAGGGAGAGAGAGAGAGAGAGAGAGCGCGCACTAGGGACAGACAGACAGGAAGGAGAGAGATAAGAAGCATCAATTCTTCGTTGCAGCTCCTTAGTCTCCTTAGTTGTTCTTTGATTGGATTGCTTTCTTGTATGTGCCTTGACCAGGGGGCTGCAGCAGAGCAAGTGACCCCTTGCTCAAGCCAGCCACCTTGGGCTTCAAGCCAATGACCTTTGGGCTCAAGCCAGTGACCATGGAATCATGTCTATGATCTCACGCTCAAGCCAGCAACCCCGCACTCAAGCTGGTGAGCCCCAGCTTAAACCAGATGAGCCTGTGCTCAAGCCGGTGACCTTGGGGTTTCAAACCTGGGTCCTCTGCATCACAGTCTGATGCTCTATCCACTGCACCACACAGCCTGATCAGGCTACTTAAAATTTATATTGCACTTACGGCTGCTATAAAACACAATCATTTCTATATACCTAGCAACATTGTTAAGCATATGTTACCTCTAATAATTTATTTATAGATTTTTTTTTTTTGCGTTTTCCAAGTGAATAATCATAGTAGCTTAGTTTCTTCCATTCTAATCATCCCTGGCTGGAATTGTAAGTGCAATTCTGAAGAAAAGTGGTAATGGCAAGAATCTTAACTTGTTCTTAATTTGAAAAGGACTACTATAACACTTCACTTATAAGTAGGTGGATTTAAGGGGACTTCTCCCTGGTCTTTGGAAGAAAGTCAGGGTTTCTGTTACACAATGAGGGTAGGAAGGAATATGAGAGGGACTCAGAAGATCCACTTAGGTGTCAATTTGGACGGTCACTGGACAAGTGCAACCAACTGTCCTGGAAAAGGCATGGTGACCAGAGACTCAGACACTTCAGAGCTGAGAATCTGGATCATGCCACCATATATGCTACTAAGAACAGTATAAGGGTGACTTGAGACTGAAGGAAACCTAGAATGGCTAGTGGAACAGGGAGACAATGAGTATTACTTGTATCTCTAAGACTAGCTGTAGTGCTTAGGGCTCTGATTCATCGTATAACCTTCCTCCTAAGTTCTCCCCAGGAAGAGCAGCCCACTGATATTCTGGAGCTGCCCACAGAACATTTAGGAAGAGGTTGATCTGAAGGGTGCCCAGGTAGACTGTAATGGACAGGGAGGAACATCACTCAGATTCTCATTTCAAGAAATTTATTCATTTCATCTAAATTGCTGCATCTATTGACATACATTTTTCATATTTAAATTAGCCTTTCAGTATCTGCAGTATTTGTAGGAAGTTAATGCTTTATTTCTGATATTGCTTATTATTACTTTTTTAATCTATCTAGAATTTTTTCAATCTTATGGATCTTTCAGTGAATCAGCTTTTGATGTCATGGATGTTTTCCATTTTCTATTTAATTGATTTTTTTAAAAATTTTTTAAATTTTCCTTCATCTACTTAGAAATTAATTTGCTCTCAGTTTTCTAAGCTTTTTTTTTTATTTTTGTGACAGAAACTGTTAGAGAGACAGAGAGAGGGACAGATAGGGACAGACAGACAGGAAGGGAGAGAGATGAGAAGCATCACTTCTTCATTGTGGCTTCTTTGTTGTTCATTGATTGCTTTCTCATATGTGCCCTGACTGGAGGGGCTACAGCAGAGTAAGCGACCCCTTGCTCAAGCCAGAAACTTTGGACTCAAGCAAACGACCTCGGGCTTCAAACCAGTAACCTCGGGCTCAAGCCAGCGACCATAGGATCATGTCTATGATCCCACACTCAAGCCATTGACCCCATGCTCAAGCTGGTAAGCCTGTGGTCAAGCCAGTGACCTTGGGGTTTCGAACGTAGGTCCTCCATATCCCAGTCCAGCACTCCATCTACTGCACCACTGTCTGGTCAGGCTTTTCTAGCTTCTTAAGATGGAAACTTAGATCTTTGATATTATACCGTTCTTTTCTATTTTAACCACTTAAGCTATTAATTTTTCTTTGAAGCACATCTTTATCTGCATCCCACAAATTTTGACATGGTGTTTACATCATCATTTAGTTTAACATAGTCCTAATATTTTAAAATATTTACAGTTTAAAATCGTTTCTAATATACCCTGTGCTTTTTTCTTTGACCCATAGGTTATTTAGAAGTGTGTTGGTCAATTTTCAAATATATGAGGGGAATTCCATCTTTATGCTACTTATTTATAACTTAATTCCATTTGGGATAAAGCAGTGTTCTCTATAATTAATACCCTTTAAATTTACTGAGACTTTTTTTTTTACTCTATTTTGATGAATATACCATATACACTTAAGAAAAATGTTTTTGCTGACATTTGAATAAAGTCTATAAGTTAATAGTGTTTTTTCAGTGTTAACTTCCCAATTTTAATAATTGTAAAATGTGTTAACTTCTGGGGAAGGTGGATGAAAGTATATGAGAAATCTTAATTTTATTTTATAATGTTTTAAAAAGTATAACATTATTTCAAAATCACAACGTTTTGAAAAATAAAATAAATACAGATAGCACATAGTTGGATTTTGCATTGTTATCCAGTCTGACAATCTGTCTTTTAATCTATTGTTTAGACAACTTATATTTAATATACTTATTGATATGATTAGTTCTGTCTCTACCATCTTGCTATTTGTTTTCTATTTATCCCATTTGTTCTATTCCTACCCCCCACCCTCTGCCCTTCATTCCAGCTTCCTTTGTACTGAGGCGTCCATTTCATTTCCATTATTGGTTTATTAGCTAAACATCTATGTTTTATTTATTTTTAGTTATTTTAAGATTTACAGTGTTCTAAAATAACAATGTCATTAGTCTTCTTAAAAGAACAGTTTTGGGGCCTTTGCCAGTTGGCTCAGTGGTAGAGTGTCCACCTAGGGTGTGGATGTCCCAGGTTCAATTCCTGGTCAGGGCACACAGGAGAAGCAACTGTCTACTTCTCCACTTTCTCTCTCCCATGTCTCTCTTTTTCTTCTCCTCCCGCAGCCATGGCTCCTTTGGTTTGAGCACATTGGCCCTGGTGCTGAGGGTGCTAAAAATAGCTTGTTTGAAAGAATGGTTCCAGATGGGCAGAACATCAGCCCCAGATGGATGTGGGGGGGTGCCAGGTGGATCCCCACTGGGACACATGTGGGAATCTATCTCCCCTCATCTTACTTGGAAAAAAAGAAAAAAATATTTGGGCTTATCCTTTCTTTTTCTAATATGTTACAAAGGGTACTGTCAGAAGAGATTTTTTTCACAAAAATTTGTTTCCTTTTTTTCCTGGGCCAATTGCTACTCTGTATTTTTCAGCCTTCCTTGCTGATAGGTGTGATCATGTGACTGGGTTCTAGCCAGTGAAATGTGAATAAAAGTTATGCACTCTTCCAGGTCATGTTTCTTTACAGCTGACTTGAATATAGACAATCCAAAGATCAGTGGGACTCTGTGAAAGTGTGGTCGGTGAACCAACAGCAGCAGTAACAGTACCTGACAACTTGTTAGAAATGCAAATTCTTGAGCCACACCCTTAAACCTACTGAACCAAATCACATTCTGGAGGTGACACCCAGCAGGGAGAAAGAAAATATTTCAGGACTTATCTTAAGAAAACAGTCTGGGATGACGTCAGAGTAATGGCGTGGTAGGAAGCGATACCGATAAATCTCCCCCAAAACTCAACAAGATCTTCAACCAGAAACAGAAAAACCTATACTTGGAGCCTCCAGATGCTTCGCAGTACACCCGAAGGTATGGTCGAGTGAAAAATTGGCTAAATATATAACCAAACCCCGAAGGAAATAGGGAGTAAGAAATGCTCCACCTTCCTCACTAACCTAAACAGGGCGGCTTTCTCTGGTAACTGTGAATATAGAAACTGAGGCGGGCAAAGGGGGTAAATAGATCTAGGCCGCGGCACAAACGGCTGAACCAGGCTGTGGCACGGAGATCCAAGCCGAGGAAAAACTGATCCTGTGGCAACCCGGGCAATACAAGCTAACACTCGCGCCAAACCCAAACGAAGAAAGACAAGCAGGGCACCCATTTTACCCGATCTCCTGGTCGGCGCGCGCGCAGTTAGTGGGCGAGAGATTTCTTCCTAAGCCCCAGGAGTGGGTACCCATGTTACCCCACAGAGAGGCAGAGTCAGAGGCCTTTCTGTGGGCCAAAAGCAGAATCTCTGGGCAGCCCCAGCGCCCTGGGAAAGCCGCACACGGGAGGGAGCGAGAACTAATTCCAATGGTGGAAATTTTCTGTGCTGGTGGGTGTTTCACTCAGAGGGAAACGCAGCCGGCCTCATATCCTGGTCTGCGCACGCAGATAGTGAGTGAGAGATTCCTCCAAGTGCCTCGGCAGTGCGCGCCCGTGTTATCACACAGAGGGGCAGAGTCAGGGGCCTTTGTGTGGGCCAAAGCAGAATCTCAGGCTGCCCCAGCGCCTTGCAAAAGCAGCGCACGGGGACGGAGCGAGAGCCAATTCCAACGCTGCAACTTTACCATGCGGTTGGGGGTTTCACTCAGAGCGTGAGACTGCTGGCCGGATATCCTCGTCTGTGCGCGCAGATAGTGAGCGAGAGTTTCCTCCAAGCGCCCCAGAAGTGGGCGCCCACCTGTGTTACCGGACAGAGTGGCAGAGCCAGAGGTCTTTGAGTGGGCGGAAACCCTGCCTGATTATGCTAGCAGCTCTGACTGACTGAGCCTTACCCAGAGCCCTATGCTGAGTGGAAATAGAGTAGGGAGTTGCCAGCTCTTTGAGCCTCTTACTATCCAGGCAGAGGCAGCAGCAACCCTATAGCTGGATTATCAGGCTACTAATTGAGGAAGGAAAGACTAGGAGAAAGGCTCCAGGAACACGGACTCTCTCACTGTCGGAGCCTATAAATGCTAATGAGCCTCGACTGCCAACGAGATTAAAGCACAATACATGACATTACCATAGAGACTTATCAACTGCAAACCTCTACCTGAGCATGCCAAAGGGGCAGAACCTGGGGTACAGAGTCACCGACCAGGAAGAAGGAGAGAAAAGAAAAAGCAAGAAGATAGCCTCTCAAAATCAAGAATAATCTGCAGACTTTATAACCTATCCCATTTTATTATATTTGTTCGTTTGTTTCTCTTATCTTCATTCTTGATTTTTTTTTTTCCTCCTCCAATTTGGCCGATTAACTCTCTGCCGGTCTTACTCTCTCCTCTCCTTGAACTAAACTACCCATAAGTGTTACATCTCCCATTATCTTTTCTCTCCTCTTCCTTTCTCTCTATGAGGGTTGCACTCCAAAACCCTTAACTCTCTCTCTCTCTCCTCTTTTTTCTTTTTTCTTCTTTTAGTGGTTCCCTCTTTTTTCTCTCTCTCTCTTTCTTTTCTCCCTCTATATTAGTTTCTTCCTTTCTCCTTTACATCTCCTCTCATTCAAACCTCAAAAACAAACAAATTATCTTATCTGGGACTCAAACCTATGTTTGTGGCATTTTGGGGGGTTTTTACTTCACCTTTTTAACTCACTAGCAGTGCTCTCATTCCTGGCTCTCCATTTTATCTAGTTCTTGTTCCACTAAATACAATAGTAATTTTTTAATTTGTCCCCCCATTTTTCTGTTTTCCTCTTATTCCTCTCATCATAACTCTTAGACAACCAACACCTAAAAGCAAATCATTTTATTCTTGACCCAAATTTTTTCTATATTTGCTTTTTGTGAGTCCATACCCCCTTCTTTTTTCTTTTTTTTTTCTTTTTTTTTGCCCCTTTATTACTTTTCCCCAATTCAGGCCCTCCATTACAGGCATTGTTTGTTATAATTCACAGTTCACCACAAGATTTTCTCAAGAAAGAGGGGAGAGGAGAGGAGAGGAAAAAAGGAGGGGGGAATAATTTCCTTTTTTTAAAATTTTTATTTTATTTTTCTTTATTTCATTATTAATTTTTTTTTAAACTCTTCGATTTTTTATTTTTTTAACTTTTTATTCTTTATTAAATCTCATTAATACTATCAACAAAACCACCCTCAGATGCCATTAAGGAAGAGAAAATCGAATATCATGGATACAAAAGAAAGAGAGGTAACACAGCTAGATGAGGAAAAATCTATGGAGACAAAATTTAATATATTGGAAACCTTGGAGCTAAATGACAGAGAATTCAAGATAGAAATCCTAAAAATCCTCCAAGATATACAAGAAAACACAGAAAGGCAATTTAGGGAGCTCAGAAAACAACTCAATGAACACAGAGAATATATGTCCAAGGAAATTGAAACATAAAAACAAATCAAACAGAGATGAAAAACTCAATTCACGAGCTGAAAAACGAAGTAACAAGCTTTGCTAATAGAACAGGTCAGATAGAAGAGAGGATTAGTGAAATAGAAGACAAGCAACTTGAGGCACAACAGAGACAAGAAGAAAGAGACTCAAAAATTAAAAAAAAATGAGATAGCCCTACAAGAATTATCTGACTCCATCAAAAAGAATAACATAAGAATAATAGGTATATCAGAGGGAGAAGAGAGAGAAAATGGAATGGAGAACATACTCAAACAAATAATAGATGAGAACTTCCCAAGCCTGTGGAAAGAACTAAAGCCTCAAGTTCAAGAAGCAAACAGAACTCCGAGTTTTCTTAACCCCAACAAACCTACTCCAAGGCATATCATAATGAAATTGACACAAACCAACAGCAAAGAAAAAATTTCAAGGCAGCCAGGGAAAAGAAGAATACAACATATAAAGGAAGGCCCATTAGATTATCATCAGATTTCTCAGCAGAAACTCTACAAGCTAGAAGAGAGTGGACCCCAATATTTACAGTCCTGAAAGAGAGGAACTTTCAGCCACGAATACTATACCCATCAAAGCTATCCTTCAAATATGAAGGAGAAATAAAAACATTCACAGATACAGAAAAGATGAGGAAATTTATCATCAGAAAACCCCCACTCCAGGAATTACTAAAGGGGGTTCTCCAATCAGATACAAAGAACAAAAAAAAACAGAGCCACAAGTAAAAGCTCCAAGAAGAATACAATAAAACCAAATTTAAACTGTGACAACAAAAAGAAAGAGGGGAAGAAGATGGAGATTAACAGTAGCAAAGGACGATGGAGTGCAAAAGTACTCACAAAATAGTTCACTACAATGAACAGGGTAGGGACCCTTTTTATTACTCAAAGGTAACCACCATTGAAAAAAGCACCACAGAAGCACATGAGATAAAAAAGATAGCAACAGAGGAAAGATGTATGGAATGCAACCAAATAAAAACAAAAGATAGAAAAACAAAAGAGAAGGATCAAACAAGACACAAAACTAACAGAAAGTAAGATATAAAATGGCAATAGGGAACTCACAAGTGTCAATAATTACACTAAATGTAAACGGATTAAACTCACCAATAAAAAGGCACAGAGTAGCAGAATGGATTAAAAAAGAAAATCCAACTGTATGCTGCCTACAGGAAACTCATCTAAGTAACCAGGATAAAAACAAATTCAAAGTGAAAGGCTGGAAAACAATACTCCAAGCAAATAACATCCAAAAAAAAGCACGTGTAGCAATACTCATATCTAATAATGCTGACTACAAGACAGGAAAAGTACTCAGAGACAAAAATGGCCATTTCATAATGGCTAAGGGGACACTGAATCAAGAAGACATAACAATTCTTAATATATATGCACCAAACCAAGGAGCACCAAAATATATAAGACAGCTACTTATTGATCTTAAAACAAAAACTGACAAAAATACAATCATACTTGGAGACCTCAATACACCGCTGACGGCTCTAGATTGGTCATCCAAACAGAGAATCAACAAAGACATAGTGGCCTTAAACAAAACACTAGAGCACCTGGATATGATAGACATCTACAGGACATTTCATCCCAAAGTGACTGAGTATACATTTTTCTCCAGTGTACATGGATCATTCTCAAGAATTGACCATATGTTGGGCCACAAAAACATCAGCAAATTCAGAAAAATTGAAGTTGTACCAAGCATATTTTCTGATCATAAAGCCTTGAAACTAGAATTCAACTGCAAAAAAGAGGAAAAAATCCCACAAAAATGTGGAAACTAAACAACATACTTTTAAAAAATGAATGGGTCAAAGGAGAAATAAGTGCAGAGATCAAAAGATATATACAGACTAATGAAAATGACAATACGACATATCAGAATCTATGGGATGCAGCAAAAGCAGTGATAAGAGGGAAGTTCATATCGCTTCAGGCATATATGAACAAACAAGAGAGAGCCCAAGTGAACCACTTAACTTCCCACCTTAAGGAACTAGAAAAAGAAGAACAAAGAAAACCCAAAACCAGCCAAAGAAAGGAGATAATAAAAATCAAAGCAGAAATAAATGAATTAGAGAACAGAAAAATTATAGAAAAAATTAATAGAACAAGGAGCTGGTTCTTTGAAAAGATCAACAAAATTGACAAGCCCTTGGCAAGACTTACCAAGGAAAAAAGAGAAAGAACTCATATAAACAAAATCCAAAATGAAAGAGGAGAAATCACCACGGACACCATAGATATACAAAGAATTATTGTAGAATACTATGAAAAACTTTATGCCACTAAATTCAACAACGTAGAAGAAATGTATAAATTCCTAGAACAATACAACCTTCCTAGACTGAGTCAAGAAGAAGCAGAAAGCCTAAACAGACCTATTAGTAGAGAAGAAATAGAAAAAACCATTAAAAACCTCCCCAAAAATTAAAGTCCAGGCCCTGACGGCTATACCAGCGAATTTTATCAAACATTCAAAGAAGACTTGGTTCCTACTCTACTGAAAGTCTTCCAAAAAATTGAAGTAGAAGCAATACTTCCAAACACATTTTATGAGGCCAACATAACCCTCATACCAAAACCAGGCAAGGATGGCACAAAAAAAGAAAACTACAGACCAATATCTCTAATGAATACAGATGCTAAAATACTAAACAAAATACTAGCAAATCGAATACAACAACATATTAAAAAAATAATACATCATGATCAAGTGGGATTCATCCCAGAATCTCAAGGATAGTTCAACATATGTAAAACGGTTAACGTAATACACCATATCAACACAACAAAGAAAAAAAACCACATGATCTTATCAATAGACGCAGAAAAGGCTTTCGATAAAGTACAACACAATTTTATGTTTAAGACTCTCAACAAAATGGGTATAGAAGGAAAATATCTCAACATGATAAAGGCCATATATGATAAACCATCAGCTAACATCATATTAAATGGCACTAAACTGAAGGCTTTCCCCCTTAAATCAGGAACAAGACAGGGTTGTCCACTCTCTCCACTCTTATTTAATGTGGTACTAGAGGTTCTAGCCAGAGCAATCAGACAAGACAAAGAAATAAAAGGCATCCATATCGGAAAAGAAGAAATAAAGGTATCACTTTTTGCAGATGATATGATCCTATACATCGAAAACCCCAAAGAATCCACACAAAGACTACTAGAAACAATAAGCCAATACAGTAAGGTCGCAGGATACAAAATTAACATACAGAAGTCCATAGCCTTTCTATATGCCAACAATGAAACAATTGAGAACGAACTCAAAAGAATAATCCCCTTCACAATTGCAACAACAAAAAATAAAATACTTAGGAATAAACATAACAAAGAATGTAAAGGACTTATATAATGAAAACTATAAACCATTGTTAAGGGAAATCGAAAAAGATATAATGAGATGGAAGAATATACCTTGTTCTTGGCTAGGAAGAATAAATATAATCAAGATGGCTATATTACCCAAAGCAATATACAAATTTAATGCAATTCCCATCAAACTTCCAATGACATTTTTTAAAGAAATAGAGCAAAAAATCATCAGATTTATATGGAACTATAAAAAACCCCGAATAGCCAAAGCAATCCTAAAGAAAAAGAATGAAGCTGGGGACATTACAATACCTGACTTCAAACTCTATTATAGGGCCACGACAATCAAAACAGCATGGTATTGGCAGAAAAATAGACACTCAGACCAATGGAACAGAATAGAAAGTCCAGAAATAAAACCATATTATTATATGGTTATTTTTATATGGTTTATTAATAAAACCAAAATCATATATATAGTCAAATAATTTTTGATAAAGGGGCCAACAACACACAATGGAGAAAAGAAAGCCTCTTCAATAAATGGTGCTGGGAAAACTGGAAAGCCACATGCAAAAGAATGAAACTGGACTACAGTTTGTCCCTCTGTACAAAAATTAACTCAAAATGGATCAAAGATCGAAACATAAGACCTGAAACAATTAAGTACATAGAAGAAGACATAGGTACTCAACTCATGGACCTGGGTTTTAAAGAGCATTTTATGAATTTGACTCCACAGGCAAGAGAAGTGAAGGCAAAAATTAATGAATGGGACTACATCAGACTAAGAAGTTTTTGCTCAGCAAGAGAAACTGATAACAAAATAAACAGGAAGCCAACTAAATGGGAAATGATATTTTCAAACAACAGCTCAGATAAGGGCCTAATATCCAAAATATACAAAGAACTCATAAAACTCAACAACAAACAAACAAACAATCCAATAAAAAAATGGGAAGAGGATATGAACAGACACTTCTCCCAGGAAGAAATACAAATAGCCAACAGATATATGAAAAGATGCTCATCTTCTTTAGCTATTAGAGAAATGCAAATCAAAACTGCAATGAGATACCACCTCACACCTGTTCGATTAGCTATTATTAGCAAGACAGGTAATAACAAATGTTGGAGAGGCTGTGGAGAAAAAGGAACCCTCATACACTGTTGGTGGGAATGTAAAGTAGTACAACCATTATGGAAGAAAGTATGGTGGTTCCTCAAAAAACTGAAAATAGAACTACCTTATGACCCAGCAATCCCTCTACTGGGTATATACCCCAAAAACTCAGAAACATTGATACGTAAAGACACATGCAGCCCCATGTTTATTGCAGCATTGTTCACAGTGGCCAGGACATGGAAACAACCAAAAAGCCCGTCAATAGATGACTGGATAAAGAAGATGTGGCACATATACACTATGGAATACTACTCAGCCATAAGAAATGATGACATCGGAACATTTACAGCAAAATGGTGGGATCTAGATAACATGATACGAAGCGAAATAAGTAAATCAGAAAAAACCAGGAACTGCATTATTCCATACGTAGGTGGGACATAAAAGTGAAACTAAGAGACATTGATAAGAGTGTGGTGGTTACGGGGCAGGGGGAGGGGGGAATGGGAGAGGGAAAGGGGGAGGGGGAGGGGCACAAAGAAAACAAGATAGAAGGTGACAGAGGACAATCTGACTTTGGGTGATGGGTATGCAACATAATTGAATGACAAGATAACCTGGACTTGTTATCTTTGAATATATGTATCCTGATTTATTGATGTCACCCCATTAAAAAAATAAAATTATTAAAAAAAAAAAAGAAAACAGTCTGATAAGTTTGCAAGAAATTATGGCACAAGAATGTTTATTAAAGCATACTGGTAACAGCAAAACACTGAAAGGAACTTACATGACCCTCAGAAGAGGGTTGCCTAACTGAATTATGGTACACTTCCCAGTGAAATATAATGATGCATATCTGTTTTTGTAAATATATGTTTATGATAAATTGCTAAATAAAAGTGTAAAAGACAAAATATATATATATATATATATATATATATATATTTCAGTAAGATATGGTGAATATACATCCAATAGTTCTATTCTCTGAATTATTTCCCCAAAGGATGGAAGTTTGCCCACCTACTTACAGATTCTGTAAGAGTTAACATTTATTTTTTCACTTTAAACACCATACCAGAAAAATAAAACAAACAAACAAAGCCCTCCGCCTTATTCAAATACTGTACATCCTGAAGTTTGAGGACCACAGCCCCAGTGTGACCCGGAGGCCAGTTCTGAGAATAGCAGAGCCTCAGTCAGCTTATTCCCCGGAGGACTGTTAGAGCAGAAGCACCCTGTTCCTCTGTGCAAGATCGTTAAATGAGCAAGCAGTAAATGGCTATTAGGTGGAGCCATTATTCCTTTGAGTCTCGACACTACTGTGCCCTAGCCAGTATTAACTTGTATAAATTCTTACTCATTAATTTTCAGTTTTTTTCTTTTTCTAATAGATGGACTTAAAAGTCTAAATTTTCTCTAAGGTCTGCTTAAGCTATATTTATTCATTTTGACATTTAGAATTTTTATTACCATTCAATTCAAAATATTTTGTCCATTTGATTGAATGGGCCTGTGGTTGTTTAGAAGCATGTGTCTAAATCCCTAACGTATGAAGCTCTTTAATTATCTTCTTGTTGATTTCCAGTTTAATAGCATTATGATCAGAGAACACTCTCAGTATGATTTCAATACTTGGAAATTTGATGAGATTGCTTGAATCAATTTTTATATTCTGTGTCGGCTTGGAAAAGTGTCCATGTTCTGCAGATGTTGAATGCAGTGTTTATGCATTTCCATTGGGTCAAAGTTTTTAACTCTACTATTGTTGACATCTATATACTTACTATTTTTATTTGTTCTATCAATTTCTGAGGACATTTTGCTTAAAAATCTCTTACTATTGTGGATTTGTCTGTTTCTTCTTGTGGTTCTTTTAATTTTAGCTATATACAATGAGGACATTTTATTAGATGTATGAAAAATTTAAATCATTGTGTCACCAGTGAAACAAACCTTTAATTATCATGCAGTGACCAACCTTCTTGAATCCTAGTAATGCTTTCTTGGCTTAAAGTCCATTTTCTCTGGTAGTAATACAAATAGCCATTTTTCAAAGGGTCGTAGGAAAATGGGTATTTGTACTTTCATTCTTGTACTTTCGATCTTAACATGTCTTATGATTTAGCCTTGTGTCTCACAGATAGTTTCTTTTGTCGCTGTTTTTAAATCCACTCTGACAATTTTAAAGTTGGAGCACAAGGTTCATTTCCACTTAATGTAACTCCTAATATATTTGGGTTTAAAACTATATTATCTCATGCTGTTTGCCTTTCCTATCTGGCCTTCTTTTTAATGGATGTTTTAAGGGAATAATCTCAGGTTTTCCCTTTTTTGTTTTTAACGAGGGAGACAGAGAGAGGGACAGATAGGGACATACAGGCAGGAAGGAGGATGAGAAGCATCAATCTTTGTTGCGGCACCTTAGTTGTTCATTGATTGCTTTTCCATATGTGCCTTGACTGGGGGTGGGCGGTTGAGGGGCTGCAGCTGAGCCAGTGACCCCTTGCTCAAGCCAGCAACTTGGGGCTCAAGCCAGTGACCTTGGGCTTCAAGCCAGCAACCATGGACTCATGTCTATGCTCCCACACTTAAGCTGGTGCTCCCACGCTCAAACTGGTGAGCCTGTGCTCAAGCCAGCGACCTTGGGGTTTCAAACCTGGGTCCTCTGCATCCCAGGCCGACACTCTTTCCACTACGCCACCACCTGGTCAGGTTCATGTTTTCCCTTCTTTATGTTAGTGGTACTATGTCTATTCTTTCATTGGTTATCCTACATTTTACAGTGTAGACTTCACAAAATTAAGTCAAAATCTTCGTTTTCCACCTGGAAAAACTAAGGTTCCTAGAACACTTTAACTCCATTTATCTCCCTCTTTACTTTCATAAAATTGTAATGCACTATATTTTCCATCTTGTTTTGTTTTTTAAAATCTCATTATTACTTTTTGTACGATTAATCATCTTTTGCATCTGCCCACCTCTTATTGCTTTCTGTTTACAATTTGTTCCTTGCTTTCCATCTGATATCACATTCCTCCTGCCTAAGCACCTCTTTCAGGATTTCCTTTGGTGAGCTGATGACAGCAAACTCCCAGTTTTAATTTTTCTGAGATTTCTTTATTCCATCCCCATTCTTGATATTTTCTGGGGGTAAAATTTTAGTTTGGCAGTACACTGGAAAATTCTCCTGTTATGAATGTTAAGTCATTTGTCAGGATAGCTGTCAGAGGAAAAACTCTTGGATGTCTTTTATCCCCAAATTGTTTTTTGCCTTTAATAATCTAGTTGCATGATACTGTGTCTAGACGTGGATTCATTTTTATTTATTCTGTTTCAGATTGTTTGGGATTTTGAATCTGTGGTGTGTAGCGTTCTTCACTAGTTTTAGACAATTCTCAGCCTTTAGAGCAGTGGTAGTCAACCTGGTCCCTACCACCCACTAGTGGGCGTACCAGCTTTCATGGTGGGCGGTAGCGCAGCGACTAAAGTATAAATAAAAAGATAGATTTAACTATAGTAAGTTGTTTCATAAAGATTTATTCTGCCAAACTTAGCGAAAATCCGACATAAAGTACTTGGTAAGTAATCATTATTATATGCTTTAACTTGCTGTAATTTTGCTTTATAAATTTTATAAAGTAACGTTACTTCCCTACTTTATAAATTACCGTGGAACTGGTGGGCGGTTAGAAAGTTTTACTACTAACAGAGATACAAAAGTGGGTGGTAGGTGTAAAAAGGTTGACTACCCCTGCTCTAGAGCCTCCAACAGTCTCTGTGATCCATTCTGTCTTTGCTTCTCCAGGACACCAAACATACAGTAGCCTCCTGGCAGAACCTCCCTGCATCTAACTCTCTCCTCCGTGTGTTCTTTTTCCTCTTTGCTATATTCTGCATTTCTTCTGTTCCATCTTTCAGTTAAACACTTCTCTTCAGCTTTAGCCACCTGTGCTTTAAATTTTGGTTTTCATTTCTGGAAGTTATAGTCAGTCTGTTTCCAAATCTGCTCTACCAATTTTTTAGTTTCCCAGTCTTTTAGATATTTTCAAGCATGTCATATATATTTTGAAAATGTACTAACTTGTACTTTACTATCTATATTTGATAATTCCAGACCTGTTTTCCTTTTGGGACAGTGGGCTGTTCTTGCTTTTGAATGTTGTCTCCAGTGCTGTGGTTTCCTTGTGTGCTTATTGTTGACTGTGTGCTGCTTGGAGTTCTTGAAAAATTTATTGGTGTGGTCTCACCACAACCTAGGATAAGGATTGCTTTTTCCATAAATGAATGCGACTTGCTTCTGCCATGCACTTGGGATTCTGTACATCTGGAACCACTTTAATTCATGACTTGAGAGTCTCCTTCTCCACTCTAGCAATACAGATGTGGGCTTTAATTCTGCTCACAGGTCAGCAACTTGATCTAGTTTCTGGGGCCCCAACTTAATGAAAAGGATCTTCCAGACTTAGTAACTTAGGTGGTGCCTGGTCATCTACTTCAGTCTCTCTTGTCCTGAAAGACTGTCCAAAATTATAGCTTGATCAGCAAATGCTTCTAGGTCCTAAGTGGCTTGGAACACTTACTTAACATTCTAGGTTCTTATCACATCTTGGACTTTGGCCTTCTCATTTTTCATTATTGTTAACTCTTGGATGTTAAGATTTTTAGAATCAGGCCTGACCTGTGTTGGCACAGTGGATCAAGCGTCAACCTGAAACACTGAGGTCGCCAGTTCAAAACCCTGGGCTTGCCTGGTCAAGGCACATATGGGAGTTGATGCTTCCTGCTCCTCCCCACTTCTCTCTCTCTTTCTCTCTCTCCCTCCCTCTCCTTCTTCCTCTCTCTCTATGTCTCTCTTCTCTAAAATGAATAAATAAGTAAAAAATAATTAAAGTCTATTTAAAAATATTTTTTAGAATTTTTTACCTAGCATTTTTTTTTTTTGTATTTTTCTGAAGTTGGAAACGGGAAGGCAGTCAAACAGACTCTCGCATGTGCCCGACCGGGATCCACCCAGCATGCCCACCAGGGGCGATGCTCTGCCCATCTGGGGCGTTGCTCTGTTGCAACCAGAGCCATTCTAGCGCTTAAGGCAGAGGCCATGGAGCCATCCTCAGCGCCCAGGCCAACTTTGCTCCAATAGAGCCTCAGCTGCGGGAGGGGAAGAGAGAGACAGAGAGGAAGGAGGGGGGGGAGGGGTGGAGAAGCAGATGGGCGCTTCTCCTGTGTGCCCTGGCCGGGAATCGAACCCAGGACTCCTGCACGCCAGGCCGACGCTCTACCACTGACCCAAACAGCCAGGGCCTTACCTAGCATTTTAATTGCACTTGTTAGGAGTATCAGCCCTGAAACCTAGCTTATCATGCAGATAGCAGAAATCAAAGTCGTCACTTTGCTTTCATGTTCTCCAGTCCCACTATGGTCATAGCATGTTTTAATCTTGCTTAGGGTGCATTGTGATTTGTGGTGCTATGGATTCATGTTTATCAACTCTGGGAGTTTTCCAGTAACCTTTCAAAATGTTACCTCTTCTCCATTCTTTGTTTAATATAATGAAGTATATTAGACATTCTCTTTCCATCCTCCATGTCTCCTGTCTTTTCTTTCATACAATCCTTCTCTTTATTTCTTTGCTGTCTTCTAGGTAAATTACTTAGATATATCATCAAGTTTAAATCAGTAATGTCTAGATCATTTTTTACTTATCCATTGAGTTCTTGATTTTAGTTCCTATAGTTTTCATTTTTACTGTTAACTTTTAAAGTCTGTTTATTCCTTGTTTCTTATTATAATGCTCATCTTTGTAATTACGGCTATTCTGCATTTTATCTCCAACAATGGAAATATTAAGGCTATTACATTATTGATAGTGTTAATCCTGTTGTTTCATGTTTCTGTAATCACTCAGAGTGGCTGGTCTTATATTTGGTGATTGTCAATTCTATAGGAGTTCTATAGGCTTAACTTAGAAAGTTTTACTTCAAAGATTTGACTCTGTTTCTACTAGTATCCAGGGAGCCTGACCTGCTCTGACCCCCCTACTCTTCAGCCCCAGACCCCAGCTATAATTGCTCTTGGCAAGCTAAGCTCTGGCACCAGTCCTTACTGTGATTAATCCAGATTCACTTCTAATTGTTTGGCATTGGGTTTGGGGTGGGGAAGGAAAGGGAAAAAGTCTTTGGGCAAACCTTCTACTTTTTTTGAGCAGTAGCTCAAAAATCTTGTCCTGAGATGTAGCTGTCATGGTTGAAGCAAGTTGCTCAGAGGTCCTGCTTACTCATGATACTGAAACCAGATATTCACTTTCAAAACCTCCATTTTATTTCTTGACATATATTAAGCATGACTAGTTTATAGTCATGAGTTTCATTCTGTAGCTTTTGTTCAGAATCCTGGGTTTCATTCTGTAGCTTTCACTCAAATAATGCTTTTTTCCTAAGCTATTTTGCATTATTAGATTCTAAAAATGTTTTAATGTAGGAAAATGACTGGCAGTTAGACTGTTGTCCTGAGATAAGTCTTCGGTGCGGACTTTGGAAGGCCAGTCCTGCGCGGGCAGCACGCTGCCCCTGCAGGCACTGATAAGATTGTTTGGAAACAGCTGACACCTTTGTCCTTTTTCCTGCATACCTGAGAGGTATTAGTTAATTACCCTTCTCTGCACCCGAACCCAGGCTCTGCTAATTTGCTTGATGAGCAAAAAGACCAATAAATACGACGAGGCTGCAGAGATCTGGGCTCTCAGTCCTAGAGGCTGGGAGTCCTCTGTACCCATCTTCTCTGTATGTTGTGTCTTGTGTGTTTTTCTTAAGTCCTGCAGCGCCTTCCTTTCACCCACACCCATTGCGGAGCTGGTCTCAGCCGTTTAAGGTGAACAAATCTTAAGTGTTCACCTAATGAATTTCACATTATGTGCACACCTGTTTAACCACTACCTAGATCAACATATGGGACATTTTTATCACTCCAGAAAGTTCCACCAGGCTGTTAGTCAACTCCCCTTCCCCACTTCCAGGTCAACACTAATTTGACTTTTATCATGTTGACTGATTTTGCCTGTTCTTGACCCTAATATAAAATAACTGCTATAGCTTTGGCTGGTTGGCTCAGTGGTAGAGCATTGATTGGCCTAGCATGTGGAAGGTGGAAGTCCTGGGTTTGATTCCTGGTCAGGGCACAAAGGAGAAGCAACCATCTGCTTCTCCCCCAACCCTATCTCTCTCTCTCTCTCTCTCTCTCTCTCTCTCTCTCTTTCTCTCTCTCTCATCCTCTCCTGCAGCCCTGGCTCAAATGGTTCAAGCAAAGTTGGCCCCAGACACTGAGAATGGCTCCATGGCCTTGCCTCAGGTGCTAAAATAGCTTGGTTGCCGAGCAATGGAGCAGTGGCCCAGAAGGGCAGAGCATCACCTGGTAGAGGGCTTGCCGGGTGGATCCCGGTCGGGGACCCTCGGTCAAATAAGTTTGTAAATATGATATATATGTTTGCTCGCTTATAGTTTGCATTGGGTGTGGGACACAGGCTGTAAGCTGGCAAAGTCATTATAGACTTTTAATACTAAGATCTTTTCAAAACTAAGCTTTTCCCCACATCCTTGACGTTGTATGATGTGAGGTGGTGCACTCTCATGAGGAATCCCATTATGCCTCAGATAAGTGCCTTTGTATCAGAGACTTCCTTGTTTGTATATTGGATTAAAGGTTTTGATTTCTACACTATAAAATGGGGCAGAGGAGCCCATGTTGGAGGAGAGCAAAGAAAGGCCACGTGGAAGAGAACAGAGGCAGCCAAGATGGTGGAGTGCTGAAGGAGAAGCCAGTTTGTGCAGAGTTTGTCCAGAGAGAAGGAGATGGGAAACAGAGGTGAATAAGGCTGGTGAGGTAGAAACCTTTAATTCTAGGAAACTCGGGTAAGTCAGTGGCTTTGGGAGCCCTGAATGAAAAGGAAAGTGTTTTCCCACTGTGTGTTTCTTGCCCGCCAAGTGCAAGCTAGGATTAAAGGTAATAGCCCACCAGTTCTTGGCTCCATTGTTTCATTACCGTCTGTCCTAATCAAATTTGAACGTACATGGGCCAGGCAGCTGTGATGGTGGACGTGGCTACTGACTTTACAGGGGCACTTTTGGAATTTTGTCTCTCTGCTTCCCTGCCTCTCAATTAAAAAAAAAAAAAAAAAGACTGCTATGTACATTTGTAGACATGTTTTCATTTCTCTTGGGAACCCCCCCACAACCCAGTAGTAATTCTGGGTTATAGAATGGATATAGTTTTAAACTTTCTTAGAAATGGCATGTTTGCAGAGTAGCCCCACCATCTTACTTTCAAGAGCAATGCTGAGTCCCAGTTGTTTGTACAGTGGTCCCTCGTCTATCTCGGGTATTAGGTTCCAGAACCCCCCACGATAGGCAAAAATCCACGGTGTAGTGACCTTATATTTATTTTATTATATATTTATATATATATTAAGGCTTTATAAATCCTCCCCACAGTTTTATAAACCTTTCCCACATTGTTATTAACCTTTCCCATACTTATTTTGCTTATTCTACCGCAAAAAGTAATTAAAATAATAAATATATAAAAATACCTATATACTGCTAAATCCCACGATATAGTGAATAATCCACAATACAAAATTCGATATATACAACTGAGACTGTGAACAGGCGAGGGACGACTGTACATCTTTGGCATTGTGTCTGTAGTCATTGCACTGAGTGCACTGTAATGTTATGTCATTTTTGGTTCTAATTTGTATTACTAATCATATTAAGCATCTTTTCATATGCTTATGCTTTTGTGGAGATTGCTCAGATCTTTGCCCCCACACAACCTCTTGCTTTGTTGTTTTTAATTATGGAAATCAAGTTGAACATATAAGCCTGTAAACACAGATACAGAAATACATAAGCTGCTGCACAAAATTCTTACAAATCTGCATGTGGCCCTCCTGCTATGGGGCCGGTGTGGCAGAGAGGGAGGTTTTTGTAATCAATCAGGCTGACAATGGAGTAAAATAAAAGGTGCCCTTTTTTGTGTATTTCATTACATATCCTGTTACATATATTGTCTTTTCTTCCAGTCTGTGGCTGCATTTTTACTTTCTATGTCTTTTTATTTTTTTTAAAATGTTTAAATGTCTAATCCTTTCCTACTCCAAGCTTGTCAAGATATTTTCTTCTAGGTTTGCAATTTTAATTTTTAACCTATCATCCACTTTTTGGTGTGTATGGTGAAATATGGCTTATTTTATTAATTGAATTTATTGGATGGCACTGGTTCTGCAAAATCCTACAGGTTTCAAGTGTACAACTCCAAACACCCTCTGTACCCTGCATCATGTGCCCTCCACCCCAAGTCTCTTTCCATCCCCGTATCCCCCCCTTTGCCTTCCTCTACCTAGCCCCCACCCCCTTTCCCTCTGGCTGTCACCACAATGTTCTGTTTTGATAATGGTTCATTTTCATTCATATTGGTGTCCAGTTGGCCTCTAGCACATTTATGGGGGGTGAAGTAGGCAAAAGCAAACTCACCAAAAAAGCATATAATTTAGGAAGGTAGATGTCAAAACACCTCAGTGAGTTCGTACACTGAAGATCAGTTTTATTGAACAGTCTTGAAAGCTGGGATTCAGTAGTGATTAAAAATGGGATATTTCTCTTGACACTGAAAACCTCAAGGAGGTGTGAGGTACGGTGGAAGGGCAGGGACCTAGAACACAGGTCCAGCATTAAATTCTGTTGGGCTGGATTGTGATGAGCTCCTGAATTAGACTAGGTTTAGAATCCTGAATCTACCTGATTTTGAGTTTCAAAATCTCAAGTTTGGAGTTAACTTCCAGGAGAAAATAAAAACGGGTTATTTCTCCTAATGAACTGCTACACTTCAACCGCTGCTGCAAGGAATGCTCCTCAGTATCAGTCTGCCAAATTTCTATCACTGTTTTAAAGCCTTGTTAAAATACTGTGTTTTTTTTTGCCTAACCAGGCAGTGGTACAGTGGCTGGAACGTCAGACTGGGATGCGGAGGACCCGGGTTCAAGACCCCGAGGTCGCCAGCTTGAGCGAGGGCTCATCTGGTTGAGCCCAATGTCGCTGGCTCGAGCAGGGGGTTACTTGGTCTGCTGAAGGCCCGCGGTCAAGGCACATAAAAAAAATAAATAAATAAAATAATGTTTTCTCCAAGATACCTTTCCAGATCTCTCTGAACTAATCACCATTAACACTTCCAGAAAATGTAGGACATCTCTGAGGCTCAAAGGTAGTAGACAAACCAAACCCAATGTTAAGTCTGACTTTCTAAATTACAATACTTTGGGGGCAAAAATTCAGTGGTTCGCTAGTAGCACCAGGATATAAACTAAGCTCTATATAGATCGGCTTCAAAGACAGTTCATACTGTTCTTACATCTGTAGCTCTACTTCTCATTACTTCACAATGTTTCTTTCATTCTGGGCCCATCAACCCATACATCTTTCAAGTATTTCAATGTCATCCCAAGTGTTGATGAAAACTAGTTAGTATAAAGGACTATAATACTGCTTATACCTACGTGATAAAAGCCCAGTTGTAACTAATATCCCTGCATCATTTGTCAATTCACCCAGTCTCTAGGCCAGGCATGGCCAACATCCGGCCCTTATCCAGCCCGCTTAATGAGTTCATTGGCCTGCGATTAAATTTTTAATATTCTCTGCTACTTTAAAATCTCAGCTACTTAGAAGCGGAAGCATCTTTGATTATTGGAAATCAAGATATTTAAGAAGATAGTGATACGCGGAAAAGAATTCCACGTGTGACTAATCTAGGGTTAACTTCCAATAATTGGTCGAATGGATTCACGATACATCATTTAAAAAAAAAATTCCACTATAGAGATTTACAACATTTGTACTCATCTGTACTTGATATGAACTGTTTGACATTTAGCGATGATGTGAAACCACATTCTTTTAGGCGGAGTTTGCCAGTGTGCATCCAAGGTCAAACAATTCGTTATTTTTGTGGTCAAGTGTGCTGAATCAAGTGGCATTGTAGCATAGACAATAGCTGCAGTTGATAACCGAAGACATGTCAGGATGTTTGTAAAACAAAATAATTGTTTTATTTGCGATATAACCCCTTCAAGCTCATTCTATTAATTAAATAGTTTCGATTGATTGCGAGTTTGGACATTTATACGGTACGTACTTTTTAAAATATTGTATATTAAATTTTTTTCATTCATTTACATTTATTCATAAACAAATTACATAATAAAATTTTGTTTAAATGAATCATTTTTGTATTTAACATTTTTAAATTTTAATATTTCATCCAGCCGTGAAAAAAGTTCTATCTAATCTGGCCCAGGGGCAAAAAGTGTTGGCCACGCCTGCTCCAGGCTGTTGTGGAGTCATCGTATAAACACAGCACTATATGAATTGTTGGCTTGATTCTGTAAACATTAAGTTAACTAGCTGGTCTGTGCAATGCAAAAAATTAAGAAAATAAAGAAAATCATTCAACTGCAATTTGCTTGCTTTCCTGCATTTTATTAGTTGTATAGGTATCACATTTGAACCTTAAGAAATCAAACTCACAAATTCCTCCATCAAAGCTCCAATATTCAGTAATGAACATATATATGCACAATTTAACCTTGGGACACTCGAGTTGTCATACTAACCTCAACCATTACTTTACCAATGTCTTCATTCTACCATTTGTCTTTAGTGGAAAGAGTCTTGTTAGTTAAAGCCAAACAATTTCTACTTTATGGAACATGATAAATTTGTCCTCGTTTCCTCACCAAAACTGGGTGATGTTTGATGGTGACTACAATTTGGGAAAACTTAAAATAGACAAAATGTAAGGGTGGGTAGGTTACTACCTAACACATTTGTGTCACTGGTATTCCAAGTTATCACATGTAGAGTCAGTCATTGGGTTATTCTAACAAGTTTCCAGCTTTTTACTTTTATTTACTTTTTACTTTAGTCCTTAGCTTTTACTTTTTACTTTAGTCCTTAGCTTTCCTAAATGCCAAAACTAAAACAAAAAAGCTACTAATAAGAAAAAAAATTACAACCTAGGGATTGATACATGCAAAGCACAGGACTTAAAAGGTCAAAGAATCCTATAAAAAATATAGAACAGAAATTTCTTATTGAACTATGAGTTAAATTAACTATGATTTAAATTATCTGATCTTCTGATTCCTTGAGATTTCACTAGGTCTCGCAGATAGGAGCCTAATACACTTGAAAATGGTCATTTTGTTGTTCTACACATAATCTTAAGAAAGTGTGATTATATCTTCACCATACCAAATATTAGAACACATATATTTAAAAAACGCCATATTTTAAGCACATTTAAAAATTTTTTAACAATTCAAATATAATTCAGCTAGTTAACATAAATACAGAATAACTGCACATAATTTACAGCCAAGTACAAAATACAAGAACAGTAACCCTCATATAAATGGTCAAAGACATCAACTCTTGAAGTTGACAATTTAACTATGACTGAGGTCAAGATTTAATTGTTCACATATGCAGGAGTAACATTCAAAATGTTTATTAACACAAACATCGAGTGAAACTAGAGCTTGCAGTTCCTAAGAGGAGCAGAAGCAGTTGTCCTAAAAGCAGAAGCAGAGCATAGCTTGACAGTGTAAGGGCACGACAGAGAAGAGCCGAGTGGGCAGAAAGTTAGTACATTCATTGTTTTTATAGAATTAAAATTCCTTCCAATTTAAAATATTCAGAACTATGTATATTCTTCGGAATGTTCAAGTCATTATCAATATGAGAGGAAGATAAAGCTGAACTATTATTGTATTTATCAGCCCCAAAGAGTCCCTTTCTAGCTCTAACAGTCTGGATAGAAGAGCATGTGAACAAAAGACGAGCGTGAGCAACACTTGAAGAGCCGAGGACAGACCGATTCAGAGCTTTCAAATCCTTCAAGTTCAAGCCAGTATTTTTAGTGATTTAACACAAATCTAAAGCTGACAAGTTTATGCTCCAGTAAGAGTAGACACTATTTTTAACCTAAACTCTGCTGGTCCTAATATACTAATGCTATTCTACAATGGGGATTAGGTTTTAAGAGACAAAATGCTAGATTAAATAATCTCATGACAGTCTATCTTGGTTTTGAAGTTACAAATCAATTACTTATGGGGCCCATCCAATAAGGCTGGTTCCACAAAGTTAAATACATAATAAAAATTCAGACAAAGCCTTGGTGAGTTTTTCCTGGACCTAGAAGCACTGTATGGGACCCCACAAGCACCGCGCTGGTAATGCTCAGATTCGGACTTTGAACTTCAGTGAACTGTGTTCTGTGAGCCACGGGCACCAGAGCTCATCCTGCTGCTCTGAGAAAGCATGCTCCATCAGTATCTACTGCTTTCACCTGATATTTTCGGAGATTCACAGTGAAAGTAAATGCCCCTCTGGATGAAGAGTGCCCAGTACAGACCTCTATATTAGAAATAAAATGTTATGTGATTGAAAAACAGATGAAAAAAGTTTAAAAAGGCCAATAACTTAGTATGTGTTTTTCTTTTTAAACATTTGTATCAATTAAAAACAAGTCTGCAAAGAAATGTTTCAGAGACAAATTTTATAAATAATTTTTATAGGATTCTTTTAAAAATTATCTGTCATACACAAAAGTAAACTACAGCAGATTGTATGTTGGGGGAAAAAGGGCAATTACAATGAACAGCACTGCTCCTTTCCAGTTGCTGTACAAAGAAACAAAACCCAAGACTCTGAGGTCATTTCCTTCCAGTACATACATAAAACTCACTTTGAAAAGCTCAATATATAATGCACTAAAGGTCAATGTAGGTTTTACTTTCTAACACAGACAGGAATAGAATACATGTTATCCTTGAAGGACACTTGTTATGGATTTGCTACAATTAAATAAGATGTTCCTTAGCTGCTGGTTTTCACATCATCTGTAATCATTTGTGGGGTACCAAGATCATTAAGATAGGGGAGTCTCTGTCATTCATTCAATACAACTAATGCTTATAAATCTTCACAAGGCAAATGGCACTATGTTAACAGTACGAGTGGCACATGTAAAGGCGAACACTATAGATGGAGACTTTCTCTACAGATTTAAGTTAGAAACCCTTGTTTATTGTGAGTTTATTTTTTTGGCATGTTCCTCAAAATAAGTGTCAAAGCTGAAATTCACCAAAGAAGTTATGAATAATCCCAAAGGAGATGAAAATAAATTTGCCTTTGGTCTCCAAAGATTGGAATGTTTTAAACTCCAATCAAAGCACCTCAAAAACATCCAGTTACTGTTGATTAATAGGAAGTTAAGGTGAAGAAATGGAAGGGGGCACTATATTTCATTGGTGACAGCAGAGAAAGCTTGCAATGACATGCTACAGGTTTCTATGTTAGGTCACTACAGTGTACACAGAATACTTAAAACATTTACATTAAAGATCTCCAAAACAGCATATACCTAAATGCTATGAACACTGTTTCTGCCTAATACATGACTATTGTTTTAAAAAATAACCTTAACATGTAATTCTCTCCTACTTTTACTATCCCCCCACCCCCGCCAAAGGCCACAAAGTGCATTCACAGAATCATTCTTAAGATAAAGCCATTGCACATAATGTACAGTTCATGTATATTGAAATAAGTACCACACCGGAGTTTAATTGTAGATGTTTTCTTATACCAGTATAGCAACAACCATAGCTAAAGTCTTTTAACAGATTACAGCCAGTATCTTCATAAAGACCATACATGTAATACATTTAAAGGAGTAAAAGATGCAGTTGAACTCAACAGCAAAATGTAAAAGCTATATCCTGTTAGCACACTTTAACTTGAATTAATTTGAATTTTCTACGATTTACTATTCAAGAAATGAGGGTAGAATAAATTGCTTTGCAGAAGCAGTTTCTTCATTTACAAACCTGCAAGTCAGACAGGACCACTGACACTGCCGTCAGATGGCAGATACCTGTGCAAAATTGGC